>NC_135884.1:97194881-98620189 GCF_964194155.1 Cetorhinus maximus
TCCTGCTCCTGCACAGTTACCTCTGGATAAATTATCAGGCTGCTGATCTGACATCTGGCGCTGGGTGAGCAGAAATTTCCTCCAGTTAAATATTGGGAAGACTAAACCCATGGTCTTCAGTCCCCACTCCAAACTCCGTTCCCTCGCTACTAACCCCATCCCTTTCCCTGGCTTTGAGACTAAACGAGACTGTTCTCAACCCTGATTTCATATTTGACCTAGAGATGAGCTTCCATAACCCTATTTAGCTCATCTGCTGCGGAAACCCTCATTCATGCCTTTGTTACCTCTACACTTGACTATTCTAATGCACCTCCCATATTCTAACCTCCGTAAATGTGAGGTCATCCAAAACTCTGCTGTCGGTGTCCTTTCTCGTGCCAAGTTTTGTTTTCTGATCACCCTTGTGCTTGCTGATCTACATTGGCTCCCGGTGAAGACAGATGTCATACTGAATTGGAACCAAGCCAATATTGCGCCTATTTTCAAGGAAAATTATAAATTAAGCCCCGGTGATGACAGACCCATTGGCCATGCATCAACAGTTGGAACATTAATGGCACTGGCCTAGGAAAGGTGAAACGGGAGGGTCACCTTTTAGAAATAACCAATGAAGCAGCAGCCAAGAGCAGTTTCAACCTTGACTTTACTGGGGAAGTAACATCCCAGGTAGTTATTGGAAAGCCTTACGATGTAATCAAACCTTTGATTGAGTCTTATGTGAAAGGCTGCTGGAACTGCTAAAGTGAATATTTAGCTAAACTTTGGAACTGAGTAAGGAATTTGTGGGAAGATAGAGTGCAGCAGCCATGGGTTTCCTTCATGTTTTATTGGCCAGAGCTGAACCACTGCCCATAACAGTGTCAGGGCTCAGCATGCTGAAAGAGATCTGGGAATAGTAGCAGACAGTATCAGCCATGTCAGGTCAATGCTGGGCAGTGTTCAACAAAACAAGCAGAATGGTAAGCTATCTTTGCACTTGATCAGTATGAGGTGAGGGGAATATCCTGTGCAAATTGCCTCACGAACCAATGCTGGGGCCCACAATATACATGACATACATGAACAACCTGGGCTCAGGAATATGCAACACTCTCAGCCAAATTCTCAGGGAAAAGAGCAGGACACTCAAGTCTGATTGAAAGTCAAAACAGCTATGAAACAATCTAAACAAAAATGGTGAGTGAGCAAAGCTGAGGCTGATCCTTTTCAAAATAATGTGTTACACATTCCTTTTGGAAGGAAAATAACAGGAGACATAGATGCTATCAAAGTAGCTATGGGATGAAAAAAGAGGAGACCTGGGACTAATCTAGAAATGTCTAGTCATTGATTTTGGTGTTAATTGAGATCTTATCAGAAGATTTGCAAAGTGGCTATCAATAAAACAAACAGAATGGTGGGCTTTAAGTTGAGGTTGTCGTGCTGAATTATTATGGTGCCCTGCACAGGCTGCACCTCGAAATTTAGCTCTGATCACTGAAACACATAGGAAAGGTCGGAGCCTTGGAAATGGTAGAAAGATAGATGGCAAGGGTTGGTCCCTCATGTCAGAAAACTGAGTTAAGAGGAAAAGCTTAGTATCTTCAGCCAAGGCAGGAGACAAGTAAGAGGAGATGTTACAGAAGTACATCATGTACCCAGTGGCAATGGAAAAGATTAATCTGGAGAATTATTTTCAGTTAAACCCTTACTTCAAGGCAAGGAGACATAGGTAGAAGCTGATAAATGGCAAGTTCAGGGCTGATGTTGGGAAGCATGTCTTCAAACATAGAGTGATTAATGGCTGGATGTTCCTCAGGGCAGTGTAGCAGGAACAGAAACTCTGGAGTCATTCAGAAGCCAGTTAGACACAATGATGGGGACACAGTAGGTTTCTATGCAGGGTAGAGCTGGGTGGGCTGAATGGCCTTCTCCTTAATATCAGTGGGCTGTACTTTACTGCCAGGAGAAGTCAGCAAAAAATGGAACACTAACACCTGAAAAGAAATAACCCTACAGCTCTTTACTACTTTCCCCACCATTCCTCTTTCCATTAATGTCAGCAACAGGAGATCTGTTACTCTTTTTCTCCCCTCTACCCTCAATGCATTATCTTATCATTCCTGGAGGGGGTGCTGAAGCTGGGAGCCAAAATGCTACTAAGGCCGCTCTATATTTGTCTAATTAAAGTATTTTTTATTCTTTCACGGGATGTGAACATTGCTGGCTAGGCCAGCATTTATTGCCCATCCCTAATTGCCCTTAAGAAAGTTGCAAGCGTGACCCATTGAAATTCCTGAGACCGTTTCCAAGATAATGGGCTTAGTGGATACATTACACTACTCAACCACTCCTCTCCAGCATTTAAAGGGCTGGCTTTTCCAGACAGTATGGAGCTAAGAACAGAATTGCAAAGTGCTCCATGGGCAGTAAGATTACTTTGTGTTTATTAATTATTTGTTCTTGTTATGCTAAATAAAAATACTCCCAATAAAAGAATGCACAAGGTCACAACTCCCTTTCCTTTCTTCCCTTGTGAGGAAGTGTGTGGCCTTTGAAATTTACACTTAACATTTCAAGAAACACAGGAGTGACCTCACTTCTTATTTGTGCTGCCTTCCCCCCACCAACTCCAGCCACCACAACATCAACACCCCCGCACCCCCACCCCAACAACCAATCCGAGCATTGGATGGTAAGTTTTGAGTTACTTGTCAGCCTTGAGAAGAAGGTGCTTTAATGTGCAAGGCTCACAACATGCAAAATAATGTTGTCCACTGCCTACGTCAGACTTGTCCACACTCCTCTCAATCTCACACAGCCTCTATACACTGGACCTTGGCTGAGTAAAACCTGGCAGCTTAAAATGTTCCAGTTTGCCAAGTGTAGTCATTGCAGATTATTATGTTCCCACATTTGCTCTGTGCTGAGTTTGTTGATCCCATCTGGACTGAATGCAAAGGCCACTAGGACCCCACAAGGACCCCAACACTGTCCCCATCCTGCCTTCCTTGGGCCAGGGAGGGGAATAATAAACTGGAGATCCTGACCCCAATCACTGTCCAGTGATCTGTTCCTGGAAAATGTACTTGTAAGTGTTGGGTAGGGACATGTTGTACTCAGTTATGTTACTCATTGTAGACTCACACATGAAGAATGGCCTCATTTGGGCGCGGTGCTGGAAGGCAGCAGGTGTCGGTGAACCGATAACCTACAAGCAGACAGCAATACGGAAGGGAGAAAGAATGTCCCAGCATATAAACAGCACATGGAAGGAAGTGATTTTCTCCTGCAGGTTACATCTTCTGGAATCCTTGATACATTTCTTGTAATCTTTCGATGTCAATTTTTTTGTCTGCTAAAACCCCTGTGAAGCACCTTGAAACATGATATTATGCTAAAGATGCTATATAAATGCAAGTTCTTACTGTATAGTGTTTACTGCTGAGTTGACACATCCATGAATCTGCCAGTAATTAGCACAATACAAATTTGTCTCCATAATTCTCAACTGATCTGTGCTATCAGGCGTTTACCAAATGGATGATTAGCACTTTCCCACAGGAAGAGTTTACAGCACAGTAACAGGCCATTTGGTCCAACTAGTCTGTGCCAGATGTTTACGCTTCGTCCACCCATCCTCATCTAATCTTATCAGCATATCCTTCTGTTCCTTTCTCCCTCTTCTCTTTATCCAGCTTCCTCTCAAATGCAGCTATATTATTTGCCTCCATTACTCTTTATGGCAGCGAATTCCACATTCTCAGCGTTCTGAGTAAATAAGTTTCTCCTTAATTCCCTGTTAGAAAGCCGATTGAATCTGGTCCCACTTAAATCTTCTTGTTACCTAATTAACAGTCACGTTAGCCAGGGGCACATTTCACAACCTGGTGCTTATTGTTTTTTTAAATCCCTTCATGGGATTTGGTGTCGCTGGCTAGGCCAGCATTTATTGCCCATCCCTAGTTGCCCTTGAGAAGGTGGTGGTGAGCTGCCTTCTTGAACCGCTGCAGTCCCTGTGGTGTAGGTACACTCACAGTGCTGTTAGGGAGGGAGTTCCAGGATTTTGACCCAGCGACAGTGAAGGAACGGCGATATATTTCCAAGTCAGGATGGTGAGTGGCTTGGAGGGGAACTTCCAGGTGCTGGTATTCCCATGTGTCTGCTGCTCTTGTCCTTCTAGATGGTGGTGGTCATAGGTTTGGAAGGTGCTGCCTAGGGAGGCTTGGTGAGTTGCTACAGTGCATCTTGTAGATGGTACACAATGCTGATGCAGTGTGTTGGTGGTGAAGGGAGTGAATGTTTGTGGACAGGGTGCCAATCAAGTGGGTTACTTTGTCCTGGATGGTGTCAAGCTTCTTGTGGTGTTGGAGCTGCACTCATCCAGGCAAGTGGGGAGTATTCCATCATACTCCTGACTTGTGCCTTATAGATGGTGGACAGGCTTTTGGGAGTCAAGAGGTGAGTTACTCGCCGCAGGATTCCTAGTCTCTGACCTGCTATTGTAGCTACAGTATTTATATGGCTAGTTCAGTTCCGTTTCTGGTCAATGGTAACCCCCAGGATGTTGGTAGTGGAGGATTCAGTGATAATAATGACGATGGTTAGATTCTCTCTTGTTGGAGATGGTCATTGCCTAGCACTGGTGTGGTGCAAATGTTACTTGCCGTTTCTCAGCCCAAGCCTGGAAATTGTCCAGGTCTTGCTGCATTTGGACATGGACTGCTTCAGTATCTGAGGGTTCGCGAATGGTGCTGAACATTGTGCAATCATCAGCGAACATCCCCACTTCTGACCTTATGATGGAGGGAAGATCATTGATGAAGCAGCTGAAGATTGTTGGGCCTACGATGCTACCCTGAGGAACTCCTGCAGTGATGTCCTGGAACTGAGATGATTGACCTCCAACAACCACAACCATCTTCCTTTGCACTAGGTATGACTCCAACAGTGCATATTTTGGGGAAGGAAATAAAATGTGAAAGCAGGGTTGTATAAAGATTAAGTTCAATGGTGAGTTGTGAATGCTTTAAGAGTTGAGTTCAGTATTCAATTACAGCTGTTGCCTGGCATTAACACTGTTACAATGCTCCTGTGAAAGCACTGTGTTTAGAGTTTTAAATGCAAAGACTCATTTGCCAGTTAATGAGTTAGCACACACACCAGCCACACAGAATCTCTGCAGGACAATTTGATTAATCTGATTGTGATTAATGACTGTGGAAAGGTTGTTTTGATTTCCTCTCTGGACCTGTCAATTCTTCCGTTTACACAAGACATCAGATTCAATCCCAGTCTTACTGATCTAAACGGAGTCATCGTCCGTGTTTACTTAGCATCACCTCCCTGAGGAGCAAATCCCGTCAATGGACAAATTGGTTTGCACTGATATCAGAACGTGAGTAGGAAACTGAATCTGCATATTTACGAGTCAGAGTCAAGTTGACCTAAAAGACAGCTAGACCTTGATGAATGAGCTGTTCTAACTAATTAGAACCGAATTATGGACTTTTTCTGCTGTTGAGGCACTAGAAAGCACATTAAGAAGAAACACTTGCACTTATATAGAGCCTTTCATGGCCTCAAGGCACCCAGAAGTGCTTTACAGCCAATTAAGTACTTTGGAAAGTCAGTCACTGTTGTAATGTACGAAATGTAGTAGCCAATTTGCACACACAAGCTCCCACAAACAACAATTTGATAATGACCAGAAAATGTTATCATGATGTTGGTTGAGGGATAAATATTGGCCAGGTCACCACGGAAAACTCCCCTGCTCTTCTTCAAAATAGTGCCATGGAATCGTGTATGTGGACAACAGCACCTAAGACAGTGGAGCGCTCCCTTAGAAGAGCACAGGAGTGTCAGCCTTGATTACGGGCTGAACGTTATGGGACACCCACGGGCAGGAAAACAGGTGGGTGGATCTGTAAATTAGGGCGCCATGCTTTCGGCGGCATACCCACCACAGGTCCACCCGCCCCGCCCCCTCCACGATTTTACAGGGAGGTGTTGGGTGGGTTGCCTGTCCTGGCCCAATCAAGGCCCATAAGTGGGCAATTGACGCTTTGAACACTCCTCCATACGAAACAGTTCAATCAGTCAAGTGATTGATGTGCAGAATAAATTATTGAGAAGCTATTGACCAAAGGATCATGTCATTCACTCAAGAGTATAGTTCTAGCAAGAGACTGTTTATTTGGAAGTATTCCAATGTTAACTTAGTTGAAAATTTGAGAATTTTATATTTAGCTATTTTTATGTGTGTGAAGGATCGGAGGGTAGATCAACCATGAGTTGGTGGATGAGGGGGAAATAGCTGATCCAATTATTGCAGTTCCTTGTGAAGCTATCATGCTGTAACGTGAATAAAGTATCAGACAAACAAAATAATACATATTTGAGAATCTTCCATTGCTATTGTTATGACTACAAGTTCCATGTTAAGACTGTTATGACTGTATCTCTTTTAAACAAGTTGCCATATAATGATAGGTGCATGATCGTTCTAAAAATAAGGTAGCTGCATAAAATAATGAGGGAAATGCGGTCCCTATTTTAAAGCGTGTTCAGTAAAATGCATGCAAATCAATAAAGATAAAATATTGAATTATTAAGCACATATCTGTTCTGCCTTGGCTCTGCCATGTTGTATCTGAACTCTCCATTCAGCCACTCCTCATTCTACCTTCATTAAGATATGGAATCTCATGCATTCCCAATTAAGAGAACAGGACTTGTAGTTCATGCATCTGATGTGAATTGTAATCAACCTTTGTCATGTCCGCTATGTAAAAAAAAACAATCCCAATCAATTCATATAATTAAATCATATTGCTATTTACTAAAGGCTGTTTTTTTGTTAAGTAATCGCTACATATTTTGTTTATACTTTGCTGTCTCTATATTCTCTACTTACTAAAAAGTCATCAACTTTTCCCAGGGCTACGGAATAACCCTAGCAGTTAATAGGTTAGTAGTGCCTGGTTTTCTTAATGTTTAAGCTACCCCCTTGTTGGAGGTTTAATTGCTATATTGATTAAAATAGAATTATATGAAAACCATTTGGTTCTGGTATAACCTAAAGGTACCAATTTCCAGGACTTATAAGTCTAGAATCAAACTGTGCCGCATGGAACAAATATTCACTTTTTCAGCTTTGTATCTCAAGAATATATCATGGGTTCTAAACATGCTTTATGAAGAACCCTAATTAGTGAGCTGTCTTCACCGCTTGCCAACAACACTGGGTTGATTGGTAAGAGTATATTCATTTATCCTGCCAACCTGGCCTTGTGAAGGGGGTGAGGTGGCAGGGGGAGTGGTGGAGGTTCAAGTGGCCAAGGGAGAGGGTTAAAGGGAGTGAATGATGTTTGGGTGGGAGGTGCCTCTGTGGGCCTAGGCAACCCACAAGGGAGGGCCACCCCACCCCACCCCACCCAACCTTTCCCAACACTAGCCCACAGAGCTAAAGTTGCTGGGCTTCCCGCACGTCATGATCCTACCCTTGCCACAGGTAAAATACTGGGATTAATTGGTCATTTAAGGGCCTCAATAGGCCCAAGGGCAGGTGAGCCGCCCAACACCTTCCCCACTCAGAAAATTTCAGGCAGATCGGGGCCGGGCCAGTAGGTGGCAGGAAGGCCATCTTCCGGATTTTACTTGCACCCTTACCTTCAAACCCACTGGCGAGAGAGTGTAAAATCCAGTCCTAAATCACAGGGTGTGACACTCGGCCTTTATATGCAATGGTTCATCCCCATCTGGAGTACTTTGTGCAGTTCTGGTCACCATGTTATAGGAAGAATATCAAGGAAATGGGTACAATAGTGTATGATATATTACTGAATTAGTGATCTGGAAGTCTGGACTAATAATCCAGAAAACCTGTTTGCGTATTTGAATTCAGTTTAAAAAAACCTGGAAAGAACAGAAGTTGATATCAGTAAAAATGATATGGAGCTGTTGCATTGTTTAAAAACCCAACTGATTCACTAATCTCCTTTAGGGAAGGAAACCGCCTGTCTTACCACGCATATAACTCCAGTCCCTCAATAATGTAGTCGACTCTTAACTGAATTGACCTAGCACGCTATTTATTTATATCAAAAAGTCTCACCACTGCCACCTCAGGGCAACTAGTGACAAGCAATGAATGTCAGCCTTGCCATCGATGTCCACATCCTAAGAATTAATTTTTTAAAAGGTACGGCAAAGAACTACCTATTTACAAGGAGAGACTGCAAGCGCCTCCCCTTGACCTTCATTGGAATCACTATGACTGAGTCCCCAACATCCTAGCGGCCACCATTGACCAGATGCTGAACTTGACCAGCTATATCGATACCATAGCTGCAAACAGGACAGGGGGTGGGTACTCTGCAACAAATTACTCACCTGAAGATACCTCAATGCCTCTCCATTATCTGGAAGGCTCAAAACAAGAACATGATGAAACACCTGCCACTTCTCTTGTAGGTGTGACTGCATAAATAGTCTAGAAACTCAACACCAAATGGATGGAACTGTACAATTAATCTATGTCATTAGACTCAATATTCATCCTTTCTGGCACGCTGTGACTGCAGTATATACTACCTACAGCATGCACTGCAACAACTCACCATATTACTCTGATAACAGCTCCCACCTCTACAAACAAGCACTAAGAACAAGAGCAGTAATATTGTAGGAATGCCATCCCCTTGAAATTACCTTCCAGATCTCTTACCCTCCTGATTTGAACATGTATCACCGTTCCCTCATCATCACTGGGTCAGAACCGTGGAATCCCTGACCTAGCACCATTATAGACTATAACATCACCACAATGACTGTAATGGTTTAAGGTGAAGGTCCACCACCGCCTTCTAAGGGCAATTTTGCCTGGATAATGAATGTAGCCTTGTCCATCTCATCAACATTTCTAGAAGAAATTAAAAAGAAAGACTTCCATTTATATGGCACCTCATCACATCACTCAAAAATGTTTGATAACACTCCTGGATTGTGGTTGTTAAAGGTAGATGAATGATGATTCCTGTCGAACGCTAACAATGAGGTGAGTTAAGCGACCAACTTAGAACTTAGCAGAACAAGTTCTGATAAAATAAAAGCAAAATACTGCTGATGCTGGAAATCTGAAATAAAAACAGGAAATGCTGGAAATAGTCCGCAGGTTTGGCAGCTTGTGTGGAGAGAGAAACAGTTGATGTTTCGAGTCCATATGGCTTCTTCAGAGCTGATAAAAGGTCATCGACTGAAATTCTACCTGTTTCTCTCGCCACAGATGTTGCCTGACCTGCTGAGTATTTTCAGCATTTTCTAGTTTTATTTAATATTAGAATATTTTTTGCATAAAATAAGAATATTGGGTGGTTAAACACACACCCTTGCATTATCTGCTGTTGAGTCTTAGCTGGTGAACTTCCACAGTATATGGTTTAGTAAATGCAACGTCATCAAATTCACTGAAGAAAAACAAATTAAAAAGGTTTTGATCTGTTATTTTGAGGCTCCTTTATATAGCACATTTTCCACATTCACTTTGCCTGCTTTTGATAGCTCATTTTAGTCATTTACTTCTGAACCTATTATTTTCAGGAAGAGCAGAACACCTCTGGACTAGAAAATAACGTATGGCACTCAGCACTTTCCATTTGGTAGTCCTGTGTAAACAGAAACCAGTGAGAATCAGTGACTGTATTCAAATTTTAATTGAGTTTGGCTCCTTGCCATCAGTAATGTCTAAGAACAGCTTCACTGGCTGCCTGGCTCAGTTATTCTACAAATAGAATGATTTATGGGTTTTTAAACGTTTCTTATTTTTAAAAAAAATCTACTCATAGATAGTATGGATATTTAATGTGCCACATGAATATAAGGTAGATAGCAATGAGGAATTGTCATTCAGCCCATTGGATCACCCATTCAGGAAGAACCTATAGTTCCTTCACAAAACCATCTATCTGATTGTTAACAAACTCCTTTTGCCCCTGTTACCCCACCGGGAGCCCATCCCATGTGGTGATCTCTCCTCCTGAAGAACGTTTGGGAATCCATCCTAAATGAACCTCTCACTGATTTGAGCCAGCGCCATCTTATCCTAATGTCACAGTGTATCTTGAAGTAGCATTCTGGATTTATCTTCTCTACATTGTTTATCATCGTATCTCCATATATAGGGGTCCCTCTTAGTACCCTCCAGTTTTAAGAGTGGAAGTGACCAAGGGACTGAAATTTTGAGGGGCTGTGGGTGAAGGGAGCAAAATGGGCAGATCACCCACTGTTACGATTTTGGAGTGAACTCAGATCTGCTCAGTTTCTACCTTGTCCAAACTGTGATCAAATTCCAAATGGGAGGGGTCATTGGGTGGTTGGCTGCCTCCTCCTCATATGTCCAATATTGGTGGAATGTCGGGGGACCATTATCAGGCTACTCTGAAAATTCCACCCAATATCCCTGGGTAAGCCAAGCAAAATCCACACCAGTTTGGAACAACCAGGAGTTCCATGCAGAACATCCAAGGAGAGATGACCTAATATCCAAAGAGTTTGTTTCCCTGTGGAGAGAAATAGCTTTTAAACATTTATCATCAGCCCATTAGTGGCCTCTGGCCTCCCAAAGCAGATTAGCTTCCATCTCCCTGCTTTCTGTATTCCATTGTAGTAGTGAGATTGAAGGGAATACTTGTTCTACTCTTCTTAGCAGTGGAGTCCTCTTCTTCCAGTCTTCAGTTTAACACTCACCCCACCCCACCTTTGTGTGTGAGTACAACATGCATTGGGCACTGCTCTGCCTCAGTGCAAAGAAAATAGCACCTAAAAAATAAAATACCATCGAAAATCAAAGCTCAGCTAAAGCCCACAAATGAGAAGAATCCAAGATTCAGTTCCCACAGGTCATGGTGGGTATACTAAATTTGCCTAATCCTGTTTGTTTACATAAGAAAGGACATAAGGAATAGGAGCAGGAGCACACCAGTAGGAATTAATGGAAGGAAAGATCAGTCACGATCCCTGTTCTTGTTCGCCATCCATTAACCCCTGCTGGTAAGTGCATAAGTCAGGTCAGGACAAGACTGAGCTCTACCTCAACACTGTACGTGATTGAATAACAGGCTTATTACTTGCTGTCTAAACTCATAGATGAATAATAGCCACCTAAACAAATCGTAGCCAAAGCTGTACCTCAGCAATTACACCCAAATGAGAAAAGGTGAGTCAAATAAGTAACTAAACCAGTTAATGTCAGAATAGCAATTTTAATATCTGGAAGAATCTTCCAAAAAATCTAGATTTCCTGTAACAAACAGATATGTTGGTTAACAATAACTATCAATTTCCAACTCATCGGCTTTTTCTTGCCTTCATAAGCCTGGCAGACTCCACCACTATGGGAGCTTGTTGCCTGATTTCACCTCATTATACACCCAGTGTTTCAGGATGTGACGGCATCTGTTATTGCATTGAGTCCAGGCAGTGACAGGACAATCAGACCTCATGTATTTCGTGCTTTCCAGATGTGTACTCACATTTGCACTCTCATTTTCACTCTGCCTTATAACTCCTTTTCAATCACCAAGTCTTGATGATTTCCATTAAAATACTAAATTATTCAAATTTGGGAAAAAAAAGAACACAAAATTAAGCGTAACAGAAAAATATTTCTTGATTTTTTTTAAACTGTCTAACAAGAAATGACTTTTTATCCAATAGGAATACACACAGAGGTGAGTGTGCACAATGTAAGAGGCACACAGGCTACTATCAGCTTGGTCTTACACTATTAGGGATTTCTAGAACAGCACTGTGTGTTTAGCTATACTTCATGGATCGCAGCAGTTAAAGAAGGTGACTCACCACCACTTTCTTAAGGGTAATTAGGGATGGGCAATAAATGCTGATCTTGCCAACAATGCCCACATCCCATGAAAGAATAAAAAAAAGTTTATGTTCCAAAATAAAAATATTATTACTTCTAAGATATTATTGCAGTAAAATGTGTAAACCATTTTCCGTTGTAACAACAACACTGCATGATATTGTTTCTAAGAAATAAGCTATGCCAGATAACCAATAGGTATAGTGAGGCTTAGGTACGTCTATCAGTGGACCCAACTGAATAGTACCAAAAAAAGTCTCCACAGTGTTAAAGCATCAGATCAAGGGTTTGTAAAATAAAATCCAGCCACATTAGTATCCCTTGGTTCTACGCTCGTTATTGAATTTGGTACTGTTTAGAATACCAGTTGAAGGGTACAACTGTCGACTCTGCACCAGTAATATGTCATAACGCCAACATCAAAAGAGCACCCATGCCCCTTATGTGCCAATGTGATTTTTTTCACTTTCTACACCAACCAAACTCTGATCGAAGATGTAGAGATAATTGTCCCAGGTTTGCACAAAGTGTGTTAGCAGGCAGCAAAAATGACGTTTTACCCACCGGCCACAATGACGGGTTTTCGCACCATATCGTCCTATTCTCGGCGCTTCCCACCTCATCAATAATGCATTCCTGGGATACAAGCCGGATCGCTGGCGGGGCAGCCTCTAATTCGCCCACCCCACTGTCACCTTAGGCCTTCAGTAACCCAGGTGCCCCCTGCACAGGGCTAGCTCTCTCTAAGGGATCGAAAGCTGCTGGAAAGTCATGGCTGCCAAAGGGAGGAAACATGCTGCTCCCAAATTTAGTGACGCCTCCCTCAGGCACCTACTGGAAGCAGTAGAGGCCCGCTGTGAAGTCCTCTACGCCCACTCTGGATGAAGACCAGCAAGCAAAGTCAACAATCCAGCATGGGAGGTGCTGGCAACGGTGGTCAGTGCTAATGCTCTGCAAAGGAGGACAGTCACCCAGTGCCGAAAGAATATGAATGATGCCCTCTGTTCCACCAGCGTAAGTCACTCTCAACCCTCACAATCACAAACCTGTCACACACCCACAGGAATCTCACTCACTGCCAAGAGACATGATCATTCAGTCTCTCACACACACCTTCATCTGCCCTGCGGATCATGTCCTCATCCCGGCCATGGCACCACACGCCACCCACATTCCCATTCCAGACATCCTTCTCATCTGGTCTGGCAGGTGTCCTGCTTACACTCTCTCCATCTGTCTTCATGCAGGGCAAGCTGGCACACAACAAAAGGGAGAGGTCATAGGGCGTGTTTGGTGGCATGAGTGGACAATATGGCGAAAAGGCCAAAAATAGGTTCCACAACATCATGAAACCAGTTTGCAATCATCCGCTGTACGCATCAATGGCAGGCCACGTTTCCCACCGTCAGACATTGGGAACCTCATTATAATACATCTGCATATCGTTATAAGCCCAACTCAGCAGAATCAACCCCCCCACGCCAGATCATCCGAGCACTTCGGTGTGATTACACGCCAACATGTTTCACAACTGTACATAAGCGACATGCACCTGGCGAGCTGCACTTCACTGGGGACTTCAAGGTTTGTTTGTCTACCTTGCTTCGGTCAGCACTTGCAGCCATCAGCGCCAGGCTTTGCAGGCAGCACCACATCACTTTTAGGGGGACTTTGGGGCTGGTTTCTACCTACCAGACCAGCCATAAAGGGGTGGTTTTTCAATGGCTACAGGGCTAGAGCTTGCTTGGGGAAGGGGGAGAAGTGGCCTCAGGCAAGAGAAGATGCTGCAGGGTGAGAGTTGTACTGAGGAAGGGGGGTATCCCAGGGTGTAAGGGCACAAGTTGATCTGTGCAATTGGTCTCAAGAGTGTGAGGGCTGAGGAGGCAGTCTCCAGAGCAGATGAAGCCAGATGGAAATATGAGGGTGTGTGTGAGAGAGTGAGTGGTGATATCCCTTGAACTGGCAGTGAGTGAGATGCCCGTGAATATGTGATGGGCTTGAGTGTGGAGTTCAGAGTGATGAGATGGTTGCTTTACCATGGCAGAACGGATGAGATCATTCATCCTCTATCTGCATTGGATGGCTAACCTCTTCTTTGCATTGGTACTGATCACCGTTGCCAACGCCTACCAAGTCGGAATGGTAATGTTGCTGCCCCTTTCTGCAGCTAGGGAGGGAGTAGAGGACATCACGGTGGGCCTCCATGGCAGCCAAAAGGCACTCGAGGGACGCGTCACTAAACCGGGGGAGGGGGCTGCAATTTTCTTGCCTCTTGGGGTCACGTCTTCTTTGCAGCACTTTAAGTGTGGCACCCGGCGTGATGAAGCGGCGAGGTGATGGCGTGGCGGGCAAATTAGAGCCTGCCAGCCATCGAAGTGGCATGTTTCCCGCTAATGCATGCGGAACTGGAATGCCTGCTACTGCATTTAGTGCAAATCTGGGACAATTCTGCCCGTAATATCTCCTTATGTAATGTAGTATCATTTTTTTCCTGAATACAGTCCCATAAAGTGCCTTGGGATATTATGTTATGTTAAAGGTGCCATAAAAATGCCAGTTGTTGTTGTTGATACTCTTCATTGATTGCTACCTTCACTTTCTCATGTGTCTTAGTTCATTGGTTCTTGCTGAGGTACAGGTTCATGGACACATACTGCTCTCTGGTATCTCATCAAGTGACAAATCTTCATGTTCAAAGCCGACAGTTTTGTTTATCATCTCCCTAGGCCAGAGGCACTGAGCCCAGTTGTAGTGCATTGTTTGCTACTGCTTCAGCACAGACTGGGAATTGAACCTGGGACTTTCCGATCTGTATGACTCGTACTTCCTTTCCCAGTAGGTCATCAGGGAGAAATCTGAATGACTTATAATATTGGTAGATTTCCAATTTTATTTTTAATTCCTCTGCCCAGCCCATAGCTGGGAAAGGACAGCAAGTAAACTGATGCCGGTCCCTAAGTTCAAATAATTCATTAAAATGAGAGATCATTGACAAATAAAACTGGATTCAGTGGTCTGTACCTGCACCCAAGTGATGGAAGGTATAAGAGCCTCTCACCACTGAGATGAACAAAGCAGCATTTATTTGTACAGGTGGCTTGTCAGGGATAATCCTTAGCCTGCTGAAAAGGACCAGGGTTCAGCACTCTTCAGACATTAATTTGAAAAGTTCTTTTGACTTTGTTGAATGTACAATTTATGTGGAAACATATCAAGCCATTGATTTGTTACATATTATACTTAATCCTCATTTAGCAATATTTCATACTATTATCTCATTAAATTTTTCTCTTTAATAATATTCCATTATACCTATGAATGTGGGTATGAGAATGGATCTACTGAATGGATCTTCACTGGTTTTGCAAAAGCTTTTGAAATTGTGCACTGGTGCTACATTTTTGTTCACCAACATCATACTTCAATAGTTGGCTCAACAGAAAGCTATCTTTTTTTTAACTTAATACAAGTCCCAGGCAAAATTGATTTAAATGATTAGTTAATGCAAAAATGCATGAGTCCATTTCCACCCTTGAATCCTGTTTGATATACTAGGCTGGGGCCTCAACTTTTCACAATTTATATAAATGACTTGGATGAAGGGGCCGAAGGAATGGTTGCTAAATTTGCCGACAACACAAAGGTAGGAAACTAAATTGTGAAGAGGACATAAGGAGGTTATAAAGCGACATAGACAGGTTAAGTGAGTGGGCAAAGATCTGGCAAATGGAGTATAATGTGGGCAAATGTGAAATCATTCATTTTGGCAGGAAGAATAAAAAAAGAAGCTTATTATTTAAGCGGTAAGAGATTGCAGAGCTCTGAGATTCAGAGGGATCTGTGTGTCCTAGTGCATGAATCATAAAAGGTTAGGATGCAGGTACAGCAGGTAATTGGGAAAGCTAATAGAATGTTATCATTTATTGTGAGGGGAATTGATTACAAAAGTAGGGAGGTTATGCTTCAGTTGTACGGGGCATTGGTGAGATCACATTTGGAGTATTGTGTACAGTACTGGTCTCCTCATTTAAAGAAAGATGTAAATGCGTTAGAAGCAGTTCAGAGAAGGCTTACTAGACTAATACCAGGAATGGGCAGGTTGTCTTATGAGGAAAGGCTGGACAGGTTAGACTTGTATCCACTGGAATTTAGAAGAGTAAGAGGCAACTTAATTGAAACCTTTAAGATCCTGAGGGGTCTTGACAAGGTGGGTGTGGAGGGGATGTTTCCTCTTGTGGAAGAATCTATAATTAGGGGTCAGAGATATAATTAGACAGAGATGAGGAGAAATTTTTTCTTTGAGAGGGTTGTGAATCTTTGGAACTCTCTCCCTCAAAAGGCAGTGGAAACAGAGTCTTTGAATGTTATTAAGGCAGAGATAGATAGATTCTTGATTAACAAGGTTATCAGGGGTGGCAGGAATGTGGGGTTGAGGTTACAATCAGATCAGCCACGATCTTATTGAATGGCAGACAGGCTCGAGGGGCTGACTGGCCTACTCCTGCTCCTAATTTGTATGTTTGGTACGTAAGTAGATGCCCACCTCTTAGAATACATCTGATCCACAAAGACTTTCCCTTCATGTACAATTTTATATTTAACCATTGCACTTTCATTGGTAGGTGAAGTCTTATTTTCTGTTTTTATTCACAGCAATACTTTATCCTCCTGATTATAACGGATGGCGTTATCAGCGACATGGACGAGACCAGACACGCCATTGTGCAAGCGGCCAAACTCCCCATGTCAATCATCATCATAGGGGTTGGCAATGCTGATTTTGCTGCCATGGAATTCCTGGATGGAGACAATCGAGTTCTGCGATCATACACTGGGGAAGAAGCCACGCGAGACATAGTGCAATTTGTGCCATTCCGGGAATTTCGAAATGTAAGTCCATCTCTCTAGTCCTATGGTGCCCTTCCTGAGAGAAACCATATCTTACCACTGCCTTAGGGAAAGGGACGGTATCACCAATAGTTGATGAGTCTAAAACCCAATCCTCATCTCAGCTGTGCTATGGGGAGGTTCCAAGCAGAGATCAGGCATCTCCCCATGGAGGGAGGCTAAATGAAGTGGGAAGTCTTCCCTCAGCCACCGGTCAACAGTGGTATTCCCAGTGACCTACAAACAAGACACTCACTGTCCTTTCACATGTAGGATGGGTGTGTCCGAGAGGAATCAGCAAACTGAAAAATCTGTTGGTGGGAGAGGGTGTGAAAGATGAATAAACTCCTAGGAGGTAACTCACCCATTAAAAAGAAAGAAAACTTAGTGTCTCTAAATTCTGCTTAAAAATGGACCATGTGGATAAATCAGGCAATAACTTTGGGTTTGTCCCTTAGTCTTAAACATTTCAATTGACTCAGCATCTATCTCTTGGAGGGGAGCTTTTGCCACCATCCTGATCCCATGATCTCACAAATGTTGTGTCAAAATTTTGGAAGAAAATATAGAAGCAAGGAGAAGAGGAAGTTTTAAATGGTGTCGGATATTAGAATACCAATCTATTGCATTATGATTTGGCCGAAACATATGATTCCAAACACACTAAAGTGGACAGCACCAAGGTAGTGCCAAGTGGAAGCAAGAAACTTCAATAAAAAGAGGAAAGAGTAACTGATGAATGACACACCTCCAAGAGCCCTTTTGCAAACTGATATTAATACAAGTTCTTTAGGTCTCAGTGTGCCACACACAAACCCACAACCAGCTGTAAAGTTACCTTTTACAAAGACTAGGGGGTACACCACAGTTACCCAGGGATGTGGGTGGAATCTTACCTTTTGAATTACCCACCCTGTGTAGAACTGCCATTGTACCATTCCATGTCACAGCATATAGATGTGTCAGCATGCTAGATCATAGCCCACCCAAAAACTGAAGCTCTATTAAATATTCACCAACATTACCCTGGTATTCACTTTACTTAAGATACCTTACAAAAGGTTCATGGAGGAAAACTAGAGGCTACTTACATTGGAGCATTGTAATGATTCCATGATAGAGGAACATAAGAACAGGACTAGGCCATGCAGCCCCTTGAGCCTGTTCCCCGTTTCAATGAGATCATAGCCATTCTCTAACCTAACTGCATATGCCTATCTTTGCTCCATATCCCTTATTTTCTTTGGCTAACAAAAACCTATCAATCTAAGTTTTAAAATTAACAGCTAATATTGCAACAATTGCACTTTGTGGAAGGGAGTTAAAAACTATTACCGCCCTTTGTGCGTAGAAGTGTTGCATAATTTCACTCCTGAAAGGTCTGCCTCTAATATTAGACCAAGCCCCTAGTCCTGAACTTCTCAACCAGGGATCATAGTTTCTCACTATCCACTCTATCTGTTCATCCAAACATCTTGCAAACTTCAATTAAATCCCCCCTTAACTTTCTAAATTCCAAGGAATGTCCCCTGGTTTGTATAATCTCTCCTCAAACTTTAACTCTTGGTCTCCAGGAATCATCCTGGTAAATCTATGCTGCACTCCCTCCAAAGCCAATATATCCTTCATAAGGTGTGGTGCCCAGAACTGCTCACTGTACTCCAGATGAGACCTAAGCCAGGGCTTTGTATAGCTGAAGCCTGACTTCATTAGCCTTTTTGATTATTTTCTGTGCCTGTCTATGGCATTTTAATAATCTGTGTGCCTGGATGCCCAAATCTCTTTGGATCTCCACTATTTCTAACTTTTCACCATTTAGGAGGTACCATCCTTTTTGGTTCAAAGTGGATGACATCACATTTGCCTACATTGGAACTCATTTGCCACAGTTTTGCCCATTCGCTTAACCTATCAATATCTCGTTGTAATGTTGCTTACAATGCCGTCCATATTTGTATCATCAGCAAATTTGGATAAGTGGCATTATCCTATCATCTAAGTTGATAACAAAAATGGTGAATAGTTGATGTCCCAAGACAGATCCATGTAGGACACCACTAGTCGCATCCTGCCAAATAGAGTATCTGCT
The DNA here is from genome assembly GCF_964194155.1 of Cetorhinus maximus. NCBI lineage: Eukaryota > Metazoa > Chordata > Chondrichthyes > Lamniformes > Cetorhinidae > Cetorhinus > Cetorhinus maximus. The sequence goes on from NC_135884.1 coordinate 97,213,724, forward strand.
CGTTCTACTACCTACCTACTCTCTGTCTTCTGTCATTCAGCCTCCCAATCATATTAATAATTTGCCTTTAATTCCATGAGCTTCAGCTCTAGCTAACAGTCTCTTATCAAATGCCTTCTGGAAGTCCATGTAATTAACATACCTAGACGTTGTCTTTTCCACGACTATTCACCTCTTCAGAAAAATTAATCAGATTTGTCAGGCATGGTGTTTCTTTGGGATACCTGGCATGCTGATCGTTTCCTCTACTGTAAATACTGGCAAGGTAAGAGTCAGCATGTTTGTCATTTCCTTATTTCCGTTGACGATATCACCGTAATCCAATTTTACGGGGCCCACGTTGCTCCTGACCACACTTTTTTTCCTCATGTAATTGTAAACATTTTTTGTTTGGATTTTGATATTGTCGTATAAGGGTGTTCAGCAGACCAAGGGTTAATGTGGGACTGGGGAAATAGTACTGCCCACATAGTGATATTGAAAGTTACATGACAGTAAGCTGTGTGCAGTACAGACTAGCAGAAGCCAGCAGGGAGACAGCACCCATGCAGGGCTGTACCTTGGACATGCATATAGTTATGAGTAGTTAATAAACACTTCCTATTAAACTATACAAGGCTCAGAACCACTTTGTGAGACCTACCAAACTACACACAACATCTTACAACAGATATCATCCCTTGCAAGTTCCTTTCCATACTCCCGCTTTGTAGCTCTATATTGTCACCTTTTGCTCCTCTTTGTGTCTTACCCATTCACCGGTATCTGTGCTTCTTGTGCATTTTTGTTCGCATTTTCTTTTAGTTTGATGTTCTTGTTTATCTCTTTAGTTGTTCATGCTGTTTTTTATTAAAATCAAGCAGAGGTCTTGCTCCGTAGGGGTATAAACTGTTTCTCTATCACATTAAATTCCTTTTTGAACACCTCTCATTGATCTTCTCTCATTTTGCCTATTAATAGATTTGATCAGTTTATTGTTGATAGTTTCTGTCTCATCCTGTTGAAGTCAGCCTTGCCTAAACCTAGAATCTTAGTAGCTGTTTCCCTTTCAAGTGTTGAACCAGTCATACCCATCTAACAAATAGAACTCTAAAATTCAAAAGCATTTCAATTTCCTATTTAAAAAACGAGGCCCATTTGTTATTACAATTGCTTCTTTTCTCTTCCTCCAACTTTCTCAATTTTACCCCCTTGCTTCTTGTTTCATGGAAGTGGTAACCCACTCTGGCAGCTGGTACCTCTGAGTGGATGAAACAAATGTTACGTTGGTGTTGCTTTAGAGTGACCGTGTCGATGAGGTTGCTGAGGTACATGGGTTTCGGATTTAGCTGTGAAATCACCAGAAGCCAGCTGCCCCCGTGAATGGGCCGTGCTGCACCAATACATAGTTCATACAGCTCACCAATGCACGTAACTAAGATAGCACCATTATAAATGGGGTGTCATGCTCTCAAACCTATTGCCAGCAACTGACATTACCCAAAGAGCAGTGAGAATGCAAAACTCTTTATAAAATTCCCCATGTATTATAGAATAAGTGTATATTAAATAAAAGCCAAATGCATGCATTATTAAATGAATGTTACTGGCCAGATTAATTTGTGACTAACATAATAATGAGGGTAATTTCCTGTAATGTCTGACAATGTGTTTTCCAAGTCCCTATTCTCACCATTGTAAATGTCAATTTAACTGTTGGATGTCTATTAGGGCCTAGCCAGTATAAATCATGGGACGTTGAGCTATTGGAACAATCCCAAACTATCCCATTGCTGTAAACATAAAACAACATTTCTGAAAATAAATTACTTGTAATACACCAATTCCAGGCTCCCGTGGCTGCTTTATAACTCCTCAAACAAAAGAGTTTTTGCTGAAATAACTCAAATGTTACATTAATAAAGATGCTTAAATGTCTGAAGTAGTTTTATTTGTGTAACAAGAGTTTTATTAGTGTAATATTAACACGATATTAAATAAATCACACTAAAAGCTATTAAAAATAAAAACATAAAATAGTAGAAACACTTTACTTCTGTTCACCCTGCCTTTCCTTTGTTTGCTGCTCTCTGTTACTACACCATTTTCACTCTTCTTAGAATGTTTTTTTGATCAATGATATTCTAACTTTTCCATTCTATTCTTCTTAAGAACTTAGGATGCTTTAATTACCTGTTTATTCTTCCTCTGGTACCACTGTTTACTTTGAACCTTGGAGCAACATGTAAACCATTAACCTCCAATTGGCTATAAGATGAGTTCCAAGGGTTGTTTTGATTTTAGCCAATCAAGGTTTAGATCTGTAAGGACACCACCATGCTGCAGAATCCACATGTCATACCACTCGTGGATGAGGTTTCCTAAAAAACGTGAAGGCCACTTGGCCTTTTGTTAATAGCCTTAATAGGCCTATCAGTTATCGGCAGGCACCAGCCGACTCTGGCACGTGCCCGCCAAATGAAACATCATGAGACAGCGCATATGCCCAATGTCATCGCGCGTCATTTTATGCACCAACGTGTCGGGCCCGCCCCCGCACACTGACTGAAAAATCCTGGCCATTGTTGGGGTCCCTGTAGAGACCGATGACATTTTAAAAGAGATGAATTTCCCAAACAACCAAGTTGTGAAAGACAGGATTTCACATTTTAAAACATTTACTGTGACAAACAAACTAAAATCAACAATAGATCAAACACTATTTAACAGGCAACTAATACAGCAAACTAAAGAAAAAGGTAAGTTTTGCATTAACCAACCAACGCAACTGAAAATTGTCTTATGGCAAGCTTTTATTTTGCCCCACGCTTCTGATATGTAGTATTAAAGAAACCATTCCAATGTCACTCCCAGATCTCAAGTGGAGGGTCACCTCTCCCTGTCACACCAGTTCAAAACTTCCAATGTCCTTCGACAATCATTCTATTCTGCCCAAGTTTTCTCAGTTAGGATTATCATCAACAAACTAGACCTCAATGATTCCCCATTCCTTAAATCTTCAACAGCCCAGCTGTTCTGTTTTGAACAGAAACTGAACTCTTCAAAGCATCCTGCTTGGTATTCAATACCAAACAGCTCTCCCTGCTTTTCCACAGCTGTGGCTTCTTTGTTTTTATGTCTCAGCCACAGTTGTCCTTTTTCCATGAGATGTCATGAAAGGTGTTATAAAATTGCCACCCAACGTCTTAATGAGTTTTTATTTGGGTTTCTCTCCCTATGGCAACCAGATCCCATGGGCATTTCTCCAAACCGAGGTGTTTATCAGAAATTCACACTTGCCCCTTTTCAGAACATTCTGTTTTACCTTAAGTTAAAGGGGACATTTTAAAACATTACCGTCTTGTAAAGTTCAGCTTTCATGACAATATGTGTCACAGCTTGTGGTAGGAGAGCACAGGTGTATTAAGTTCTAAGAGTTTACTGTAGCTCTATTTATTCTAAATAAACTCTTGTTCTAACATTGTATTGTAAACCTCCCCCACCCACACCACCACAACCCCCATCCCTGCCTATTTCTAACCAGTAAACACTAAGAGCATAATTTCTCACTCTGAATGTTTACATCATTTGGGTTTTGAGGTAACCTTTTTAGAGCTGATAATTAAATAAAAAAACAATGCATTTGACATTGCTTCTTCCTAAATCCATGACTTTGCCAGTGATTCGATTGACATGTCCACGTTAAAGACTGCGTGCTGCTGATCCACAAAGGCCTGGAAGCTCTCAGGATTGAGCCCTCATCTCTGCTCCATTGGCTAATCTCACTCAGGGTGGCAATGCCCTGTGGTTAGACAGGGGGGTCAATTCAGCCAAAGCTTCCACTTCTGCTCACAATCCATTCACTCTTGCTGTAAAATGTGCATATATGGGCATCAGCTTAAGAAAAAACTTCAGCCCCACACAGTTGAATATCTTACAACAACTTACATTTATATAGAAGATCAGAAAAAGCTGGAAATATTCAACAGGTCATGCAGCACCTGTGGAGAGAAACAGTTAACATTTCAAGTCGATGACCTTTCAAATAAAAGGTCACCGACCTGAAACATTAACTCAGTTTCTCTCTTGGCCGATGCTGTTAGACTTGCTGAGTATTTCCAGTGTTTTCTGTTTTTATTTCAGATTTCCAGCATCCAAAGTATTTTGATTTTGTATTTATATTGTGTTTAACATAGTCCAACATCGCAAGGAATTCACCAAGATCCCTAGGCAGCACCTTCCAAGCCCACAACCATTACCACCTAGAAGGACAAGGGCAGCAGATAGATGAGAACACCAGCACCTGGAGGTTCCTCTCCAAGTTACACACCATCCTGACTTGGAAATATATCGCCGTTCCTTCACTGTCGCTGGGTCAAAATCTTGGAACTCCCTTCCTAACAGCACTGTGGGTGTACTTACACCACATGAACTGCTGCAGTTCAAGCAGGCAGCTCACCACCACCTTCTCAAGGGCAACTAGGGATGGGCAATAAGTGCTGACCCAGCCAACGAAGCCCACATCCCTTGAATGAATAATAATTTTTAAAAAGGTGCGTCCCAGGGCTATAATCCGGTCAAAGCTGAGACTGTGTCAAGGAAGATGTTAGGACAGGTAACTAAAAGAGGTTGTTTTAAGGAGGAGCTGGAATGACAGTGAGGTTAAGGGAGGTAATTCGAGAGCTTAGGGCCCAGACAGAGCAAAGAAAACATGAAAAAATCCTGAATGTTTTGGCTCATTCTGCCAAATCCTATTACTGCTTGTAATTGCTATATTCTGGTACCCTGACATCCACCACCCAACAGCAACAATTGTTATACCTGTGAAAAGCTAAACAATTGCTACTGACACAACAGGGTGTGGATTAAACATTACAAAACATTATAAAACTCAGGAGGAGAAGTAAATGCAATCATCATTAGGAAGTAGCTCTTTACAATTTATAATATTATCAGAATCCTTCAGACAGAATTATTGACCTATAATGGCAAGCCATCTTTTCACTACTATTATTATTTTACAAGTTCCTGAATATCAAGCTCATGTAGTCTTGGTTTCCATTGATGGTAAGTTTTTTTGCTTCTTTAAGGTTGCATTGCTGTTTGAATGATATGTATGCCACTTCTGTCAATGCTCTCCATTTATTACAAACATAAAATATTTTGTTAATCAATTATCTGGCAATATCGAATGCTTTATATCAAAAATCTAAAATATATAAAAATATATAGTGGAAATTCTTTATGTTCAATGAAATATAGAATACATATCAAAAATATAAATATAAAATTAAAATATATATCGATGAAAGTATTTTTATACTTAATGGAAATACAGAATACTTTATATCGAAAATAGAAAGAATGTATAATATATAAACAAAATCACAGAAATTATTTGTACACCTGATGTAAATTATGCCCTTTGTACTAAAATTCCATTGTAGTTATTGTTGGGTAGTAAATTCTTATGTCCTCAGTCTGGTTCCACGTTGTCAGTATAGCTTGATCCTGCAGCTTGGTTGATGAATAGATTACCAAGTGAGGAACTGAACCAAACAGTTCTGGTGGATCTCTGCTTCAATGTGAGTTAGCTGCTCTAAAGCCAGAGTTGGTGGGCTATTAGATTTGGCTTCAACACCTAAGGCTATGGAGAGGCAGGTGGATAAGTCGTTCTGGGTGTGCACTACTGATGGCTCTTCAGTGACTGTTGCCAGAAAGTTCCTCTGCATTGAGATTGGATGAGGACAGCATTGGATTTGGTTGTGGCTCCCTGCAGTCCAGTAGCTGAGCGGGACTCATCACACATCAGGAAGGGCCATTTGGACAAGGTCCCGAAGAACAGCTTGAACCTGTGGAACTCAACCCCAATAACAATTCGGAGGCTTCAGGAAAGTAAAAACAGACTTGCATTGACATAGAAATTGGACGATCTCACGGCATCTCAAAGCACTTTAAAGCCAATGACATACTTTTGAAATGTAGTCATTGTTCTAAGAGTTTTCATGATCCAGTATATTATGAACTTTCAGTCAATACTTTATATTTTTAAAAACCACAAAGGCTACAAAAAGATGGCCACTTAAGGGTCATCTGACTTTTCTTGTGGATTGAAACACTCCCCCTGGTCTCAAGAGGGACTGATGTTGACCCAATGCCTTTTCCCGAATCTAATTCAAAAGGGTAATTTCAAATTGAATGGGTCATTCAGATACAAAGACACTGGCAACTCTCAAGGCTTGAAAGTCATCACAAGGGATGTATAATCAACCTAGACACCAACCTTATTTGGAAAGGACTTTGCAACAGGTCACATGGTAAAACAACCATGTTTGCTGCCTGCTTTTAAAGCAGCAAGAAGCTGTTCTGGGTGGATTCCATCAGATAACTATCGAACCAGCTGCACGTCAACTCGGCAGCCAAGGTAATAAACAACCTTACCTTGAAAGTGGGAAAAGGACTCTCCCCAAGCTGTTTCAATTTCAAGTTCACCTGAGAACCAACCTCCTGGAAAGTTGACTACATGGCGCTTCACAGCTTACTGAAAATCCTTTGCTTTACAAGACCTTCATTTCAACAAAACATCAACACACCTAAGAAAACACACGCTCCTCACATAAAAACCACACTGATCACAGGCAGTAGGAAAGCATGTAAATCTTGTCCATGCCAGAGTGGAAAACTCAGCAGCCTTTTGTGCACAGCAACATCTACAAACAGCAGTGTGATAATGAACAGATTATCTGTTTCAGTCACATTGGTTGAGAGGTAAATATTGGCCAGAACTCCAGGCAAACTCCACTACTCTTCTTTGAAATAGTGTCGTGGACCTGAGAAAGCAGATGAGGCTTGATTTAACATCTTGTCTGAAAGAGGGCACCTGGAGGAGCTGCGAAGAATGAAAGAAAGAAAGAATTTGCGCTTGTATAGACCCTTTCACAATGACAAGACATCCCAAAGTACTTCACAGCTGATGATTTAATGTTGTTATAAGGAGCGAGTAGAAAGATGGGAAGCACATGAGAAAATTGTGAGGGAAGTTATATCTATGAATTGCCTGATGAACTGCACACAGCAATGGTTTTGGGCCAGGGCTGCTCTGCACTGCCAAATGTGAAAACATGGCTGCTGCTCTTTAAACACAGGAAATCGTAACTGCTTTGTATGAACAGTGAAGTTGGCACTGTCAAACTAGCATCTGTTCATGGGTCCAGGGCCTCTGTGAATTTAGCACTTCTGTCAGCATTATTTTTATTTATGGTCCTCAGAGGTGGCAGGATGTTGCAGGGGGCTGGTGCAGTCTGCTGCAATGTTTAGTGTTATGAAAACGAGACTTACCTTGGTGTTGAGAGAGAAGTAGGGAATTTCAACTCCCGATGGACTTCGGAGCTTTTGCACATGTGCAGACTGGGAGCGGGGTGGCACGTATGCAGATCGGCATTTTTACGTTCTTTGGGCCCAGTGTGCCTGCATATAAGGAAAAATGGCATGAAGACCCAGGCCACGTGACCAGGAGCAGACTCCCATCAAGCAGAAGAGTCCCAGGCAGGGGACAGGGCAAGGGGACAGGGAGAGGTCCCAAAGGAGGAGGGGACAGGGAGAGGCCCTAAAAGAAGATTCCCAGAGAATGGACAGGGACAGGAAAAGGTCCCAGTTCAGTTAAAAAGAGAGGAGCAGAGAAACAGGCTCCAAACAGGAAAAGGGCTGTGGGGAGCAGACTTTAAGTGAAGAACACAGCCAAAGATTGGTGACTTGGCACTGCGGGCCATTGGGGCACAGGTACGCCTTTGGAGCAGTAGCGTTCTCCTTAGTGCGACTGAAGATCTGAAGTTGTGCTTGTGAGTTGGTGCTTGAGTGCAGACTTGGGAATCAAGGGGAACGGAATCTCGGGGGGAATGAGATTGAAACCCTGCGAGATGAGCTGTTGATGCCATGCGAGTTGGAGCGACTTTTTGAGAGAGTTTCCAGGTTAGATCTTCAAAGGTGAAGATTGGAATCCCTTGTGAGAGAGACAGAGTTTGTGAGATTGGTTGAATCACTATGTTACTGATGTCTGGGTGGGTTGTTGAGAAATCCATGGCCTCTGTTTTAGCTGCATTTGACACTTATTGTGCAGTGTGGTGTGTTCAACCACAGTTTGCCTGTTAATTCACATTTACCTCATATTAATCCTGAATGTTAGAATATAAGATAGACATTATAAATTGTTTTATCTTTCTGAACTTGTATAGTAAAGTTTATTTTTGTTTGTTCAAAATCCATGGAATCTTGTGGCTTTATTTACTAAGCAAATATCTTAAATCTCAAACTTTGTCCACTTTAAACAAAATGTTAATGGTCCCTAACCGAATCTTACCAAAACTTTAGCGGTCTGGTCAAGGATCATAACCTTGCAAAACTGAGACCCCAGATGTCGGTGGCTCACTGCATTTTGAACTTTTCCCAATTGACTCCCAGTCTTCTGTAGCTCAGTATGAACAGCGGTCTCCAGGGGTAGCAGGGCCATGACTCTATCAGTAGCCTTTCCTCTAGTGGCCCCCTCACCTCTTCCTAGTTTTCATTAGCCTTTGCAACCACCTGAAAGGGGCAGTTTAACGCCCAGGGTCCTGGACCATACCCTCCCTCTCACACACACATTCACATTCAGTCAGCCCGTTCAGAACTAGAAAAGAACAGCTGCCCCCAGTCAGAACAGATTGCTCCATCTCCTGACACTAACAGAATCTGTAACCAAGCTCCCAGTTCCTGTGTGGATTCTTGGCTAGCTTTCGACTGTACATTCCTGCTACTTGACACCATAAATAGCTGGCTTTCTTTTTGTTTCTTGAAGTAAAGACATGTCAGTTCTAGGGAAAGAATCTTCATCGAAAGACATAACTTAGAGCTCTCTCTTTTCACAAAGTACTTGATCCTTAGCCCTGGATTGCATCTAAATTTACATTTCTGACCTGTAGATAGCTTCACAGAAATTCCGAGAGGAAATGACTAACTGGTGATGAGTTCCAAACAGATTACTGCTGTGAATTTGTGACACACAGAACTAGGTGAAAACTGTCTGAATTAATTAACGGGAGGAATAGGGAATGGAGAGGGCTTTCAATTGCTAGCCCCCACACAATGGCAAATAATTGTCTGAATATCTCCTGCCTGGCAAAAGTTGCATGCTGTGCTATCTTTTTCCTTGCACAAGCCAGCCGTCTTAGGCATAAAAACAGAAAATGCTGGAAATACTCAGCAGGTCAGGCAGCACCTGTGGAGTGAGAAAAAGAGTTAATGTTTCAGGTCTGTGCCCTTTTATCGGGACATTTTAGACTTGCCCCTCCTATAATTTTCAAGCCATTAAAGCCCATGCTTGTCACTACCTAATCACCACTTGCTGATCTACCTCTTCTCTTTTAACCCATGATTATGTCCTATGCAATGAGACTTTGGCCAAGATTCTCGCTATGACGGAGACATTCTCCACCATGGCAAAAATCCTGAAAACGGCCAGAATTTCTAAGTTCTGCCCTCGAACAAGGCATTGCCGATTTTTGCAGGGACAGGACTGGAGCCGGGCCGGGGTTCAGTTTACAGAGGCAGCTGGCCATTTAAATCATCAGATTTTGGCAGGCCAGGAGCGTGAAACCTGGAGTGTGCAGATTAGACCAGGAAAGAGGAGGTCTGAACTTGGTGGATTCATTTGGATAGCCAGGCTACCCCTTTGGGGAGGTAAGGTACCCCTTGGGATATGGTTCCAGGACAGCTTTGGGAGAGGTAAGGCACCCTTTGAGATTGTTAATATTAAACATGATAGCATGTAAAAGTGCATAAGCTCATTGGAACTGTCAAGGAACTGCTGTTGTCTAGGAACTGTTAAAGGATACTAGGTCATTTGGCATGGAGGGGTAAAGGCAAAGGGTGGTGGGTGGGGGGGCAAGAGTTGGCACTAAGTTGGCATAGTTGGCTATTCAGGGTCATAGGGATTTGGGGGCATGGAGGTATGAGGGACCATGGGGGGATGGGTGGGGGCAAGTGGTGGTATAGGTTGGTGTGCATGGGTCATGGGGAGTGTGTGGAGGAGTGAGTGCTGGAGGGCTGTTTTTTGTTCTAATCTTTTTTAAAATAACTTAAACAAAGTGCTGGAGCACAGAGGCAGGCCTTCCGCCCAGCCCCACCTCTGCACTCGTTCCAGGAGCAGCGGGTCTGACTTCCAATCCAGCCTGCCTCCAAAACGAAAATCCAACCTGCGGGCAGCCGTTTTTGAAGGTTGGGTTCACAGAACCAAGAATTCTCCCATCCCTGTGCACCCGACCCAGGAGCGAAAACCCGGGCCTTAGTCTTTCATCTTAGTTTCTCAATTTAGAAAAAATATAAATGAATGAAATGAAAATCACCATAGTCCCAGATGACTATAGGCTGCTCTCTCATTAGAAAGAGGCGACTGGTGGTGAGTTTAACCTGAGGATCACCACATCTAAGTCGAGGTTGAGAAGGGTGACCTCAGCCGGTACGGGAACTGAACTCGTGCTGTTGGTGTCACTCTGCATCACAAACCAGCCATCCAGCCGACTGAGCTAAAATGGCATTTGGAACATACTGGGATACCAACTGCAAGGTGCTGGAATGAAGAGGATTCAGGCACACAGCAGTACTCCAATGGAACTAACCTGGGCTGCTAGTTTCTGTCAGATCCAAACCTGGACGAACGATTAGACTTTTTAGAAACTGTATTGAGGCAAATTAGTTCAGCTTTTCTGTGGGCTCAAATTCAACTGGTATTAAGGCAGAAACTTATTTCAGTGGTAGTCCTCTCCTCACTGGTGATGCATTTTGAGCCCCCCCAGAGTTTTGCAGCAGCAAAAGAAATTTGAATTGGGTCAGTTTTTGTATTCTAACAAAAAAGCTACAATACTCAATGAAAGGACTCCGCTGAAATGAATAAAGAACATTTGCTGCCCAGTTTACAATGACAATAATTTTACTTTTAAAGAAGAACCTGCTCCAAAAAATGGGATGTTGGGCCAAGAACAAAATTTGGCAAGTGCAATTGGCTTGGCTGCCAGAGAAGTGCTCAACAATGCTTTCTGTGTCTTTCATCGATGCCTCATCAGAACAGCTCCCTGGTGTCTCTGAAGAGTCACAAGGGTAGGCATCCATAATGGGAAATGTATAGACTGCTTTCTTGAACATTTCGGAGATCAAATTTCTAGCCATGTTGTTTAGGATAAGATTGTGAAAACTATTATAACAACAATAGCTACTTAGATAGTGTCTAACATAAAAAAGTCCCAAAATGCTTCACTGAGGACACCAAGCCAAAGTAGATATCAGGGCGAATAGTCAAAAATCAGTCAAAGAGATGGTGTGAAGGAGGAATTTAAAGGAGATGGGGGGTGATGGAGGAGGTGGAGGATGGGGGCTTCTGAGGGAAGGATTTGCAGAGCATAGAGCCTAGGCGGTGTCTGCACAGCCAGGAAGTGCTGGGGTGAACAGACCAGGAGATGTGCTGCCAAAGAGGGATTTAACCACAAGAACTTTAAATCTGAGGCATTGGGAAAGCAGTATCTAATGTGGGTCAGCAGGTTTGACCAACACAAGGAAGTGATCAGAGAATGTCTTGACCAATAATCCAGAAAATAACAAGTCAAGGAGATAGCAACAAATAGGGGTTTATATTGAGGGAGAGATTTAAGGCGCCAAGCATTTGGTGAATTCAGAGGAGAAAGGGAAAGGGGGACTGAGAAGAAGGCTTAAATCATCAAGGATGAAGAACTGCTGAGCATAGGAGGCCGAGAGAGGAAAGGAAATGAGGATATTCCGGGCAGAATCTCAAAGTGGGGCTTTGCAGGCAGTTGGAAAATGAGGGTTTTAAAGCAGAGGCAACTGGGGTGAAACAAGATGAGATCCTTAGTGGAGGAGGTGCCAGAGAAGTAGAAGGGAATGCCAAGGTGTGACATGGCGGTAAGGGCTACAGCAGCATGGGCAGGGTGGTGGGATGTACAGCCGGGTGAAAGGCTCCAGGAAGGGACCAGGTGGCACCTTCTGTGAGCCAAGTTTCAGAAAAAGTCAGGATCTCAATACTTTGTATTAGCCACAAGGACAAAAAAAAAGATTTCATGATATAGTGCCTAGGGAATGGAGCTTATGGCAAGCACCAAAGACAATGGCTTCAGTCTTCCCAATATTTATTAATTTCTGCTCATCCAGTACAGGATGTTGAACAAGCAGTGTGACAAATCAGAGGCAGTGGAGATGCTGAGAGAGGTAGTGGTGTTGTAGGGGTAGATGGTGGCAGCATACCTGTGGAACCTAACACACTCCTTTCAGATGATGTCGCCAAGGGGTAGCAGGTGGGTGAGAAATAGGAGAGGCCTAGGATACATCCTTGGGAGACTCCAGAAATAAGTGTTGGAAGAGAAAGAAAAGCCATTGCAGGTGCTTGTCTGGCTATAATTGGATAACTATAACTAAGAATGGAGCTGGGTAAAGACAGTTTCTAAAAACAAAAAACTACTGCGGATGCTGGAAATCCAAAACACAAACAGAATTACCTGGAAAAACTCAGCAGGTCTGGCAGCATCGGTGGAGAAGAAAAGAGTTGACGTTTCGAGTCCTCATGACCCTTCAACAGAACTGAGTAAAATTAGGAGAGGAGTGAAATATAAGCTGGTTTAAGGTGGTGGGGGGTGCTGGGGGGAGAGAAGTTGGGAGGGGGGGGTGCGTGGTTGTAGGGACAAGCAAGCAGTGATAGGAGCAGATAATCAAAAGATGTCACATGACAAAGGAACAAAGAGGTGTTAAAGGTGATGATATTATCTAAGAGAATGTGCTAATTAAGAATGGATGGCAGGACACTCAAGGTACAGCTCTAGTGGGGGTGGGGTGGAAAGACTGACAGGGCATTAAAGGTATAGATTTAAAAATAATGGAAATAGGTGGGAAAAGAAAAATCTATATAAATTATTGGAAAAAACAAAAGGGAGGGGGAAGAAACGGAAAGGGGGTGGGGATGGAGGAGGGAGTTCAAGATCTAAAGTTGTTGAATTCAATATTCAGTCCGGAAGGCTGTAAAGTGCCTAGTCGGAAGATGAGGTGCTGTTCCTCCAGTTTGCGTTGGGCTTCACTGGAACAATGCAGCAAGCCAGGGACAGACATGTGGGCAAGAGGGCAGGGTAGAGTGTTAAAATGGCAAGCGACAGGGAGGTTTGGGTCTTTCTTGCAGACAGACCGCAGGTGTTCTGCAAAGCGGTCGCCCAGTTTACGTTTGGTCTCTCCAATGTAGAGGAGACCGCATTGGGAGCAACGAATGCAGTAGACTAAGTTAGGGGAAAATGCAAGTGAATTGCTGCTTGAAAGGAGTGTTTGGGCCCTTGGACGGTGAGGAGAGAGGAAGTGAAGGGGCAGGTGTTGCATCTTCTGCGTGGGCATGGGGAGGTGCCATAGGTGGGGGTTGAGGAGTAGGGGGTGATGGAGGAGTGGACCAGGGTGTCCCGGAGGGAACGATCTCTACAGAATGCCGCCGGGGGTGGGGTGGGGGGTGAAGGGAAGATGTGTTTGATGGTGGCATCATGCTGGAGTTGGCGGAAATGGCGGAGGATGATCCTTTGAATGCGGAGGCTGGTGGGGTGATAAGTGAGGACAAGGGGGACCCTATCATGTTTCTGGGAGTTCCACCCAGCTTGACGATGGTGGAGAGGTGGTGCAGCACAATGGTATTGTCAATCATGTCAAAGGCTGGAGACAGATTGAGAAGGATGAGGAGGGAGTGTGCATCATGGGAATAGTTACATAGGATGTAATTTGCGACTTTAATCAAGACTAATGTTTACCTTATTGGAGCATCCAATAAACTAACCACCTCAAAAAACTGGTGTAGCCAACAACCAGCCTCTTTTTATAGACTCACTCCATATCCTTATACATCCCACTATGTGCTAAATTGTGCCCTATACGATTAAAATCTCACTTTCACTTCAAATTCCACTTTGAAACTTGATGCAGAGAGTGAAAGGTAGGTGGCAGTAATTAAAAGCTATCAGCAATAATATACAGTGACACAGGAGTTTTTCTTCCCCTGTTAATCCTAATCAATTTTACACCAGTAATTCCTCACAAACAAATCCCTTCATTCCCCTCGACATTGATAACCTGATTTGCCTGTTCACTTGGCTATCAGTGTGAGACTGTGGTTTGGACTCTTCCACAACAACGGAATGAGCAGCAAGAAACATACATCCATACAGAAGATGAATGAATATTCTCCAAATGAGCAACTCTTCAAACTCATTACATGCAGCGTTGCTAGGTTACATTATCAGTCGCTGCTGGGATTTGAGGCTATGATCAGAGGCATGAAAAGGGGGAAATGCTGCAGCCATTACATTTGCAGGCTGCTTTAGTTTGATTTCTTTTCAATATCACCCCAATAGATCAATACTGGCGGCTGTGACCTCATTGTATATCATGCACCTCACAGGTGATCTATTTCACACCCTGGCTTTGTGAAGAACTGCAGCGTGGAAATATAAACAGTGTACATTCTTCAATATAAAAATGATCACTTCTTACAGCTACATTAGATAGAATCTCCACTGTATAAACAAGACACCCACATGACCCCCACCAAGGGAGGATCAGCTTGGCTTTAAGCTGGGCAATATTAAGCTGCTAACCCACTGCCACCAAGGCAAATATTGCCTTCTCTCGACTGCCTACAATTGCAGTGCTGAAAATGTAATTATGATGATGTTTAGAATATAGACAATTAACCCTTTGATTGCCAGCTGGCTCAGCAAAACTCCCGGCTCCATGAATCGACTACTTTCCTTTGCTTTCGGCTCCTTTACTCTTGACGGTAAAATAAACATTGGCCAGGATTTTCCAGCCCTGTCCTGGTGGGATCCATTGCAGGAGATCCGGTAACCCAGCCAAAAGTCCATTGGCCTGAATTTTTAGGTGGCAGGGGCTCAGTGAAGAGTCTGCAGGAGCACATTCCCGCCGACTCCAACAGCCCTGCTGCCATTTTACCCTCCAATGAGCATCGATTGGCATAAGGCGGGACTTCTGCCCATCACTCAGGAGAAAGTCCCGCCTTGGAAAGCGGCCGGCCAAACAAATTAGCCGGCAGCTCTGCAGCAACAGCGCTGCAGTGGCTGGAAGAGGCGACGCACGGTGCAGCCTGAGACTAAGCCCCAGGATCCGGAGAAAAAAGTAAGTGTCGCGAAAGGGAGCATTGGAGGTCCAGAGGTCATCGGGGGGCTTCTGATGGAGGTGCCTCCCACACTCCCCCCACCCTTTCTGCCTGAGATTGAACTTCCTGTATTTTCAGGTTTCCCGCTCCCCCCCTGCTGAGCTTTCATCCACCCGCCAGCCTAAAAATTAAGGCTGGAAGGAAAATGGCCCTTAAGTGGCTATTAATTGGCCAATTAAAGGCCTCAAATGGGGCAAGGGCGGGCTTCCCGTCTGAGGCCTTGCCCGATCCAGGGTAAAATCACTGCGAGGTCAGGTCAGGCGGGAACTCGGAGGGAATCCCATCCCTGCCATTTCACGCTTCCCCTTGCCTCAGAACCCGCCCAAGGTGGAGCATAAAATTCTGGCCGCTGACTTTCGGTGGGACCGGATGTTCACACCGGTGGGCAGAGTCGAAAAATCCTGCTCTACATTACAGTAATGAAGCAACTCGGGTATCAGCCATATGGTGTGACCCTGTCTGTTGGTGCTCCCATCATTCACATTTTTAATCATCTGGGAGCTTTACTGTCGGACCAAGGGACCAGCATGTGTCAGAGCTAGGCCCAGAACACAGCAAGAGTCAGATTGGGAGGGAGACTGTATGTAGTTAGGCTGGGGCAGGAGACCAGAGGAAGTCAAGCTAGAAGGAAGACAAGTGGGCACCGAGGTAAGCCTGGGAGATTAGAAAGAATCATTTACAAGTAGATTTGGTATCACCATGGAAATAGACTAAATATCAATCGGGAACCTTGTCCTATCAAATGAAGTTCTTCTTGGGTCACAGAGGTTCTTTCAATGTAATATCTTCTATATAAAGGAACATCCAGCAAGGATAGGCTGATTTGGAAATAAATCTTACCTGTTTGGCGGGCAGAGTCAAAATGTGACACTCAAATATCCACCGATTTCATTACAAGTAATCTCAGCATCACTGCACCCTTAAGTAATATAAGTCCTGAAAAACAATTACACTCAAAAACCATAATTCATGAACAAAAAATTGAAACACTTCACCTGTATTCACCTTGCCATTCATTTTTATTCCTCTGTTCAGTCTGTTCCCTGTTCTGTTTTTATTGCAAATTGATTTCTTTTTTAACCTCTCTTCAGCCAATTTTTAAACGTAATCATTTTTTATTTTCTTTATTTTCTTTTCTTCTGTTTACATCCCTCTCCGCATAGCCCTCTCCCTCCCCCCCCTCCCACAATCCATTTTAGAGGGAGAAGCAGCTTTCTTTTTAAATTGGACTTTCATTGGCAGAGGCAGTTTTTCCCCCAGACAATGACAAACCTAGATTATGAGGTTGTATTATTATTGTTCCTGAGCACAAATAAACATAAATACTAGAGAGGCTATTCAGCCCCTCGAGAACATGGCTCATCTGTACCATAGACAAACTACCTGCCTTTGCCCCATATTCACATATCTGTTGCTTTCATCTTGAAAATTTCAATTTACCCAGCATCCATTGCCTTTTGGGGAAAGAAGGTTCCGGATATTCACTAGTGTGTGTATGGAAAAAGTGTTTCCTGAATACGCTTCTAAGTGACCTAGTTCTAATTTTAAGACTATGTCCTCTCATTCTGGATTTCACTGTCAAAGGAAAAGAATTTCTCTGCATCCATCTACCCTACCCAAGGCCTTTATTGCCTTTTAGTGACCATTAGACCAACCGGCAACTTTGTAAACTTAAAAAAACACAAATCAAGTTTATGCAACCTATTCTCATGATTTAATCCCTTATGCCCTGCTTTACAAGGACCACAGACACATCACCACCTGTGTGTTCTCCCTTAAGTCATGCAGCATCCTGACTTTGACATGTAATCACCAGTCAGTCTTCGCTGTTGGGACTTAAATCCTGGAACCCTTACCTAACAGCTCTGTGGGTGTATCTTCACCACATAGACTGCAAGGCAGCTCACTACCACCTTCCCAAGGGCAATTATGGATGAGCAATAAATACTGGCTTCACCAGCAACAACCACAACCCTATGAACAAATTTTTTAAAAATGGAAAGCTATGGGAATCTGCACTGTACCCACTCTAAAACCAATATAGCTTTTCAAGTTCAGTGCTCAAAACTAAACACAGTACTCCAGTTGGGATTCTGAACAAGTGCAAGTGAAGCATCGCTGCCTACTCCAATTCCCTTGGCATAAAGGTGAAAATTCTATTGGCCTTTTAAATTACTTTCTGTACCTTTACACTAGCTTTTAGTGACCTGATTACACAGACACACAAATCCTCTTGCTTCACCATGGTACCTAGTCTATTGCCATTCAAAAATATTCCGAATTGCCTTTCTTTGATAGCTTCACACTTCCCCAAATTAAACTCAATCTGCCATAGCTTTGACCACTAACTTTGTCTATGGCCCTTTGTAAGCTCCTTCTCCCATCTACACAACTTACTGTTCTTCTGAACTGACTGTCATATACAAAGTTGGATGTAGAGCTCTTTATTCCTTCATCCAAGTGATTTATTTTAAAAAGCTGAAGCCTTAGTCCAGATCCATAGCAAAGGTCACTTGTCATATCCCACCAAGCAGATAATGTTACCTTGATCCCTACTCTGTCTCCTACCTCCCAACCAACTACTGACCCACGTCAAAGGGTTACCTCAAATTCCATGCACTTTCATTTTTGCTGATACCGTCTTGTGCAGAATATTATGCCTTCTGGAAGTCCATACATCAGTAAACGCTTCCCTATCCCCCATGCTGGTGACTAATTCAGTTAGTCAGACATGACCCACCATTCTCAAATTCATTTCTGATCAGCTTGTGTTTCTCCAAACGCTCAGTCACTCAGCCTCTGATTATAATTTCCAGTAACTTCCATATGACTGATACTAAACTGATGGAAGATTACCATTACATTTTGCTATACTGTTTCAAGCATTTGCAGTTTGTTACAGTAAACTCTAAGTGACACATTAATTACAAGTCCATCAGAAACCTTATGGTTAATTTAAATATGTTTAAAGTTGTTCATTGAACATTCATACTTGAAACAGTTCAAGTCATGGATTCCTTTACTCATTAAATCTGTTTTACTTGCATTGAACATAAGAACCAGGAGCAGACCACAGAGCCTGCTCTGCTATTCAACATGATTATGGCTAATCTTCTGCCTCAATTTCACTTTCCCACCCACTCACCATATTCCTTGATTCCCCAGGCACCGAAAATCCATCTATCTCAGTCTGAGCATCCACATCTAGGGTAGAGAATTCCAAAGAGTTTCAACTCTTTGAGTGAAGAAATTTCTCCTCATCTCAGTCCAAAATGATTGGCCACTTATTCTGAGACTGTGCTCCACTTTCTAGGTTCCCCAGCCAGGGGAATGTCACAAGGTTACCTCGAATACCTCTGTCGACCCTTTCAAGCCCCTTCAGAATCTTGTATGTTTCAATGAGATCTTCTAAACTCCAGAGAGTACAATCCCAATTTACTCAGACTCTCATCATTGGCCAACCCTCTCATTCCAGGAACCAATCTAATGAACCTTTTCTATACCACCTCCAAGGCAAGTATATTCTCCCTTAAATGTGGAGACCAAAACTGCGCACAGTGCTCCAGGTGTGGCCTCACCCAAGTCCTGTAGAATTGTAGCAGGACTTCCTTACTCTTGTACTCTAATCCCTTTTCAATAAAGGTCTTCCCAATTGTTTGCTGTACTGTATGCTGTGTTCCTTGTAGTCGTTTGGTAGTACAGGACTTGAGTATGCCGAAATTGACAGTATTGCCAATTGATGGGATCCCCTCTAGGCCCTGCTCTCGCAAACGTCTTCGTCGACTTCCATGGAAAAAGTGTGTTCGATGGAATGACATCTAACCTTCCATCCTTTGCATATTTCTGATATGTGAATGATACGTTTACTACATTTAAATCTGCAGCTGCATGTAACAAGTCTTAATGGGCACCATCCTGCTCAAATTCACCTTTGAAATGGAGCAGTCAAATGAACTCCCTTTCCTTGACGAACTAGTTGAGAAATCTGCCAGGGGTTTCTCTACCACGGTCTACCGCAAGCCTACCTTCACTGGTCAATACACGCGTTGGGATTCTTACAGTTCCACATGTTGTAAGATAGGTCTTATCAGCAACCTCGTAAATAGGGTTGCCAATAAGACCAATCTTATAGCCATTTGCTCATCATGCAAGCTTGATGCTGAAAAAGGGCACATCAAAGCCATCTTGTGGGATAATAGCTACCCAGATCAGATCATTTTGCACCATACATCACACAACCTCATGAACAGGCCTAAGGCTGTCACTTTCAGCCCTGAAAAGTGCCAAGTCTACCTCAGATTACTCTGGAAGGGCAAGGTATCTCAAAAATTTGAGCATCAGGTGAAGCTAGCTGTTTCACGCTGCTACTATGCAGTAGCAACACGAATGGTATTTGCCACTAACAGGATGCTGCCGTCAAGCCAAAAAGACGTTCTGCCTATCGCACAAATGAGTAATGTGGTATATGAATTTCAGGGCCAATGTGATGCTGGGTATGTAGGCTGTACATTCCAAAGACTGGCAGATCCTATCAAACAGCGTGTCCCAGCTGCTGTTCACAGTGGGCATGGTATAAACCGTACCCAACCAGCCTATGCTTGCAAAGCTCAAAATGCAGTGTCCATCATTAGAAGTGATTCCGTGATTGGAAAACATTTGCTAAATAATCCTCAGTGTGCTGAGAATTACGCTGACAACCAATTTAAGATTGTCAGTCGGGTTCACAGTGTGGCGCATTTGCGTGTACTAGAAGCTACATATATTAATACACAGGGCCCTGTTCTTTGCAGTCATGAAGAACATGTACATACATTGAACCTGTTTCAGCTAAGCAAAATAAGTGACAGCCATTCGCTGACTCATTCCTCGGGGAAATGCTTTGACCAATCAGGGTCAAGCTGCCTGGTTTAAATTTCAAACAACGCTTGGCAGTTAATTGTCAGTCACCATCACTGGTGCATTCTCCATGGCAACACCTCTACTAATCAGAGTCCACTTGCCAACCAATCAGCACACTCTTCACATACAGTATAAATTGTTGTCTTCCCTCTATATTGGCATTCTTGCAAAGTGTCCCGAATAGTGCAAGACAAAAAGCTTTGACATTTCTCTTTTTTCAGCAATACCGTGTTTCTTGTAAGAGTACATCCAAATCCCTTTGAGCAGCAAGTTACAAGTTTCAAGCCTTGTAAAAAATATTTTGTTTTTCTGTTCTTACTACCCAAGTGAATAACCTCACACTTCCCCACTTGTACTCCATCTACCACCTTGTTGTCCACCCACTCAACATATCCAAATCTCTTTGCAGCCCCTTTGTGCCCTCCTCACAGCTGCCATTTCCACCTCGCTATGTATCATCAGCAAAAGTAGATACATTACATTACATTACTGTCTCTTCATCCAAGTCATTAACATAGGTTGTAAATAGCTGAGGCCCTAGCACCGATCCTTTCAGCACTCCACTAATCACAAGCTGCCAACTTGAAAGTGCCCCTTTTATTCCTACCGTCTGTTTCCTCTCCATTAACCAATCCTCGGTCCATCATAGTATATTACCGCCAACTCCATCAGCCTTTATCTTGCATATTAACCTTTTGTGTGGCATTTTATCAAAAGCCTTTTGGAAATCCTGGTACACTACATTTACTGGTTCACCTTTATCTACCCGACTAGTTACATTGCAAAAAACTCTAATAAATTTATCAAACACGATTTCCCCTTCATGAAACCATATTGACTTTGTCTGATTTCTTAAGTGCGTTGCTAAGACTTCCTTAATAATACATTCCAGCATTTTCCTGACAACTGATGTCAGGCTAACTGGCCTGTAGTTTCTGCTTTTTCTCTCTCCCTCCTTTCTTGAATAGCAGAGTTATATTACCATTCTAGAATTTAGAGAATTTTGGAAAGTCATAACCAGTGCATCCACTATCTGCAGATATCTTTTTTACAGCCCTCAAATGTAGCCCATCAAGTCCTGGGGATTTGGAAGATTTTAGTCACTTCAGTTTCTCTAATATTTCTTATGAGCACAATTTATGTTGCTGAGCCTTATATGAAGCAACATTAAAATGTTTCATTTTCTTCTCTTATTCAGGCTCCTAAAGAAACTTTGGCCAAATCTGTCTTGGCAGAACTACCCCAGCAAGTTGTTCAATATTTCAAGCAAAGAAACCTTCCACCCGTCAACTCTGATCCAGCCTAACACCAAACCATTGACCTTAAAACCTGCATGATACCAAATTCCCCACCATGCCCTCTGAAAATGTTTACAGAATAAATCTTTGCATGTTTTGCAGCACATTTGTAATGTTTTGTTTTCATTGGTTCAAAAAGATATATTTCCAATGACTCGAGTCTTAATTTGTTTGTAAGGAGAATCTGGTGCTTTGTATAAGTATGATGATTAACACTAAGAATGGTCGACTTTTTTCCAAGTCACCACTGTTAAAGTATTGAATGTATCTTTGTATTATTGGGTGTTATGTATCTGATTTTTTTTAAATTATTAAAACAAAACAGTTTGAAAGCAACATTACTGACTTACAGGAAGGACAGAGCTGAAAGTAATGAGTGTTCTCATTTTGTGTCAATGTTGTCTATGAGTATAATAAACTGTACTTTTGTCAAACTATTATGTTTGGATATTTTACACTATTTACCTGTAACACCTCAGTACAATGTTTCAGTAAATTAAGTTGAATTTACACAAGTCTCTCCTTCACCCCTTTTTTTTTTGACAGCAGAAGCTTTTAAATATTGTTAATGTGGCCCTAATGGCTACTTTTAAGTAGACTGCTTCTCTGAGAGATTGACATTGGTGCACAGCTACTTCTGTACTAAGGGTAAAATGAGGAAATAATCAATCTACCAAGTGCAAAAGCTGCAAATATAGAAGATTCACAAGATAAGTGCAGAGGAGTGATACAAAGCAGCCAACGTTAACGCACCCTTTCAGAGTAAAAGAACTACAATTTTCAACCTTGTATCATCTAACTGACCCTTGAATGAATTTAAGGTTAGAAAATTGCACATTGGGGAATTATCCCATTGGTGTGGCTCTAAACATTTGCATCCATTATGCCAGTTCCATCTCTTTCCATATGGCTGTGTTTATCAGAATTGGTCTGGCACATTTGATTTCTTTGCCAAGGCTGAATGTGCTGTTGCTAATACAGTGTTCATCGGTACAACAACCAAGAATTAAAACAGTCTAATCAGTCAGGGCATGGAATTTGAATTTCTCAAACTCTCTCTACAAATCCAGGCTGAACTAGGTTACTGAACTGGGTGTCATTTTGGTTTATTGATATATTTTAAATTGTTAATCAAATTTGATATTTCCATGTCTTATTTGATGACAACTAGGTTTAATAAAAAGGAAATAAACTAAGTACACTGGCTTGAGAAACATAATTTCATCGAATAAATGGACAACAGTAGGCTCTCTGGACTAAAGTAATGCAAATGAGATGATTCTCGATTTACAATAAAATTATTTAAATCTCTGTGGCAGACACTGCAAATGTGTGCTCATTGAAAGTGATCATACGTGTCAGCAAACAGGAAGGCTGGGAAAGGGTCATGTCCAATTTATCGCAGATGAAAGTATTTTATGAATTGGTTGACGTTTGATAGTATTCAGCAAATTTAGTAGCCATATAGCATGGTGTTAGGTTGCATTTTATATTCCACCAAGTTATACTGTGCAAGTAGATGTCTGAGAGAAGTAGATGCTGTGACAGGCAAGAGGGATACAGGGAAGCAATACAGACATCAAACTTAAAGTAATGATACATTGCTTCAAATGCAATTATATACTTTCTTACATAAGGAGACCAAAACAGTACACAGTACTTGAGATGTGGTCTCACCAATGCCTTGTACAACTGTGGCAAAACTTCCCTACTTTATATTCCATTCCCCTTGCAATAAACAACAACATGCCATTTGCCTTCCTGATCACTCACTATCCCCCCTTACTAACTTCTTGCAATTCGTGTACAAGGAATCTCTCTCCATTTATTATAATATACTGCTTTTCTAGGCTTCCTGCCAAAGTGATGAGTTCGCATTTTCCCCACATTATATTCCATCTGCCAATTTTTTGCCCATTCACTTAACCTATCCATATTGCTTTATAGACTCCCTATGTCCTCTTCACAACTTACTCCCCTACCTTTGTGTCATCAGCAAATTTAACCACCATACATTTGGTCCTTTCATCCAAGTCATTGATACAGATTGTAAATAGTTGAAGCCCCAGCAATGATTCCTGTGGCACTCCACTGGTTACAGCTTGCCAACCTGAAAATGGCCCATTTATCCCTACTCTCCACTTCCTGTTAGCTAATCGATCCTCTATCCTTACTAATATGCTTCCCCCGCACCATAAGTTCTTATTTGTGCAGTAACCTTCAATGAAAAGCCTTTCGGAAATCCAAGTGCAACACATCTACAAGTTCCTCTTTATCCGCTTTGCTTGTTACTTCCTCAAAGAACTCTAATAGGTTAGTCAAACACTATTTCCCTTTCACAAAAACATATTGACTCTGCCTGATTGCGTTAAGATTTTTTAAGTGCCCTCCTATAACCGCCTTAAAAACAGATTCTAGCATTTTTCCCTATGATTGATGTTAGGCTAACTGGCCTGTAGTTCCCTGCTTTCTGTCTCCCTCCTTTTTTGAATAGAGGCATTCCATTTGCTATTTTCGAATCTGATGAGATCTTTCCAGAATTTAAGGAATTTTGGAAAATTAAAACCAATGCATCTATTATCTCAGCAGCCACTTCTTTTAAGACCCTAGGATGAAGTCCACCAGGACCTCAATTTTGTCAACCTTTAGTTCTACTAGTTTTCTCAGTACCCCTTCCCTGGTGATTGTAATTGTTTTAAGTTCTTCCCTCCTTTTCACCTCTTGACTTACAATTATTTCTGGAATGTTATTTGTGTCTTCTGCAATGAAGACACACAAAATGTCTATTCAATGCATCTGTCATTACTTATTCCCATTATTAAATCCCCAGACTCACACTCTAGTGGACCAAATCTCACTTTAGTTACTCTTTTCCTTTTTAAAATACCTGAATTTATGTTTCTAGCTAGTTTTCTCTCATACACTAATTTCTCCCTGAAATCTTTTTTAGCCATTCTTTGCTGGTTTTCAAATTCTGTCTAATCTTCTGCCCTTCCACTAACCTTCATGGAATTGTATGCATTTCTTTCAATTTGATACTATCTTTAACTTCCTTAGTTAGCCACAAAAGATGCATCCTTTTCCTGGAGTCTTTCTCACAGGAATGTATCTTTGCTGAGTGTTATGAAATAGCTCCTTAAATGTCATCTACTGCATCTCTGCTGACCTACTCCCTAACCTAATTTCTCAGTTCACTTTAGCCAGCTCTGTCCTCATAACCTTAATATTGGCTTTATTTAAATTTAAAACACTAGTCTTAGATCCACTCCCCTCTCTCAATCGGAATGTGAAACTCAATCATGTTATGATCACCACTATCTAGGGGCTTTTCTACTATGAGGCCATTAATTAATCCTGGCTCATTGCACATTGCCGGGTCTAGAATAGCCTACTCTCTGGTTGGCTCTAGAACGTGCTGGACTAATAAATGTCCCAAAAACACTCAATGAACTCATCTTCCAGGCTACCTTTACCAATCTTATTAATTCACTCGATGTGTAGATCAAAATCACCCATGATTATTGTCATACCTTTCTCTCAGGCCCCCATTATTTCTTCCTGTATACCCCACCCTACAGTGGAGTTACTGTTAGGGGGCTTATAAAATATTCCCACAAGTGACTTCTTACTATCACTATTTCTTATCTCTACCCAAACTAATTCTACATCTTGATCTTTAGAACTAAGGTCATCTCTCATTATTGTACTGTCATTCTTAATTAACAGAGCTGCCCCACCACAATCTCCTAGCTTTCTGTCCTTCCAGAATATCAAGTACCTTTGAATGTTCAAGTCCGAGCCTTAATCAACTGTGGCCGCGCCTCTGTAATGACTATCAGGTCATATATATTTATTTCTATATGCGCTGACTATTCATCTATTTTGTCATGAATGCTACACACATTCAGATACAGAGCCATTAGTTCTGTCTTTTTACTATTTTTGCAACCTCTGGCTTTATCTGCTGGTGCACTAAGTTTGTATGCTCTATGCCTTTCTGCCACGCTGATTGTCATTACCCTTATTGCTGTCTTGCCTTGTCCTCTCCCTTTCATTTATCACATCCTTCCTCAGCAGAGGAAAGTCTCAATATGGCAAAAGCACATTTGTTTGGACTACCTTGATCCAAACAAATGGCATGCCACATCACAGTACAAATCAGGCAGAAAAGAACAAACGGTCATCGTTACCGATCAAAAAATAGGATTATGAGTCCCATTGGGTATTATTTTATTCCTAATTTAGAACTCTCTTTCCTAAAGAATTTAAAAATTAATTCCAACAAAAGTGCCACTTTTAGTTCGGTTTTTATTACTTAAGTACTTTTTCTCTCTATAGTTCTCAATTTACATATTCAGCTGAAAGTTTTTAAATTAAACTAGCATATACTAGGGCTAAAAAAAGTATATGTGATTTGAGCTAACAGTAATATCAACATTTGTTCAAAAAAATATGGCATTGAAATCACACAGGTTGTGAATATATCACAAATATATTCAACCCTTATAATTCTGAAAGCAGATTTCAGCATAAGTGCACAAAGTTCCAAAGTCAATGATGAGAATGGCCTCAGTGCATCACCCAAAGCTCAAGATTTTTTTTTAAATGCAAGTCAGGTGTTCCAAAAAATGGCAATTTTTTTTTTCAAAAAGTGCCCACTATATCTGTAATACAGTAAAACCAAGCATTCATATCACAATGGTTGAGAAATCAAACCTATATAACAAAAAAAAGTTATTTCTTTCTGGAGTGAAGCACCACATGTAAATAGTCTTGGGCTACCAGCAATACTCATTTGTACTGCCGTTTTGTTTTTTTTAGTTCTCAGACTCTCTGTACAGGGCAGCAATTAACTTTCACACAATTTAACCCAACATTGGGGAGGATTAAAGCCGGTATCATAAAGCTACCAAAGTAACTTTAGAACAACTGCACATGGGTAAATCCACTTAAAACAGGTCCACAATATAATTGGGGCTTTAGCTTAGCTCAAGGGAAGCACTCCCACTCAGAAAATCATGGATTGAAGACTTCAGCTCATAATCCAGATTGTTACGTCAGTGCAGTACTGAGGGAAGGCTACCTTGTAGAAGTTGTGTTTCAGGTGAGGTGCTAATCAAGGACCCATTTGCTTGTTCCAATGAAGTTATAAAAAAAGGTCTTTCATCGGACTCTGTTCTGTTGAAAGTTCATCGATCTGAAATGTTAATTGTTTCTCTCCACAGATGCTGCTGAATATTTTCGACATTTTCTGTTTTCATTTCAGATTTCCAGCATCCACAATATTTTGATTTTGCAACAAAAAATCTCTTAGCACTTATTGAAGTGGAGGATCAGATTTTTCCTGGTGTCCTGACCAACATTTAGCCTTCAAACAACACCATTCAAAACAGATTCACTTTTCATTTATTTCATTGTTCTTTTTGAGAACTTGCCGTATGCAAATTGACTGCCACATCTTCCTGCAAAACCACAGTGACTACACTTCATGAATAATCCAGTGGCTGTGAAGCACTGTGGAGCATCCCAAGGGTGTGAAACGCACCATATTTATTGCCATTACCCCTTTGTGCCTATTTTTCTTTTTGATGTTCATTGTAAGGGCTTTGACTAACCATAGTTTACCACTTAAAGCAAACACACAAATTATTATAGAGGTTTGCAGCACTGAAGTGGAGCAGCAAGTTAGTTATGAGCAGGCTCATCTTTACACTTCATCATGTAGAAAGCTTCCAGTGGTGATGGCAGAGCCAAATCAAGTGAAGACAACATGCTTTTTCCACAGGAAGGGAGACTGTCAAAAATCAAAAGGTCTGTCTGAGAAGTCCACACCGGCCAAGGGACAGAATTCTGGGGTTACCTTACATGGCCACTCTCAATCATGGTTTTCATGGCATGAAAACAGGAATAGCTGGGAAAACTCAGCAGATCTAGCAGCATCTGTGGCGAGAGAAACAGAGTTAATGCTTTTAGTCCATATGACCCTACGGCCTCAAAATGTTAACTCTGTTTCTCTCTCCACAGCTGCTGGTAGACTTGCTGAGTTTTTCCAGCATTTTCTATTATTGTTTCAGATTTCCAGCATCTGCAGTATTTTGCTTTTATCTATGCTTTTCATGGCGTTTCCTGTTGCAAGGACCCAAGGGTGGGGCACTTTGCTCCCGTGGTATCAGGAAAGAGGCTGTACATTTAGTAGGCACACAGTTGGTTAAGTAGCAAAAGGAATCTACATAAGATAGAAAGCATACAAAATAGAAGCATTGTGGAGTAACAGAGAATTTATTCACTTCTTAAATGACTCACAGCAATACATAGGTACCCTAACTCATCCATAGCTGTATATTAACAACCAAAGTATAGTTAGCAGTTCCATTGTCTTAACTTACAAGTAGCTGTTTTAAGCATGAGAGTGTAAAAAGAATTATTTACACTTAAAATGTTGACAATATTCAACAACGTATCTCACCCTTGGATTCAAGACCCAAGACACTCACCTCTATACGGTTAAATGTGCAGTGGCCTGCTACAATATCTAATCAGATTTTGAATCAGGGCTGCGAAATTTTGCATTCACATATGACTGCCAGAGGTAAAGCAGTCCAAAACAAACTTTTTCTTTACCATTTTATACAGGAACCTCTGTATTGCAAACCACCTCTATACAAATAAAACGCTGCTCTTGAATATTTCAGCTTCACGGGCTTTCAGGAAAAGGGTGGGAACGAAAGACTGATGAGATGATTCGACCTCCAGTGCTGATGATAATGTCACTGTCAGAACTGGATTCTGCATCTGAGTCACTGCTCCCCGAGTAGGCTCCAAGGCCAGGGAGTATTCCAACACACACAGATGCTGAAGGATGCTGGATTGCGGTACCAGTTAAGAAATCAGACTGTGCTTGATCAGAGGAGTCATCATCTGTAGAAGAATCAAATTAAATGACAGAATACAGTACAGCCTAAAATTTAACATTTTCTATTATCTACAAAGAACAGATTATATACATCAATTCATCACTGATGCAAAAATCTTTCAATACTGCTAGATTTAACATGACATTAGAATCAGATACCATATTCTCAAATATCAATTTTCTATGAGCTATGGGATCTTGAGGTGTTAATTTTTTAAAATTAATTTGTAAAATTCAGATGTGCTGCAAAAGCAATAGACAGAGACTAAGGTATTATGATCCCCACATTAAGCCCTGTGGTATAGCAGCTAATGAAAGGCTTAGCTTACACAAAGAGGGCTACTTACACAAGGTATAATAATCCTCCAAACCATGATTTCGTTCCCACAGCACTAGCTTATTCCTAACCTTTGAGCCACCCTTGGCAGAGGTACAAGAAAATAACTTCATTAACATTCTACCACCCACATGGAAGGTCTCTGTTTTGACATGAATTAGCCCAATCTGTGAACTGCTCTTCCACATCATTTCTAGCCTGCCTCCTACACTCCTGTGGGTCAGGGAAGAGGGAAACAAAATGACCCCGATATCCCTAGGCTTCTTCTGTCTTACGTCTTTTATTTCTGAAAACCTGTTCTTTGACCTTCACTAGTTGCCAATCTATAGCCACTGAATATGATGTGTACCAAGGTCACTTAGAGAAGCCCATAGCCTCCAATTTGGAAACTTCCCACAGTTCCAGCCTTCATGGAATAGATCTCAAATAACTCCAGAGGGTTTGCACCAGTAGAATTGGGAGAGTTCCTGAGAAGTGAAAGGTTTGCACTTTTCCCAGAATACATATTCCAACCATCTTATTTTGAGGTTTACTATCACTGATAGTAAGCCAATCATGTGGACGCGGCGGGGGGGTGGAGAGAAGATGAGATGATTAACTTGGCACTACTGATAAAGTTTACTAGGCGCAGGGCTGATGGACCATCCTGATTGACCTCTAGTTCTGATGAAACTTTCGCTACAGAATACTAATTTGTTTTACTTTGTTTGAATTCTGCTTTCTCTGTAATACAAAAAGTTGATCACCCTCCAACAGCCAATCTACAGACTGTAATTGCCAACCAGTGTCACAGCATCCAAGCACTGATCTACTATCACATTTACAGAGTAATGCTTGCAAGATCTTTAAATGTTGCAGGTCACAAAAACCAGCACCCATTACTAATGATTTCATAATATTTTTGGATACATTGCAATATGCAAAATTCAGAATAATCAGAATGTCACTTCCCATGAGAAAGCCAGGTTAGTTGAGCTAAATGGAAGCTCCCTCACCTCGGAGTAAAAAGTTCATGGATTCATGCTCCATTTTGTGACTGCAGCATTATCTACACCAACACTTCAGTGTAGTACTGAGGCAGTACTGCACTGTCAGAGATACTGTCATTTAGAAGTGGTGTTAAACTGAGGCAATATTCCGATAAATGCAAAAGATCCCATGGCACAATTCAAAAAAAGGGGGGTGGTGATGGTGGAAGGATGGGTTTCCTCGTTGTGTCCTGGCCAACATCTATTCACCCCCCCCATCAATGTCACAAAAACAGATTAGCTGGTCCTGCTTCTGGGACCTTACTAAGTGCAAACTGGCTGCAATGCTATCCTATATTATGAACAGTGGCTACATTTCAAAAGTAACATTGTTGAATATTTCCAGCGTATTCGGTTTTGATTTTCCAACGTCTGCAGTACTCTGTATTTTGCCTTCTGTGTTCAAAAGTAATTAATTGACTGTGAATCATTTTGGGAGATGAGAGGAATGCAAAGGCACTACAAATTCTTTCATTCTCAAGTGCTGCTGCAATAAGCTGGGATAATAGTGCTCAGAATGGATTAGACCACCCAAAAGAATATATTGGTTACATTACTATAATTCTATGAGAAAGTCAGCTACTTATTGAGACTGTGGATTGTCAATTAAAAAAAAGTTTACTAGTAAAATGAAGAAACACTGTCTGAAATGAGAGGAAAGTCATTTAGATCATTAATTGCAGCACATCATTTGAGAATAGACAGGGAGTTACGTACCATTGTCATATTCAAAATTTGTGGCTGATTGGCCATTTTTGCTTTCAGTTGTAATATATTTTGAAGCCAGATTCAGGATAAGGATTAATCTTTTAAAAACAAAAACTTGACACAAAAAAAACAAAAGGCTGGCATCACAAGAACAAAAGGGGCTTGGTGTTTTAATGTGTTTGCATGAAGGAGCCGGGACTACCATCAAAACTGTTATCCACTGCTGTTTAAGAAGAATTGTGAACTATGAGGAGGATAGTGTAGGACTTCAAAAGAGACACTGACAAGTTGGTGGAATGGGCAGACAAGTGGCAGATGAGGCTCAATGCAGAGAAGTGAGAGGTGATTCATTTTGATAGGAAGAACATGGAGAGACAATATAAAATAAAGAGGATGCAAGGGCAGAGAGGCCTGGGTGTACATGTGTATATATCATTGAAGATTGCAGGACAGGTTGAGAGAGCACTTAATAAAGCATACAGTATCCTGGGCCTTATTAATAGGGGCATAGAGTACAAGAGCAAGGAAGTTATGTTAAATTTGTATAAGTCACTAGTTCGGCCTCAGCTGGAATAGTCCATTTCTGGGCGTCACGCTTTAGGATGGACGTGAAGGCATTAGAGAGCATGCAGAAGAGGTTAATGAGAATGACTTCAGGGATGAGGAACTGCCGTTATGAAGATAGATTGGAGAAGTTAGGACGGTTTTCCTTAGAGAAAAGAAAGCTGAGAGGAGATTTGTTAGAGGTATTCAAAATCATGAAGCATCTGGACACATTAGATAGGCAGAAACAGTTCCCACTCGTGAAAGGATCGAATAGGAGGGCACAGATTTAAAGTAATTAGGAAAAGAAGCAAATTTGATGAAGAGAAACTTTTACACTGCGAGTGCTTAGGGTTTGGAATACACTGCCTAACAGTGTGGTGGAGGCAGATTCAATTGAAGCATTCAAAAGGAAACTAGACTGTTATCTGAAAAGGAAGAATGTGCAGGGTTACAGGAAGGCGGGGTATTAGTACCAGGTGAGTAGCTCATTTGGAGAGTCAGTGCAGGCATGATGGGCCAAATGAGCTCCTTTTGCACCGTAACAATTCGTGATTCTGTGAAGGTGATCAGGAGGCTGTTAATACATCCTGGTGACATTCACACACAAAGTTACAAAGGCTTTATACCCCACTCAGCATGGCTAGGGTGTACAGGTGCTAAGGCTGAGAGAATTTCCTGGTGGGCGGCAGTTTGATTGATAGGTCAATTGACAAATCGATGGATCTGAAGAGCTAGATCAGGGTTGGAGGTCAAATCTGTCCAGCAAGAGAGAGAAAGAAACACATGATTTGCAAGGGCAGTCTTGCTCTGGTAGAGGCTTGAAGAGCAAAAGCTCTAAGCTTAAGCATATCATCAACTAGATTCAACAAGAACGCCAGTTCGATACGTGTATTTAGCTTGCTAATAGGAGTTGCATTAACAATGTATATCAAAGCAGGCTCCCAGTGTGGCATAGGGATATCAGTAGAAACAGAAAAAAGCACCATTAGCACCGAGTGCAATGCAAACCAGAGAGATGTTGCTAAATATTACTCAATGGGAAAATGTGTACTTGGTATTGTATCGGGGTACAGAGATGGGGTGTTCCCTAGTTAGCTAGCCAATCTCACCAGTGCTTGTCAAACAGTAGGTACAACATGCCTCAGTACCTGTAGGCAATGGTGAGTAGGCAGGAGGACATGGAAGAAAGAAAGCAACCAGCCAAGGCAGGCCCTGCCATAATCATTATCTAGTGAGTACTACTGGAATGTTGGGTGAGCTGATGTAATTAAGAGAGGAATCAGACTCAGATGTGACGCCTGCACTTGGGACGAGAGTCGTTTCGGGGGGGTGCCAATGCCTGTTGAACTGCACCCCAGAGTGGTGTAGAAAAGAGTAGAGTAGAAGAAAAGAAAATAAGTGGTAGTTTTGTTGCTTTTTTGATGTAAGAGATGTCAACATAACTGGCTGAACCAGAGAAGTGGAGATCATTTGTAACTGGCATGACTTGCAAATACAATGAACAATGCTATAACTACACTGCTGCTTTTAATCAACAGTTCTTTCACAGCTCATTTTTTGGTGCATGCTAAACGTGCTACCCACACTGGGCTGATGCAGAGCATATATGGCAGAGACAGCTTGGGAATCATCACCTACCATCATGACCACTTCCATCGATGTTATCTGCCTTCTGTTTTTTGACAACTTCAGAGCTTGCTGAGCTAGAGTGAAGTGACAATGAAATGAAATTGTAA
The DNA here is from genome assembly GCF_964194155.1 of Cetorhinus maximus. Lineage (NCBI taxonomy): Eukaryota > Metazoa > Chordata > Chondrichthyes > Lamniformes > Cetorhinidae > Cetorhinus > Cetorhinus maximus. Next base: position 97,246,400 of record NC_135884.1, read on the forward strand.
AAGCGGAAAGAACATTTTTAAATATTGGTTTCTCCATCCTAAGATCAATAATATATTAAATTCTCCTTAAACAATTAATTTAAAGGCTACAAGAACAATCACTGTGATCACCTATTGTTGCTAAAACAGGCCAAGCTATACCAAAGGACATAAAGGCACCCTGCACCAGTCCTTTATACTTAAATAAACAATCAATTTATACACTTCTCTATATTGTGCACAGCTTTGAACAAGTCTGGAAATAGAGCCCTGCAGGGCAAGAATGTGTGAATATGTGAACATTACAACAGTAAGGATGCTCTCTTCTTGTGTTAGCAATGCTGGATGTGTCTCAAGCCATTCAACAGAGAAAGAGATCTTTAATCTTCCCTCTCTCAAAATTAAATGGAAATAACTATAATGGAGACGATTTCATTGATGGAGACATTTATTTAAAGTTCTTTTTAAGGAATTATATATTTAATAAAGGAAGAAATCCGAACCAAAACCACACATACAATAGTCTGTAGAGAGCAGGTAAAATAGTAGGAACCACTCTAAGGAGTAGGTTGGACAAGGGCCAATATGAGTTTAAAAAGGAGAATATCCTTGATAAGATTCTTCCATTCTCTATAGTTCATTTGGATTTGGAATTTCAAAAGACCTTGACAAGGATTCACACCAAAGACTTCAAATGAAATGAAAATTCATAGGAATCCAGCATGTGATTGGGTTAGTTGAATTAAAAAAATGTGAAACAGCACACACTTGAAAGGTGTGGTGTCATGCAGGGAGAAGGCATTGAGTAGAGCAATGTAAGGTTCTGAATGGCCTCAATGCAGAAACTAATTGTAAATATTCCATTTGTAGACTACACTAAAACGGGGAGGTCAAAAGACATAGAGGGTGCAATCAATAGTTTAGAATTTAGATTTCTTAAGCCACTAGGGAAACAAATGGTAAATTAAATTTAGTTTGAACAAATGCAATGTATTACGCAGTGGACCAAAAAATAGCCAAATTAGAGATGTAAAGTGAAGGAACAGGATTAGCACAGGGAGAAAGAAAGACACTCGAGAGTAACAGTTGACTCAGCACTTTCAATTTTGAGAGGATGAGGAGCAGCAATAAACAAAAGATTGGATATTAGGATACAAAGCCAGAACAGTGGTAATATGGAGGTTTTATAATGCACTGGTCATACCATACCAGAAATACAGTCCACAATTTTGGTCATAACGCTTTAATAAGTGGTTAGGGTGTGAAACAGAGCAAGGATGATCCCAAATGTACAGAGGCTCAGCTACAAAAAAAGAGAAGTTCTGCAATCTGGAACTACGACAATTAAAGAAAGACTTCTTTGAAACAAATATGCATATGATACATATGCAAATGATACATACATATGGTGTGTAGGATATGATTTTAAAGTATGTCAAGGCAGTAAGTGACTAATAAGTATATTTAAAGCAGATCAATTAGAAATGTTCCCTTTTCATGTGCAATAAGCATCTGAAATTATCTTCCAGATAAAGTAAAGACATTAAAGCAACAGTAGGATGCTGGTATGGAAATACGAGTACTAGAGGGATAGGTCAATCGGTCCTTTCTGACGAATTGATGAGCTTTTGTTTAGGCTTTACAGACTTTAATCCGCTTCCTTTGAATTTATTTAATTGCTATGAAGATGGTCAGTGGAACTGAAAAGTGAGATCAGTAGAATAATTTCAACCAACAGCTGCACGTCATAAAAATTCAAAATGAATTTTATGCCACTGGTCACTTCATTTGAAATTGACAAATGAGCGTTATTTAAATGATAATAATGTCATGTTTATTTATAGCAACTTATTTCAATTGAATAATGAAGATGATCTTCAAGCTACAAAGTATCAATCATTATAAAGAGTGTTTCTCCCTGGCCTGTGGTGAACTGGTCTCAATCAGGTCATGACAATTGGCGTAATTTCTGTAACCAAGTGTTGGCTGTGACTGGAAGGTAAGATCGTGTACCTCTAGCCAAACTGAATGAGATACACCAAATTAATGGTGGAGGTCAAACACTGTCAAACTTTACAAAAGCAATAAAACTTTTTTAAAAAACACTTTAATTGGCTAATTCCTAGGATATCCACTACAAACTACAATGATTATCATGGTAGCAATTAACTAACAAGCAGCAATAAAACATCTTGCACAGATGGACAACACTGGAAGAAAATAATCAACGGCACTGTTCTGATCAGGTGTTATAAGGAGGAGATGTGTGTGGTGGGGCAGTGGGGAGATAAGAGAGAGATCATATTTTAACCAAACTGGCTGCAGAACTGTGCAAATTTCTTAGTGATTCCTAAATCATCCCATTCCCTAAGTGATCCCTTCTCTCTCTCTCTCCCCATACCCCCTGTACATTGGAATGATAACAATGTCTACTTGTATGTGGAGATTAAAATGAGGAAAAAAATTCAGCAAAATCCTTAATGTTTATTAAACCTGCATAGGGAGGATCAATTAACCGTTTATCATTAGCAGACTTGCAGCATCTACTGTAAACTAGCTTCAGTTAAATTAAAACAATGGATAACTGGGTAAAGGCACAACAGACAGACCAGAGTGTCCTGGAAGAAGTTTCCAGATGAGACAAAGATCGCTGATTTCATACAGGATAACTGTTGGGTTCAGAAACTGGCCCCAATGCATTAAGCTAGGCTAGTGGGGGTGGCGGCGGGGGATGGAGTAAAATAGAATAACAGCTGGATGTTATAATCACCCAGCAAGTGATGCCAGAAAGAACACATATGTGTATGTGAAACGAGGACAGGATTGGGCTCAACAGTGATGCCCTCCACACTTAATTAGCTCACCAACAGACACTGTTTAGGCTCATGCAAGAAAAATGGCCATGTTAAAATACTGGATGCAGGCAGTGTCTATGGAATCAAACTTAGTGTTTATGGGCAGAGGGAAGAAAGGGGGAAGAAATATCTATATGGGAAATAAGTTAAAACTAAACCAATATGATTGATAACAATTGCTTTTAAACTAATGCACTGTTTTCAAGGAGCATTGGAATCCCAAGCAGCAGCTTGGTCACTCACACCCACCTTTGTCAGAAGCATAGCTCATGTTGTGGAATGGGCATTTTTATAAAGGTATTTAAAGTAAGCATTTTTCACATTATTGCCTTGTTTGATTGTAGAGCAGCAAAGCGATGAAAAACAGATTGGTTAATAACCGTGCCTATGACATAGTACTCTCATTGTTTCAGTGATCTAGCCAGCTAAACACTGCCTAGACCCATCAACTGGTAAAGCCACAAGATTAGGCAACAGCACCTAAAAGGCAGTTGAAACGTTTTCAAATGTTTTCACTGACAATCTAAATTATCTTAAAGTTGCTCAAAATCTATATAGAATAGAGTTCTTTTAGGCCTTTTTACCCTCTATTACAATGGAACAGTTTTACTATGGAGGAAAATCAAATTACCTCAGAGCAAAAGCACTTAATAGTTGAAGCAAATCGATATCTATATAGCAAACTATCACTAATTCTGCCCTGTTAAACTTAGCAGTGCCATCTTAATTGTACAAAAGCCTCAATGCTTCTGGGTTCTGAGTTTCGTGAAAAATAACTCTCAAGTTCATAATTATTTCAAACTCATTCACTGTGTGCCAGCCATAGTCTTGTTATTTCTCACCATAACAATGGCTATATATAGCTTTAGACACAGGGGAAAAAAACAACTGGTGATTCTGATTGATTTTGAATCATCAGCAATATGAAATGAATGCAACCAAAAATTATTTGACATTTTGCTTAGTTTTTCCATTTTGAGTAACATTTTCATCAACATTAAGGGCACCGTTTGATACACCATGGCCCTGCTCTGCAAGAAAAATCAGCCCTATTTACCCTCACATTTGACACTCCTTTTCATTTACTTCTTTCACAAACTGGTGGTATTCAGGGGGTTTCATTGCAGTTAGAGCATTTTTGTCACTTCTGCTATTCAGTTCATGCCAATCAAACAACTCGCCTTTCTCTTTCGTCAATCAACACCTGTTTAAAGGTCATCTCTTTCTCTCAAATTTGCAGATGGTACAAAGGGTCAAATCAATTGCACCTTCTTACCTTATGGACCCTTAATAATCGACAGGTAGCATTCAACTGGTTACGTTTCAGACTGTTTTTGTTAACACACAAGATTACTGTGTGTAAACAACTATGCAGACTGGCAATAAAAAATATCACATCTGCATATCAGTTCTATTGCACCTCCAGACTACCTGTCACATAGTTAGTTGATAAGGTGACTGCACTTCTGTCTGTATCAGGCACTTTGCAGCTTCAGTGTTGAGCTTATAGCCTTCTGAAGAACAACATAGCCTTTTCTTTTTTTTCCCCCCCTGCTGCTCAGAATTTAACAATTGGAGTTTTTTTCTCTGCTCATCTCAAGGTCTAGAACTAGAAACAAACTAAGTGGTGTAGGACAGTCATGGAAGTTCCATCCTTTTCTAAAACAAAAACAGAATTACCTGGAAAAACTCAGCAGGTCTGGCAGCATCGGTGGAGAAGAAAAGAGTCGACGTTTCGAGTCCACATGACCCTTCAACAGAACTCAATCCATCCTTTTCTATCTTACTTTCCTCCCCCTTTTTGAGTCCCCCTCACAGCAGTGAGGCTACCGGTCAGCAACACTGCTAAACTTTGATTATGTAATCCAATACCAAAATATGCAATGGTTCAGGCTGAATCCATTTCCAAATCTTTCACCTCTTTATTGGAAGTCCCTGGCCTCCACTCAGTGCTCCACTCCGGGAAGCAGCAGAAAGGCAGAGATTATGAAGTTGTCACATGGAGAACTGTAAATGCTAAGCACCTCTATCTTTTCCGTGGTGCAACAAAGTGGTATGATGCATCATGACAGTTGATTTTTCAAGATGGTAATCGATCATTCATGATGAAATCTCTCACTTTCCATTTCAGCTGAGATACATTTTAATAATTTGACTCTTATTGTCCAAAATTCATCATCCCAGTACTGACTTTATAATGATATGCTATGCACTGAAAGCCTCTAAAGATTGTCTCACTATAAATGAAGCTAGCAGGTTACCCCAGAGATGCTGAGCAGAGGCAAAGTGTTACTTCACTGGAAGTATAGCGAGCACACTGCAACCTCATCTACCCAAACTCTTTTCATTCACCTATAAAAGCTGGCTCAAGGGCACCACTGGAAGAAGTCTTGAAGCAAATCATCTACTGCTCTTTCCCATTAAGAATGGTATGTGCTATGCAAACATCAAAATGAATAAATTGAAAAAGATGTCCAACGCTGCAGCATTCCAAAGCGCAACAGCAACATCTTGTGTTTTCAAATCAGGGTTATTTAATTCTTGTAAACTGGACTGCATAATAGAGAAACTGGGCTCGAGTTTAATCCTCACCCAACTGTCCTCCATGCCTCATCCCATGGATAAGTGTATGATAGTACAGTTGGTTGTGGTGTTGGGCTAGCCACCCAGATGTTAAGAGTTCAAATCCACCCATGACATGTGACTTATAAGTTGGCACCAGAGGGGAAAAAAGTGACCATGAAACTGGATTGTCATAAAAAACCAACTGATTCACAAATATTCTTCAGCCTACACATTATCCCAGTCTGACACCAAGTGGTTGTATCTTAATGCCCTTGGAAGCGGCCTAGTACGCTCATCAGTTGCAAAAGTAATAACTAGAAGTCTCATCACTACCACCCCGGGGTAATTAGGGATGCCCATCTCCTGAGAACAAATTTTAAAATATGTAATGGAACTGACGTGGTTCTCTTTTATTTACTTAGAACAGGACAAAGCAGTTTCTGAGCAGGACATATCACTATTTCTGTTTTCACTGTTGCTTAACTACATACAATGACATTTCAAATTAGTTTCAGTCAAAAAGTAAACTTAATACAATGGAGTGTAAGATTTTAAAAAATCAACTCAGCAGGGTATAGAATTTGGTGCTGTCCTGAAAGGTTCTAAATTACCATGAATAGCTGACAAAAAAATAGATTGCTACAAAAAGCTTTAGCTTTTGAAGCTTTTGATGAGTCATCTCAAAGTAGATATAAATATCTATCAATCATACTTTAGCATTGAAGGTTTCTTAACCATGACGAATACAAATTGATTTGGCAAAAATACCACATGGTGAAGTGGTGAGTTAGACAAGTCAGGAAGCACCTGGGTCTCTGTACAGCTGTATTCTATATAATTGGCTTTGGCTTTTAAGTGCTAAATGGGTGATAAAAACAAGAAACCAGGCAGACTTCCCAGTCCCACTCCTAATCTCTGATAACCAAAGATCTCTGCTGAAAGGTGCCTATGTAGAAACAGGATTAGGCCCTGTTGTGATGTAGTCAAAATGATTTGTCAAATCAATTTCTAGGCAGCACATGAAGAAAGGTCTCTTAGGGGGACTACTGATATCTGTGAAACCATATCCTCAATAGGAGTCTGTTCCTTCCAGAGAAGGAAATAGTTGGGAGATAAGCAGCTCAGTTCAGTGCAGTCAATGCTGCAGCAAATTTCTATGCAATAAAAACTGAACTTTGCAAAACTTCAGCATCACTGAATGGTGGAAACTCAAAAGCACAGAAGCAGGCATACAACCCATTGTACCTACGCCAGTCACTATTGGGACAATCCAAACGAATCCTACTGCCCTTCACTTTTCCCCACTTAGCCATTGAACGTACATTTCCATTCCTTGTTTTCCCTCCTGAAATGAATTTACATCTCTCCACACCAAATTGCATCTACCAGTTTTCTGTGTTGTCCTGAAACCTTTTATAGGATTTATTTTGTGCATTTTTGCGTCATTGGCAAATTTCAAAATTTTGATTGCCGTGCTATAACATTCTCTGAATTACGCAACATCTACTAGATTAGGTTTCTTCACTGGAGAGAAGTTGAGTTTACCAAATATTGGGAATTGTAAATCTCTATCTTAGTTAATAGCTCCTCTAACAAATAACCTGATACTCAGTTTTCCCATTACATCTGACGTTAGGTATCGCTTGTACTGCTTTGTTCTGACTGAATCTTTTCTTGAATAACAACATCCATAACAGTACGTTCATCGTACAGGTTGAGTATCCTTTATCCAAAACCCTTGGGGCCAATTGCATTTTGGATTTTCAATAATTTTGTTTTTTCGGATACCGCATATAGGCCTAGGCTTACTTACATTACAATAGCCTAAGCCTAGGCTAGTATTGTCTAAAGTAAATAAAATGACTAGAAAAGTAAAATGTACCACTGAATAATAAAAGACAGGTGCAGTCGGCGCGGGTCGTGTCAGCTCGGGTCATGTCAGCTCGGGTCACAGACTTTCCGCACTAAGGGTTGACGAGGTTCAAAAAAAGGTGCAGTTTATGGATGTGGTCAGTTTTTGGATTTACACATAAAGGATACTCGACCTGTATTTACCCAAGTTTTGCCTTCCACGCTTATTATCCTAGTTTTATCTCCCAGCGGAAATGTCAGAAAGGCCATGTTTAATAAATTAATTTGTAGTTCAGTTATGTGTCATGATCAATTAGTCAAAATATATCAATTAACCTAATATTCTGCTTAAATGCAGTCAATCACACCATGTGAGCCTTTATCTGTAGCTGGATCCTTACTTGGCAAATGAAATACACCACATGGCCCTTGTCTTGTGTAAAAGTACCATGAAGTCAGGCATAGTTGAGCAGATCCGAATATGGAACCGTTATACTCCCTTGCCATTAACACATATCAGTTATACTCGAGTTAGAAGGCCCTATTGTGTGAAGTAAAACAGTTTTAGGTCTCAAGCTACAGTTCCATGTCTTAAATTGTTTTAACCTTCTAAGTTAAAATGCCTTAAAGAGTAACAATCACTTTCTTTTCAAGTATGTAACAGACCTATGCATTAGTTTAGATCTGTAACTCTGGAATCAGGTTCTGTAATCAGTTTTTGTAGTTATGTAGTCCTTGAGACTTTTATTTCTTATGAACATGAATTAATTGAATATGTCATTCTGTAATGTGCATCTTGCTACCTCAACTTTAACACACAAGTCATCTCTATGCACTGATTTTATATGTACTGTAGTAATTTTGTAATTGTTGTATTAATTTAATATTGTGTACCTCTTGGACTCTTCAGTTAATTTTAAGTAACTTGCTCCACACTTCAGGAATCACTAGGGAGTCACAGATAGGCATTTGAACTCTCCAGAACACCCAAGATGTATCAATTAGGCATTTTGGGATATGGAGGCCAAAGTATTAATCATTGGGACGTTACATCAGACATCCTCTTATCACAAATAAGCAGGCACACAAATTACCTTCTGGTGCCTTGTTATCTTAAAGGAAAGCTATAAACTTAATAAAATAACAAGGAAAAGCTGTAATGAGAAGGATACTCCCACATGTAACTGACACCTTAGGGAACCAGTCAGGAATTAATAGGAAGTGACATCAGTAAGGTGACCATCACCCTTAAGACACTGATCATGCACCACCTAACCAATCAGACACTGATCATGCACCACCTAACCAATCAGGGACTGATTATGCATTGCCTGGGCCAGAGCTCAGGAATGCTACTGATTGTGCACAGAGGTAGTGGCTAGCAAGGGTCAATAAGGCGCATAGCATGAAGAAGCAAGGAGAAAGATGATAGACTTCAATCAACAGAACAAGAGACAGCGCCACAGTCAACCAGAAGTTGAGAACCAGTGTTCCAAAGTGAACTGTTTCCACTGCTTTTACTATTATTCCATTTTTGTACTTATTGCAATTAACTTAATAAATTCTGTGAAACTTCTGACAACATATACGTACCCAGTGTGTTCTGTAGCTAGTCTGAACTGTAGGTTCCTTTTAGATCATCTCTCCCAACTCAGTTTAACAATTATAATTGACTTAAGTCTTACAATTAAAGTTAGAGTGAACTCCAGATCTTTTCAGAAACGTTTTCATCTAGAAACGATGACATTAAAATACTGAAATCACAAATTTCTAAAATAAACATACTTAATGTTAATAATTATTTCTGTGGATAAATTAGGTAATTTTAACAGTAACATTGGGCAAATGGCATGTAAGATGCCTTCACCAGCTTCAACACTGTAGCAGTTGGAAAGAAAACACTAATTTTATCAAATGTAATTTGATGCAGAATATTCAATTGAATTGGAAGTATAAATAACTGAACAAATTATGAAAAATAGCACATATAAACCATACCAGTTTTCTGAGAAGATTACTAGTACCATAAAGCAGTGGAAATTGCTCATTTACAATTTTGAACCAATTAAACGTGCATCAACATAAAGCCCATAATAAATGTGAAGTTATCACCCATTTCCAGCATATAACAATAATTTTATCTCCTGAAACAATTGTACAGTAGTACCAGTTTAATTTAAATTGGAGAAACAGGAAAGATTGTGGAATCCATGCCATCACAATTATTTGTAGATCACATATTGGTTAGGAGAGTTCCACAATTCACGTGGTAGAGCAAACTCTATGGCCCATATCGAACTCTATGAGACCTGCCTTTCTCTAAAAGACGATGCTATGATTACATTCCTTTCAGCATTTTTCAAAAGTTGGCTTGATGGCTGATTTTCCAGGTCAGCATGGAGTCTCGCCTGCCAACTACAGGCATCCTGAAAACATGGACAGCACCCTTGAAATTCCCCAAAATTTGTGGCCTGGCAGAATGCTCTCTTCACCAGCAGCTCAAACTCGGTAAGTGACCTGGAGTTTTGTACATGCTTAAATAGGATGGAATTTATTGTGAGGTTCCCAAGTCTCAATTGCAAATAGGAGAAAATAGAGGAAACTGAATCAGCCTGACACCCCCCTCTATGGGCTGCCTATCACTTGCGACTTCCACTTGTATGGATATTCCATTATCCATGAGAAGTTACCCTTAAATTACAGTTGAAGAAATTGTCACTGGTAATTATGTTAATTGCTGTACAAGGAAAACCAGTTCACGGAGCCAAACTAATATGAATCAGCACACTAAAGCAGCTACTCAAATATAATGGTTGAAGAAAATGACATACTGTACCCAGGACATAATAGCCTGCAGTCAATGAAATATCCACCCCCACTACTCTCCATTGCTACAGGTGGGAGGAAGATGCTGCAGCACCCGATCCAAATGCATTGGAACCAAGCCTCAAGTTTCAAAAGAAGATAATCAGCATAATGGATAATTGCAGCAGCTGTGTTCAATTGAGAGCTCCACCACTAAAACTAGTTAAGACTATTCATTTACTATATGAAAAAAAGGCTACTGCATCCTCAACAGCGACAGTAATAATTAGATAGAATGTCAGCTTCAAGACTTTCTTTTTAAAAATAAGTTATTTTCTTATTTTTCTTTCCTTCCCCTTTTTGGAGTCTCACTACACCACCTACCATCTCTGTCTGTACAAGAGGTCTATATCAAGCATGGGATAGGAGGGAATGATGGGAGCAAGTGGTGAAGTCTAGGCCAGACCTCTGCCCTACTCCCCAGGCATGGTCACTACTCTTTTCTTTCCATTCTCTTTAAAGATGATTTGTGTTTATAATACTTTTAATAGAATTGGATATAGCAATTATTATAATAAAATCTGAATTCATTGGACATTTACGTCAATGTTACAATACTTATTAATAGCCTGGTTATATATAATCTATAATAGTTATTAATTGATTTATCTGAAATTATAATATTGGAATAATCCACATATTTAAGGAAGGAGCATAGGAGAATCATTAGAAATTTCAACTTAACTTCTAACAAGAGAACATTGTGTTCATTAATGCAGTCAAAACAATGTAAGTGTTACGAATGCAACACTTTGTAAGACAATTATGTTTTAAAATATTTCCTCTAACTTGAAGTAAAACAGAATGTCCTGAAAAGCAGGGGTGGCACTCATGCCGAAATCTGCTCAGAAACAGGCCCGCTTGATTCAGTTGCCACGGGAATAGAGGCCCAGGTTGAAACTCATAGAAACTCAAAGTGTCAGTTTTCACACCCAACACAAAACAAGGGTGGTTTGTCTTGCTGGACACAGACTCTCAGTCTCATTCAGACAGAAGCATCTGGAGAGGAAGACTGAAAACAGTGACTGCTTTGCCAAGCCAAGGGTGAGAATGTTTTTTGTATTAAACAAGCAAAAGACTGGTAAGAATGGATTCCCTGTTTGAAGAGATGGAGCTTGCAGAGATATCAAGACCAATGAGTCATCAGAGGGTGCCATGATGCTGTAAGTCGGTTAGGAAATAGAGATAGTTTAAGTAAGTTATATTTGTATTTGGGTGTGTTAGGAATAAGGTATATCTTTAAATTTGAGTTTTAGCTTTAAAGTTTAAGTTTAAGTTGTATTTCTGTATTTGTGTTAAGAAAAGGAGAAGTTGAGTTTTAGTTTCACTTTAAAAAATGCCTGCATTTTAAGATTTTATGACTCTTGAAGGAGAGTTAACACAAACAAGGTAGAAAAAAAACTGTGCTGTTGCCTAGCAACAGGGGGCCCACACATAGGCAGAAAAGTAGCTTCAGTTCAGTTGAAAGCAGTTTGAGTTCAGTTGGAAGCAGTTGCAGCAGAAACAGAGGGACAGATAGCAGGTCCCAAACAACAGTAGGAGCCAGCTGCTGAGAGAGACTGCACTGGAGAGGAAACTGCAGAAGCAGGTTCCAGAAACTAAAGGAGAAAGTCTCCAAATCCAGGGGAGTGGAACAGGGAAGATCCAAGGGGACAATCTAGTCAAAGGACAAGGACAGGAATCTCAAAAAGATCCCATTTTGTGGAAGTAAAAATAAGGAGCAGAGGGGAAGGCTCCAAGCTTCTGGCTTAAAGAGAAGAAAGCTGCAGGAAGCAGATTTAAAGCGAGAAGCCAAAAGGTCCAAGGAGACAGCTGAAGGTCTGTAACTCTTTACTATGGGCATGTGAAGCAGTGGTGTTCTGTTGGCACAGCTGAGTCAGTGAGAGAGTGTGCATGGAAGGAAGCTTGAATGCACCTGGCGACCTAGGGGAGAGGAATGTCGGAAGGAGAGTTTGCAACCCTGGCGGTGGACCCTTGTGGAAGGCGTCTGACAGAAAGCATTGTTTGGGAGAACATTCCAGAGCAAGTTCTTCAGGAGTGGAGATTGGAAACCCTTGTGTGAAAGACGGAGTTCAATGAGACCAGTTGGCTCATGGTATGACAAGCGTCTGAGGGAGCTGAAGAGAGATCCATAGCTTCTGTTTGGGGTGGCATCTGTCACTTGGTTTCAGAGTTTGGTGTATCTGACCATAGGCCACCTATTGGTTTACATGGACTGTGTACTTACTGTGAACATTAGAGTATAAGATAGCTTTTGTAACTTGTATTATCCTTACGAATCTGTATATATCTGTAAAGGTATGGTTGCGGGTGGAGGAGTACTGTAATATAGTTCATCCTTTCTGATTTTATAAATGTTTCATTCTTTCGTTAAAAGTTCATCAGCTGACTCCTGTGACTCTTCAGTAGCTACTCTCCACATATCTAAACAAACAAAGTTAGGATCTATCAAACCGGGTTCCACCCTGGGATCAGACTTGTCCAGTAGTAACATCAGCTAGGATCATAACATTATACTCAAGAGATTGAGTGAAGGGGCTTAGAAAAGGACTCGGGAAGACTCGCCCTGATTTGGCATGAAAAAAAAACCTGTTGGCTAGCCAGAAGGAATTTTGGACTTTAATAAGGCTACAGATCTGCTGAGGGTGTAGCGTAATGTATAAACGTGGTGTGGGCTTTCAGCTGTGTTAATTAGTTAATTGAAAAAGTACTTTCTCTGTAGTTTATTGTATTCGTTGTCTACTAAGTAATGTCTGGTCATTACTTATTTTAGTTTGTTTGTTACAGTAAAACTCTTAAAACATTAAATCTTGTACTGTGATTCTTTCCATTGGTCAATGATATAGTTCCAAGTCAGGATGGTGTGAGATGTGGACGGGAACTTGCATTGGTGTTGTTCCCAAGTGTTTGCTGCTCTTGCCCTTCTAGGTGGTAGAGGTCATGGATTTAGAAGGTGCTGTCAAAGAAATTTTTGACAATTGCTGCAGTGTATCTTGTAGATGGTACACACAGCAGCCATTGTGCACCAGCAGTGGAAGCAGTGAATGTTTGTGGTGGTGGATCGGGTGCCAATCAGGCATTCTGCTTTATCTTGGATGGTGTCGAGCTTCTTGGTTGTTTTGGAGCTGCACTCATCCAGGCAAGGGGAGAGTATTCCATCACATTCCTGACCTGTGGCTTGTAGATGATGGATAGGCTTTGGGGAGTCAGGAGGTGAGTTACTCATCGTACAATTCTGAGCCTCTGACCTGCTCTTGTAGCCACAGTATTTATATGGCCGGTCCAGTTCAGTTTCTAGTCAACGGTAAGCCCCAGGAAGTTGTTAGTGGGGGATTCAGCAATGGTAGTGCCATTGAATGTCATGGGAAGATGGTTAGACTTTCTCTTGCTGGAGATGGTCACTGCCTGGCACTTAAATGGCAAGTAATATTTGCAGCACACATCAGCCCAAGCCTGAAGGCTGTCCAGGTCTTGCTTCACACTGACACAAATTGCTTCAATATCTGAGAAGTTGCAAATGGTATTCAACAGTGTGCAATCAATCATCAGCAAACATCCCCACTTCTGACCTTATGATGAAGCAGCTAAAGATGGTTGGGCTTAAGACACTATCTTGAGGAGCTCCTGCCGTAATGTCCTGGGGCTAACATGATTACCCTCCAATAATCACAATCATCTTCCTTATACGGAAGTCTCCAAGTGAGTTGCCACTGTTCATCTCCAGGTGCACCATTCACCCCCACATGCTGTTTTATAATGTCTTGCTTTTTTCAAACATCGTGCTTCTGCTGAGAGCTTCCATTTTGCAAAGTGGGTCTGTGCCAATTTGAGAATGGGTGCTGGCATAATTCATCAGGTGAAAACACTGGTGGACTCCCTGAAAGCTTCTTGTGGGCCCCTAAGGAAGCAAACTTGAGCTGACCTCTGCTCTAAAGGACCTCATTAAGTGTTCTACTCATGTCAAGGCCTTTCATCAAAAATAGTCCAAATGATGGTGGATATTGCTGAATATTGTGGACTTTTTTGGAATGGTTTTAAAGTGTTGGTGAGAATTCAAGTTTTGATTACTGTACTCGTTCTGATGATTGATCAATTTTGCTTTTTTTAAAAATTCATTCATGGGATGTGAGCCTTGTTGGCAAAGCCTACATTTATTGCCCATCCCAAATTGCCCTAGAAAAGATGGTGGCGAGCCATCTTCTTCAACTGCTGCATTTCATGTAGTGTAGGTACATCTACAGTTGAAAGATATTTGTCCCTTTAGTAACTTCCAAATATAATGTCTGTCAGTTTATTATTTGCTACCAGTTTCAGAAAGATCAGGAGTTATGGGGGTAATGTATATTATTAAGTATACATATACCAATGAAAAAATGCAACTTTTCTGCAATCAATTTGAACTGTCCTCGCTCAATGCCTGGCAAGAGTAACTAGATAGCAATCAGGAGCAGGCATCTGGTTTGATTTTACCCCATTTACCTGCCATTTCCAACCTCACACCTGCAAAACTGCTCAGGCCTCAATATGAATTGGCAATTTCAGTCAGAATGAAAACGACAGATCAACAATCTGGTATTCTTCAAATGATACAGACCTTCCTTTTTAGGAGCATAAGGCATGTTGATAGGTTCTGGGGTTCAACTGTGCACGGAATATGCAAATTAGATCCATGCAGCATAGCAGAGAAGGGGAGTATATGAGGTCACTTACTCCCACGCTACATAAAGCCTCAGGACTTGTACCATTGCTCAGATCTTAAGCTAAACTGATACTACTGATGTAACATTATCCCCCGCCGGCCTGAAAAATGGCACCTTTGTAAAGTATATCGGGAACAGACCAGGAAAATATCAGGTTTAATCCCTGTCTGTGTTGAGCTAGTTGGTGACCAGGCCACAGTAGAAGCAATTTAATTCATCTCTGTATTCCTAGGGTAGACTGGACCATAAGACAATAAATAATCCATTTTGGCCAGGGTTCCTGAACTTTATCACAAAACAATGACCGACAAGTCACGGCTTGACTTTGATACTCCCAGTAGTCGAAGAGCCTGGCAAAAGACATCATTATGGCACACGCATTCATAATATTCATTTAGCCAATGTACTGAAAGGTGGAAACAACAAGGAATTAATAATCAGTAAAGAAGGAAGAAACTTGTTGGAACAAATAAAGTAAATCTTACCATGAAGCTTGGTCAGTTCCATGATTAATCAGGATCACTATGAATATTAAGGCATACTGCAAAATCATTGCTTTAAATTGTTTTTATTACTGTCATACTTTCAGACTTAGGCTCTGTCTCTCTCACTGATTCTGTTTCCTAAAAGGACACTAACCTTTTGCGTTTTACAGCTCCAGCTAACAGTTTTGCTTGAGAGAACTTGCTCTTGTTTTCTGCTGGCTTAGCAACCACTTTCTTCTCGGCTTCTTTTTTAGATTCGGTGTTTGCTGCAAGCTTTGTGCGGGCGCTGTTAGTTCTCTGTTAAGGATCAACAAGGACTTCAGAGCCAATTCCAGATTACATTTCTGTGACTTTCCCAAGGTTCATGCTCAAGAAGTTTCAGAAGAATGAGCAAGGAGGAACAACTGGCTTTTCAGCCTTGAGGTGACCTAACACAGAAATGAATAAGATAGTACATTGTATAGAAATGGTAAATCTAAAACACTACTTCAAGCGAAACAAAAAATAAGGCACTAGAACATAGGTTCAAACTAGTAAAAGACAAATTTAGGACTGGTCTTCACACAAAAGTGGTTAATACATAGAGCAATAGCAATGTACTCCGGCAGCTGAAAATCCGGAATAAAAACAACAAAAGCTAGGTCAGGCAGTATCTGTGGCGAAAGAAGCAGAGTTCAGAGTAATGCCCCTCCCCACCGAGGCAACTTTGAAGGTGGGGGTCCATGTGATCAGATGAGAGGGCGTGGGGTGCAGATCCCTCCGCCTTCCCTCGTTCCTCCGATCAAGTCCGGGGCTGAAGACTTGTAGGAAGCCTTCCCACCCAGAGGCCAATTGAGGCCCTTAAGTGGCTATTTAAAGGCCTCATCCCACGCCATTGGTATTCAACCAGTGGCGGGCAGGGGGCTCAGCACCCGAGGAGGCTCCCCAGCAAACCTTTTTGGGTTAGCTATCTGCATACTGGGGTAGGCGGGGGGGTTGTTCCCTCATTCACTGGCACTTTGTACCCAATCGAGGGACTCAGCATCAAGTAGGGGCTGTCCACGCAAGAAGCCACCCCTCTCGTCCTTACTTCCAAGCCTTCTCCCCTCCTATGTATCCACAGAAATGATGGCAGCAGTCTGTGCTACCAAGGCAGCATTCAGATATTGGGTGGATGTTGCTTGTGCTGCAATGGAATGTGAGACAGGGGCCATAAGATGCTGTATCGTGGCTGAGTCCATCAGTGTGCTTAGGGAGTTGGCCACTACTTCCATGCCCCAAAGGGTGCGCTACACATTATGTGAAAAGCCCTGCGCCAAGTTGGTGCTGGGGTCCTCCATGCTCCTTGACATTGGGAAGCCTCCAGAAGACCTGCAGTCAATGTACCAAGCATTTTGTTGTGTAGTAGTGTTCTTCTCTAGGCTGCCCCATCGAAGTCCTCATTTAAGTCCTCTGCAGGCAGACCTAGAGCACAATGTCTCCCTACCGACGAACAAGCACTTGTGCTATCCTTGCCCTGGCTGTAGCCCACTCACGCCTGGTGTCTCACCACATGCAGATCTGACTTCTATGCTGTTCTCTTAAGATATAGGTAATATCAGTATCTGAGTTGATGGCTGCGAGTGCAAGATCAAGTGACAGTGTGTCTTCATCATCATTGTCTTCTTGGTGCTCATCCACTGTTTGGACAGGTTGCAGTTCTTGCGTGTCTGAAAGGTAAAATGCACATGGGTAAGGTTGTGGTCACGTAAGAAAGGGGCTTTGGGGAGGTGGGGGCCGGGGGAGCCAAAGTAAAAGGTGCATGCTTACACCATTTGCAGCTTTTGAGTCAGATGGAATTGTACGAGGAGGAGGAAGTGGGGTGTGAGGAGGGTTAGGTATGATGATTCCACGGTTTCAATTAATGTTCCCTCTAAGCTGCATGTGTGAATAGGCGCATAGCAGTCTGAAAATTATTGCACAGGGGACAAAGAGACGCACATAAAAAGCAATCTCTTTGATATGTCCCTTTAAGGCTAAGTAAAAATCATAAAGGGATCGCACAATGCAACAAACAAATTCCCTTTGCGCACAGCAAAGGGAACTAGAGGGAACATTTGTTTCAGCCCTGCCACATTCCAAAATTGGGCACCACTGTCTCCTCTATCAGGGTGAGGACATGCAAGACTGCCTGTACCCCTCTACTTAGCTGCTGCCGCCTCTGGGTTGTGTGCCATCTTCTCCGACGAGAGAGGAAGTGTGTCAGTGCATTTCATGGAATCTGTTTGGCTGACGTGGTTATCATGGTTGAATAGCTGGCAGTACATGCAAGCTGTGAGATATGGGTGCGAGGATGTGGTGTAGCATATGAACATCAGGTATAAGTCCTGACTAGTAAAGACTGATGGCAGATGAGTGATGGGGGAGTGGCGAATTGAGCAGTGTCTGAAGCTAATGGTGCAGTTGATAGGAAGTGTCATTTGAAAATGCATACCCTGACCTTGACAACTCGTTTGAAGTCAGGACTTATGCATGTTTGAAGTCATCAAACTTTGTGCACCACTGCAATCAGGTCCTCGGTGCTAGGCTCCTGGCACTGACCGTCACAGCTACCTGCTCACACTGCCTTTTAACCACATGTCTGGACCACTGCAGATGTAGGGCATCTTTCTTCCTTTCCACCTCCCCCATCAAGGCCTCCAGTGGAGTATTGGAAAAACCTTGGAACCCATTCTCTCCTATGTAGTATCGTTCTTCATGGTTTCCCAGGCCAGATTCACTCCCAGTTCCTGCTCCAGCCACAGCGTACATCCGCCTTTAAGAGGTGCAGGCTAGCTTTATGAAGTGCTAGGCAGATTTGACTGGTCCCCCTGCTGATGCATGCAGCCAATGAACAGCACAGTTAGAACTGTCTGCATGCAGCAATCATTCTAATGATCTGGCAGCACAAAGTTGGCATATTGCCTGCATTTTAATCAATGTCCCTGTGCCCATTTTCAGTGGCTATTCAATTTAGCCCCTAGGATCTTTCCACTAGTTACCTATATGATTCAAGGGTCAGCAATTATCAGCTCAGTGAACCAATAGTTTTCAACATTGTTATTTTTAATCTTTTACAGGAAAACTCATACTAGATGTAATTCACTGCATCCAAAGGCTAAGTAAATGCTAAGCAGAAATGGAAAATCAGCTGTGCTCAACCCTGCTGAGAGCACCCAAAAATAAATCACCAAAGGCACAATTCACCGACAGCATATGACAGGATGCTGCTCTGGCCATTGCTAAATGAATTAAACTTCACTCAGTATGACAGGACAAGTTCGGAACTACAAAATTGAATTATATTTTACACATTAAGCTTTCATGCCTATTTTTATATCTGATGCATGAATACTAATGTGCCACACACGTGAACATAGCATAGGCAAAGTCTATAAGCATCGCATGTAAACAACAGGTTTTAAGGGCATAAGAAATTCAAAGAGCTTACAAAAGGATGTGCAGTGTGTGTTTGAGGGTTGGGTTGGTTACCAAGCTTTTGCATCAGGTTATTTTACAAATCTGTAGCTTAACCTGTGCTGGATGATACAATTTAAAATGAAACACAAAAACTGTTGTTCATAACACCCCACGAACCTTACAACAAGAACCGAAGTAAATCTTCATCTATGTCAACAACATCAAAGATTAAGATTATGTGCCCTTGGTCCTCTGTTCTGAGTCTGTGCAATTAAGTTAAGTAATACATTCTGTTCATTATCCTATAAGTTACTAAATTCTTCCAAAATCCAAACAATAAATATGCAGTTAGAATAATGCAATACAAGATTGGGGATGTAATAAGATATCATGGCCCAAGATATCTTGGGCCCAAATAAGATGGTTTAATATTATTTTATCTAAAATAGCAGGTTCTCAATAGACAGGCTTAACTCAGCCACAGGTAGCTCAAGTATAGCAAATTTACAATATTGGGGTCTTTTTTCAAATTTGAAGAATGCATGCTTTACTGTAAAAATAATTCCTGTTTATTTTCTCAGGGAAGTTTTCCAAAAACTATTCAAACCATTTTTCATCACCCATAAGTTTGTTTAAACCAGGAGCAACCAAATGTCCACTTCCCATGCAAGTGAATCTATCATTTTACTAAGTCTTCCCTGTACAATGTATTATGCTTTGAAGTGTTAGAGATCCTTCAACCAATCAGATCATAGAACCAGGGAACAGTGGCCCTTCAACCACCCAAAAGTTCACCCCACTCAAAGGAACACACTTCATTCCTGATATAATAGCCTGTGAGTAACAGGCCACTCCCTCTAGTCCAAGGGCATAGCACACCTGCATTAACAGTCATGACTGGCTCCCTCCCGTACCCTATGGATCTTCAGTTTCTGGACCATTGCTATCCAAGAAGTCTTGCCAGAGAACACCGCGGGCACTAAGAAACAAGGGGGAAAAAAAACACAGAAACAAATGAGCGAACAGTAAGAAAGTGAGTGCAGATGAAAATTGAAAAAGAATGAAGGAGATGTGAGGGAGGAAATGGTGAAGATCAGAGTGAAGAGCAGAGAAAATAAATTGAGTAAAGGGGAGATGGGAAACAGAATGTCAGAGAGAGCATATGAGAACAGGAGCATATGCAAGAGAATTAGAGAAGGCATGTGCAAGAAGTCTAATGCAAAGAAAGAAAATATTCCAGTGGGGAGAGACTATTCTGAGTGAGTGTAGAAAATGGATAATTTCTGCAGCAAAGATTTGAAAGCTCTGAGTGGTTTAATGGCTTCCAAAATAAATGAGAGAGAAAAAGAGAGCAAGACAGATCAAATAAAGGATATGCAAATGTATGTAGTGAGAAACAGTGCACAAGGGTCATAATGAAAAAATGATGAAAATAAATCATATCATAGAGTGAAGATGGAGGCAAGAAACCTACATGAAGGGGTAAGTGGATAGATAGAGGTGACAATGAAAGAATGTATGAAAGAGAGTGAATGTAAGCAAAAGAAAATTGAAGTGGGAGACAAAGAGAATGAGTGCAGAAAGGACGTTTTGAATTTCTGCCCATGAACTTTGAATTTCTGCCCATGAACTATACCAAATAAGCTTATCTAGTAACCAGTTAGTTTTCTATATTTCCTGGTTTCATGAGAACTTGCCAAATTCACTGTTTGGCCTATCAAAATAATTGAACTCAGCTGGGCAGTGAAGCTAACAACAAAAATGTCAGTGACGAAGCAAACCTTGGAACTCTAACAATTCTTCTCCATAGAAAAAAGTAAACGAAAGGGAGGTAAGAATCAAGAAGCCAGAAGGAAAAATTGAAAGCAAAAATCATACATAATTAAAGTGGGTCTGCAACAGAAAGGGCTTTAAGCTTTGGGATGAAATCAGACCCTCACTGCCTATGGCCTTGCAATCAGGATTCAGTTGATGCTCAACAAAAGGATATTCTGTATTCTTTCAGCTCTTTAGCATCTTCATCCCTGCGTTGCTTCTCTAAGAGCACCTGTTGCTTGGAAACTTCATCAAGGTAGTTTGTTTCATCCTCGTCTAGGCCTCTTACCATGTTTTCTGAATGAAAAGATAAAAACAGAGCACTTGTGTAAAGTGTGTTCATTTAACATACTTAAGTAAATACATTGTGTTCATCATCCTGTAAGTAACTAAATTCTTCAAAAATCAATACAATAAATATGCAGTTAGAAAAAAACAATACAAGATTGGGAATACAATGATAGTATCACCAAGATACCTTGGGCAGTGATGAGATTTTGAAAATGTTTAATAATATTTTACCTAAAACAGCAGGTCCTCAATAGGCATGCTTAACTCTCAGCCACAGGCACCTCAAGTGAATACTATACCAAATTCACGATATTGGGGTCTTTTTTTATTTAAAAAATGTATGCTTTAATGTAAAAATAATTCCTGTTTATTTCTTCAGGGAAGCTTATTAAAAACTATTCAAGCCATTTTTCATCACTCCTTGTAAGCCCATTTAAAGCAGGAGCAACCAACTGTCCACTTCTCATGCAAGTGAATCCATCCATATTATTAAGTCTTCCCTGTACGATGTGTTATGCTTTGAAGTGTTAGAGATTCTTCAACCAGATAATAGAACCAGAGAACAATGGCCCTTCAACCACCCAGACGTTCACCCCAATCAGAAAGGAACACACTTCTTTCCTGATATGATAGCCTGTGTTAACTTACTTAAAATCAACAACCAGCCATTCTCTTTGCTACTGCAAAGGTACTTACTCACAAATTATTCCAAGGAGAAACAATAAAGAGATGCTTCTAGGTTATGTAGGTCAGTTTGATCAGCTCTTTTACTATAGCCCATACAATGAGTCATACACATACATATACAAAATATGTTTCTTATATATCATGTAATACTGACATGTATGCACACATAGATAAAAACAAAAAACTGCGGATGCTGGAAATCCAAAACAAAAACAGAATTACCTGGAAAAACTCAGCAGGTCTGGCAGCATCGGCGGAGAAGAAAAGAGTTGATGTTTCGAGTCCTCATGACCCTTCAACAGAACTGAGTGATATTAGGAGAGGAGTGAAATATAGGGTGGTGGGGGGAGAGAAGTTGTGGGGGCGGGGGGGTGGTTGTAGGGACAAGCAAGCAGTGATAGGAGCAGATAATCAAAAGATGTCACAGACAAAGGATCAAAGAGGTGTTCAAGGTGGTGATATTATCTAAACAAATGTGCTAATTAAGAATGGATGGCAGGACACTCAAGGTACAGCTCTAGTGGGGGTGGGGTGGAAAGACTGACAGGGCATTAAAGGTATAGATTTAAAAATAATGGAAATAGGTGAGAAAAGAAAAATCTAGATAAATTATTGGAAAAAACAAAAGGGAGGGGGAAGAAACGGAAAGGGGGTGGGGATGGAGGAGGGAGTTCAAGATCTAAAGTTGTTGAATTCAATATTCAGTCCGGAAGGCTGTTAAGTGCCTAGTCGGAAGATGAGGTGCTGTTCCTCCAGTTTGCGTTGGGCTTCACTGGAACAATGCAGCAAGTCAAGGACAGACATGTGGGCAAGAGAGCAGGGTGGAGTGTTAAAATGGCAAGTGACAGGGAGGTTTGGGTCTTTCTTACGGACAGAGCAGTCGCCCAGTTTACGTTTGGTCTCTCCAACGTAGAGAAGACCGCATTGGGAGCAACGAATGCAGTAGACTAAGTTAGGGGAAATGCAAGTGAAATGCTGCATCCGCCCTCACGCCTTCTCCTCCTTCCCAGAAACATGATAGGGTCCCCCTTGTCCTCACTTATCACCCCACCAGCCTCCGCATTCAAAGGATCATCCTCCGCCATTTCTGCCAACTCCAGCATGATGCCACCACCAAACACATCTTCCCTTCACCCCCCCCGGTGGCATTCCATTGGGATCGTTCCCTCCGGGACACCCTGGTCCACTCCTCCATCAACCCCTACTCCTCAACCCCCACCTATGGCACCTCCCCATACCCACGCAAAAGATGCAACACCTGCCCCTTCACTTCCTCTCTCCTCACCGTCCAAGGGCCCAAACACTCCTTTCAAGTGAAGCAGCATTTCACTTGCATTTCCCCTAACTTAGTCTACTGCATTCGTTGCTCCCAATGCGGTCTCCTCTACATTGGAGAGACCAAACGTAAACTGGGCGACCGCTTTGCAGAACACCTGCGGTCTGTCCGTAAGAAAGACCCAAAACTCCCTGTAGCTTACCATTTTAACACTCCATCCTGCTCTCTTGCCCACATGTCTGTCCTTGGCTTGCTGCATTGTTCCAGTGAAGCCCAACGCAAACTGGAGGAACAGCACCTCATCTTCCGACTAGGCATTTTACAGCCTTCCGGACTGAATATTGAATTCAACAACTTTAGATCTTGAACTCCCTCCTCCATCCCCACCCCCTTTCCGTTTCTTCCCCCTCCCTTTTGTTTTTTCCAATAATTTATATAGATTTTTCTTTTCCCACCTATTTCCATTATTTTTAAATCTATACCTTTAATGCCCTGTCAGTCTTTCCACCCCACCCCCACTAGAGCTGTACCTTGAGTGTCCTGCCATCCATTCTTAATTAGCACATTCGTTTAGATAATATCACCACCTTTAACACCTCTTTGTTCCTTTGTCATGTGACATCTTTTGATTATCTGCTCCTGTCACTGCTTGCTTGTCCCTACAACCACCCCCCACCCCCCCAACCCACCCCCACAACTTCTCTCCCCCCACCCCCCTCCCAGCTTAAACCAGCTTATATTTCACCCCTCTCCTAATATTACTCAGTTCTGCTAAAGGGTCATGAGGACTCGAAACGTCAACTCTTTTCTTCTCCGCCGATGCTGCCAGACCTGCTGAGTTTTTCCAGGTAACTCTGTTTTTGTTTTGTATGCACACATACATTCATTGTAATGATATGAAATTTACTAAATGTTTCAGCAACCCCTTTCCCCCTCTCAGCAGAAATACAAGCATCTAGAGCTATCGGCTTCCCCCACACCCCACCAAAAGACGTTATAAATTTAAGCCAACACTGATATTCAGTAATCACTGTGCAGTCATGAAAGGATGTTCAAATATGACAATGAAAGATCCCTGGTTATATTCTACTTCTTACAACAGACATTTTGATAAATCCTGCAGGCAAAAGTATTTTCTGTTCCACATGACAGGTAATTTTTCATGCAGTGTGATAACATTCCTCAAATTGCTTCTCCCATTGTTGGTGTACATAGGTTGACAAGTTCTACAGTGCTGGTATCACACAGCCTGTGACAAGGGACTGAAGTGGTAAGAGTCAGTTCAATTTTTCAATTTACATGGAGCCACATAGTAATAATCAAATGGGTTCCAAGACTCAACAAAAGTAGTTGCATTTGAAACTGAAAGAAAACTGTTAGGATTAGCCTTTATGCTCATGAAAGATACCAGCAAATTACATAGGTAAGTGGGAAGAGAGTACTGAAATAACATGGTGCAGAGCATAAATCATTCATCTCCACTACAAATATCCCCTCAACTGCTTTCTGAACATTATTACATAACCAAGGTATTCTGCTTATGAAGAAGTTATAACTCTTCAATCACTTCTTTTTCCACCTGTGAAGTATGCAGGGTGTTTCGTTGCCTCCCATTTTACAATTTCTGAATATTTTTGTTTAAATTTTTAATTGTGACTCTTGTAATTCAGGTCTCATTGTGCTAAGTACTTAGTCAGATCTGTCGTGTATGGGTGCCTGAACAATGCATCAGGAGCAGCCAGTAACTAGTTATTTATACAGCACCTTTAATGTAGTAAAACGTCCCAAGGTTCATAAGAAATGTTATAACACAAAAGCTTGGGCACCAAGTCACATAAGGAGATATTAGGATATATGACTAAAAGCTTCGTCAAAGAGTAGGTTTTGAAGAGTATCTAAAGGAAGAAAAAAGAAGAGAGGTGGCAAGGCTTAGGGAGGGAAATCCAGAGCTTAGGGCCTTGGCAGCTGATGCGACAGCCGTTAATGGTAGAGCAATTAAAGTAAGGGATGCTCAAGAGGCCTGTTATGATCCCAGCTGATATTAACCCTGGACAAGCCTGATCCCAGGGTGGAACCCAACTTAACAGATCCTAACTTCTATTTGTTTGTCTAGATACGTGGAGAGTAGCTACTGAAAAGAGCCACAGGAGTCAACTGATGAACTTTTAAACAAAAGAATAGAACATTTGTTAAACAAGAAAAGATAAACTATATCTTTACAGGTATATACAGATTTGTAAGGGTAACACAGTCTTATACTCTAATGTCCCAGTAGGTACACAGTCCATGTACCAATAGGCAGCCTGTGGTCAGACACACCACACTCTGAAATCAACAGATGCCACCTCAACCAGATGCTATAGATCTTTCCTCAACTCCCCCCCGCCACCCCAGCCAAAGACGTTTGTCACACTGTGAGTGAACCAGTCTCACTGAGCTCCGTTTTTCACACAAGGGTTTCCCATCTCCACTTTCCAAGAACTCCCTTTGGAATTGAAAGGGAGTTCAAGCACGCTCTGACCCCGCAGCGGCCACACGATACTCAAGCTTCTTTCACTAGTTTTATTCAAGCATGCAGGGGAGACTGTATCCATACAAGATGGGTACAAGCTCCCTGAATGGTTACATTTCCTTGCAGTTATACTCTTCCCTTATCTTACTCTATTTGCATGCACCAATGATCAATGTCTACATGCTTTAACCTCATTACAGGGCCCAATCATTTGCACCCATAATTAGTTTTGCCTATTCTATTATCTTTGATATGTACATGTTTTAACCTCGTTACAGGACCCAACCATTTACACACACAATTAGTTCATTAGTTCTATCCTACTATCTTCGAGACACTCGTATATGCTTATATTATCCACTCCTATTCAATGTATACACACAGACCTTGCCACTTATCTGGTCCAGACTATGACTTGTGGTTTATCAAAAGCTACTTCTTTGTCCACTGTATTTGGTTTTTAACCCTTTCACCTCCCCCTTCAGAATTTTCTCCCAAACCGACATTTTCTCTCAGACACCTTCCACAAGGGATCACCTCCAGGGTTTCAAACTCTCCCTCCAATGTTCCTCTTCCCTGGGTCACCACATGCATTCAAATTGTCTTCCATGAACTCACTATCACCAACTCAGCCATCAACAGTATACCACTGTTTCACATGCCCATAGCAAAGAGTTTCAGACCTTCAGCCATCTCTCTGGAACCTTCTGGACTCTTGCAAGCTATTCTCACTTTAAATCTGCTTTCTGCAGCTTTTGTCTTTTTAAATCTGAAGCTTGGAGCCTTTCTCTCTGCCCCTCATTCTTAACTTCACTTCACAGGTCCTTTTACAGGTTCCTGTCCTTCCTTTGACTAGAAGGTGTGCTCGGGACTTTTTCCTGTTCCACTCCCCTGGATTTGGGGTCTTTTCTTTAGCTTGGGACCGGCTATCTGTCCCCTTTGCTCCAGTCTCTCCTGGTAGCTACTTTCAAATCCAACTGAGTTCAACAGCTTCCAAAATCAAACAGCTGTTTTGCTTCTTGTGTGTGTGTGTGTCTGTGAGAAGGACCTGCCTCACTGGACCCCTGTTGCATTGTTTTTTTCTACTCGTTTGCTTAGCTTACAGTCATAAAACTCTTATTAGAAATGCAAGCACCTTTTAAAGTGAAACTAAAACTCAATTTGACCTTTCTTAACACAGATACAGAAATACAAATCAAACTTAAACATTAAAGCTAAACTCATTCCTAACACCCATAAATACAAATATAAATACAAATATAACTTACTTAAACCATCTCTCTTTCCGAACAAAAGAGCACATATTTCGGAGGGTTTTGGGTGTGGAGGACATGACAGAGACGGGGGTGGGGGTTGGAACCAAGAAGAGATTTCAAAACAACTATGAGAATTTTGAAATTCGAGGTGTTGCTTAACCAGGAGCCATTGTAGGTCAGCGAGGACAGGGGCGATGTATGAACCGAACTTGGTGCGAGTTAGGACACAAGCAGCAGAGTTAGTGGGTGGAACACAGGAGGTTGGCCAGGAATGCATTGGAATAAGTAACAAAGGCATGGATGAAGGTTTCAGTGGCTGAGCTGAGGCAGGGCAGAGACAGGCAATATTATGGAAGTGGAAAGAGACAGTCGTCGTGATGGCATAGGTATATGATTGGAAGCTCACCTCTGGGTCAAAAACGACACTAAGGTTACAAACAGTCTGGTTCAGCCTCAAAACAGTAGTTAGGGAGAGGGATGGAGTCGGTGGCTAGGAAAAGGAATTGTAGCAGGGACCAAAGATAATGGCTTAGGCCTTCCCATTATTTGTTTGGAGGAGCTTTCTGCACATCTGTGCACATTGAACGATTTACAGGCAGGTCGTCGGATTGAGAGAAATGGCAGCAAAGTAGAGCTGCTATCCTAAGCATGCATATGGAAACTGACTCTGTTTTCGGATGATATCATCCAGGGATAGCATATAGATGAGAAATAGAAGAGGACCAAGGAGAGATCATTAGGGGGGCATCAGAGGTAACAGTGTGGGACCAGAGAAGCCATTTCAAATGATTCCCTGGGTACAAATGGATAGATATGAATGGAAAAAGGCAAATGCAGTCCTGTCCAACTAAGACACCCTAGAGGAAGCATAGCTAACCGTATCAAAGGCTGCAGGCAATCAAGAAGGACAACGAGGGACAGTTTCCTGTCATCACAGTCACTTTGACTGTCATTTGTGACTTTGATAAGTGCAATTTTGATACTGTGGCAGGGCAAAAATATGATAGGAGGGATTCAGACATGGAATTCTGGGCAACGTGGGCACAGATTTGGGAGGTGACAGCATGTTCAAGGACCTTGGTAAGAAAAGGGAAGTTGAAGACGGGACAGTAGTTTGCAAGGAAGGAGGGATCAGGGTTAATTTTTTTTGAGAGTGTGATGACACAGATTTGAAGAGACTGGGGCTGTACCTGACCACCCAACTTCCTGGTTCCATATCGTTGGTGGTGTTCTCTCTTCCTTCCGTGCTAACCACTGCCCCATCTCCAGCCTCCCTCTAAAAACAAACTTACATTTATACAATGCTTTTCTTGACATTTTTCTAAATTCAAGGTGTCTGAATTTTTACAGAGAGGGCTCTCTAAGATCACTGACCTATCTGGAGCAAGCAATGTGGTTTGAGTTGCATTCAAATTGGTTTTGTTTAATAGTGCCACCTGCTGGTTGAGCTCCTGATAAGTTTTGACTACCAAAAAACACTGAAAACGGGGAGCCAATTAGAGTCATTTTCGCAGAGTCCCCAATTTCCAACAGATCCAATTTTTGCCAGTGAGGGAAAGGGGGCAGGGCATGATTCACACAGGAGGAAAACCTGAATTCTGCAGGGCCATTTGAACTTACTGTTGAGTTCAAACAAGCCCCACTTTGGCTGTTACCAGGGGCTAACCCACACTGTGGGAATCACAAATTTATGGAGTAGATATAAATGCTCCTGAAGGACGGATAAGGTCCGTATAACTGTCATGATCTTAAGTTTTTTAAATACCCCACTCTTTAAATATAAAAAAGAAACAGGCTGTACCCATCGGTGAGTGTTTAAAAAAAACCCTCTGCGAGATTGCTTTGATTGACAGGTGTACTTTGGGAAAAGAAATTAGCATTTGCTGTGCAGTTTCAAGACAGCTCTTTGTTGACATTTCCCCAAGGGCTATTATTGTCATTATGAACACTTGGCTGAGTTTTAAAAGCTACAATTATCTTAGCAGGGAGTTCTGAGTTCACAGTTTGATTGACCATTTAATGAGGCTAGTAATGGATTAGCCATCTTTGACGTGGGATCTGAATAGAAGGTTTTTTAAGAGATTAACCAATTGAGCAGATTTAAAAGCTTTGAATGGCTTTTACAAATGGGAGGGTTTTTTCCCCCCAAAGTTCTGAAGTGGCTTGACATTGCAAAGTTGCTTCCCTGGCTGGAGAAATCTCAAACATCGGAGCAGAGTCTCAGGTTAAGAGATCGATCATTTAGGACTGAGACGAGAAGAAATGTCTTCACTCATGGGGTTGTGAATCTTTGGAATTCTGTACCCAAGGCAGTTTTGGATGTTTCATAGCTGAATTTATTCAAGGCTGAGATTGATAAATTTTTGGTCTATCAGGGAATCAAGGAATATGGGGAGCAGGCAGGGAAGTGGAGTTCAGGCAAAAGATCAGCCATGATCGTAGTGAATGGCAGAGCAGGCTTGAGGGACCATGTGGTCTACTCAGCTCCTATTTCCAGTTATATTGAGAGTTGGGTTACAGCATTTGGCATATTGTACTTTTTTTTTTAAGTCCAAGTCCCAATAAGCCAATATACAGGAAAGTGTCATCTTACTGAATTTAAACTGCTCCTCGAATTCTGCTTGTTTCTTATCTTTCTGCTCTTGAAGCCTTTCATATAACGATCGAGGATCATAAAGCTGCTCAGGGCACTCTGTAAGAGAAAAAAAGGAAACATTAACGACCATAGTAAGCACCGACAGCTAGATACTCTTCTCCAATATATCTATTTGTCTTGTATTTGTTTGAGTACTGAAAAAGACATTTCAGCTTTCAAATATATAGATTTTGTTTTCATAAATTCCCAATCAACATTATATAAAGCAGTGATACAACATTCCAGATTCAGAGAATTCTTAGATTTTGAGCTGGATTTTGCATTAAGTGACCAAGCAATAATGCTCTAACGATCTCTGCGGCATAAGCTTCTCTTTTCCTGACATCAGTTTGTTTCTGGCACCAAGTCAAGGAGGTCTCCAGGAATGCAGCAGCAGTGATATAATCAACCAGAGTAAGCAGCCAATTACATTGAAATAATGACACAGACAGCAAACCAGTAAGTAAAATGTACCGATTATCTTTCTCTTTTAATTAAATTTTACAAACAATGATATAGGAATCTCCTACGTAATGGAAAAAAGTGGCAATGAACCACTATAAAATTACTCTTTTGGGACAATCGGGTGTTTAGCAGTTTTTATGAACCTAGTACACCACTAAAATCCCAGGTACACCTCATTCAATATAGTTTTTCTGTAAGCGTAAAAGTGGAAGTTCTCATCAGTTCATAGATTTCCAATTGATTGCTAATATATTTCTAAGTATCAGCTCAGCTAAGATCGTTGCACTCTCAAGTGAATTATAAGGTCATGAGTTCAAGTTCCTCTAAGGGTTTGAATGAATAATTAAGGCCAAGACTTCAATGCAGTGCTAAAGGGAGTGCTGCACTGTTGGAGGCACTATCTTTTGGCTGGCATGTTAAATCAAGGGCCTGCTTATCTGCTGAAATAAATGTGGAGGTTCTCATGCCATTATCTGAACTCTAACAGAAACTTCTCTGTGTTCCCTGGACAACATTCCTCCCTCCAGCAAAGCACCTAGTAGTGCACTCCTTTCCTGTTAAGGACCTTGTGCACATACTGATTGCCACGTTTCCCCTACATCACAGTGACTGCACTTCATGTTGAAAATGTGATATCTTACTGTATAAGTGCAAATTACTTTTGAAGATAATTTTGAAAGGAAGAAGAAGAATGCATTAATCCAAGAATTTGTAATAGGAATATCACAAAGCAACACTTTGATATTAGTCTAAGAAAGACAAATTTGAGAGAGAAATGATTACATTTTAATCATGCCCTCTTGATTTCATCCTGTTCATAGAATAATACCTATTACATATTGTATCAGTTCTCCCTTGGCTTGGCATCGTTCTATTCACAGAATGTTCATTTCCACTGTCAGTGCTACATTTCTGTTAAAATGGTTAAGTTTAATCAGTGAGCAGAAGCCAATTTTTCTTCAAAGTTCGCTGCAGATTACGATTATACATTGATAGTGATCTCTCTTCAAAGAGTACAATTGGTTCACATTTGACTACCACACATTATTGCTGATGCAAAACCATCTCTAAACAACAAAAGCCTAGATCGATTTATACTGCAGACTGAAAGTCAAGCATTTACCAATTTTCAAGGTTCTCTCATCAAAAAATTAAACTTAAATTCACCAAAGACCGTTTACACATCAAAAAGACTTTGTGACCTTAAATGGAACATGACCTCCACTTTAGTAGCAGAATAATACACTGTACAATATGGGGCATAAAGCTCCCTTCTTTATAAAGTCTATTGTCCTGGGAGATGTCCTACTATAAATACAAGGAGGGATGAAGGAGCCCGGCAGGTATAGTGTGAGTCAGTCTCCATAATCATAAAACTGATAGTTTGATTTCCAGACTGACACAAGCAGAACTGTTTCAAAGTTTTGGTATCGCCACCCAAACAGCTTCTTAACCTTTATTTCACAGGATTCCTCTCCCATCAAACATTTGCAAGTGGTGAAATAAAGTGAATGGTCTTCTTTTCCCCTAAACTCAGCTCAGGATGAAAACCATGTCCTTCCCTTGGTATTACAATACTTCCATAGCAGCAATAAGACAGAGTCAGAACTAATCAATGCCTTTTTTTCCGTTATTTTTTAAGTTATTTAATTACTTTTCATTATATTAATTACCTTTTTGAGCTTTAACACAGGTTTGGTCACCTTGCTCATGTTCCACATGGTACTTCATATACCAAACAGTACATACTCAAAGCACTGTAAGTTCTTGGATAGCATTGCTGAAAAAAGATTTGTCAGAGCTTTTCATCTTGCACTCATCAGGACAATTCGCAAGAATACCAAATTGTAAAGAGAACTACAATTTATACTGCACGATTTATACTGTTGTCTATTTTGTTTAACTGAAAAGGGTGCAATGTGTGTACATGTTCTTTCTGTCTGCAAAGGACAGGGCCCTGTGTATTAATATGTGTAGCTTCTAGCGCATGTAATTGAGCCACACTGCGAGCCCGACTGATACTCTTGAATTGGTTGTTAGTGTACTTCTTAGCACACTCAGGATTTAGTTTATTAGATGTCGCGGAATCACATCTAACGTTGGACACTATGTTTCGAGCTTTGCAAGCACAGGCTGGTTTCGTATAGTCACTACTTTGTCTGTTGCGAACAGTCAAAGGGGCATGCTGTTTGATACGATCCTCCAGTCTCTGGGACGTACGGTCTACATACCTAGCATCACGCCGGCACCGGCACAGGCACTTGGTAAAATGTGTGTACAAGTTTTTAAAAATTATTTTGAGTCCGCCTTTGATGGTTTCTCAGGATCAGCAATGCTGAGCGCTCCTGTTAGTGCTCCTTATGTCTAAACTTCAACTGAAAAATTGTTGGGGCAAAGGAGGGGAAAAAAGTACTTGTTGAGCTATTTCCTCTCTGCACCATTTAACTGATACAGCAAATAGAATGGAAGAGATTTGAGTAAGCTGTGTCTACTGTCTACAGTGAAAAGTTTATAGGGCAGTCACATTTCTATCCTTGTAGGCATACCACTATGCTAAAAGCTACAGAATTGCATCTGAATGGAACAGGCTTTTTCTGGTAACCATATGCACTTGAAAAACAATGTGACAAAACTAAAATAGCTCTCCTGCAGCCAAGGACTTTTTAATTTCAACCAGCCATATTCAATGTTTCAATCAACTTCACATTAGAGAATTAATAGCCAATTGAACATGGCATTCCACAGACTTAGTTTCACAACATAACCAGGCATTTGGTCCTCATGTTATTATTTGATACAGAATGTGCCTCCTTCCAGGTGTCAGCTGTGGCTCAGTTCATAGCACCCTCGCCTTTGAATCAGAGGGTTGTGGGTTCATGTCCCACTCCCGGAAACCAAGAACTGTGATTGTACTCGAAAGAGTTGCAATCTGTGACTGTTGATAACTCGAAAAAGTTTCCAGTGTAAGTGGCTGTCTTGAGGGAGGTTATTAAAAATAGCTGCAAGTTGTGTTGAATTCAATGATTCATGATGTAACAAACAGCTTAGACGAGTTAACTATTGAGACGAATATCTAGTTCATGGTAATATTTTAGAAGTGACATTTAGTTCTGGAAAGGTTGTTGTTGTGAAGGTAAGATAAATAAAATGCTGGGCTTTAGGTTGCCAGAACACCCAAAAGAAAATGGCAGTTCAGGAGTTTACCCGTTTGTTTAATAGAATCCCTGGAGAGGGAACCATAAAACAGCAGGCGGGCTTACTTAGCTGGAGAACTGGAGACATAATGCCTATGCTGCTTGCAAATAAGTGTAGTTCAGAGATATTTTGTTTTGGAAGTTAGAGCTAAATTAGCTTAAAAACATCCAGTGAACCCTGAAAAGCTATGTAGTTATGGAGATGGATGGAACTTAAGAGATTATCTGGTTTCAATTTATCTGTGTGTTTGCTGGGAGAGATGTTTAGTTGCAGTTTGGGCCTGTTGTGGTTTGCAGCTCACAGAGATTCCCTGGGAACTGTTAGCAGGCTCCAGTGCAGTTAAGACTTTGCAAAGTCCTGGGGAGCAGAGAAGGTAGTGGAAGGTCACTGGTTCCATGCTGGAAAGAGTCTGGGCTCAGAAGAAGCCCTGGGAGCTCAGTGCTGATGGGAACCAGGAGTGTGGAGAAACCAGGGCAGTGCCAGCTTAATGAAGTTAGCGATCTGAGAGAGAGTTGGAAGTGTGTCAGTAATTAGAGGCAGGGGTGCAGTGCTGTGAATCCCATGGAACTCGCAGGACAGATTGAACCATCGGGAGATGAGCAGACATTGAGGCAGTCCGAGTCGGAGTCGGCTTTTGAAAGAATTCAGAGGCTAGATCTTTGAAAGTGAAGAGTTGAAATCCCTCAGAGGGAGACAGAATTCTAATGAGGTATTGTGACTCACAGTGGTCACTGACATCTGGGTGGGTTGCTGAGAAATCCATGGGATCTGTCTTGGTTGCATCTGTCATTTAATGTGCAGTGTGGTGGGTTTGATCAGTTTGTCTGTTAATTAACATTTACCTCATGTTAATTCTGAATGTTAGAGTATAAAATAGATATTGTAGTTTGTTTTACTTTTCTGACTTAGCAAAATTCATTTTGTTTAAACCTGTGGACTCTAGCGGTTTTTTTTATCTGAGTGGGTAACTGGGATTTAAACTTTGTCTATTTTAAATAAAAAGTTACTGGGCCCCAACCGGATCATAACATTATACAAAACCCAAGGTTTTCTAAAGTACAAAGTATTTCTAACAGCAGAGAATAAGCAGCAGAAAAATACACAACAGGTAGAATTTTACACCAGTAAAATTACATGCCGAAGTCAATGGACTTTTGAATGGCTTGCCACATTTTACTGCCCTGCCCCACCATAATGAGGCTGTAAAATTCTGCCCAACTATTCTAAATCACTGAATTTTCAGCATCTTCTAACCATACCATCAAGAAATAACAATTAATAAAATCCTAATGATTTGAATGTCATACATTCTGGCGATGACAACTACACATGATGTTACTATTTGCAGAACATATTTGCAGATCTTTTCACCCCCACTATTCTCCTTTCCTTCCCTTCTTTCCTGGCTATGTTGCCTCATCTTGGGCATGGTCCTAAAGGCATTCTGTTGCCATGTGAGAGAATAGAGTGCAAGTGCTGGTAGGTGATTTAATTGTGGAGGGTTTCACCTAAGCCTTGAAGACTTGAAACGTAAACTCTGATTCTCTCTCCACAGATGTTGCCTGAGCTGCTAAGTATTTCCAGCATTTTCTATTTCTATTTTTAAATTGAGCACTTGTGCATAAAGGTTATGGCAATAGCTTTGCAGCACATTATGACATATAAACACTGGAATAGAATTTGGAAAACCATGGCAATTCATGTTGATTATTCATAAATAGATATGTTTGCAGCATCATGAGTCCATATTGGATGCCTGTCAAATGTGGAGTGAATTCTGCCAGCAGGTGCCAGGCAAATATAATCCAAAAAGTCCTTAATGGCAGAACAGGCAAAGGAAGGCATCTCACCAGCTGCGAAGACCAAAGGTGACTACAGCATCAGGAAGGTCCCGGTCATCGTGGCTTGACATGTCACCAAAATCTGGTCAATGCCTCAAGATTGCGTGGCAATGACGGCGTCCCAAGGTCCCTATGTTAAACAAAGTCACATGCAGACTGCTACCGGGGCCCATTTGCCAATTCCTGTTGTGATGGAGAACTAGCGAAGGAGACAGGACAGTGAACCTGGAAGTCCCTAGTCACACAGGTGACAGATGCTTGAAGGCCGTTGGACACCTGTGTTGGGACAGAGGTGTCTTTGGCAACTGCATCCTAAAAATAGGCAACCCCACTTTCTCCTGGCTGGGGAACCACACCCTGCAGGATCACCAGCTTTGTGATCAAAGAAAGAAAACTTGAAATTTTGTAACTTGGCATGTTAGAACACTCGTGGATAATCTCAAAAGTGACCATCCGCAAAGAACTGCTATGGGATCACATGAGCTATCAGGACTCCAAATTGACATGGCCGCCCTTGGTGAAGCATACTTTCGTGGGGAGGGACAGCTGAAGGAAAAAACAGGATATACCTTTTACTGGAAAGGAAAGGCTACCAGTGACCTTCATGTCCACTGAGTTGGTCTTTCCATCCAGAATAGGATCTTGGGTGCACTGTCAGAACTCAGTTGTAAAAATGGAAGGCTCATGACACTTCACCTACAGCTCAACTGTAACCAATACGCCGCCGTCATTAGTTCTTATGTCCTGACCTTTGACTCCAATGAAGACGTTAAGGAAGAGTTCTATTCTGACCTTGGAGTCCTCACTGCCATCCCAAAAGAAGAAACAATCATCCTTCTGGGGAATTTAATGCCAGGGTTGGCTGGGACTCCGATGTCTGGAGAGAAACTGAGACAACTGGTATAGGAAAAGCCAATGCACATGGTGTCCTCCTGCTGACAAAGTGTGTTCAGCATGGCTTCATTATAACGAACATCCTCTCCCGCCAGAAGGACAAATACAAAACCACACGGAGGCATCCTGGGGAAAGCATTGGCACCTCCTGAGTCATGTCATTGTTCAATCAAAGATCTAAGTGATGTCTGTATCATTTGATCCATGCGGGGAGCTGATGCCTGCTGGACAAATCATGGACTTTTCGATCGGTGATGAACATCCACCCAGCACCAAGACATCACAAGAATCAAAAGTCCAAGAGGAACAAGATCAATGTCTCAGCCCCAAAGCAGCCCAACCGAAGACAGGAATTCCAAGCACAGCTCATAACCAATCCAGAAAATCTTCAAATATTCAACTCAATTTCAGGACTATGGGATCAACTAAATGTCAGCTGCACAAGACTCCTGTGTCCAATTCGAGCATCGTCATCACCAGGGCTGATCTGATGAAAACATTGCCGAAATATGTGACCAGCTAGAACAAAAATGAGCAGCCTTCATTGCCTAGCAGAACAACCCAAGGTCACAAGTCAAGAAGGCAGCATTCCAACTGCTCAAGGCTGACATCCAAAGACATATCTGCAAGATAAAGGGCATATGGTAAGAAGAGAAAGCCCAAGAGAGCCTACATATGCTGACTGTCATGAGATACAAAGCTTTTTTTGAAGCCACCAGGGCCATCTATAGACCAAGGTCAAATGGATAAAATCCCCTTTGCTCAGAGGATGATGTCTCTCTTCCTAAGGAAGGCAATGCCATCCCCATCAATGCTGGAAAGAATGTTTCCAACAACTCCTCAACTGTGAATCCAGTGGCAGCCCCACAATACCCTGTGGTAGAATCCAAGGGTGTATCACAATCAATGGGAGAGTTGCAACAAGCAATCAAACAGATGAATAAGAACAAAACCTGCATCTCCAATGGTACTTCAGCTGAGGTCTTCAAATCTGGTGGGATTTTGCTCAAATCAAGACTCATGCAATTATCCTATGGATTTGGGAGGAAAAAGAATTCTCCCAAACTTCAGAATTGTAATTATCTTCAAGGAGAAAAATCATGCTGCGGAAACTATCAAGGTATTTCCCTCTTGTCCATACCAAGGAAAATCCTCTCACGCATTCTCCTGAATTGCCTACTTCCTGGGGCTGAAGAAATCCTCCTACTGACAAAATGCAGCTTTAGACCTTCCAAGGGACCTCTGACATGGTCTTTATTGCCAAACAACTCTGTGAAAAACGTCGAGAACACCACCAGGAATTCTTCAATAATAAATTTTGCTTTTATTTTAATTTACCAGGAAATCTTCATTGCATTCATTGAAGTGACCAAAGCATTTGACTCAGTAAATCACGAGGCTCTGTGAATTGTACTCCAGATATTTGGAATTCCAAGAAACCATTACAATCCTGCAACTGCTTCATGATGATACAACTGCAACTGTCTTGTATGGAGATCTGAAATCTGAACTGGTGTCATGCAATGATGGGTGATAGCTCCCATATTATTTACAATCTACCTGACAGTGGCTTTTCACCTCATCAAAGATCAACAGCCCTCTGGCCTAAATGGAAAATTCTATAACCTCAGTCGCCTCTGTGCCAAAATTAAACTGATGACCATAGACATTCATGCTCTACAATTTGTGGATGCTGCACTCTGCACCAGATTTACAAGCCACTCTCGATCTCTTCAATCCTGCACATACGAGACTTTGCCTGTCCTTGAATGTTTCCAAAACAAAACTCATATCAATATAGAATTGGTCAAATATTCCACTTCCCGTCTATGTTGAGGAAGACGCTCTGGAATATGTTGAGCACTCCCCATACCTTGGCAACCACCTCTCTCAAAAGGCCATCATTGACGAGGAGATCTAACACCAGGTTCGGTGCATATGCTCAGCCTTTTTTTTATTTGTTCATGCGATGTGGGCGTCACTGGCTGGGCCTTTATTGCCCATCCCTAATTGGCCTTGAGAACTGAGTGGCTTGCAAGGTCGTTTCAGAGGGAATTTAAGAGCCAGCCACATTGCTGTGGGTCCGAAGTCACATGTAGGCCAGACCAGGTAAGGGCAGCAGATTTCCTTCCCTAAAGGACATTAGTAAACCAGATGAGTTTTTACAACAATCAACAACAGTTTCATGGTCATCATTAAATTTTTTAATTCCAGATTTTTTATTGAATTCAAATTTCACCATTTGCCATGGTGGGATTTGAACCCAGGTCCCCAGAGAATTACACTGGGTCTCTGGATTACTAGTCCAGCGACAATACCACTACACCACCGCCTCCCAAACTACAAACTATGACAGCGAGTATTTGACAACAAAGATCTCCCCAAGTCAACAGAAGTCCTCATGTACAGAGCAGTTGTCATCACCACACTCCTGTATTGCAGCAAAACTAGGGCTCTGTATCAGCAACACATAACAGCGCTAGAAAAATTCCATCAGCAATGCCTCCACTACATCATCCGGGTTCAATGGAAGAACATCGATCAAACACCAGTGTCCTTCTTGAAGTCAGCTCCACAAGCATTCAGGCAAAACTCCTAGAAAATCAACTACAATGGTCCAGATGGCCGAAAAGTGACTCCCCCACCCAGGTCCTGTTTTCTCAACCCTCAAATGGCCAACATTCCAGGGAAGGGCAAAAAAAACACTACAAAGACTCTCTCCTTGAAGCACTGACATTAAGACTGGGAGGAGCTTGCTACCAATCATTCAAAATGGTGACAACTTGTCCATCAAGCAGCATCATGCTTTGAGTCCAAATACATAATGATGAGGCAGAGCAGTGGCAGAGTGGAAAAAAAAGGAAGCAAGTCCTGCTCTCTGAATCCCACTACTTTGTGGGACACCCTGCACCATGTGCTCAAAGGTCTTAAGGTCGAGAATCAGCCTGTTCAGTCACATGACGACCCCTGGCACAAACTCTCAACCCAGAGTAGACGTCACCTTCAAATTGAGGGACTGCTGGCGATGACAACCCAAATTTCCTATAGACTTTCTATGGCTCACACTGTATCCAACAATTTTCTCACAGCATTAGGTGTGATCAGTGTCATCTGTAAAGGTGTCAGCCTTGTCTCAGTGGGTAATGCTTATACATCTGAGTCAGAAGGTTTAAGTCCTGCACCAGAGTCTTGTGCACATTAACCAGGCTGACATTTCCACAGAACTGAGGGAGTGTTAACACTGTTGAAGGATGAGATGAGATGTGTAACCAGAGTCTCCTCTGCCTTCTCACACAGGTGTAAAAGATCCCATTGCACTATTTCAAGAAGAGCAGGTGAGTTCTGCCAGTGTCCTGAGCAATATTTATCCTTCAACAAAGACCACTAGAACTGATTATTTATTAATTTATTTAATTGCTACTTTTGTGACTCTCAAATTGGTTGCCACATTATTCTATGCTATAATAGTGACATTACTTCACTGGCTGTGAAATGCCTTGGGCCGTTCTGAGGTTGTGGGCAATACGAAATCAAAGTAAATTTATTTGTAGATGGTTAGACAGTGTCTATATCTGCAAATGTGCTGCATGGCTAAACTGTGGGACAGCGTTTTAACCTTTATTTCTTAGCATGTTCCCAATGTTTCTGTTGTTTATACAAGATAACCAGGTACTTCTCCACCAAATGAAACAAGCAGTGGAGCAGAAACATAGCTGACACACAGGCTTGCTTGGTACAGGCTTGAAACGAGCTCACCTCTTCAACGTGTTGGTTGAGCAAATTGCACACATGGTAATCTGTCGTAAAGAGAACAGTCTATAAAAATAGCCATAAAAAGTCTAACGAATTATCAAATGAAGCTGAGCAAGTATGATGACTATTGCAAAGTCATCACATATGGGAGGGAGTTCATTTTGCCTGATTCTCAATTAAATACTTGACAGAAATAACACCATTTCCATAAAGTTTTAAGGAGCAGTCTGGTGGAAGGCATGCTGTTAATCAAACTGCAAGCTCCAAAATTGCATCTAACTGCCTCTGATTGTTCTCTGGTCAGTAACTGCTTGTTTACATTTAAAAGCCATACAGTGCACGAACAATCTTGTTAAATGTTAAAAAGATGGAAAAAGATAGTTATTATAGTGTTGTGGGAGGACATAGCAATTTTCACACAGACATTATATTCAAAAGCTCAACTCTATTTACTGGAAGCTGTGCTATAAATAAATTCTCAGCACGAGAAACTTTGCATAAACATCCTCTTTATTCAAAGGAATCTAGTGAAATCCTATTAACACTCACGTGTAGACTATTTTGTGGCAGAGTATTTTTCTGAAGAGTTAATTGGTATCCAATGGGCTTGGTTTGCTTGTGTTAGTATGTGGCGATAATGCTGCAGACTTGCAACACATTACATGAAAATAGTTCACTGAATTTGTGAATTATGAAAAAGCTGCATTAAGATAGAATTTATACATCACCTTTTGCATAGCAGTGTTTCCTGCTTTCTGTGGCTGGGAATTTTGCAGCAAGAAACTCACCTCCTGACTCTCCAGAGTCTGTCCACCATCTACAAGGCACAAGTCAGGAATGGGATGGAACATTCTCCACCTGGATGAGTGCAGCACCTCACCATCCAAGACAAAGCAACCTGCTTGATCACCCTCCATCCACCACTTTAACTGCTCACTACTCCAACACCAGCACACA
Organism: Cetorhinus maximus; assembly: GCF_964194155.1. NCBI lineage: Eukaryota > Metazoa > Chordata > Chondrichthyes > Lamniformes > Cetorhinidae > Cetorhinus > Cetorhinus maximus. The sequence continues at coordinate 97,286,694 of NC_135884.1, forward strand.
GTGGCAGCAGTGTGCACCATCTGCAAGATTCACTGCTGCACTTCACCAATGCTCCTTCGACAACACCTTCCAAACCAGTGACCACCACCACCGAGAAGAACATGAGCAGCAGACGCATGGGAAAACGACCACCTGCAAGTTCCCATCGTAGTGTCACAGACAGAATGTACGTGCTCTCTTACTGCCCATCATCAGCATGTTTTGTATAGGAAGAAGTGTGTCTTTTCTTATCCTTGGGAGGGTGGATTCCAATTAAATAATTCAGCAGAAAGCTTTCATGAGTTTAAAAATAAAGAAGTTTATTTATTCTCTCACACACACCAAATTAATACATGATCACACACTCAGGGTCTCACATACACAAAGATTGTATACAGCTAAAGATAATGCATTTCTACAGATTACATTTTTTTTTACAATTTCCAGTTTCCCATGTGGCAGGCTGTAGTTTCATGAATGGATTTGATGATTTATCGTTGAAGTGAGGGGCCTGTAAAGCAAAGGGTTCACAGTAGGTTGTGAGGTTTATTGTAGTTGAATATCTAGGAGATTGGTTCTCAGGTGAACTTTGAAACTGGTACAGGTTAAGTACTTTGGCTGCTTGATGACTTGCAGTTAGTTTCAAAGTCTGGTTCTCAGGCTGGCTGATGACTGATGGTTCTGCTGGGTCCTGGGGTAATAAGGGTGCTGTCCCTGAAACTACTTTCAATCACATGACCACTGGGTTAACACTTCTGAGGCCCACTCAGTCTAATTTGGATGGTGAAGGCCATTATGATACAATGGCAAGTTGACAGCGGCCACTGTACACTTCCCTTTTATCCAGTATGAAACATGGAAACAGGCAATCTAGAAACACCAGTCTTTAGGTGTTGGCCCATCCTTAAGAAATGAGATGTGTGAATTCCATAAATGGCCATGAGGTACCCTCACCTACATCTGTATTTAGACATTCGTCAGAGATTTGATACTGTTCGATCGTCCAAATGCCAAAATTCGCATGATTTGCGGCAGCCATCTTAACAGCTTGTTTGTGTCCAATTTTTAACAGTGTAACTGAAAGTTCATACTATGACATGCCTTTACTGGGCATGACACTTGTTACTCACCATCCTAACTTGGAACTAGATAGCCATTCCATGAATGTCACTGAGTTAAAACCCTGTAAATCTCTCCTTGACAGCACTCTGTGTACACTTCCATCACAAGGACTGCAGCATTTCAAGAAGGGGGCACACCACCACCTTCAAGGGAAATTATGGATGGGCAATAAATTATCACCTTGCCAGCAATGCTCACATCCCAAAAATCAATAAAAACTTCAATTGCACTTGATATTAAGTCCATGATGTTCTATATCTTCTCCTGAATAAGACAACAGTCATTTGTGATAAAGCATTTTCTTTTCTGCACTCAGTGACTACACCACAGTATTTATAGACTACATACAGACAACCAAATTCAAAGCTAGACCGTTTCAGGTTGTCACGGCAATACAACTCATACATTGTACCAGCATTGATTGTTTTCAACAAAATTGCATGTGGAGTTCTTCTGCGAAGGTTGGAGGACTGGGTTTCAAATTCAGCGAAGTTGCTATGCTGTTGATGGGATGGACTTTTAGAATTCAATGTATTTGTGCCTCTCAGCATCTGTTGCTCACAAAGCACCTAGACTGCCTTTCCATGAGCTAGACCAATGAGTCTGCTTAGATGTAAGGTTACAACAAAAACATAGATATCATACATATATATTTATATCCTATGGACTGCTTGCAAACGTGATGTTACTTAAATTTAGGGGTTTATATACAATGTAAAGGTATCAGGTTCACTAATTCACAGCGAATAAGACAAATTCCATTTTCATTAAATGATATTCTGGGATTTTTACTGGTGCTTTGGGGGTGAAATCCACATTCATTATTCTGTGAAAACTGTAACTGGCATTTGAAGTATATGTTACATTATAACAAGAATGTAGAGGTGTTATTTTCCTCGCCAGTCATGAAGTCGAGAAGACAAAGCAAGGTGGAATGCAAGATGTAGCAGCTGTATTTCCATTCTGGGTCTGGAATCACTGGTTGTAACTGGACAAGAATTCTGAAAACATTCAAATTTATTCTTTTGTGATTTGTTCATGGAGGCTATCTTTTCTCTCTCTCTATCCATGTCTCCTTGTCTGTTTGCCTTTCTATGTCTCTGCATCTCCGTTTCTCTCAATTTAAACACCTACATTTTCTAACCTATTCGAAAGAATGAACAGGTTGGGTCCCTTTTCTATTGAAAAGAGAAAGCTGATAGGTGATCTAATAGAGGTCTTTTAAATTATGAAAGGTTTTGATAAGGTAGACATGGAAAAGGTGTTTCCATTTGTGGGGAAGAACAAAAGTAAAGGCCATCAATACAAGATAGTCACCAAGAAATCAAATAGGGAGTTCAGAAGAAACTTCTTTATCCAGAGAGATGTGAGAACGCGGAATTCAATTCCATCGGGAGTGATTGAAGTGAATAGTATAGAGATCTTTAAGAGAAAGCTAGTTAAGCACGTGAGGGAGAAGGAAACAGAGGGTTATGCCAATGGTTAGATGAGAGAGGATGGGAGGACGCTTAAGTGCAGCATAAACGTTAGCATTGGGTTGGGTCGAATGGTCCATTTGTGCTGTACACTCTATGCAACAAATCAACAAAACACATGGAACAATTAGAGACTCTGTTTGCTTTCAAAATTCAACTTAAAAACTCAAATTAGGATGAGAAAAGAAATTGTAATGGCATACCTAAAAAGGGATACCTAAAAATGAGGTGTCAGCCTGATAAACTTAGAACACAGGACTACCTGCATGCCAAACAGCAAAAACATGTCATAGAGCTAAGCAATTCCACAACCAACTGATTAGATCAAAGTTCTGCAGGCCTGCCACATCCAGTCGCGAATGATGGTGGACAATTAAACAGGAAGTGGCAGCTCTGCAAATAACCCAATTAGGTGGGGAGCCCAGCACATCAGGGCAAAAGAGAAGGCTGAAGCATTTGCAACCACCTTCAGCCAGAAGTGCAGAGTGGATGATCCATCTTGGCCCCCTACTAAGGTCCCCAGCATCACAGATGCCTGTCTTCAGCCAAATCAATTCACTCCACGTAATATCAAAAAATGCTGAAGTACAAGGCTATGGGCTCTGACAACATTCCGGCAGTAATGCTGAAGACTTGTGCTCTCGAACTAGCCCCCTCCCACCCCAGCCAAACTGCTCCAGTACAGCTACAACACTGGCATCTACCCAGCAATGTGAAATATTGCACAAGTATGCCCTGTCCATAAAAAGCAGGACAAATCCAATCCGGCCAACCACTGCTCCATCAGTCTACTCTCGGTCATCAGCAAAGTGATGGAAGGAGTCGTCAACAGTGCTATCAAGCAGCACTTATACAGCAATATCCTGCTCACTGATGCTTAGTTTGGGTTCAGCCAGGGCTACTTGGTTTCAGACCTCATTATAGCCTTGGCCCAAATATGGACAAAAGAGCTGAACTCAAAAGGTGAAGTGAGAGTGTCTGCTCTTGGTATCAAGGAGCCCTAGCAAAACTGGAGTCAATGGGAATCAGTGGGGGGAACTCTCCAATGGTTGGCGCCATACTGAGCACAAAGGAAGATGACTGTGGTTGTTGGAGACCAATCATCACGGGCCCAGAATGTGGCTGTATGAGTTCCTCAGGGTAGTGTCCTAAGCATAACCTTCAGCTGGCTCATTAATGACCCTCCTCAGATACTGAAGCTGTCCATGTCCAAATGCAGCAAGACCTGCACAACCTTCAGGCTGATGAGCAGCAAGTAACATTGGCGCTACACAAGTGCCAGGCAATGACCATCTCCAAGAAGAGAGAATCTAACCATTTTCCCTTGACATTCAATGGCGTTACCATCGCTGAATCCCCCACTAACATCCTGGGGGTTACCATTGACCAGAATCTGAACTGGGCCAGCCATATCAACACTACGGCTACAAGAGCAGGTCAGTGGCTAGGAATTCTGCAGCGAGTATCTCACCTCCACTCTTCCAATGTCTGTCCACCATCTACAAGGCACAAGTCAGGAGTGCACTGGAATGTTCCCCACTTGCCTGGATGAGTGCAGCTCCAACAACACAAGAAATTCTACATCTTCCAGGAAAAAGCGGCACACTTGATCAGCAACCCATCCATCACCTTAAACCTTCGCTCCCTCCACCACATATGCACAGTGGCAACAGTGTGTACTATATACAAGGTGCACTGCAGCAACTCAAAGCTCCTTGGAGAGCACCTTCCAAACATGCAATCCCAACACCTAGAAGGACAAGGGCAGCAGACACATGGGAACACACGTGAAAGTCCCTTCCAGACCACACACCATTCTGACTTGGAAATATATCACTGTTCCCTCACTGTCGCTAGATCAAAATTCTGATACGTCCTTCCTAACGGCACTGAGAGTGTGCCTGCACCAGATGGATTGCAGCACCTCACCACCACCTTCTCAAAGGCAATAAGGGATGGACAAAAAATGCTGGCTTTCCCACGTCCCATGAAAGGGTTAAGAAAAAAGCCTCCAGGTCACTCTCTGCCCCTCACTCCCTCCATGTCTGCACCACACCCCACCCCTCCACCACCCCTGTCCAGTATTTCTATTGCTTTCCCTTCTCTGATGGACCCTTGCCCACCCACAACCCCATCACCATTTGAGCTAACTGCTACAATCTGCCTCCTCACCTGCATTTTTAAACTTGTTGTGGCTAGGTGTTGGCTCCAAGATAAACATTTCATGCTGTAATTGCAGGGCCCCACCAGCAGAGTCAATGGAGAACCATCACTGGTCGGAGAGTCGAATCGTCTCAAATTGTATTCCGTTCAGTTCCACATTTCTCTATAAGGTAAACCAGTTTCTTAGGACACACGTTGCCTCATCTTACTGAGTGTTCATCAGTCCACCTTCTGGAAGACTGGAGAGAGGCGCAGAGGAAAACAGACTAAAATATCCAGTACACAAAACTCAAGCTTTCATTATTATAGCTCTGGGCAAGTTGTTGCATAACCTTATTTCAGACTGTAAAGTTTAATAGTTAATTGGCAAACAAGTGCAGCTTCGGAACTGAGTGCAGACCTGGGAGTTTGGTGAGTGAGAAATTCAGTGAGGAGGGGAAGGTGGTGTTCCTTTCCTTGTGTTTTTTTCCATCTTTTCCACCCTGTAGGAATTGGTTCTTACTCCACTACAGAGAAAGGAGCTAGCTATTTGGTGAGTGTCTGATAAGCGGTTAAGGCCTAAGGTTTAAAATAGCATACGGACTGGTAGTAAAGTTAAAATATATAAAAAAGGAAAATAAATAAGTGAATAATATAATTAATTAATTAAAACACATTAAGGATGGCAGAATAGGTAATGTGTCAAGGTTGCAGCATTTGGGAGCCGCTGGATGCCACGTGATCCAGGGCAAACACATCTGCAGTAAGTATTCACAGCTTGAGGAGCTACGGTTCAGAGTCATTGAGCAGGAGGCTGAGCTTCAGACACTGCGACACATCAGAGAGGGGGAAAAGTTTCCTGTATGCTTTGCACCAGGAAATAGGCACACCACTTGGCATAGGGTCTTCTGATTTGGTCAGTGGTCAGGGACAGGAGTGTGTGACTGCAAGTGAGGCAGGGAAGGAGATCCAGAGGGCAGGAGTGCAGGAGCCTTGGCCTTTGCAATTGAACAATAAGTTTAAGCTTCTCTCAGCTTGTTTTGATGAGAGTGGGGGCTGCAGGGTGGATGAACAAACTGACCAAGGCACCATAGTACAAGAAGCCATTCAAGTCGGGGAAGCAAAAAGGAATGTAGTGGTAGCTGGGGACACTATAGTGAGGGGGATTGGCACTGTTCTCTGCAGCAAAGAGTGAGATTCCAGATGGCTGTGTTGCCTGCCCACTGCCAGGGTTCAGGGCATCTGTTCAGGGCTGGAGAGAAACTTGCAGTGAGAGGGGGAGGATCCAGTTGTCGTGGTCCAGGTAGGTACCAACGACATAGGGAGAACGAGGAAAGCACTTCTGCATAGAGAGTATGAGTTAGGCACTAAATTAAAAAGCAGAACCTCAAAGGTAATGATCTCTGGATTATTACCTAAGCAATGTGCAAATTAACTCAGGGTACATAAAATTAGAGAGATGAATACATGGTTCAAAGACTGGTGTGGGAGAAGTGGGTTCTGGCTCATAGGGCACTGGCACAGTACTGGGGAAAGTGGGGGCTGTACCATTGGGACGGTCTGCACCCGAACCATGCTGGGACCAGTGTTCTAGCTAGCCATATAACTAGGGAAATAGAGAGGATTTTAAACTAAATAGTGTGGGCAAGGGAACAAATTTGGGAAGATATGGTAAATCAAAGAGTAACGAAAAAAAACAAGAGAGAAAGGTATTAATGTGGGAAATGATAGACTGTGACAGGAAGGGACAGGGAGTACAGGAAGTACAAATCTAAAAGTAAGAGTAAATCAGCAGATAAAGGTAGAGGTAACAAAAATAATAAATTGACAAAACTAAAGGCTCTATATCTGAATTCACAAAGCATTTGAAATAAAACAGATGAATGGAGAATGGAAATAGAAATAAACAAGTATGATCTGATAGCTATTACAGAGACATGGCTGCAGGTTGACACATTGGTGCCTGAATATTGAAGGGTACATAACATTTAGGAAGGACAGGAAGCTAGGAAAAGTTGGAGGGGTGGCCCTGTTGATTAATGATGGTATTAGCACATTAGAGAGGGATGACCTAAGTTCAGGAAACCAGGATTTAGAAACGGTTTAGGTAGAAATGAGAAATGATAAAGGCAAAAGTCACTTGTGGGATTGGTGTACAACCCCCTAACAGTAACCATATGGTAGGACAGGGTGTAAAGGAAGAAATAATGGGAGCTTGTCAGAAAGGTAAGGCGATAAACATGGGGGATTTTAATCTGCATATAGACTAGGAAAATCAGATGGGCAAAGTAGCCTAGATGAGGAATTCATAGGGTGTTTTCCGGATAGTTTCTTAGAACAGCACATTCTGGCACCAACCAGAGAGCAGGTTATAGTAGAACTAATTAAATGACCTCATAGTGAAGGCAGCACTAGGTAGCAGCAATCATAATATGATTGAAAACAAAAACAGAATTACCTGGAAAAACTCAGGAGGTCTGGCAGCATCGGTGGAGAAGAAATCAGTTAACGTTTCGAGCCTTCACGGCCCTTCGGCAGAACTGAAGCATAGTTAGGAGAGAGGTGAAATATAAGCTGGTTTAAGGTGGGGGGGGGGGCGGGGGGGAGAGAGAGAAGTTGAGGGTGTGGTGATTGTGGAGATAAGCAAGCAGTGACAGGAGCAGATAATCAAAAGATGTCACAGACAAAAGGGTCAAAGAGGTGTTGAAGGTGGTGATATTTGTCTAAGAAAAGTGCTAATTAAGAATGGAAGACAGGACACTCAAAGTACAGCTCTAGTGGGGGTGGGGTGCAAAAGACTAACAAGGTTTTAGTTTTAGATTTAAAAATAATGGAAATAGGTGGGGAAAGAAGAATCTATATAAATTATTGAAAAAAGGTGGGGGGGGGGGAGAGAAACGGGGTGGGGATGGGGGGAGGGGGAGTTTAAGATCTAAAGTTGTTGAATTCAATATTCAGCCCGGAAGGCTGTAAAGTGCCTAGTCGGAAGATGAGGTGCTGTTCCTCCAGTTTGCGTTGGGCTTCACTGGAACAATGCAGCAAGCCAAGGACAGACATGTGGGCAAGAGAACAGGGTGGAGTGTTAAAATGGCAAGCGACAGGGAGGTTTGGGTCTTTCTTGCGGACAGACCGCAGGTGTTCTGCAAAACGGTCGCCTAGTTTGCGTTTGGTCTCTCCAATGTAGAGGAGACCGCATTGGGAGCAACGAATGCAGTAGACTAAGTTAGGGGAAATGCAAGTGAAATGCTGCTTCACTTGAAAGGAGTGTTTGGGCCCTTGGACGGTGAGGAGAGAGGAAGTGAAGGGGCAGGTGTTGCATCTTCCGCGTGGGCATGGGGAGGTGCCATAGGTGGGGGTTGAGGAGTAGGGGGTGATGGAGGAGTGGACCAGGGTGTCCCGGAGGGAACGATCCCTACGGAATGCCGTCAGGGGGGGTGAAGGGAAGATGTGTTTGGTGGTGGCATCATGCTGGAGTTGGCGGAAATGGCGGAGGATGATCCTTTGAATGCGGAGGCTGGTGGGGTGATAAGTGAGGACAAGGGGGACCCTATCATGTTTCTGGGAAGGAGGAGAAGGCGTGAGGGAGGATGCGCGGGATATGGGCCGGACACGGTTGAGGGCCCTGTCAACTACCGTGGATGGAAAACCTCGGTTAAGGAAGGAGGACATGTCAGAGGAACTGTTTTTGAAGGTAGCGTCATCAGAACAGATGCGACGGAGGCGAAGGAACTGAGAGAATGGGATGGAGTCCTTACAGGAAGCGGGGTGTGAGGAGCTGTAGTCGAGGTAGCTGTGGGAGTCGGTAGGCTTGTAATGGATATTGGTGGACAGTCTATCATCAGAAATTGAGACAGAGAGGTCAAGGAAGGGAAGGGAAGTGTCAGAGATGGACCATGTGAAAATGATGGAGGGGTGGAGATTGGAAGCAAAATTAATAAATTTTTCCAGGTCCCGACGAGAGCATGAAGCAGCACCGAAGTAATCATCGATGTACCGGAGAAAGAGTTGTGGGAGGGGGGCTTATCTCCACAATCACCACACCCTCAACTTCTCTCCCCCACCCCCCCGCCCCCCCCACCCACCCCACCTTAAACCAGCTTATATTTCACCTCTCTCCTAACTATGCTTCAGTTCTGCCGAAGGGCCGTGAAGGCTCGAAACGGTAACTGATTTCTTCTCCACCGATGCTGCCAGACCTCCTGAGTTTTTCCAGGTATTTCTGTTTTTGTTTTGGATTTCCAGCATCCGCAGTAGCTTTTAGCTTTTTGTTTTTATCTATAATATGATTGAATTTTACATTCAGTTTGAGGAAGAGAAGAGTGGGTCCAAGAGTAGTATTTTAAACTTAAATAAGGGAAATTATGAGGGTATGAAAGCACAGCTCGCTAAACTGAACTGTGAAATTAGGTTAAGGGATAAGTCAATCGAGATGCAGTGGCAGACATTAAAGAGGATATTTCAGAATACACAGAATTCCAAGGGGAGGACTCACCATCCGTGGTTAACTAGAAAGGTTAAAGATAGTATCAAGCTTAAAGAAAAAGCATATAATTGCGCAAAGATGGGTGGCAGGTCAGAAAATTGGACAAAATATAAAAAACAGCAAAGAATGGCTAAAAGATTGATGAGGAATGAAAAATAAGAGCACGAGAGAAAGCCAGCTAGAAATATAAAGACAGATAGTAAGAGTTTCTATAGGTATTTAAACGAGAAGAGTTAACAAAATGAGCATGGTCCTATAGAAAGTGAGACTGGGAAATTAATAATGGAAAATTAAGGAGATGACAGATGAATTGAATTGTTATTTTGCATCGATCTTCTCTGTAGAGGATACAGGTAACACCCCAGAAATGGGAGGGAGGGAGGAACTCAGGAAAATCACAATCATCAGAGAAGTGGTGCTGTGAAAATTGATGGAACTGCAGGCTGGCAAGTCCCGGGTCCTGATGGATTTCATCCTAGGGTCCAAAAAGAAGTGGCTAGAGGTAGCTGGTGCGTTGGTTTTGATATTCCAAAATTCTCTAGATTCGGGGAAGGTTCCATTTGATTGGAAAATAGCGAATGTAACTCCTTTATTCAAAAAGGGAGGGAGATAGAAAGCAGGAAACTACAAGCCAGTTAGCTTAACATCTGTCATGGGGAAAATGTTAGAAGTTATTATTAAAGACGTTATAGCAGGGTACTTGGAAAAATTCAGGATAATCAGGTAGAGTCAACATGGTTTTTGAAAGGGAAATCATGTTTAACCAATTTATTGGAATTCTTTGAAGAAGTAACATATGCTGTGGTATAAGGGGAACAGGTGGATGTACTGTATTTAGATTTCCAGAAGGCATTTGAAAAGGTGCCACATCAAAGCTTATTGCAAAAAATAAAAGCTTATGGTGTAGGAGGTAACATATTGGCATGGATAGAATATTGGCTAGATAACAGGAGACAGAGGGTATAAATGGGTCTTTTTCAGGTTGGCAAGATGGAACGAGTGGTGTGCCACAGGGATCAGTGTTGGAGCCTCAACTTTTTACATTTACATACATGACTTGGATGAAGGGACCAAAGGTATGGTTGCTAAATTTGCTGATGATACAAAAATAGATAGGATACTAAGACGTGAGGAGGTCATAAGGAGGCTACAAAGCGAAATAGGTAGGTTAATTGAGTGGGTAAAGACCTGGCAAATGGAGTATAATGTTGGAAAGTGTGAAGCTGTCCCTTTTGGCCTAAAATTTAAAAAAGCATATGATCTAAATGGTAGAAGATTACAGAACTCTGAGATGCAGAGGGATCTGGGTGTCCTAGATGGATGCATGAATTGCAAAAGGCTAGTATACGGGTACAGGAAGTAATTAGGAAAGCTAATAGAATGTTATCATTTATTGCAAGGGGAATTAAGTACAAAAGTAGGGAGGTTAAGCTTCAGTTATATATGGCATTGGTGAGACCATATCTGGAGTACTGTGTACAGTATTAGTTGCATTATTTAAGGAAGGTCGTAAATGTGTTGGAAGCAGTTCAGAAAGGATTCACTAAACTAATACCTGGATTGGGCGGGTTGTCTTATGAGGAAAGGTTGGACAGGCTAGATTTGTATCCACTGGAGATTAGGAGAGTAAGAGGTGACATGATTGAACCATATAATAATATCTTGAGGGGTCTTGACAGGGTCAATGTTTCTTCGTGTGGGAGAATCTAGCACTAGGGGCCACTGTTTAAAAATAAGGGGTCGCCCATTTAGGACAGAGATGAAGAGAAATCTTTTCTCTCAGAGGGTTGAGTGTCTTTAGAGCTCTCTTCCTCAAAAGGCAGTGGAAGCAGAGTCTTTGAATATTTTTAAGGCAGAGCTAGATAGATTCTTGATAGCAAGGTGTGAAAGGTTATCCAGGATAGGCAGGAGGGTGGAGTTGAAGTTACAGTCAGATCAGCCATGATCACTTTGAATGATAGAGTAGGTTCGAAGGACCGAGTGGCCTACTGCTGCTCCTAATTCGTATGTTTGTGTGTTTTTAAGGAATACTGGGGTGACTTGTGGAAGTGTCTAATGGTTGCTAGCAAATGCCTCAGTGCTGTAGCGTTCAAGCTTAGAAAATGGATAACTTTCCAAACAGTACTGTACAATTTCAAACAGCACTGCACAAAGAAATTTATTTTTTTTTTTTTACAGAGCTCAAAAGTATATGTCCAGTTAACATCCAGGAAACGACTTTTTCCAAGTCACTGAAATTGATAAATAAGAATGCATCTAAAATACAATTCTTTCACTATTTAACAGCATGCATTTTCCTTAGGCGGAATGTGTATTGGCCTTGCAAGTTTTATTTGCTACAGATGCATTGTTTGACATCTCCTCGGGCCAGCCCAGTGGCATAATCGCTACAGCTCCCTAGAAAATAGCTCCATCCTCCTGTAACCTTAACACAACCGCTGGATGCTGAAGCAGGACTTGTCAAGAAATACGATTAACTATGCTGCATGCACCAAAACAACGGAAGTCTGCCAGAAGTCATTGTTCACACAGTAGAGGGCTCCTGCAGGACAACTGTATGTGATTGAGGGGTTGGTAAAAGGCAGGATCTAATTAAACAGGGTTGCAACAAATAAACTTGTTCATCTGCAGTCAATTACTGCAATGACCGTAAAAGAGCAATACTATTCTTCAACAAATGACAGCTACTCACTACTTCCATTTAGCTTCAGGAAATGTAACTCCATTGATTTTCTATTTGATTACCTCATTAAAAATCCAGATGATTTTTTTCAATTCATGTAGCTACCAGTTTTCTCAAATTACCTGTAATGTGATTTTATAGAGAATCAAAATAATTGAAGTGCATGCATGATTGCACTTTTGTCCTTTGCCTAATGTAATAAGATTGTGTTTTTCACCCCTTACCCTATTACCCATGCCATATAACTTCACAACTCAAATATTTCAAACATAAGTTTAAATAATAAACCATAAGGCACTTTTTTTAAAATTTATGGTTTCCAGGAACACAATTATATAGATTTTAGCAAGAAGACAGGATCTACATGAAAGAAAAAAATATAAATGACTTGCTTTTTGATGTTCAAGCCAAAAATTATTTACAAGTCACTAGAAGAACAACTATGATTGCCACCTTAAAAATATTGTTTTCTTGAGAAGACTCAAATAAGAGGGCATTTAATACCAGACCAGCATACATTTATTTAGCCAAATTGAAACCACAGTTACCATTATCTAACTGAGATTTAAATTGCACTTTTAAAATCAGAGGTGGTGAACTTTCTTTACAAAATCTGCTCTTAAGAAGCATATGTACCAAAGCCTTATCTGCTCTTTCAGATGGTCATAAAATATCCCATGGCTCCTATTCAAAGAGCGGGAGAGTTCCCATGTCCTGGACATCATTTATCTCTCAACCCTCACTAATACATTATCTGGTCAATATTTCTTGCTGTTTGTGGGAGCTTGCTGTGTACAAATGGTCTGCTGTGTTTCCAACGTTACAAGAGTGACCTACATCTCAAAAGTACTTCTTTTGTGATAAAGTGCTTTGGGGTGTTTTGATGTTATGAAAGGAGCTAAATAAATATTATATATAATATGTAAATAGAGTTTCAGAGGCCTTCATTCACTCACCAATGGTCAGGAATGATCAAAGAAACTTGGAAATGCAGCAGAGCCTTGATGTCATAAACTTCAATACACTCAAGATCTTATATCAAATTTTATTTGCTCTATTTTCAACCTGTAAAGAGTGATTCAAGATAGACTGGCTCCATGAACACAAGGGAGAGAAAGAAAGACAGACAATGTAGACTGGGGAGGAGGCCAGGAGAAAATTACTTTTAACATGAGGATGCACAGGCAAGAATAGCATCGATTGTCAACCCCAATTGCCTTTGTGAGGGTTGTGATGAGCCACCCTCTTCAATGGCTTGCTAGGCTTCAGAAGGCAATTGAGAGTCAGCCACACTGCTGTGGGTTTGGAGTCACATATAGGCCAGGCTATGAGTGTCTGATTTCCTTCCCTAAAGGACACTGGCGAACTAGATAGGATTTTGCGACAATCCAGCAGTTATATAGTCACCATTACTTAAAGAAGCTTTTTTCCCTCTAATTCCATATTTATTTAATTGACTAAATTTAAATTCCCTATCTGCCAGGGTGGGAGCTTATGTCTGTATCATTAGTCGAGGCCTCTGGTCCAGTGAGATAACCACTGTGCTACCATTTTCATCTATTCACTGCTCTTATGCTGTCAGCATTTGCATTAATAATCATTGAAAGAGTGATTATTGCCTGCAGTTTTAGTTCAAAGTTTGCACTTGACCTTTTAATTAGACAAATCAACATCAGAAAGTAAGTCACTAATAATTTATAATTATATTTGTTTGAAAAGCTTTTGAAAAATTTAAGTCACAACAACATTAACACTCTGCTATGTTATCAACTTTATTATAAACACAACAACACATAGTTATCTCAAAAAATGTTCAATACTAGTCTGAAAACGCCCAATCTTGTCTGACCTTGGAAGCTAAACAGACTCGGACCTGGTTAGTACTTGGATGGGAGACTGCCTGGGAATACCAGATGTAGTAGTCTTTGAGCAATTTTAAGGTGGCACAGTGGTATTGTCACTGGACTAGTAATCCAGAGACCAAGGTAGTGCTCTGGGGACTGGGGTTTGAAACCCGCCACGGCAGATAATGGAATTTGAATTCAATAAGCCTTGAGATGGCATGGCAGTTAAGGTGATCGAGTATTAGCCCGTTATGTTCTGCAAGCCTGTGTTCAAATCCACTCTCATCATTATGTCACGGAATGTTTAATGCATTGCTTAGCTCTCTCCCCGCTCACTGCCAGGCCGGGAAGATGGTCAACATACCAAAGACCCGGAGAACATATTGCAAGAAATGTCATAGGCTCCAGCCCCATAAGGTTACCCAGTACAAGGGAAAGGATTCCTTATACGCACAGGGTAAGAGGCATTATGACAGAAAGCAGAGTGGTTATGGTGGGCAGACAACGCCTATATTTAGGAAAAAGGCTAAGACCACAGGTAGCATCACGGCAACTCTACTAACATTAAATATGTTCAAAATGAAAAGTTGTGGAAGGTTGCAAGCTGAAGCATTGCACAACTACAGCTTGTGAGATACTTAAGCGGTGAAAGAAATCCCTGCAAAGTGGTCCTGGCTTCAGGGCGTCAAGGAGTCAGATCGCCGAACTAACTCCTGAGTTATACGTTTTATTACATAATTACTATAGATCAATGCCAAAGTGATGGTATAATGGCACAGTGAGAATATTGGAAACTGTAGTTTAGTATGAATTAATATCAATTTGCAATTTGGAATAGAAATTCAAACTGCAAATCATTTTAAAACAGTACTGTACCTTATTTTGCACTGCACAGCCTTACTGTGCAAATTAATGAAGAGACATGTGCGCTGTTTAGATATAAAGAAAAGGAAGAGTTTGCATTCATCTTGCGTCCTATGTCAAGGTATTCCAATGAAGTACTGCTGAAGTGCAGTCACTATTGACATTTTTTTTATTCTTTCATGGGATGTGGGCGTCGCTGGCAAGGCCAGCATTTGTTGCCCATCCCTAATTACCCTTGGACTGAGTGGTTTGTTGGGCTATTTTAGAGGGCAGCTAAGATTCAACCACATTAATCTGGAGTCACATGTAGGCCAGACCAGGTAAGGATGGCAGATTTCCTTCCTTAAAGGACATTAGTGAACTAGATGGGTTTTTATGACAATTGACACAGTTTCATGGTCACTATTATTGAGACTACCTTTTTAATTCCAAATGTTATTAATTGAATTCAAATTCCACCAACTGCCATGATGAGATTTGAAGCTAAGGCCCCAGAGTATTAGCCTGAGCTTCTGGATCACTAGTCCACTGTCATCACCACTATGCCACCAGCTCCTCAATTACATGATACATAACAAAATAAATCTCAGTTAGGTCACAAGGAAAACTCCCCCCCTCTTCTTCAAATAGAGCCGTAGGAACTTTTTCATCCAACTAAGGCAGCAGTTGGGAGCCTCCAAAAGATGGTACCTCCAACAATGCAACATTCTCTCAGTACTACACGGATGTGCCAGCCTAGATGATGTGCTCCAATCTCTGGAATGATACAAAATACAAATACAGGAACAAATGTAGTGCACATTCACCCCCAGGTCACATCACAAGATGTTAGGGCAGATGGTTGAAACCTTGGTCCAGCAGGTAGGTTTTAAGGAGTGTCTTAAGGGATGGCGAGGTTGAGAGGCGGAGAGGTTTAATGAATGATTTCCAGAGGTTAGGACCTGGGCAACTGGAGGCACAGCCACCAATGGTGGAGCAATTAAAACTGAAGATACTCAAGGGGGCAGAATTGGAGGAGTGCAGATATCTTGGAGGATTGTAAAACTAGAGGAGATTACAGAGATATGGAGGAGTATTAACATAAACAGGTTTGAAAACAAGGATGAGAATTCTAAAAACAAAGCATTGCTAACATAGGTCAGCAAGCACAGGGGTGAAGGCTGAATGGAATTTTGTGCAAGTTGGGATACGGGCAGCAGAATTTTGAATGACATTAAGTTTAGAGAGGGCAGATTGTGGGAGAGTGCACTCGAATAATCAAGTCTAGAGGTAGCAAAGGCACTTCAAGTTAGTTTTCTGTTAAGATTCATCTTCAATTCTTTTTATTTTATTTACTTAAATGGATGAGTGATGATGAGTAGCTGTGAAGTATAACTTATGCCCACTCAAGGCAATCACTTGTGACAGTATCAAGCAGCCCATTTCTATATTAATAGCATTACATACCACAGCTCCTCATTCGTAGTATATTGTACACAGTCAAATCCATACCTTTTCCTCAATACTACATAGCTTCAGTAACCCAAGAGGGCAGGTAACACTGGATACCTGAGCAGCAATTTATCCTGGCACTAGGATTAGAAGAACTGTGAGAGAAAATTACTCTTAAAAGAGGAAATGGTCCATTTCTAATTCTTGATTAATGGTCACTACAGACATCATAAAAACGAGGGGTTCAAACAAATGATTTCTGAGAATGGCGTTTTGTGAATGCTGGGTGTTCATTTGGGAGGACAGGCTCGCTTATCCTCCACCATAAATGACATATCCAATTTTCAAATACTTCACTCTTCAAATAGTAAAGTTATGGAATACAAAGCACAAAATATTACATTATTCTCTGATGCATAGTGGTTATGCTACTGAACTATTAGTCCAGAGGCATGACGTGAGTTCAAATCCCACCACAGCAGCTGAGGAATTTAAGTTCAGTTCATTAAATAAATCTGAAATTGAAAAGCTAGTGGCACTCGAATCAATCCATCTAGTTCACTAATGTTCTTTAGGGAAGGGAATCTGCTGGCCTAGATGTGATTCCAGACCCACAGTGGTGTGGTTCACTCGTAACTATCCAGTGAAATGGCCTAGCAAGCAACTCAGTTATTTCAAATCAGCTACAGAAAAGCTATAATAAGAATAAAACTAGATGGTTCACCTGGTGCTTTGTCATGATTTGGACATGACAAAGGCACAGCTACCCCAGTCAACCCTACAATGTTCCCACCAACATCTGGGACTTCTCCATAGAACAGCTTTCCTAATTTTGACACAAATCAAGCAGCAACCTGACAGTCATTTTCTCAGAATCATTACTTTCAGTAAACATCCCAGACTGCTCTATCACCATGCCTCTTTTTTTTCTTGGGATATGAGCGTCATTAGCAAGGCCAACATTTATTGTCCATCCCTAGATGATCTTGAGCAGGTGTTGGTGTGCCACTGCCTTGAACCGTTGCCATCCATGTGGAATGGGTACACCTAGAGTGCTGCCAGGATTTTGACCCAACGACAGTGGAGGAATGGTGATCCAGTTCCGAGTCAGGATGATGTGTGACTTGGAAAGGAACTTAGAGGTGGTGGTGTTCCCATGCATCTGCTGCCATTGCTCTACAAGCAGTAGGGGTCACAGATTTAGAAGATGCTACAAAGGAGAGTTGCTGTACTGTATCTTGTAGATGGTACACACTGCAGCCATTGTGCGCCGGCAGTGGAGGGAGTGGATTTTCAAGCTGCTGGATGGGGTGCCAATCAAGCAGGCTGCTTTGTCCTGGATGGCGTCAAACTTCTTCCTGTTGGAGCTGCATTCATCCAGAGAAGTGTATTCCTTCACTCTTCTGACTTGTCTCTTGTAAATGATGGGCAGGCTTTAGGGAGTCAGGTGGTGAATAACTTGGCACAGAATTCTTCGCCTCTGACCTGCTCTTGTAGCCACAGTATTTATATGACTGGTCCAGTTAAGTTTCTGGTCAATGTTAATCCCAAAGATGTTGACAGTGGAGGATTCAGTGATGGTAATACCATTGAATGTCAAGGAGAGGAGGAGGTGGGGGGGGCCTGTGATGTGGTGGTAGCGAGGGGTGTATCGGGAAGTTAATGGGTATAGTGTAGCAACCTTATCGTATATCAGGAAAAGCAATAAATGCGTCGGCAGCATATATGGACATGTTTCAGAGCTACAGAAAGATAATTGAGCTGAAATGTTAACTCTGTTTCTCACTCCACAGATGCTGCCAGACCTATTGCGTATTTCCAGCATCCTCTACTTTAATGGGGGTGGAGCTGTTGGCTCCAGCAGGTGACTGCTACTTATGGGCCAGGAGGCACAGGAGTGCTTCGCCCGGCACCGGAAGCAAAACTTTGGCCTCCCTTTTGCCAAACACGGCCTCTCCTTACTGCTGATATTGGCCGACTGCCCCAGCACCACTCTGCCTACCTCAAACAGCCAAACCCCTACCCCAACCCACCATCTTTCCCTCTTGCCCCCATAATTTCTGGGCTCTGACACACCACCACTCCTCACTTTCACTCTGCCAACACATGCACCAAGCCATGATCTTTCCCTCCTTCCTCCACCATTGCCAGGCTCTGACAGCCCCCCAATCCAGGCTTTTTCCTCACTCTCTCCCAATTGCCAGGCTCTGACAAATGTTTGGTGGTGAACTGAGAGCATGTTACTTAGAGTTTAGCTCAGGCATTTCACACATTTATAAGAGTTATGCAACCTTGGGTCTTACAATCATGGCAAGACCCCACTAAGCCCTGATCTCTCCCAACTGTCAGGAAGTGCCACAAATTTTTTCCCAGCTGTGGCCTTCTGCTACTAGTCAGGGTGTCAATCTGGCTGGCTGCTATTTGGGGAATGAAGGGAACAATGATAGTAAGATTTGGCAGGACCTCAGCTTCACCGGGATCGCTACTTCCAACAGCCACACTCCCTCAGACCCTACCTCACAAATATCAGGGGCAGTGCGACATTAGCTTTGCACTTCCAGACTCAGGGGTAATTCATCTGCTCCTCAGGGCATGTCTGGAACTAAATAGAAAATGTGTGATTGACAGGCTATCCATCAATCTTGGACTCACTCTGCATAATGAATAAAATTGGACTAATTGGTTTGACCTGTCGTTAGACTGCAACTTAAAGCAGAATGAGGTTGCAGAATAAATCACAAACACTGCAGCTCAATCAGACACCCAAACTGCAAACACTTTCCAAATGGTTATAAAATAAGACATAATAAGGGTATAAAAAGAGGATAGTGAATCAAACCAGACAACATTGCTGAAACAACTTGCAATTTTTGAATCAAGGCTGTTACATGCTGCTCTAAACTCAAGAATAGGTTACATTATAATTCTGTACAATAGTCAATTCTATGAAGGTCGATGTATATTATGTTACAAATTAGAGGTTAATTTTAAGCTTAAAAAGATACTTAGGAATTTTTTTTCTGAGCAGTACTATAAAGAGCTAGAAACTTTAAGTAAAATACTTTTGTAAAATGAGTTGCAACTCAGCAGCAGGTAAAGGAATCTTAAGATATTCAGGGTAAGATTTAATGGTCCAAAATTTGCAATTGTAGTGACCACAAAACTATCAGTGTTGCCATTATTACCATGTCAAACTGGCAGCAGCTTCTGACATTACCACATGCACAGTTAAACATGGAAATCCAGGAAGTTGCTGTCAGTGACACCCAGCTCTTCCATCGCGTGCACTACCACAATCTTCGCAGATGAAATCAATACAGAATCACTAGTTTGACATGAACTTCAACTTTTTATGCAATATTTTCACCGTAAAAATACAGTTGAAAACTTTAAACTTTGTTGAATAAGGTGTAATTGAGTGTCCAATGTCATATAGTGTACCAAGTCATAACTATAGCTGAACAACTTCTCTGGTCCTTAAAAATTAATTGTGTGTGCAATATCATTCCCTAATATTTAGGAAGTCCATTATTTATAAAACAAAAAGAAATTAAGTTTGTTCTGCTTCTCCCTTAATCTCATGTCTATACACACATCTTGATTTCACTTTCTGTAAAATAGTTAAGTGAAGAAGTCAGTGGTTTTCATTTCCTGATTTGCAGTCTGAGAAAATTCTTCAAACTGATTGGCTAATTAGTCTGCTTGGTGGCTTCACAGTTGCTAGGTGTCACAGGCCCCCAATAGATGGTGTCAATTGGAAAGTTGTGTCTGAAAAAGGGAAACCAACACTAGAGCCTGCTAAATCTTTGCAGGCAACTTCTTTCAAAGTCAGTGGTGAGCACCATTCCTTTTGCTGCTGACTACAAGATCCTGAAAATATTGAACTGTTTCAATTCAAAACCATTGATGAATAATTATTTTTGATTTAACCTTAGGGGCACTAGTTCAAGTAAAATAAAGAAGTCCATAATGTAGCCATACATTTGATATCAATTTGATTACAATATTGTCAGATGATGCAATCACTGGACCCAATTTTAGCTTTTGATTTAGGCTGCATTTCCTGCCAACACCATGTATGCACCATGCTTCTGCAGTTCAAGCATGTTACTTTGTGACAGCATTTGAAGCGACAGAGTAGAAAACAGCCAGAGCCAAAGATGGTGCTGCTGAAATCATCACAGTTGGACGATGGCGTACACTTAACGCGCACTTGGAGCAGAATTGAGATGTATGAATTTGTAATCATCCAAAGGAGGTTAGTTCTAGGCATGCGAGATTTCGCAGCTGAAAAGTCAGGCACCAATTTAGGAGCAATGAAGAATGCTAAGAGTCCAGAATTGAAGTAACACGCGAATCAGAGGGTTGCAGGGGTTGGAGGAGGTCACAGAGATAGGGAGGTACAGGAGGGCTCCCCAAGGAGTGTGAGAGATTTCATGGTGGCTGTGCATGGTGCCCTTTGTTGACTTAGTTGCACCGTTCGGTGGCCTCTTCTATCGTGAACTTGCTGAGAGCCTGCCAGAGGTGGGGAGAGAGGGAAGTGAGGGAGGGAGGGAGAGAGAGAGAAGGCTTTTTCTCCACAGTTAAAAAACCACTTAATTTTGAAATCTGCGGATGAGCGATCCTTCTGCGGTTAGGACACCCATGCACAGTGACATCATTGGCACATGCACAAAGTGGTCCTGTCAGACTTGGCGCAACATAGTGACAACATTGGATTTCTGCACATGCAGAGCCATGCACCTGCGCAGAAGTGCTGTCGGCAGCCATCTTGTGTTCGCAGGAGTTGCAGTGTTTTGGTTTAAACTGAGCTTATACAGATAATTATTTCCCCACTAGTGACTTCCAAATCCATGATCAGAGAAATAATTTGTGAAAACACAAACAAGTCATGAAAGATATAGACTTGGGTTTTCCCCAGGTTTTTGTCATTGGACAGTATCCTCTCCTCTCTCCATGTGCTGGTCTGAATCTTGTTCATGTTTTTGCTTTCGGACAGAGGTGTTCATTATTCTGCCGATCCACTCACTCTGAACAAATGCTTTATTTCTTTACCACTCTCTTTGCCTTTTGTTCCAAGACATTTTTGTCATTTCACCTCTCCTGCCCTCTACCCCAGCCCAGACCTTCCCTTTTGTTCTTCCTCCCCTTCCCCCCCTTTCAATAGTTCTCACCAGGCAGTGCTGATGCTCCTAGGATGCACCGTCTTCCCGTCATTGGTCAGGTGTTTTGCTTTGTTGTTTGGATTTTTCATATTTTTTTAAAATGCTACACTAAGGACTCAATATATATAATGGCTATAATTATGGTGTCATGACCAATCACTAGTGCTATCTAAACCCCATTCTAAAGGCTTTGACTCAAATTTAGGTCCATCAGATTACACACAGACTATATAAAATTAGCCAGCACTGTGCCCAGTCTGGAATTCAATGGACTTGCCTGTTGTTTGTAAAGGAGCAAAGTACACTATGAGGAACATTTAGCAACATTTTCACAAAGTATATTTGCCTACCTGCATCAGTAATAAAACAACCCTTTCAGTTGATTGGAAGATTTATTTTTAAATAGGGCCCACGCCGAATACAATATATAGTGAAGTCAGTCCAAGTTCCCGTCTAGGATACCACATGAGTTCAGACGGAAGTGATATCAAAACTTATTTTCCGAACCGACACCAAGCAGTTCCACAGCCAATTTTGCAATATGAGAAAAAAAAAGTTTCACACAGCAAGTGGCACTGAGTGTGGTGGAGGCAGGTTCTATTGAAGCATTCAAAAGGGAACTAGACTTTTATCTGAAAAGGAAGAATGTGCAGGGTTACAGGGAGAAGGCGGGAGAATGGCACTAAGGGAATTGCTCATTTGAAGAGCTGGTGCAGACACAATGGGCTGAATGGTCCCGTTCTGTGTTGTAACAGTTCTATCATTTACAGACACTAAGCAGGTGTGAGCTGGGCTGTTGTGGACAAGGATCCAGGCAGAATTTATGATGACAGGTCATGGGGTCAGCAGCTCAACTTGGTGTCACACATGACAGCAAGGTTACAAACAGTTCAGTTAAACAAGTGACAGTTGCCTGGGAGGGCATTGGAGTCAGTGGCAAGCATATAGCTGCTGCACTCAGTAGTCAGGTAATATTGCCTCCAGCATCCCAAGCAGGTGAGGTGACAGACAGAGTGGTAAAAACCGGAGCTTTAATAAATGAGGAAAAATTGAGTTGACCAGTTGCAAATTCCCAAGTTGGATTTTTCACATCACATGGTTCAAAACCTTTGGCTTCTGGTTTGCAACCAAATAATTGAAATATGCATTTCATGTCAAAGGAAGATCGCGATTCCCCATCATCCCCCGCAATCTTCAAAGAAATATTGCAAACTATGCTAATAGACACTGGCAACCCAAATCTAAAGACTAAAGTGCAATATCACTTCATTTCAGTTTGAACTGCTTTGAGCCCTACACTGGGTTTCCTGCATTTTCAGGAAGATGATACTGATGTTGTGGAGTGCAACAAGTCTTATGGCTGATCTTTCAGTTGGAGATTCATAGCATTAACGACAAAAGCCAACAATTGAATAGGGAGCAGTTTACAGTCTCAAGAAAGGAAAATTTAAGTCTAAATTCAGCGCAGTCACTGAGTTTCCTTTATCCACAAGGGCAAAAAGAGTTTCACTGCATCTCTGCAAAATTCTTGAAAAGGATTTTCAGAACAGAAAGCATAACAGGTGGAATAGGCAATTAGAAGAACTATTGTGGGTAATACAAGGGGGAGCATTTTATAGGGGATTGGTTCCCCAGATAACCAGGGCCAGGGAAAGAAATCATGGGCCCCGGTGCTTCCCCTGTTTCTGGGCCCTTGGGTGTGCAACAGAACTTTTAAGAGGCCAGGGAACAAAGACTGAATGGTTGACAACTGTATCTGCTTTGTGATCAGCAAGTCTGAAGGCTCTGCTGATTGCTGCTTCTCACCACAACACATTTTCAATATCTACTCTACAACACAACTTTATCACAATATCACAATACCTCAAAAAACTCATAAAAAGCACCAAGATAAAGTCGGATAATAGGTAAGGAGACAAAAGGACGAGATTGGAGTCAATGTAAAAGACTCTTGAGAATCATGTGCAGTGTTAAACAGGTTACTGATTCACTATTAGCCCATTACACACTCCTGCCCTGGCAATCTCACCCCACAAAACCCACTCGCAGTAATCTTTCATTAGCAACAAAATAAACAGAACTCCACCCATGATTCGCAAGTTAATTATGGATGACAAAGGCCATCTAGCCAAGTTCATCTCATCCATCCCAGATTGACATATGAACATAGTTATTAGGAGCAGGAGTACACCATTGAGCCTGCTCTGCCATTTGATAACATTGCCTGCATTATACCAGTGACTACAACTCAAAAGCACTTAATTGGCTGTAGAGCAATTTGCGACATTGTGAAAGGTGGTGTATAAATGTAGGTTTTGTCTTTCTTTCATTACACCTGCATGCAGGAGGCAGAGTGACTGTAACAGTGGTGAAATTGGAAGCCTAATGATGATTCTCGAAGGATAATTAATCACAGAGCGATCAACTGATGTTAGGGAAGTGGCTACAAAGAAATCACTACACCAACAAAAACAATTTAAAACTCTTATCTAATCTCTCCCGACGCTCCCCCCAACCTTCCTCCTAACACCTCCTTCCACTCCAACCTTCCTCCCGACACCCCCCTCCACTCCAATATTCCTCCCAGCGCCCTCCGCACTCCAACCTTCCTCCCAGCAGCCCCCCCACTCCAACCTTCCTCCCAACGCCCCCCCCACTCCAACATTCCTCCCAACGCCCCCCCCACTTCAACCTTCCTCCCAACGCCCCCCCCACTCCAACCTTCTTCTCAACGCCCCCCTCCACTCCAACCTTCCTCCCAACGCCCCCCCCACCCCGACTCCAACCTTCCTCCCAGCAGCACCCCCTCCAATCTTCTTCCCGACACCCCCACCACTCCAACCTTCCTCCCAACGCCCCCACCCACTCCAACCTTCCTCCCAACGCCCCCACCCACTCCAACCTTCCTCCCAATGCGCCCCCTCCAACCCTCCCCCTAACGTGCACCCTCCAACCTTCCCCAAGCCCCCCATCCAATACCCCCTCACAGCATCCAACTGGTTCTAAAATTAGAGGGATTTGACTTACCATTTTTCGAGCAGGAACATTCTCAGTTGCTGCTGCTGCTTCTCACTTGCAAGCAAGTTTCTGACAGGCTTTTCCAAAAGAAACTCCGAATCGCAAAGCTGCCCGTAGGTCGGAAGCAGCAGCAGCGATGAGTGAAATTGACCTGACGCTATTAGACAAGCTTAAGAGATATCTGAACTCTCAGCCTGGCAAAATCCATTTTTTAAGCCCTCGGGTCCCAGTGTTTGGCACTGTCTGTACCCCCATATCCTAGGCCCTGCAGATGACAAGAACTCAACAGTCATCATTTTGAACAATTACCAAGCATTTTCATTTCACTTCAAATTTATACTTCTGTGCCGCATGGTCCTCTGAGATGACAGAGGTGGTAAATACAGTGATCTCCTTTCAGGACTGAAAAGCTCAAGTTTCACCAGTCTTTCCCCATACCTTCGAACTTTCCCTGGAGGCATTAATCAATCTCTTCTCTCAACTGCCACTGGGCTTGAAGGCCTTTATGTTTCAGAGGCCAGAATTGGAGATAGCACAAGATTGCTGCTGTGTTTTTACAAACACACCCAACTGTGGGTTGGAATTCTTGATATATCACAAGACCACTTGTGGGCCAAAGCAAAGAGTTCCTTTCCTGAACTGAACAGTGGTATTTCTATTCAGGTTTTTCCACAAGACACAGTTCACATGAGCAGTTCAGAACAATGTACAATACCTTCTGGATCTTCAGGTTTCCGAATCTTTTCCCACTCTTCCTGTCTTTGTTTGCGTCTTTCATCTAATTCAGCTTCAGTTACAAACCGTTTCTTAATTAGGCTATCTTCGGTCCCGCTGTCCATACTTCAATGAAGTGAGACTGTAATACAATTAAAGAATTTGACTATTATATATAAACATACAAATTAGGAGCAGGAGTAGGCCATTCAGCCATTCAATGAGATCATGGCTGATTTGATCGTAACCTCAACTCCACCCTCCCGCCTACCCTGGATAATCCATCATCCCCTTGCTTATCAAGAATCTATCGACCTTTGCCTCAAAAATATTCAAAGACTCTTCCTCAAAAGGCGGTGGAAATAGAGTTCCAAAGACTCACAACCGTCTGACAGAAAAAAATTCTCCTCATCTCTGTCCTAAATAGGCGACCCCTTATTTTCAAACAGAGGCCCCTAGTACTAGACTCTTCCACATTGACCCTGTCAAGATTCCTCATGATCTTATATGTTTCAATCAAGTCACCTCCTACTGTTCTAAACTCCAGCAGATGCAAGTCCAGCCTGTCCAGTCTTTCCTCATAAGACAATGCGCCCAATCCAGGTATTAATCTAGCAAGCCTTTGTTGAACTGCTTCCAACGCATTTACATCCTTCCCTAAATAAGGAGGCCAATACTGTACACAGTACTCTAATTGTGTATAACTGAAGTATAACCTCCCTTCTTTTATATTCAATAGCTCTCTCAATAAATGATAACATTCTACTAGCTTTCCTAATTACTTGCTGTACCTGCATACTAGCCTTTTGAGATTCATGCACCAGGATACCCAGAACCCTCTGCGTCTCAAAGAGTTCTGCAATCTCTCACCATTTAGAAAATATGCTTTTTTATTTTTCCTGCCAAAATGGACAATTTCACACTTCCTCACATTATACTCAATTTGCCAGGTCTTTGCCCACTCACATAACCTAACTAAATCCCTTTGTAACCTCCTTGTGTCCTCCTCACATCTTACTATCCTATCTTTGTGTCATCAGCAAATTTAGCAACCATACCTTTGGTCCCTTCATCCAAGTCGTTTATATAATTTGCGAGAAGTTGAGATCCCAGCACTGATCCCTGTGGCACACCACTCATTACATCTTGCCAGCCTGAAAAAGACCCATTTATGCCTACCTTCTGTTTCCTGTTAGCTAGCCAATCTTGTATCCATGCCAATGTGTTACCCCCTATACCATGAGCTTTTATTTTTTGCAATAACCTTTGATGTGGCACCTTATCAAATGTCTTCTGGAAATCTAAATACAGTACATCCAGCAGTTCGCCTTTATTCACAGTATATGTTACTTCTTCAAAGTACTCCAATAAATTGGTTAAACATGATTTCCCTTTCGCAAAACCATGTTGACTCTGCCCGATTACCCTGAATTTTTCAAAGTGCCCTGCTATAACATCTTTAATAGTAGCCTCTAACATTTTCCCTATGACAGATGTTAAACTAACTGGTCAGTAGTTTCCCACTTTCTGTCTACTGTTGTGCAAGCTCGCATTTTTTTGCCAAAAACGTACTTATGTTTAAAGAAAAAACTGGATAGTACATCACCCAAAGACCAACATATGCTCGTGTTAATGCTCTGCAGACTTAATTCTGACTCAGGGCTCAAGACCAGTTGCTCACAGGTTGTAAGCATTCAAATTGTACTTTCAGTGATGAACTATTTTCCCAATGAACCAGGCTGTTTCCTCCACTTTATGTACATCATTATGTGCATCCTGTCAAGCTTGCATGGTGAGCAAATGTCTTAAGCCCCTATTTACAAAGTCGCTGATAAGGCCAACATTTTGGCACATGGTGCTGTAGGAATCCCAATATGTATATTAACCAGTAAAGGTAGGCTTGTAGAGGACCCATTAACGGATTTCTCAACTAGCACGTCAAAGAAAGGGAGTTTGTTAGACTGCTCCATCTCAAAGGTGAATTTCAGTGCTGGATGGAACACATTGAAGGGGTGTAAGGAAATTCTTACATGCAGCTACAGATTCAAATATAGCAAAGCGTATCATCTATGTATCAGGAATTTTCAAGGTGTAGGAGGTTAGGGATCATTCTATCGAAAACGCATTTCTCATGGAAACCGGCAAAAATCTTAATGAGAGCTGAGCCTAGAGGAGATCCCATGGTAACACCATCTATTGGGTCATACATGGTGTCATTAAAGCTGAACTCAACTGCACGAGTTACTGAGTTGATAAATTCAACATCTCTTAAATAGGGCCCAAACCATTTGCTCACCGCGCAAGCCTGATGCCAAAGTAGGGCGCATCAAAGCTATCCTGCTGGATAATGGCTACCCAATCAGATAATTGCTCACTGCGTATCGCACATACTCACAAATGGGCCTAAGGCCACCACCTACGGGCCTGAGAGTGCTCAGTCTGCCTCAAATTACACTAGAAGGGCAAGGCATCTCAAAAATTTGAGCAACAGGTGAAACTAGCCATCTCACATTGTTACACTGCAGTAGCAATACAGGTGGTATTTTCCACTAACAGGATGCTGAAATCAAGCCAAAAATAATTCTGTCCACCAAACAAATGAGTAATGTGGTATATGGATTTCAGTGCCATTGTGATGTCAGGTACACAAGGCCATACATCCCAACAACTGGCAGATTGTATCACATAGCACATCACTTCGGCTGTTCGCAATAGACAACTTACAGACTGTACTCAACGAGCCCATAATGTCTAATGTTGGATGTAATTCTGCAATTGAACAGCACTTGCTGAACAATCCTGAGTATGCTAAAAATTACACTAACAGCCAATTTAAGATTATCAGTCAGGCTCGCAATGTGGCTCACTCACATTTGCTAGAAGCTATATTTTTCATATGCAGGGCCCTGTACTCTACAGGCAAAAGGGACATGTACAGGCATTGCACCTTTTTTTAAAAAATTAAACCAAAGCCTGGGGGACAATAGTTCCCTGGTTTGTTCTGCATGACAACGCCTCAACCAGTGTCGACTTCCCACCAATCATCACCCATTTCTCATGCAGTATAAATCGTTGTTCTCTTTGAAATTTTGCATTTGTGTGTGTCCTGATGAGTGGAGGGCGAAAAGCTTTGATAGCATGTCTCTTTTTCAGCAATACTCAAGTTCTGTACTACCAAGCGATTTTTAAAAATTATAGATAAAGAAAGCTTGGCCAATCGATTAAACGGCATATTAGACAGAAATTAAATATTCACGTAGGTGAACGGCACTCACTCACTCAGCCAATAAACTCTCGACACTTCTTTTCACAAATGCTGATTTCCTATCAGGGCAAAGGATTTTACTGCTGCAAACATGCATTCCATCAAAACAACACTTTCAAACTGACTGGTTAATAAACTGGAGAACACAAATAACTCCCACAGCTGAACAACTAGAGTTCCCCATTTCTGAACAACATTTGGCTGAAGCAAAGATCTTCCTCATGTCAACACATAGCTGTCCCCCAACAAGAACATAAGAAATAGGAGTAGACAATATGGTCTCATAAGCATGCTCCACCAATACGGTCCATGTTTGATCTTCTGCCGCAACTCCACTTTGTCACCCGCTCCCCATATCCCTCGACTCCGAGATCAAAAATCTATTTCACCCAGCCTTTAACATACTCAACGATGGAGCATCCATAACCCCCTTGGGCAGTGAATTGCAAAGATTCACAACCCGCTGAGTGAAGAAATCACTCCTGATCTCATTCCTAAATGTTCAAACCTTTATTCTGAGGATGTTGCCTCATGTCTGCACCTGAACTCACACCAAATCTTGTTCACCCATCACCCATGCTACATTGGCCCCCAGTCCAACAACATCTTGATTTTAAAATTCTCATCCTATTTTTCAAGTCTCTTCATGGCTTTGCTCATCCCTATTTCTGCAACCTCCTCAAGCCCTATAACCCTCTGAGATCTCTGCCCTCATCGAATTCTGGACTCCTGCACAATCCCGATTTTTCTCACTCCACCGCTGGCAACTGTGCATTTAACTGCCAGAACCCTAGATACTGGAATTCCATCCCTAAACCTTTCTGCCTCTCCAGTTCTCGCTCCTCCTTTAAGATGCCTCTTAAAAGACTACTTGATCTGTCCTAATCTCTCATGTGGCTCATGTCAAACTCTGTTTGACGATGCTCCAGTAAAGCACCTTGGGTTGTTGACTACGTTTAAAATGCTTTATAAATGCAAGTTATTGTTTCTCGAGCTAAACATTTCACAGCATCTCCGGCTATTGAGTCATTTTGCAATATGGCAGTTTTTTGACATGTGAGGCACCATTAGGTTGTTTGTAAATGCATTCCAAAGTTGCATATAAATGTATTCCAATTCCTTCTTAGCATAAAGGGTCAAATATTCTCAGTCAATTTTGCTTTTTTTTTTAAATAGCTGAATGAGCTTTTTGAAAATAAACACCATTTGTAAACTGCCATCACTGTTACATATCCACTGGTGTTTCCTATGGACGCTTGCATATGAATTGCAAGATGGTTATCCACGTTAGCCTATTTTTGACAGGATGCAACATGGTGACCAAGGCCAAGCTCATTTTGTGAATCAGACAGAATAGGCCCCTAGCCTAAAGCAACTGAAATAGCCATACCACAGGCAAAGCAGCGGAAAGCAGCAGGCAAAAGCAAGGGAGGGGGGGGGGGGGTGCGGCGCAGCAGAATTTCATCTTAGCTTGCACATTATATTCACTTAGTCTTGAATACTGTGAAATATTGAAAGGATATTAAAATATATTAAAAGAAATGGTTATTGAAATTAATTTGTTTCCTGCGAATTACCTCCAGGGCATATCTTGCACAAATCTTGATTGCAGCAGAGGTGCCCAATTTTTTCTCTTATGAATGGCTATATTAGGAAAATTGAATCCTAAACAGTAAAAAACACAGTATACACTACACTGCTGACATAAACTACTAACTTAAAAATAACCTGTTTCTTTCTTTCATCAAAACGACTACAGGCTAAAATTAACAATCCAACACACACAAGCTATGTGATTTTAAACAGGAGTCAATTATCAGCTCACAACTGCTATTGCAACAGCGTGCATACAGTGACAGAATCCACAGGGCTGACAGTTCATTTACTGCAAAAGAATAATGACTTCATAGGACTCAAATACAGTGCATTGCAAATTACGTTCATCACTAAAGGCCAAATGGAAGCAAAATTTTGACATTTCTTAAAACAAAATAGTTTGCCTAAGAACAGTGCTCTACAGAGTGGAAATAAAAATATAGAAGTTCCATTTAAGTCATTGCAGTGCATTACATAATAGGCAGTGTGGTCATGACATTCACTATTGCTTCAAGAGTATCATGAAGCTGTAGGCCATGAGTTTGTATTCTTAAATTGGATTAAGCAGTCTAATGCTGTTATTAGGATTTTGGTAAAGGGTTGAGAGATTTTTTTTTTCAGTGGGAACCTTCCACCCACTGTAAACATCCCTAGTACCTTTGGTCTTCCCCATTTATCAGCTTCTTTTGTACTTCAAAGAATTCCAAGTGGTCTCCCTGTGATGCAGTTCTAAGAACTTTCATATTGGGTCAATGCTTCAAGCAAGTGAACAATCACTTCTTGAACTTGTGTTCTGTCTTCAAGTCATACGCCTCAAGATTCTTTTCATAATCATCGCACATTGTGCTGCTAATAGCTTTAAAGGTTTTTCTACAATCCAAGATGCCTCATTTCTTGTATACTATTTGTATTCATTTTATATTCCCTTGCTTATTCCTGTACCACTGGGACTAGTGTGTCTCAATGATAAAGAAATTAGAAAATTTATCAATCAACCAGCATCACAAAAATAGTGTCCTTTACATCACTGTTATTTGTGGGAGCTTGCTATGCACAAACTGAATGCTATATTTCTTACATTACAACAGTGACTGCACTTGAAAAGTACATTTTAGGTTCTGAAATACTTCAGAATATCCTAAAAGTATTCAGGTAAACAGTTATAAACATGCTGAAGGGTCATTTATGCTTTGAGAAAGCAAACACTCCTGTCCTGGCTCTGAAACCATTAAAAATTTACAAGCAGGGGAGTTTATACACGTAAGCACATACTGGCACAATTCTCTCCCACTGCGCAGAATGCAATTCACAGCTCACAATATAACAGGGGTCCTGTAGCGCAGTATAAGCTTCTGCTAAACTAACGCAAGACTGTCACAATTGAAGTATGTTGACTGTTGTGCAAATTTCCCTGTAATGCACTGGTAGCAATAAGTGATGGAGTAACAAGAATGCAATCAGGGGAGATGCCAAGAAGATGGTTTCCAAGAAGGGGTGATGAGGAAAAGGGGGAGGATGGAAAGCAAAGGAAGCAACTCACACTAGGCATCGTTCACATAATGAAGACAGATTTTGGTAAGAAAGGTAACAAAAAAACAAAGCAAGAGGTTGACATGTAAACACTGCATTATCAGAAGAAATCATCGTTAGGGGATACTTGTATTGAAAGTTGAAACAAATTTAAACGCTAATAAATGTTAATGCAGTACAGGCTGACATTTAAGCAAAATTAAAGCTCGAGTCTCAATAGAGAGAAACAAAATCCAATTAGTTTTATCAAGGTTTAATTTATTATGGATATTAAGGTCAAGAATCATTACATATTGCATGTTACATTAATAGATATAAATTAGACTGAAAATGGACTACACTGCTCAAATTTCAGATTTTAGGAGATGGAAATAAAATACTCATTAACTTCTGTCTTCAACTTCACTCATGCATTGAAACACCTCAACTTAACATCAAGAAATCTGAAATCACCAAACCAATGACTTTTGCAATCCGTCAAATGTCTTTCTTACTCCATTGTTACTTGAATTGAATCATTTCAGAACTATACTGGAGGTAGGGGATCACAGACATCAAAGTGACATTAAAACACAACAATTGGGGAAAGCTATGCATTTTGCTCTGCGTCACATAGTACCAGCAACTTACCAAGAGTGAGATTCAGATTTAGTGCTGTGCCACAGACAGCATATATCTGTGTACCACTGGAACCTCTCTTCCCTCCCTCACTATATGCTGTATGACAGGGGTTGGAAGTTTTACAGACATTTTCTGGTTCAAGCCCACTCCGTAGGCTTTAGCGTGTAATCTAGACTGACACTTCAGTGTAACATTGAAGGAGCACTGCAATGTCAGCGGTGCTGGCTTTGGATGAGATTTTAAACCAAGGTATTGTCTACTCTCAAAGGCAGATGCAAAAGATCCCGTGGCACTACGGATGGAGGATGGTGGGGGCGGTGTGGGTAAAGAGTTCTCCTGCTTCCCAACAAAATATTTATTCCAAAATCAATATCACTTAAAATAGATTATCTGGTTGTTCATCTCACTATTGTCTGTGGGACCTTGTGTGAAAATTGCCTGTTGCATTTCCCGACATTACGACAATGACTGCACTTCAAAAGCTAAAAGCAAAAAACTGCAGATGCTGGAAATCCAAAACAAAAACAAAAATACCTGGAAAAACTCAGCAGGTCTGACAGCATCTGCAGAGAGGAACACAGTTAACGTTTCGAGTCCGTATGACTCTTCAACAGAACACTTCAAAAGCTACTTTATTGGCCTTGGGGTGCCCCAGGGTTACAAAAGGTGCTATATAAATTAAGATTCTTTCATTCTTTGCCACTTGGAGATGAGGTTTATTTCTTATGTCCCCAGCTTGGAGCACAGAGGATCAAATCAACAGGAAGCCTAACCTGGACACTTCCATCTGTTTACAGATGTATAGGATTGCCAGCCTCTAATGAGGTGCTCAACCCATCCAATTTAAGCATTTTTAAAATATACTATCTGCTCTGATCTAATGTTCACACTTACCTGGTTGTTGTCATTACTGATTTCATAGCCATTCATACGTCCATCCCTCTGTTATCAACAATAAGGGAAAGCTTAATAAATATGCAAAAAAACCTTAATGTTTGTCAGTTCTCTGAACCCTGTCTGTATTTTTATTATGTTATCTCATGTATGCATCACTCCCCATTAGCAGCTGTGTATAATCTTCCATTAATGTTACTCTAAAATATCTGCTACTTGACAAGAGTCACCTAGATGAATTCTCTTTTAGATTTTCTTGCCTCAAATAGACCATGAAACTAAGGACTCACTGAGTGATTACAAATAATACATTTTTTCCCCACAGCATTTCAGTTAACAAGGGCAGATGGAGAACAATGTAAGCACTGACTGTTGCTGGAAGCATAGAAAGTTCTTTAGAATTCATTTTGGGATGCCAAAGGACAAGCCCAGGTCAGAGATAAAACATGCTACTCTACAATGATGCTACCATGACACATCTTATCAAATGCTCTTCAAAAGGTGAAGATAACTGCATCACTGGAATCACTCAATTTCTGGCCATGAGTTTTAAACAAAGTCAAGCTGATGTGCAAACAACAGCTTCTCATTCACAGAGCTAATGAAGTGTTTGTTTTCAAATACCTACCCACTCTCCACTCAAAAAACCAGCAAACATATTTGCAATAAAAATATTGCATAATTGAAATGTCATCCAACCCTACACTCTGCTACTCCAGATGGTTTTCAATGTTTCCACTTGTTAAATGTCATATCAAATTTCTAAAGGCTTGTATAAGTAGCTGCCAATGCCCAAATACATAATTATATGATTAATTTAAATGAATGCTAAGTACAATCTCTTTTTAGTCAATTTTCAGCTTCCAATTTTAGCTGTTAAAACAGAATGCAGTAACGTCCACTGCCATTAACAGTCAACAACAACTGAATTTAAAAATTATCCAAATCAGTCATTTTAGGTGAAGGGCTACAAGCTGATTACATTTATTTATTGCAATTGCTAAAGACCTTATTTCTGCTTAATTGCAAAAAATCTCCTTATATTTGTAGTAAGACACAGTTACAAAGAAAATACCATGGTGTGAGATTTGATAGAGGTATTCAAAATCGTGAGGGATCTGGTCAGAGTAGATAGGGAGAAACTGTTCCCACACATTAAAGGATTGAGAATGAGAAGGCACAGGTTTCAAGCAATTGGCAAAAGGAGCAAAAACAACAGAAGGAAAGTTTGTTTCATGCAGCAAGTGGTTAGGGTCTGCAATGCACTGCCTGAAAGTGTGGTGGAGGCAGGTTCAATCTAAGCATTCAAAGTGGAATTAGACTATTATCTGGAAAGGAAGAATGTGCAGGGTTATGGAGAGAAGGCAGGAGAATGGCACTAAGTGAATTGCTCATTCAGAGGCCGGTGCAGACACGATTGACCGAATGGCTTCCTTCTGCACTGTAGCAATTCTGCGATTCTGTTACCAAGTTCCTTTAAAATATATGAAGATCTCTGGTTCAAGGAGAAAGGAGGGTTTGTTGATCATGTATGCAAGTCTAGAAAATGTTTATTCCTTTAGAGTCTAAATAAATGGAAAACATTATTTCTTGGATACCACCTTCTAACATTCATTCAGCATTTAAATTCAAATTCAAAATGCTTCACCATATTTACAGGACAAGTTTTAATAGCATAAGTATGAAACATAGCCATCCATCTCATTCAGTAGCCCAGATCTCTCTTCAGGACCCAATTAGACCATTTCTGTCATCTTCCTGTGCCATTGCTGAATCAAGAATTTATCCACTGTATTTGAATGCCTCAATGAAGCCACCATTTACTAAGGTAAGAGGCAGTATATTCGTTAAATCAGTGCTCTCAGGATTAAGCTAATCCTTCTTCTAACCTGAACTCAATGGTCTTGCTTATAATGTTCTCAATGCACAAGGCACCTGCATAGATCCAGTGTAATGATTCCTTTAAGAATTTTTATGTACTAATAACATTTTTCACTAGGAGGTTTAACTATATATGTCGCTCTTCACGAGTCTATCACTTAATGCCTATAATTCATTTTGATGGCCTTTCCAGAACCCCTTTCAGCCCCTTTAAATAGGGTGTAGGGCTTTACATATTGTCAACCATTCTTTGGGTTTATATTAACAGATCTATTTATATGCTTTTTTTTGCAAAAATATACTTTATTCACAAAATATCTTCAAACAACATTTCAAACCATTTCAAAATCACCAACACAAAAATACAAACAGGTTCAACTTTTACAACATATATCACGAAATCCATTGATACAAAAAATGAATATTACAATCATTTGCATACATTCATTTTGAGCTGTACAGCCCGAGGGGATTTAAAAAGTTCCCAATCCCTCGGTGCACTATGGCAGAAAGGTCTTAGGCAGCGACCCTTCCCCATTGCGCCTTTGCGGCGGCTGCCCCAAGCTTTAGTGCGCCCCTCAGCACGTAGTCCTGGACTTTGGAATGTGCCAGTCTGCAACACTCTGTCAGGGACAACTCTTTGCGCTGGAAAACCAACAAGTTTCGGGCAGACCAAAGAGCGTCTTTCACCGAGTTGATGATCCTCCAGCTGCAGTTGATGTTTGTCTCGGTGTGTGTCCCTGGGAACAGCCCGTAGAGCACAGAGTCCTGTGCCACAGAACTGCTCGGGATGAACCTCGACAGAAACCACTGCATCTCTCTCCATACCTTCTTTGCAAAGGCACAATCCACCAGGAGGTGAACAACGGTCTCTTCCCCACCACAGCCACCTCGAGGGCAACGTGCAGAGGGGGTGAGACTCCTGGCGTGTAGGAAGGATCTGACAGGGAGGGCCTTTCTCACCACCAGCCAAGCTACGTTTTGGTGCTTGTTGGAAAGTTCTGGCAATGAGGCATTCTGCCAAATGACTTTGACAGTCTGCTTGGGGAACCATCCCACAGGATCCACCCTCTCCTTTTCCCACAGGGCCTCTAAGATACTATGCTGTGACATAATTTTAGCATTCAATCATCTATTAAATGCAGATCTTTATCTTGACTCCTGTTAATGGTATATTCCTTTCATTTTTAATTACATCTGTCCTTATAACTTCCAATGTCAATAGCATACCTCTCAACATTAAATACAATTGGCAATTCATCTGGCTAGTTGCTAGGTCTCTACAGAGCTTCCTGAATTTTATCCCTTTCCTTGAAGCATCCCACACAACTCAGTATCATCCTCAAACTTTGGCATCTTTTAACATATCTATCAAGGTCAGTGACAATCACTGTGAATAGATTTTCCCAGAACAAGAACACAGGCTACTCTAGATTTCAGCTCTCCAATTAGACTGGCTACCCTCTTTCTTATTGCTTAAGGCCAATTACAAAATCATCCTGAGGCAAGTCCAAAGTAATTTTAACTTAGTTACAAGTCTTTGCTACCTTCAAATTCACCTTATCCAGTCACTATTAACATTCTGAAATAATTCAATAAATTAACTTGCAATGAAAGCCTTCATTCTCATTAAATATTCAACACACTCTTTTATAATAAACTCCAATATTTTTCTTACCAGATGTCAAATTAATGATTTCTAATTCCTAAGATTGTGTTTGACCCTCTAACATTCGGTCTTTTTCAATCAGCTGCTACTAATCATGGATTAATGAACTCCCCCCTCTATTTTTCTTCAATTCCTTGCATATTTTTGGTTGCTTTTCATCTCCTGCTGTGGCTTATGCATCCTTAAACATTCCAGATTTTCAAAATGTGTTTTATATCTGATCTGTAATTTCTCAAATCATCCTGGAAGCATCATTAGTAATAAATCTGTGTGGTAACTTCCATTTTCACCAAAGTAAAAGGGAGAGCAACCTACACTCTCCTACTGCATTGATAGCAATGTAGACATTTTACACACAGTAGTCATTGAAATAGTAATAATCTCACACTTCTACAGGAGCCATACCAAACCAAGCAAGGTACAGAAAACCATCGCTCGCTTTCACAAAAGTTAGTGCAATAATGGCATTGATAATTGAACCAACAATTTTGCAATCTAGTGACATTTGTACAGGCAAATGGAACAGTTAATTTCATAAAACACAACTAAATTTCTACCTCATAAGGGGAAAAGTCAATGCCAACTAGCTACACTCAAGGCATTCAGAGGTATTCTCAAAGTGAATTGCGAGACAATGCTTGAGAATCTGACAGACAGCAATTTCACAAGCAAATTAAATATTTTCAAGAAAAGGCAGTCATCATTTTAGAAGAATAAAGAGCTTATGATAAATCCAGTTAGAGTATTACAATGTACATCCAACGTGCCATAAAAAGCACAACACAGTTCACAATATCTTGTCTAATGCCATTTAAATTAAAATCTAATAAAGCATCTTTGGGATAGGGGGCTTTAATCATTGAGAAATTATCACAGCTTCATCTGCATAACCTTGTCATGCATCATTGGGCAACTTCAAATTGTGCAGTGGGTGGTTTGTAAACAAAATCACAATTTAGGATTGATTAGACTTCTTCAACAGGCATCATTCAATCCTCAAGACACCTCAACATTCCTTCCTAGAAACATGCTTCAAAGAAAAACTATCCTCCCCAAACTGATGCAAAAATCTGAGAATTCAGCTGTCAAACCAATTACTGACAGTACTCAGTACAATGCATTCCCCAGGTTCATCTTAAAAACGTATTTGTAATACTCAAAGAAATTAAGGTCAAATTTTATGATAATTTTGTGTCTTTTATTTGCATGCTTTAGTGAGAAAAGTACACTGCACCATTTTCTGTTGGCTATTTGAGTATCCAGTTGCAAACTTTACTAGATAACCATGGAGTCCATGTTCATTGTTCATCAGGTGTTTGAGCAAGACTTTGAAGTTTAACTGCTACCCCAGCCTTCTCTTATGGGCACAACTCAATTACTTTCTTTGAGAATCTATGCAATTGGAACAGTTAGTAAATTGTTTTAAGTCAATTAGAGGCCAATACATTGTTTTTAAAAGTGAAACTTTCTCCATCTCTCAAAACCAAAGTTTAGATTATTCCTCCTAATTCCAACATCAGCTTTCCTTGTGAAACATCACCTTACACAAAAGTTGTAACATAAACCACCTTTACTGCAGTAAAACATTCCAAGTTGTTTCAGGAGAATGATAATCAGAGAAAAATTAACACTATCCTGAGATAATTGATATCTTCAGTAAGACAGTTGCTTTGTTATTTGCACTTTACAGCCTTCCGGACTGAATATTGAGCTCAACAACTTTAGATCATGAACTCTCTCCTCCATCCCCACCCACTTTCTCCAATAATTTATATATATTTTTCTTTTCCCACCTATTTCCATTATTTTTAAATGTATTGTTTTATCTCTACCTTTTAGCCTATTTCGATCCCTTCCCCCCACCCCACCCCCACTAGGGCTATCTGTACCTTGCTCGTCCTGCTTTCTACCCTTAATGTCACCTATTAGCACATATCTTAGCTAATATCACCACCGTCAACACCTCTTTGTCCTTTTGTCTATTACATCTTTTGGCAATCTCCACCAATCACTGGCCCTCTATCCAACTCGACCTGTCCCACCTCCCCCCCGCCCCCCACCCCGCTTAAACCAGCTTAAAGTTTACCTCTTTTCTATTTTTCCTTAGTTCTGATGAAGAGTCATTCAAACTAGAAACGTTAACCGTATTCCTCTCCGCAGATGCTGTCAGACCTGCTGAGTTTTTCCAGGTATTTTTGTTTTTGCTTTGTTATTTGTGTTGTTCTGACCTTCTGGCAGTTAAATCTATCTGTTTGATGACAATGTTTACATCTCCAATACAAGAAGACAAGACAGCTTTTGTTCTGGTCTGAGACCACTAGGGAACTTTCACCACCTGACTCAAATCTGTGAAACGATGAGCAAATGGTCGTTCGTGCAAACCAGGGGTGAAGGTCATAGAATATGGGACATTATGTAATGGACAGCTAATAATGAGACCTCTGTCATGTGAAGTTAGGAAGAGCTGGTGCTGAGCACAGTGCTACTGTGCTCAGAAACTATCAAACGAGACCTTCCACAGCCTTTGTATTATCATGTGTATTCTGCTTGAGTGCCATTCCTCTAATAAATCTATAAGCAAAAGACACTGCGTCCAAAACTCTCATCCTGGCACACAGATAGCAGCTCCAAGCTCATTTCTTCAGTTATCAATACTATAGTGGACAAAACATAAAGAATACTAAGCATTCTGAAATTAACTTAATAGAACCAGCACAAATTCTTTTCATACACTATTACAAAATGGGCCCATTCCATAAGTTCATTTCAGGGAATGTTACATCAATGTACAAAGAATTTCTCTCGGTTTTTGGCTCTCATCCAAACAGCCAGGACAGAAGCTGCTTTTCCCACACCGTTCCTCTACAACCTTTCTGCTGTTTTGACTGACTTATGCTGTGTGTTATATGAACATATAAATTAAGAGGAGCAGGCCATTTGGCCCCTTGAGCCTGCTCCGCCATTTGTTAAGGTCATGGCCTCAACTCTGCTTTCCTCTCTACTCCCTAGACCCTTTGACTCCCTTGTCAATCAACAGTCAATCCAAGCCAGCCTTAAAAATATTCAATGGCCCTGCCTCCAGAGCTCTCTGGGGAAGAGAATTCCACAGGCTAACAACTTTCAGAGAAAATATTTCCCCTTATCTCTGTATTAAATGGGAGACCCCTTATTACTAAACTGTGTCCCCTAGTTTTGTCTCTCTCATAAGGAGAAACATCCTCTCAGCATTCACCTTGTCAAGTCCCCATCTTCAATAGGATTGCCTCTCATTCTTCTAAACTCCAACCAGTCCCAACCTTTCCTCACCAGATAACCTATTCATCCCAGGAATCAGTCAAGTGAGCCTTCTCTGAACTGCAAACAGGAGACCGAAACTGTACATAGTACTCCAGGTGTGGTCTCAACATGACACCTGCACAGCTCCAACAAAACTTCCTTACTTTTATATCTCATTCCCCTGCAATGGACAATAACATTCCATGTGCCTTCCTAACCACTTGCTGCACCTGCATACTAATGTTGAGATTCCTGTACCAGGGCACCCAGATCCCTCTGTACTGCAGAGTTCTGCAATCTGTCTCCATTTAAATAATATACTGTTTTCCTATTCTTCCTACCAAAGTGAACAAGCTCACATTTTCCCGCATTATACTCCATCTGCCAAATTTTTGTCCATTCACTTAACCTATCTTTATCCCTTTGCAGACTCCTTATGTCCTCTTCACAACTTACTCTCTTACCTAAAACAAAAACAGAAAGTGCTGGAAAACTCAGCAGGTCTAACTGCATCTGTGGAAAGCGAAACAGAGTTAACATCGAGTCCAATATAACTCTTCTTTGGAACTCAGAACAGCTCCAAAGAAGTTTTATTGGACTTAAATTATTATCGGTGTCTTTTTCTCTCCACAGATGCTGTTAGACCTACTGAGTTTTTCCAGCACTTTGTTTTTATTTCAGATCCCCAGCATCCGCATATTCTGCTTTTACTCCCTTACCTATCTTTGTCAGCAAATTTAGCAACCATACACTTGGTCCCTTCATCCAAGTCATTTATACAGATTGTAAATAGCTGAGAACCCAGCACTGATCCCTGTGATAGTCCATTAGTTACAGCTTGCCAACCCAAAAATGACCCATTTATCCCTACTCTCCACTTCCTATTAGCTAACCAATCCTCTATCCATGCTAATATGTTACCCGCTACGCCATAAGTTCTTATTTTGTGTAGTAACCTTTGATGTGGCACCTTATCAAAAGCCTTTTAGGAATCAAAGTATATTACATCTTTTCATTCCCCTTTATCCATATTTGCTTGTTATTTCTTCAAAGGTCTTGAATAAATTAGTCAATCACGATTTCTCTTTCACAAAACCATGTTGACTCTACCTGATTGCATTAAGATTTAAGGTTCCTGCTATAACCTCCTCAATACCAGGTTCTAGCATTTTCCTATGACAGATGTTAAGTTAGCTGGCCTGTAGTTTCCTGCTTTCTGTCTCCCTCCTTTCTTGAATAGGGGAGTTACATTCGCTAATTTCCAATCTGATGGGACCTTTCCAGAATCAAGGGAATTTTGGAAAATTAAAACCAATGCATCTACAATCTCTGCAGCCACTTCTTTTAAGACGTGAGGGTTCAGGCCACCAGGTCCTGAGGCCTTTAGTTCTAACAGTTGTCTCAGCACCCTTTCCCTTGTAATTGTTTTAAGTTCATCCCTCTTGATTTACAAGCACTGAGGATGTTATTTGTGTCTTCTACAATGAAGATAGACACAAAATATCTGTTCACTTCTGCCATTACTAACTCTCCAGGGAATCAATGCTCACTTTAGTTACTCCCTTTTTAAATAGAATGTTGAATTATGAGAAGCCTCTCTTCAAAAATAATCAGAGATCAAAGAAGTTTGTGAACACCAAAGCTCTAGATTTCTCCTGAATGACTAAAGAAGGCTAACAAGTGGACCATGGTTTGTGAACAATTCAAAACTTTCGCCCATTCACATATAAAACATATGTGAATTGCCACCGTATTCCATACAAATCTCAAGTGCAGCCGAGTCCTCAGCTTAGTGGGAAACATAAGAATGCACCTTAAAAGAGTAATTTGATTGGCTTCCTTTGTTCTATCCTTTAAATGGTAGATTTTGGAACCTATAGATGCTCAACTTTAGCAGTCTCTCAAATTATTTTCCTCGTGTGCAATGGTTTTTTTGTGTACCTATTCAGCTGTGATTTGTCAAATATGAAATTTGAGCCTATCAGGCGGCAGCATGACCAAGCAACATGAAAGTCTGCATCCTTGATGCCTAAAGTAGGAAGGACCAAAGGTGCATTAGACATAACACATTAATATGTACAGACAGTAAAGGAACATTGCACAGCTCACACTAAACCAAATAAGTTAACAAGACTGTTATATTGTGTGACATGCAATCTATGTTAAAATTCTTATGTCCACTCACAGTTATTAATGGTTTCCATTATAAAATTTCGACATCCATATTCTTAATAGGAGTTACCTATGTAAGCTGGTCTTGCTTTAACGACACCTCTTCTTAGTGGAGGCAGTACAGTCTCACCACTGAGATGGCAGTGTGCTTACAGCAATGCAAGTTTACATAGGCAGTTCCCATTATAATTGTGACCACAGAAATTTATAAATATAAATATAAAAATGACATTGTAGAACTTTAACATGGGAATTGAATTCTGCTGTACTCCCTGTTCCAATTGTTGCTTAATTTCCAACCTTGTGATATCCAAAAAATACATTTGTTCTTAACTTGCCAATGTGGAACTTCTTGGGGGATTAATAAGTATATTATAATCTCATTTAACTCCATTGGCACTGCCTACAGAAAAAAATTCCTCCCCTGATACTGTCATCTTTACAGCATGTTTTTTGTGGCATTTGGCCTGTATGGTTGCCACAAAATTTCTCTTTTAGGGAGAGTTTGATTCACTCATCTCTATTGCACTCTCCAAAACTCTCCTTCACTTCCTTTTTTTTTGTTATGTCTTCAACCTTTGTATGTTTTTCTTATATCCTTGTTCGCATGTCTAGTCAATTCTCACCTCAACTCTTTAAAAGCCTACACACTACCGAGTGTTACGACCGCAGCTGACATTTATACAAATGCATGCATCTAGCACCTTTATCTTTCATCTCTCTGATCCTACAGACAAGCTATCTTTACTAACCTTCCCCCAGTTTAATCTCTCATACACACACAGCCACCTTTACAGAATACTGCTATATTCCCAAAAAGATCCATCTTCACACTAGGAAGGTGGTAACACGGAGCTTCTGCAACTTGGATAAGGGGAGATGGTGGCGTAGTGGTAATGCCACTGAACTAGTAATCCAGATGCCCAGGTTAATGCTCTGGGAACACAGGTTCAAATTCCACCATGGCAACTGGTGGAATTTGAATTCAATTAATAAATCTGGAATTCAAAAAGCTAGTCTCAATAATGATTTTTATCACCAATAATGGTGACTGTGAAACCCTCAACGATTGTTGTAAAAACCCATCTGTTCACTAACGTCCTTTAAGGAAGGGAATCTACCATCCTTACCTTACCTTACTCTGGCCTACAGACCCATGTAGTTGATGCTTAATTGCCATCTGAAATGGCCATGCAAGCCACTCAGTTCAAGGGCAATTATGATGGGCAACAAATGCTTGCCTTGCCAGCAATGCGCACATTGTATGAAAGAATACATTTTTTAAAAATGAAAGTGGTAATAAGGAGAGAAGGGGCACCCAGTTAGAAGGAAACAAGAGGTTCAGGCTAGTGTATTGAGTGATTGGGTAGCAGTTGAGTTTCAGTTCAAGGTGCTGGCTGTTGGTCTGGGTGAGCCGAGTATTGGAAGGAAAAGTTCAACAGGTCAAATGATCTTTTTTTAATTCTTCACTATTTTTTAAAGTCTTTACAAAATTTTTGGGTGATAAGTTACATTTTCATAATCAGCATCAATGAATTCAAGGTCGAACTTGAAGTGCAGCAAAGTCTTAAATATATGACAGAATGATCAGTTAGAGCTGAATTACAGTTTGTCCCACTAAAATTTCTTCCAAAACTATTTTTCATCTCAGCAAAATTATGACACAGTAAGATTAATTAGCATTAACCACATCTATTCTCTTTCGACAGAGAAAATGTTTCATTTCCCCAACAGTTTCATTGCCTCACACAAAAGGTAGTCAAAACCCACCACATTAAACACTTCCCAAACTCCAAATGCACAGTCATCTCAAAAGATAGATTCTGAGATTTTCAAATATGCTTGCTTCCCCAAATAAAGTGAAAGAACACAGCAGGACCATAAGGTGCACTGGCAGTGCCATTGTGGAAAAGAAAGCTAAACAGAAGCAATGGCAAATCACTTCACTAACTATCACCTCCTCTTGGCTACAGAGATCACCACATACATAATTGGTTGGTGGGTAGTCAGCGCTTCTAAAAATTAAATAAGTTTTTGCCACATTTCTCAAAGACCAATAATCTAGCTCCATCTGGTGGATAAACTAAACTTCAGCAAATTAAATATCAGCAGTGATCTTGTCATCAAAACTCACTGTTTAGCGGTATAAAAACCTGAGGGAGCCTGATATTGTTCAGGTCCACTTTTCTCTTTCCTGAAGCAATCAGCTTCACTTGTGATAGTTACAGCAAATGCTGTGCAATAATAGAATGAATTAACTTGCAGCATTTCCAACGTGGATGTAGACTAATTGAGAATATTATGGTGCTCTTGGAAGGTTTAAATAGATGAAGCACTTGTTACTATAATCTATTAGAAGATGATAGATCCCGAGATGGTCAAATAACGTAGGGCAAAATCTGTTTATAAAATTTTGTTGCCTGAGACCAGAGATTCAGCTGGACAAGTAAAATAAAGGCTTTTTTTATTTTAAGCATAGAGTTATAGAATGGTTACAGCACAATTGAAAGCAATGACATGAAATTCTTACTGTCTATCATTGTACAGCAGTCACATTCAATACTTAAGCATCAAGTGCCACTAATTCTTTAATAGTTAACCTTC
Source organism: Cetorhinus maximus (assembly GCF_964194155.1). Lineage (NCBI taxonomy): Eukaryota > Metazoa > Chordata > Chondrichthyes > Lamniformes > Cetorhinidae > Cetorhinus > Cetorhinus maximus. Next base: position 97,331,122 of record NC_135884.1, read on the forward strand.
AAATTACATTTTGAGTATTACTATTTACAGATGTACATTTTCAAGGTTTTATTCCCCGTCTCTAACACTTCCCTTCCTTCCTCTCAGGAAAAAGTCAGATATTTTCACGAGGTGTGGAGTAGGGGGTGGCTTCAGTGGTAACCAATGCCCTGATATGTCGCCCAAATGGCCTTTTTCAGTGAGCCTGAAAGGAAGCGTCTGCAGGGTATTTAACACAGCAGCGAGGTCAACACTGCCCTCATCCAGAATGCGCACATGTGTGGCTCAACAGGTTGGAGTCAGGAGCAGGGAGCTCAGACGACTTTCCCCTTCCTGAAAACTGGGCATTGAGGCAAATTATAGCACTAGCTACTGCTGCCCCAGCTGAGATCCAGTGACAGCACTGACCAAAGGTAAAACTTCGAGCCGTCGTGGTCTGCATGGCTCAGCCACTCACTAACATAAGCAGCATCCCATCCAATAGCACTTTAGCCAGCTCTGCTTTCATGCCCTCATAATTGCCCGTATTTAAGTTAAAAACATAGTCTTGGTCCCATTCCTCTCTCCCTCAAACAATGTAAAATTCAATCATGTTATGATCACTGCTACCTAGGGATGCCTTCACTATAAGATCATTAATTAATGCCATCTCATTGAGCAATACCAGGTCTAGTGTAGTCTACTCACTGGTTGGCTCCAGAGCATGCTGTTCGAAGAAACTATCCCGGAAATATTCTATGAACTCATCTAGGCTACCTATGCCTATCTGACTTTTCCAGTCTATATGTAGATTAAAATCTCCCATGATTATCGCCATGCCTTTCTGACAAGCCCCCATTATTTCTTCCTTTATGCTCCACCCTACCATGTGGTTACTATCAGGGGGCTTATACACAACTCCCACAAGTGACTTCTTGCCTTTACCATTTCTCATCTCTACCCAAACCATTTCCACATCCTGGTTTCCTGAACTTAGGTCATCCCTCTCTATTGTGCTGATACAGTACTATCACCTAGGTTTATGGCCTTGAGCAACAGCAGGGGAGTTATCCCGAGTGCTCTGGTCAATATTTATCCCCTCAATCAACATCACAAAAAAGCAAATTATCTGGTCATTATGACACCGCTAAGAACATAAGAAATAGGAGCAGGAGTAGAAAATATGGCCCTTTGAGCCTACTCCACCATTCAATGTGATCACGGCTGATCTTCTGTCTCAACTCCACTTGCACGTCCGCTCCCCATATCCCTTCATTCCCCAAGAGATGAACAATCTGTCTATCTCAACCTTAAATATATTCAACAATGGAGCACACACAATCCTCTGGCATAGGAGAAAATTGCAAAGATTCACAATCCTTTGAGTGAAGATATTTCTCTTCATCCAAGTCCTAAATGATCGTCATCTTATCCTAAGACAGTGCTCAGTGTTCTAGATTCTCTAGCCCATTAGTTTCTACCCTGTCAAGTCCCTTCAGAATCTTGTATGTTTCAATGATATCACCTCTCATACTTCTAAACTCCAAAGTGTACCAGCCAACTTACTGAGCCTCTCATCATAGGACAACCTGCCATCCCAGGTGTCAATATAGAAAAAATTTGCTGTACCACCTCCAATGAAAGTACATACTTCCATCAATATGGAGACCAAAACTGCACACAGTACTCCAGGTGTAATCTCACCAAACCCTACATAACTGTAGCAAGACTTCCTTATTTTTGAACTCTTAACCCTTTGCAATACAGGCCAACATGGCATTTGCCTTCCTAATTGCTGTTGTGGGGGCTCGTCGTGCACACATTTCTTACACTACAGCCACTGAAATACATTTGAGGTTGTAAAGTACTTTGGGATGTCCCAAGGCCAGAAAAGGCGCTATATAAATGCAAGTATGTTTTCCATATTGCAATGGGAAAACTAAAACCCCAAACAATTATGAAATTCCAACAAACTTAATGGGAGTGTGCAAATAACTGAGCAGGTCAGGATCATAGAATCATATGATGATTCAGTAGGAGGCCATTCAGCCCAACTTGCATGTGCTAGCTCTTTGAAAGAGCTATCAAATTAGTACCATTCCTCTGCTCTTTCCCCATAGCCTTTCAAATTCTTCCCCTTCAAGTATTTATCCAACTCCCTTTTGAACATTGCTTAATCTGCTTCCACTGTGCTGTAAAGGGCATCACGGAGAGGGTGCAGAATATTCGGCAGAAGTTGCAGTGCACATTGGTAACAATGACAGAGAAAGGGCACATATTGAAATCCTAATGTGAGAATTTCAGGAGCTAGGGAGCAAGTTAAAAAGTAGGACCTCAAGGGTAATAGTCTCTGGATTACTCCCAGTGCCACACGCTAGCCAAAGCAGAAACAGGAAGACAGGGAGAACCAACGCATTATTTGAATCATGGTGCAGGAGGGAAGGGCTTCAGATTCTTGGGGCACGGCACTGGGGCCAATTGTGGGACAGAAGGCATCTATTAAAAAGGGACAGGTTGCAACAATGTCCTCGTGGGGAGGTTCACGAGTGTGGTTGCGGAGGGTTTAAATTAAATTGCCAGAGGGGTGTGTGCCAGCATATAGAAGTAGAAAAGAATAAGGTGCATAAATTGAGAGCATTGGACAGTGCCAGAGAAGGAAGTAATACCATGTTAGATAGGAGCAGACTAAGAAAGACAAGATTACAATGCAATAAGATAAAGGCAAAATACTGCGGATGCTGGAAATCTAAAACAAAAACAAGAAGTGCTGGAAAAACTCAGCAGGTCTGGCAGCATCTGTGGAGAGAAAGACAGAGTTAACGTTTCGAGTCCGTGTGACTCTTCTTCAGAACTAAATAGAAGTAAAAATGTGGCGAAATATATACTGTTTAAGTGGGGGGTGGGACAGGTGAAGCTGGATAGAAGGCTAGTGATAGGTGGAGGCAAAGGAGAGATTGCAAAAGATGTCATAAACAAAAGGTCGAAGAGGTGTTGATGGTGGTGATACTGGCTAAAGGAGGTGCTAATGGTGACATTAAGAGTAGAAAGCAGAATGAGCAAGTGACAGATGGCACTAGTGGGGGTGGGGTGGGAGGAGGAGACAGTGTGGGAAAAAAGATCGAAATAGACTAGAAGGTGGGAATAAAACAATGAATAAAAATGGAAATAAATTTAAAAAGTAATAATAATAAAAATAGATGGGAAAAAATATATAAAATTTAAAAATAAATATTTGAAAAAAGGGGACCAAAAAGGGGGGAGGGTGGAGGAGAGAGTTCATGGTCTGAAGTTGTTGAACCCAATGTTGTCAGGAAGGCTGTAAAAGTGCCTAGTCGGAAGATGAGGTGCTGTTCCTCCAGTTTGCGTTGAGCTTCACTGGAACACTGCAGCAGGCCAAGGACGGACATGTGGGCGTGAGAGTAGGGTGATGTGTTGAAATGGCAAGCGACAGGGAGGTCTGGGTCATGCTTGCGGACAGACTGAAGGTGTTCCACAAAGCGGTCACCCAGTGTACGTTTTGGCCTCTCCAATGTAGAGGAGACCGCATTGGGAGCAGCGAATGCAGTAGACTAAATTAAGGTAAGTGCAAGTGAAGCGCTGCTTCACTTGAAAGGAGTGTTTGGGCCCTTCGATGGTGAGGAGGTTGGGGGGGATGGTGGTAGAGTAAAGGGGCAGGTGTTGCACCTTCTGCGATTGCATGGGAAGGTGCCGTGGGAGGGGGTTGAGATGTTGGGGGTGATGTAGGAGTGGACCAGGGTGTCCCGGAGGGAACGATCCCTACAGAATGCCAACAGGGGGATGAAGGGAAGGTGTGTTCGATGGTGGCATCATGCTGGAGTTGGCGGAAATGGCAGAGGGTGATTGGATGAAAGGATCATCCTCCGTCATTTCCGCCAACTCCAGCATGATGCCACCACCAAACACATCTTTAATTGCCCAAATATCGATTGGAATACATATTAAAGGGTAAGGAGGGAGGGGAATTTCTGAAATGTGCTCAGGAGAACTTCCTTGATCAGTATGTTCTCAGCCCTGCTAGATAGGAGGCATTGCTAGATCTGGTGCTGGGGAACGAAGTGGCCAAGTGTCTTTGGGGGAACATTTGGGTAACAGTGATCATCATATCATAAGGTTAAGGTTAGTAATGGAGAACAACAAGGCACAATCAAATATAGAACTTCTAAATTAAAATAAGACTAATTTCAATGCAATAAGAAGGACTCTAGCAGGGAAAATGGAACCAGAGACTGACAGGAAAACTGTAATGGAACAACTGGTGATCTTTAAGGAAGAGGTGCTTCAGGTACATTCCAACAAGGGTGAAAGATAAGGAAGTGAAAAACATTGATTTTTGCAGATGGCAGGACACATTGAGACAGTAATTAGCAAAGTATATGGGGTCTTGGGCTTCATTTAGTTACAAGGTTAGGTTGGAAATGCAGGGGTTGTTCTCCTTGGAGCAAAGGGAGATTTTATAGAGGCATACAAGATTATGACAAGCTTAGATAAGGTAAACAAGGAAAAATTCTTCCCATTAGCTGATTGTACAATGACAAGGCGACACAGATTTAAGGTTTTGGGCAAGATATGCTGGAGGAATGAGAGGAAGAACTTTTTTAATGCAGCGAGTGGTAATGATCTGGAACCCGCTGCCCATGAGGGCGGTGGATGCGGAAATAATCAATGATTTCAAAAGGAAATTGGATGGGCACTAGAAGGAAATAAACTGCAGGGCTACAGGGTCCGAGCAGTGCAGCGGGACTGATTGGATTACTCTGCAGGGAGCCAGCATGGGCTTGATGGGTCAAATGGTTTTCTTGTGTGTCATAAATGACAATCTCCAAAGAATTATTAAAAATCCAGAAGTGCTTCAGGCCATCTCAAAACAGCAAATTACAAGTCCAGGAGTTGCAGAGCCCTGGAAGAGGGGGAAATCACTCTAGCCACTTGCCTTTCTCCCACAGCACTGTCCATGTCTAGGTGGCCTTGGAGAGGGAGCACGCAATGCCCACTTTATACATGATGCCTTCTGCAACCAGTGCTTACCGCAGTGTATGGAGTATATCTCAGATATCAGATTTAATGTAATTTTCTTTTTCTCTTGCTCTATTGTACACATTTACTTATTTTGTCCTATTTTTTATTATATTATTGGTGAACTACATGGCACTAGCCATATCGATTTCTTGTTTCCATTTGGTGACACAGGGGTAACTTGAGCTACAGCTCAATCAACAAAGATCTAAAGCACTTCATAGTCAATAATCTGTTCTGAAGTGTGGTCACTGTAATGTAGGGAAATTATATGGTACCATGTCAAATGTTGTTATTCTTCATCTCTGATCTCTCTGACTGACCTTACCGCTGAGTCAACAGTACAATTTTGATAGAAGACACACAACTTGTATACAGCAAAACCCCACAAACAACAATGTTATAAATGATCCACAATCTGCTTCAATAATCTTGCTTGAAAAAAAATTATTAGCTAGGACATAGCTCCCCTAAACTTCTTCAATTAGTGCTGTGGGATGTTTTATGCCCACTTGAGGGGGCAGATGGAGACTCGGTTTAACGTCTCATCTGAGAGACGGCACCTCCAACAGTGCTGTGCTTCCTCATTACCACACTGGACTGACAACCGAGATTGTGTGCTCAAGACTCTAGAATATGGCTTGAATCCACAACCTGTGACTCAGAGGCATGAAGACACTAATGGGATGAGCTGCAAGCTCCTGCCCCCTGCTCAAATAAACCCACACTCACTTACATACGAAGAACAGCCAGTTGGAGAGGGGTTCACCCTCTCAGCCAAGGAATCATCAAGCCATTTGAAGGATACTTTTCAATGATTGGGAGGGATCATAAAAGGAAATAACCAACTATGTGCAAATTTTCGATATAATAACTGCTTCATTGCACAAACAACTGAGTTCATACAAATTGAAGCAGTAACATTTTTAACCAGATGATGAATGCCAGACACAGAACCACCTGCTGTGACCAACACCATGAGTAGGACACATTTTCTTTAAGGAGAGGTTTAAATCTACATTATGAGTTATTGTTAGGCACTAGTGATAAGGAACGCCTTTGCAGAAAACACACACTGTGACGTTAATATAACAACTAAAATTTGCAGAGAAATTCCTACTCAATACATTATTCTCAGGTAGAAACTCTTAGTTTCCACAATTTCTATGTTGAAGTTAACTGCCTTGGTGGTACTTCAAATCTAACATCAGGAAATTGTCACAATTAGTAACAAATTCTAAATTACTTTGTGATATAACTGTCCAGACTATAGTGTAATATTGGTGAAGTCAATAGTCTTTAGTGTTATTTGTTAATTATCGCAAACTGCTTCCGTTAGATTTAACAATGAGAAATGAGACAGGTGATAATTGTATACTAATTGTGTTTGATTATGTGCAGATTAATTGGGGTTTCATTTGAGTATATACAAGATACAAAGAGACACTCACTGAAACAGAGGTGTAGTTGAGTGAGGAGGCAAATTCTTATAATGTTTCACTCTATAAATAAACGTTAGACTGATTAAAGATTGGCTCCAGTACTATCCTTCACCAACTTGTTTTCCAGAATATAATAGCAGATTTGGTTAACAGCACATCAGTATGTGAACATTTACTTAATAGTGATCATAATATAATCAAGTTCAATGTAGGTTTTGGAAGGGAGAAATGTGAAATTGGTTCTAAGGTTTAGATAAGGCTGGGTTCAACAGGATGAGATAGAAACTGTCTGCAGTAAACTGGGAAAATCTGTTAATGGGTAAAGTGACAGAAGTTCTGTGGGAGGTGTTCAAAATAAAATTAAATGTGATACAGAACCAATTTATATCTTTAAGGTAACAGCTGTACTTTCCAAAGAAGACAACCATGGATAACTAAAGAGATAACATAAAACTAAAAGAAAGCACATAACACCAAGCAGTGATTTGGTGATTGGGAAAGATACAAAGTACAGCAAAATAGATAGATAGGGCTACAAAAAGGAATACAAAAAGAAACTTGCGAGGGATATCAAAATCAACAAACATCTTTTACAAGTTTTTTAAAGAATAAGTGGGTAGTCAGGAGCAATGTAGGGCCCTTGAAAACTGACAGCTATGGGATGAGGCTGAATGGCATACACTATGCTGGGGTTCGACTTGTAGCAAATGACAGAAAAATCATAAATAGATTTGTTTAGCTTGCAAAACATTTTCAAAAGTCTGAAGGTTCCTGTGCCTGACTTGTATTAATTTAATTTGATATGCAGGATAAGAGTTAATAATATAATCATTCAGATTTCAGTAAAAGGTATCAGTACAGTTTTAGTACTCTGCCCTTTCAATTGCTGAGTTCTGTAATGAATCTTAGCCTTTCAAACAGAGATTTTGTCTGAAGAACATTTTGAGTTTTACACTTCTAACATTAGATATAAAAATTGAAAGGTGCAGGTCTGACCCTACTGGTGGTTTGGAACATAGGAAAAGGAGACCATCATTTAGCCAGTTGAGCTTGGAGGAGGAGCAAAGGTTCAAAGGAGATGTCATACAGGTATTCAAAATCATAAAGGGCTTGGACAGAGTAGATAGAGAGAAACTGTTCCCATTGGTGGAAGGATCGAGAGCCAGGGGACACCAATTTAATGGCAAAAGCAATAGCAAAATTAGGAAAACCTTTTTTACGCAGCAAGTGGTTAGAATCTGAAATTCTCTGTCCGAGAATGTAGTGGAGGTAGATTCAACCATGGCTTTCATAAGGGAATTGGATTATCTGAAGAGGAAAAATTTGGAGGGCTATGAGGGAAAGGTGGCGGAATGGCACCCGGTGAACTGCTCTTGCAGAGAGCCAGCACAGATGCGACAGGCTGAAAGGCCTCATTCTGTGCTGTAACCATTCTATGATTCTATTCTATATTTCCCAAAAGTCATGAGAGGCTATGTTATAACTCTTGAACAAATCTAATCTTTAGTCATTGCACATAGCTCTGGAGATAATGATAGCTCACTTACACACTGCAGCAACCAACCAACCAACCAACTGCACGCTTTTAAGAAAAATCCATTCAACCTTATAACATTCAAAATAAATCAATAAAAAAAAATATATATCTATAATCACAGTAGTAAACAAGACCATCATTTTGTCTAACAATTATTTGGAAGGTAAAAATACCTTTCTGAATTTTTATACCCCTTTGTGGTTTGTTGTTGTCACCTTGTTGGGAGGAGCTGATCTGTCTCAATGCCTGGCTCAAATGGCTAGATTTCATACATTCCCCTATTAACTCGGTATTATGGGCTAAATCCCGACACAAGCACAGATGCTGCTGAGTTTTTTCCAGCTCTTTCTATTACTTTGTTTTTATTTTCAGATATCCGGCAGCCACAGTATTTTGCTTTTATTCAAGCCGATTTTTATTGGCTAATTAACAGCACATTTAAACTACACTGATGCTATTGCTACTCAGGCCAAGTGCCGCGGCATTCCAATATTCCAAGCTATGCAAGTCCATGAAGCAGGTGGCCAAAATTCCCACTACTGAAAGCCACCAATCTCAGATGAGCAACTATTAATGATATGGAGGGAATCGTGGGCCACCTGGGAGTGATACCAGCCACCTGGGAGTGCCTAAGAAGGGAGGCGGTGGCTAAGTGGTATTGTCACTGGACTGGTATTCCAGAGATCCAAGGTAATATTCTGGACTCAGATCCCACCCAATAAAAATCTGAAATTAAAAGTCTGATGATGACCAAGAAACCACTGCCAACTGTCGTAAAAACCCATCTGGTTCACTAACATCCTTTAGGGAAGAAAATCTGTCGTCCATATCTGGTCTGGCCTACATGTGACTCCAGACCCATAGCAATGTGGTTGACTCTTAAATGCCCTCTGAACAAGGGCAACTAGGGGTGGGCAATAAATGCTGGCCCAGCCAGCGAAGTCCACATCCCATGAACGAATTATTTTAAAATGCCAAATGAAAACACAGTAAAGCAGTAAATGTTTGAAAAATTATTTGTTCAATTTGTTCACACCTTACAACAGCCTGATCTTGTAAAAAGCCAGAGCTTTGGATTGAATAATGTCGGGAGTTAGCTCCAGAAAAACTCTGTAACCTCTCTCTGCTTAGCATGTTGTCTTCGGAGGTGCGCAATACAGTCCACCATGTCGTCAATGCAGTCAAATACGTTTTCAAGCTGCAGGGCAAAATCCCAGAGTATGACGCCACGGTTTTCAACCTGCTGTATGAACTTTACATTCACTCCAATCAACAACACTTTTAACTTCCTCACAGGTTTAGCCATACTCGTAGGCTTTGCACATCCTTTCACAGGGAGGTCTTGATGTCAAGTGATGGTTTGCCCAGCGCTCCATTACCACACAATCGTGTGGTCTACCTCCACTGATTGGTCAGCGCAGTCATATAATAAGTGTAGACAAATTCAGCTAATCTGGAGCTACCAGTGCTGAATTACAGGTTATCACAGGCACCGTTCTATGGGACTTACTATTTTGCCGGTGGGAATGGTTGACGACTTTGACGTAACCGGAATTTTCTGTTATCCAAGTTTGACTCATCGCAATTTCACTGTAGTCCCTTCAGATACTTACCCAATTCTCTTTTGAGTCACGATTGAATCTGCTTCTCCACACTCTGAGCAGCATTCCAGACCCTAACTACTTACTGCCTATTTTTTTCCTCATGCCACATCTGATTCTTTTTCCAATCACTTGAATTCAGTGTCTTCTGGTTCTCAACCCTTCCACCAATGGGAACAGTTTCTCCCTATCTACTCGGCCCAGACCCCTCATGATTTTGAGGATCTCTATCAGGTCTCCTCTCAGCCTTCCCTTCTGTAAGGAGCAGTTCCAGCTTCGCCAATTTGTCCCATGTAACTGAAGTCTCTCGTCCCTAGAACCATTTGCGTATATCTTTTCTGCACCATCACCCATGCCTTCACATCCTTCTTAAAGGATGCTGTGTATAATTGGGCATATCACTGCAGCTGGGGCCAAGCCAATGTTTCATAAAGGTTCATCATAACATGCTTTTGTATATTATGTCTCTATTTATAGCACCGCTTTCTCAGCCTGTTCTGCCATCTTCAACTATTTGTGCATAAATACCCCAGGTCCCTCTGTTCCTGGACCCTTTTTAGAATTGTATCCTTCATTTTATATAACTCTCCTAATTCATTCTACCAAATTGTATCACTTCACACTTCTCAACATTAAATTTCATCTGCCACACGTCCACCCATTCCAGGAGCCTGTCTATGTCCTCTTAAAGTCTATCATTATCCTCTTCACAGTTCACAATAAGACCATAAGACATAGGAGCAGAAGTAGGCCATTCAGCCCATCGAGTCTGCTCAGCCATTCAATGAGATCATGGCTGATCTGATAATCCTCAAGCAAGACTTCCCTATTATATTCCATTCCCTTTGAAATAAAGGCCAACATTCCATTTGCCTTCCCTATTACCTTGTATAAACTTGTATGCTAGCTTTTTGTGATTCAAGCACAAGGACCCCCAAATCCTTCTGTGCTGCAGCCTTCTGTAGTCTTTCTCCATTTAAATAATATTCAGCTCCTCTATTCTTCCTGCCAAAGTGCATAACATCACATTTTCCCACATTATATTCCATCAGCCAAGTTTTTGCCCACTCACTTAACCTGTCTATATCCTTCTGTAGACTGTGTCATCCTCACCACTTGCCTTCCCACCTATTATTGCGTCATCCACAAACTTGTCGATTGTGCATTCACTTCCCTCATCCAAGTCATTAATATATATTGTAAATAATTGTGGCCCCAGCACTGATCCCTGTAGTACTCCACTAGTTACAGGCTATCCTGAAAATGCACCCCCTATCCCAACTCTCTGTCTTCTATTAGTTAGCCAATCCTCTATCCATGCTTATATACTACCCCCAACACCATGGGCTCTTATCTTATTAAGTAGCCTTATGTGCGGTACCTTATCAAACGCCTTTTGATATATATTACATCTACTGGTTCCCCTTTATCTATCCTGCTTATTACCTCCACAAAGAATTCTAATAAATTTGTCAGGTATGATTTCCTCTTCATGAAGCTATGCTGACTCTGATCGATTATATTATGTATTTCTAAATACTCTGCTATTACATCTTTTATAATACTCTGACACTTTCCCAACGATGGATGTTAAGCTAACTGGCCTATAGTTACCTGTTTTTTGTCTCCCTTCCTTTTTGAATAAGGGTGTTACATTGGCAGTTTTCCAATCCTCTGGGGCATTTCCAGGATCTAAGGATTCTTGGAAGATTACTATCAGTGCACTTACTATCTCTGTAGCTACTTCTTTTAAAATCCTAGGATGCAACCCATCAGGTCCAGGGGTCTTATCAGCCTTTAGCCCCATTAGTTTCCTTAGTACTTTTTTTCTAGTGGTAGTTATTGCATTTATTTCCTTCCCACCCCCACTTTTTTGCCCCTTGATTATTTAATATTTATGGATTGCTATTCGTGTCTTCTACTGTGAAAACTGATGCAAAGTATTTATTCAACTCCTCTTCCATTTCCTGGTTTCCCATTATTATTTCCTCAGCCTCATTCTCTAAGGGGTCTATGTTCACTTTGGCCTCTCTCTTCATTTTATATATTTAAAGAAGCTCTTACTGTCCATTTATATATTACTTGCTAGTTTACCCTCAAAAGTTTATTTTCTCCCTCTTTATTTTTTTTGGTCATATTTTGTTGCTTTTTAAAACTTTCTCAATCCTCTGGCTTACCACTAATCTTTGCCACATTGCATGTTTTTTCTTTCAATTTGATACTATACAATACCTCTGCAAACTTTGAAATTGTACTCTGCACACTCAAATCTTGGCCATCAAGAAAAACAGTGGTTATGATTTAGATCCCTGAGCAACAGCACTATATACTGTGCTCCACTCTGTCCACCAGTATTCTCCGTTTCCTCTCAGTTAGCCAACTTGTTATCCATGCTGCCACAGTCCCTTCTATTCCATGGCTTCAACTCTACTTACAAGCCTGTTATGTGGCATTTATCCAACGCCTATTGAAAGTCCATGCACACCACATGAATCATATTACCCTCATCAACCTTGTCTGTTACCTCACCAAAAATCCAAAAGTAAACTAGAATGCATTGAAGTTCACAACACAGAAGGAAGCCATTCAGTTCATTATGCTTGTTTTTTTCTAAAGCAATCTGAAATTCATACAACTACTCTATTCTCTACCTAGTATGCTGCATCTTCCTCTGGTTAACACATGCATCCAATTTTCCCTGTAAAATGTGAGTTTACAGAACAAGATGACAAATTTAGTTTCTTTTCTCCCTAAAAAAGGTCTACAGGAGCAGCACCAATCCAATGCCCGTTATTAATGATTTCTGTTCTCATTACTTTGATTTCACTAAATATTGCATCAAGAAATAATACCTTCATGATCTATGTAAAAGAAAACAGTAGGATCCTCAGAATTTCTTGTCCTATCTGGTGTCAGTCTTAACTCAGTGTCAGCATTCTTGTGAGTAAGAAGGACCTGACTTCAGTTCCCAATCCAGAATTGATAACATGCACTGAAGTGTCAACGGAGAGTAATACTGAAGGATGTCCTGTGTTTTCATGTGACTATAAAAGCACAAGGAACATAGGAACAGGGGTACATCATTCAGCCCCTGGAGCCTGTTCTGTCAATCAACAACATCATGGTTGATCTGTACCCTAACTCCATCCACTTGCCTTGACTTCATATCCTTTTAAAACCCTCATCAATTCTCAGATTTAAATTCATTAATTGAGGTGACATCTAGAAGAAGGTGCTTACATAACACCTTTCATGGCCACTGGACAAATCAAAGTACTTTACAACCAAGGAAGCACTTTTGAAGTGTAGTCACTGTTGCAATGCAGGAAATCTGCTGCTCTTGTGGAAGCTTTCCTCAATTTCTATGAAGAAATGTTTCCTAGCTTCTCTCCTGAACCACCTGGCTCTGATTTTGAGGTTCTGTCGTCTTGTCCTAGACTGGCCCCCGCACACCTTTCCCACCCCCATTGAAAGATTATGAAAAAGGGTTCCCAGTGTCCTATCAATATTTTTTCCTTGAACCAACATTGAAAACAGGTGAACCCGCAGTGCGCAAATTAGCTGCCAAGTTTCCTTCCTTACAACAGTGACTCCAAAGCGCTTTGAGATGCCTTGAGGTGGTGAAAGACGCTATGTAAATACAAGTCTTTCTATCACATTGAACATGGGGGACACTGCAGGAAGGGAAAGGGGGGCTGGGGAGATGAGGACAAGTCCCAAATTTTAAAAAGTCATGTTTTTCGGTGGATACAAGGCAGTGAGCACGTTAACAGCTCGGTGCTCTGATGCTGCTGTCACATTAACTCGGCCTGGAGGCCAATATTAAACCCACGTAATTAGCTCGAAAAGCTTTGAAAAAATGAAGGGGAAAAAAACCCTATCCTAACATCGAACCGAACGGTTTGGATCGGAGCCCGGCCACAGGAGATGAAACAATAATTCAAGGAAAAAAGCCGGGTCCCGGTCAACATTCAAACATCACCCCCCAGGTTCAGGCCCCCCGGCCCTTACTCTCACCTCTCCTACTCCGCTCCTTGTCTCACACACAACTCCTTCCCTCCGCTTCTGATTCCAGTCGAAATGTTCCGGGCGTTGCTGCTCCCTGACGCACACACGCCCCCTACTTTTCTGATAACTAATTTAAATTAGACGAATTAAAAATTAGATATGAATTTTTATGCATGCAGATTGGTTCGATGTTTCTAAAATCATAACATTTAAGGGATTTACATGTGCCTTTTTCACATGATTTTATACTACAATACATTTGAGCTTCATAGCACAATGGCCCTTTATTTCAAATATCTACCTATATATGTGAATATATACTCTATTAATACTCTTAAGTCTGCAGCTGCTGTCAACATTTTTCTATGCCACTTTTTATAACAGGAGCTGTAAATGTAATCTTGTAATGTAATTACAGTACAAGCTCTGCCTAGATCAAGATTTGTAATATACAATGGATAATATGAAATCAAATATTACATAAGCATTTATGACTTAAATGGGGACTGAATTATATTTTTGCTTATGCTGAAGATGATACATTTCCTTATTCATTCATGGGAGACAAGTGTCTCTGGCAAGATCAGCATTTGTTGCTCATTGCTAACTGCCTTTGAGAAGGTAATGAGCTGCCTTCTTGAAATGCTGCAGTCTTTGTGGGGTAGGTATCACACCCGTAGTTCCAAGTCAGGATGCTGTGTGGCTTGGAGGGGAACTTGCAGGTAGTTGTCCCCTTGCTTTTCTAGGAGATAGAGGTCACAGCTTTGGAAGGTACTGCTGAAGGAGCCTTGGAGAGTTGTGAAGAATCCTGTGTCAGATACTATGAAGTAGGTTTCATAGTCTTGAGTACATTAACAGCAAGTCTTTATTCACAACTCATAACTATATACATATATACAGTAGAGAGTACAGTTATGGAGCTGACTCCATCCTAGGTCTTTGCACATCTCTGTCCATCCCTTTACTGCTCCTGGCTCTGGGTCATGTATCCTCTGACATCACTGTGTTTGCAGTAAGGTACGAGTCCCACATTAATCCTGTATTTACCAAACCCTACTGCTACAAGCTTTATATGTGGTTTTATACGTGCAGTGTTTTATATGTGGTACACAATGAAGCCAATATGCACCATTGGTGGAGGACGTGAATGTTTAAGATGGTGGATAGGGTACCGATCAAGCTGCCTGCTTTGTCTTGGGTGTGTAAAGTTTCCTGAGTGCTGTTAGCCTATACTTATACAAGTGGAGATTATTCCATCATGCTCCTGACTTGTGCCTTGTAGATGGTGGACAGGCTTTGTGGAGTCAATGGGTGAGTTATTTGCCATAGTATTCCCAGTCTCTGACCTGCTCTTGTAGCTATGGTATTTACATGGCTAGTTAAGTTTCTGGTCAATGGTAAACCCCAGTATGTTGATAGTGGGGGATTCAGCCACACTAATGCTTTTGAATTTCAGGATAAATGGTTGGATTCTCTTTTGTCGTTGCCTGGCACTTAGGTGGTATTAATGTTATTTGCCACTTATCAGTCCAAGCCTGAATGTTGTTTAAGACTTGTTACATGCTAGCATAGACTGATTCATCATCTGAAGAATGGTATTGAAAACTATACAATTACCACTTCTGACCTTATGATAGAGGGAAGGACATTGATAATGCAGCTAAAAATACTTGGGCCTAGGACACAACTCTGAGCAGCTCATGCAATAATGTTCTGGGGGTGAGATGATTGGCTTCCAATAAATACAACCATCTTCCCTTGTGCTCGGTATGACTCCAACCAGTGGGGGTTTTTCCCCCTGATTCCCATTGACTCCAGTTTTGCTAGGGCTCCTTGATGCCACACTTGGTCAAATGCTGCCTTGATGTCAAGAGTAGTTCTTTTTATAAATAAAAACAGAAATGCTGGAAATGCTCATCAGGTCAGACAGCATCTGTGGAGAGAAACAAAGTTAATGTTTCAGGTCAACGACCCTTCATCAGAACCTTTCTTTAGTTCTTTCCTTCTTATGTGTAACATTATAAGGGATTAACTCATAGATGTGCAATTTTTGTTCTAATTTCTTTGGAGAAACCTATTTTTGAAATAAAGACTTGCACTTACATAGTCACATCACGGATGGTGTTCTGTCTTAACTTGACTTATCCACCAACAACCCATATCCCTTGATTCCCTGAGACACCAAAAATCTCTCTCAGCCTTAAAAATAAAGATTGGAGCATCCACAAGTTTCTGGGATAGAGAATTCCAAATAGTTGCAACCCTCTGAGTGAAAAAAATTCTCCTAATTTCAGTCTGTAGAGATCAACCCCTTATCCTAATACTGCTCCCCTGTGCTCTAGATTCCTTAGCCAGGGAAACAACCTCTCAGAGTGTACCCTGTCAAGCCAATTACAAGCACTTTACAGCCAATTAAGTACTTTTGAAGCACTGTAATGTAGGAAATGCAGAAAACGATTTTTACGCAGCAAGAAATAGAATTTTGATAGTGACCAGATAATTTTTGTGATTTTGATGAAGGGATAAAGATTGGCCAGGACTTTGGGGATAACTCCCCTGCTCTTCTTCAGAATAGTGCCATGGGATCTTTTACATTCACCTGAAAAGGCAGACAGGGCCTCAGTTTAACATTTCACCTGAAAGATGGTATCTCTGGCAGTGCAGCCCTCCCTCAGAACTGCACTGGAGTATCAGCCCAAATCAGCTCAAATTCTGGAATGGGGCTTGAATCCAGGCTTCTAACTCATAGGCAAGAATGCCACCAATGGAGCCACAGCTAGATACTTATAAACTCTTTTTAAGGTTCATTTTGAAACAGTCAGTCAAGAAAACTGGATTAAAACACAGAGATAAAAACAAAAAACTGTGGATGCTGGAAATCCAAAACAAAAACAGAAATACCTGGAAAAACTCAGCAGGTCTGGCAGCATCGGCGGAGAAGAGCAAAGTTGACATTTCGAGTCCTCATGACCCTTCAACAGAACTAAGTAGAAATAGGAAAAGGGTGAAATATAAGCTGGTTTAAGGGGAGAGGGGGGAAGAAGTGGGGGGGTTGTTGGGACAAGCAAGCAGTGATAGGAGGAGATAACCAAAAGATGTCACAGACAAAAGATCAAAGAGGTGTTGAAGGTGGTGATATTATCTAAAAGAATGTGCAAATTAAGATTGGAGAGCAGGACAAGCAAGGTAGCTCTATTGGGGGTGGGGTGAAATAAACCATGGGTGGAATACATTTAAAAATAATGGAAATAGGTGGGAAAAGAAAAATCTATATAAATTATTGGAAAAAACAAAAGGGAGGGGGAAGAAATGGAAAGGGGGTGGGGATGGAGGAGGGAGTTCAAGATCTAAAGTTGTTGAACTCAGTATTCAGTTCGGAAGGCTGTAAAGTGCCTAGTCGGAAGATGAGGTGCTGTTCCTCCAGTTTGCGTTGAGCTTCACTGGAACAATGCAGCAAGCCAAGGACAGACATGTGGGCAAGGGAGCAGTATGGAGTGTTAAAATGGCAAACGACAGGGAGGTCTGGGTCATGCTTGCGGACAGACCGAAGGTGTTCTGCAAAGCAGTCACCCAGTCTGCGTTTGGTCTCTCCAATGTAGAGGAAACCGCATTGGGAGCAACGAATGCAGTAGACTAAGTTAGGGGAAATGCAAGTGAAATGCTGCTTCACTTGAAAGGAGTGTTTGGGCCCTTGGACGGTGAGGAGAGAGGAAGTGAAGGGGCAGGTGTTGCATCTTCTGCGAGGGCATGGGGAAGTGCCATAGGTGGGGGTTGAGGAGTAGGTGGTGATGGAGGAGTGGACCAGGGTGTCACCACCAAACATATCTTCCCTTCACCCCCGCTGGTGGCATTCCATAGGGATCGTTCCCTCCGTGACACCCTGGTCCACTCCTCCATCACCCCCTACTCCTCAACCCCCACCTACGGCACCTCCCCATGCAAATGCAAATTATGCAACAGCTGCCCCTTCACTTCCTCTCTCCTCACCGTCCAAGGGCCCAAACACTCCTTTCAAGTGAAGCAGCATTTCACTTGCATTTCCCCCAACTTAGTCTACTGCATTTGTTGCTCCCAATGCGGTTTCCTCTACATTGGAGAGACCAAACGCAGACTGGGTGACCGCTTTGCAGAACACCTTCGGTCTGTCCGCAAGCATGACCCAAACCTCCCTGTCGCTTGCCATTTTAACACTTCACCCTGCTCCCTTGCCTACATGTCTGTCCTTGGCTTGCTGCATTGTTCCAGTGAAGCTCAACGCAAACTGGAGGAACAGCACCTCATCTTCCGACTAGGCACTTTACAGCCTTCTGGACTGAATATTGAGTTCAACAACTTTAGATCTTGAACTCCCTCCTCCATCCCCACCTCCTTTCCGTTTCTTCCCCCTCCCTTTTGTTTTTTCTAATAATTTATATAGATTTTTCTTTTCCCATCTATTTCCATTATTTTTAAATGTATTCCACCTATGGTTTATTTCACCCCACCCCCAATAGAGCTACCTTGCTTGTCCTGCTCTCCAATCTTAATTTGCACATTCTTTTAGATAATATCACCACCTTCAACACCTCTTTGATCTTTTGTCTGTGACATCTTTTGGTTATCTCCTCCTATCACTGCTTGCTTGTCCCAACAACCTCCCCCCACTTCTCCCCCTCCCCCCCCAAACCAGCTTATATTTCACTCCTTTCCTATTTCTACTTAGTTCTGTTGAAGGGTCATGAGGACTCAAAACGACAACTGTGCTCTTCTCTGCCGATGCAGCCAGACCTGCTGAGTTTTTCCAGGTATTTCTGTTTTTGTTAAGAAAACTGGATTAATCTTTCCTTTACATATGTTGGCATGACGGCCATAATAATTAGTTTAAGGCACTTTGAGCCACCTTTTTCTGTTTGAGGATACTATTGTTGTTGCAACTATTTCTAAGAAAGGCATTGCCAAAGAAAGAAGGTAAGGTTGGAAGTGAATGGATTGCACTTCAAGTCTCTGCTGCTCACACAGGCTTGTCACACACTCAAACTCAAGCATCACTTAGGACTGTACAAGAATAGCAGAGGATATGCCTATCCATCAGACCAATCTCAAAGATCACTTTGTATCTTAAAGTAAAATAATGTAATTTTCAAAAATAAATTTATAAAATATGTGTACATAAACTGCTGATTTGGGTTTATTTAAAACAGCAATAAGCGTGTTTCTAGAGCTTTTGAATTCCATACAAATGTATAAACAGAAGACTAAAAGACCAGACCCATCAATGCTGGCCCTATCCATTAGATTTTGTAATCATTGCACCCCAACTCCATAATTGCTAGTTATGCTAACTCCTGGGAAAGCAAAAAAATAAATAAATTTATGACCAATCCCAGGAGGAATGGGGAAATTATTCCCTAATTCCCTCAGGCAATCCCACAAACTCCAGGGAACCATAATTAACCATAATAACCATCATATAACATACTCAATGACTCTCCCCACCCTCACCCAATTTGCCCCTATGCCCTTAGGAACTTAGGACTGTACAAGAATAGCAGAGGATATGCCTATCCATCAGACCAATCTCAAAGATCACTTTGTATCTTGATACACTTCAATAACCCTGTCAGCCAGAAATGTCTCCAATACCTTGAAACTTATGATACCCTTCAGTTCTATTGCCCCCTTATGTAGCCCATTGGCTGCTCTCTATGTGAAGAAGTTATATCTCAAACCGTCTCAAATCATTGGAACAAAGAGCAGGAGTAGGCTATTCAGCCCCTCAAACCTGCTCCGCCAGTTAACTAGATCATAGTCGATCTTCTACCTGAATGCCATCTTCCTGCACTATCCCCACATCCCTTATCATCATTGGTATCTAGAAACCTAACGGCCTCTGCATACTCAATGATTGAACCTGCACAGACCTTTGGGGTTAGAGAATTCCAAAGGTTTACCATCCTCTGACTGGAGAAATTCCTCCTCATCTCGGTCCTAAATAGCCTATGCCTTATTCTGAGACGGTGTCCCCTGGTTCACCACCCACCCCCTCCAGGGGAAACATCCTTCCCGCATCTACCCTGTGGAACCCTGTAAGAATTTTGTACACTTCAGTGAGATCACTTCTCATTCTTCTAAACTCTGGAGAATACAGGCCCAGTCTCCTTAATCTTTTCTCATAGAACAAACCCACCATCCCAGGATTTTCATTTCTCATCTAAGCTTGAATCCATATCCCCTTGTCCTAGGGTTTATGTTAATATTGAATGCTGTTGTGTGATCTGGCTTATCCATCTGCTTTAAGTTTTTAAATATCTCAACAAGCTCACCTTAAAGCTGCATGTTTATAATGTAAATACCCTTAGTCCCTGTGCTCATTCTCAAAGTTCAGATTCCCAGTTCCATTTATGAACTTCATTGCCCTTCTTTCTACTTCCAACAAGGCTAGGTTGTTCCCTCGTGTTGCAAATCCAGGAGTGTGCACCGTACTAAATTTGGAGGTGGACCAGTGGTTTGCGCAAACTTATTATCACTCCCAGGCACTTCTGCTCATGCTACAGATGCTAAAACATTTTTTCACCACCTCCCAACATTGTGCTCATGGTTTAATGTTGTTTTCCTCTAACTTTCCCTCCTTGTGACAGTCTCCAATAATCAGGAGGGGGGAAGCTTGATAATGGGAGCTGCTAGGGGAAGTTAGCTATCAAGAAGGCTGGGGGGAGACTGGAGATTGGGATGAAGGGAGGGGAAGGCCTGCAATCCAGTTGGTGGGGAGGGAGTGTGGTGGGGAGTGGCCCATGATATGGACGGGGGGATGCTGTGGGCTTCCTTGAGGTGTCTGGGGTGAGCAGCCCAGCTCCTCCGGGCCCACATGTAGTGCTGAAACAGCTATTGGGAAGCCAGCTGCTTCTCTGCCACCTCCTCCCCTCCAAAACATGGGAAACGTGCACAACAGCAGTTAACTTCAAATCAGGTTCCTTGTTTCACACTGGGAGACTGGAATGTTAATTAAGCGCCTGCCTCCCCATAACAAGACACACAAACATTCTGATATTCCCCATTGCAAAAATGCTGATGGTATGTCTGCACTGGGCTGAGGTCACATTCAGCATATTTCACTTCTTAAACCACCCCTCTCACTGGTCATGTGGATTTGGGGGGAGGTGGGGGTAATATCGAGGCCTATGGGTATGAATGTGCAAGAAACTTGTCAAAATCATGTCAAAAAAATGATATTTAGTTCGCAATGTTTGATCACAGATTTGTTGAAATTTTGCATTATTCAAATCTAAGCTAAGGAAATCAGCATCATGCTCACTTGCTTGATATTATTATATGCATAGTGTTATTATATGCAGTCAGTGTTACGAAGTAATCGAATCAACAAGCAATTCTTTTTCACCCAGACATATTGCACATGACAAGCCTTCTTTGTCTTTGTAATAATTGTAAAATACATTGACGAATGTGGGCTATTCCCCTTATCTAAGTGAGAAACCAAGGCCATAACTCTATTATCCTACCACTCTGTGGCACAGTGGAGCATAGATGCAAGAACCAGAAGGTGCTGAATGCAATGGTAATACTGTACAAAAGCAAACTAAGCAAACTACTACAGGTGCTGAAGATCTGAAGGTCACAACCTGAAACATTGGCCCAAATCTACCATTCTCCAGATTGTCAGAGACAGGATGTAGGTAGGGACACAGTGGGAATTGCCCAGAAGTTTAAACTTCCGATCAGCAATTCACCTGACTGGACCCTCGGTGAATGTCTCCGACTTTGAGTTAGAGACAGAGATTTGGGACAGGTGTGCGGGACTTAACCTGATAGTTACACAGAAAATGTTAGACAATTTAATACCTGATCTAACACCTGGGTAACTCCACAACCAAAACCTCCCAAATACCTGCTTCTCCTGACCACTTGATTACCCCTCCTACCTGACTAGACTACCCTCCTTTCTGACCCAACAATGCCCCAACTATCCGGACTACCCCCTCCAGACCGACCTGGCTACCCACCAACCACCCAGCTACCCCCCTGGCCAACTTGACTACCCCCCACTACCCAACTATCACCTGTCTCCCTTCCAACTCATCCTAACTACCCCCTGACCAGACCTGACGATCCCTGACCCTACTACTCCCCCCTGACCCAACCCAACTTACCCACGATTTGACCTGACTACTTCTCCAACCAGCCCCCAACTAATCCCAAATACCCCCTAACATACAAACATACGGACATACGAATTAGGAGCATGAGTAGGCCACCCGACAACCCACCAGCTCATCTCGACTTCCCCGCAGACCTGACCCCAATACCCACCTCACATGACCCAATTGCCACTCTGACCCAACCTGACTACCCACCGCCCCCCCGACCCGACGTGACTTACCCTCCAACCATCCGGTGAGCACTTGACAACCCACCAACCCGACGCAACTAACCCCCACCTCCTACACTGACTCGACTCTCCTCCGACCTGATTACCCCAAACCATCCGACTATCCCCTGACGACTCAACTACTCCCCCAACCTGACCTGACTAGTCCTCCAACCTGATCGATAACCATCCAACCAACCAACAACCCCCGACCCAGCTACCCCCAACCACCCAACTAACCCGCGACCCAAATACCCACTTAGGCCACTCACACATCGACCTGCTCACTCATTCATTCACACATTCACTAATATTCATTAAAAGACTGGACTTTTAAATACCTACCTAAATACAGCAGCTGGTGCCACATAAGATGCCCTCTTGTTCCCCCGACTCTACTCCACTTCGATGGAGTTCCACTCCGTTGTGCATTTCTTTGCCAGCCAGAATCAGGAGATCCCAGGAGAAGTGTGCAGTAACATCCAATCTGGTAAATCTTTGCACGAGGCAGCAATGCACGCAGCATTGCCTCAGTTCAGGAGATTCAGGCCATTATTCTGTTTCTCTCCACACATGCTGCCTGACCTGCTGAGTATTTCCAGCATTTCATCTTTTACTTATGAATAAAATGGTGTTGTGTTTTTCAATAAATGGCTGGGCTTTATTTGGAGCAGATGAGTATTGGCTCACTGTCTTCTCTCCTGACTCAGCGTGATGGCTAACTCCCCAGCGCACCACGATTTGTATCTCTTGGGAGTTGATGGTTGAGCACTTGCTGCAATGGGCCAAGTAGATAGCCTCACCCATGGTGCACTCAAAAATATCCTCCACGAAGGAGTTCAAGAGCTCATGGCATTGGTGGAGATGCCAGTGTCAGGGTGAACCTTCTTCATCTCCTTGTAAATGTTGATCATGTAGCACTGCTCTGTTTCTTACTGCCTTTTGCAGTAGCTTGGAATTTTGATATAAATGTGTGAGGAGACAGGAAAAGAATGGCTGGGTCAACGAGCCTGTTCTAAACTGTCATGATACAATAAAGCAATTTCATAGTGACTCCTAGTGTTCCCTCCCGCTATTACTCATCCAATCTCCTGAGAGGGCCACAAAACCAGATTTATAAAAACCCTAGACCAATTCAGTGCATAAAGATCTGGGAAAATCCTGTCCAAACCACTAAGGCAACCAAAACAATTTCCATGACACACTGACCATGAGGGAGGAGCCCAACCCAGCCATCGTGTGTCCTTTCTATCAGCAATATTTTGCAATGCAGGCCATGATTTTCAAGATAATAAATCAACCTGGAAACAGCTGTGAGATGGATGGAAAAGCTTATGATGTTACAACTGGGATAGGAGGAGTGCGCAGTTTCTCTAGCCCCAATACTTTACAGGTCGCACCATAAGTGTAAGTGTTTAATTCACTCATCAAAATGGCCAATTGTTTACTTTTACTGTTGTTAGACCCAGACTAAGAGACTTTAACCAGGCTTCTTTCAATGAACTCAGAATGATTGATTATTATAAAATAAAACTTCTTTTAAAGAAACAAATTGCAAAAACTGGTTAACATGCAATTTGTAACCTGGAAGTGTAACTATGTACCCCATTAAATTGCAACACATGCTTCCACAATCACATACACCCGTACACACAAAGGATAAAACAAATAGAGTCTCTTCAGAGTTAGCATTTAAGGGAAAAAAGCACCTTCTGGCCAATGGGAAACTTTATGAAAAAGGATAAAGTTAAAAGGCTTTTGACGCTGTCGATCTGTTGTTCCTGCATCCAAAGGCTGGTCACAATGGTTGTCTGGAAGTTCGTTCCAAAGGAGCTTCGGTGTGGAGGAGAACAGAGCAAAATCAATATCCTTGGGACCTCTCCCTCGTCTCAGCTTCTCAGGTTTCCAAATACAGCCGAGTTATACTGGGATGAGCTCTAGCTGGATACTGATAACTACACTGAAGTTCAGTTGACACAGGGAGCAGGCGAGTTGAGCAAGCTTCTCCTTCTCAGTTTATTCCCAAAATTTGAGTCCAAAAAACAAGTTTAAAGCAGAAACTCATCTCAGCCAAATGGTTTCCAGAAAATCACCAGGGGCTCTCTGAAATCAGGAGCTTTTTTATTATTTCTCCGGCAATTAAAGTTCAAATAAACAAATAGTTATTATATCCTCAGGTGCCTTGCTGGTCATTTAGCTGAAGTCATGTGACTTCTTGGAAAAGGCAGTTTACTCTCTGTCTAAAGTGAACTTATAATCTTTTCTTAAAAAACTGAGGTCATTTCCCAAGAAAGTGTCCAAATTAGTCAACGTCCTTCCAATTAAAAAAAAAACCATATAGTTCGTAGAGATATGTATTTATAACACACCTCCATCCTTAAGAAATGAAATGCTATTTCCAAATGTACTCCATTACAAAGTGTACAGGAAAAGCATATACAACATATGAGAAACAAATTCAAACGTACACTCTCTCCTCATTCTCTCCTCATACAGAACCTATACAGTTTTATCTGACCTTCTTGATTTCTAAATAATTCCAAGAAAATTACATCCTTGATAATGCATCATAAATTATATTATCCTTCCCAGCAATAAGTTACAAGGCTGTATTAGTAAGCTCCATCAGAACAGTCTGGCATTCTGAATCTTAAATTTTTCCACAAAGTCCAAGGACTTATGGACAGTATATATTAGTGTTTCTTTATAACCATGACCGACATATACCTCAAAGTGTTTAAGAGCCAGTAACAATCCTAGGGTTTCCTTTTCTATTATAGAGTATCTCTTTTGATGCCGATTTAATTTTTTAGAAAAGTACCCCACTGGCTTCTCTATGCCCGATTTATCTTCTTGCAACAAGACTGCACCCATCTCCAAGTCACTAGCATCAATTGCCATCTTGAAGGGTTTAGTGAAGTTAGGGGCAGTCAACACCAGTTCATTAGTTAGGATAGCCTTCAGCTTCTCAAACGCTGTCTGGCACTTTCTTGACCATACCACCTTTGTCTTCTTTTGCAGTAAATTTGTTAGTGGAGCAGCAATTGTGCTGAAATTTGGCACAAACTTATGATAGAAGCCACAAATCCCCAAAATTCTTATGACTTCCCACTTAGTTTTAGGGGCAGGGAACTCCAACAAAGCCTGCACTTTCGGTGTTCTTGGCACACCTGTCCTTGCCCTATGTTATGTCCTAGGTAAGTTACCCACGCTTTTGAAAACTCACTCTTGGCAAGGTTTGTTGCTAGATCTGCTGACTCTAATTGTTTAAATAGGGTTTCCAATTGTGTTAAATGATCTTTCCAAGTGTTGCTGTAAGTCAGTACATCATCCAAGCGAACCACACAATTAGGAACACTGATTTCACTGGGTTCATTAGTCTTTGGAAAGTGGCTGGAGCATTTTTTAGCCCAAATGGCATCACTTGGCATTGATATAGCCCATTTGGCGTGACAAAAGCCAATATCTCCTTAGCTCACAACGTTAAAGGTGCTTGCCAGCATCCTTTCAACAGATCTATCCTAGTAAGGAACGTGTCTGTGCCAACCCTATCAATACAAGCTTCTAAACGAGGGATTGGGTAAGAATCTGTTTTTGTTGCTGCATTAACCTTTCTATAATCCAAACAGAATCTGGTTAACCCATCAGATTTAGGCACTAACACTAACTGGAGAACCCCAACTGATTTGGCTAGATTCATTTAGGTGATTTTCCAACATATACTGAATTTCTGTTTTCACCTGGGCCTGTTACTCCTGACATAAATGTTAAGAATGTTGTTTTATAGGAGGAGATTCCCCTACATCGACATCGTGAATGACTAAAGTTGTACACCCTGGTTTATCCCTACAGATTCCTTTAAATTCTGTAAGTAACCTCATTAGATCTTCTTGTTGTCCTACCTCTAAGTATGAAAAGATAGCGTTTGACTGTCCCAATATTGCAGTGTTAGCTAACCAGATAGTAGGAGATTCAATTGGTGAACTGTCTAAGTCTCCTTTTGCCTCACTCTCACTATCTCTTTCATCCTCCACTGTCCCTACTACCTGACATATCTGCTCCTTCTTATCCTCCTCCCTACGATGGTATTGTTTTAACATGTTAATATGACACAGCCGATACCTTTGCCTACGATCTGGGGTGTCTATCAAATAATTTATTTTACCAACCCTCTTAATTACCTTGCAATGGACCACTGAACCATGCGTTTGGAGGTTCCCCCTGTAAAGGCAATAACACTAACACTTCATCCCTTGGTAGAAATGTTCAGATCTCAGCTTGCTTATCTGCCCATTCCTTCATCTTTGTGAAACCTTAAGATGTTCTTGAGCCACTTTGCAGACTCCTGGAACACGGATGCATAATCTAACATGGAGGACTTGTTCCTCTGTCCTAAAAATCTTTCTTTGATTAATTTCAGAGGACCTCTTATCTCATGTTCGTAAATGAATTCAAAAGGACTAAAACCGATAGATTAATTCGGTGAATCTCAGGTAGCAAATAAAAGAAAGTCCAGTCCTTTGTCCAAATCATGGGGATATTCATGACAAAGCATTTTAATCATTGTTTTGAGAGTTTGACGGTACCTCTCTAAAGTACCCTGTGTTTGTGGATGATATGCTGTAGACTTTAACTGTTTTATACCCAAACTGAAAAATTTTAGACATATAATTGGAACTTTGATCCAACTGGATCTTCATTGGTATTCCATATTGAGTAAAAAATTGGGTTTACTTCTCTACCACTACCTTAGCTTACAGATGGCCTCTGGAAATCGAGTTGTCAGACCCATAATAGTAAGGATATACTGGTGCCCTGCTTTCATTTTCAGTACTGGTCCCACACAGTCTACTAACACCCTATTAAACAGCTCCTCAAAAACTGGTCTGGGAATTAAGGGTGCTGGTTTGATATAGGTTTGGTTTTCCCACCACCTGGCATATATGGCACATTTTACAAAACTGCACAACATACTTGTGAAGACCTGGCCAGAAAAAAATGTTGATTTATCCTCGCTTGGGTTTTTCATATCCCTACAAACCCTGCCATAGGAATTTCATGTGTAATATCGCTTTACGATATTTAGGCGGTACCACTATATGATGGACAACCGTCCACTCTTCGTCTTCAGGTCTGTGAGGATGTTTCCACTTCCTCATTAGAATCCCCTTTTTAACCTAATAACACTCCAGAACTCCCTCAGCTTCAGCTTCAGTTTGGGCTGATAGCACTTCCTTACTTAACTCCGGATCGGCTTGTTGAGCCTCGATTAGAGAAGAGTTATGAAACATTTCCTTTGGATTATGCAAGTCTCTAAAGAATGTTTCAGCTGATCGAATATCTGACTGTGGTATCACTTTGACCTCCAATGATGGACTTTGTTTGGCCATTGCCTAGGTCACCACATATGAAGGAAAAATTCCTGGAACTTTTTCCTGTAACTGCTCCATCTCTTTATTCTCACTTGGGCTTTCCAAAATTAAGGGAGAAGCCATCACCTTCACTCCTGCTAAATCATTTCTCAGGAGTAAGTCAACTCCATCTATAGGTAACTTCTGGACAATCCCTACCGTCACTGTCCTGGATATTAGGTCACATTCCAAGTGCACCTGGTACAAAGATATGGGTATATACACCCCACCAATACCATTTATTAAAACTTGGCTTTTAATGCACTCTCTGGTGGTAAAGTTTTGCTTTACCCCAGCAAAAGTGTTTGAGTGGCTTCTGTACCTCTTAATATAATTATAGGTTTAGCTGTCTCATTTGAGGGATAAGGGGCTACTTTTCCTCTCAACAAAAATTCTTTAGAACCCTCATGTACCTTATTCACCTCCCCTGAAATCACTGCAGTGTGAACACTCAGTCTCACAGCTGTAGTTACGCTACAATATGATCAGTTGTATTTTCAGTCAGGGGTCCTTTTTCTGAATCACAATAAGTCCCATGGATTTACCACAGTCTGCACAAAGGCGTCTCACTTAGTTACAATGGAAACACTTAGGCCTTCAGATATCACTTCCACCCTCAGTACCTTCCTTTCCGATCTGAGGAGGAGTTCCCAGGGCATTTCCAGCCGTACCTTCTCTTTCCTGGCTACTTGCCTTCCTTCCCCTCGCCCACTTTTTATCCTTCTGGGGTTTGTGGGGGTGATGGAAAAAGGGTTTGGGTTTATGGACAAGCTCATAATCGTCAGCCATCTCTGCTGCCTGTCTCGTTGTTGCAACCCTCTGGTCCTCCACATAGGTTCTAACTACTGGAGGAAGCGAATTTTTGAATTCTTCCAGGAGAATTATTTCCCTAAGAGCTTCATATGTGGCATCTATCTTTAGTTCCCATATCCAAAGGTCAAAATGACTTTGCTTTACCCTCTCAAATTCAGTATGAGTCAGCCTAGGCTGTTTCTTATGTTACAAAATTTCTGCATGTACGCCTCAGGGACCAACTCATATGCACTAAGAATAGCATTTTTACTGCATCATAATCCATAAAAACCTCTTCTGAAAGTGATGCATAACTCTCATGAGCTCTGCCCATCAACCTGTTTTCCAGGAGCAGTGTCCAATTTCCTTTTGCCACTTCATTTTCTTAGCTACTTTCTCAAATGAAATGAAGAATGTCTCAGCATCCCTTTCCTCAAGCTTTGGAAGGGCTTGTACAAATTTAAACATCTCCCCATTGAGCTCTGAGTTGAGGGCAGTTTTTCCATCATCAAAATGTTCTGTGGCATCTGGGGCCTTTTTTGTTAATTCCAGCCTTATAAGCTGGTATTCCCTTTATCATTACTTCTCTCTTGTCTGAAATTCCATTTCTAGCTGCTTAAATGCTCTTTTTCTTTTTCTGTTCTTCCCCTTGTTCAAGTTTAAATTTCTCCATTTCTTTTTAGTGTTCAAGCTCCTTCATTTGCAACTGAATCCTACCTAACTCAATTACTCACCCCCTGGAGAATGTGGTTTCTCTTGTATCCCTTCCAATTTCAAATGTTGCACTGTTACCTCCACCAAGTCTACTTTCCTCACCCTTACGGTTAATTCTAACTTCAACCCATCTGCCAATTCCATTAGCTTAGACATGGTTATTTTTTGTAAACCAGTCAGGATCTTCAATCTTTAAAAAAGACTTAGCAACTTCCAAAGCAATTTTGGTTAACTAATGCATAAGAAACCAGGTATCTGTCCTTATATCCATTACCAATTGTTATTATTCAACTTCCAATCATGTTTTGATATCCCAGACGAGCCCCAAATCTATGTTGAGCACACAGTTTCTCTAGCCCCACTACTCCACAGGTCATACCATAAGTATAAAGGTTTAATCCACTCATCAAAATTGCCAATTGTTTACTTACACTGTTGTTAGACCCAGAATAAAAGAGCCTTTAACCAGGCTTCTTTCAATATGCTCAGAATGACTGGTTTATTATAAAATAAAACTTCTTTTTAAAAAACAACTTGCAAAAACTGGTTAACATACAATTTGTAATCCAGAAGTTAACCATATACCCTTTAAAATCCCAGCATACAGACATACACACAAAGGACAAAACAAATAGGGTCTCTGCAGAGGTTGGCATTTAAGGGAAAAATCAGCTCTGGCCAATGGACTTGATGAAAAAGGATAAAGTCTGTGGACTTTTGATGCTGTCAATCTGGTGTTGCTGCATCCAAAGGTGGATCGCTGGCCATAGTAGTTGTTGGGAAGTTCTTTCCAAAGGAGCTTCGGTGTGGAGGAGAACAGAGCAGAATCAATGTCTTTGGGAGCTGTCTCTTGTCTCAGCTTCTCAGGTTTCCAAATGCAGCTGAGTTATACTAAGATGAGAATCTCCAGCTGGATATTGATAACTATACTGAATTTCAGTCGAGGCAAGGAGAGAGCGAGTTGGGCAATCTTCTTTTCGGTTTATTCCCAGAAACTTGAGTCCAAAAAACAAGTTCAAAACAGAAACTCATCTCAGTCAAGTAGTTTCCAGAAAATCACCAGGGCTTCTCTGAATGCAGTTTTCTTTTCTCCAGCAATTGAAGTTTAAATAAACAAATAGTTCTTATCTCCTCAGGTGCCTTGCTGGTAATTTAGCTGAAGTCATGTGACTTTAGGCAGTTTGCTCACAGTCCAAAATGAACTTATAACCTTGAAAGGCAAACCCACGTCAGTTCCCAAGAAAGTGTCCAAATTAGTCAATGTCGTTCTATTTTTAAAAAAAACAGATAAAAAAACAGTTCTTGGAGATATGTATTTAGAACAATGACCATCAAATAAATCTCAGTCCTGGACATGAGAATGATATCTACACTGTCAGCCCAGTGCAGAACTGCGGAAATGAGTTATCATATTTAAGGCACAGAAGGAGGCCATTAAGCCCATTGAGTCCATGCTGGCTCCCTGCCAGGCAATCCAGTCAGTCCCACTCCTGCGCTTGATCCTCGTAGCCCTGCAAGTTAACTTCCTTCAAGAGCGCATCCAATTTCCTTTTCAAATCATTGATTGACCCTGCTTCCACCACCCTCATGGGAACTTACCTCCAAGTCATTTACACTTGCTGCATAAAAAGGTTCTTCCTCACATTCCTCCTGCTTCTCTTGCCCAAAATCTTAAATCTGTGTCTCCTAGTCCTTGTAACATCAGCTAACTGGAACAGTTTTTCCTTGTCTTCCTGACCTATGCCTATCATAATCTTGTCCACTTCTATCAAATCCCTCCTCATTCTCCTTTGCTCCAAGGAGAGCAACCCCAATCTTTCCAATGTAATCTTGTAATTAAAATACCCCAAATCCCCCACCCCTGGAACCATTCTGGTAAACCTCCTCTGCACTTCCTCAATGACCTTCACATCTTTCCTAAAGTGTGGTGACCAGAATTGGATGCCATACTTTAGTTGGGCCCTAACCAGAGCTTTATACAGTTTCTGCATAACTTCCCCATGTTCGTACTCATTTATGAAGCCCAATATCCCATATGCTTTGCTAACCATTCTCTTAATATGTCTTTCCACCTCAAAATTCCTCTGCACTCTTTAGAACTGTGCCATTACATCTACATTGCCTCTTTCTATTCCTTCTGCGAAAAGGCATCACCTCACACTTCTCTGTATTAAATTCCATCTGCCACCTGTCTGCCCATTCTCCTCACCTATCTATGTCCTGTTGCAGGCAATTCTCACTGTTTGCAACTCCTCCAAGTTCAGTACCATCGGCAAATTTTGAAATTTTACTCCATATCTAAGATCCAAGTCGTTTATATCCACCAAAAAAAGCAGAGGCCCTAGCACTAACCCTTGGGGATCACAACTGTCTTCCACCTTCCAGTCTGAAAAACAACCATCTACCATGACTCGCTGCCTTCTGTTCTTAAGCCAATTTTTTATCCAATTGGACACCGCCCTTCCAATTCCATAAGCCTCAATTTTGTTAACCAGCCTTTTATGTGATACTTTGTCAAACACTTTCTTAAAATCCAAGGAGTGTCCTATATACGGCATCTGTCACCTACATGAAAGACTGCCAAACTGGCAGCAGCTCCAGGGCTACCGTAAGGAAGTACCCAGTAAATCCAGCACTACAATTTTCAATATACTGTACTATCATTGTCACCCCAAAATGGGGAAGAAATCAGCCACATAGAGGCACTAAAACTTGCGGCAGCCACCGCAGAGGCGCAATGGAGAAAGATCGCTGTCTTAGGCCTTTCTGCCATAGTGCACTAAGGGGCTGGAAAATTTGTAGAACCCTTCAGGCTATATACCTGACATTAAGTGTACTTTGTGATTATGAAGGGTATTGAAATTGTATTGAGGCACCTCGGAGAGGAACACGCTGTATGAAGGAAAGTTGAATTATATTGCACTTTCTGTAATTTTTCAATTTAAAATGTTTTGCCCCCAGGCTGTACGCCTGAATGGAATGTATATTGTGAATATGCAGAGAATTACAATTGTACAGAAGCACCTAGGACTGGAACATACTGTGTGGAGACATGTCAAATTTTATGGTACTCTCTGTTATTTTCAAGCTGAAATGTCTTGCAATGTACTTTTACAAATTTTATGAATAATGTTTATTTTTGGATAAAAAACATGGATGCACCAGCACAGCAACAAATCCTATAAGGATGGAGGATGTTGCACTTTCGCTGTTTATTGGAAAGGCCAAACAGCGGTAGTGATAGGAATCTAGGACACTGAGCATGTCTTTATATTGAGAAACTATAGCATGACTAAGATAGCCAAATATTGTGGTATGGCCATGTAGTGTATAAATATAATTTGGGTTCAGGCCTTTAGAATTGGACATGACTGCAGATGTATATTGAAAAAAAATCAATATAATGTTTAATTCTAACAGATTCAAGTATCAGTAAAGCAGCCACATGACCACAGCAGTAAGAGGACAGAAGTATTTAATTGGCTGTAAAGTGCTTTGAGGTGTACCATGGCCATGAAAAGCACTATATAAATGCAAGTCTCTTTTTTTTTCATCCTTACTAATAGGACATAGCCATTAGATGTTAAAGCAAGGCTCCATCTGCCTGTTCCATTGGTTTATGTGGACATTCAGAGAACACTAAGCAGTTCTTCTTCAACTGATGCCAACAGAAATAGATTAATCCAAGAGCCCTATGTGGGATCTTGCTGTGTACAAATCAGTTTCCACGTTTAACCACAACAATGGCCACTGCGCTTTAAAGCAATGTATTATAAATCATGCACTTTGAGATGTTTCTGAGACGTGATACAACCACAAGGGGCAATTTTAATCTTCTCTGAGCAGCAGGAAAGGAGATGGGGAATTGTTAATATGGATCGAGAAGCTTCATTTCCCCTGCATTCCCAACAAGCTGCAATTTTAACAAAGCTGGGTTTTCACAGCTCAGTGGGAGTCCCATTAATAAATGTTAATCAGGGCCTTGGCATGTACAGGTGAATCTATGGGGAAACCAGTAAAATATGTTCAGATGAGTTAAACAAATTATCCATTGTGGATAGTATTGAAGTTTAAATAATGAGAGGTGATCTTATTGAAACATGTATGATTCTAAGGAGGCTAATTGACAGGGTAGATGGTGAGGGGGTGTTTCCCCTTGTGGGGGAATCTAGAACTAGGGGGCAAAGCTTCAAAATAAGGGGCCTCCCATTTAAGATGGAGAGAAGGGGGACTTTCTTCTCTCAAATCTTTGGAATTCTCTGCCCCACAGAGCAGTGAAGGATATGGATCATTGAATATATTCAAGGTTGAGTTGGACAAATTTGATCCACAAGCGAGTCAAGGATTATGGAGAGCAGGCAGGAAAGTGGAGTTAAAGCCAAAATCAGATCAGCTGTGATCTAAATGGCAGAGAAGACTTGGGGGGAAGAATGGCCTACTGCTGGCATGCCCCCTCAGTTTTGTACTGATGTGTCAGCCTAAATATTGTGCTCAAGTCTCTAGGATCCACTACCTCCTGACTCAGAAGTAAGAGGCCCAGAGAGATTCTGTCAATGTAACTGTTGTACTAAAACCAGCAAAACAAATACATAATAATCCTCCTCCCTTGAACATCCTTGACACAATGTTCTAGTGCTGTCATTTTGGAGCAACAAAATTGCAAGGTTTTGCTTTCTGTTCACTTCATAGCAGGCTGCAAATGTTCTTTTTTACTTTAAAGCACAGAGACAATAGTGCATATCGCAGATTCTTGAAACATCAAAAACATATTTAAATACCATTTCAAGGAGCCTCATAAAATATTGAAGAGAATTAAAAGTTTAGTCTTTAAATTAAGAATTTAAGAACTGCTGTATTCATTTATTTTCAAAGAAGCATAACCTGATTTTATGAAGCCCTGCTGGAGATGTTCATTGGGATTGGGTTTAGACCAAAAAATCAGGTGCCTAACCTCTCAAGAACAACTTGCAAGTTGCCTGATTTTCCAACTGGCAAGCCGGGCACAAACACTAAGGCTATGCAAAGCCCCACGTTTGATCTCCGGTGAAGCCCTATGCACAGCATTGAATCTGTGCACATATTAAGTTCTGGGGTCTGGCCTGCTTAAGATGGCTTCTTGAATGGAGACAATATTTTTTGTTGCATAAATTTTCATTTTATTGTAACGTTTTCAATTTCCACTTGTCGCATTTTGTTTCATTCATTAGTTGAGGTGCAACCTCCATCTGAATGTATGTCTCTCCCTTCTGGTTTTATCTCCAGAGTCTTGCAAATTGATGTTATTTTCTCCTGATAGAGTACTTCTTAATTGTTGTGGGATGCTGGCATTTCACTGTGTGTGTTCCTTTGAGGGTTTGAAATGTGCTGCGACATTGGGCCAGAATTTGCAGGCAAAATACCAGTGAGTTTATTGTGTGGAAGTAACCCAGTAATTTGTGGGGAGGTAGAGGTGCCTCATGAGTTGTGAATCACCACAAGTTGCTGAAACGATTTATGCCACCTCGCTATGAGCCTCACGAAAATGGCAGCTTGCCCTCAACCATTCCATGAGTTTCAAAAAATTGCCGCACTTGAATACTTAAAATTAATTAAACTCACACAGAAAGTTAGGGCTAACACTTAATGATGCAAGTTCCCTTCTAATTATGTGATTTCTGGTCCTGCAATGCCACTCAACTTCTCCAGCCCAGAATGGGAGCAACTGAAACTCGAAAATCTCATTCCTGTAAGTAGTAAATTGTTAAAGACATTTAAAATGTAAAATGAAAAATTTTAACTTTTCCACCTCTTTTTTTTCTCTCCCCCTTAATCCGAGCTTTCTTTCCTCTTTTTAATTTGACTGTAATTCAACCTATTTCTTCTCCATTGTTCCTCTGTTTATTCT
Source organism: Cetorhinus maximus (assembly GCF_964194155.1). Lineage (NCBI taxonomy): Eukaryota > Metazoa > Chordata > Chondrichthyes > Lamniformes > Cetorhinidae > Cetorhinus > Cetorhinus maximus. Next base: position 97,365,865 of record NC_135884.1, read on the forward strand.
TCATCCTTAAACCTTATTGGTCTGTTGGTCCCATCATTCATTATGTGTTCAAGTCATGGAGCCAACAGTCATAATGTGGAGTGAAACACAAGCTTTTCAACGAAAGGAATTTAGCTTTAGTCCCAGTGGCAGGCTTGAATCTGTCCTAGAGAGATGTCATTCTCTGTAGAGGACTTTGATCTACACAATTATTAATCCACTAATTTTTATATCATTGCTAATTTGATACTTCTATAATGCTGTAAGATATCACCTTCTTTCAGAAGTAACTGGACTGTTAAATTTCATATATTCCAGACATAGACGTGTGCATGGGCCCGATTTTAACTCAGTGCAAGTAGATGGGTTTTGAATGAGTTAACATCAGGCCCCATGGTGTATTATTCACCCTTTTTAACTATTTTGTAGCTACTTCAGGATATTTTTGTATTAAACTTACGACTAATGAATGTGACCCCTATGGCTTTTTGACAAAGAAGGAACATATCAATTTCTTGTCTTCGCAAGAGAGGGAAGGACCTGCAGGAAAAGTAAGCCTAAAATTGTGTTTGTAATCTCTGCTACACTCTGGGAGAAGAAAGGGTAAATGCTAAACATGTCAAGGTCTTGGAAAGGGTGCAGATGCGATTTACTAGAATAGAACCAGGGATGACGGACTTCAGTTGTGTGGAGAGATTGGACAATAAAATTGTTCTCCTTGGAGCAGAGAAAGTTAAGAGGAGATGTAATGGAGGTGTTCAAAATTATGAAAGATTTTGATAAGGTGGGTATGAGCAATTGTTTCCACTGGCAGTAGGGTCAGTAACTAATGGGCACATTTATAATAATTGGCAAAATAATCAGGAGGGAGATGAGGAAAATATTTTTTCACAGTGAGATGTTATGATATGGAACACACTGCCTGAAAGGGTGATGGAAGCAGATTCAAGAATAACTTTCAAGGGAATTGGATAAATACTTGAAGAGCCAGACAGGGACAATGGGCCAAATGGCCACCTTTTGTATGATTCAATGATTCTGTGAAGTTCAAACAGTTTTCAGAGCTCATAGACCAAGTAACTGACTCCAGCAGGAGCTGATAGATCTAAATTGTCAAGGCCATAAACCAACAGTTAGCATGTAAGTTAGTCTGACAGCATCTGCGGAGAGGAACACAGTTAACGTTTCGAGTCCATATGACTCTTCATCAGAAGAAGAATCTTCATCATCTGATGAAGAGTAATATGGACTCAAAACTTTAACTGTGTTCCTCTCCGCAGATGCTGACAGACCTGCTGAGTTTTTCCAGCTATTTTTGTTTTTGTTTCAGATTTCCAGCATCCGCAGTATTTTGCTTTTATGTAAGTTATTCTGTTTGGTCAAGATAACCAAGTCCAGGAGAGAGGGGCGCAAAGAAGTATTATTTTATTTAGTGTTTTTCAGCTATTATGTAAAGGATAGGAGAGCGAAAGGAGTAACCAGCTGGTAAATGAGCCTATTTCTTGTTTCATAGTTAAAGGCCATTCGTCATAGGTCCTTGACATGTTAGTTTAAAGTGGTTGATACCTAAAAGATGAATCCTTGCAATAAAATGGAGCAGTTTGATGGATCAGGCATCAAATTAGGTGAGAAAAGGAGTCTTGCTTTGTGAAGTTCATTGCATGAGAGTTTAGATGATGGGTTTTCCTCTGTGATCCCTACCTGCCTGACAGGCCAGGAGTGTGCTGGAACTGTCAGATGGTATCTGCACTCAAGCTTTCCAGCCCATTTTGTTTTCTTGGTCCAGGTACAATCCTGGCGCCTTGCCAGCTCTTGCCTGGGCCTCATATTGGAAGATAGAGCAAGTAAGAGGAATACAGTTTTCATTCTTAAAGACCAACAGCAATGTACCTGGCAGTCTGTATTAGGGCGTTCTTGCGGTTAATGGAAATGGTGGAAACTTCAAAACGTGTTACCTGTGTCAAATATTAATCTTAGGGATATTCCTGAGTTTTCTGCAGATGCTTTGGTCTGAAGCGACCTGCAGTGCAAGCCCTTATGCCATTTTATTTGTGTGACCTTCCAATGGGTCATTGAACAGCCAGCCAATAAGGAAGTAAATTGGGAAGCTGGTGCTGGCCCTTTGCACCTTATTACCATGCCAACATGCGGCTGGATTTTCAGCCCCCTGACGGGACCGAGATCAGAAGCAGGTGGGAGATAAAAAATTGCCCTGCAAGCTGGCATGCCTTCCCCAGCTCTATCCTGTCTCCAGGCTATTTTTGCAGAGGTGCAATTGGCCTTCTCCGCCTGTGGGAATCTGGAGGCCAACTGGAAAATTTCAGTCAACGTCTTTTAATTGGCCTCAATTATGCTCTTAATGATTCTGCTTAGCTACCCATTACATATGAGTGGGTAGCCCCGCCAGCCCTCAATCTTGCCTCCCCAAAACTGGCCCAGAGGCAGGATTGGGGTCTGACGGGGCTACCTGCCCACATGCGACGGGTTTCCAAGCAAGATTATTAAGTGCCTAATTGAGGCCAATTAAAAGATGCTAACTAATTTTCCAGTCAGGTTCCCATTGGAGGGGGTGAGGGGAGGCCAGTTTAGGTGCCCAGAGCAAGGTACCCGCTTGAAGCTCTCCCTGCCAGTCTGGGTGCAGCAACAGCCTCATCCTGCCCTGTGGAGGTGTCCCCCTACCTGCTCCCCACTCCTGCCAGTTGTGGCCTGGCTGCTGAATCGATTTTTAAATAAAGATTTAAAAAAGTTAGGGAGGATGCCTCCAGGTTGATGCATCCTCTCCCTTACTTAATGTCCATTACAGCCTGCCATTCCTTTAAAGCTGGAAGGTCCTCCAGCTTTGAGAGCCCACCCGCTAACCTTGGGCAGCAATTCTCCCCTCTGGCTATTAATTGGCCAGCCCAGGGAAAATCACAGGTAACTGATTGTTTCCCTTTCCTCTTCTTCGGAAGAGTCATATTGGATTCAAGGTATTAACTCTGTTTCTCTCTCCACAGGTGCTGCCAGGCCTGCTGATTTTTCCAGCATTTTCTGTTTTCATTTCAGATTTTCAGCATCTACAGTATTTTGCTTTTAATGTGAAACTATTGCCTGTATGCAACAGTTTAAGGGAGTTATATTGGATCGTTCCTAAAAATGGGAGCGGGAATGGCAGTACAAGGTCGGTTTTACATGATAACTGCATTCAGCCAGCACTCCCTGCACTGTTCATTGGCTGCACAAATCAGCAGCACAACCCAACATCCTGTGTGGCTAGCACTACTTGAAGGCAGCATCTTATAGAGGTGCATTGTGTTTGCAAGAAATAGTGTGTGTTCGTTGTGATTGAATCTGTGCTGTAATACTTTGAGGAATGGCTGAGTACTTGAAAGAGTGTGCACCAAGATTTTCTGATAGTGCACTAGAGGCCTTTTTATGTTAGCTGGAGAGGAGGAGAGAAGGAATGCTGAGGGCCCTTGGAACAGTAGGTAGTGGGGAGAAGTAGTGGGGAAGGTCAATGCTCAATAGTATAGTTTCAACTCCTCCAAAACCATGGATGCAGTTCAGGAAGAAGTTGAATGATCTCACACGAGTTGTCAAGGTAAGTCAGTTCAATCTTCAAATGGAACATCCTACCACCTGCACCACTAGACTGACCCACTGCTCATTCACTGCATTTTCATCATCCACCTACCAACAATCTCTGTTAATCAGTGCTCAACTTTTCAATCATATGTGTTACCTCACCCTCATTCAATAAGCACTGTTGCAACCCTTACACACACATAACTCACAGCTCTGGCAACTATTCAACCATAACAGCCACATCACCCAAATATAATTCAAGATACTCACTGGTATAATTCCCCTTTTCTTGCAGAAGAAGGTAGCATGTAACAAGAGGCAGAAAGCAAGAAACTGGAGGGTGACAAACACCTGCATGTCTTAATCCCATGGAGAAGACAGTTCTAGCCATCATGAGAACAGGCATCACTGAGGCATGAGGGGTCAATGATGAGGGTCTCCGCATTCCTAATCATCCTCCTCTCTTCCCAATACTCCCTACTCCCTCATTTAACTATCTCTTCTGACTCACAAGCTGCATTTCTTATTTTCTCCTCTCTTATCATTGCAACCCAACCCTTGTCCTTTTTTCAGTTCAGATATCCAAGAACTGGAACCACTCCAGCCAGAGGATGAAGAGGAAGAAGGTGGGGATGATGAAGTGACTCAATCTTACACTTGTAACCACCAGTTCAAAGACTAACATTGTACCTGGTTTAGAGCTTAGGATGGAGGGATCTGCACATGGCGCAACACTGGGCACAAGTACCCAAGAGTCAAGGCTGAGGGAAAGAGTGGCTGCTCACTGGAAGGAGAGGTTGTACATTAGCTCTGCTGAATAGGAGCCAGAAGAGGAATTGCATGGTCCAAGCTAGAGGAAAAAAAGGCTGTTGGTTGTACACAACAAAATGTCTGGAGCCCTGGAGAGTCTTCCAGAAAGTCTGCACATAATGTCAAAGTGGAGAAATCCACCTCCATCTTGAAAAAGGGTTTGATTTCACAGAACCTTTTTGATGTAAAACAGGTGATCATTGGCAGCAACATACCTGCAGAACACATCATGATGCAGTGTCTGATGAGCAAGGCCACATCTTCCAATGCAACTTCCATCAAAGCTGTAACTGCTGCTTTGGAATCTTAGACTCCTGTCCTGCCAATGTGGCTCTGGTTACCAATGTTGAAAGGGCCTTCCGGGGCATAACAACAGCTCTAATAGATGCCAATGAAATCATAGTGAAAGAGGAGGTAGTTGAGATACTGGATGGGTTAATAATTGATAAAGAAAATATATTAGAAAGGCTGCCTATATTTAAAATTGATAAGTCACCACCGCCAGAAGGGATGCATTAGAGGATACTGAGGGGAGTAAAGGTGGGAATTGCAGAGATATTGGCTGTAATCTTCCAATCCTCCTTAGATATGGGCATGGCACCTGAGGACTAGAGAATTGAAAATATTACATCCTTATTCAAAACGGGTTTTTAGGATAATCCCAGCAACAACAGGCCAGTCAATTTAACCTCAGTAGTGAGAAAGCTTTCAGAAATAATGATGCAGGATAAAATTAACAGTGACTTGGGCAAGTCTGGATTAATTAAGGAAAGCCAACACAGATTTGTTTTAGGCTAATCGTGTTTGTAATTTGATTGAGTGTTTTTGATGAGGTGACAGAGAAGGTTGATGAGGGTTATGCAGGTGATGTTGTGTATATGGACTTCCAAAAGGTGTTTGATAAAGTGCCACATAACAGGCTTGCTGGCAAAGCTGAAGCACATGGAATAAAAAGACGAGTGGCAGCACTGATGGAAAGTTGGCTAAATGACAGAATACAAATTACTGGCGAATGATGGAATTTTGGGAAGGAGGAAGGTAGACAGTGGCATTCCCCAGGGGTCTGTCTGACAACCACAGCTTTTCTAGACTTGAGTGTACAGGCAAAAATTTCAAAATTTGCAAATAACACAAAACTTGGTATTGTGAACATTGAGGAGGATAGTGGTAGACGTCAAGTGGACATAGACAGGCTGATGGAATGGGCAGCCACATGGCAGATGAAATTTAATGCAGAGAAGCATAAACTGATACATTTTGATAGGAAGAACAGGAAAGGCAATAATTCAAAAGGCGGTGCAGGAACAAAGGGACCTGGGGGTATATATGCTAATTCGCTGAAGGCAGCAGGCAGATTGAGAAAGTAGGCAAGAAGGCATATGGGATCCAAGGCCTTAAAAATAGAGGCATAGGCCAGAATTTTACCAGCCCTTTGTAATCGGGTGGGAGGCAGGGAGGGTGGTAAAAAGGTGGCAGAAAGTGTTGTGATGGACACTTGACATGTCCCTGCAGCCGGAGGCAGTACCAAAGGTGTGAACGGTAGTGACTTGGCTACCTGCCAACAGGATTTTATCAGACTCAGATCCACCCCCCCCCACTGCATGGTGAGTCCGCCAGCTGCATCAAGGTGGCCTCTTAGTGGCTTCCTGGGAGTGGAATTTCCTTTCTGGAGTCTCCATGGCCCAAGGAGTGGCCTCCCAATGGCAACGGCTGCCCCCACTCATGGCTCAAAATCTGCTGCTGGAGGGTTCACCCCTCCAAACTCTGGTGCCTGCCTGCCTGGCCTCAGCACATCCATAACTCACTTACTGGCCCTTTGAGAACAGCTCAATGTGAAGGCATCCCTCCTCCTTGCAGCCTCAGCAGCAGCCACTGGTGCAATCTCCATGGAGACCTATAATTTTTAAATAGAGAAATTTGAACGTCCAGTTGATAGCTGAAAGCATGGCACAGCAAGATTTCATGATTTAAGACTTTTACTGTAATAAACAGACCAATAGCACCACCGAATAAACAATATTGCTGTAGGCAACTTGTACCTTAAACTACAGAACAGAATTTTCCCCTTTTACTTTTAACACAACCAAGAAACCCACTACTCAGGTACACTTTACACTATCCCTTAAGTAGTCATTCAAATTTCCCCTGGACACAGTCCAAAATGATTCTCAGCTCCCGAGAGTTTACATCCATTCCTTTCCTTTCCCAAAACAAAAATAAAAATAAAAATACCTGGAAAAACTCAGCAGGTCTGGCAGCATCTGCGGAGAGGAACACAGTTAACGTTTCGAGTCCGTATGACTCTTCAACAGAACTAAGTAAAAATTGAAGAGAGGTGAAATATAAGATGGTTTAAGGGGGGGGTGGGACAAGTAGAGCTGGATAGAGGGCCAGTGATAGGTGGAGATAGCCAAAAGATGTCATAGACAAAAGGACAAAGAGGTGTTGAAGGTGGTGATATTATCTAAGGAATGTGCTAATTAAGGGTAGAAAGCAGGACAAGCAAGGTACAGAAAGCACTAGTGGGGGTGGGGTGAAGAAATCGAAATAGGTTAAAAGGTAGAGATAAAACAATGGATGGAAATACATTTAAAAATAATGGAAATAGGTGGGAAAAAAAAATCTATATAAATTATTGAAAAAAAAGGGGGGGATTGGAAAGGGGGTGGGGATGGAGGAGAGAGTTCATGATCAAAAATTGTTGAACTCAATATTCAGTCCGGAAGGCTGTAAAGTGCCTAGTCAGAAGATGAGGTGCTGTTCCTCCAGTTTGCGTTGAACTTCACTGGAGCAATGCAGCAGGCCAAGGACAGACATGAGGGCATGAGAGCAGGGTGGAGTGTTGAAATGGCAAGCGACAGGGAGGTCTGGGTCATGCTTGCGGACAGACCGAAGGTGTTCTGCAAAGCGGTCACCCAGTCTGCGTTTGGTCTCTCCAATATAGAGGAAACCGCATTGGGAGCAACGAATGCAGTAGACTAAATTGAAGGAAGTGCAAGTGAAATGCAGCTTCACTTGAAAGGAGTGTTTGGGCCCTTGGACGGTGAGGAGGGGGGAAGTAAAGGGGCAGGTGTTGCACCTTCTGCGGTTGCATGGGAAGGTGCCGTGGGAGGGGGTTGAGGTGTAGGAGGTGATGAAGGAGTGGACCAGGGTGTCCCAGAGGGAATGATCCCTGCGGAATGCCGCAAGGGGGGGTGAAGGGAAGATGTGTTTGGTGGTGGCATCGTGCTGGAGTTGGCGGAGATGGCGGAGGATGATCCTTTGAATGCGGAGGCTGGTGGGGTGATAAGTGAGGACAAGGGGGACCCTATCATGGTTCTGGGAGGGAGAGGAAGGTGTGAGGACAGATGCGCGGGAGATGGGTCGGACACGGTTGAGGGCCCTGTCAACCACCGTGGGTGGAAAACCTCGGTTAAGGAAGAAGGAAAACATGTCAGAGGAACTGTTGATATGATGTAGGGTGTCAGAGGAATCACGGATGTAGGTGGGAAGGGACTGGACAAGGGGAGAGAGAATGGAGTCAAGATAGCAAGAAATGAGTTCCATGGGGCAGGAACAGGCTGACACGATCGGTCTGCCGGGACAGTCCTGTTTGTGGATTTTGGGTAGGAGGTAGAAGCGGGCCATCAGAGGTTGGGAGACTATCAGGTTGGAAGCTGTGGAAGGAAGATCTACAGAGGAGATGAGGTCAGTAACAGTCCTGGAAACAATGGCTTGATGTTCAGTGGTGGGGTCATGGTCCAGGGGGAGGTAGGAGGAAGTGTCTGCGAGTTGACGCTCAGCCTCTGCGAGGTAGAGGTCAGTGCGCAAGACAACAACAGCACCACCCTTATCAGCAGATTTGATGACAATGTCAGGATTGGACATGAGAGAACGGAGTGCAGTAAGTTCAGAGAGAGACAGGTTAGAGTGGGTGAAAGGAGCAGACAAATTGAGACAACTAATGTCACACCTACTGTTCTCAATGAAAAGATCAAAAGAAGGTAAGAATCCAGAGGGAGGGAGAATATTGGAGGCGGGTAAAAGGATCCGTTGAACGGGGAGAGGACTCCTGCCTAAAGAAGTGAGCACGGAGACGAAGGCAGCGGAAGAAGAGTTCAGCATCGTGCCGAGCCCGAAATTCATTGAGATGAGGGCGTAAAGGTATGAAACTAAGTCCTTTGCTGAGCAAACATGATTCCATTTCCTTTCCCAGCCTAATTTTTAACCCTAGAACTGTCATTCACAGTGAGGGTTTTGCCTGGAGGGTAACCTAGCTAATCTTCCAGCCCCATTTCAAATCTTCACAGATTTGTTTTTTACCAATCTCCCAATAATCTCTTCAATAAGCTCCCACCTGTATTTCTACATGATGAACTGCAGAGGCTCTCGGTCTCTTTCTGCTCTTTCTGTCCAGAATCCTGGACGACTGCCTGTGTCTGTGAGTTTCAAGGATATCTTAGAAACCCTTCCTCTATCAAAGCCCATCTCCATGGCAACACAAATCACATGGGCCTTGTGTCCAGCCAGAAATGCTGGTTAGCTATCCTTGATGGCAACTCTCTTTTATCTTAGAAGTAAATGGACAGTTTAAAGCATAACTGTTTATAACCTGACATTCTCAACACCTTCCTGGGACTATGGAGGCTAGAAGTCTAACCACTGTAAATGTAGATGCTGCTGCCATTGTCCCTAAGTGTTTTCCAGCAAAACAACCCGAGCCTCCATTTAATCTTTAACAGCAACTTCACCCAACCCTGTTCTTAGGCAGACTTCAGAATAGGTCACATGACCCACTTCATTTTCCCCTTAGTTAAAGACACAATCTCATATTTGTAACACCATCACTATCAGTGGTGTTGCCAAGGCTGCAGAGCTGCTGACCCTCTGATTGGGCCAGCAGCTTCAAAATGCAAGCTGCCATCCTTATTTGGATGGCAGCCCCAGTGGCAGCCTCTTAATTGGCCACTTCTGGTAAAATTGCACCCTGCTAGGGAGCTGCCTTCAGTCCTGACAATAAGATAGGGTACAAAAGCAAGGAAATTATGATGAACCTTTATAAAACACTGGTTCAGCTTCAATTGGAGTATTGTGTCCAATTCTGGGCACCACACTTTAGGAAGGATGTGAAGGCTTTAGGGAGGATGCAGAAAACATTTACGAGAATGCTTCTGCAGATGATGGACTTCAGTTACCTGGATAGATTGGAGAAGCTGGATGTGGCTGTTCTCCTTAAAAAAGAGAAGGTTGAGAGGAGATTTGACAGAGATGTTCAAAATCTTAAGGGGTCTGGATGAAGAATACAGAGATAAACTGTTCTCATTGGCAGAAGATAAAAGCAAAAAACTGCGGATGCTGGAAATCCAAAACAAAAACAAAAATACCTGGAAAAACTCAGCAGGTCTGGCAGCATCTGCGGAGAGGAGCACAGTTAATGTTTCGAGTCTGAATGACCCTTCAACAGAACTAAGTAAAAATAGAAGAGAGGTGAAATATAAGCTGGTTTAAGGGGTGGGGTGGGACAACACTCCACCCTGCTTGCTCTCATGCCCACATGTCCGTCCTTGGCTTGCTGCATTGTTCCAGTGAAGCTCAACGCAAACTGGAACAGCACCTCATCTTCTGACTAGGCACTTTACAGCCTTCCGAACGAAATATTGAGTTCAACAATTTTAGATCATGAACTCTCTCCTCCATCCCCACCCCTTTCCAATTTTCCTCTTCCTTTTTGTTTTTTCCAATAATTTATATAGATTTTTATTTTCCCACCTACTTCCATTATTTTTAAGTGTAATTCCATCCATTGTTTTATCTCTACCTTTTAGCCTATTTCGATCCCTTCCCCCCACCCCACCCCCACTAGGGCTATCTGTACCTCGCTCGTCCTGCTTTCTACCCTTAATTAGCACATTCCTTTAGATAATATCACCACCTTCAACACCTCTTTGTCCATTTGTCTGTGACATCTTTTGGTTATCTCCACCTATCACTGGCCCTCTATCCAGCTCTTCTGGTCCCACCCACCGCCCCCCCCCCTTAAACCAGCTTATATTTCACCTCTCTTCTATTTCGAAACGTTAACTGTGCTCCTCTCCGCAGATGCTGCCAGACCTGCTGCGTTTTTCCAGGTATTTTTGTTTTTGTCATTGGCAGAAGGGTTGAGAACAAGACATCAACGATTTAAGGTGATTGACAAAAGAAGCAACAGCAACGTAAGGAAGAATATTTTCATATAGTGACCAGTTGGAATCTTGAATGCACTGCCTGAGAGTTTGGCTTTCAAATAGGAACTGGATAAGTGCCTGAAAAGAAAAGTACTGCAGGACCATGAGGATATGACGCGGGCGGGGGGTGGGGTGGGGGGTGGGGGATGTGGGGATGTGGAATGAGTGGAGTTGCTCTTGCAAAATCCACCTTAATTCCATTTCTGTTTTACAGATGACTGTGTTACTTTTCTTTACTGATACTGAAAATATAGCTAATCCACGTCCCCTTTTCCCTTCCCACCTTTTCTAAATGCAGTATGCTATACCCCACAATGTTTAATTCTCAGTCCTGATTACCTGTAACCATGGGGAGGATTTTTCCCTAACAGCCAGCCAGCATGAATCACGCGCTGAAACGCTCATCGCTGCCTGGGTGTGGGGGGCGGCGGGGGGGTGGGGTGGGTGGACGTCCTTACGTGACTCTGTCACATGAGCGGGAACATGTTGCAAATGAGTTTTAAAAGTGTTTTTTAATCACTGGTCAAAACCTCATCCTGCCTGTGGATGAGGTTTCGCCAAAAATGCCAAGGCTGCTTTGCCTATTCGCCCGCCCGCCAACCAAATGGGTTGGACAGGCAGTGAAACATTCCATTGAATTAATTGATTAAGGGCCTTAATAGGCCTCTTAATTGTCGGCGGGGGGGCTGCCGCCTCTCGTGCACCCCCCCCCGCCGAGTAAAATATTGCGAGAGTGCACGATGACATTGGGACGCTCACCTGACGTCATTGCGCACTATTTTATTCCGGTTCAGGTCAGGCGTGCACCTACCCAACAAGGGAAAACTTCTGTCCCATGTCTCAGGAATCCAGACTATGGCCGGGATTTTCCTGCCCCTTCGCGGGTGGGACCCACCCTGGGCAAGGCGGCGCCCCAGCCAGAAGCCCATTGACTTGCGGCAGGACCGGGAGATCACAGCAGCGGGCGGGTGCAGAAAATCCCGTCCAAGACCTGGTTTCTTGCAATGTATTATTGCCTCAGTTCCCCTGTTTATTACAAACTCTGTGTGTATTGCTGTACAGACTTGTTTAATTCATTTTTTGTTTCAGTTCCTTTTCATTTTTTTTAATCATCATTTTGTACTACTTTTCTAGAATTCTATTTATTTGTTGGCCATTCATGCCCTCCCTTAGTCTATCCCATGCTTTCCTTTCTTGTTTTATTTATATTTAGACTTGTTTCATTTCTTGATGATCCCTCTGAAGCCTCTGCCAATTACCTGTTTACCCTTTCGCTGGGACTTTGGTCCTCTTCCGGGTCAGGTAGAGCCCATCCATCCTGTCCCAGCACTCGTGCATGTGCCCCATGAAAAGAAACTCCTGTAACCCACCATAGCCCTTTCCAAATTTTTCTCTAGCTGCCTTGAGATACCCCTTACACTGGGAAGGAGGATGGGAAACACACCGTTAGAGACTCTCACTCATTGCTCAAGAGGAAACTATCTGCCCTCCTAATTGTAGAGTCCACCATTGCTACCACATTTCTATTCTGCTGTCATCCATCTTGCAGCACAGACAGACTGGAGGAAATACTCAAGTGCATGCTGGGGGGGGTGGGGCGGGGCTGGCGGGGGGAGGGGTGGCGGCAGGGGCGGGATGAGGATGAGGGAAGCAGCCACGCAGATGGAAAAGCTTGTCATAAGTGAGCATTCTTCCGCAGCTGAGACTATTTGGCTGTGTCTCCCTTGACATGCTTGGAGTCAGCTCTCTGACTCACTCAAGCAACGCAAAAGCACGAAAGTGCCACCAAATGCTCCTGAACTTTTCACCCCAGGGCGTAAACTATAAATTAATGTGCGGTTTACAAACATACGAACAAGGAGCAGGAGTAAGCTATTCAGCCCCTCGAGCCTGCTCCGCCATTTAATAAGGTCATTCTTGATCTGACAGTCACCTCAAATCTGCATCCTGCCTACCCCCAATCACTATTGCTTGCCAAGAATCTAACCACCTCTGCCTTAAAACTATTCGAAGACTCTGCTTCCAGCACCTTTTCAGGGTGAGAGTTCCAAAGACTCATGACCATGTTTTAGGGGGCAGCAGAGAAAGTAGCCAACTGAGCAAGTTGTACAATCCCCTTGTGGAAGGAAGCCATGGCACAGTCACTGGTGGAGGTGCTCACAGCACCTTGCAATGTCTTTATTCAGGTTTGGACCAGTATCTATTATGGTTCAAGCTAGCAGTGCAGCCTTGCAGTGCAGGTTAGGAGAATGCCTGTGCCTGAGTTGAGAGCACAGTCTGCAGTCCAATGGCCAAAGCTGCCGCCAATTGGTCAAGTGGAGTGGGGTGGAGGCCGGTGGGAAATCAGACAGCCAATGAACGCACTACACACTGGTCATCCAAGTGGTGGCCAACACTCTCCTGCATGTGTGAAGGGCCCTTCAGACTTAACCAAGAGAGGTTCTTAGGACACATGCTAACACCCGCATCTCTCTCTTTGATCCTGCAGGTTGAGCCTTCAGGATCATGGAGCCTACTGATTTGGCGGTATGCCTTGTGGCTTAGAGACCAGAGAAGAGGAAGAAGAAGAGTGCTGCGGAGGTGCCTGGCTTGGCAAAGGGAGCAACACCTCCCTCAATATGAAGGGGCGGCAGGGCCTGCTGTGCGTGTAGCTGAAGATCCACAGTGAGCAGTCACTCGTAGGCGCCTCACTACAACCAGGGTCTATAGACGGCTTGTCATTCCTGCAGATAACTGAGAACCAGTGTCGCTGAAGATGGCGCATGTGTAGGGAACGAGTCGGTCACATATGCCACCTGCTGCAGGGTTTTGTGCCACAGGGACATGGAGACCATTCACTCCCAGTGTCCATGAAAGTGACAACAGTGCTCAATTTTTACACCAGTGGCTCCTTCCAGGGCTCCACAGGTGACCTGTGTGGGATCCTGCAAGTGTCCACGCACAAATGTATTCAGGAGGCCACGGACGCCATCTTCATGAAGGCGCACAACTTTGTGCATTTCGCCCAGATCAGAAAAGCCAGGAAGCAAGACCGCTGGGATTTGCGCGGATCTCAGGTTTTCCACAGGTGCAGAGTGCCATCAACTGCACTCACATGATGCTTAGACCTTCATGGCAACAAGCAGTCAACTATGTCAACCGCAAGGGTTTCTGCTCGCTGAATATTCAGCTGGTGTGCGACCACTACAAACACATCCTACAGGTTTGCGTATGATTCCCAGGGAATGTCTATGACTGTTACATCCTTAACAGGTCTCAAATCCCTGACATCTTCTAGGGTCCAAAGGGGCTGCAGGGTTGGCTCCTCAGGGACAAGGGCTACCTACAGAGGACATGGCTGATAATGCCCGTGCAGGGGCCTCAGATGCAGCACAGCGAAGGTACAATGAGGCTCCTGCCATGACTGGACTTTGGTGGAGCAAACAATAGGCATTTGGCAGATGAGATTATGGTAGCTCGATAGGCCCGGTGGAGCACTGCAATACAGTCCACCAAGAGTGTCGTTCACCATCATCACTTGCTGCAAGCTCCACAACCTGGTGCTGCAAAGTGGGGAGGACCTGGCTGTTAAGGAGATGGAGGAACTGCACGTATCCTCCAATGAGGAGGACGTCAAAGGGGATGATGATGACGGAGTCCTTGAAGGTGAGGATGCCAGCACTGAGGCCACCACACTGGCCAGACGAGGCAGGCGCCCTCGGGAGGCTCTCGTAGCCGCAAGATTCATGGAGGATGATGACGAGATGCACTGAGGACAGTCTTGACATCCTCACTTTGCAGCTGTGAACATTTGGTTCCTGTGTGTCTCATGGGCACATATATACCCTCAGTGCTCAGGCTCATGTCATGGAGATGTTGCGGAGGCCCTGATTGTTCTTAGATTCCAGGAGGATGATGACGACATGCAGTGAGGACACTCCATAGATCTTCACATTGCCTCTGTGAATGTTTGACTCCTGTCTGGCTGAGGGCAGTGTCAGGAAGATATAATAATTTTCATAATGTTATTGGAATTTATTGTAGAGTAATAGTGGGGTCTGTGTGTGTGTGTGTGTGTGTGTGTGTGTGTGCATGTGTGTGTGTGACTTAATTGAATTAAAGGCAGCTGGTCTGAAGGCTTTGATATAACAGAAGATAAGTTAGGTTTGAAATGTTAAGCAGGTAAACATAGTTGCAAAGGGAACATTTGCATTTTTAAATAAACCAAACTAAATTGAATTAAAAAGAGGGAGTGAAATATTACACCTAACCGGGGGAAGTTAAGAAACAGTGTGTTTATTTTTCCCAAAGATTACTGGTAAAATTGGGACTATGAGAAATTTGTATTATTAGAGAGGTCGAGTCCAAGGACATAGGGGAACAATGAGAATTTGCATTCAAAGGGGAAAATATGGATAAAGGAGAGAAGGCTGTGTGCAAGGGAAGGCATTCTAAGATCTAAAACAAGTCTGAAAAAGCCTCCAACATCTACGCCTCAAGCTGCTGTCTATAAAGAACTGAAGTTAAGAAAACTCACTTTGAATAGGATTGTTCAGGGTATCATGTTTCTTTGCCCTGGGTCTTTTAAAATCTGTGTCTCTTACTGTTGCCTTAACGAAAGTGTAACTGAGAGCTAGATTAACTCGGGGATTTAGAAGTTAACATAGAAGTAATTTACAGATCTATGTGTGTACTTAAAATCATTTCTTTTATTAATAAAGGTTTAATTTAGTTTTGTAAGAAACCTGTAAGACTCTTGGTCTTATTACAACTGAATTCAAGGCACACACCTCAAAATTTGTACAAATTGCAAAACAGTTGTGGCAGTTGTTTCACGTTTTCGTTGGGATTTGAGCAGCTCAGCATATATCATTGGCTGTGCCATAACAGCAGCCTGCTTGCGCTCTGTGACCAGGGTCATATCATGGAGAAACAGCCATGAAACTTTAAATGCACCTGATCCTTTGTCAGCATTCAGCACCTGACCCCTCCAGGAGCACAGCGTCACCGGTCACAGATGCTGAAGAGATGGGGGAGGGGCAGCCCCACCTCAAAGTTGCTGAGAGCACACAGGGAAAATGACGGAACTCTGTGATGCCTGCCCACAGCATTCTAGCAGCAATGAATGTTCTAGCGAAAAGGGTAAATAGGATGGTCAACAGGACTTTAAACTAGAAAGTGGGGGGGAGGGAAGGGTAAAACTCCAAGAAGTATGACTAATGGGAAACAAAGCAGCAGGTTAGCGTGTGGGGGGCTGGATTCAACTTCATGGAAAATTATGATAAAACTGAAAAGAAAGGAGAGCCCAGGAGAGGCTATTAAAGTTTCCAGAACACAAAATAGGACAGAGTGTTTGGAAAGGGCTAGGAATCTAACTTCAAGCACATCAGATAAAGGGAGAAGGGAAATACAGGACTGAAGGTGTTGTATCTGAATGCACACAGTATACAAAATAAGGTAAATGAGCTTGTGGCGCAGATTGAAATTGGCAGGTATGATGTGGTGGGCATTACGGAGACATGGCTGCAAGGGGATCAGGACTGGGAGCTAAATATACAAGGATATACATCCTATTGAAAAGATAGGCAGGTTGGCAGAGGGGGTGGGGTTGCTTTGTTAGTAAGAAATGAAATTAAATCGATAGCAAGAAATGACGTAGGGTCAGATGATGTAGAATCTATGTGGGTAGAGTTGAGGAACCGCAAAGGTGAAAAAAACCATAATGGGAGTTATGTACAGGCCTCCGAACAGTAGTCAGGATGTGGAGCACAAGATACACCAGGAGATAGAAAAGGCGTGTAAGAAAGGCAAGGTTACAGTGATCATGGGGGATTTCAATATGCAGGTAGACTGGGAAAATCATGTTGGTAGTGGATCCCAAGAAAAGGAATTTGTGGAATGTCTACGAGATGGCTTTTTGGAGCAACTTGTGGTGGAGCCCACTAGGGAACAGGCAATTCTAGATTTAGTGATGTGTAATGAGGCAGATTTGATAAGGGAGCTTAAGGTGAAGGAACCCTTAGGAGGAAGTGACCATAATATGATAGAATTTACCCTGCAATTTGAGAGGAAAAAGCTGGAATCAGATGTAACGGTATTACAGTTGAATAAAGGCAACTACAGAGGCATGAGGGAGGAGCTGGCCAGAATTGACTGGGAGATGAGCCCAGCAGGAAAGACAGTGGAACAGCAATGGCAGGAGTTTCTGGGAGTAATTTGGGAGACACAGCAAAAATTCATCCCTAGGAAGAAGAAGCATACTAAAGGGAGGACGAGGCAACCATGGCTGACAAGGGAAGTCAGGGACAGCATAAAAGCTAAAGAGAAAGCATACAATGCGGCGAAGAGCAGTGGGAAACCAGGGGATTGGGAAGCCTACAAAGACCAACAGAGGACAACTAAAAAAGAAATAAGGAGGGAGAAGATTAAATATGAGGATAAACTAGCCAGTAATATAAAAGAAGATTGCAAGAGGTTTTTTAGATATATAAAGGTTAAGTGAGAGGCAAAAGTGGACATTGAGCCGCTGGAAAATGACACTGGAGAAGTAGTAGTGGGGAACAAAGAAATGGTGGAGGAACTGAATAGGTACTTTGCGTCAGTCTTCACGGTGGAAGACACGAATAACATCCCCAAAGTTCAAGAGAATCGGGGGGCAGAGGTGAGTGTGGTGGCCATTACCAAGGAGAAGGTGCTAGGAAAACTGAAAGGTCTGAAGGTGGATAAATCACCTGGACCAAATGGATTGCACCCCAGAGTTCTGAAGGAGATAGCTGAAGAGATAGTGGAGGGGTTAGTGGTGATCTTTCAGGAATCACTCGAGTCAGGGAGGGTCCCAGAGGACTGGAAAATTGCTAATGTAACCCCCCTGTTTAAGAAGAGAGTGAGGCCAAAGACGGGAAATTACAGGCCGATTAGCCTGACCTCGGTCGTTGGTAAGATTTTAGAGTCCATTATTAAGGATGAGATTTCAGAATACTTGGAAGTGCATGGTAAAATAGGGCAAAGTCAGCATGGTTTCATCAAGGGGAGGTCATGCCTGACAAATCTGTTAGAATTCTTTGAGGAGGTAACGAGTAGGTTAGACAAAGGAGAGCCAATGGATGTTATCTACTTGGACTTCCAGAAGGCCTTTGACAAGGTGCCGCACAGGAGGCTGCTCAGTAAGATAAGAGCCCATTGTGTTAGAGGTAAGGTACTAGCATGGATAGAAGGTCGGCTGTCTGGCAGGAGGCAGAGAGTGGGATAAGGGGGTCCTTCTCAGGATGGCGGCCGGTGACTAGTGGAGATCCGCAGGGGTCAGTGTTGGGACCACAACTTTTCACTTTATACATTAATGATCTAGATGAAGGAACAGAGGGCATCCTGGCTAAGTTTACAGATGATACAAAGATAGGTGGAGGGACAGGTAGTGTTGAAGAGGCAGGGAGGCTGCAGAAGGATTCGGACAGGTTAGGAGAATGGGCAAAGAAGTGGCAGATGGAATACATCGTGGGGAAGTGTGAGGTCATGCACTTTGGTGGGAAGAATAGAGGCATAGATTATTTTCTAAATGGGGAGAGAATTCATAAATCTGGAGTGCAAAGGGACTTGGGAGTCCTAGTCCAGGATTCTCTTAAGGTTAACTTATAGGTTGAGTCGGTAGTTAGGAAGGCAAGTGCAATGTTGGCATTTATTTCGAGAGGACTAGAATATAAAAGCAGGGATGTGCTGCTGAGGCTTTATAAGGCTCTGGTCAGACCACATTTAGAATATTGTGAGCAATTTTGGGCCCCGTATCTCAGGAAGGATGTGCTGGCCCTGGAGAGGGTCCAGAGGAGGTTCACGAGAACGATCCCAGGAATGAAAGGCTTAACATATGAGGAACGTTTGAGGACTCTGGGTCTATACTCGATGGAGTTTAGAAGGATTAAGGAGGATCTGATTGAAACTTACAGAATATTGAAAGACCTGGATAGAGTGGACGTGGGGAAGATGTTTCCATTAGTAGGAGAGACTAGGACCCGAGGGCACAGCCTCAGAGTAAAGGGAAGACCTTTTAGAACAGAGATGAGGAGAAAGTTCTTTAGCCAGAGAGTGGTGAATCTATGGAATTCATTGCCACAGAAGACTGTGGAGGCCAGGTCATTGAGTGTATTTAAAACTGAGATAGATAGGTTCTTGATTGGTAAGGGGATTAAAGGTTACGGGGAGAAGGCGGGAGAATGGGGTTGAGAAACTTATCAGCCATGATTGAATGGCGGAGTGGACTCGATGGGCCGAATGGCCTAATTTCTATGTCTTTGTGGTCTTATGGTCTTATGACAAGCACCATTGAGGTGCAAGCATCACTAATGTGTCCAGTGATTGTGAAGCCGGACCATCACTTTGGTCTGAAGGTTACACACGGCACAGGGAAGAGGCCCTGGGCTGAGACACCTGCCTTTATCTTGTGCAGGAACCAAGGTTTCATGCCTGAGTGACAGAAACACTATTCATCATAACAAGGAGCCATAGGCAAGGAGACATTCTTGGAAGTTTATTGACAATAGTGAACAGTATGTAGAAGTGATTAACAACCATGACCAGGCTCTGCAACTACATCTTTTTAACCTTCCTAACCCTGTCTTGGTGCTCCCCTGACATCCACAGCAGAGGTGGAGGCAGCCTACTGACTGTGACGCCCTGTCTGTGATGACTTTGGTGGGTGTCCTTTGGAGGGCCGAGACTTGGTGGGCCCTGGCCTGCTTTCGGAGACCTGCTGTGTGGCAGTGGCACCCTCCTCAAACTGTGAAACTGAAGCTGCGGAGGTCATAGGAAGAGGGGATTCGAATGGGCCGGTCACTCCCAGAGTCACCTGGGTGGATGGCCCTGGTGTATGTACCTGCTGATCCTCCTCCCTATGGGTGCCTGAGGGTCCCTGACTGACTCCGTGAGAGGAAGAGGTAGTTGAAGTGAGATCGATCTGTGCAGCACCCCTCCCGCGTACACACTGTTGGAGCCCAACTATGGCATCAGCAATGGAATTAAGCCTGCGCAGCAGTGCAGGTGTGACATCCTGGACCAAGGTCTCCATGGCGGCTGCCATCCTGCCAGTGTTGACCTTGGTGCGTTGCAATGCCAGCGCAATCACCTCAGCCTGAAGGCAGACAGACTCCTCCATTCTACCTTGCAAACTGAAAAGGGCAGCGACCATCCCTTCCTGATTTTCCCGAGATTACCTTTGCAGTCCAGCAACTGAGACATGACTGAGTCCAGAGGTTCATCATCTGACTCAGACTCAGCAGATTTCTGGCCTCCAGTAGTGCTCCAAGTGCCAGAAACCTGAGAAGTCCCTGCCGCCACCTGCTGTGGATCAGACAGTGTGATGTGCTCACTAGATTGTGACCCCCTAGGCTACTCTTAAGCTAGGTCCCACCGAGGTGTGTGTCTCTGCGCTGGTGGAGGGTGTGGGTGAATGCTGTGACAGGTCTTCAATTAGGGTGTCATGAGATTCTTTTTCCGAGGTCTCTTCGAGGCTTAAGTAGAGCACCTTGCTGGTGGGCACCCTTGTCTGCTTTCCAGATGTGCCTGTGAAAGCAAGGAAAGATAGTTAGCGCATGGCAGGGGACTGTGGAATGGGAATCTCACTCACAGCATGGTTGTCTGCTGGATGTTGCACTGCTGGATCCTTACTTGGTTGAGCACTACCAACTTCACTGTTAGCACAGGAATGGTCTAGATCATCGCCGGTCAGCTGGATGACTCTAATTTCAAAGTCTGTGAGGACCTTGACATCGAGCATTTCTCCATCAGTCTGCAACCTCTCCCTTTTATTGTGTACCAGCTTGTCCTGCATGAAGCCAGATGGAGAGAGTGTATCAAAATGCCTGCCAGGCCAGGCGAGAAGGATGCCTGGCATCTGTGGATGGTGAGTGGTGCTATGGACGGGGTGAGGACACGATCCGCAGGGCAGATGAAAATGTGTGTAAGAGAGTGAATGGTGATGTCCCTTGAACTGGCAATGAGTGAGATCCCTGTGGATGTGTGAGTGTGTGAATTGAGAGTGATGAGATGAGTGACTTATCCTAATGGAACGGAGGAGACCATTCACCCTCTTTCGGCACTGGGTGGCTGTCCTCTTTTGCAGGGGATTGGCACTTGCCACCGCCTCCCATGATGGATTTGACACCTTGCTTGCTGGTCTTCACCCAGAGTGGGGCTAGAGAAATTCACGGCGAGCCTCCACTGCGTCCAGTAGGTGCCCGAGAACGGCATCGCTAAATTTGGGGGCAGCATGTTTCCTCCCTTAGGCAGCCATGACTTTGCAGCAGCTTCCTATCCCTTAGAGAGAGCTAGCTCTGTGCAGGGGACACCCTTTAAATATGGCACTCGGATTACTGAAGGCTTGAGGTGATGGCAGGGCGGGTGAATCAGTGATCTGCTGTGTTGCCCAGGAACGCATTATTAATGAGGTGGGACAGGCCGTGAATGGAATGATATGTTGCGAAAACCCACCAATGTGGCCTACGGGCAAAGCGTCCATTTTCCTGCCCGCTATCGCACTTTGTTCAAATCTGGAACGATTCTACCCAACATCTCTTAATCTCACTTCAGCTCAATGATTCTGAGCCAGAGTGACTGAAGGCAGAGATAATTCCTGCAGATGCGGGAATCCAGCATAGTCTCAGTGTCCATAAACTCTCACGATCACAGTCCTGATACATAGCCAGAATTTCCATTATTAGTCTGTTTTTATTTACTTGTTTATTAATAGTCTGAATTAAAATTAGGTTGACTGCTTGTGTTAAAAAACAAATTACTTGCAATTTATTCTCCCGATTTACTCAGATCTCCTCCTCCATGCTCACCATGAAATTACTGCTAACGTCATTTTGCCTCAACTCTAAAAATTCCAAGAATCCCCCTGTGTTTGGACAAACTGGCTCATCTCTCAGCTCTCCACACTGCCTCATACTGTGCTCCACACTGACTCCCTCTGTTCTCCATGCTGACTCCCTCCATGCTCTGTGCTGACTCCCTCTGTTCTCCATACTGACTCCCTCTCTTCTCTGCGCTGAATCCCTGTTCTCCACACTGACATCCCCTGTTCTCCATGCTGACTCCCTCTGTTTTCCACGCTGACTCCCCCTGTGCCCCACGCTGACTCTTCCTGTTCTTCTCTCTGACTCCCCTTGTGCTCCATGCTGACTCCCTCTGTTCTCCGTGCTGACGCTCTCTGTTCTCCACAATGACTCTCTCTGTTCTCTGCACTCTCTCTGTTCTCCATACTGACTCCTTCTGTGCTCCATGCTGACTCTCTCTGTTCTCTGTGCTGACTCCCTCTGTGCTCCATGCTGACTCCCTCTATTCTCTGCGCTGGCACCCTGTGTGCTCTGCTCTGACACCCTCTGTGATCCACGCTGACTCCCTCTGTGCTCTGTGCTGACTCCCTCTGTGCTCCACACTAACTCTCATTCATTCGCTGCTGCTGGTTCTCCAGCTTTTATCTGTTGGACTTGCATTCTGTTTCCCCACAAGTTCATGCACATTGCTCTCACTGACTTTTTGCCACCAGTTATCCTGTTTTTATCTGTTGGTCTCTTGTACTATTTCCCCTCAGGCTCACCCTCTCCACTCTCATTGACTTGATGCCACCAGTTTACTTGCCTTTATCTGTCAGTCACTTGCTCTCTTGATGTTAGGTAAGAAAACGCAGCAGCCAGTTTATATAACATGGGTTCCCATAAGCAATCATGAGATGGCCAGTTTCACTGTTTTAGTGGTGCAAATTGAGAAACGTGTGTTGGAAAGGACACAGAGAATACCCTTGTTCATTTTCCGTGCAGCACCATAACATTTTTAATGCCCATCTGAACAAAAGGGACTTGATCCAAAAAACAGCACTCCTAACCTGCAGCACCCCCTCTATGCTGCACTGAAACATCAGCCTAGATTATACACTCAAGTCTCCAGGGTTACTCTTGAACTCATAGGGCAGAATTTTCAGAAAACTCAGGGTGAGAACTTTACCACTGAGCTACATCAACACTTCAGGCACCAGTCCCATCATAATTGAATACCCTGTCGACACTCACCGTTTGAACTGGTTCATGTGGATGTTATTTTGGGGAGCTACTGGCATTTCTAGAACCATCCCCCAGCATGAGAGGAGGGGGAGAAAACTGGAGCATGAGATGAACAGTAAAACACCATTGACTTTCTGGTGAATTATAACCCTTGGATTATTGCCAAACTAATTGATGGTGCAGCCCAGCTGAAAAATTTAAAAGGAAGCGTCATTGATTAGTAGAATTTACATAAATTTCTTTTTTAAGAAAGGAACACGGTAATGAAATGTTGAGAGCATGAGATCCTTAATATTGTTGTTGTCAGTTGTTGCTAAGCACAGTGCCATAATGAGGCCAAACATTTGTCCTTTTAATGTTGCAGCTGGCACCAAGTCAGGTCCGAAAATATATCTGAATCAGCTTTAGCAACCACTCTGAGACATCCATTTGAACTATATAAATCACAATGGTGGTCACTATTCCCTCCCGTAGTTGTAATCAGCAATCAATATCTGTTCTCCATGTGTTTTTCTCCCATGATCTAATATACCATTCTACTATCTATTACAATTTTATAGAACTCCTAAGGAGAAAATTTTATGAGAATTTTCAACAGGGAATTAATTTCCAGTGCATGGATTTATGGCAAGTCAGACATTTGGTGCAAAACTCTCCATTAACAACAGTTGCCAGTCTGTGCTGAGTTAGCTGATCTCGGCCCGGATGGCAATCAGGAAACTACAATTGGCCTCAAAAACCCTGAGCTAGGGAGGGAAATTCTGGGACCACTGGAAGTATACCCAGATGAACTTTAACCATGGTTTCTCTCCACTGCCTCAGAGGTTGCTATCTCTCTGTAGCCTCACCTGCCCTACCTTGGTGATGTCTGCCTGCCTTACATCCCTGTGCCCACCCTATCCTTTTCTAAGACTTGATTCCTTCTCAGCTTTTGCTCCTTCTGTTCCACTGTTTGTCACTGCTTATGCAGCCACTACACCCCAATCCCCTGGCATTTTGTACACAGTTCTCCTGCCTTGCTATTTACCTCCCTGCATCCCAAAATCTATCTTTGACCATCTCTTCACTTTGTTTCTATTCTTTCATGGGATGTGAGCATCACTGGCAAGACCAGCCTTTGTTGCCCATCCCTAGCTGCCCTTGAGATGGCTGTGGTGAGCTGCCTGACCTCTCTATTACTCTCTCCTTTCAGTACATTTGGTTTCTCTTTCCTCATTAATGTGCAATCTCCTGAGACATCTTCTGACATGTTGGAAACACATATGCAATTTGCTGGTGCTGCCAATAGTATTGGTGACAAGAGGACCAAATTAGATGACATTTAATTAAGATGCCCACTATAGCCCAGTGAGTGCCACTCTTGTTTCTGAGTCAGAGGGTTGTGGGGTCAAGTCTTACAAAATCTAGACTGATGCTCCAGTGCAGTGCTGAGGGAACGCTGCACTGTCGAGGGTGTTGTCTTTCAGATGAAACCTTAAATTTATGCCCCTCTCAGGTGGATATAAAAGATCCCATGCTACTACTTCAAAGAAGGGCAAACAAGTTATCCACAGAATTCTGGGCAATATTTATCTCAACACCACTAAAACAGAATATCCAGTCATTTATCTCATTGCTGTTCGTGGGACCTTTCAGTGCAAATTTTTTCTTTGTTCATGGGATACAGGCAAAGCTGGCAAAACCATCATTTATCACCATCTCAACTTGTCCATGAGAAGGTGGCGGTGAATCGTCTTCCTGAACTGCTGCAGTCCGTATGGAGGTACACCCAGAGTGCTGTTAGGGAGGGAGATCCAGGATTTTGACTCAGTGACAATAAAGGAACAGTGGTGTTTCAAAGTCAGGATGGTGTATGACTTGGAGAGCAACTTGCAAAAGTTGGAGTTCCCATGCATCTGCTGCCTTTGTTAGGTCAATAACAAGAACAACTTGTATTTTTATAGCTCCTTTCACAAAATTAAAAACCATGGTGCTTCACAGGAGTGTTATAAAGCAAAATTAGACACCATGCCACATAAGCCAAAGGACAAATGGCCAAAAGCTTGGTCAAAGAGGGAGGTTTTAAAGAGTATCTTAAAGGAGGAATGGAAAGCAGAGAGGTGGAAGGAATAGTCATGGGTTTGGAATGTGCTGTGGAAGGATCCTTGGCGAGTTGCTGTGGTACATCTTGTATATGGTACACACTGCTGCCACCATGTGTCCATGGTGGAGGGAGTGAATGTTAACGTGGTGGATGGGATGCCGATCAAGCAGGTTGCTTTGTCCTGGATGGTGTCGAGCTTCTTGATTGTTCTTGGAACAGCTTTTATCCAAGAGTATTCCATCACTCTCCTAACTTGTTGCCTTGTAGGTAAGGGAAGAGTTTTTGGGAGTCAGGGTTGTTAATTGTATCAATTAAGCTTAAGTACATACAGGTGGAGGACATTGGATGGTTACTTGAGCACATATAAAGAGACACTTACTGATACAAAAGTAAGTGGAGTCTGAAGATAAATACCGGTATTGTTTCACTCTATGAATAAATCTATTCCAATTAAAGATGAGCTCTGGTTCCATTCTTCACCAACTGGTTATCAGGAGTATAACAAGGAGCTGGTCACTCACCACACAATACCTGATCTCTGATCTGCTCTTTTAGCCACAGAGTTGATGTGGCTGGTCCAGCTGAGTTTCTGGTCAAACATGAAGCGCCACTCCCCCCACTCCCTCGCCAGGATGTTGATGGTGGGGAATTTGGTGATGTTATTCAGTTGACTGTCAAGAAGAGGTGGCTTGACTCTTTTGTTGGAGGTGGTCATTGGCTGGCACTTGCGTGGCACAGATTTCACTTGCCACTTATCAGCCCAAGCCTGAATGTTGTCCAGGTCTTGCTGCATGCAGGGATGGATTATTTGATTACGTGAGGAGTGTCGACTGTGCAATCATCCATGAACTTCCCTATTGATGGCTTTGTGATGGAGGAAAGGTCATTAATGAATCTGGGACATTGTGAAAAGTGCCAAATTCATGCAAGTCTTTATTTCTTTACATTAATCTGGCCACTCAAGGATTAGTAGACTTTGCCCCTGAGCTCGATCTCAGCTTTTAACAATTTCGACTCACAACAAAAAGAGAAAAACTAACCAACAAAGCATTGTGTGTTTTCTTTTCCTGGCTCTGGACTAATGGTGATATTTCTGAGTAATAATTGATCCTATTTAAAGCACCCTCACTTCTACAGTCAGTAACTCCTATTATCAACCAGGAATTTGTACACAAGCACATAACAATGACAGGACATTAACATGATGTTCCCTGTACTGTAGTTTATGGTGCCTATTCACAAGCACAGGAATAGTAATCAATTCTCTTTAAACTCTATGAGTGGAGTAACTATTCCAATAACAGCTATGTAAGGAGTAAAATATTTGTAAATTATGTCAGTGGTTAATAGTGTTTTCCCTCAATTTTTTGGATCCGTTTTCTTCAAGAAGTCACACTGAAGTAAACATCTTAGATCTCAGAATAATCCATTATCGTTGTTATCTGATATGTTGGTGCTGAGTGCATAATACCAAAATGTCAAGGTCTTGATGACTTTGATTGTTTCTAACAGTTGTTTCGGAAGATCCATCGCTTAGCAATACCAGAGCACCCTGCTGCGTCCTTGATGATACTTTATTTCCATTTTATCAGTGTAAGTAATGTTTTTAAAACTTTTCTTGCACTTAATATATGTACAAATAATTTCATGTGGTGTTGTGATGACTAATTAAATGGTAGTTAAAAATGCATTTGCACAATTATGAAAAGCTATTTAAAAAGTGGGATTTATGTGTTGGTGGGGTGGGTGTGGTGGTGGGGAGAGACCCTTCATTGGGGAGTTTACAGGCAGGCGCACACCCTGGAACAGTCAGTTCTGAGAGTTCCCATGCTACACAGCCATGTTGACTGCTGAATTAGGTTTGTTCAGCAGCAGTTGCTATATTTCCTGCAGAAATGCAGCTTCCACATTCGAATCTCCGATTTCATTGAAACTAAGAGAACGATCATTGATCTGATGTCACGTCACCCCGTCCTCATCGCTGTGTAAATGCAGTTTTCATATCTTCACACACTTCCCTCAAAGAATATTGTGAAGCAGTGAATGGATTTGCAGGCTGATTAACAGTTTGACAGGTGGCAACATGAACTCTCTCTATTCCAGTTGACTGAGTGGTTAGTCCTATATGACGGAGGGTTTTATGAACTGGCATAATCCATACGATGAGCAGTGGTGGGGCATGCTTCATTTACCTGGTGCAATTATCCACTTGATGTTAACCCAGAACTCAGAACCAAAGCTCTGGTCTCCACAGCCAGGAATGGTTGGAGCAGGGGAGCAACAACAAAGACAACAACAACTTATACTTATATTGCAGCTTTAACACAATAAACATTCCAAGGCACTTCACAGGAACATTATAAAACAAAGCATGAAGCCGAACTACAAAAGGAGATATAAGGTCAGATGACTAAAAGCTTGGTCAAAGAGGTAGGTTTTAAGGAGTGTCTTAAGTGAAAAAAGTGAGGTAGTGAAACAAAATAAGTGTATGGTGGGTATTCCAGAGCATTGGGCCTAGACAACTGAAGGCGCAGCCACTAATGGTGGAGCAATTAAATTCGGGGATGCATAAGAGGCCAGAATTAGAGGAGTGCAGATAACTCAGAGGGTTGTGGGACTGGAGGGGATTGCAGAGATAAGGAGGGGATAAGCCATGGAGGGATTTGAAAACAACGATGAGAATTTTAAAATCAAGGTGTTGCTTGACTGGGAGCCAATGTGGGCCATCTGATAGGAATGCTACCACAAAGTCAAAGGTTCACTCTTCTGTGTAAATAAGATAGAGATCTGCCTGACAATATACAAATATAAACTGCTTTTATATTTTAGATATTGACGGAAGAGTTCAAATATTTCTAGCCGAACTCATTTTTTTCACTACGTATTTTCTGGCTGAAAGTTTGTGTAGGTTTTCCCTTCTTTCCTGCTGAAAATAAGTGAAACATCATTTTTCTTGTAAGAATGTACAGTAAGTACACTAGTTCGGCTCTCCTGTGCATCGTGTTCAATGGAAGAGAATACAAAGTATGTTTTTTTGGTCAAAATGCTGTTCTGCATATATTATGGGCAAGACTTACAGTTTTCATGAAGGAATGGGCAGATTTGCAGAATTTGATCCCCAAAACAATAAAAGCAGAATGTAACTTATACAGTCACTGTAAAGCTATGGTTCTAAATGAACAGAAATTGCGAAAATGTTCATGAAATCAGTGGCTTTGGTCATTTTGAGGTTGAGGGTGTGATTGGGTATTTTATCTTTTCACCTCTGAATTCTAGAGTTATTTTTAAGTTCATACTGATGAGATCTAAATCTCTTTTGTTTTATGGCTCTAAGGTTCAGAAGTTAAATGCATTTGGGCAATCTCAGTTTAGGCAAAACAGCCCATAATTCAATACCAGTGAACAAAAAATTAGCAGTCTCACAGGGGTGGTAGGAGGGTCGCCATTGTGCGGAACTAAGACGTTACACAATATTACGGGTTGGTCTTCAGACATTAGAGTGCAAGCAAATTGTTGTGATCATTTAGGTAAGCACTTTCTAATCTGAGTTTCAACTGATGCCAATTCAAACTGTCCACTAGATCAGTCCAGATTAATGCTTCCTCGCACCAACACACATTTTCAGATGGACTTATCAAGCAGGTACATTCGAAGGGTTTGATTTTGACAATTTGCTTGAAGATACCAAGGCTGTCATCATCAAATTTTGAAGATCTACTATCAAAAGCTAACTTCCTTTTGTAATTGGATGTGAGCAGATGAAATGTGAAGGAACAACCACTGGCTGTTTCTACTGTTTCTTTGAACCCCTTCAAGTCCTCACTATCAAAATGTTTTGTATGTATTAACGAGGTATTAAATCCTCTTTTAAAAAAATGTTGATAAACATATGCGGTTGAACGGCTTCAGAGTAAAGCTCAGACCGACAGTATGAGTTCCCATTCTCATCAACGACAAGGTAGAGAGGAGCTGGGTGGAAGGGCAACATTCTCTGAGGGATAATCAGAGTGAGTCAGCTCTGAATCCTTGTAACACAGCTGCTGGTAGATGATTGAAGACTAACATTCCCAGAAGCCTAGAAGCATATCATCTGCCCTGTGAGGAGGCGACCCTCTTACCACTTCTGTGAGACTGCTAATTTTTTGTTCACTGGTATTGAATTAAGGGCTGTTTTGCCTGTAGGAACTAAACTGAGATTGCCTAAATGCATATGTCACTCATATGGCCAGTACTCTGAAGAAATAAGAAATACCTGAAAAAGAATACCTGAATTACAAAGGATTATATAGGTTTTATATACAGCACAGAAACAGGCCATTCGGCCCAACCAGTGCATGCTGATATTTTATGTTCATCTCGAGCCTCCTTCCATCTTTTCTCATCTAAATCTATCATTGTAACCTTCTCCCTCACATGCTTGTCTAGATGCTCCTTAAATGCATCTATAGTATTCACTTCAACCACTCCCTGTAGTAGTGGTTCTTACACATTCTTACCACTGTTCAGGTAGAGAAGTTTCTTTTGAATTTCCAATTGAATTTGTATGTTTCTGTATTTGTAAAAAATATACTTTTAAAAAACTATGGAATTTTTACCATGGAATCGCAAAATTTAGCATTCCATATATATATTTCAAAAAATTAACTTTTCAGGGCCAGAGAGGTTGACCCGCAGAAATTATGACTTGGTACATTGTTAAAAATTTGGTTACCCATCATTCAGCAAGGTGTAACATTTTCAAGGGAGAATAATATTGTGAAGGGTAAAATTTCACATCAGCTCTGCGATTTCTAATTGCTTTCCATCTGTGGGTTCTTTACCAGTGCAACCTATGGAGGATGGGGAATCACTGACAGCAACTTTTGGATTTCTGCACTTAACTGCAGATATCTGGCCACCAGGGGTTGCTGTCAGTTTCACAATGCAATGACTGCAAGCATTGACAGTTTCATTGTCTGTACAACTGCAAAATCCAGGCCAATATTTAGGCACACTGCTCCTTCAGATACCAATCCATATTTTTTTCCCAAAATAATTATCCAAATGTATTAATTACTTAGAGTTATTTAGTAACTCTGTGTTCTCACATTTCATAGAAGGCAGACCAGGCAGACACAACGGGGAGATGTCATTTCCGTTGACAGATATACCCTTGCCTATCAATAAATTAGAAATGTTTGTTCTTCATGAGGAGAAAAGCATGAGAAATTGGAATATAAATTAGGCAGATGGCTTAGTGGGATAAAAGCACTATCTAGTGTGGTGCTGAGCCATTTTGATCAGAAAGTTCCAGCTTTGATTCTTGGTTTGTGCTGAGCTGGTTAATTTCAGCTGGGCAAATGGTCCAATTGGCCTCAGTGTCCATGGGTAATGGAGGGGGAATTCGGTCTAGTTTCCTGCTGCATGTTTCAGCTTAGTAACTCTGTTAGAAAGTGCACATTTTTAGGCACTGGATGACGACTGGCTTGGTTGTGATATTAGAGTAACACATGAGAGAAGGAACCCTTGCATAAGATACCAGCCTGTGTCAGGTATCAGTGGAACAGTATCGCAGCAGCAGCAAGAGAGGAGGAGTGGAAAAAAATAAGCAAATACAAAGTATTCGGAGGTAAGTAGATAATACAGACAAATGCATTTACAATCCGATCTAAATTAGCTTTAGCAGAGTAACTTTAATTTGAAATCAATTGTGAATAAAGAAATTTAATTGTTTCACATTAATGTACAGTGCCCATGCTGTTGAACTGAATGAGTCCCTCAGTTGGGTCTGTGTCATATTACTTTTTTTGTGTACTCTAGGTCATTTATTTTTACAGAGGATGGACTATGATATTCCCAAACATATATTTGCAGAAGCATTGCTATTTTGAGGTACTGGTCCTTGCGGTGCTTACATTAATTGTGGCCAAAGAAATGACTCACCATAAAAGCTCAAGGTTGTGTTTTTTTTTTAATTATTTGCACTCCTGGCCCTTTTATTGTGCATCTTCCTTAGTAAGTTGCCATCAGATAGAGATTCTTTTACTTTGAAAGGATTGGGTGGGGGGATGTGGTGATTGCGGGGAGAGCTTTAACTATGTGCTCCTCAAGCTTACAGTGATTCAGTGGCCTGACATGGGCCTGTTTTTTTAAAATGTCGTCCTTTTCCACAGTTAGAATTTGCAAGTCTTTTATTCTGTTTTTTAATTTATCAAAAGCAATACAAAGCAGTCAAAGGAAAATTGTGAAGTCTTATAACTCAGTGGCCAGAATTTTCACATAGGCGTGTGGGGGTGGGCCTGACACGCCAACGTGTAAAATAACACATTATGACATCACCATGCGCCATCGCGATATTTCGGAAGCCAGGCACGCTATGAGTTCCAAGGTGTGCCCGCCACTAATTAATGGGCCAGTTAAGGCCCTGTCAGCAATTGAGAACGATTTTTGCAGTCCGTGCGATTTTCAGTGCGTCGCACGGGCACAACGGGCAGGTGGGTAGGCCACATTTTTAAAAACCTCATCCACGGACAGCATAAGAGGGGTGAGTGGGCTCGCTAATGCGAGCAGTTATAACTTTAGTCTTTAAACTTACTGCCACTTGCTTGTGTCAGCAGGACAACTTCAATTCTCTTCAGAGCTGCTTTGACAGAAACAACAGGCTTCAGTTGAGGACTCTGGAGGAATCATAACACTTGGGGCCTTGCAGATATCAGACAGCCTTCCTTTGCCCTGGGAATGGGGATTGTGCTCCCCGCCGGAGGCACCTCCTCTGAGGAAGAAGAGAGGGCCAAAAGGGGGAGGAGGCCCGGAGTCCATATAGAGCCTCCAGGGGAGCCACCTTTGGGAGGACATGCGCAGGCACAAGGGGCGCAGGGCCAATAGGAAGTGCAAGGTGGAAGGGGCAACAGAAGATGCCACTATCCTGCTGCCAGGGTTTACAGGTGGTGATGCAGCTACCTCAATATGTCTGAAGTGCAGTGCCAAAGAAGGCTCTGTCTCTCAAGGGAGACAGTCACCTCCATCTGCCAGATGATCGGCCCTGAGATCAGCTCTAACTGTGTGGGTGGACACACCATGCCAGTGGCGCTGAATGTCACGGTTGCCCTCAACTTCTATGCCTCCGGCTCTTTCCAGGGGTCAGTAGGTGATCTTTGTGGAGTCTCCCTGTCAGCTGTCCACAATTGTGCCAAGCTGGTGACAGACGCTCTGTTCAGGCATGCATTGACTTTCATTCACTACCGCTCAGACAAGGCCAGCTAGGCAGAGCGAGCCAGAGGCTTTGCAGCAATTGCTGGGTTCCCCCGCGTCCAGGGTGCAATTCACTGCACACATGTAGCCATCTAGGCGCCGGTGGGTGAGCCGGGAGCCTTCATCAACAGGAAGGGATCCCACTCCATGAATGTGCAGATAGCGTGAACATAGGATGCAGATTCTGCAAGTCTGTGCAAGGTACCCAGGCAACTCCCATGATGCATACACCCTGAGACACTCCCAGGTTCCAAGGCTCTTCAGTGCTCCAGCCTGCCTAGATGGATGGCTGCTGGGTTTATAAGAGCTATCCCCTCAAAAGGTGGCTCATGGAGCCCCTCCTCCATCCAAGAACAGAGGCTGAGCAGCGGTAAAATAGGAGCCACGGCTCCACACGCGCCATGGTAGAGAGAACCATCAGTCTTCTCAAGATGCGCTTCCAGTGCCTGGACCTTTCAGGGGCCCACTCCAAATCGCCCCAGATTGTGTGTCAATGATAGTGGTTGCATGCTGTGCTCTCCACAATCTGGCGCTGGAAAGGGTGAATGCAGTGGAGGAAGAAGATGTAGATGCAGATGCTCCTGCTGCAGATGATGAGTCCAGTAGTGAGTACGAGGATGAGCACGGTCAGGAGAATGCTGAAGGGATAGACACTGACCTCAGCATACTCCAGGGAGGCAGGGACACCCGGGAGGCTTTGATCCAATGCTCCTTCAGCTAGCCTACCAAGGATGAACCACCAACACATGCCAGGGTTGCAGGCTACATACTCGATACCGAAAAGCAACATTTGGCTGGTCAACAACAAGAACTATGTGCCTTTTCAATAAAGCTCAATGACAAACAAGTCACTCATAACATCATGGGTTCCCGTCCACCTGCAGAACTGATGAAGCATCCAGAAGCTTATTGAGAACCAAAACATTTAGTGATTGTCAATTTGCATACAGAAATTAAAGTCCATTGAAAGGTATTGAACAGCACACCTTAAACAGCAGGGGGTGGGGGGCAAAAGAAAACCACTAGTGATAAACCAGTGTTGTGCCTAAGGTGATTTATGCTTACGCTTGTGGGTGCTATGTCTAGGTGCTCCCCGTCACTGGCACTGGCATTGGAAGCAGCCTGCTCACTCTGCTGTTCTGTTGGCTTTGATGACCTTAGCAAGCGTCCTCTGGCCCGTGGAGCCTATGCTGGCCCCGACCAGGAGGGAGCGGCCCAAGGCATGGCTGGCATCTCCCCAGTCGCCGCAGCCTCATCAG
The DNA here is from genome assembly GCF_964194155.1 of Cetorhinus maximus. Taxonomy (NCBI): domain Eukaryota; kingdom Metazoa; phylum Chordata; class Chondrichthyes; order Lamniformes; family Cetorhinidae; genus Cetorhinus; species Cetorhinus maximus. The sequence goes on from NC_135884.1 coordinate 97,399,019, forward strand.
ATGCCACGGTCACTGGCAGAGGGGCGGAGGAGCTGCAGCCATCATCTGGAGCACCCTGAGAGAAGCCCGCAGAGATGACAGGCAGCTTGTGCGCCAACGTGAGGTCGCTTTGGACCTCCCTGCTCACCAATGATGGATGGGCACCTAGCTGGGATACTGGGTGCCCAATCCATCTCCCACACTGACACTGACCACCTGAGGTCAATGCCGCTGTGAGGGCTTGCATCCCCAGGAAGCCCTGATTGTTCTCCTGGAGGGGCCTCTCCATGAGAGTCGCCACTCTCTCCATGGAGGAGGCAGTGCGCTCGGCCATGAGAGTCAATGCATTGCTCATGCTCCACACGGACTCCTCCATCATGGAGACAATGGCATGCATTCCCTCATGTATCTCCACCAGATCCTCCCGCACACCCTGCTGGACTTCTTACATCTGCTGCCTCAGGGACGACTCTGGAGACCCATCATCAGCCACCTACTGAGTATGTTCCTGGTCCCCAGCATTCCTCCAAGTGCCGGCGCCCTCAGCACTCTCTGTCTCCACCTGCACCTCAAGTGAGTGTGAAGTGCCCACACCACTGTGCCCCGGGACATCAGCCAACGATCTTATCCTCACCAAGGTGCTGGTATCTGTGCTGGTACCTGCCTGGCTGAGAGGATGTGACGCTGGTTCGTTTAAATCTTCTGGGCCCTCAGGGGTCAGCAGCGGCCCCTCTGCCTCCTCAGCCCGGACGTGCTCCAGTGAGGCTGAAAGGAAGAAAAAGGACATTTGATTAGTAGAAGTCGTTACACTGTTAATGCGCAGGCCTGGTACTCGGATCAGGATGCACTCCTCCTTCCATTATCAATGGGGATCCCATGTTGGATGCTGAATTCAATATACAGTCAACAGTGGAATGTTTGCACTGACAGACATTGTGACCTCAGTGCACAGCACTCTTACCTCCCAGTGGCACCCCAACCTCACCACAGACGGCTGACCTGGGTGCATGGAGCCTTTACATCTCCAGTGCCTCCTGCTCGTATCTGGCCATGATAAGAAGGTGGGGCTGCCCTCCGCCAGTCCGCAGGTGCTCTGCATTATTGTGTGCGGTCTCCTCCTGAAAGGAGAGAAGAGCATTGATTGGTCCACCCTGTACCTGCATTGCCACTGCAGCCTTGCTACCCCCACCTGAGTGAAATATTGCAGAGCTCATCGGATTCGTGACACTGGAGCTGCTACACACTCATTCCAAGCAGCCAGGGCTGGCCCCCTTGCCCAGATGCTGCCTTCGTCACATTTGCTACTCACACTCTAAGACCTTCCAACCCATGAACATGACCACCTAGATGGACAAGAGCAGCAGATGGATGGGTATGCCGCCACCTGGAAGTTCCCCTCCAAGTCACTCAGCATCCTGACTTTGAAATGTTTCGGCGCTTCACCACTGTCACTAGGTCAAAATCCTGGAACTCGCCCCCAAACAGCACTGTGGGTGTTCCTACACCACATGCAGTGGACACAGAAGGCAGCTCAGCACTACCCTCTCAGGGGCAACTAGGCATGGGCAATAAATGCTGGCCCACCCAGCGAAGGCCACATCCTGTGAATGAAAACAAAATTCTGAGTTGAGGGTGGGGGAGGTCGGGGGAGGCCAACCTAACTGATGTGCTAAGTGACCCATGCCAACACGGTACTCACCCTTCCCGATTGCAAGAGATCATTAAACCGCTTGTGGCACTGCACCCAGGTGCATCTCACCACATCAGGGGAGCTGACCCATCCTGCCACCTCCTCCCAGGCACATTTTGTTATGTCGGGTGGCCCCCTCCTCCCATCCCTTGGCACAAGGATCTCGTGGCGTTTTGCCACCTCCTCGAGGAGGGCAGCGAGGCACTCATCCAAAAACCTAGGGGCTAGCTGCCCCGCCGACTTGCCCTCTCACCTGGCCTGCTCTCTGAGGACGCTATCCGACATCCTCCTGTCCGACATCAGTGGCAGCCTTTGGACAGCTGCCTGCACCGTTTTTGAATAGGCCGCTGGGTCGCCATTGGACCTGGTGGTCATTGGCCTCCCGTTGCCGCCCGCTCCTTCCCACTGATCTTGGGAGCCGCGATTTACACTGAGCAGGCCTTACTTGGCCCGCCCGTGTAAAATGGTGGCGCGGAACCGATTGGCTCCGCATTTGCCCGCGCCCGGTCCTGCCCAGCCCGCCTGCCAGCAATAGGTAAAATCCTGGCCAGTAGGTAGCACCCCTGCCTCTGAACCAGAATTTCTGGTTCAAGTCCCTTTCCAGGACTTGTTCATCACTGAAATAGTGTTCATGACATGGTTCAGACAGGTTGATAATCAGCCTGCTCATCCTTCCAACACTTTGTCACTTTTCCCCAAAGGAAATTAAATGTGTGTGAAGATACAAAACAAACCAGCAAAGGAAAATTGCATCTGCCTAATGTGGGAACTAAAGTTTAATTTCTGAATTTAGAAAAATAATTGTTACATAGAGTCTACACTACAGAAACTGGCAATTCAGCCCACCTGGTCTATGCTGGTGATGTTCAACATGAACTACCCCCACTCCTCTTCATCTAACACCACCAGCATATCCTTCTATTCCTTTCTCCCTCATGGGCTTATCCTAGCTTCCCCTGAAATGCATCAATGATAGTCACCTCAACTACTCCTTGTGGTAGCGAGTTCCACATTCTCACCACTCTCTGGGTAATTGTGGTAGTTGCTGAATAGCTCAGAATAAGTATCTATGATAAACATTTCCTATTGTAATTCGCCTCTTCCTGTCTGACCATATAAGTAGAGTGTCAAGCATTATTTCTGCTAATGTGTTGAGGTTGCCTTTTTGCATTTCTTGATGCCTTAAGCATCTCCCACAAATATCCTTGCACGTTATATTATTCTGCCGATTTTCTGTTAATGTGACATGGGTTTCATTGTAACAGCACTAAACCCATGATATAATGAGAGGGTGATTTCACCAACCTGATGCACATCAGATTCTGACAAACATGCTAAAAGCACATTGAGGAGTTAGTCTCACAACTCCTTGGCTTTGGAACTGGTTGCAAGTTTAATCATAATTAGCAGAAAACAAACTTTTGGGAAGTTTGTCCCTCCAGGCACCCCACCTTCCAGCAGCAGTCGCAGAATAGCAACTCTGAATAGAAACTTTGACTGACTTCTTCTCCCTAACCATGTGGCACCAATTGTTGTGCTCACATCATTGCCTTAACTGAGATCAGGGAGCCCTTCATTATATTGCCAAACATTCATCTATCAGCCTCTTGAAATGTATAACATCCTCCAGTTTCACTGCCTCCTTAAGTAGGCTATTCCTCACACTCACTGCCCTCTGAGTGAAGAAGTAACCTTAACTCTGTGCTTACTGTTTCTTGAAGCCAAATCAGCTTGTCATAGAGCCTTGGTTAATATTGAACATTACTCTGGAATCCAAATTATTTATTCCCTGAAATATTTCAATAAAAGCTGCCCTTTTCCTTTTTCTATTCCATCAAGGGCTGAGATGTATCCCTTATGGTACAATCCCCGTGACTGCACATAAAAATTGAGGTGAGGGTTGACCACTTTGGTCAATGACAAGCCAATGAATACAGATTTTATCCCCTGGCTGTCAAGATCCAATAGCTCCTCGGGAATGTGAGTTGTGAAGGTATCGTTTGTAATTGTGATAGGCTACAGCTTACTATTGAATGTTCTCCTTTACCACAAGTGTGCTGTAAAATGTGAGAATTAAAGGCAAGGTTAACCATTTACTTTTTGTTGTAATAGTTCATCTTCCCCTGAAGATGCTAACTCAGGGTGAAGTATAGTTCCTCAACTGCTGATAACTTTACCTCACTCAAGTGGTTAATTTTTATATGTAAGACTGAATAATGAATATTGACAGACTATTTAACTGTGGGGGGAACCAGAGCTAATCTAATCACAAATTCATTTAATCTCAACTACACCAGTGATAACGGGAAGTACTTATGGCAAAAGGAAAGTGTATGCCGGATGCAAAAGTTTTATACAAGCATCTCAATTTTTTATCATTGTGGGGAGGGATAAACGTTGTACTGAATCTTTGCTGACAGTGCTTAGGAATTAGTTTGTACTCTTTGAGTAAAATGGCGAGGAAATTAAGAGTGCATGTATATTACAGTAGAATCATTGTATAAATAAATTAAAGTACGTATAAAAATAATCAGCATTTTTGTGCAGAGATCCTTCCAATTTAGCAACGGTAACAGCTGTCTTCTTCAATACTTCAGGAAGACATTTTTAAGTAGAGTCATAGGGCAGAATTTTCTGCCTGCCAGGCGGGCGGGAGGGCCCGATCCAATCTCCTGCGGGCGCAGAGCCGATCCCTGCCGGAGAAGCAGGCTTTGCTGCCATTTTATGTGGGCAGGCCAATTAAGGCCCTGTGCAGGCGGGGGGGGGGATTCCCCAAAAGTGAGAGTGCACTCTTTCGCGCATGCACACGAAAGAGCGCACATCTCCCTGAGGCTAAGTGCTGCATCAGGGAGATCGCTTACGCTGTTAAAAAGATTAAAAATAGAAAAAAAAAATTCTCTAACATGTCCCCCTCATGTGACAATGAGATGAGATGGGACATGTTCATAAATTACAGTAAAACTTTATTAAACTTTTTAAAACCCTACATGAAACCTCATCCCGCTGGTGGATGAGGTTTCATGTTTTTTCTATTGCCCGCCGGGGCTCATGGCCTTAAGATTGGACAGTAAAGTCCTTTAATTGGTTAAATGATCCTGTCAATGGCCTCAAGTGGCCATTGACAGGTCGGCGGGCCCGCTGCTGATTTTGCTGCGCCCCCGCCTTCCTGAAAATTTAAATGGGGCGCAGCGACATCGGGGGTTCCGCCCAATGTCATCCCGTGTCATCTTATGCGTCAGCGAGCGGGCCCCATCCCCCTGCTCGCCGATGGCAAAATTCTGCCCATAGAGTCACAGGCCTGAATTTTTCCCGCATCGGTCGGGCTCGGCGGGAGCGGTCGTAGAGCCAACCGCCACCCATGATCAGATCCACACTGCCATTTTATGTGGGCGAGCCAATTAAGGCCCGCCCAGTATAATTTGCGAACGGTAGTGCTGAGAGCTGCCTGTGTAGGCAGGGGGAGGAGGGAGAGTCGGGTCGAGCCCTCTTTCGCGCATGCGCTCATCCTTCTCATCCTGCTCATCCTTCCAACACTTTGTCACTCTTTTGCGCATGCACGCGAATGAGCACTTCATTCTCATGGAGCTGCCTCAGGGAGATTGAAGCGCTTTTGAAAAAAATAAATACATGCAATAAAAATTTAATGTCACATGAGATGGGACATGTTTTTATATTCCATAAAAAATTTTTATTCAATGTGTAAAAGCTTTAGGAAATCTTATCCCGCTCATGGCTGAGGTTTCCTAAAAAATGTAAAGGCTGCTTGGCCTTTTCGCCTGCCCACCAAACATTAGGTTGGACGGGCAGCGTAAATTTGAAATTAATTCCTTAATAGGCCTATCAATTATCGGCTGGCATGCAGCCGGCTCTAGCGCGCGCCCGCTGAGCAAAACATCGTGATGATGTTGGGACGTACACCCGACGTCATTGCACGTCATTTTACGTGCTGGCGTGTTGGGCCCGCCCCTGCTCGCCGACTGTAAAATCCTGGCCATAGAGGAAAGAAGCCCTTTGGCTCATCGTGTCTGCGCTGGTCATCAAGCCCCTATCTACTCTAATCCCATTTTCCAGCACTTGGCCCGTGGCCTTGTATGCTGTGGCATTTTAGGTGTTCATCTAAATACTTCTTAAATGTTGTGAGGGTTCCCACCTCTATCACCCTGTCAGGCAGTGAGTTCCAGATACCACCACTCCCTGGGTGAAAAAATATTTCCTCAGATCCCCTCTAAGCCTCCTGCCCCTTACCTTAAATCTATGCCTCCTGGTTATTGGCCCCTCCACTAAAGGGAAAAGTTTCTTCCTATCTACCCTATCTATGCCGTTCATTATTTTGGACACCTCAATCAGGTCACCCCTCTGCCTTCTCTGCTCTAAGGAAAACAGCCCCAGCCTATCTAGTCTCTCTTCATAAATGAAACACTCCAGCCCAGACAACATCTTGGTGTATCTCCTGTGCACCCTCTCCAGACAGTACTCCAGATGTGGCCTAATGCTTTACACAGCTTCATCGTAACCTCCCTGCTCTTGTATTCAATGCCTTGACTAATAAAGGCAAGTGTCCCATATGCCTTCTTAACCACCTTATTTACCGGTCCTGCTGCCTTCAAGGATCTATAGACATCAAGGTCCCTCTGATCCTCTGTACTTCCAGGGTCCTATCATTCATTGTGTACTCCCTTGCCTCCTGTTAGTCCTCCAAAAATGCATCACCTCACACTTTTCAGGACTAAATTCCATTTGCCACTGTTCTGCCCATTTGACCAGCCCATCTATATCGTCCTGTAGTCTAAGGCTTTCCTCCTTGCTATTTGCCGCACCACCAAGTTTCGTGTCATCTGCGAACTTACTGATCATACCTCCTACATTCATGTCTAGATCATTAATGTACACTACAAACAGCAACACTGAACTCTGTGGTATGCCACTGGACACAAGCTTCCGGTCACAAAAAACAATCTTCGACCATCACCCTCTGCCTCCTGCCACTAAGTCAATTTTGGATCCAATTTGTCAAATTGCCCCTGATCCCATGGGCTCTTACCTTCTTGACCAGTCTCCCATTCAAGACCTTGTCAAAACCCTTACTGAAGTCCGTGTAGACTACATCAACTGAATTACCCTCATCTATACACTTAGTCACTTCCTTGAAAAATTAAATCAAATTTGTTAGACATGATCTCCCCCTGACAAAGCCATGCTGACTATCCTTGCCTCTCCAAGTGGAGATTAATTCTGTCTCTCAGAACTTTTTCCAAAAGTTTCTCTACCACTGATTCATCGGCTTATAGTTCCCTGGTTTATCCCTACCACCCTTCTTGAATAATGGTACCACATTAGCTGTCCTCCAGTCCTCTGGAACCTCTCCTGTGACCAGAAAGGATTTGAAAATTAATCTCAGGGCTCCTGTAAACTCGCCCCTTGCCTCCCACAGCAGCCTGGGATACATCTCATTTGGGCCTGGGGATTTATCCACTTCTAAGCTTGCTAAAACCGCTAATACCTCCTCCCTCTCAATGCTAATTTGTTCAAGTATATCACAGTCCCCATTCCTGACTTCTATACCTACATTGTCCTTCTCTATAGTGAATACAGATGCAAAGTTCTCATTTAAAACCTCACCCACGTCTTCCAGCTCCTCACACAGATTGCCGCTTTGGTCCCTAATGGGCCCTACTCTTTCCCTGGTTATCCTCTTGCCCCTAATGTACTTATAAAACACCTTTGGATTTTCCTTTATTTTACCCACCAGTGTTTTTTCATGCCCCCTCTTCGCTCTCCTCATTTCTTTTTTAAGTAATCCCCTGCACTTTCTATACTCCTCTAGGGCTTCCACTGTTTTGAGCCCTCGGTATCTACCATAAGTTTTCCTTTTTTACCTTATCCAATCCTGTACATTCCTCAATATCCAGGGTTCTCTGGATTTGTTGGTCCCACCCTTCACCTTTACAAGAACATGTTGGCCCTGCACACTCACTATTTCCTTTTTGAATGACTCCCACTGCTCTGATGTAGATTTTCCTCCAAGTAGCTGCTCCCAGTCCACTTGGCCAGATCCTGTCTTATCATATTAAAATCAGCCTTCCCCAAATTCAGAACCTTTATTTCCGCTCCATCTTTGTCCTTTTCCATAACTACCTTAAATCTTACTGAGTTATGGTCACTATCACCGAAGTGGTCCCCCACTGACACTTCTACCACTTCCCCGGCTTCGTTCCCTAAAATTAGGTCTAGCACCACCCCCTCTCTTGTAGGACCTTCTACGTACTGATTTAAAAAGCTCTCCTGGATACATTTTAAGAATTCTGCCCCCTCTAAGCCTTTCACACTTTGTCTATCCCAGTTAATATTGGGGAAGTTGAAATCCCCTACTATTATTACCCTATTATTTTTACACCTCTCTGAGATTTGCCTACATATTTGCCCTTCAATCTCTCCCCGACTGTTTGGGGGTCCATAGTACACACCCAGCAATGTGATTTCCCCCTTTTTGTTTTTAAGTTCTACCCATATGGCCTCATTTGAGGAACGTTCTAAGATATCATCCCTCCTTATTGCAGTAACTGACTTCTTGATCAATATTGTGACACCACCTCCTCTTTTACACTGCCCCCATATTCTCGCCTGAAGTTTCTATACCCCAGAATATTGAGCTGCCAGTCCTGCTCCTCCCTCAGCCATGTATCATATCCCCATGTGTTAATCAACACCCTCAACTCATCTGCCTTACTTGCAAGACTCCTTGCCTTGCCATGCTCCCTTCTGCCTTAACTTGACTATAAACACTCTGCCTTCCAGACTGACGGTTTTTCTTCTATACTTTCTGTACATCACCCCCTACTATATTTCCACTCCGTATCCAACCCCCCTGCTAAATTAGTTTAAACCCCCACCAACAGCACTAGCAAACCCACCCCCACACAAGGATGTTGGTCCCATTCCAGTTCAACTGCAACCCATCAGATTTGTACAGGTCCCACCTTGCCCAGAAATGGACCCACTGATCCAGGAATCTAAAGTCCTCCCTCCTGCACCAATTCTTCAGTCACGCATTCATCTGCTCTATCCGCCTATTCTTATACTCATGAACACATGGCACTGGGAATAATAGATTACAACCTTTGAGATCCTGCTTTTCAATCTGCTACCTAGTTCCCTAAATTCTTGTTGCAGGACCTCATCCCTCTTGCTATCTATGTCGTTGGTACCAATGTGAACCATGATCTTTGACTGTTCGCCTTCCCCCCTCAGAATGCCCTGCAGCCTTTCAGTGACATCCTTGACCCTGGCCCCAGGGAAGCAACACACCGTCCTGGAACCATGTCTGTGGCCGCAGAAATGCCTGTCTGTACCCCTCATTATTAAGTCTCCTACAAGTATTGCTCTTCCTCTCTTTCTCCTCCCACCTTGTGCAGCTGGGCTCTGGCTGCACTCCTCAGAGGAACTGTCACTCTCACCATTTTCCAACACAGAAAAACTGTTCTTGAGTGAGTTGCACTCTAGGGCTTTCCTGACTACCTGCCTGCCTCCTTCCTTCTGACTGGCGGTCACCCATTCCTTCTCTGACTGCACTTCCTTAAGATGAGGGGTGACCACCTATAAAAACATGCTATCCATATAACTCTCAGCCTGCTGTGCCTCCAGCCGACGCTCAAGCTCCAAAACCCGGCCCTCAAGCTGGTCAAACTGGTGGCACTTCCTGCAGATGTGGTCATCCAGACTGCCAGGAGCATCTAAGACTTCCCACATTCTGTAGGCATCGCAACACATGGGACTGAGCTCCCCTACTATACCTTTAGGTAAAATACCCTTATCCTAAATTTAAGCCAAGTAGAAAATTATTTAAGTTTCTTTCCTTTTTAAAAAAAAGCTGGAACCCTTAACTTTCCTTAATGTAGCTTTAAAGTGCAGAGAAACAACTTACCCACTACCAACCAATCAGCTCTCTGCTTTGAGCTGACATCACTTTTGTCAGCCTTTTTGAATTCTGGCAGGGTTCCTGTTGGGGTTAGCTGCTGTTCTGACTGACTGACCCTCAGGCCTTTATTAAGAAGCTCCGCTGACGCCATTCACCCCCAGGTTTGCTCCACTCTGCTCCCGCTGCTGCTCCGACTGGCCCCTAAGTAGTCAGTGTTGTTGCTGTTACATAAAAGCCAAATGGAATCATTGGTTCTTTAATCTGGGAGACAGCAAAAAACTATTCAAAAATAATGGCGCTAATGTTCAAGATGTACGTAATGTTAGTTAAGTAATTGGCAAAAGAACGCAAAGGAAAGATTAGGAAAATTTTGTTTGTACCCAATAAGTTGTTGTGTTCTGGAATGCACTGCCTGAAAGAGTAGTTGAAGCAGATTGTTATGATCTCTGTGGAGACCAAAAGCTTCTTTAAAAAGAGATGAATTTCCCAGCAACCGATGGAAGTAACCGAACGACAAGACTTCATATTTTAAGACTTTTATTGCAACAAACAAGCTAAAATCAACTTAGGTCAAATATTAATTAACAGGCAACTAATACACCAAACTAACGAAAAGGTATTTTTGTATTAACTAACACAATTGAGATACATCTTACAACCCTTTTCACTGTGTAGCACACTTCTTCTGGCAGATTTGTAGCATTACAAGAACAAGTCCAAAGTTACTCCCGGCTCTCCAGCAGGCTCAATTCTCCCTGCCTTGCTAGGTCTCAACTTCTTGAATCCTTCGAAAGTCATTCCACTCAGTCTGAGTCTTGCAGATTTGACTTTCACTAGCAAGGCCTACCTTGGCAACTCTTTGTTCCTTAAATCTCCCAACATCCAATTGGAACTGTCCTCTTCCTTTTGCACAGGAAACCAACAACCATCCTGCTTGTTTAACACAACAGTCCTTATCTGCTCTTCACAGCAGCAGCTGCTTTGTTCCTCCGCACAGCATCTTCTCATTCTCTCTCTCTCTCAAAAAGCAGCTGTCCAAGGTTATAATACTGTCACTTGATATTTAAATAGGTTTCTGTTTAAGTTTCTTTCCCCACAGCAATCAGATTATATGGGCCTGTCTCCAAGTGGAGGTGTTTAATATGACCTCATCATCTCCCTTTCCAGAATGTTCTGGTTCACCTTAAGTTAAAGAAGACATTTTAAAACATAATATCTTGTGTCTTTACATCTTGTAAAGTCCAATGTTGTAACAAGATTAAGTAATAACTTTCAAAAGGACATTGGATAAATAGTTGAACATGAAATGTTTCCAGGGATGTGGGGAGTGAGTGGAGTAGTGGGTCAAATTGGATTTCTCTTTCAAAGAGGCAGCACAGGCACAATGGATTGAAAAGCTTCCTCCTGTGTTGTATCATTGTATGACTCTAAGGGTGGATTTCCACTAAGTGCGGTAGCAGGCAGGTAAAACGTTTTACCCACTGGCTGCAATGGCGGGTTTTCATGCTGTATAGTTGCAAACCCGTTGCATTACTTATGCATTCCCTGGAAACATGCCGTTTCCATGACGGGTGGGCTCTCATTCGCCCGCCACACCATCACCTCGCTGCTTCATCTCGCCAGGCACCATATTTAAAGTCTAGCTGCGCGCACACATCTCAGTGCTTCCATAAAATAAAAGCAAAATATTGCGGATGCTGCAAAATCTGCTGGAATTCCAGCCCATGACTACTGCAGGGAAGATGTCTATGAAAGGCAAACCCTCCAGGTTTAATGATGCGTCAGTGCAATGCCATTTGGACACTGTGGAGGCCCGCCATCGTGTCCTCTATCCCTGCTCTGGCTGCAGGACATGCAACGCCATTACCAATCCAGCATGGCTGGCAGCGGTGATCTGTACCAATGCTGCACAGAATAGATTGGTCATCCAATGCAGGTAGAGGATGAATGATCTCATCCGTGCAGCCAGGGTACGGCAACCATCTCATCGCTCTAAACTCACACACTCAAGCCCATCACACATTCACTGACATCTCACTCACTGCCAGCTCAAGGGACATCACCATCCATTCTCACACGCATACCTTCACATGTCTACCTGGCCTCATCTCCTCTGAAGACTGCCTCCTCAGCCCTCACCACCTTGAGGATACTTGCACATATCAACATGTGCCCCCGCACACACCCTGGGATATCCCTCTTCCCCAGTACAGCCCCTGCCCTGCAGCCTCTTCCCTTGCCTGAGGCCACTTCTCCCCCTTCCCCAAGCAAGCCTTAGCCCTGCAGCCATTGAATAGCTACCCGTGAGACCCCTTAAAAGTGATGCGGTGCTGTCTGTGAAGCTTGGCGCTGATGACTGTGAGTGCTGACCGAAGTAGCTTGGCAAACAACCCTTGAAGTCCTGAGCGAAGTGCAGCTTGCCAGGTGCACGTCGCTTATGTGCTGTTGTGAAACACATCGGCATGTTTTACTGCTGGCATGGGTGGAAAATTCAGTGGTGGTGGTGGGGGGCGGGAATAAGTCCGGCGGGCTGGCCTTATAATGACATGCAGATGTAAGGTTCCCAATATCCAATGGTGAGAAACGCGGCCCACCATTGGTGGGCTGAGCGGACGGTTGCAAACTGATTTCATGCCGTCGTGAACCGGATTGTGCCATATTGTCCGCTCACACCACCAAACACGTCCAACGCTGGCGGGCACCAAAAATCCCAGCCTAAGTCTCAGTTGGAGTATTGTGCAAAATTTTAAGCACCTGTTACACAACTGACATAAAATCAATGGGAAAGGTGTTGCATCAATTCACTTAGGTGTTACCAGGGATAAAGGATTACTTTTAAACTTGAGAAATTGGGACCTTTTTTATTACAGAGAAGATGATTAAGGGGTGACCTGCTTGAGGTCAAGATTATGAAGAGTTAGGAAGGATGTAAATGCGTTGGAAGCAGTTCAGAGAAGGTTCACCAGACTAATACCTGGAATGGGTGAGTTGTTTTACAAGGAAAGGTTGGACAATCTGCTGGAGTTTGCAGTTTAGAAAAGTGAGAGGCAACTTGATTGAAACATATAAGATGCTGAGGAGTCTTGACAGGGTGGATGTGGAGAGGATGTTTCCTCATGTGGGAGAATCTAGAACTAGGGGGTCCTTGTTGAAAAATAAGGGGTCACCCATTTAAAATGAAGATAAGATGAATTTTTTTCACTCAGAGGGTCGTGAGTCTTTGGAACTCTCTTCCTGAAAAGGTAGTGGAAGCAGAGTCTTTGAATATTTTTAAGGCAGAGGTGGATAGATTCTTGGTTAGCAAGGGGGTGATAGGTTACTGGGGGTAGGTGGGATGCAGATTTGAGGTTACAATCAGATCAGCTATGAACTTATTAAATGGCAGAGCAGGCTCGAGGGGCCGAATGGCCTACTCCTGCTCCTTGCTCTTAAGTTCATAAGAACTGGTAAATAGTGACAGATTGTTGCCATTGGTTAATGAGAAAGTAACAAGGGGGCATAACCATATAATAATCACACATGGAATCAAAAATGGGGTCAGGAACAAATTATTTCACACAAAGGGTGGTTAGACTATGGCATTCTTTATCTCAAATTGTTTTTTTTAAAAGGAAATTAGATAGCTGCTTCTTAAACGGTAATATTAGAGGGTGTGTGAAGTGAGGTTTTGACTTGGTGGTTCACATGGAGAAAAACACTGGGGCATTTTTGGTGGAACGAATGGCCCTTTTTTGTTGTGTAAGATTCTATGTTTCTAATGTTGTATCTATTTACAAAAGATACACAAAGAAGCAATGTTTCTTGAAAAGCACACCATGGAGGCATTGCTGAGTGCAAATAATATTCCTACTTCAGCAATGCTGTTTTCATTAGTTCTAGGCGATGTATAAATTTAGCTTTTTACTGTATTAGTGAATCTTCCACGGTGCTTCTCATGGTAAATGACTGGATATATACTGTTTTAAAAAAACAATAACGACAGAAGCATTATACCATGTAAACAACAGTGCTGCAGTGTGACCCTTTAAGGCTATGAGAAGTAATTGATCAGAATTTCTCTGAAATTAATGCTCAAATCAGTTACACATCAGCTTGGGTTTTGTTTTTATAAAAATGTTTATGGCCTATTCTCTAACTCTGTTTGACTAATTTACTCAGGTTTGCTGACAATACAAAGCCATGTGGAAAAGTCAGCTGTGAGGAGGACATAAAGAAGCTGCAAAGGGAGAAAGTTCAGTTAAGTGATTGGGCAGAAGGAGGTGGCAGATGAAATATTTTGTGGGAAAGGGCTAAATTATCCATTTTGGTAAGAAGAATGAAAAAGCAGAATATATTTTTTAAAGGAATGAGGCTACTAAATGTTGGTATTCAGAGGGATTTGTGTGTCCTTGTACACAAAACACAAAAAGTTAATATGCAGGTACAACAAACAATTAGGAAGACAAATACTATGTTAATCTTTGTTGCGGGGGGATGGCCTATAAGAGCAAGTAAGTCTTGGTCTAATTGTATAGGGCTTTGATGAGACCATACATGGGATGCTGTGTATAGCTTTGGACTCTTATGTAAAGAAGGATATACTTTTCTCAAATTGATACAATGAGGATTCACCAGGTTATTTCCTGGGTTGAGAGGCTTGTCTTATGAGGAGAGCTTTAATAGACTGGGCCTATACTCTCTGGAGAGATGATCTACATCTACATCCTTGAGTTCTAAAAAGGGTAGCTGCAAAGATGCTGAATACACTGGTCATGATTTTTCGAAAATCCCTATATCCTAGAATGGTCACAGTGGATTGAAAGTTAGAAAATGTAGTACTGCTATTCAAGAGAGGAGGGAGGGAGAAAACAGGGAACTACAGGCCAGTTAATGTGGTATCAGTCATCAGGAAAGTACTGGGATCTATTAATAAATAAGTCTTTACAATGTACTTTAGAAAATCATAGTGGGCAAAATTTTTACCTTGGTGGGCGGGCGTGCGCTTGATCCGTGTGAGCGTAAACTGACGCATATTGACATTGGGCAAGTGTCCCAACGTCAATGTGCAGTCGTGCAATTTTTTAGGCAGTGGGCGTGGGCAGGGATCAGCAGCATGCCCGCCCACAATTAAAAGGCCTGTTAAGGCCATTCAAGTCTCAACTGACTTATATTTTTCGCTGCTCGTACAACCTTACGGTTGGCGGGCAGGCAAAAAGGCCAAGTGGCCTTTGTACTTTTTAGGAAACCTCATCCACGGGCAGGTTGAATTTTCCAAAAGTAAATAAAAATAAAATAAAAACTTTAAAATTTAATTAATAACATGTCCCTGCTCATGTAACAGAGTCACATGACGGGACATGTTTTATAACATTTTTCAAATCTTTATTATCTTTTATAAAAAACTCTTCATCTCCCTGAGGCAGCTCTGTGCCTCAGGGAGATTTTCAAGTGCGCGCATGCAGGAAGTTCGCACTTACCCCGTTCGCCCTCCGCACCCCACCCCCCACCCCCACCCCCACCCCGTTGTGTTGAGCGCTACCGCTCGCATTTCATGCTGGGCAGGTCTTAATTGGCCCACCAGTGTGAAATCACGGTCTGGCTTCGATCGTGGGCAGCGGTCAGCTTCCCCACTGCCCCGCTGAGCCCACCCGACAAGGGTTAAATTCTGCCCAATATGATTATGGCTTTACGAAAGGGAAATCCTGTCTCACAAATTTATTTGAGTTTTTTGCAAATGTAGCTAGTAGGGCAGGAAATGGGCAGCAATAGATGTAGTATATTCAGGTTTCCAAAGGGCACTCGATAAGGTCCCACATAAAAGGTGAGGTAAGGGCTCATGGAGTCGGGGATAATATATTAGCATGGATGGAGGATTGGTTAATGGACAGGTATAAACTGGACATTTTTAATTTGGCAAACTGTAACCAGTGGCGTGCTGCAAGGATCAGTGCTGGGGCCTCAACTATTTACAATTTATATCAATGACTTAGGCAAAGAGATCAAGAATAACGTATTCAGGTTTGCTGAGGCAAAACTAGCTGTATGGAAGACACAAAGAGGCTGCAAAGAGATGTTAGACAGTTTAAGTGAGTAGGCAAAATGGCAGTAGATGCAGTAGACGTGAGGTTTTTCACTTTGGTAGGAAGGATAACAAAGCATAATATCTTTAAAAGGCGTGAAACTTTCAAAGGTTGATATTCAGAGAAACTTGGGTACAAGGAATAGAGAAAGTTAGCATGTAGGTTCAGCAAACAATTAGGAAGCCAAATGGCATGTTGGTCTTTGTTGCAAGGGGATTAGAATACAAGATCAGGAAGTCTTGCTACAATTGTATTGGGCTTTGGTGATACCAAACCTGGAGCACTGTGGGCAAATCTGGCCTCCGTATCTAAGGAAGGATATACTTGTCTAGCCTTAGAGACAGTACAGCAAATGTTCACGAGATTGATTCCTGTCCTATGATGAGAGATTGGGTATGTTGGGCTTATACTCTCTGGGGTTCAGAAGAAAGGTGATCTTATTGAAACCTATATTTTTGAAGGGGTTTTACAGGGACTGAGAGGTTGCTTCTCCTGGTTGATGAATCTAGTACACAAGGACACAATCTGAGCATACGGGACTGATCATTTAGGACTGAGATGAAGAGAAATGTCTTCACTCAAAAGATTATGAATCTTTAGAATTTTATACCCCAGTAGGTTGTGGATGCTCCATCATTGATTATATTCAAGACTGAGACAGATAAGATTTTTGGTCTCTCAGAGAGTCAAGTATTATGGGGAATGGCAGGGAAGTGGAGTTGAGACTTGGGATCAGCTACAATCGTATTGAATGTCAGAGCAGGCTAGAAGGGCTATATGGTCTATTCCTGCTCCTATTTTTCATGTTCTTATTTCATTAAAAGATATAATGTTCTTAAAAGGCTTGACTGGGTGGAGAAGAGGCTGTTTCCTCTGGCGAGAGAGTTTAAAATCAGGGGTCAGTCTCAGGATAGAGGGTTGGCAATTTTGGACTGAGATGAGGGGAAATTTCTTTACTTAGAGGATTGTGAATCTTTGGAATTCTTTACCCCAGAGGACTGTCGGTGGTCATTGACTAAATACAAGATTGAAATTGATAGATTTTTGGGAACTCAGGGAATCAAGGGATTGAGAGATAGGGCAAACTGATGTAACAGTTCTGCCACAATCTTAATGAACGGAGGAGCAGGCTCCAGAGCCTGTTCGTATTTTTCGTCTGGAGAGATTGGCTTGCCCCAGTATCATCAAACCCAATTACCGTGCACCCCAAAAACATAAAAGTGCTCTCTTATTAACGTCCAATTAATAAAAAAAATACGAAAGAAAACTTAACAAATTAATTCATAGTATTATTTTCAGCATGGACTGCGCACTGGAGTCCTTGCTGCTTGTAGTTGTGACAAGAATAAACACTGGAACAAAACCTTCCCTCAACCCTCTCTGAGCCGAGGCACGCACCGATTGTGATATCATGGATGGACTTTTATATCAAACAGCAATCCAAACCCAACTAATAAATATGCGATCGCCTTCTTTTCTCCTTTTCCCCACTCAAAATAATTTATTGATTAAAATAAAACCAAGGGATTGAACTGATGCAAATTAACTTTGAGGGGATTGGCGCTGGCGCAGGCGCAGCAAGCTTTCTCCGCACGGACGCGAGCGAGACGGCATTCGCAGCCAATCAGAGCGGCTGGAGGCTCGGGGAACGGCGCGGGCCTTTTGCAAATAAACCGTCAGCAGCGGGCGGCGGCCCAAAGCGAACCGTGACGGGTTCGGTTCCCAGGCTCGCCGGCGGAATAAACATTTAGGCCTCGGTAGTCTGCCGGAAGTGGAAGTTATTGTTGTTCTTCCCGGTGATCGGCATACTTATCGTTTTTGGGAAGGCTGCCGTTGTTTTATTTTAAAAATGTCGGCGGCGGCTGTCCTCCGTCCGTCGGTTGGGGTGGCGGAGTTAAGATGGCGGGCAGCCCGGTGCGTTGTCTCCGGTGTGCGCGGTTAGAGCAGGAGTGAGAGGCGGCGCTTCCCCCACCCCCGGGGTGGGGAGACAGGATGGTGACCATATCGCGGCGGCGGCCTTCCTAGATGATCGTAGCGGCCTGGACCGTCTTCCACGCTACTCGGAGCCTGGTGCGAGGGTTATTGCTTTCTGCGGAGCCACCCGGCGCTGCCGTGGCCTCCTCCCCCGCCGTCGAGTCCGACGCCATAGGCCGGATGGGCAATAGTTGCGTGTGCCGGGACGGCAGCGACGCCGAGGAGAACCCGGGCCCTCCGGGCGAGCTCGGAGCAGCTGAGCGTCGACACCCGCCTCCTCTTTCGTCGTCGTCGTCTTCACATCACCACCACCACCATCACCATCCTCGCCACCACCATAGCAATAACGCCGAGGGCGAGCCCAGGAGCCGCTCCCGGGACCCGGTCAGGCCGCCCAGGAGGGGACGGGGCCCCCACGAACCTCGCAGGAAGAAGCAGAATGTGGATGGCCTGGTGTTGGATACGCTGGCCGTCATTCGTACATTGGTGGACAAGTAAGTGGCAGACCTCCTTTCCCAGATTGGGATCTCAGACCCCCCGCTGCTACTAGCTAGCCTGTTTGCTCCCCTCCTCCTGCATCCGCGGGGAAAGTCTGGAAACCCTTCAAGCTGCACGTTGATTTCGGCTAAAACGCATAATTCAGAAAGGCCTGGTTCCCCAGGAGAATTTGGCCACTTTTTTTTATAATAGTGTTCTTCAAAATTCTGTGTTCAAATGTTAGAAATTACTTGCTTTGCCTTTTCTATCATTTGGGCTCAAGTTGGCCGTGTGTTGTCAGGGATCCCCGAGTCCGTCAGGCTTAGTTTCTCTTCATTTTTTTGGAGTTTTAAAACCAACGCTGTGGCTTGTCAATTATAATATAATGTACAGCATTTACCCAAAACATTTTACAGTAGGCTGGTGTGGCAGTTTGAAATCCTGTGTTTGTGTTGAGAAAATTAAGGTAATTCATATCAGTAGAGAAAAGAACTGGAGAAACTTGGACTAAAATCTTACATCCCCAAGATCTAATCCTACATCCTGTGCTTCTAAAAGATAGCTGCAGTGGCTATGATTTTCCAGAATTCCCCAGATTCTGAAACGGTTCCAGAAAATTGGGTGTCAGCAAATGTAACAGTTATTCAAGAAAGGAGGGAGAGAAAATGGGGAACTACAAGCCAGTTAGCCTGATATCAGTCATCAGGAAAGTGCTGGAATCTGGAAGTCTTAATGCACTTAAATGGAAGTATGATCAGACAAAGTCAACAACAGTTTTAGAAAAAGTAAATCATGTTTGACAAATTTTAGTTTTTTTGAGCATGTAACTAGAAAGGCAGATAAAGGGGAACTCGTAGATGTACCATACCTGGATTTCCAAAAGGCTTTTGGGATAATGCGCCACAAAAGGTTAACCTGCAAAATAAAGGCTGCTAGAGTTGGCAGTAATATACTAGCATGGATAGAGAATTGGCTAACGGACAGGAACCAAGCTTTCAAGTTGGCAGGCTGTGACTAGTGGAGTGCCATAAGGTTCAGTGCTGGGGCCTTTGCTATTCACAACCTACATTAATGACTTGGATGAAGAGACAGAGTAATGTAATCTAAGTTTGCTGATGATACAAAGCTAGGTGGAAATGTAAGCCGTTAGGAGGGCACACAGAGGTTGTAAAGAGAGATAGACAGGTTAAATTAATGGGAAACAAGGTGGCAGATGGAGTATAATGTGGGCAAGTGTGAGATTATTTACTTTGGTAATAAGAAAAAAACAGAATATTTTTTAAAAGGTGTGAA
This sequence comes from Cetorhinus maximus, assembly GCF_964194155.1. Lineage (NCBI taxonomy): Eukaryota > Metazoa > Chordata > Chondrichthyes > Lamniformes > Cetorhinidae > Cetorhinus > Cetorhinus maximus. Next base: position 97,418,406 of record NC_135884.1, read on the forward strand.
ACTTGTAAGTGTTGATCTTCAGAGAGACTTAGGTATACTTGTACAAGGGCAAAAGGTTAGCATGCAAGTACACCAAGCAATTAGGAAAGCAAATGGCATGTTGGTCTTTATTACAGGAGCAAGGAAGCCTTGCTTCAATTGTACAGGGCTTTGGTGAGACCATACTGGAGTGTTGTGTGCAGTTTAGGCATCCATAATTAATGAAGGATCTACTTGCTTTCAGAGCAGTAGAGTGAAGTTTCACTAGGCTGGAGTGGACACAACCTCGGGATAAGGGGCCAATCATTTAGTATTAAGATGAGAAATTTCTTCTCTCGAAGGGTCGTGAATCTCTGAATTGTCCACTCGAGTGTTGTGGATGTTCCATTGTTGACATGATTAAGATTGTGATAGACAGAATTTTGATCTCTCTGATTCGAGGGTTAAGGGGAACAGGCAGGAAAGTGGAGTTGAAGTCTAAGATCAGCCACAAGTGTATTGAATGATGGAGCAGGCTTGACGGGCCACCAGAAAAATCCCTGTGATTTAGAATGGGACAGGCACACTTTTGGTTTCTTTGAAAGCGTCACAATGGAGTTGCAATGGTCATGATTCATAAATGCTGAGCTGAGTAAGTGGCCCCACCCAACAGGTGATACACAGGATCGCATTCAGGTCTGATCAGATCAGCTGTTCTGGCACTAACAATTTGTCACTTTGCGTTAAGTCAGTTAGTAACAAGCATGTTAAAGCAAATTGTTCACTCATCTGAGTCATAGTGCTTCACAATTTATTAGTCTGCTGTAAAATTGCATCTGGATAGTTATTGTGCAAATTAAATTTTATTTTAAATGTTACATTTGACTCAATTGCTGATTTATATAGTGCAGTATTATACAGCTACTTAATTCTTGGATGAGTAAAATATAGCTGCTGTCGCCAAATTATTTCTAGTTATACAGTTTTTCTAGTTGTGAGGTGTTGTCAAAATTGGATCAGATAAAGGATTTAAGAGAAATTTCTGTGCATGGTATGGGGGTTGTTTAGCTCAGTGGACTAGATGGCTCAGGTGTTGTGCAGATTGACACCAACAGCATTGGTTCAATCCCAATACTGGCTGTGGTAGCTCATGGAGGCCTGCCTCCTTGCCTTGATCCATGCTTGTTGTGGAGCGATGCCCCTCAGCCATATAACTAATTGTGTCTCTGTCATGGAGAGAGAAGCCTATGGTCTTTTGTGACTACAGCCAATTACCATTTCTCGATACATGGTGGTTAAAATATGGAATTTGTTGCATGAAGGGTTTGAAGCAGATAGTATTGGCACAATAAAGGAGAGATTTGACTCATTCTCAAAGCCTGAGATAGAGGAACAAAAACAAAAATTGCTGGAAAAACTCACTTCTGAAGAAGAGTCATATATCCGCGAAATGTTAACTCTGTCTTTCTCTCCACAGATGTTGTCAGACCTGCTGAGTTTTTCCAGCAATTGTTTTTGTTTCAGATTTCCAGCATCCGCAGTATTTTGCTTTTATCTGAGATAGAGGAACATGGGAGCAAGGTGGAAAGAGCTAATTTAGAGTGCAAAACTTGTCTGCAGCATAAGCACAGCCATAGACTAGTTGGGCTGTATGGCCCGTTTTTTGTTCAGTTTCATGTAATGATGACTTTGCTGTGTCAAAGATATTTATGTGGGCCAGTGTTATCTAAAGCAGATTGCGCAGTGTGATGCATCTTCGATGTATTGAGCAGATGGAAAGGTTAATGAGGACTTGCAGGCATTATTAAAACCCATGTTTATAATTTGTGAAATGCAATTTTGGAAGATGTACTGACTGCATAGGTTGTAACTGATTTTTTGAGTGCTAGTGATCTTTTAAATGTGGCATTTCGTTCCCACATGCATAGAATACCTCCGATGTCTAAGTGCGTTACAAACAATGGGTTATTTTGAAGTAGAATGTATTGCTGAAAAAAAAGAGCCACATCTAAGCTTTAAGTCTTGTACTCATCAGAACACTCGTAAGAATACCTATATAAGGGGGAAAACAACAATTTATACTGTATGTGAAGAGAGTGAACAGCTACCCTGATCAGATCATTTCGCACTGTATATCATGCAAGCTCATGAACGGGCCCAAGGTCATCACTTTCGGCCCTGGAAAGTGTGCAGTCTACCTCGGATTATCCTGGAAGGGCAGGTATCTCAAAAATTTGAGCAACAGGTGAAGCTAGCTGTTTCACACTGCTACTATGCAATAGCAACAGGAGTGTTATTCTCCATTAACAGGATGTTGCCGTCAAGCCAAAAAGACGTTCTGTCTATCACATAAATAAGTAATATGAATTTCAGTGCCAGTGTGATGCTAGGTATGTAGGTCATATGTCTCAAAGACTGTCGGATTGTATCAAACAGCATGTCCCAGCCGCTGTTCACAATGGGCAGGGTACAGATCCTATCCAACCAGCCCATGCTTGCAAAACTCAAAATAGTGTCCAACATTACAACATTGTGATCTTGCAATTGGGCAACATTTGCGAAATAATCTTCAATGTGCTAAGAATTATGCTGACAACCAATTTAAGATTGTCAGTCGGGCTCCCAATGTAATGCATTTGCATGTACTGGAAGCTACATATATTGATACACAGGCCCTGTTCTTTGCAGACAAAAAACATGTACATACACTGCACCTGTTTCAGCTAAACAAAATAAGTGACTGCCATTCACTGACTAATTCTTTAGGGCAATGCCTTGACCAATCAGGGTCAAGCTGCCTGGTTTAAATTTCAAACAATGTTTGGTAATTAACTGTTAGTTACCATCAGTGGTGCATTCTCTATGGCAGGGCCACTTGCCTACCAATCAGCACTCCCTTTACGTACAGTATAAATTGTTGTTTTTCCCTTATATATTGATATTCTTGCATGTGGCCTGATGAGTGCAAGACGAAAAGCTGAGACATGTCTCTTTTTTTCAGCAATACTAAAGTTCTGTACTACCAAACGACTAGAAGTAGAATGTATTGCATAGCATTTACAGCACTGAAACGGGCTGTTTGGCCCAACAGTCGATATGCTCCAGACAAACTTTGTTCCACCCTACTTCATCTGACCCCATCAACATATCTTTTTATTCCATTCTCCCTCTGGTTTATCTAGCTTCCTTTAAATGCATCTATGCTATTTACCTCTGCTGCTTGTAATGTTCCATATTCTAGTCACACTCTCTGAGTAAAATTTCTCTTGAATTTCCTGTTGAATTTATGAATAACGATCTTATGTTTATGGCCTAGTAGCTCTGGTCTCACCTGCAAGTGGAAATATCTTCTCTGTGCCTAACCCCCCAAACCCTTTCATAATCATTAACACCTCTTATCAGGTGACCCCTCAGTCCTCTAGAGAAGAGAGCTCCGGTCTCAACCTTAAATAGGCATAGCCCTTTGCTTCTGTTATAATTTATTAAACTTTTCACCCCTTCTCCAGTTCCTCTTTTTCCATTTTATAATATGGAGACCAGAACTGTCCATGGCACTCAAATGTGAGCTTACAAAGGTTCTATACAAGTTTAACCATAACATATATCTGCTTTTCAATTCTCTCCCCCCGGGGTATTTTTTTTTTTTTATATAGCCTTATTAACATGTAATTTTTTTTTAGTAATCTCTATTTTTAGCCTCCCCTCCCACTCCTTCTGCTCCCCTATCCCATTTAGACATTTATTTTCCAAGAAATGATGACCGCCTTATTGTTAGCAAAATGTACTATCTCACACTTGACCAAAATGAACTTTAGTTGCCAATCATGCAACCATTCAACAACTTTATTAATGTTGTCTTGTATTTTGTCACAGACCTCCTGTATTAATTGTAATCTTTCTGTTCTTCAAAAATTGTTCAATTAAAATATAGAAACCGGTAGATGGGGTCTCTCTCAGCTGAAAAGATGAATCTTACAATGCAGTACTTGTTCATTAATGTATTTGAGTGTCAGCCCTGTGCTGAAGTCTTAAGTAGGATTTGAATCCACTATACCTGACTCCAGTGAGTGTGTTGCGAACTGAATTTGCTAACTTTAAATTTACATTGCTTCTAATGTTCTCCCTTTTATTTCAAATTAAATTTGGATTTAAAACAAAAAATATTTGTGTTTCCCTCTCTACTGAAGAGGTTGGCTACTGTTTGAGTATGTAAATCAGATGCCAATACAAAAGCAAAATGCTGCAGATGCTGGAAGACTGAAATAAAAACAAAGTGCTGGAAATAATCAGGTCAGTCAGCAGTCAGTGGAGAGAGAAACAAAGTTTATGTTTCAAGTCAAGATGGCGTTTCAACAGTTCTGATGAAGGGTCATCTTGACCTGAGATTTTTTTTCTCTTTTATTCATTCAAGGGATGTGGGCTGGCTAGGCCAGCATTAATTGCCCTTGAAGAGGTGGTGGTGAGCTGTCTTCTTGAACTGCTGCGGTCCATGTGGTGTAGGTACACCCGCAGTGCTGTTAGGGAGGGAGTCCCAAGATTTTGACCCAGCAACAGTGAAGGAACGGCGATATATTTCAAAGTCAGAATGGTGAGTGGCTTGGAGGGGAACTTCCAGGTGGTGGCGTCCCCATGCATCTGCTTGAAGGCAGTTAGGGATGGGCACTAAATGCTGGCCTTGACAGCGATGCCCACGTCACGAGAGAGAATTTTTAAAAAGTAAATTCTAGCTCTGAAAAATATTATTGAACCAGCAGGTGCTGAATGCCTATAAGACTATTGTGTACATTCTTTTAGAATTAGTGACGAATTTATTAAAGTTCTTTTGAGGTTGTAACAAGTAGGTGAAGTGTATTTGGATTTCCAAACGAGATTTCAATGGTGCCACAATTGATGACTGCACAAGAGAAGAGCGCAAGGTGTTGGGGATAATATGTTGGCATGGTAGAGGTTTGGCTAACTAACAGGAAACGGAGTTGTGATAAATGGGTCATTTTCAGGTTGGCAAATAACTAGTGGAGTACCACAGGGATCAGTGCTGGGGCCATATTTATGATCTAATGTGACTTGGATGAAGGAACAGAGTGTATTGTTGACCAATTTACTGATACAAAGTTGGAAAGCAAGCTCGGGAGGTTGCAAAGAGTCTGCAAAAGATATAGATAGGTTAATTGAGTAGGCAAAAATTTGGACGATGGAATATAATGTGGAAATCATGTGAACTTGTCTATTGGCGGAAAGAGTGGAAAAGCAGAATATAAATTCAATTGAGAGAGACTGCAGAATGCTGCAGTACAGTGTGTTCCGAGTGTCCTTGTACATGAATCTCAAAATGATAGCATGCAGGCACGGCATACAATTAGGAAGGCAAATGGAATGTTGAAGTATAAAAGTAGGGAAATCTTGCTGCAACTGTACAGGGCATTAGTGAGACCGCACCTATAGTACAGTGTACAGTTTTGGTTTTATTTAAGGAGGGATATACTTGCATTGGCAATCCAGTGAAGGTTCACAAGGCTGATTCCTGTGATGAAAGGGTTTTTTGAGGAAAAGTTGAGCAGATTGAGACTTTTTCTGTTGGAGTTTAGAAGAATGAGAGGTGGTCTTATTAAAACATATAAAATTCTGAGGAGACTTGATGGGGTAGATGCTTGGAGGATGTTTCCCCTTGGGATATCTACCACTCATGGACATAGTTGAAAAGAGGTATCCCGTTTAGGACAGAGTTGAGGAGGAATTTCTTCTGAGGGTTGTTAATCTTTGGAATTCTTTGCCTCAGAGCACTGGGGGCTGAGTCATTGAGTATATTCAAGGCAGAGTTAAACAGATATTTGATCTACAAGGGAATTGAGGGTTATGGGAGGCAGATACCAAAGTGGAGTTTAGACCACAATCTGATCAGCCATGATCTTATTGAATGGCAGAACAGGCTCAAGGGGTTGAATGGCCTACTCTTTCTTATGATCTTAGGAAGTACTGTACTGAATGAAAAGTTACCCATAAGAGGATCCTTGGCTGAGTTGAACCAAAAGCACTAGTAGTACTTAATAAAACTGAGGTAGTTTTATTACTGCCTCTGCATCTGCTGAAACCTTAATCCATGTTTTACCTCTGGAGTTGACTATTCCAACACACTCCTGGCCAACCTTCTGTCTTCCACCATACCTCCACATTAAGCCCTATTTACCCATCTACGAACTGGGATAAAATTTTGCAAAGGTCCAATATTAAAAATATTTATTTGCTGTTGCGCACCCTGGCATCTAAAGTTTTGTTTCTGTAATGTATTTGCTATCAAGTTTATCATAATTCTGGCTCCTGTAGTTAAGGAAGTGAAACGTAAAGACCTCTTTCTCTACTGTTACTTCATCTTGACTGAAACATTGGCAGAAGCATTATAATTGGGTTAAGGCAGGGAAATACTGATATTTGGTGATTCCTGCTGAAATATGGACATAAATGGAAGACAACAACTTGAACACACCATTTGGGTTCACACCATTGGGGATATCAAGGGAGCATGGAAAGGAGTGAAAATATATGCAATGTAATGCAATTTCTAATGCTGCTTTTAAGAGAATATCTTGTTTTTTGATATAACAGTCATTATTTTTGAAAGTGTGAAGAAAATTCTGTATTGAAAATGTTACATCGCAATGCTGTAACATTTTTATTGTCTTCTGTCTTGCACGCATGTTCAGAACTGAGAGGTTGGGGCGTCAGCTCTAGCTTTTGCTATGATGCTTTTGAACCAGTGCTTGTGAGGTTGACTATGTAGGAAGTGCTTTGTGTCTAGCCTGCAGGCAATTCTTGCTCACTCTTCAAGACCCTGAAGCTCAGGTAGTGCAAGTTGGAAACACTTTCCAGATAATTCAGTCATTTCCTTTGGCAACTGAATAGAACTACAGCTGCATGATTTGCAAATAAAACTCTGCAATCCCACTGCCAGTCTTGTCACTGGATGACTATTTCCTTTTAGACTGTAAAGAATGCAGTGTATTTTAAAATGTGTTGCAGCTGATGATGAAAGCAGCAGGGAAAACCTATCATAGTAGAATCTTGAAGGAAACCACAGAGCAAATCCATATTATTAATCAGCAGAAGCATTTATAGCCAGTGCTGTCATATTGCACTCAAGCCTGTCTTTATTAAGAGGAAAAAATACTTAAATATTTTACTTTCAGCTCTGCATTTAAAATAGATTTATGTATAAACTGTATCTCAACAATGGCACTTGAAGAGTCCAGAATAGCACTCAGTAAGTACTCCATCTTGGCAGTCTTTTGGCAATGATTGCTTCTATTCTGTTGTGTAGGAAAAATAATGTTATTAACTTTAATTATGATTATCTTGAAGTGTGAGGATGAGTCATAATTAAAGTGACTGCTATTTCAAATTATGTTGACCATTTAATTTATTTCAATCACCTGTTGCTGAGATGATTTGGATAGGTGATAAGTAAAGGTAAGCTCATCAACCACAGGCTAGTCAGTTTAACTTTGGTGGGGGAAATTTCTAGAAACAATAATTTGGGACAAAATTAATCGTCACATGGACGAATGCGGATTAATTAAGGAAAGCCAGCACGGATTTCTAAAGGGGAAATCATGTTTAACTAACTTGCTGGAGTTTTTTTTTGAAGCGGTAACAGAAGGTTGATGAGGGCATTGCTGTTCATGTGGTGTACATGAACTTCAAAAGGTGTTCGATACTGTGCTGCACAACTTGCTGAGAAGATTTGAACAGGTGATTAGTATCTGCTTGTATGCAGCTGTGTGCTATAAATTGCAGTTGATCTGAAATTAATTTGCATATTACAATTTAAGGAAGTCAACAAAAAGGAAACCAAAAATTTAAGTAGGACTTTATCTGATTGAAAGGTTCCCCCCCCCTGCAAGCTTCACATTAGACTCAGGGATGGCCCCAGAGGACTGGAGAATTGCAAACATTACACCCTTGTTCAAAAAAACGGGTGTGAAGATGAGCCCAGCTCATGGAATAAAAGGGACAGTAGCAACATAGATATGGGATTGCCTGAGCATCAGGAAATAGAGAGCAATGGTTAGTGGATGTTTTCTATGCTGAAGGAAATTTTGTCATAGGGTTCCCCAGAGGTCAGTGTTGGGACCCTTGCTTTTCCTGATATATATTAATGACTTAGACCTTGCTGCACAGGGCACAACTTCAAAGTTTGTGCATGATACCAAACTTGGAAGCATTGGGAACTGCAAGGAGGATAATGATAGTGTTGAACTTCAAAGGGGCATAGGTTGGTGGAATGGGAAGTTCATGGCAGAAAATAGTGAAGTTTTTCATTTTGGTAGGAAGAAGATGGAGAGACAATATAAAATAAAAGATTCAATTCTAGGGGGTGCAGGAGCTGAGGGATATGAGTGTATATGTGCATAAATCACTGAAGGCAGCAGGACAGGTTCAGAAAGCAGTTAATAAAGCATAAAGCCCAGGATACTGTATTAATAGGGGCATAGAGTACAAGAGCAAGGAGGTTGTGTTGAATTTGTGCAAGTCACTAGTTCAGCCTTAGCTAGAGTATTGCGTCCAGTTCTGGGCACCGCACTTCAGGAAGAGTGTGAAGGCATTAGATAGGGAGCGGGAAAGATTCACGAAAATGGTTCCAGGGATTGAATCGCAATGGATTTGAGAAGTTGCGACTCTTTTCCTTGGAGAAAATGAAGCTGAGAGGAGATTTGCTGGAGGTATTCAAAATAATGGTCTGGGCAGAGTAGATAGGGAGAAACTTTTCCCACTTGTGAAAGGATGGAGAATGAGAGGGTACAGTTTTAAAGTAATGAGTAAAAGAAATAAAAGTGATATGAGGAGAAACTTTTTTTATGCAGTGAGTGGTCAGGGTTTGGTGTGTATGTGGTAGAGGCAGGTTCAATTGAAGCATTCAAAAGAGAGTTAGATTGTTTGTTTTCTGAAAAGGAAGAATGTGAAGGGTTACAGGGAGGAAGCGGGGAATGCTACTTGATGAGTTGCTCATTCAGAGAGTTGGTGCAGACACAGTGGGCCAAATGGCTGCCTCCTGTGCCATAACTGTTCTGTGATTCTGATAATTCTGGCAAGTTGTCTTTAATTTCCTAACCAAAATGTGAATCTGAACAATATGCTGAGTAACTAACTTTTCTTTGTTTTTTTCAGTGACCAAGAGCCTCCGTATTCAATGATCACCTTGCACGAAATGGCAGAAACAGGTAACTACTAGACTGAACAAAAAATGTGACACCTTGTAAACTGAGGCAGAGGTGAAATATTCACTAATTTTATTGCTGTCAGCACACTGATACTTTAATTAGGGAGGTCTAATTTAAGTGATAACCCTTTTTTTTCTGCAACGCTATATTCTTTTAAGACTTGCTTGGCTAAGTGTGCAGGCTCCTGATACTGCTCTGAATCTGATTAAATAAACAAGTGACTGTCAATGATTTTCCAGTTGTCCTAATGTCGTCATTATCTCCCTGTGAAGCATTACCTGACACATTAGAATTAGATTTCTTTGATTATTTTTTAAACACATCAGCATCCCTTTGTCACGCTACTCGCCCCTCTCTGATGCAGGGATTTTAATGCTAATTGTGGCTCAACTCCTGTGGTTAAGAGCAGCTATCTCTATTTAGACAGGATTTGTCCTGAAACTCCTCTGATTTGTACAATTCAGTTGTGCGTTAGATAAACTTGATACATGAACATTAAATAACTTAAAACATAATTGGCGGGTTGGGGGGGGAGGGGGAGGGGAAAATGTGGTGGGAGGAGGGAAGACTTGGTAAACCTAAATGTATGATAACAGTTGCAGTAGCATTCATAAAATTGAACATGGTTGCTGTTGTTTGCACATCTCCAAAGGTTACAAAAGTGTAGCTCCAACGAGTGTGGAAAAAGTTGATTTTTATTTTATCTCTGCTTTCCAATCAATGCACCTAGTTTTTGTTTTAAACCATTCTGTTCAGTTTAATTGAAAAAATTAAAATATATTATTGGGCATGTATTTTTCTGATGAATTGATTTTAAAATCCCCACATTAAAGCTTTGGACAACACTAGCCAAACTGAGAATATAAACTATTGAAGGGGAAGCATGTTTAATTTACGTAGAATTTTACAGTACAGATGATAACCATTTGGCCCAACAGGTTGATGCAGATGTTTATGCTCCATATGCACCTTCTCCCACCTTATTTTATTTCTCCCTATCAACATAACTTTCTGTTTCTTTCTCACTCATGTACTTACCTTGCGCTTAAATGCATCCATGCTCTTTGCTTCAACTGCTTCATGTGAGAGCATGAAGAGCATTTATTTAATGGTGTGAAATTTAACCCAGTGTAAATGTGTTGCAGAAAATACAATCTGTCAAAACATTTTTGATCCCTTTAATAGTGAAAAATTGGGTTTTATTCAGCTGTGATGTGGGTGTACAGTTCAGAAGTTTGGTGCCAAAGTGGTATTGCCAACTTGCATGCAAGCTTATAACACAGAATGGTTGCTTTGGTGTGATCTTTAGAAAAAGCAGATTTATTCAGTCATCTACGTGATGCCTAGGATGTCCTCAGTAACAATCGAAGGCTTAGTAAATGTGACTGCGAAGTAATTATATACTTCAGATTGGCATCCTTTCTGCCTTTAAATTTCAGTTTAATAACATTGAAACAAAATAGAGATGTTGCTCTAGTTCCTATTCATTTCCCTGTATCCCTTATCGTGTCCTCAACCTTTTAAAAGCTCTGCTTTTGGACAACATTGCAATGTTTTATATTGCCTCAGCATTTGTACAGAGAAGTTCTGTAAGTCTTAAATGGGAAATCTGATCTGCTTTGAAACAGTGTTCCAGAGTGACCTTTTTATAAAGGAGCAAATACATATTGTAGCAACAGTAGCCTTGGCTTCCTTTGTTAGATATGGGTCAGTGGTGCAAATGAAAATGCTATCAGTTTCTGACAGGAATTGTAGTTGCTGAACCTAATCTTAAAATATGCATTGGGCTTTCTTTTTAAATCTGGAAAATTAAATCACTTTTTCAAAAAAAATCCACTTTGGATTGAACAGTCTCCCATTCAGGAAAGTTTCTTTCAGTCAGTAATTAATAACCAGTGTTGGTATAACATGGCCAGTGTAGAAACAATACAGACTGGGAGATTCTTGAGATTGATGCCTTCTCATTATTGAACTTAATCTCCAGCAGAGCATCAATGAGTGCTATGGTTGCAAGACTTTGTATTAAGGAGTGGGGAAAGTCCCTTTATCATTTCTGTTTCTGATAGCTATCCACTGATCATCTGCTGAGAAGCACATGTCAATGGTCATTAGTGATAACAGCATCAAGCTTGAATGTGACGACATCCTTCACCCTATAACCAAATAGCTTGTCAATGCTCACTCCTTAACCTAATGCATGAAGAATGTGTACTGTTGGGTCATATACCAGAAAGCTAATAGAGCATGTGAATCCAACTTTTTTTGCGCTATCACTGGATGTGGGTGTTGCTAGCTAGCCAGCACTTATTTCCCATCCCTAATTGCCCTTGAGAAGGTGGTGAGCTACTGTCTTGAACCACTGCAGTCCACGAGCCGTAGGTACACCCACAGTGCTGTTAGGGAGGAAGTTCCAGGATTTGATGCAGCGATAGTGAAGGAATAGTGATATAGTTCCAAATCAGGATGGTGAATGGCTTGGAGGGAAACTTGCAGGTGGTGGTGGTCCCATTCATCTGCTGCCCTTGTCCTTCTAGATGGTAGAGGTCACTGGTTTGGAAAGTGCTGTCAAAGAAGCCTTGGTGAGTTGCTGCAGTGCATCTTGTGGAATGCTACAAGCTGCTGCCACTGAGTTGGTGGTGGAGGGAGCAAATGTTCAAGGTGGTGGATGGGGTGCCAATCAAGCAGACTGCTTTGTTCTGGATGGTGTTGAGCTTCTTGAGTGTTGTTGGAGCTGCACTCATTCACACAAATGGAGAGTATTCCATCACTCTCCTGACTTGTGCCTTGTTGATGGTAGACGGGAGTTGGGGAGTCAGGCGGTAAGTTACTCACTGCAGAATTGCCAGCCTCAAACCTGCTTTTGTAGCTACAGTATTTATGTGGCTGGTCCAGTTCAGTTTCTAGTCAGTGGTATCTCTCAGGATGACAGTGGAGGGATTCAGTGATCGTAATGCCATTGAATGTCAGGAGGAGGTGGTTAGATTGTTTGTTCCTCTCTCTCTCTCTCTCTCTCTCCTTGAGAGGAGTCGCGAATGGTGCTGAACTTTGTGCAATCTTTAGCGAACACTCCCCACTTCTGACCTTGTGATAGAGGGAAGGTCATTGATGAAGCAGCTGAAGATGGTTAGGCCTATGATACTCTCTAAGAAACGATTGCACTGCTGTCCTGGGACTGAGCTGATTGACCTCCAACAACTACAACCATCTTCCTTTGTGCTAGGTATAACTCCAATCAGTAGAGTTTTACCTCTGGTTCCTGGTGTCAGCTGTGGCTCAGTTCATAGCACCCTCGCCTTTGAACCAGAGGGTTGTGGGTTCATGTCCCACTCCCGGAAACCAAGAACTGCGATTGTACTTGAAAGAGTTGCAATCTGTGACTGTTGATAACTCGAAAGAGTTTCCTTTGTGCTAGGTATAACTCCAATCAGTAGAGTTTTACCTCTGGTTCCTGGTGTCAGCTGTGGCTCAGTTCATAGCACCCTCGCCTTTGAACCAGAGGGTTGTGGGTTCATGTCCCACTCCCGGAAACCAAGAACTGTGATTGTACTCGGAAGAGTTGCAATCTGTGACTGTTGATAACTCGAAAGAGTTTGACTTCAGTTAATGGAGGTGTCAGTTGTGGCTCAGTTCATAGCACCCTCGCCTTTGAATCAGAGGGTTGTGGGTTCATGTCCCACTCCCGGAAACCAAGAACTGTGATTGTACTCGAAAAGAGTTGCAATCTATGACTGTTGGTAACTCGAAAGAGTTTCAGTTAATCCAGGGCTCCTCAGTGCCACACTCTGTCAAATGCTGCCTTTATGTTAAGGGCAATCACACTCTCCTCACTGCTTGAGCTCAGCTCTCTTGTCTGTGTTTGGACCAAAGCTGACATGAGCTGATTGACCCTGGTGGAACCCAAACTGAGCGTCAGCTAACAGGTTATTGCTAAGAAGTGCCGCTTGATAGCACTGTCAGCGACATCTTCGATCAATTTGCTGAAGATCAAGAGTAGGCTGATGGGACAGTAATTAGCTGGGTTGGATTTGTCCTGCTTTTTGTGGCCAGGACATGCCTGGACAATTTTCCACATTGCCAGATAGATGCCAGTGTTGTAGCTGTACTGGAACAGCTTGGTATGGGCGTGGCTAGTTCTGGAGTGCAAGTTTTCAGTACTATTGCCAAAATGTTGTCAGAACCTATTGCCTTTGCAGTATCTGAATGATTCCTTGCATTTGAGGGATAGGCAGTAATGTTTGACAATATACTCTATTGGAGTAACCTTGTAAACAAGTGACCTGTTGAAAAATAGCGTGGCAATTTTTTTGTGGCATATATTTATAGAATGGTCTCCTTTTGCACTGTAAACATTGCCTGTTGGGTTCATGCCAGATATTTGCCAGAGCAGTTAAGCCAGTCCTATTCCTTTTTCCCCGTAATCTTGCAAACTTTTTATCTTCCAAGTGTTTATCAAATTCTCTTAGAAAGCTTCCACTGGATCTGTGTCTCCCACCCTCTTAGGCAGTATATTTCTGATCCTAATTACTGGCTCTGTTTATTAAAAGATTTTAAATGTTGCTGTTGGTTCTTTTGTCATTCACCTTGAATCTGGCTTTTGATTCCCCCTGCCACAGGGAACAGTTTCTCCCTTTCTATTCTGTTTCTAGACCCCTCATGATTTTGAACATTGCTATCCCAGCTTCTCCAGTCTACCCTCAGAACTGAAGTCCCTCAACTTGGAACCATTCTCATAAATCTTTTCTGCATCCTCTTTGAATTCTTCATGTCTTATGTGTGCTGCCCAAAATTGGAAACTCCAGTTGAGGCTGAATCAGTCTTTTAAAGGTTCAGCATATTTTCTTTGCTTTTTTACTCTTGCGCCTATTTTTATGAAGCTCAGGATTCCTCAACTTGCCCTGCCACCTTCAACGATTTGTGCACATAGACCCTGAGGCCTGTTTTCTTGCACCCTTTTAGAATTGTACCTTCAGTTGGTATTGCTTCTCCTCATTCTTCGTACCAAAATATATCACTTCGCATTTCTCTGCATTAAATTTCATCTGCCACATAAGTATCTGCCATTCCACCAGCCTGCCTATATCACCTGGAAGTCTGTCACTGTCCTGCTCAGAGCTTGCGATAATTCCAAGGTTTGTGTCAACTGCACATTCTGAAATTGTGTCTAGACATCCAAGTCTAGATAATTAATATACATCAACTAAATCATTGGTCCTAGTACTGACTGTTAACCTAGCATGTTTTATTCGAGCTGATCTGGGTGAGGATGTCCCCTTGAGTAAAATTAAGATGGATTATGATCTTACCAAAACTGTACTGGCAGGTTGGGTCATGGATGGAATATTGCTCTGGCAGGGTAGCTGACAGTTGGGTGCCTTGCTGAGGGAGTCTGAGTTGATGGACCAAAAGAAATTCTCAAGATGCCTGTATTCTGACGAGATCATTTATTGCCCTGAAGTGATGATGGGCTATCTTTATGAATCATTGAAAGCAGCTTCATAGGCTACTTCAGAGGCAGGTAACAGCCAGCCACATTGAGGTGGGATTGGAGTCATCTAGACCAGACTGAGTAAGAATGAAAGGCTTCCTCCCCTAAGGACATTCATGAAAGAGCACACATGAAGCAGCTGGGTTTTCAATTGGTCTTAGTAGCTTTCAATCATATTTATTGATATCAGCATTTTGTTTCCAGGTACTAAATTGAATTCCCAAATTTGCCATGATGGGATTTGAACTCTAGTTCTAGTCCACTAAACTAATGAATTAGTGAACTTTCATACAGGATAGCTTTGTGTGTGGGGTATGAAATTTATGTATACAATTGAGCTTGACTGTAGAACTTTGAATAATCTTTTTGGCTGGCCCCAATCTGATTTTCTGAGTCTGCTGCTGTAAGAAAGGCAACAATATGAATCTAATGCTATTTTATTCTGATTTTTTTAAACCTCTACAAGTTGACCTTGCAAAGACTTCTTTAATAACATATGGGGGCTTGTGCCAAAATTGGGAGAGCTGTCTCAGACTTGTCAAGCAACAGCCTGACATAGTCATATTCATGAAATCGTACCGTAGAGATTATGGCCCAAACACCACCACCACCATCCCTGGGGGTATGTCCTGACCCACTGGCAGAATGGACCCAGCAGAGGTGGCAGCATAGTGGTATACATTTGGCTGGGAGTTGCCATGGGAGTCCTCAACATGACTCTGGACCCCATGAAGTCTCATGGCATCGTCAAACATCGGTAAGGAAAGCTCCTACTGATTTTTTTCATGTACCCTCCACCCCATTTCAGCTGATGAAGCAGTACTCCTCCATGTTGAACACTGCTTAGAGGAAACACTGAGGGTGGCAAGGGTGCAGAATGTACTCTGGGTGGGGGATTACAATGTCCATCACCAAAAGTGGGTTGGTAGCACCACTACTGACCGAGTCCTAAAGGACATAGCTGTAGGCTGGGTATGCGGCAGGTGGTGAGGAAACCAACAAGAAGGAAAAACATACTTGACCTCATTCTCACCAACCAGCCTACCACAAATGCATCTGCCCATGACAGTATCGGTAAGAGTGACCACTGCCCAGTTCTTGTGGAGACAAAGTTCCGCCTTCACATTGAGAGTATCCTCTATTGTGTTGCGTAGCACTACCACTGTGCTATATGGGATAGATTTAGAACAGACCTAGCAACTCAAGACACGGCATAGATGAGATGCTGTGGGTCGTCAGCAGCAGCAGAATTGTACTCCTCCACAATCTGTAACTTCATGGCCTGGCATTCCCCGCCCCCCCCACTCTACCATGAACACCAAGCTAGGGGGATCAACCCTGGTTCAATAAAGAGTGCAGGAGGGCATGCCAGGAGCAGGCATATTTAAAAATGAGCTGTCAACCTGGTGAAACTCCCAACACAGGATTACTTTCGTGCCAAACAGCAAAAGCAGCAAGTGATAGACAGAGCTAAACAATTCCACAACCAACAGATCAGATCAAACCTCTGTAGTCCTACCACATGCATTCGTAAATGGTAATGGACAGTTCAAGAACTCATTGGAGGAGGAGACTACACGAATATCCTCAACCTCAATGATGGGGGATAAGGCCGAATCATTTGCTCCTATCTTCAGACAGAAGTGCCGAGTGCTTGATCCATCTTGGCCTCCTCTGGAAGTCCCCAGCACCATAGATGCCAGCCTTCAGCCAATTTGATTCACTCCACTTGATATCAAGAAATGGCTGAAAGCATTGGATACTGCAATGGCTATGGGCCCTGACAATATTCTGACAATAGTATTGAAAACTTGTGCTCCAGAACTTGCTGCACCTGTAACCAAGCTGTTCCAGTACAGCTACAACACTGGTATCTACTTGGCAATGTGGAAAGCTGCCCAGGAATGTCCTGTACACAAAGCAGGATGAATCCAACCTGGCCAATTCCTGCCCCATCAGTCTGCTCTCCATCGGTAAAGTAATGGAAAGGGTCATCAACAGTGCTGTCAAGTGACATTGCTTAGCAATAACCTGCTCACTGACGCTCAGTTTGGTTCTGCCAAGGCCATTCAGCTCCTGACCTCATTACAGCCTTGAGCTGAACTGCAGAGGTGAGATGAGAGTGACTGCCCTTGAGATCAAGGCAGCATTTGACCGAGTGTGGCACCAAAGAGCCCTAGCAAAACTGGAGTTGGTGGGAAAGTGGGTGGTGGGGGGGGAGAGGGGGAGTCTTTGTTGGTTGGAGTCATACCTAGCGCAAAAGAAGATGGTTGTGGTTGTTGGAGGTCCATCATCTCCGTTCCAGGTCATCACTGCTGGAGCTTCCCAGGTTAGTGTCCAGGGCCCAACAATCTTCAGCTGCTTCATCAGTGATCTGCCTTCGATCATAAGGTTAGAAGTGGCGATGTTTGTTGATGATTGCATAGTGTTCAGCAGCATTCATGACTTCTGTGATACTGAAGCAGTACATGTCCAAATGCAGCATGACCTGGACAATATCCAGGCTTGGGCTGACAAGTGACAAGTAAAATTGGTGCCCATGCATTACCATTGCCAAATCCTCCACTGTCAACATCCTGGGGTTGACCATTGACCATAAACTGAACTGGACCAGCCATATAAATACTGGCTACAAGAGCAAGTCAGAGGCTAGGAATCCTGTAGCGAGTAAGTCGCCACCTGACTCCCCAAAATCTGGCCACCACCTACAAGACACAAGTCAGGAGTGTGATGGAATACACTCCACTTCACTGGATGAGTGCAGCTCCCACAACACTCGAAGCTTGACAACATGCAGGACAAAGCCCACTTGATTGGCACCACATTCACAAACATTCCCTCTCTCCACCACCGACGCACAGTAGCAGCAGTTTGTACCATCTACAAGATGCACTGCAGGAACTCACCAAGGCTCCTTCGACAGAACCTACCAAACCCACGACCACTACCATCTAGAAGGACAAGGGCAGCAGATGCATGGGAACACCACCATTTGGAAGTTCCCCTCCAAGCTACACACCATTCTGATTTGGAACTTTATCACTGTTCCTTCACTGTCGCTGGGTATTAGCACAATAGAGAGGAATGACCCAAATTTAGGAAATCAGGATGTAGAAGCAGTTTGGGTGGAGATGAGAAATGTTAAAGGCGAGAAGTCAATTTTGGGAGTGATGCACAGGTCCCCCAACAGTAACTACATGGTAGGACAGGTTATAAAGGAAGAAATAATAGGAGCTTGTCAGATAGGCATGGTGATAATCATGGGGGATTTTAATCTACATATAGACTGGAAAAAACAGATGGGCAAAGGTAGCCTAGATGAGGAATTCATTGAATGTTTTCAGGATATTCTTAGAACAGCACATTCTGGTGCCAACCAGAGAGCAGACTATACTTGACCTGGTATTGTGTAACGGAATAGGTTTAATTAATGACCTCAGAGTGAAGGCACCACTAGGTATCAGCAATCGTAATATGATTGAGTTTTACATTCAGTTTGTGAAAGAGAAGAGTGGGTCTAAGAGTATGTTAAAGTTAAATAAGAGCAATTATGAGGGCATGAAAGCAGAGCTAGCTGAAGTGTACTGGCAAATTGGGTTAAGGGGTTGGTCGATAGAGATGCAGTGGCAGATATTTCAGAACACAGAATAGAGAAGTTCTGATGAGAGAGAAATTCAAGGGGAGGACCCACCACCTGTGGTAATTAAAAACGTTAATGTCAAACTTGAAGAAAAAGCATATAAATTGTGCAAAGATGGGTGGCAGGTCAGAAGATTGGACAGAATATAAAGAACAGCAAAGAATGACAGATTAATGAGGGAAAAATTAAAGTACAAGAGATTGATACTTGGAATGAGTGAGTAGTCTTATGAAGATAGGTGGATAGGCTGGGCTTGTTTCCACTGGATTTTATAAAAGTGAGGGGTAACTTAATTGAAGTGTATAAGATCCTGAACGGTCTTGACAAGGTGGATTGGGAAAGGATGTTTCCTCTTGAGTGAGCCCAGATCTAGGGGTCGCCCTTTTAGGACAGGGAGGAGGAGAAATTTTGAGGGTTGAGAGAATTTGGAACTCTGTGCCTCAGGAAGCAATGGAAGTGGGGTCATTGAATATTTTTAAGACAAAGGTAGATAACGTTTGATTCCCTTGCCTAATAAGAATTTATCGGGGAGATGGGAATGTGGAAATCGAAACACAAACAGATCAACCATGATCTTATTCAATGACGGGCTTGAGGGGCCAAATGACCTACTTCTCCTAATTTGTATTTTAGAAAGATAGCTAGAAATATCAAGGCAAATAATTTTCTGTAGATTTTTTAAAAGGAAAGAGTTAACAAAGTGGGTGTTAGTCCTATGGAAAGTGAGGCTGGGAATTAATGGAAAATAAGGAGATGGCAGATGAATTTTGCATCGGTCTTCAGTGTAGACCTTACAAGCAACACGCCAGAAATAGTTGTAAATCAGGAAATGGAAGTGAGGGAGGTACTCCAGAAAATTACCATCACCAGGGAAGTGGTACTGAGCAAATTGTTGGAGCTGTGGGCTGAAAAGTCCCCAGACTTCATCCTCGGGTCTTAAAAGAAGTGGCTAGGCAGATAGTTGATGCGTTGGTTTTAGTTTTCCAAAATTCCCTAGATACAGGGAAGGCTCCATTAGGTTGGAAAATAGTGAATGTAACTCCATTATTCAAAAAAGGAGACAAAGCAGGAAATTACTCGTCAGTTAGCCTAATATTGTTTGAAGCTATTATTAAAGACGTTATAAAAGGGCACTAATGGCATACTCTTCCTCATTCTTATGTTCATATAAGGTCAGAAGTGGAAATTATTGAACAGTGTTCAGTGCCATTCATGACCTCTTGTACTGAGGCAGGCTATTTCCATATGCAGTGAGACTTGGGCACAATTCAGACTTGGGCTGATTAGTGGCAAGCAACATTCATGCCAGCCAATCACCCATCTCCAACAAGAGAATCTAACCATTTTCGTTTGATGTTAAATGACATTATCATCTCTGAATCCCCCGCCACTAACACCTTGGAGTTACTATTGACCAGTAACTTAACTGAACCAGCCATATAAATACTGTGGCTACAAAAGGCGGTCAGAGGCTGAGACTTAGCTCTTTTTCAAGGCCCAATTCAGGAGTTTGATTAAATGCTCTCCACTTGCCTGAATGAATGCAGCTCCAACAACACATGAAGCAGTCTGGGAAGAGTGTCCTGGAGTCAGCATAGAGGTGAAGCAGCCCGGGAAGAGTATCCTGTAGTCAGCATCGAGGTGAAGAAGCCTGGGAAGTGTCCTGCAGTCAGTTCTTGTTGAAAATAACAAGTGACAGCATGAGAGAGCGACGGAGAGATCAGAATCAGCGCGAGTGCGGGGAAGTTTAAAAAAGTGATGTCAGTACAAAGGTGGGAAGCTGATTGGTGAGTAGTGGGTGAGTGTTTTTCTCCAGTTTTTTTTCTCCAGTTTGAAATAGATTATGCTAAGGAAGGGTAAGAGTTCTAGTTTTTATTTAAGGTACATAAATAATTTAACTTTTTTTTACTGTATTTAACTTAAAGTAAGGGTTTTTTTTCAACTAGAGGCATGGCAGGGCAGCTCGATCCCATGTTATGTGCCGCCAGCAACATGTGGGAAGTCCTAGACGCTCCTTGCGCTTTGAGTGACCACGTGTGCAGGAAGTGCCACCAGCTGCAGCTACTTAAACTCCGAGTTTCAGAGCTTGAGCGACAGCTGGAGGCACTGAGGTGCGTCCGCGAGGCTGAGAGTTTCATGGATAGCATGTTTTTAGACGCTGTCACCCCACAGCTTACAGAGGTGCAGACAGAGGGAATGGGTGTCCGTCAGTCAGAAGAAAGGTGTCAGGCAGGTAGTCAGGAAATCCCCAGGCTGCATCTTGCTCAAGAACTGTTTTTCTGTGATGGAAAATGGTGAGAGTGACAGTTCCTCTGGGGAGTGCAGCCACGCTCGTGGCACTGAATGGCTCAGCTGCACGGGGGTGAGGAAAAAGAGGGGAAGAGCAATAGTGGTAGGAGACTCGATAGTAATGGGAACAGACAGGTGTTTCTGTGGCCGTAGACGTGACTCCAGGATGGTATGTTGCCTCCCTGGTGCCAGGATCAAGGATGTCACTGAACAGCTGCAGGGCATTCTAAAGGGGGAGGGCAAACAGATCGTTGTACATATTGGTACCAACAACATAGGTAGAAAGAGGGATGAGGCCCTGCAAGCAGAATTTATGGAGCTAGGAAGCAGAT
The DNA here is from genome assembly GCF_964194155.1 of Cetorhinus maximus. Lineage (NCBI taxonomy): Eukaryota > Metazoa > Chordata > Chondrichthyes > Lamniformes > Cetorhinidae > Cetorhinus > Cetorhinus maximus. Next base: position 97,439,322 of record NC_135884.1, read on the forward strand.
TAAAAAAACAGGACCTCAAAGGTAGTAATCTCTGGATTACTTCTGGCCACACGCAAGTGAGTATAGAAATAGGGGGTTAGTCCAGATGAATGCATGGCTGGAGAGATGGTGGGAGGGCTTTAGATTTCTGGGACGTTGGGAACGTTTCTGGGGCCGATGGGACCTGTACAAGGCAGATGGGTTGCACCTGAACCGGAATGTGACCAACATCCTTGCGGGGAGGTTTGCTAGTGCTGTTGGGGAGGGTTTAAACTAGCTTGGCAGGGGGGTGGGATCCTGAGAGGAGGTTCAGCAGGGGGACATGCACAGCCAAAATTAGAAGAGAGAACAAGTGAGTCTGGAAGGCATAGAAATTATAGGCCAGTTAAGGCGCAAGGGAGTTTGGCAAGGTTGTATGGTATTTATTTTGATGCAAGGAGTCTGATGAATAAGGCAGATGAGTTGAGGGCACAGATTAACACATGGAAGTATAATGTCGTTGATGTCACAGGGACATGGTTGAGAGAGAGAGACAGGATTGGCAGCTCAATATTCCAGGATTATAGGGTCTTCAGGCGAGACAGGGAAGGAGGTAAAAGAGGGTGTATCGCAATATGGATCAAGAAATCAATTACAGCAGTAAGGAGGGATGACATCTTAGAAGGCTCCTCAAATGAAGCCATATGGGTAGAACTGAAAAACAAAAAAAGGAGCAATCACATTGCTGGGAGTGTAGTATAAGCCCCCAAACAGTCAGAGAAATAGAAGAGCAGATATGTAGGCAATTTCAGAGAAGTGTAAAAATAATAGGGTAGTCATAGTAGGGGATTTCAACTTCTCTAACAATAACTTGGTTTGTCATAGTGTGATAGGTTTAATGGGAGTGGAATTCTTAAAATGCATACAGGAGAGCTTTTTAAACCAGTATGTAGAACGTCTGACAAGAGAGGGGGCGGTCCTGGACTTAATTTTAGGGAATGAAGCCGGACAAGTGGTATCAGTGGGGGAGCATTTTGCAGATAGTGATCATAACTCCATTAGATTCAAGGTTGTTATGGAAAAAGACAAGGATGGGCCAGAAATCAGAGTTCTAAATTGGGGGAAGGTCGATTTTAATAAGATCAGATTTGGCCAGAGTGGACTGGGAGCTGCTACTTGTAGGTAAATCTGCGTCAACAATGGGACTCACTCAAGAAGGAAATAGGGAGAGTACAGGGCCAACATATTCCAGTAAAGGCAAAGGGTGGGACCAACAAATCCAGGGAGCCCTGGATGTCGAGGGATATACAGGATTGGATAAAGAGAAAAGGGGAGGCTTATTGCAGATACCGAGGGCTCAAAACAGCAGAAGCCCTAAAGGAGTGTAGAATGTGTAGGGGAGAACTTAAAAAAGGAAATTAGGAGAGCAAAAAGGGGGCATGAGAAAACACTGGCTGGTAAAATAAAGGAAAATCCAAAGTTATTTTACAAGTACATTAAGTACACTAAACTCTACTTTGAGGCCTATTTCAGGAATAACTTCAAAATCTGAATACATGTTCAATAAGTATATACCCCCTGTAGGTTTGCACACTGAACTGGTGGGCATACTTATGGGTCCTGACCATTGTGACTGTGTATCTTTTGATTTTGGAGGACTGAGCACTCTGATTTTAGGCTTCATTCTCTCATTCAAGGCTTTCTCTTAAACCATCACTAAAGTGTGAAGTTTAATGCTGTACATAGTGTGGGTGGACAGTGTTGCAGTAGTTAATCTGTGACACAACCGCCTAAACCATCGGTGTTCTTAGGTTTTAAAGGTTTAACTGAACCATAAGTCCTTTGTTAAAACCAAGTAAGTTTCACAAGCTGAGTATGTATTTTTTACCTAAGGCTAAAGATTAATGTAACTCTGCTTGGCTCAAGGTTTAGGAGAAAAATATCTTACTTACCTCTCCTGCCCATGGTCTACCTCCAAATCAGCAGCCTGTAATGCAATTCATATTTGAAGATGCTGTGCTTAATTACTTGGTTTTGCAATTTAGAGGTTTTGTTTTCTGTGGCCTATCAACTGAATAAAATATAAATAATGGCCTGGATTTTATGTATACCACATGACTGCGGCAGTTCATGAAGGTAGCTCACCACACCTTCTCAAGAGTAATGAGGGATGGACAACAGTTGCTAGCCTTGCCAGCAATGCACCCTTCCCATGAATGAATAGAAAATAAACTATAAAGGCATGTTAAGTAAAAATTTTTTATCATGGAATTGAGAATTTGACATTCCACAAATATATAAAATTAGTTTTGGGGCCAGAGAGCTTGAGGTAATTTTGACTTCGTACCTATTTAAAAACCCAGTTACATTTCATATCAAGGTGTAACTTTTTTCCCCCAAGGATTTTAGGAGTGCAAATAGTGTGAACAGTAGAAATGTCAAAACGTTGATTTCCACCTTCAAGGGCTTCAGGGCACCCTGAAGGTGTAGGAAATCATTGTCAGCAACTTTGCTTTTCTGCATTTAACTGCACATATGCAGTTGCCAAAAAGTGCTGTCATTTTCGCAGTATGCTGACCATTTTGCTGTCATTTGAACTACAAAATCAAGGTCCACATGTGTTGCACAGTGTGCACACATTATTTGTATTCCAGACTGCCAGTGTCCAATGCTGCAAGTAGCAAAGCTTTCCACAGCTTCCATTAACTGAAGCTAGCTTGTTTCTATTATGCCTTAATGAAACTGTTTTGATCTTGATGAAATTTTAACTGCAGTTGAATTACTGTGATCAACAGTCCTGTGTATGAAAAAAGTGCAACATACAGTGCCAGCTTCCTCCCAGTTTGGAAATTAGGTTTCAGACTTTTTGATGTGAGGCTGTACTAGTTTAAATGCAAATTAAGCTGTTACATAAGTGAATAGATATTAAATCCCTAGTATGCTTGCAATGCATGGGTGCGTGACTCTTTACTCTTTCTTTAGTGCTTCTCAGATATTAGATTTTTTAAGTCTTTTTATTCATCAAAATGTTTCTTTGTATTGGGTTGTCTTGATTTTTAGGTTAAATGAATTTCATTCCTGGACTTGATCAGATACAATGGTAGGAGAGCTAATTTTGGTATGCTGAAAAGTTGGCTTCAATCAGCTCAGCTATCAATCTACCTTAATGTTAGGCTTGCTTGGATTCAGCTAGGAGATGGGGTGACTAATTCAATTTTAAAATATGGTTGTGCTTTCTTTGTTTCAATTTCAGTTTTTTATTATTTGTGGTTCTTTAGCTTGAAGTCATAGCCCTAAATTCGCAATTCATTTCATGGAATCAGTTACAACAGAAGTTATTTGGCTCATTAACACTGCATTAACACCTCCAAAGGCAAGTATCTGCTCTGGACTTTTTTATATGCTCCCTTAATCAAAATTTCTTTATTAAATGATGATGTGGACTTTGAGTTAATAGCCACAATATACATATAAACATTTCTTCCCCAATGCCCCCCCCCCCTCCCATTTAAGTGTGTTGTTAATAAACTCCGGATTATTAAAAAATTGTCAACCAGCGGACATTAGGAAAAGGTTCTAAGAATATTTCAAAACCTTTTTCAGAATTTTGAGCATTCCCCCTCTGACTCACTTGATTCTGGGGTTAAGGTGCCTAATTGCCTAAGCACTTTAGGCATTTCATTTAATTCATGTTGCGTTGCATTGCAGTGCCAATGCAGTTGCATTGTGTGTCTCAATTTTGTGGCTGAAGTGATTATGGAGTAGCTTGGTGGTTTAAGTCGCATGTCACTGAGCTAAACAGATCAGGAAGCTCCCAAGTTTAATTTTCCAATTTGTATGAAGCTAGCTGATATAAGCTACAGCAGTGGTAAAGGTATTGCTTTGGTTGTCAGGCCATGGAGGGGAAAATATCAGGCAGGGTTCTTGCTCCTGATATTACCTGCTTGACCTGCATATATGTGCCAGTTGGTTGAACTTGGCATTGGGCTTACCTGTGATGCCCTCCATTATTCAATTTCCTGGTGATGATGTCTAGGCTGACCTAGTAAGTTAAGTCATTTGAGCAAGGTAAATGATGACCACTGCCCACATGGAACTATACCCCAGAATACACCACTTTCTGGGGAGGAAATCAAATCCGGTCCGCTGAAGTTCAACTTAATTAACTTTGTTTAGTGTGATTAACTCTTTTAACCTGTTCTTATTTTGAATAAAGAACATTAAAATGAGAATGGCATAACTTGAGCAACTTGCATACAGGAGGAGCTGAATTATGGAGTGACACTGCTGAATCAATGACATTAATTGAATCGAAACACTTCATTTCAATTTATTTTCAACATGTATGTCCATGGCTTTATAACACCTTCGAGCCATGACCAGAAAACCATGCTGTGAAAAGTACCTGCTGTTTAATTTTGGGTAAAATATAATTGAAATTTATTTCTTTGCATTCTATGTTTGATAACCCAGTAGTTTTACTGCAGTCTCTTAATGATGAATAGGGAATTTTGCAAAATGTCAAAATGATTATTATGTAATTTGTGCCACACATGTATTTATATGGAGATAAGAGGTGGTAATGCAAGTGAGGTCCATGCCTGTTGGGTGAAGTATGTCTAATTGCAAATTACAAAATATTCTCTTTGTACGATGTGCCTGTTTTCTGATTGTGGTAAAGAGAGGAGCAGCATTAGTTTTGGCCTCATAAGGTGGGGGGAGATTTAAAAGACGATCCTATGGCAGCAGAGTCTTGCTGCTAGTTATTTCTGCAAATCATATCTTCCCACCCATTCTGTATTGAGAAGCTGCCATGCAAAAATTATACTTGTTGGGGATCATTGATCCATAAGGTTGGCAACAATGACAAAAATGGAAATTTATTAAATTAAGGACTAAGACTGTGCAAGGGCATTTCAGATATCACAAGTTTAAAGTTTGTTCTGGCACCTCGCTCATTTTGGTATTGAAAGGATTGTACCACGCACTTAACATTTGTTCCTAATTGTTTGGACGTAATGCAGCAAATTAAAATGATCCTATGGCATAGGTCCATTTGAATGACGAGGTAATTTACATTTATGGTGAGAATTTTTATTTGTGCAAAACCAAAATTTAGAAAGTGCAGTTGGCCAAATGCTCTTTCCAAATCTTTTGTGCCTTACGCTTTGGTGCTAAAATATCAGTTGCCATTTTGTACAGTGGATGCAAATGTTCCAACAGTGAACCAGACAAGTTTCTGCAGGAGGTTGATGTTGAGTGCAAAAGGTGTGTGGGTTCTTGGATCATTTACTGCTTATTCATTGTTATCTCCCGGACTCTTGTCTTTGATTTGCCTTGGTCATAACAATGTCCCAGCTTTATTTTTTTTCTTCAGGATCTGTATTTTTGTTCCCCTCAAGAGATTACTTGCTGCTGGTGGGTGGGGTGGGGAACATTGGTCATGTGTTGACTAATTGAAATATATCAAACAGACAGATGTGAAAGACCAGCTAGTCTTTTTCGAATGAGGCATTCGGGCGTATCTTGTACTAATAACAGACAAATGAATGGGGCTGTGGGCTTCAGACCTGATTTTTTTTATTTTGTGGCTTGTTGGTTCCTGCAAATTATAGACATTACTTGTGGTGGTAGTTTCCAAATCACTGTGGTTTAAAGAAAACTATAGCAGTGAACTGAACGAATCCAACCACACAACTACCAAGGATTTTTTTTCAGGTATATTGGGCAGTAAATCTGAGCTTCTGTACAGGGAGCAAGTTGAAAAGTGCACAGCTATTTATATTGCTACAGTAATATAATAGAATAGATTGGGTAAGTGAATCAACATTTAAACAAATGGCTGTCTGTCAAGTACTTCATATGCTTTTTTTTAGCATATGCAAAATTTAGTTGCTTCTTCAGCAATCTTCACACCTTGCAAAGCCAGAGTAAATTTGGTACCAGATCAACTATATGAGGGAAAACAGTGATAATCTAGGTGAGCACTTGTTTCTTTAGCATTACTATAGATCTGAAACTACTTATACTTGCAATTGAGAGGAAAAGTGGCGGAATTTATTTTTTTTGCAAAAAGGGTCGCTAACAGAGAACCAGTGGAGCAACAATTTGCATATATTTCATGAAGTATCCATGTCAATTTTTTTGTACAATTGAGTAATTTGTTTTCACAGTGTTATTTTTCATGCACTGGAGACCAAATTTGAATATATAAATATTGGTGTTTTAAAGGGAAGCGTTCACTTGAATAGTAAAAACCCGTGTTTGCCTAGATAGCATTCAGTCGTAATTTATTTTGACTGGTTGCAATAGTTGTTCCTAAGGCTTCCATGTATGATTTGTGTAGTGTAGAGTAATGGGCATAACATTATCAGCTTGTACCTCATTTCTTAATATGTTTAGAGAATAGTTGGTGTTTGGAATGCAGCATATTGTTGATTTATACCCATGCTTTTTGTTATCTGCGTTGCCATTGCCTTCTGGTAAACATTGAGATTATCTGACTAGTTGGCAGAGCTGATTTGTATGTAATTTGGCCAAATATGGTGGTTTATCTTGTACCAGGATTGTTTGGTGAGATTCATATTTAGATGCTTTTCTAAGGTGGCTGCTACAATAAAGGAGAGAGATTTTTTTTCTGAAGCTTTTTTTCTGAAAACCAGCTCAAGTCATTCTGATGTATTTTTTCTGCATTTTTTTGTTTAAAGTTGAACATCATTCTTAAGTTACTATCAATCAGTGCATGTTGCAGAATTGAGGTGGGTGATATCTTGGACCAGTCAAACAAAATGCAACTTTCTGTGACAATGAGGGCCAATAGTTTTGATTTCAGCATCAATTGATGCACGTGCCTCAAATAGGCGTAAGAGCCGCAAGCTTTAAAAGCTAACAAACATTGTATTTGATTCCACGTATGGTTATTCACTTAAAAGGAATTTTTTAAAATATAATTTAAAGGGGTATTTGAAGTTATTGGGCTCTGGGTTACATAAAGATTCAGCTATAATTTTCAAATCGCATACCATCTAAACAAAATTTGGCTTTGGCATTGAATGAGAACTTTTTGAAGATTAGCATATATGTTCTGAAACTTCACCACTTAATTTTGACTGAATCTAATATATGTTTTTCTTCCTTGGTGACAGATGAAGGTTGGCTGGAAGTAGTACAGTCCCTGATCAGAGTTATTCCTCTAGAAGATCCTTTAGGGCCAGCTGTCATTACTTTACTACTTGATGAGTGTCCACTGCCAACCAAAGTAAGTGGTGTATTATTTCCAGACCAATGCTATTGTTTGTCCTTGCTTTTTAAAATAACTGACTCATGTTAATATTTTCAAAGTTGTATTTAAAAGAGAATTTTATAATCTCTAGTTAAAGATGGAATTATCAGGAATGTTTGAGCACTGCACTGCAATGTTATCGACCAAGAGCAGGAGTAGCCTATGTGGCTCTTCTGGCCTGCTCTGCCGTTTGATACAATCTTGGCTTATCATTTACCTCGACACCACTTTCTCGTCCACTCTCTATAATCCCTCGATTTCCTGTTGGACAAAAAATTGATCTATCTCAGCCTTGAATACATTCAATGGTTGCAGTATCCACAACCTTCTGAGAATCCTAAACATTGATAACCCTCTCAGTGAAGAAAATTATCCTCATTGCAGTCTTAAATGATTGACTCCTCCCCCACCCCCCCTTAACCAGAGGCTCTGCCCATGTTCTAGGTTCCCCAGGTGGGGGAAACGAGTGTCTACCCTGTTGAGCCCCTACAGAGTCTTCTATACTTAAATGAAATTACCTCTCTCCTTTAATCTGTAGAGAGTATAGGCCCAATTTATTCAGGCTGTTATCATGGGACAACCCCCTCACCCCAGGGGCCAATCTACTGAACCTTCACTTTACCACCTCCCCAAGTCCAGTGTATCTTTCCTCAAATATGGAGACCAAAACTATGCACAGTGCTCCATGTGTGGTCTCACCAAAGCTTTATACATGTTTGGCATTTTCTAAATTGATAAATTAAATCAATATTGAACCCTGTGATATATATCTGGTTTATTGTTTCTAAAATATTAACATGCACCATGTTTAGTTCTGGGAAAATTAAACAGTAGAAAATGGATAAATGCAGTTAGAGCAGCTTGGAATCTATTACACTTAAAGGTTGGGGCCCTATTGCTTTGAGTTTAACAGCTAGAAAGGTAAGATCATAAAACAGCAGGTGGGCTTACTTAACGGGAGATGTGGTGTCTACACTGCTGCAAAGAAGTGCAGCCCAGAGAGATGTTTTGTTTTGGGAGTTGGAGCTAAATTAGTTTAAAAGCATTTGGTGAACCCTGAAATGCTCTGCCGTCATGAAGATGTGTGGAATTTAAGAAGGTTCTCTGGCTTTGTTTGTTTGTTGGGAGACTGAGTGTTCGGCAGCAGGGGAAGAGGATACCGAAAGGGTACTGTTTGCAGGATCCAGGCAGTTAGTGCTCAGAACAATGGCTTGGGAGCCATTTGGCGCTGCTGAAAGTTGCACTTTTGACGTCGTGTGTTTTACAGCTCACAGAAGCCCAGGGAGCTTTTAGCAACTCCAGGCAGTTGGGGCTCATAAGTGCTGGGGACCTGAGAAGGTGGTGGAAAGTCATTGGTTCTGTGCCAGTCTGTTGGGGCTCAAAGCCCCAGGAGCCATTTATAGCTCAGTGCAGCCAGGAGACTGAAGAAACCCTGGGGCAGTGCCAGCTTAGTGAAGCTTGTGCTCTGTGAAAGGGTTGGAAGTGTGCCAGTAGTTAGAGGTGAGAATGTAGCTTTGTGAATTCCGTAGATCGTAGTCTCAGGAGGAGGGATTGAACTATCGGGAGGTGAGCAGTTGTGGTGGCGGCAGCCATCTGATTTGGAGCAGCTATTGAGGGAATTCAGTGGCTAGATCTTCAAAGTTGAAATCGCTTCTGAGGGAAACAGTTTTAACACATTTGAGACTCATATTGGTCACTGATGCCTGGTGTGACTCGATGGTCACTGATGCCTGGGTGGTGTTGCTGAGAAATCTGTAGAATCTGTTTTGGTCGCATCTGCCTTTTAATGTGCAGTGGGGTGTGTTTGGCCACAGTTTGCTTGTTAATTGATATTTACTTCATGTTAATTCTGAATGTTGGAGTATAAGATAGATATTGTAGATTGTTTTACTCCTTATAGAGTAAAGTTTGTTTTGTTTGCTTAAAACTGGAATCTTGTGGCTTCGTTCCCTTTATTTAGAAGTACCTGGGATTTCAAACTTTGTCCACTTTAAACAAAAAGTCACTGGCCCTTAACTGGATCGTAACAATCCATAACAATTTCAAACTATTATATCATGAGATGTAATATTGAATTAAATGGGCAACTTTTAAAATTGAAACAAATCTGTAAAGTTTCAAAAGCATCTCACCAAACACAATAGATGTAAAACATAAATAGATTGTTCATTTAACGCACCCAGCCCCTAGCGGGACCACTGAGGGAGCTCAATAGCAGATGGTTTGGCTGCTCTTTCACAATTATAAACAAGGAGTTGGAAATGGGCTGTTCATGTGACCAAAGCAAGCTCATGTAATTCAAAATTTTAAGAATATATATCAACCTTTGACTAATAAGTAAATGGACTCTTTTTTAAAAGTTTTTTTGCAAGATTGTTTTGTTGGGGTATGGATCAGTCAGTGAGTGTTTTGATTTTCTATATTTGGGTTTTTGTGGGCAGGGCGTTTGGGGGAGTGGGGGGGGTGTGGCAGTGCTCAAACAGACTGCACACCCCATGGAGGCAAAGTTCCCTGTATTATCTTATTCAGGATATTATTTTTTTATACTAAATGCAGTTAAATGCTGCAAATCTGAAAGTGACTTTGTAGTACAGTCGTACTTTTTAATATTGCATCAGTGCTCATCGGTTACTTGAGTGCTTCAATGGAATTCAGTTCATTGGCTGTAAAATGGATGCTGCCTCAGGGATTGTGACTACCGGGAACCTTCAGGAAAGGATGAGCACAGGAACCTGCTGGTGCTTCACTGTAGCAAAATGGTCTGTGTGAATCTTGGGAAGAATCCTGTTCAGGGAAGCTACCATTTGCATTGTTAGTGACCCAAAATAAAAATAATGGACACAAATGTGTCTAGTGTTGGTTGGGGCAGATTAACCGAAACCCGAACAAAATCTCAATCCTATCGGCCTTAGGGAATCCTGGGACTAGCTAACTTGCTCTTGCAGCGAGCCTACATGGATTTGACAGGCCAAGTGGTGGCCACCTGTGCTGTAAACATTCTAGATCCTAATGGGCCCCTGGCAGCCTGTAAATGGAAATGAATCTAAGCATCTGGTATATCATGGTGCAGTAGCCTCAGGCGTATTATGCAAGTTGTGTCTGTTTTCTTAAAGTTGTGGAACAATGTATATAAATTTGGTAACTCTAATTGCAGAACCTTTCTCAACATAGCCTTTCAATTCTTAAAGATCACGACTATTTAACCAGAATAAATGCTATGAAAGACTAGTATTTTCCTGTCAGGCAAATTGATTTTATATGGTTCTAAGTGAGACATCTGCCTGTATAGTTCTGTTTATTTTCCCATCATGCATCATTCCTATGCTATTAAAATGAGCTAGTTAATACTGATGCTTTCATTTAACCTGTGCTTTCTAGTTCAGAGCTGGAGCTCTTGTCCACCTGATATCTGCCTTGTGTTCGAAGTTAAACCAGTTTCCATAAGTAGGCAATGTATTATAAGCAGTAGTCTCTCTTTCAATCTGTGCTGTTAGTTAACTCTGAATTTTAGCATGCTTTGGGATTACCCACCCTGCATTCACCTTAAGTATAAAAATACCACAGGTAGATTACTACCTACAAGTTAAATATATTTGTCAAAATGAAAACTCTACACAAAAGCAGAACAGTGGACACTAGTAATCAAACTATATACACCATTTGGTCTGATCTAAGAGTGGACAGTGACTATCATCTTTGTATTTTAAAATTCGTATTTTTCAGACAACTAGCCCTGCTTTGAATGTGACTTGTATTTGAGGGAATTGATAACTGGTGATAAAACCAAGAGTAGCAAAGTTTCCATGGAATTTAATGCTGTGTTTTGATGTAGCAAATTGATTTTGATTAACACTTGATTAAGTAATAAATGTGAAAATACACTAACTGGTTTTGTAATTTGTTTTTTAAGGATGCATTACAGAAGCTGTCAGAAATGTTGAATTTAAGTGCATCTCTAGCAAAGCAAGATGCTTGCAAACCAGCTAAGCACCGCAACACTACTGCAGTACTGGGATGCCTGGCTGAAAAGCTAGCAGGTACGTCAACCAGTTTTTTAGCCCAAGTTTCTTGGGTTTACTTGGTCAAGCATAATTATCATATGTACTTCAATTGACCTTTGGTTAAACACAATGTTAAAATATGTCTAGTTACTGCATAATCAATGTGTGTAAGAATTGGTGGTTTACAAAACAGTGAAAGATGGAGCATCTAAAAAAAATCTGTGCAAGTAATTTGGAAAATAACCAAATTTGAGAGATTAGCAGGGATGTGCCATACTGTGAAGTATCCTTGAGACCTTACTTTTGAGCAAGATGCAAGTGGGGCACTAAATTAAGCTTCTGTTCATAACTGAATGTTCTTGATGTTCATTACTGAGTATCTTACCGCTTGTAGGTGCAGATGATTTGTGAATATCCAAAAACTGAGTGGAAAATTTCCCTTGCGCTGTTGTGCAGAAAGTATGATTCATCAGAAAGGGCAGGTGGAGGGTTCTATTGTAGCACATTGGATACTAAAGTTGTTGAATACTAATTTCATCCTAATGCAGTGATCGCATGCTATCACAACTGCTTCGCAGAATGCACTTGTAGCTCAAATCTTAAATCATACATGAAGCAGTATATTGATGCATTTCTACCTGGTGTACATGTTACTTGCAGGAGCACCTGCTGATGCCGCTTGTTTTGCTCATATTGATAACATTACTGCCCTGCACTGTATATCTTAAATTGTCAAACTGTAGCCCTTGGCTTGCAACTTTCAAATAATGATGCCTGATTTGAGTGATATTTTAGCATCCCTCAACAGCCTCAATTAAAATTACCAATTACTTTTGGGGGCAAAGGGAAAGATGGAATTTTGAGCATAGTTGTTTTTCAAAAGCAGCAGATTTGCTGTTAGTTAATATAATTTTCCTCCAAGATTCCGATGGTAGAGGATAATTTTATTGGCTACCATCCATACTAACTTATCACCTTAGTATTTTTGTACTCTGCAAGTCTTCAAATAGTCTTTTTTTGGTGAAAACTGTCAAACTACTTCTGATGGCCTGATGGACAGAGGAAGTGGTTGGTATATCTCAACCAGTTGGATTAAAAGATCCCAAAATCAGCTACTGCAGGATTTTTTTTTTCTCTCACTATTGAGTTCTGGAGAGCTACCATTGACCTTGATCTAAGGAGAGGAAAAATCATCCAAGGATCCTGCTCATGATTCTACAGGAGTACTGCTTAAAAGTGCACATAGTCATCTATTGAGAAAAATAAACAATCTTGGACATAGTGTTCTCTCTGAAAGAATAGCTTTTGACATTCATTCTTAGCAATTCTCTGAAATAGCATAGCAAGCCACTCGTAGCCATACAAAGAATAACAAGAACAGCATTGTTGAGAGCATCTTCACACATTACAGTGGTCAAGAAAAGTTCGCCACCAAATCGCAGGGAAATTTAAGGGGGTAATAAATGGCAGCCTTTCCAGTGATTTCCACTTCCAAAGAATGTGTTAGTGCTTCCGAAGAGTGGGAGAAAGGGAAAGCAAAATTTACCAAGAATGATCTGATCCATTTGATGAAGGTTGGTTTTATTCTTAAAAAGGTTATTCTCACTGTGAAAAACAGACCATAAAGGCAGTTGCTTTCTTTGCAAATGGAAATCAATCCTTCAGTTACATGTGAAATTTTAAGTGTGCTTCTGATGCTTAAACAAAAGATATACATGTAACTACTGCACCATTGGGAGCTGCATTGGGCATTATCAAACTTTCACTTTTTCTGCAGTGCAGTAACAGTGACTTGGGACAAGATGTGTACCTACTAAGTTAGATATGTGCCATTGATGAAGATTCTGACAACACATAGTTTTGAATTGTACTCTATTCTCATCCAGTGTATTAACTTAATTGGCAAATCTCAACAGCAGAAAATAGCAATTTTTGAAATGAAAGAAGTGCACATTCCTTCAAAAATTATGGAATTCTGATTAATTTTCAATGATAACATAGATTTCTGTGGAGATGGTGCAAATTATTTGATAAACCTTCTAACATTTACAGGTCCTGCCAGCATAGGTCTTCTCAGTCCGGGGACATTGGAATACTTACTGGAAAGTTTGGTGAGTACTGGGGATATAGATGTAGTAAATCTCTTAAGAGCCTATGAACCTTAGATGGGGTAAATGAAGGTATTCCTACATTTTTGAGATCAGTGAATGTTTTAATTTGTGACACTTGGCGTTTTTGGACCATATCTGTACTTTATTTAAAGCTGATTGGGTGTATACTTTGTGTAATCTGGACTGCACTTTGATCAAATTGTTGTTAATTGCTGACCAAACCAGTAAAGGAGATATTGGAATTGATGACCAAATGTTTGATCAAGTAGGTAGGTTTTAAGAAGAGTCTTAAACAAAGAGAGAAGTGGAGAGATTTAGCTAAGGAATTCCAGAGCTTGAAGCTTAGATTGTTGAAGGCACCAGTGCAGTGGTTGGAGGATGCGCAAGAAACCAGAGTTTGAGGAATGCAGAGCTCTTGGGGATTTGTGGTGCTGCAGGCAAGAGTGCAATAGTTACCATACTTGTCTTAATGGTAGTGTGCCACCCTAAAGCTGCAGCTGTCTTTATTGTGGTGGTGCATCCATACATTGGTGTTAGGTATGGAACTCTAGGATATTGGCACAGTGCTTATATATGCCCAAGTTGTGATGATGTTTGACTCAGAACTGATGGTGTTCCCATAATAGTGGTACTCCTGTCCTCACTGGAGTTTGCAGGGGAAGGAATTTGCTGTTGAAGTAATTAATCCTGGTGAGTTGCTGCAGTGCATCCTGTGGATAATGCAACTGTAGTGTGATGGTGGGGTGTCTGGACATGGATTACACATTGTGGCAATTGTATGTAAAAGAGTAAAAGATATTCTTCACAAGAACAACTACTACAGTTGGCTACAGTCATAAATTTTGGATATCAATTTAATTTTGAAAGCAGTCAGTGGTCATTTTGAAATTTAGTACAGCTTCTTTATAATGAAGAAGCTGACTTGTCTTGCAGGTAGGTTCATGTACAGTCCAGACACGTGTATGAACTTGTGCAATTGAAACCATGGTAGTCCTAAATTAAACACACCACCTTGGCTACCTATATGTGATGACAAGTCAGTAATCTCATAGAATGGTTTAGGTGATGTCATAAACCATCAGAATAAACCTTTGGCAGTTTATAATCTTAACACTTAAGGTGATGAGAGAACTAAGCTAACCAATAGAGTTCTGTGCTGTATTCTGGTCTCTATTCGTGTCAAGGATATAGAAAAAAATAAATTTACAAGGTTAATGTCAGAAGTGAGGGGTTATAACTATCAGTTGACACTGAAGAAGCAGTGGCTCATTTCTCTAGGAAAGAGAGGGCTGAGGTGACTTGACAGGCCTTTAAAATCGCAAAGGAATTCGATAGAATACATGTCGATAAAGTGTGGGTGCTCAAAACCAGAAGCCATAAATATGCTGGTCAATTCAATCGGAAGTAAGGGGTTACTTCTTTATTCAGTGGTAAAATGTGGAACTTGCTATTCCATGCAATAGTTGAGGCAATAACATAAGTACAATTTGAAAGGAATCAAGATAAGTACATGAGGGAAGAAGGAATAGAAGGATGTGTTGCTGAGATGAAAGGTAGAAGGAGGCTTGTGTGGAACATATTGGCATAGACCTGTTAAGCTGAATGACCTGTTTCTATCTGTAAATATCAAGTGTGCAGCATCTTTACTTAAATACACGTTGTGACCTTAAAGAAACATGGCTGCTCTTTGACAGCTGAATAATTGTGCATTATATGGAGAACACTTCTGTCATTATAAAACAGTATCATCATACTGTGAATAGTGCTATTGTACTACAGTAAGAGGCTCACAAGTTATTCTGCATCTTCCGCTGGAAAATTGAGCTCAAAATTTGAGGATTTGGTCATTATTTTGCAAAAAAATTCTAAATACTTAGTACAAAACTGTAGCAAGAATTTAATCACATTTGGCACTGCTATAGAAATTATTGCTGTGTTGTGGAAAATTGAGGGTTTTTTCATGTGCAGTTTCTGTAGCAAAAGCTTAATTAGGGCTATATTTGATACCTTGAAACCACCTAGCCAGTAGTTCTTTAGCAGACAAGTAACTAGAATTTGCATCGGTGCTAATAATATTGATAAATGAGTTAATATAGCCAAACAGGAATAAAGGAAGGACACAAATTAACTCTGCAGCCCCTTGATGAATAAACAGTCTTTGAAGCTCTTTCTCTTAAATTCTTGGAGCAGCAAGGCCTTCCGTATTCTCGTGTGGTTAGACCATGCCTGCAGCACTGAGAGCAGTTCTGGGCACCGCACCTTAGGAAGGCTGTATTGGCTTTGGAGGGTGCAGGGTCAGTTTACCAGAATGGCACCTGGATTCTTAGGTTAAATTGTGAGGTAAGATTAAACAAATAAGTGTAGTGTTTGCTGGAATCTGGATGGTTAAGAGGGGGTTTGATATTAAAGGGAACACACAGGTTAGACAGAGAAACTGTTTCCACTGGGGAGTCTGGATCTGGGGATATGGTCTAAAAATTATGAAATTAGAAAACCGTTTTACACAGTGTGGTAGAAGTTTGTAACTCTTCAGCAAAAAGCAATTGGTGCTAGATCAAATGTCAATTTTAAATCTGAGATTTAGATTTTTTGTTAGCCAAAGATATTAAAAGATTGGGCAAACGGAGTTCCGTCACAGATCAAACATGATCTCGTTGAATGGTGGAATGTGCAGGAGGAGCTAAATGGCATTCTCCTGTTATGTTCCTGAGAGTCTTAGTGTGGAGTATTTGTCTTTTTGAAGTATGAATAATTTTCATCTGTCACGTATCTTGCTTAATTGAAACCAATTTCCTGAAAACTGCTTGTAGTGATATTTGTTACAAGATGTACAGTAAAAAATATCTATCATGTACAGTTTCCTATTGACTTGTTTAGCCTCTGAATATAATTCCAGAAGTTTTGTTGACATGAGGACCAATATTTTTAAGTAAACAAAACAGTCATTCATTGAGGCCATAGTTGACCTAAACTGAGTAATTTTATCATTTGAAGCTGAGATGTAATTACTTTTATATTCACTTATGGTTAAATCCATACGAGGCTATAACCTATTGCAAGATGATGGGTAGACAGTTTCTTTCGCCTTGCTTGTTTTCAGGTAGAATATTTCAAATAGAATATGTACTTGAGTACAAACCAGTAGAATTTGATTCTATTTTTGATTATTTGAATGCAAGTATTGTAGTAATTGAATTAGTTAGCTTTGCCCCTTTTTTTAATCCAAGCATGTTAAAGAATTTTAATTTATCTAGTATCTTTCACATTATCTGGACATCCCAAAGTATTTCGCAGCCAATGAGCTACTTCTGAAGTGTAGTCACTGTTTTCAAACCAATTTATTTTTATGCTCAATATCAGGCACAAGCTATGAAAATATGTTTTCTCCTTGCATATCCTTTGGCAAGATAAGTGTGCTTCTCAATGCACAAAGTCCAAATTGTTTCATTGTCTTTTATTTTAAAATTACACTTTCAAAATATTTGTGACATAACAATTAAATCCATGTAAATTTATATTTACTTTTTGACTCTTTTTTAATATTGCAGAGTGGACAGTCTCACCCCACAGTCATGCTTTTCTCCCTTATTGCCCTGGAAAAGTTTGCACAAACAAGTAAGTTTTTGCTTATATAGAAACAAAACCTTTTATAAGTGTAGTGATAGAATAATTTTTTTAAACAATGTAAACTTGCCGTTAAATTATTTGCCATGCTGTGTTGTATTAACTCGCTGCCATTCATGTTTAGTTTGAAAATGAGATGATTCACAGCAACCCTTAAAAGTAATTGAGTTTCAGCCCTGCAGAAGTCTTCCAAAATTGAAGCTTGTTCTCCTAGGCACTGCTGATGGCAACACAGAAAAAACTCAATACTTCGTGTGCATGTCTAGAACCTCTGTCTCTGCTTGCAATTCTTTGAGCTGACTTGGTGATTATGCCCATCAGCATTTGAGGATCTTGTCTAACTGCTTCAGCCACTCCCTATGTGCAGAGCACCCTGGAATTTCATTATAACCCATGGTCTTGTACATCTTGCAAAGTTATGGCATGTAACAGGACCAGCCAACTCTGTTCAGTTGCACTAAAGTCAAGTTGGCTTATTGGAAGTTCAGTCAGCCAACAATGTAATTAGTTTATTTTGTGCTTTGCATTTGATAAACTTGTATTAATTAGTTCATGAATTTCCACAACTATACACTTACCACTATAGGAGTGCAGCATTCATGTATGAGTTAAACCTAAACATAATCTATTGGAGAACATTTTTTTTTTTGCTGTAAGTATTTGTTCCATCCTTCCTCCTTTGAAGCAATACAAGATACACTGAGACTTGCTATTGTCTACCCATAAATACTTGGATGTAGATGAGAATGGAACAATGAGTCATGAAACTTCCACTGAACCTCTTTAAAGCACCAGGCCTCCACTCGCCAGCCATCATGATTCAGTAACACAGTTAAGGTTTGAGAAATCTTGTGTTCGGAGACCTATTTCCAACATTGTGATGGAGCAACTTGGAACACCAATAATCTATACCATCTTGTGTCTCTGATTATTTCCCTCATACTCCTGATTTCCTTTCTCTCTCAACCCTTCTATCCAAAAATAAATCTCACTGGTGTTCCAATATGATTCCAAATAATTTCTGTCCAAATTGTGCATATTTTATTAGAATTCTTTTAATGTAGGTTAATTATTTTGCCTTATCTTTGGAATGATAGAGTACAAATTCTCAACTAATCTAAATGCGCACACTTAAATTTGCAAACAGTGGTTAAATGCTGTGAGATCAAACCTTCAGGAATATACTCAACAAGAGTTGACAAGCTCTTTAGTTACAAACCTTTAGTAAGAAAAAAAAAGCAATTGCTGGGAAGCAAAGAAAAACCAAAGCTATGAACTGGCAGCAGCTAGTCAGGACATGAGTGACGAACATGGATTCATGTCTCGGCTGTGACCCTTTAGGACTATTTTGATGTATATCTACTTGCATTTAACAGAAAGTTGCTTAGTTTGTATATTGTCTTAAAGCCAAACCTTTTTTCCTTCTCTGAAATCTTATCAATGGCTTATGTTTATAACAGTTGCTTTTACAAGGCAGGCATTATTACACCCTGTTCTTAATCCATTAATACTTGTAACCTTTAGTATAAACAACCTGATCCAATAATTCTCTTGTATGGTACTGTAGTATCATGAGATCTCAATCCATATTTATTGGCTGTTAAATGTCTCACTGAAAAGATGGATTTCCACCAATATAGCTATATGAAAATTACAAGTCTGGATGAAATTTATTACATAAAATTTACAACACTAAAACAGGCCATTCAATCTAACAGGTCCATTTGGTGTTTACCCTTTGTAGGAACCTCCTGTCTTTACTTTATCTCACCACCCCTCACCCTTCTATTCCTTTCTCCCTAATGTCTCTATGCTATTAGCCACAATCACTTTATCTGGCAGTGAGTTATATATTCACGCTATTAAGTAAAGTTTGATCCGACTTCCTCATTGAATTTATCAGTGACTATTTATTTATGGCCCCTAGTCTTGGACTTCCCATAAGTGGAATCACCTCCACATCTACCCTCTTGACCCCCTTCATAATTAATAAAACTCTATCAGGTCACCTTTTCAGTCTTACCCTTTTCAGGTTTTCTTGACAGAGTTCTCTCAGTTCTGGTATCATCCTCTTTTGCACTTACCCAGTCTCCTATATCCTTTTTTATATAACTACAAGTATTATCAAATGAAAGCGTTCATGAGGAACTGAGGACCTTCTGGCTAAGTTTGCAGATGATACAAAGATAGGTGGAGGGACAGGTAGTATTGAGGATGCGGGGAGGCTGCAGAGGGATTTGGACAGGTTAGGAGAATGGGCAAAGAAGTGGCAGATGGAATACAACGTGGGGGAATGTGAGGTCATGCACTTTGGTAGGAAGAATAGAGGCATAGACTATTTTCTAAATGGCGAGAGAATTCATAAATCTGGAGTGCAAAGGGACTTTGGAGTCCTGGTCCAGGATTCTCTTAAGGTTAACTTGCAGGTTGAGTCGGTAGTTAGGAAGGCAAATGCAATGTTGGCATTTATTTCGAGAGGACTAGAATATAAAAGCAGGGATGTGCTGCTGAGGCTTTATAAGGCTCTGGTCAGACCACATTTAGAATATTGTGAGCAATTTTGGGCCCCGTATCTCAGGAAGGTTGTGCCGGCCCTGGAGAGGGTTCAGAGGAGGTTCACGAGAACGATCCCAGGAATGAAAGGCTTAACATATGAGGAACGTTTGAGGATTTTGGGTCTATACTCGATGGAGTTTAGAAGGATTAAGGAGGATCTGATTGAAACTTACAGAATACTGAAAGGCCTGGATAGAGTTGATGTGGGGAAGATGTTTCCATTAGTAGGAGAGACTAGGACCCGAGGGCACAGCCTCAGAGTAAAGGGAAGACCTTTTAGAACAGAGATGAGGAGAAAGTTCTTTAGCCAGAGAGTGGTGAATCTATGGAATTCATTGCCACAGAAGGCTGTGGAGGCCAGGTCATTGAGTATATTTAAGACCGAGATAGATAGGTTCTTGATTGGTAAGGGGATTAAAGGTTATGGGGGGAAGGCGGGAGAATGGGGTTGAGAAACTTATCAGCCATGATTGAATGGCGGAGCAGACTCGATGGGCCGAATGGCCTAATTTCTGCTCCTATGTCGTATGGTTTTATGTGGGTAAAGCATGCATCTTCATTACTTAAATTAATTATCAACAGCAGGTATTTGTTGAAACAATGCAATTTTTAATTGCAGGTGAAAATAAATTAACAGTCTCTGAATCGTGTATTAGTGATCAACTACTTATGCTGGAGTCTTGGGTAAATCACACGGATTACCTGAAACGGCAAGTTGGCTTCTGTGCACAGTGGAGCCTGGATAATTTGTGTAAGTTTGAGATCTTTTGCTTGCTTGTCACAAACTAAAACATTTGGCCACATTCAGATGGAAACTTGTAATTTTATTAACATTACAGCCTATGAAGATTATTCATATAATGGCAGCTTTAGTAAGTAAAACTGCAAGGTGCAATATTATCAATCCTTACTGCTGGGGTATGAGGAGTAACTATGAATCTAAAGACGTCATCCACAAATTTCCTTGCATTTCATACAAGACAGGCTCCAAGGATGCCTCCTTTCCCCATTTCTGCTCCGCGTTTTTCATCTGAGAAAATAATTCTCACTGCTATGAACTGAATTCTAACATAGATGGAGAGGTGTGCAGGTATGAACCTTGTCTCTTTGGCATAGGGTGATCACCACCCCAGTTCTTGCCTGAAGGAGTTCAACAATCAGCATTCACTGCTCCACTAATCTCTGATAAGAGCCACTTCATAACTTCTTTGAAATGTCAGCTTGTGTATCCCAATGATTTTGATCAAGTTGTTTGGCTACAGCTTTCAATCGAAAGTCAAAGAATCCTAAAACTTTTAAATTGTTCTTTTTTTTTAATGCATGGTGATGAAAGGAAAAGAAAGGGAATAGGGTCAACTATACTGATTCAGAATGAAATTGCCTGTTGTGGTTTTGATGCAATGCTATCCTGGTATTATGGTGCTGTTTTGCTATTCAGTCATTAAGCATCATGTTTTGGTAGAAAACACATTAACATTACAGTTTTTAAAAAAATACTGTTTCAATGTTGTTTTAGTTCAACATAGACATCTTATTCTTGTTACTTCAGTATCAATGATCATAAAAAAGTGATTTAAGTTGTACTTACCCCCAAAAACCTACTTTACAATAAACCAGAAAATCTTAGTCTTGGTGGATTTATTGCTTCTGAATTTAGTGCATGCATCTCGAAATAAATACTGATTGCAAAACCATCGTAATCAGCGCTATCAAGTTTCCCTCATAGATTTGGTCTGTCTGGCACACATCATCTGCCATGTCATAACATTGTCCTACTTAGCTCATGCACCCACCACCCCCACCTCTTTTTAGAATTTTAAAGTTTAGGACTTGCAACTACTATAGGTAACCATTTCATATCCTGGTGCATAAGTTTATTATTTGGGATCCTGACACTCCGGTTCAACTGTGATCCAAGTTTGGATCAAAATACGTCCATACTTGGACCACGTTCTTTTGTAAAGCAACAGTTGTTTAGTCTCAATAAATTCATTCATCAAAACTCATTTACTTTGTTAGTATGATTAAGCATTATGAAGATCAGCACTTGGATGCCTTTTCAACCTTCTTGTCAATGGCACAGGGGAGCTCCCTGGATGAGGATGCAAGTACCCTTGAGTGATCCAGCTACTCAGTGGTGTTTGGGGATTCGGTGTCTGCGCAGGATACAAGTGCCACTGCAGTCCAAAAAGTGTTGTTTTTTTCTTAATATTATAAATCATATTTCCTTTTGCTTTTGGTTACTTTTGTAAACAGCTGCAGATTTCAAATGAATGCTGAGCATGGAGAACAAGCATTTGTTCATTCAATTCCTTTGTTCTCATTTACCTTTGTTCTTGTAGCTGGAGCTAGCTTTAAGTAATATGATTAAGAAAATCTAAAAGCAGCTACTTGTTTAGAGGATGTAAAAATTGTATATCACAGTTGATTCTATGCCAATCACAGCATAAATAGTTTAGAATTGACTAACTCTTCATATCCTTGCTACTCATCTGAAGAACACAATGTGTTTGTGGATGTTGTTCCCTTTGTTGCAACCTGTTCTGTCTAATTTTTTTTTATATATAATGCAGTTTTGAAACCGAAAAGGCAGTTCACATATGAGAAAGTAAATCTCAGTCACGTTAATGCTATGTTGAACAGCAATGACGTTAGTGAATACCTCAAAATTTCACCAGATGGACTAGAGGTGAGTGTGTATGTTTTTGTTCATTTGCTACATGAGAATTAATTTTATTTTCATGACTTTTGTTGTATATAAGGTCACATGAAATTTGGATTTTGCTCAAATTGCCATTCAAAATGTTCAAAATTCAAATATGTTGCCAATGTCAAATCTAAATTGAATAGAATGTTTGTCTCCAATCTGATAGAAAAAATATATAGGCAGATATTTTATGCAATCTGAGTAATGCACCACACAATTTACATTGATTGTGATGTTTCAAAAGGAAATTACACAGACTGCCCCCTTCACTCCTGATCATCGGAGCGACTACCTTGCTGTCAGACTATAATCAAGCCAGAGTTATTTACCAAACTTTTTACACAATCGCATCAAGACAATAGAACGCAAGAGATGCAGTACAAAAACTTATGAATGGGTTCAACTTTGTGTTTGTTGAGTGTTATCTTAAACAGTCTGATGATCTGCAGTACTTTGACACACTTTAAACTTCACACAATTTCCTTGTACTTCGCAATTTATACAATTAACATTAATCTAGTGCTTAAATTTTACTAATTTTATGACCAGATTATATTTTCAAAGGCAAATTTGAATAGAGGTCTAGAAGATTTTTGTGATTTATAAATTGGATTATACATAAATGTATCAACTATAAAATAGTTATGAAGAATTCTATGCAGTTAACTTTAAAAAAAAGAGCAACTGTCAAACTGCAATCTGTGCACCAGTACCAACATGGCTCTACAACGGGATGAAAACAGAAAAAATAGCAGCCACCAGAAAGAAAGAAGGAACCCCAACAAAAATCTTTTAATAAGAGCTGAATGAGCACCTGAAGAACCCAGGTAGAATTTACTTTTGGACACAATCGTCAATCAGGGTGTAAATTGCACTTGCTTCCCCAAGTGAAGCTATGGTTCCCACTTCTGCTGAAGTTCTGCTCAAATTCCTTTGCATAATCACAAACTCAAAACTTCATGAACCCCCAGCGCAATTGGGCACAGTTTTAGAATATTGTTTTCCCCCCCTACTTGAGTTAAAAAGTTCCTTTGTAACCTGATGCAGTTTTATTAATACCACTGAAAATGGGTTATCACAAGTATTGTTAAGCAGTGTCCACCCTACCGTTTCTGAATAAACTGGGTTTTTAAATATTGTAAATGACTTCAAAAAAGTTATACAGAACCATTTACTAGTTTCACTGTACAGTAGTCAGTGCCTTAGTAAATTAAAATTCAATATTTAAAAACTTCTAAAAAAAAGCTTGTTTGTGCCCTTATGCCAAAAAAGGTTAAAATCTTTTCCCACCTATTTCTATTATTTTTAAAGTTATTTCCATCTATTGTTTATTCTCCACCTTTTTAGCCCATTTCGATCCCTTCCCCCTACCCCACCCCCACTAGGGCCACTGTCACTTGCCCGCCCTGCTCTCTACCCTTAGTGTCACCATTAACACATTCCTTAGCTAATATCAACACCCCTTTGTCCTTTTGTCTATGACATCTTTGGCAATCTCTTCTTTGCCTCCACCTATCGCTGGCCCTCTATCCAGCTCTACCTGTTCCACCCCCCTCAAACAGCTTATATTTCACCTCATTTCTATTTTTCTTTAGTTCTGATGAAGAGTCATACAGACTCAAAACGTTAACTGTCTTCCTCTCCACAGAGCTGTCAGACCTCCTGAGTTTTTTCAGCTATTTTTGTTTTTGTTTCAGATTTCCAGCATCCGCAGTATTTTGCTTTTATATTAAAATTAAGAGCCGCTTCAAAGGGCTGGGAACAGGCACAATTTGCAGAAACTTGCTATGCTGATTAATTTGATCATGGTGTATGGCCAATTTTGTGGCAGGGCCAGCTTCCAGCATGGTTTTTTTTTCATTAAAACCAATGCAAAAATGGTTACCGAAACACGTTTTGCGCTGGATGTAATTTGTGCTTGGAATTCATCTTGGGCTGATTTGGCCCAATTTCAGACACATTTTGCTAGTGGAAACTCTACCCCCACCCTCTACTGACAATCCATTGAGCTGTGGAGCCCAAGCAAAATTTCAAAAGGGGAGGTCAAATCCAATTCAAGTTTGGTTAGAGAGTGGTGATTTTTCAGAATTTTTTATCCAGGTGGGACATAGATCACTGAGGTGACAGAAGAACCTAAAAAGGTTTCAATGTCCTTTATTTTTAATTACATTTAAAAGCCACCTGTTTATTTTTATGGGAAACAACAACAGCATATCTCAGAGGTGAATCCTGTTTTAGGATATTAGCAGGCCCTTGCACGAACCTGGTTTTTAACGCTTGTAGTTAGTAATGAATTGCAAGCTGACTTTTTTTTTGATCTGAATAGAATTGGTCTAATGAAGGCAAAATCCTTCAATTTATCTACAAGCTTGCTAGGTTTTAATCCTAAAGATGGAAGAGCTTTTGCATGGCAAACATTTTACTGTTAAATTCAAACATGTGCATGGGAATTATTCCAGTTGTTTAATTCATGAATGTCCAAACTATGGCCTGTCAGCTATATCCATTGTGACCCCTAGCGTTTTGGCCATGGAGTTGCTTTGCCCTTTGTGTTAATTTCTTGCTGTCTGGTTTGCCCTATTTGAATTTTGTCAGCTTGATGATTTGGAAAGGGTTTGGTAGCTTTTCACATTGGTGGATAAAGCATAAGTAGTACCTCAAATCTGTTTATGTCCACAGTTAAGAGACATATACAAACAAATGGTTTAAATTTTACATGGCTCCCAGTACTTCATGGTATGCACCCTATTGTCTCACATACATAACTGAATTAATTCTACATCTGTTTATTTTATCTCCTGATGTGTGAGGTAAATATATCATGTAATACCTTGCCATACAAACAAGCACTCTGGTTTGATCCCCTAGTCTTTAGCTGATCTCAGAGCATTAAGAAGCATGTTACAGTTAGCATTGACTCTCCTGTGCCAGAAAGGGAAAACTTAGCTCTGATTCCTGCTGCCAATTACCAGCACTTAACTCTCTGGAAACTGAACATGAAAACTGGGTTAAATTTGGCTGTGATGCCTTCCATTGCTGAATCACCTAGGAGCAACATGAATTTGCAGCTTCAGGAGTGAGAGGAAGATGGGGAAAATTAGAATGGAGAATTTTTTAAAGATTTCTCTCTTTCCATCTTCCTTTCTGGTTGGCTTTGTCTAGTTTCTCACAGTATGAAATAGTTAATGCAGTTTATAAAACTGAAGTGCTGGAATTGCAGATTAGACCAAGTGAAGTTGCAGAATCTACCCTTTAAAAAAGATGGAAGTATCCACTTCCAATTTACGTAGATCTACCAAATTCTTGGTTTTCTCTTACTGCCGACCTAATACAAAATTTAAAAATTGTCTGCCTGTTGACACAGTGTTGAACCCTGCTGATGAAGATGAGATTAAATAAGCATGGGTTGAACCTGTGCAACTTAGCAGTTCTACCTTAAAATTGTCCAACATAAATACTGACTTTGATTTGAAAATGTTTATTTCCACACAGTGTAAATTTGCCAAAAATACCAAGGTTCATACTTGCATGCCAGAAGATTGTAACTTCATTGATGCTGTTCCTTTAGCATTGCTTACAGCTGTTTGTCGTTAAAGTATTTTTGTACTTCCTGTTACTGTGTCTGTGACTGCCTCAGAGCAATGGGACCTGATTGTGTCTCTACAACATTCTGGAAGGGATTGGAAAAACAAAATGTGCTTTGAATTTAATTCATAGGCTAAGCATTCACATCAGGTCCATATTTCATGTGAAAGGAATTGAATTGGACTTGATGTTAGCGTGAGTGCATGTGCTTCATCTAGTTCAATAAATTATCAGTATGACCAGTCACTTCTTGAATTTGGAGCAGTTTACATGGCTTTAGTGTTAAAACATCTAATAAAAGGATCTATTTGAATAGTGAAACAGTTTGCTGAACTTGTAAGGTAGATGTTCATAGTATGCAAAATAAACATTGTTTAAATTGTGACTTTGGGATGACCCGTTTGGTTGTATCCTAAAAAGATAGGAGCAGGAGTAAACTGTTTGGCGATTTCATTAGATCATGGCCGATCTGTACTTCGAGACCATTAATCCATCTTTGTCCCATATCCCTTTATAACCTTGCCTAACTAAAATCTCTCAATCTCCGTCTTGAGAATTTTGGTTCAACCTTTGTATCCACAACCTCTTGGGAGTTCCAGATTTCCTCCAGCGATTGTGTGGAAGCCTACTTCCTGATTTCACCTACCTCTAATTTTATGATTACCCTTTGTTTGGATTCTCCCACCATAGGGAATATGAACTGCCCTCTTTCTAATTTCCATATCATTTTAATACCCAGATTAGATTGCCCTCAACTTTCTAAAGTCAAGACGATACAAGCCAAATTTGTGTGACCTGTTCTCCCAATTTAACCCTTTAAATCCTGGCATGATTTTAGTGAACTTGCATTGTATCCTTTCCAGGGTCAAAATAATCTTTTCTTGAGGTTGTGTCCGAAACTGAACATGGTATTCTAAATGGCATCTGACCATATATTATATAACTGAAGCATCACTATCTCAGTTTTGAATTTCAGTTTTGCAAGTATTGAGATTTGGCGCTCAAAATCCTAGGCTTAAATCTCGTCAGTTATTGCATAACTTAAACGTTCAACTTGTTTTGTTCTCTTGCAGGCGCGATGTGATGCGTCCTCATTTGAGAGTGTCCGATGTACGTTCTGTGTAGATTCTGGAGTATGGTACTATGAAGTAACTGTAATTACTTCTGGTGTAATGCAGATTGGTTGGGCGACCAAGGATAGTAAATTTCTTAATCATGTAAGTCAGCAAATACTCAAGTGAACCAAAAACTCTAATTTCACATTTCTTAAATTTTAAATTTTCATATGAAATCACAAAATTCCTGTAGATGGCACCACTAGATTCCTATTGATGAAATGTTGTGAATCAGTTCATTAAAATGTGTGTACAGGAGGTACTTTCTTTTTGAGTGTTGATAATTTGATTGCAGTGTGAGTGATAAATCAGCAGATTGCTCTGTAGCAGGGAAGAACCCAACCAAATCCAAATCTGCCTGACTGTCCATACATACACTTTCCAAAATGGTTAGCTAAGAGTGATAAGCCTCTTCAGTCTGTCTTTTTCTACTTGAGGGATTTGAGAACCTTTACATCCCAGTTGAGATTGGAAAATTCCATACATGTGAATCTAACAGCTTTGCTGGTTTGGATAAACTCACTGAAGCATTACAACCCCCTTTATTTGTAAACAAATGCAGTCAAAATGGTAGTCCGTCATAATTTATATATAGTCAACACTATTCAATTGAATACGTTTACCAAGCTGAAATCTCGCTGGATTTTCAAGCGTCTAACTTTAAGACCATTAAACATTTATTTCAGTAAATATATATATAATTATTGGTTGCAATATTCTGAAAATACTTCCTGGGTTCCAATGAAATAACTAACTTTTTTTTAAAAAGTGGACTACTTTAGTTAGTTATTGTGTGTGTTCTTTTAAAGGAGGGTTATGGGATTGGAGATGATGAATACTCATGTGCGTATGATGGCTGCCGGCAGCTGATTTGGTACAATGCCAGAAGTGAACCACACATCCACCCTTGCTGGAAAGAAGGTAGTATTAAATGCTGCTTGATCCAGCATACTGAATTTTATTTTGTAGCTTTGAAACTTCTGATTACTAAACACTGGGATTTGTTGAATCTCATTTGCTAATGTTAAAATTGGAATATACTTAACATTTCTCCATACACTTCTTGAAGGCTCTAAATAGCTGAACTATGCAGACCGTAAGGCCCTGGAGCTTGATTTCTGACCTTTGAGTTGTACTGGTCAATGTTCAGTCTGTAGACTGGGAATTGCAAAGTCAGCTAGGTTTCTGCTGAAGACTTGCTTTCTAATGGCATCACTCATGTGCTCGCTGAACTATATGAACTCCCAGTCTGGCATGACTCAGGTTTTTCAAATTCTCATCTTTGTTTTCAAACTCCTCTGTGGTCTTTCCCTCCCTAACTCTGTAATCTTCTCCAGTCCTACAACTTAGATGCTGTGCTCCTCCAATTCTGACCTCTTGTGTATTCCTGATAATTGCTCCACCATCATCGACTACATTCCAGCTTCCTTGGCCCTAAGCTCTGGAATTCCCTCCCTAAAACACTCTGGCTTTCTACTCCTCTCTGTTCCTTTAAGGCACTCCATAAAACCTATCTTTCTGATCCACCTCTCCTTGAAATGAGGGATCTTGAGGTATCAAATTTTCTAATGTTAAAATTGGAATATAATTAAACAATTTTCCCCTCACTTCTTGAAAATTTAGTAAGTACCTGATCTATACAGACCAGATCTGGTTAACTAATGCCCTTCAGGGAAGGAATCCCACCATCTTTACCCAGGCTGGCCGAAATGTGACTCGACACCCATAAAACAATGTGGTTGATTCCTAGCTAGCTGCCTCTGAACTAACATCTGGGGACTTGTGCCAAAAATGGGAGAGCTGTCCCACAAACCTGTCAAGCAATAGCATAACATAGTTATATTCACAAAATCATACTCATCAGCTAACATCCCAGGCTCCCCCATCTGCATCTCTTGGTATGTCCTGTTGGCAAAGCAGACCCTCTGGAGTGGCAGCACAGTAGCATAGAGTCATGAGGTAATGGGCACGGGAGTCCTCAATCTTGGTTTTGGACTCTTTGAAGTCTCATGGCATCAGGTAAAACCTGGGAAAGGAAATCTGCTGATTGCCCCCTCACAGCTGATGAATCAGTACACCTCCATGTTGGCAACACCACTTGGGGTAACAGGGTGTAGAATGTACTCTGGGTTGGGAGACTTTAATCACAGAGACTCTGTAGCACCATTACTGACTGAGCTGGCTCAGTTCTGAAAGACACAGCTGCCAGACTGGGCCTGTAACAAGTGGTGAGAGAACCAATGCAAAGGGAAAAACCTATTTGACCTCATCCCCACTGATGCGTCTGTCCAAGATCATGTTTGAGTGACCTCCTTTTGGAGATAGTCCTGCCTTCTTGCTGAGCACTTCCTCCATTGTATTGTGTGGCACCATATTGTACTAAATGAGAGAGATTCAGAACAGATCTAGCAGATCAAAACTAGACCTCCAGGAGGCGCTCTGAGCCATCAGCAACAGAATTGTATCCAACCACAATCTGTAACCTCAGCCTGCCATTTCCCTCACTCTACCATTGTCATCAAGCCTGGAGACCAACCCTGGTTCAGTGAAATGTAGAAGAGCATAAGCAGTGCCAGGCATAATTTAAAAACAAGGTGCCATGTGATGAAGCTACAACATGGGCTACAGCTAAACAGTGGAAGGAACATGACATATACATAGCTAAGCAATCCCACAACCAACAGACCAGATCAAAACTGTGGCCTTGCCACATCCAGTTGTGAATGGTGATGGACAATTTAAATAATTAATGGGAAGAGGAGCAGGCTGAATATCCATGATGGCAGAGCCTAGCATGTTAGTACAGAAGGCAAAGCTGAAACATTTGTAACTATCTTCAACCATAAATCTTGAGTGGATGATCCATCTCTGCCTCCTACGGTTCACACCATCACATGCCAATCTTTAACTAAATCGATTCACTGTGATATCAAGAAACCACTGGATACAGCACAGGCTTTGGGCCCGAGCAACATTCTGGCCGCAGTACTGAACATTTGTGCTCCAGAAGTAGCTTCACCTCTTGCCAAGCTGCCCCAGTAGAGCTACAACACTGGCATCTATGCAACAAAATGGAAAATAGCCCAGGAATGCCCTGTCCACAAAAAACAGGACAAATCCAACCTGGCTAAGTATTGGCCCATCACAGGTCCTCTGCTGTTATACCTCAGCATGGTGGGTTTAGCCATATGGGTTGACATGAGGGAAGGTATACTGCTGGTGGGTTGAGGAGGCCCCTGAATAAAGGCAGGCTTGGGTTGGAGTAGACCTTTGCCAATAGCTTGCCTGTTGCAATGATCCTCCTGAGGTGTGAGGGAGAGGGGGGCAGCAATATTACTTGGGGCTGGGAGTCAGGAGAGCTAAGCTGGTCAAAGAGTACCTGTGATGTGCATTGAGTTGTACATTGATAAGTTTGGTGTGGGCAGATTGGTACCATACTGGTGCACAATATTCTGCAGATGATTGTGATGGCAAGAGCAGAGGTCCTTGGAGTATTAGTAATTAAATTAAGTAAATTAACTCTGTGTAATATCTCTCATTTCACTCCTGTTTTATTGTGAGAAAGTTACATTGCGAATTCAAAAATATATTCATCTCTGAATTGTTGTGGACTTTATCCAGAAACATTATATCCTTCATGTTGAATTCAAGGCGACCAGTATTTTATGATTTGTGTAGATTTTTCACTGGTAACATGTCTTATTCTCTTTCCCTGCAGGGGACACAATAGGATTTCTTTTAGACTTGAATAAGAAGGCAATGATTTTCTATCTTAATGGAAATCAGCTACCCCCAGAGAAGCAAGTCTTTTCATCAGCCACGTAAGTAAACTTAAATGCAGCGACTGGTTAGGATCTGGAAAGCACTGCCTGAGAATGTGGAGGAGGCTGATCCAATCATGGCCTACAAAGGGGATTGTATAGCTATTTGAAAATAAAAAATTGCAGAGCTATTGGGCGTTGGGGGGGGGGGGTGGGATGCAAGGGAGTTACTCCTGCAGAGAGCTTGCAGGGATATGATGGTTCGATTGGCCCCTCTGTTGTGACTGGAGATCATCGTGCAAGTGATAAAGTCAGGAAGGGAGTCTTTAACATTGACTGCAGATCACATGAAGTCTCATCGTATCCAATCAAACAGTGGGTAAGGAAACCTCGTGCTGTTTACCACCTACAGCCCTTGCTCAGCTGATGAATCAAAATTTCTCCTTGTTAAACACTAATTGGAAGAAGCACTTGAGGGTAGCAGGAGCGCAATATTATTCTGGGTGTATCACCCACTAAAGGATGGGGCAGAAATGGACGTGAAGAGTGCAAGAGACAATGGGAGAGAAACTGAGATAGAACATATGAATTAGGAGCAGGAGTAGGCCACTTGGCTCCTCAAGCCTGCTCTGCCATTCCATAAGATCCTGGCTGATCTGATTGTAACCTGAACTCCACTTTCCTGCCTATCCTCTAACCTTTCACCCCCCTGCTTAATTGATGAGGTAGTATCAAGGTAAATAGAGTACTTGGAGAGTTTGATAGAATTAGAATAGGCAATAGTAAGTCATTAGATGGTGTCAGAATAAAGGGGAAAGTAAAAAAAAGCCTAAATCAGGGTTAATGTGCATGTATGTGAATGCACAAAGTGTGCTTAGTAAAATTGGTGAACTACTGACACAGGTTGACAAATGGAATTACAATATTATTGCTATAACAGAGATCTGGCTCAAAGGGCAAGACTGGGCATTAAATATTCCTGGGTACAAGGTATTTAGAGACAGGAAAGGGAGGGAGTGGCTGTATTGATTAAAGATGGCATGACAGCACTGGAGAAAGAAGATGCTCCAGAGGGGTCAAGAACGGAATCTCTCTGGCTCGACCGGCAAACTGGGATAGAGTAAATTAAGTCAAGCAGTTAAATACGTGGCTCAAAGATTGATGTGGGAGGAGTGGGTTTCAGTTCATGGGGCAATGGCACCAGTACTGGGGTATAAAGGAAGCTGTTCCGGTGGGACAGGCTTCACCTGAACCGTGCTGGGACCAGTGTACTGGAGAATTGCATAACTAGGGCTGTAGAGAGGGCTTTAAACTAAGGAACTAAGGGAGGGTTCTGGAGTGAGGATTTGTAGGCTTAGAAAGCAAAATGATATGGCAGCATTGCAGGGCAGCTATTCAGGTAGTGATACCCAGGGTGTGACAGGAAGGGACAGTGTACAAGCATAAAAAAAAAACAGCAAATAGGGCCAAAGGGGGGAAAATGGTAAAAAGGCAAAATTAATGACCCTTAAATGCATGTAGTATTCGGAACAAAATAAGTGAATTAACAGCACAAAGAGGTTACTGGGTATGATCTTCTAGCCATTCCGGAACATCGTTACAAGGAGATCAAAGCTGGGAACTAAATATTCAGGGGTATGTGACTTTTCAAAAGAACAGGCAGGAAGGAAAGGGTGGTGGGGTAGCTTAGTTAGTGCAAGATGGAATAAGTGCAAAAGCAAAAAATGATCTTGGATCGGAAGATATAGAATCCATGTGGTTGGAGGTAAGAAATTACATGGGGAAGAAGGCACTGGTGGGAGTGGTCTATAGGCCCCCTAATGGTAGCTATACTGTAGGACAGAGAATAAATCAGGAGATAATGAGGGCATGTGAAAAAGGCAGTACTTTAATCATCTTGTAGATTGGAAAAATCAAATTGGCAGAGGTAGTGACAAGCAAGAATTCAGTGTATTCAAGACAGTTTCCTAGAACAATGTTGTGGATCCAACCAGGGATCAGGCTGTTTTGGATCTGGTAATGAGGCAGGTTTAATAAATGACCTGAGTAAACGATCCCCTAGGAAACAGTGACCATAACATGGTAGAATTTAGCATTCAATTTGTCAGTGAGAAACTTGGGTCGAAACAACTGTGCTAAACTTAAATAAAGGTAATTATAAAAGAATGAGGGCAGAGTTGGCTGGAGTGGACTGGAAAGGAGTTTAGCAGAAAAGACGGTTGATGAACGATGGCAGACATTTCGGAAAATAGTTCATGACTCACAACAAAGATACATCCCAGTGGGGAAAAAGGATTCTAGGATGGGGATAAACCAAGCATGGTTAACCAAGGAAGTTAAGGACATTATCAAATTGAAAGAAAAAACATACAATGTGGCAAAGATTAGTGGCAAGCTAGAAGATTGGCAACATTTTAAAAAGCAACAAAAAAAAAGAGGGAGAAAATAAATTTTTGAGGGTAAACTAGCAAGTAATATAAAAACAGACAGTAAGAGCTTCTTTAAATATATCATAAGGAAGAGAGAGACCAAAGTGAACATAGGCCCCTTAGAGAATGAGGTTGGGGAAATAATGGGGAACCAGGAAATGGCAGACGAGCAGAATAAATACTTTGCATCAGTCTTCAGGGTAGAAGACACGAATAGCCTTCCAAAAATACTAAATAATCAATGGGTAAAAAGGTGGGGAGGAACTAATTAAAATAAGTACTAGGAAAACTAATGGGGCTAAAGGCTGATAAGACCCCTGGACCTGATGGGTTGCATCCTAGGATATTAAAGGAAGTAGCTACAGAGATAGTGGATGCACTGGTAATAATCTTCCAAGAATCCTTAGATCGTGGAAATGTCCCAGAGGATTGGAAAACTGCTAATGTAACACCCTTATTCAAAATGGGAGGGAGACAAAAAACAAGCAACTATAGGCCAGTTAGCTTAACATCCATCATTGGGAAAATGTTGGAGTCTATTATAAAGGATGTAATAGCAGAGCATTTAGAAATGCATATTCTAAACAAGCAGAGTCAACATGGCTTCATGAAGGGGAAATCATGCCTGAAAAATTTATTAGAATTCTTTGAGAAGGTAACAAGCAGGATAGATAAAGGGGAACCAGTAGATATAATACATTTGTATTTCCAAAAGGCATTTGATAAGATACTGCACATAAGGCTGCTTAATAAGATAAGAGCCCATGGTGTTGGTAATATATTAGCATGGATAGAGGATTGGCTAATTAATAGAAGACAGATAAGGGATGTATTTTCAGGATGGCAACCTGTAACTGGTGGAGTGCCACAGGGATCAGTGCTGGGGCCACAATTATTTACAATATATATTAATGACTTGGGTGAGGGAAGTGAACGTACTGTTGCCAAGTTTGTGCATGACACAAAAATAGGTGGGAAGGCAGGCGAGGAGGATGACAGAGTCTACAGAGGGATATAGATGCGTTAAGTGAGTGGGCAAAAACTTGGCGGATGGAATATAACATGGGAAAATGTGAGGTTATGCACTTTGGCAGGAAGAATAGAGGTGCTGAATATTTAAATGAAAGCTTCAGCACAGAGATTTGGAGGTCGTCATGCATGAATCTCAAAAAGCTAGCATGCAAGTTCAGGTAATAGGGAAGGCAAATGGAACATTATCTTTTTATACTCCGTTCCCTTTGAAATAAAAATAGGGAAGTCTTGCTAAAACTATACAAGGCTCCAGTTAGACCACACCTAGAATACTGTGAACAGTTTTGGTCCCCTTATCTAAGGAAAGGTGTACCACCAGTGGAGGTAGTTCAGAGAAGGTTCACTAGGTTGATCCTGGGTATGGAGGGATTTTCTTTATGAGAAGTTGAGTAGGTTGGGCCTGCACTCATTGGAGTTTAGAAGAATGAATGGCGACTTTATTGAAACATATAACATTCTTAGGGGGCTTGACAGGGTGGGTGCTGAGAGATTGTTTCCCCTTGAGAGAGTCTAGGACCATAGGACATAATCTGAGTGAGGGGTCACCCATTTAAGACAGATGAGGAATTTCTTTTGAGGGTAGCGATTCTGTGGAATTCTTTACTGCAGAGGGCTGTAGAGGCTGGGCTGTTAAGTATATTCAAGGCTGAGATAGACAGACTTTTAACCCTCGATTCCCTTACTGATTATGGGGAAAAGGCAGGAAAGTGGAGTTGAGTATCAGATCAGCCATGATCTCATTGAATGGCAGAGCAGACCCGATGGGCCAAATGGCCTACTTCTGCTCCTATGTCTTATGGTCTTAAGGAATGAAAAAGGTGCAATAACATTGGGTGTAGTATATAGACCACCAACTGTTGGAAGGGATGTAGAGAAACAAATCTGCAAAGAAATTAGACAGGTGCAGGAATTATACATTAGTTATAATGGGGGACTTAAATTATCCAAATATAGACTGGGATAGGAATAGTGCAAAGGGACAAGTGTTCCTGAAATATGTTCAAGATAATTTTCTATAGCAGTATGTTTTCAGTCCAATGAGAGGGCAGGCACTGTTGGTTCTGGGGAATTAGTTGGAGCAAGTGGATTAAATATCAGTGGGAGAACATTTAGGGGACATTGACCATTTATCATAAGGTTTAGATTGGCTATGGTCATGGAAAAGGACAAGGAACAATCCAGAGCATAAAAAATTAATTGGGGTAAAGCCAACTTTGATAGGGTGAGAATGCATCTGAGTCGAGTGAGTTGGAATTAAATGTTGGCAGAAAAGACGGTGGCTGAACAATGGGCTACTTGCAAAGAAAAAGTATTGCAGGCAATGTCAAGGTATATTCCCTCTAAGGGGAAAGGTAGGAGAAATGGATGACGAGAGAGATAGAGGTGAAGTTGAAAAAGAAGATGTACACATACGACAGACATCGGGTAGAAAATGCAATAGAATCAGGGTAAATATAGAAGGACCAGAGTGGAAGTGAAAAAACCGGGAAAAGCAAGGAGAGAGCATGAAAAGAGTCTGACAACTAATATAAAAGGGAATCCCAAGGTTTTCTGTAAACCTATATAAACAATGAATGGGTGGTGAAAAAGTAGGGTCAATTATGAATTTTAAAAAAAGGGGCTTGCATGTGGAGGCAGGAGAAATACTGGAGGCATTAAACAAGTACTTTGCATCTGTCTTCACAAAGGAACAAGATGCTACCTGGCTGAGGTAAGGAGGTAACTGGTACACTAGAAGAATTTACAATTGCGAAGGAAATAGTGTTAGGAAGGCTATCTTTACTTAAAATTGATAAGGTACCAGGACTGATGGGATGTATCCAATGGTATTGAGGGAAATGAGTGGAAATTGTCGAGGCACTAGTGATAATCTTCCAATTTTCTTTAGATACAGAGGTGGTGCCGGAGGACTGGAGAATTGCAAATGTTACACCCTTGTTCAAAAAGGGATGCAAGGATAAAGCCGGCAACTATAGACCAGTCAGTTTGATTTCGGTGGAAACTATAGTTCAGGACAAAATCAGTAGTCACTTAAGCAATCGCAGAATAATTAAGGAAAGCAGTCTGGATTCATTAAGGGAAAATCATGTTTAACAAGCTAGAGTTTTTTTTGAGGAGGTAACAAAGAAGGTTGATGAGGGCAATGCTGTTGATGTGGATTTTCAAAAGGCATTTGATACAGTGCCACACAACAGACTTGTGAGCAAAATTCCAGATCATGGAATAAAAGGGAGAGTAGGCACTTAGATAAAAAATTGGCTGAGTGACAGGAAACAGTAGTGGTTAATGGATGTTTTTCAGATTGGATGAAGGTTTGTAGTGGAGTTTCCCATGGGTCAGTGTTGTACCCTTGCTCTTCCTGATATATATTAATGACCTAGACAGTGGTGTTCAGGGCATGATTTCAGAATTTGCAGGTACGAAGATTGGAAACATTCTCAACTGTGATGAGGATAGTCTTGAACTTCATAAGGGCATAGATGTATTGGTGTTTTGGGCAGATGACGTTCAATGTACAGAAGTGTGAAGTGATTCATTTTGGCAGGAAGAATATGGGGAGACAGTATAAAGTAAAGCAAGAACCTCTAAAGGAGGTACAGGAACAGGGACCTCATTGTGTATGTATATAGGTCATTGAAGATGGCAGGGCATGTTGAGAGTGCAATTAATAAAGCATATGGTATCTTAGGCTTTATTAATAGGGGCATTAAGTATGAGAGTCAAGAGATTATGTTGAACTTGTAGAAGACACTAGTTAGGCCTCACCTGGAATACTGCGTCCCGTTCTGGGCATTCTACTTGAGGAAGGATGTGAAGGCATTGGAGAGTACAGAGGAGATTCACAGGAATGTTTCCAGGGCTGAAGAACTGTAGCTATGAGGATAGATTGGAGAGGTTGGGACTGTTTTCTTTGAAGAAAAGGCTAGGAGGAGACTTGATAGAGGTATTCAAGATCCTGAGGGGTGTGGACAAGGTAAATAGTAACTGCTCCCACTCAAGGGAGCATCAAGGACTAGAGGGCATAGATTCAAAATAATTGGCAAAAGGAGTAAAAGTGATGAAGAAACAACATTTTCACCCAGAGGGTGGTTGGAGTCTGGAACGAACTTCCGAGGGTGGTGGAGGCAGGTTTGATCAAGGTATACAAAGAGAATTGGATGGCTATCTGAAAGAGAGCATGTGCAAGGTTGCGGGGATGAGGCAGGGGAGTGGGACAGGTAGAATGCTCTTTCAAAGAGCCAGTGCAGATTCAAGCCAAATGTCCTCTTTCTGCACTATAAAGCTTCTGTGATTCTGTGAAGAATCTATCTGCCTTAAAAATATTCAAAGATTCTTCCACCACCTTTTGAGGAAGAGAGTTCCAAAGGTACTCAACCTTCAGAAAAATTTTCTCTCCATCTCTGTCCTAAATGGACAACCCATTGTTTTTAAACATTGACCCCCTAGTTCTAGATTATCCCACAAAAGGAAACATCCTTTCCACATCCACCCCGCCAAGATCCTTCAAGTCTTATGTTTCAATCACGTTGCCTCTTACTCTTCTAAAATCTAGTAGATATAAGCCTAGCCTGTCCAGCCTTTCCTCACAACCTGCCCGTTTCTGGTATTTGTCTAGTAAACATTCTCTGAACTGCTTCCAATGCATTTACATCCTTCCTTAAATACACAGACCAACACTGTACATAGTACTGCAGCATGTGAAGCATATAACTGAAGCATAACCTCCCTACATTTGCATTCAATTCCCTTCACAATAAATGATAACATTCTATTAGTTTTCCTCATTACTTGCGGTATCCACATAGTAACCTTTTCTGATTCATGCACAAGGACACCCAGATCCCTCTGCATCTCAGTTCTGCCATCTGACTTTTTAGATAATATGCTTCTTTTTATTCTTCCACCCAAAAAGGATAATTTCACACTTCCCCACATTATACTCCATTTACCATATCTTTGCCCACTCATTTAACCTATCTATATCACTTTGTAACATCCTTATGTACTCTTCACAACTTACTTTCCTACCTAGATAAAAGCAAAATACTGCGGATGCTGGAAATCTGAAACAAAAACAAAATGCTGGAAAATCTCAGCAGGTCTGACAGCATCTGTGGAGAGAGAAAAACAAAGTTAACGTTTAGAGTCCTTACGATGGATTCTGAAGAAGGGTCATACGGACTCAAAACGTTAACTTTGTTTTTCTCTCTCCACAGATGCTGTCAGACCTGAGTTATTCCAGCATTTTCTGTTTTTGTTACTTCGCTACCTATCTTTGTATCATCAACTTTAGCAACCATACCTTCAGTCCCTTCATCCAAATAATTTACAAAGTTGAGGCTCCAGCACTGATTCCTGTGGTGCACGCTCATTATATCTTGCCAACCAGAAAATGACCCACTTGTGCCTAACTGTTTTCCTGTTGGCTAGCCAATTTTCTAACGAAGCCAATACGTTACCCCTTACACCATGAGCTTTTATTTTCTGCAATAATCTTTGGTGTGTCACTTTACAAATGCCTTCTAGAAATTGAAGTAAATACATCCGCTGGTTCCCCCTTTATCCACAGCACATGTTACTTCAAATAACTCCAGTAAGTTGGTTAAACATGATTGCCCTTTCACAAAACCATGTTGACTCTACCCGATTACCTTGGATTTATCTAAGTGCCCTGCTATAACGTCTTTAATAGCTTCCAACGTTTTCCCTATGTCAGATGTTAAGCTAACTGACCTATAGTTTCCTGCTTTCTGCCTCCCTCCTTTGAATTAAGGAGTTATATTTGCCAGAAGTCATGAGTTCCATCTAGTGACAGCCAAAATGCTTGCATGAATAAATGGAGGATTCCGGTTATGTAGATATGACGAAGATTATTAGAGACATGGCTTCATAATCCAGGGACAGAGAAGAGACAATATATCATACATGTATGTTTGGAATCCTGTGGTGGATGCCTACTTCACAATCTAGGTGTTTTCTACTGGATCAGCCAATGTTATAGGCTGTCCAGTCATCTCAACTTAGATTTGCCCCCCAATGTTTTAAGACTCTCGAGACCACTAAAGAACTAAAATTACAATGGTTTTGGGTGAGATCAGAAATTCTAATTCACTCCCTTTGAATGAAAATGTCAGCACTTGTTCTCTGTAATGAGCCACTGTCCCTGTCAACATCAAATGCAAATGTCATTTAAAAGAACACTACTGCTTTTTTACATATACAAAGTGTACTTTTATTACTATTTAGCATTTTATTAGCAAAACTATTTCCAAAATTGTGAAGACTAAATGCTGTGTGTGGTTTTATTTACTATTTTCTTTTGTGTTCAATTTCAGATCTGGCTTCTTTGCTGCTGCCAGTTTCATGTCTTATCAACAGTGTGAGTTTAATTTTGGAGCAAAACCATTTAAGTATCCGCCAACAGTTAAATTCAGCACATTTAATGAATATGCTTCCCTCTCACCGGAAGAAAAAATCATTCTTCCAAGGTGAGTACAGTCAGTATCAAACAAAAAAAAACTTAACTGCACTATGCTACATTTAAGGTCCTATGGCCTTGTTTAAAAAATATCACTACTTTAAATAACCAATAGCTGTTTATTTTTGGTCAGGGCCTCAACAGGATGTCTATATGGTTGTACTCATTAGAAAGTGAATGTAACCAGAGATCTAGTATAATGGTTTATAAAACTGCCCATTGTATTGTGTTTAAGGCACAGACGTCTAGCTTTATTGAAACAAGTGAGCATACGGGAAAACTGCTGCACGCTTTGCTGTGATGAGATGGCTGATACAGAACTCAGACCATGTGGGCATAGGTATGTTGCAGTCTTGTTTTAGCTAAGGCACCTCTGCTTGTTTATAATGGTTGTCCACGGTCACTTTCTTGTTTTCAAATTGGATACTACTGATGATATCCAGTCTGATTTATTTTCTTAATATTTGAAATAAACCACCTTTCATGTATAAGATTTTTCATAACTTCCTGTTATTCTGGGTTCTGTCCTCATGATAGTTCTTTGCACTGTTCCAAAGAGTGACTTCAATTGCCCCTTCCGTACCTTTCCTGGAAGAGAGGGGTCCTATCAGAAAAGTGCCTGCTCTGCACAATATTTCTGTTGCTTCAGTGGCCAGTAGAATTTGTACAAGAATGACCTTTTTGCAACCACCTTCCCTGCTCTAAGTGGCATTGCTGAAAATACTTGTATGGTTTGTGACAATAGAAGATTGATCCGAATTCATATTATGCATTGTATCTTATAAAAGGCCAAGGTCCCCAAAGGAAAGCGTTTTGGAATATGTTCACAAGTTTTAGGATGAACTTCAGAACTGTTGAACTTTCAATGCTGGTGCTTCCTGACTCTTGAGCAACATAGGTTTATGGCACAGAAGGAGGCCATTTGGCCCATCATGTCCATGCCAACAGAGAGCTATCCAGTCTGATCCCACCTTCCAGTTTTTGGTTCATTGCCTGGTAGGTTACGGTATCTCCAATGCATATCCAAAGTGTTTTTTAAATGTGATAAATATTGTCTGTACTGTCCCTTTCGGGTAATTCGAAACCCCACCACCCTTTGGGTGAAAATATTTCTCAACTCTCCTAAAATCCTTCTTGTTACTTAAAATCTATGTCCCTGGTTATTGACTCTCTGCTAAGGGAAATAGGCCCCTCTCTCATTAACTTTACCTAGGCCCCTCAGTTTTATACACGTCAAAAAATCTTCCCTTGGCTGCCTCCCAAATGAGCCCAGTCTGTCCAATCTCTCCTCATAACTAAAATTTCTCAGTCCTGGCAATATCCCCATAAGTGTCCTCTGTACCCTTTCTAGTGCAATCATATCCTTTTTGTAATGCAATAACCAGAACTATAAACAGTGCTCCAGATGCAGTCTAACTAGTGTTTTATACAACAAAAACAAAAAGTGCTGGAAAAACTCATCAAGTCTGACAGCATCTGTGGAGAGAAAGACAGAATTAACGTTTCGAGTGCATATGACTCCTCTTCAGAACTAAAGAGAAGGTAAAATATATATACTGTTTAAGGGGGGTGGAACAGGTGAAGCTAGATAGAAGGCCAGGGATAGGTGGAATAAAGGAGAAATTGCAGAAGATGTCATTAAACAAAAGGTGTGTCGATGGTGGTACTGGCTAAAGGAGGTGCTAATGGTGACATTAAGAGTAGAAAGCAGAATGAGCAAGTGACAGATGGCCTAGTGTGGGTGGGGTGGGGGGAGGGGATGGTGGTTGGAAAAAAAACGCAATAGGCTAAAAGATGAGGGATAAAATAATGAATAAAGATAGAAATTTAGAATAATAAAAATAGGTGGGGGAAAATATATCTATAAAGATTAAAAAATAAAAATGAATATTTGAAAAAAGGGGATCAAAAAGGGGTGACAATGGAGGAGAGAGTTCATGGTCTGAAGTTGTTGAAGTTGAATGTTAAGTCCGGAAGGCTGTAAAGTGCTTAATCGGAAGATGAGGTGCTGTTCCTCCAGTTTGTGTTGAGCTTCACTGGAACATTGCAGCAGGCCAAGGATGGACATGTGGGCATGAGAGCAGGATGGTGTGTTGAAATGGCAAGCGACAGGAAGGTCTGGGTCATGCTTGCAGACAGACTGAAGATGTTTCGAAAAGCGGTCACCCAATCTGCATTTGGTGTCCCCAATGTAGAGGAGGCTGCATTGGGAGCAGTGAATGCAGCAGACCAAATTGAGGGAAGTGCTGCTTCACTTGAAAGGAGTGTTTGGGCCCTTGGACAGTGAGGAGGGGGTAAGTAAACGGGCAGGTGTTGCACCGTCTGCAATTGCAGATGAATGAGGTGGTCTCTTACGCTTATTTATCACTGGTCACTGAAGAACTTTTGTCTATTTTCTAGCTTTTGTTTCTTTGACCTTCCTTCCATGCTTGTTACTAATTTTCTGTCTTCTATTTACAACTTTGCTTCTTTACCTTCTGAATCTGCTCAAGTTCCCAGATCCCTGCTAAGCTAGTTTAAATTGTCCCTAAAGCATTAGTGAACCTTCCCATCAAGATATTGGTCTTGGCCCTGTTGAGGTCTGGCTTGTACAAATCCTTCCACCACCTCCAAAACTGGTCCCAATGACCCAGAAACCCAAGTACTCCCTCCTGCATCATCGCTGCAGCCATGCATTCAGCTGCATTGTTTTCCTCTTCCTATTTTTGTATTTACTAACGCATGGCACTGAGAGTAATCCAGAGATTATTATCTTCTGAAGTCATTTTTTAATTTATTTCCAAGCTCCCTGAAATCATCTTCTTTAGGACCTTATCCCTCTTTCCACCTATGTCATTGGTATCAATATGGACCATGACCTCTGGCTGTTGACCCTCCCCCATCCTAGTGTTTGACAGCTGCTTAGTGATATCCTTGGCCCTGGTACCAGAGAAGCAACATGCCATTCTGGAGTCACACCAGCTGTGGAAGAACCTGTCCGTTCACCTAATTTTTGAAATTCTCATCACTTGCTTTCCTGACCTAACCCCTCCTTCCCACCCAGCTGAGTTTGCCATGGAGCACTGGCCTTTGCTTTGGTTGTGTTCCCCAGAGGGACATCGCCCTCACCTGTGTTCAAAACTGAGTGCCAATTGGAGATCAAAATGCACTGGGACCCCTGCACTACCTGTCTGGTCATCCATTCCCACTCTTGCACACCCTTAACCTGCGATGTCTAGGAATGTCCTATCCTTGAAACCGTTGGACTCGTGGATGTACTGCAGTGACGTCAGCTGCTGCTCAAGCTCTGAAACCCAGATCTTGTGCACCACCAATCGATGACATTTCTTGGTTAGCCAAGACGCACAGTTTCCATGTGGAACAGGATGTGCATTCCACAGGACTGAGATGTCCTGCTAGTTCTCTATTTATTCAACTAACTAAACATAACTAGAAATGAATTACTTATTTTTAAAAAAAAAACACAAGCTACTCTCCAATCAGCACTTTCCCATGTGATGTTGTAGTTTTCAGCGTTTTTTTTTT
This sequence comes from Cetorhinus maximus, assembly GCF_964194155.1. Classification (NCBI taxonomy): domain Eukaryota; kingdom Metazoa; phylum Chordata; class Chondrichthyes; order Lamniformes; family Cetorhinidae; genus Cetorhinus; species Cetorhinus maximus. Next base: position 97,482,487 of record NC_135884.1, read on the forward strand.
AAAAACCTCTCCCTGATGCTCATGCTCTCTTCAGGCTCGGGCTACTCTGTTGCTTTGCCCTGAACTTCAAGCTGCACTTCTTAACCTCTGGACTCTCCTGCCACTGCTTGCCTATAAATTACAACTTTTCTTAATCTATGGCATTTTTTTAAAGAAATTGAAATAATGACTGGTGCAGACTGCCTCACTTAAATTTAATCTCAAACTGTAAGAAGATCTAAAACGAACATTTTTGAGAAGTTCCTTGATTTTATATGTGCTAAGAATCTAAGACCAACCATATCGTGAGGCTTGGTATGACTCCTTCCCACACAGATATTAGCTGCAAAGATAATAAATGCAACTTGACCTTCTGTCAACCTCTACCCAGTTCTTTCTTGAGCTTACTTCGCAGAAAATTAGTTTCTTTACACTTTTTTTGAAAATTTAGAATTTCAACATTGTTTAAAAGCATTTCACCTGGTGCACATGCGCATTAAATCTTTGCAAGCTTAGACCAAAGCACAGCCTAACACTGAAGTTTCAAAGCTCTCCGTCCTTTCACACCACTTTAATTACCTTCTATTAATGCATTTTTGCACTAAATAGCAAATTGCTTTCTGTTAACATCCACAGTACAATTTTCTCTTAGCATGCACCAGAAACAAAACCAACCCCTTCCCAGTTTTTACCAGGAGCTTTCAGTAGACCCAATTCTGAATAAGTGCTGCTCAGTCATTGCTATCTACCCCTCAGCTTGTTGAACATGTGTAATACATTTATAGGCCTATAGCTCTCTCCAAATCACTGATGATTCATTCATCTAAAATGATCTGGCTATGTGGCTAAGTAATCTTTGGTTACTTATTTGTACTGTCTGTTAGTTCACTGGGTGGATACTTTAAATAACCACTGGACATTGCATGATGTGTTTTGAATTATTTGTCTTTAAACTGATGGGGCTATCCTTCACTAACAAGCATTCTGTGGCCTGCCTTCCGTAGGGAAAGGAACTTAGTACAAGAAGAGAAAATTGGTGGTATAATCTGTAAAGGGAGGTGCATGATCATGTATCACTTTAACTTTCAATTCAAAGTAGATGCTATTAAAAAGCTAAGTTTCTTGCGCTCTCTCCCCTTCACCCCCACACCACCCGCTGCAAAGAATAAGTCATTTTATGGTTTACTAACTACATAGCTGCAGTGTACTTTGCAAATCTGTTTCATATTTACATAATGTGTGTAAATAAATGCTTTTGAGTGTAAGCATGATCTTTTTTGCAATGTTTCCTGTTGGTATTAACGTGCATACAGTCACCTTTAATTTCTTTGAAACCTATTTAATAACATTGAGTGGTTTGAAGATAGTAGAACACATTTATAACATTATAAAAGAGGAAGTTATGTAGGGTTTGATCCTGAGGAACGAGTGCAATTGATTTCGTAAAATGCGGAGCAAGTCATCAAATGAAGGAAGATGACCAAGCGTATAGCATCTCTGTTCTATAAAGGCTGCAACGTCCCTTCGTTAGACTGCAGTTTCTTGGCTGAGTAATTGCTCCTGATCTAATGATGGCTGGAGTATTTGGAGTCCTTTTTTTTTCAAGAAGGCCATATTTTGACAGATGTCCACCTCATGTTGCTATAGAACATCAAGTGCAGTTGAGTAAACTCTAAAGAAAAACTCATTAGTTCTCCAAGGTCCAGTACAGAGTCCTGCAGATCAGTAGACTGGATGAGGGTGGTACATCTTAGACCTGTGTACCATTTGAAGGGACAAGCTTTTGGTTCTGTCTGACCTGATGACTGACTGGAACAGCCTCCACAAGATTTCTTTAACAATTGAATTGTATTCTACCTCTGTTCATCTCAGGATCATGAGCTATAATGACCTGAATAGATTGCCAGCAGTATAATTTTATGAAGTGATCCATCCATGTTGGCTGAATGAATCCTTGCTGAGTTATAGGAAGCCTCTGGTTTTCCCATTGATGTCCTCTATATCTCCAAAGCAAATCTCCAGAATAATCCATCGAAAGTATAACGGGGAAAGTAGTCTTGCAGATTCCCCAAACTTGTACCACTAATTTGTGCTGGACTGGGATAAAGTGGCACTAAACATTGGGGCAGTGTAATCTTTTATTCTGTGATCAAGTACAGTAGTATATTCACATTTTAATTTGCAATTATGCAGTTTTAATTGATAATATAATTTTGGAATGTGTGTGACCCTGCAATGGTCACCCAGATATTTTGCAAAGCTTATCGTAACATTTGATCTTTCTGTTTACCAGTGATCTATGCATGGAATGTGCCTTGCAGCTGGACACCTGTCCCTTGTGTCGTCAAGAAATAAAGACCCGGGTCAGGCTGATTTCACACGTTTCCTGAACTCTTGCTTCTAAGACCTGTTCTGATCAACATCAGTACCAAGTGCTAACGAATGAAACTTCAGCAGGGACATGTACTGTCCAAAGTGCAATGTGTGTGGATGCTAGTATCAGTCCATTAGCCAAAAAGGGCTAACTTGGCATAGATTCTAATGGAATGAGTTTGGGAAGTTTCAACAAAGTTCCGAGAGTGCATGGACTCTCAGCATGTACCTGGCTGCGTTTTAGCACTAAATTGGTGACCTCACTGATGCCACATGTTGGCTATTGTGGGAAAATATAAAATGTCAAATTGTTGCAGTAGAATGCTCTTGAGGATGGTTTGAGGTACAATGATGGGAGTGAGCACATTATGGGGCAGTGTAGAGAAACCTTACTCTGCATCTAAACGTAAAACATCTGACCTGAGTGTGCTTGACATGATATTGGGTGCCTGAAATGGGAAATGTTCTACTCCTTATTAATCCCTCATCTTGAAGAGCACAAAAAATCCAAAGTTTTCAAAGATGCAAATTCCAACTTGTTTCAAGAATAAAGAGATCTACTTGTTTTGTTTTCTGCCCTCTGACTAAAAGGTGCTGCTCACCATACTGTACTTTTATTTGGCATCAGTCTGGCACATTGTCCAATCTGTCAATAGCTCTGAAGGGCTACAGAAGGCTCCAAGGATATATGCAATGGCAGCAAGTCGAGAAGAAAAATATTCATGAAAAATGAGAAATTTTCTTTCCATTTTATTACCTATATGCAGAAATGTTTACTTTCGTAGGCAGTGTTCCACAAGGTACAAGTGTGTCAAGAGTAGCAGTATCAACTTTTGCTGAAAAAAATGACACATGGAAGAGGAACTACTCAAAACTGCAAGATTTGCCAAATTACTTGTTAGAATTTGAGATCTGATGAATCCAAAGAACATTGAACTTTTTTTAAACATAAGACATCTGTGGTAATCAACATACTTTCAAGTTTTGTTTTGTTAATCACAACATTTGTAATCTGTCTACAGAACCAGCCTTGTGGATAGCAAAATTATAAATTATTTATTTAATGAAACAGTGCGTGTTTTACTGATGCAAGATTTTTTTTCATTCCTCTTTAACATTAATGATTGCATTTGCCAAGTTTTGTAATGCAACAGATTTGCGCTTTCTCACCACCCCTCCGCACCCCTAATTTTTTTTTTCAGACCAGAAATGTACCTGCTAGAGCAATGAATTATGAGTCTGTTTCCAAAATACTTCTCAAATGTAGGGTAAGAAAGGGATATAGCAACTTTTGCTAAAAATGTTTGTGAAACAGTTTGAGGAACAATTGTTGAATACTTGGGCTAGAAAATGGAGCATAGTGCTATTTTTGGACTAGTTTGGTATGTCATGTTGGGTTTTATTGGTGGACAATTCAAACTTAACTGGTTGCTCTTGATCATTATTATACTGCACCAAAAGTACTTTACAAGATCTTACTACATTCCTACTTACCACTGTACAAAAATGAGATGATGGAATTCTTGTCCAATGTCAAACATGAAAACAGCTGGTTTTCAGAAAATTATTTGCATAATAAATTTGAATACAGAAAATGTTTGAAGACTTGAGAAATTTATTAGAACAATGTAAAATGAGTGATATTTTCACATTCAATTTTGTCTATGGATTGGTGTTTAGAACAAATTAACATTGTGCTTCCCATTGTATATTTTTGACTAAATAGATGTACAATTTAAGTTTACTTCCACTGTTTAAGAATGAATATTTTGTATGTAACATGATTAATTTCTAATCATAACTTTTGGGTAGTTACAATTACCTTCCCTGGTGCTGAAATGCAGTCCCTTTATCGCTGTCAAATATTTCAATATATTTCCATTTACTGTTACAAAACTGGTTGTGAAAAAGCTTGTGATGCTAGAATCCCTTTTGAGCTGGCTTGAAAATTGTGCCTTATGACTAGGAGATTAGTTACTGCAACTTTGTAATGACCTTTGACTTTCAGTATTCTTGGTGTCTGTTTTCATTCAACACCATTTTTGTTGGCACTGAGAATACTGTTCCTCCTACATACTGTCCACTTTAAGGAAGTGTAGACTTGGGGGTGATCTAATTTGTGGTTTATAAGATGGAATAGATTGTGTGTTCTAGCTGATACTTATTCCAAATGGGTTTCAGAGACCATTAGTCAAATTTGTGTAAGACCAGTTGTAGGTTAGATAGCAGGAGCTGGTTCTTGTCCAGAGGATAGTGGAACAGGCTGCTATCTTCAGGTATTGGAATCTGAATTTCTGATTTCCTTTTTAGTGACAGCTGTAAGTTTTTGGTTGGTCCAGACATCCCCTCATACAGGTCAGCTGGGAGATTGAAGGGAAAAAGGATAAGTTAATGGGGCTGGATGAAAAGGAGAGGAGGCAGCTATAGAGCATTGCACTTTGCATGGACTGATTGGGGTTACTATCTTCAGTACCTAATCCAGAATTGTCAAATTCTAGAAGATTAACCAAAAGGTTTGTAAAAAGTTACAATCCACTAAATGTGGCAAGAGCCTGAACATAATTTTGCTGATGAATAGCAATGACCTTAACTATAAAGTACTGAAAGGTTTATGCCCCTTGTAATAGCTACACAACTGTGTTCAACATTCATCTCTAATTGGGATAAGTAACTCTGCTCTCACCAGCGTAGTCATAGAGGTCTACAGCACAGAAAAAGGCTCTTCAGTCCATTGAGTCTGCTGGTCAAACAAGTACCTAATTATTCTAATCACATTTGCCAGCACCAGGCCCATAGCCTTGTATGCCATGACATCGCAAGTGCACATCCAAATACTACTTAAATGTTATGAGGGTTTCTGCCTCTACCACCCTTTCAGGCAGTGAGTTCCAGATTCTCACCCCACTCTGGGTGAAAAAATTCTTCCTCACATCCCCTCTAAACCTCCTTCCCCTTATCTTAAATCTATGTCCCCTGGTGGTTGTTCCCTCTACCAAGGGGAAAAGTTCCTTCCTGTCTACCTTATCTCTGCCCCTCATAATTTTATATACCTCAATCATGTCCCCCCTCAATCTCCTCTGCTCCATGGAAAATAACCCCAGTCTCTCCAATCTCTCCTCAACTAAAACTCTCCAGCCCAGGCAACATCCTGGTAAATCTCCCCTGCACTCTCTCTAAGGCAATCACATCCTTCCTATAATGCAGATTCCAGAACTGCATGCAATACTCTAGCTGTGGCCTAACCAGCATTTTACACAGTTCCAGCATAACCTCCCTGCTCTTCTATTCTGTGCCTTAGCTAATAAAGGCAAGTATCCCATATGCCTTCTTAACCACCTGTCCCGCTACCTTAAGGGATCGGTGGACATGCACACCAAGGTCCCTTTGGTCCTCGGTGCTTCCCAGGGTTCTACCATTCATCGTGTATTCCTGTCCTGCCCAAGTGCATCACCTCACACTTATCCAAATTAAATTCCATTTCCAATGATCAACCCGTCTATTTCCTCCTGTAATCTAAGGCAATCCTCCTCACTATTTACCACCCCACCAATTTTCGTGTCATCTGCAAACTTACTGTACAACCCTCCTGATTTCAAATCTAAATTGTTTATATATACCACAAACAGCAAGGGACCCAACACCAATCTTTGTGGAACCCCATTAGACACACTCATCCAGTCACAAAAACACTCCTTGACAATCACCCACTGCTTCCTCCTACTTAGCTAATTTTGGATCCAAATTGCCTTGGATCCAAATTGCCTTGGATCCCATGGGCTCTTACCCTCGTTATCAGTCTCCCATGCGGGACCTTATCAAAAGCTTTGCTGAAGTCCAAAGTGTATAGGCTATCGCCGTCAAATTGGATGTTGTTTTGAACTGGGGGGAGGGGAATTGATGGTTTATAATCTCCAGCCTTTTACCAGCATCAGGGTATCAATCCATAGACTAATGGTCGCTACATACCTTTTCACAGCTGCATAAGTTGTGGCTATGTTTGGAGCAGTCCCAAAACAAGAACAAATACAAAATTATTGGAAACTTTTCAAGGGATGTGGGAAGAGTAATACTTTTAATAGCAACAACTCTGCAGGCCATTTGTTGATTAAAGCAGTAGGAAGTAATAGCTCAAATAAAAGCCTATTTGTCCCCCTGGCGGAGCGCGCCAGCTCGTTTGTTCCCCCTGGCGGGGCGGAGCGGAACGCGCCAGCCCATTTGTTCCCCCTCGCGGAGCGGAGCGCGCCAGCCCATTTGTTCCTCCTCGCGGAGCGCGCCAGCCCGTTTGACACCCCTCGTGGAGCGCCCCAGCCTGTTTGTCGCCCTCGCGGAGCTGAGGCGGACTCGTGGCTAACGGCTGCCGGTTCCAGAGCTTGCGGACCGGAAGCTGGGAATTGGTGGTAAATTTAATCCGGGGGAAGAGTTAATGAGGAGATCGCAGAGTGGCCGCTGATGTTGATCTGAGTCCACGGCCATCGCCTGTCTTTTGATTTTCCCAATAGTCGGTCCTGGGAACCTGCGGTGCCGCCGCTGTTTGTAGTGGGGACGGGTTTGTGGTGGGACGGGTTTGTGGTGGGACCGGTTACTTCCGTTGCTGTGGAGAGGAACTTTTCAACAATGGCCTTGAGGTTACCAGGTGAGAGACTGGGGCTGGGGCGGAGATCACCAGGTGAGAGACCGGGGCTGGGGGGCCGGAGATCACCAGGTGAGAGACCGGGGCTGGGAGCGGCGGAGATCACCAGGTGAGAGACCGGGGCTGGGGGGGGCGGAGATTACCAGGTGAGAGACCGGGGCTGGGGGGCCGGAGATCACCAGGTGAGAGACCAGGGCTGGGGGGCCGGAGATCACCAGGTGAGAGACCGGGGCTGGGGGGCCTGGAGATCACCAGGTGAGAGACCGGGGCTGGGGGGCCTGGAGATCACCAGGTGAGAGACCGGGGCTGGGGGGCCTGGAGATCACCAGGTAAGAGACCGGGGCTGGGGGGCCTGGAGATCACCAGGTAAGAGACCGGGGCTTGGGGGCCCCGGACATCAGGTAAGAGACCGGGTCTTGGGGGCCCCGGACATCACCAAGTGAGAGACCGGGGCTTGGGGGCCCCGGACATCACCAAGTGAGAGACCGGGGCTGGGGGGGGCCGGAGATCACCAGGTGAGAGACCGGGGCTTGGGGGCCCCGGACATCACCAAGTGAGAGACCGGGGCTGGGGGGGGCCGGAGATCACCAGGTGAGAGACCGGGGCTGGGGGGGGCCGGAGATCACCAGGTGAGAGACCGGGGCTTGGGGGGCCCGGACATCACCAGGTAAGAGACCGGGGCTGGGGGGCCTGGAGATCACCAAGTGAGAGACCGGGGCTGGGGGGGGGGCGGAGATCACCAGGTGAGAGACCGGGGCTGGGGGGGGGCGGAGATTACCGGGTGAGAGACCGGGGCTTGGGGGGCCCCGGACATCACCAGGTGAGAGACCGGGGCTGGGGGGGCCGGAGATCACCAAGTGAGAGACTGGGGCTGGGGGGGGCCGGAGATCACCAAGTGAGAGACCGGGGCTGGGGGGGGGGGGGGGGCCGGAGATTACCGGGTGAGAGACCGGGGCTTGGGGGGCCCGGACATCATCAGGTGAGAGACCGGGGCTTGGGGGGCCCGGACATCACTAGGTGAGAGACCGGGGCTTGGGGGGCCCGGACATCACCAGGTGAGAGACCGGGGCTGGGAGGCCTGGAGATCACCAGGTGAGAGACCGGGGCTGGGAGGCCTGGAGATCACTAGGTGAGAGACCGGGGCTGGGGGGGCCCGGAGATCACCAGATGAGAGACCGGGGCTGGCACTATTGTGAACTGTAAGAGGGTAGTGATAGACTTCAAGAGGATATAGGCTGATGGAATAGTGGACATTTGGCAAATGAAATTAAGTGCAGTGAAGTGTAAAGTGGTAAACTTTGGTAGGAAGGATGAGGAAATTATACAACTCTAAAGAGCATGCAAGAGCAGAGCGTCTTTGGGGATTTATGTTCGCAAATCATTGAATGTGGCAGGGCAGATTGAAAAGGCTGTTCATGGCTTTTAGAAATAGAGGCATTGAGTACAATAGCAATGAGTTACGATGAGTCTTTATAAAACATTAGGGTGACCAGAAGTAGCACAAAGTCCAGCATGGTGGCATACTGTTACGACAGAGTACTTAACTTGGGGAATTTGATAAGTGCAAGAATTTTAAGGGTCAATCTCTTTATAAAATCTAGCCAAGTTGGCATTTAGCATTTAATTTAAGCTAATTTAACTTGTAGTTTCTTTCAGTCTTATTGAATGGTAAAGAGGCACCTGCACAGATGGTTAATTAGGTGGCTAGTTAGAACTGCTTACCTAGTACGCAATGCTTAACTCAGGTTTTTGGAATTTCAGCTGGTATAAATACAGGAGCTTTCGCTTATACAAAAAGTAAATAGCATAGAGTCCAGCTCGACAGAGTACTGCTGCAACACAGTAATCAGTCAATTTGGAGAATTTGATGAGTGAGGGAATTCGGTGCAATGAGGGAAGAGGTGGTGTTCTGTTCTTTTATAGAACAGGGAGTCGTCCAATAGGGGAGCGGGAGACAGTGAGACCTAAGAGCTGAGTCCAGAAGCATTCATTAGGTAAACAGGTGGATGATTAGTTGGTAAGTTTTAAAGTTTCCTTTTTTTCTCTAAACTAGCGGAGTAGTTTAAATTTGAAACCAGGAAAGTATAAGTACTGTATTAAATGTATAGCTTAACTAGTTAAACTACTTGATATAACTACAAATAACTGTTGAATAAAGATTTCAATTAATTAAGTAAATAAGTAAAATAAGGCTAGCCTACAGTATCTCAGAGCAGGCTGTGTTTGGACTGCATAATTTGGGAGTTTGTGGACAGCAGGACCATCCCGAGCAAACGTGTTTGCAGGAGATGTCTCCATCTGAATCTCTGTGGCTCAGAGTCCTTAAGCTGGAGTGTGAGAATAACAGACTCTGATACCTGAGAGAGGGGGAGGAGTTTCTGGGCAGTTTTATCAAGAATATAGTCACACCCCAAGGGAAGGACAGGTTCAAGGAAGGGAACCAAGTAGTGAGGATTTAGGAGCGGTTGAGTGGGAGGTCCAGCAGACACAGGTCCTGTACAACTGGTACGATATACTCGCTACTGTTTCGTTGTGTGGTCGGGTCTAGACAGGGGTTTTGGTGATTGCCTATTCTCCCAAAGTATGCTATTCGGGTCTGTTGTTTCTCAAAACCATTACTGTTTATTAACAGCAAGTATTTGTACATTTGGACCTCTACATGAGGTTGGAGCTTCTCCTCCTTCCAGATCTTGTGTACTTCTCAGTCATGTGATCTGACATCATTATTACATTAGCATCATGTATGCTTCTGATGTTGACCCTTTAATCTACATCTCCTACCAAGTCTTTATTCCCGTCATATTTACATCCTCCTACATTTCCCCCCAAAAGTCTCAGGCTTCACATGATTAACTCTGAGGTGCCTCCACTAATCTCCCTGATCTCATTCTGATCTCCTTTTGAGACCAAGGATATTCCATACTCTCCCTCTGTTGGTGTGAGTGTTCTTCTCCTGAGTGGCTGTAGGAAGTCTATAGGGTCTTGGCGAGAACGCATCTGGATTATTATGTATAGTTTCTTCTCCTTATCTGAGGAAGGATGTATTTGTCATAGAGAGAGGGTGCATCGGAGGTTCAACAGACCAATCCCTGGGACGGTGGTATTGTTTTATGAAGAGAGATTGAGGAAACTGGAACTGTATTCTCTAGAGTTTTGAAGAATGAGAGATGATAAGGCATGACAGGGTAGATGTGGTTAGGATGTTTCCCCTGGCTGGCGAGTCTAGAACCAGGGGACACGATCTCAGAATAAGGGACAGTGCATTTAAAGCTGAGATGAGGAGGGATTTCTTCATTCAGAGGATGGTGAATCTTTGTGATTCTCTCCCCCAGAGGGCTGTGGTAGCTCAATCATTGAGCATGTTCAAGACAGAAATCAATAAATTTCTGGATACTAATGACAACAAGGGGTGTATGGGTCATGAGAAAAATGGTTTAAGAGGCACATGATCAGCCATGATCTGTTTGAATGGCAGCACAGGCTCAATGGGCTGAATGGCCTACTGCTCCTATATCCTATGTTCGTCGTTGTTCTTCTTCTTCTTCAGGATCTGAGTAGTAAGCACACATTTCTATTGGTTTTCTCTCCAAGGATAGTAAGCTGCTGTGGTATCTCCTTGTGGTACCCTGGTCTGTCTCAATCCTGTACTATCTTGGTTGTGGAGTTTTTTTCGATGATTGTGCCTCCTTTCTGTTGGTCCCGGACCCATACTCTCTCCCTGGGCCTCAGCACTGGTAACTCACGTGCTATATGCCTGTGAATAAAATTCCAAGCCTGGTTGCTGCTCTCTTCTCCCTCATGCTGTTTTACCTTCTCGTGGTGATATTGGGTTTGAGTTTTTGTTCCTGGCTGCTTACGACACAAGTAAGACAGTTAGAAATCATTTCTTCTATAGAGGGAATAAAGCTTGGCCATGAGACTGCTGTGTTTTCGCACATCATTTTGCTATTCCTGGATTACCTTGGTGAAATCTTTGAAGAATATAAAGGCCAAGTGTTCTGGGCGTGACTATTCTCTTGTTGAAGACTAGTAAGTTGACAGTGAGGTGCTTGCGCTGCTCAAAGTATTGGATTTGTGGGGGTATAGTCTAACCAACCTTATAGACAATATTCTCGGACTCGGAAACATTCTTCATTTTGCTGCTGGGGCTTGTTTTATTTCCTGCAACTTTTTTGCAGTAGCTGATAAGTGTTGAGTGATTAAGGATGTATATGCTTCAACCTCCTTGACGAAGTTATGATCCCAGTGGATGTTACTACTGGACAAACCAGATCCCAGGGTGGAACCCAGCTTGATAAATCCTAACTTTTATTTTTTGTTTAGAAACATGGGGAATCGCTATTGAACAGATTCACAGGAGTCAGCTGCTGAACTTTTAACAAAAGAATAAAACATTTACTCAACAAGAAAAGATGAACTAAATTACAATACTCCTTCACCCACAATTATACCTTTACAGATATATATAGATTCATAAGGATAACACATTACAAAAGCTACCTTATACTCTAATGTTCACAGTAAGTACACAGTCTGTGTGAACCAATAGGTAACCAATGGTCAGGCACACCACACTCTGAAATCAAGTGACAGATACCACCCCAAATGGATGCTATGGATCCCTCATCAACTTCCCCCAGACGTTTGTCACACTGTGAGCCAACCGCTCTCACTAAACTCTGTCTTTCACATGAGGGTTTCCTATCTCCACTCATGAAGAACCTGCTTTGGAATCTTCTCCCAACCGGCGCTTTCTCTCAGAAGCCTTACAAAGGGTCCACCTCCAGCGTTCAAACTCTCCTTCCTATGCTTCTCTTCCTTGGATTGCCATGTACATTCAAGCTTTCTTCCACGCACTCTCTCTTAGGCTGAGCCATGCCAGGGGAACACCACTGCTTCACATGCCCATAGTAAAGAGTTACAGACCTTTGGTTGTCTCCTAGGATCTTCTTTAATGAGTTAAATCCACACAAATTTTTATGAAGCCGTTTGACTTTGGGACCATAACCATTCCTGAACAACATTTTGTTGGCATGATAGTCAGTGAGATAGCCCCTTGCTGCTGCATCTTTTCAATTTCACCCTTGACTTTGTCCAAGCATGGGTGAGGGACTTTCCTCGGTGTAAAGGGGCAAATTGGTTTAGCATCAGCTTGTAGGGTGATATGGTACTCAGCCTTTAGTTTTCCTAGGCCTGTAAACGATTTTGGAAATTCATTTTGAAATGTGCTGCTGTAGTTCTCATCAGCAACTTTGTCCACTTTTTTGATTAATTTCAGTTTCAGGCATACCTTTCTGCTTAGTAGAGAGCATTCTTGATTTTGAATGACAGAGATGTTCGAGGATTCCTTGATGTATATATTTCAGTGTTTTCAAGTGACAAACAGTTTTAAAGTGGCCTTTTTTCCACAATGACACACTCCCCCCCCACCCCCCCAAGCCCACCCACTGTTGGACATTCTTCTTGCTTGTGTGGTTTATTCCTGCCACACCAAAGACATTCCAAAATGGCAGTTGGTGAGCTTTGTCCTGTTTTGGTGGGCTTAGGCTTGCCGTGCTTTCTATTCTACGGCCTACAAACTGAATGGTCTCTCTTTACCTTCTCCACAGGACTTCTCCTTCCCCACGAACAAACGTCCGGTTCTGTTTCATGAATTTCATTTGCCTCACAATCTGCACTGTTTTCACTCGTGTTAAATCCTCTCTTGTCTGTAAGTGACCTGATAATGCATTGTCAAGAATCAGCTCACCCTTTAAAATTCTTAATCGTAGTTCCCTACCGGCCTATAGAGATTTGTTATGACACAGCAGTTGGTAAAGCTGAGTTATTTGAAAATCCCAGAGGGAAACTTTAAACAACCATCATAACCTGTATTTTCATTTGGTATGTTTGAGATGCAACTCTGAATTCAGGAATCAGACCACCAGTTCTTGAGAAGTTTTATATCACAATACATGAGACATTTATTAATTTACACAAGCTAAATATATATGAAGACTGAAGAAATCTGCAGCACAGAGGGATTTGGGGATCCTCATGCATGAATCCCAAAAAGCTAGCATACAAGCTCAGCAGATAATAGGGAAGGCAAATGGAATGTTGGCCTTTATTTCAAAGGGAATGGAGTATAAAAATAGGGAAGTATTTCTAAAACTATACAAGGCACTAGTTAGACCACACCTAGAATACTGTTTTGGTCCCCTTATCTAGGGAAAGATATACTGGTATTGGAGACAGTCCAGAGAGGTTCACTAGGTTGATCCCGGGGATTTTCTTATGAGGAGAGGCTGAGTCGGTTGGACCTGTACTCATTGAAGTTTAGAAGAATGAGAGGCGACCTTATTGAAACATATAAGATTCTTAGGGGGCCTGACAGGGTAGATCCTGAGAGGTTGTTTCCCCTTGTGGGAGAGCCTAGGACCAGAGGGCATAATCTCAGAGTAAGGGGGTGCCCACTTAAAACAGATGGAGGAATTTCTTCTCTCAGAGGGTAGTCTATCTGTGGCATTCTTTACAGCAGAGGGCAGTAGAGGCTGGGTCGTTAAGTATATTCAAAGCTGAGATAGACAGATTTTTAATCAGTAAGGGAATCAAGGGTTATGGGGAAAAGGCAGGAAAGTGGAGTTGAAGTTTATCAGATCAGCCATGATCTCATTGAATGGTGGAGCAGACTCGATGGGCCGAATGGCCTACTTCTATGCCTTATGGCTACATACTACTGCCATCATAACTTTTAACAAATTCCCAAACTAATCTCCATTAAGGCAACAGCAACCCATAGACTTTAAGTAGACACCAGGCAAAGCATTTTCACCTTACAAATTCAAAATGAGGTTCCTTTCACTTTGGTTCCTTTGCAGACACAATGGAGGGCTCACAGGCTTTGATCATACATTGCCTCTGCTCTGCACACTCAAAACTGCTCTGCACACACAAAACTGCTATCAGTTATACCCAGCACACCTCACTGAATGTAAATTCTCGTTGTATCACCAGCACCTTTGAACCCTGCCTCTTCTAACAATAAAAACCCCTTTCATAGCACCAATTTTATTATTAATATAAACATTGCTTGGTCTCTGCTAGCTAGATGCCAGATTTCACTCCCCTTCTTGAATGCTGTATTCAACAAAATGCAAATGTACCTCTACTTCTCTGTTTGCTTCTCAAAACTAGTATATATCAAAGCACCTAGGCTAGCTGGCTTTAATCCAATTAAGACACACCCACAGACTAACCCTCTATTTTTTAAAAAATAATTTCCAATAATGTTATATACATTAATAGCTTCATGACAGATCATGATGAACGAATCCATGCTTTTGCCTGGCCTTTGCTTTCTTTTATTGAATTTATCCCTCTATTATTAAATTCTGACAGACACTGAAATAAGAGTCAAAAGCTCATAAGACTTGGAGTTGAAGCCTCATCAACCCCAGCCTTGCTATCATGTTGTCAGCAATAGATCCTACTACATAAAGTAGTGTACTCACCTGGTCTTTTTTTTTATCTTTTTTGTGTAATCCTGAAGCAATTCTGTACCTTGTGAGACTTTTTCTCCAGTTCTGGGTCTGTTGCGAGCATTCTGTACTCAGCAATGAGATTCTGGGCGTGGTAGTGTGGATTCCGTGCTTCTGCTGAGCCCTGGAATTGTTCCTGCTTCTGTGCTGCTACTTGCTGCTTTGGGCCTGTACTCACTGCTGTCCAGTCTCTAGGTCTGTGTCTCATCCAGCATCTACTCTGACGTCTTGGTGAGCTTCCTTCGAGGATCTATTTGTTTGCTAGCTCTGTATCTTTTCATGGTTTTCTGGGTCTTTAACTCACAGCCACCATGTTTTGTTGTGTGGTCGGGATCTAGACGGGGGGTTGGGGTGTCACGACAGCAGATCAAAGCCCTGAATTACTTTCGGGCACATTGAACATTTTGAGGAAAACGTGTTTTTTAAAAAAGGGGCATACAGGAAAAGCTGACTGAGACTGTAACATAACCACCTTCTGGAAACTTCCTATGTGGGTTATATTTGACCAACTAATCCAGAGATGCCCTGGAATGTCGCACCTAAAAATATGTCAAGCCTACTGCAGACAGACACTTGAAAGGAAGAAATGCAATACATAATACTGAACTTTAATCTCCTGTGGTTGTAGAGACAGTGGGGACTGATTACCATCTCAGCAGAAACCATCTTCTGTTGAGTTATGTCTCAGAATGTGGACATGATCTGAGTTAAAAGAAAGCAGATCCTGGGCGAAAGACATGTTTGTTTTTCCCTTCCAGGAATACACGAAAAGCAGCCAAAAAGCCAGCTGCCAACCTGATTGGTGTGTTCTAGTTCTGGTGTGCTATGAACATCACAGCAGGACAACAGCAACTAGACACCCCTGCAGCTTGCAGATAAAAATCTTCTCACTCTCTATGGCTGGAGGCAAGTCAGCAAAGCCACAGTCAAAAAGGAAACAGGACAACTCCTTCAGCTAACCTGCTGAACCAAGTGTCTCCAAAGCAATTGCTGAACTGCCAAAGTCACCTCTACCGGAATCACAACTTAATGGCCGCAACATTTCGCAACGTACTCATGGACAAGCCAAAGACTGATTCGTATATCTTATTTTTAGCTTTTATTTTTGGACTCAACTTCTCATTTCTAATCTGTTTATGTATGTTGCGTTTTCATGATTTTTTTCTCGGGTTTTTACTAACTAATAAACTTACTCTTTCTTTCACTCAAAAGCCTGGTTAAATTGGCTCCTTCTAAAACTAATAACTTTGGACTGGGTAAAGGGTATCCATGAGGGAAGGGATCCCTTTTAAATGAACCTTGTTGCGACCAACCAATTGCGGGTTGAATAAAGAAGGGGAGACAGTTCATTCCTCCTCACCTGGGAGCAAAACAAAGTTGCAGTCACATTCGGGAAGTTAACAATATGGGGTATCTCATCCATGATCATAACAAATTGGGGGACCATACCTGGGGACTGTAACAAGGGATTGTCTATTCTCCCAAAACATGCTGCTGCTCAAGTGCGTAGTTTCTCAAAGCTATTACTCTTTATTTACAGTAAGTATTTACACATTTGGACCTCTACACGAGGCTGGAGCTTCTCCTCCTTCCAGACCTCGCTTCGTTCTCAGTCATGTGATCTGACATCATTATTACATCAGCATCATGTATGCTTCTAATGTTGACCCTTTACAGCAACCTGTGAGGACAAGGAGAAAGACTGCAGGGAGGTCAACCACAATGCAGACCAAGGCACATTAGACTTAGACTTAGAAGGCTGTTCAGGGGAAAAGAGCAGAATAGAAATGTGGCAGTAAAATAGGAAACTCAATTAGGGGGATAGTTAATGTCCTCTGCAATGAAGAACAAGTATAGCGAAGTGTGTGTCGCCTACTTGGTGCCAATGTAAGGGATACCTCACAGCGGCTGGAGAGGAACTTGGAAAGGGAGGAGGTAAATCCAATTGTAGTGGACCACTTTGGAACAAACGACATAGGTAGGGACAGGGCAATCCTGTTAAGAGTGTCAGGAGCTAGGCTCTGAATTAAAGGCAGGACCTCAAGGGTAATGACCTCTGGATTATTGCCCCAGCCACATGAATGAAAAGAGGTAGGCTTTGTTTGGAATAAGACCATTAAGGAATAGACAGGATAATACTACAGGTAACAATAGCAAAAATATTAAATAATTATTTTGCTTTAGTATTTATCAGGGAAATAGAACAGGTAAATATGACATTGAATGAAGAGATGAGTAATGAGATAAATATATTTAAAGGCATGAAGCATTACTACTCATATTTAATAATTCGTTAGAAAAAGGTATAGTACCAGAGGATTTCTTTCCTTCTGCTACCAGTGTGGTATTGGTAGCTGAGTAAAACTTATTTCTGTGTTGTGGATTCTATGTAGGCATCTTAGATTGCTCTGAATGTCAGTCAAAGTACTGAGTGCACAGGAGTACCCAGCCGGTCATGACAAAATCACAATTTGGATGTCTTTCAGTCGGCATCCAGGCTAGTACTAGATGCTGGTGTATAGGGTTCCCTCTCGAGCAGCTCGGTGACACATCAACACAGTACCTCGCTCACAGGGGGAAATGGGAGAATTGTGTTATGATGTATTTTGTCAGCCTGACTGCTGTTCTGGTTCGAGCATGAGGAGAGTTGGTCTGCTGAAATAGCCTTGTTAAAAACCTGATGGCCGTATGTTCACTCCACTTATAAATGCATGTGTTGGTTAGATGTTGAAGGCACCTGAGTAGCCCAGTGCTTTACAGGTAGTGCAATAGTCTTGTTATTGACTTTAGCAATTATTTCAGTCAGCTGTGCCTTTAATCAACTCATTCCATCCCCAAATCTGAGCTTGTCCTGACATATCAACATGTATGGATTTTTCTGGCTATTACTCTTCCTCCCTGTTCACACTTTTCCCTCGTGGCCCATTGAAGCCCCTGTCATACATGCTTTGCTGAAACCAACTAATTGGGCACAGAGTTGAGATTGAAGCTTCCTGATCCGTATGGCACCATTCCACATTGAGCAGTGAATTGGGCAACATTCCGCTAAGGAATCAGGAAGCCGTTCCCAGCTTTTGATTCTTACCTGACCTGAGGCAACTTACTACCTGTACGGTTTATATATCACAGTACTTCAATTTCTAACCTTATACATTTACAGATGAATAATTGGATTTTATTATATATAGCAAATGAGAGGTTGGCCTACTTTGACTTTTATTTTTTGTTTTGGATAGTTCTGTTTGGTACTGGAGATCGAGTGGTAGAAATGGAGGATACGGAGGATGACAATCTTGCTACATCTGTGTAAGTAACCTTCTGTCATCGAGTTACTTTGTTAGGATTTAGAGTACAAAATGTGAGCCCTGGATTTAGAATATTTCAAGAATTCAAAGCTTTCTGTAATTCTTCAATGGCTTCAATAACAGGAAACAGCAAAAAGATATTTTTTTCAATGACAAGTTTACAAAAACTGCATTGCAATACACCCTGTATTATGTAACATTCATTACTTGGTGCCCTTCAGTGACCTTTACAAGCATACAAATAACCAATTTTTCTAAAAGCCTCCTATACTCATAGAATGTCCTTTTGAACCCTAACAGAAATTGTATAATCAAACTTTCCTTCATATAAACTTAATCATGTTAAATATACATCTAAATAACAATACCATGGCACATGTTACTCCTGTGATAGAAACATCAAGTATCTATCTATTTTGTGGTCATTAGTTGGGAATTATTATGCTTCCCTTTTCAAGCAGCTTTTCTTTATCTCAGATTTTGTAAAGATCAGCATCACCATCTCTTAAAAAATTTCCAAACAAGCACCCTTGTTCTTGATCTTTTCATGAGTGGGAATAATTCCCTATCTACGCTCATAATTTTGAATACCTCTATCAAATCTCCTCTCAGACTTCTCACCTCCAAGGAAAACAATCCGAACTTCTCCAGTCTAACTATATAACTGAAATTACTCATCCCTGGAGCCAATCTCGTGAATCTTTTCTGCACACTCTCTAATGCTTTCACACCTTTCCTAAAGTGCTCTGCCCAGAACTGAACACAATATTCCAGCTGAAGCTGAACTAGTGTCTTATAGAAGCTCAGCATAACCTCCTTGCTCTTGTACTCTCTGCCCCTATTAATAAATAGGGATACTGTATGCTTTATTAATTGCTCTCTCAACCTGTCCTGCCACCTTCAATAACTCGTGCAAATATATACACAGGTCCCTCTGCTCCTGCACCCTTTTTAGAATTGGACCTATTATTTTATATTATCTCTCCATGTTCTTCCTATCAAAATTAATTACTTCACATTTTTCTGCATTGAACTTCATCTGCCACTTGTCCGTCCATTCCACCAACTTGTCTATGTCCTTTTGAAAGTTCTACACTGTCTTCTTCACTGTTCACAATGCTTCCAGGTTTCCTATCATCCGCAAATTGTGCCCTGTGCACCAAGTTCTAGGTCATTAACATATATCTGGAAGAGCAAGGGTCCCAATACTGACCCCTGGGGAACTCCACTACAAACCTTCCTCTAGTCCAGAAAACATCCATTAACCAGTACTCTGTTTCCTGTCACTCAGCCAATTTCGTATCCGTGTTGTTGATGTCCCTTTTATTCTGAGATTTGCTCACAAGCTGCAACAGCTGTTAGCATGGTTTTACTCATCTTGTATCTTACCATTCCTTTGTGACACATCCATATCTTCTTACAGGGTTACTGGCTACACTCCAATCACATTGTTTTCCTTCCAGGCTGTTTGTTTCAGCTGCCTTCTAATGAAGAATCTTAATTGCATTACAATTAATTCTTAAATGTGACATATTGGTGTCCATCTTTGATGAAAACTGGAGTGTAATTGAATCATCACAAAGAGAATATTGCTTCAATGTGCACACCGTTATCAGTTATAGCTATCATATATATTCTCTCAAATGATAAAACAATTTTAATGTACTTTATTCTGACATTCATATTGGGTCAATTTTAAACTTAAACACTAAAGTTTCTCCAGTATTGAAACAGTATTCATTTATTATCAGAACGACTGATTACACTAATACATTTTTAAAGGGGGTGCAGGAACAGCGAGACATGGGGGTATATGTAGTCAGACCTTTGAAGGTGGCAGGACAGGTTGAGAGGCTGTTTAAAAAGGCATATGAAATCCTCTTTATAAGCAGAGGCATAGAGTACAAAAACAAGGAAATTATGTTAAACCTTCGTAAAACACTGGTTAGACCCCAGCTGGAGTATTGTTTCTGATTTTTGGCACCATGTTTTAGAAAAGATGTCAAGGCCTAGGAGACGATGTAGAGATTTACTAGAATGGTATCTGGGTTGAAAGACTGATTTGTGAAGCAAATAGAGGAATGGAGTTGTTCTCCTTAGAGCAAAGAAGGTTAAAGGGAAACTTGATAGAGGTATTCAAAATCCTGGAGGGTTTTGATACAGTAAATAAGGAAAAACTGTTTCTTATGGCAGAAGGGTTGGTAACCAGAGGATACAGACTTATGTAATTGGCAAAAGAACTAGATCATTTAGCGACAGTAAAGTTGTTGAGAGAGGTGAGGGGGGAAAATTGCAAAGAGTTGTTACGATCTGGAATGCACTGCCTGGAAACCGATTCAATAATAACTTTCAAACTGGAATTGCAGGGCTGTGAGGGAGGGGGGGCTTGAGACTAGTTGGAGAACTCTTTCAAGGAGCCAGCACATGAATGATGAGTCAAATGCCCCCCTTCTGTACTGTCATTCTGTGATGTGATATACATATATATATATTTAATTCTGTCAGCATACACTCATTACAAAGCAGACAAAGTTTGTGATGGCTTGGTCACGTCATTGGATGGATAACGGCTGTACATCCAAAGACCTTCTGTACAGTGAACTGGCCACTAGTTCACCACCTGGTGAATGCCTCCACTACAAGGACACCTGCAAGTGAGAGGTGAAGATGGCAGACACCAACACAGCCACAGAGAACTGGAAGATAGCCACTAATGGTCAGGGACTGCCTGTTAGGAGGGACATTGGAAAAGTCAAGGAGAAATGGAAAGTTCGACTAGCTCAGAGGCCCAGAGAAAACAGGCCAGTGAATCGTGTACCTTTTCAGCCCCCTGTCTTCATCCGCAGAAAATGCAGCAGAGACTGACATTCCCGAGTGGGGCTCCTGAGCCACACCAGGCGATGTTTAACACCTAGCTGATCACCAAGGCACAACCCATTGTCTCACGAAACAGAAGACTGCCAGAGAGGAAGATAGTTGTGTGGATGCTGCAAATCCTTGATTACTGCTTACCCTTAAGGTTAATTTTATCTCTCATTCCTGTTTTTAAAGCTCAGAATACAAAGCAAGCTGCTGGCAAGTTGCACCTGATTTGGTTGTAGGAACAGCAACAACTTGTATTTATATAGCACCTTTAACATAATACAATGTCCCAAGATCCTGCACAGTAGGATTATAAAGCAAAATTTGACACCAAGCCAAAGGAGATGAGATATTTGGGCAGATGACCATAAGCTCGGTCAAAGAGGTAGATTCTAAGCAGCATCTAAAAGGAGGGAGAAAAACAGAGTGGCTTAGAGAGGGAATTCCAGAGCTTGGAGCCTAGGCAGTTGACAGCATGGCCAACAATGGTAGAGTAATTAGAATCAGGGATGCTCAAGGGGCCAGAACTAGATGAGCACAGATATACTTGAGGGTTGTGGGGCTGGAGGAAATTACAGAGCTAGGGAGGGACGGGGTCATGGAGGGAACAGAGAAGATGGGTGAATGGGACTTGGTGTAAGTAAGGACATGAGCAGCAGAGCTTTGGATGACCTCAAGTTTAGGAGCGTAGAGTATGGGAGGCCGGTCAGGAGTGCGTTAGAAGTAACAAAGACACAGATGGGAGTTTCAGCAGCAGATGAGCTGAGACAGGTGCAAAGATAGGTGATATTAGAGGTGGAAATAGGCATTCTTAGTGATTGCTTCTCTATGTGGTCAGAAGCTCATTTTGTGGTCACATGTCACCAAAGTTGTAAACAGCCTGGTTCAGCCTCATATTGTTGCCAGGGTGAGGTATGGAGTTGGTAGCAAGGCAATGGAGTTTGTAGAAGGGACTGAAGATAATGGCTTCAACCTCCCCAGTGTTTGGTTGGGGGATATTTCTGCTTATCTGGTGCTGCATTTTGGCTAAGCTAACAATTTAGCGATGGTGAAGTTGTCGAGAGAGGTGGTGGTGAGGTAGAGCTAAGTGTCATCACCGTATATGTGAAAACTAGCACTGTGTTTTCGGATAATGTCGCTGACGGGCGGCTTGTAGATAAGAAATAGAAGGGAGCTTCAAACAGACAACAGTTTGAAGGATCTCAACTTTCATACAGCAATCAGGAGATGTCACAAAAATGTCTTTCATATTAACTGATGTAGCTTTGCATAGTCGGAGAAGATGCAGTATGACCTCCTCTCAACGCAGATGTTTGAATCGATGCCCATTTCTGGAAATTAGATATACATTATATATAATAAATACTAATATGATACAACTATGCATGAATTACACTTTTAAAAAGTTAATATCCCTTTTTTCATCTCTTTACTTATCCAGTTCATCTGATGTTGATGCCGAGTTCGATACAGTAATTGGGCACATAGAAGATATTATTATGGGTAGGTGAAAACAACGACATAGAAATGATTTTAAAGTTGAACTTTTTACCTCACTTTTGCACTTTGTATTGTAGATACCAAGGGAGTTTCACAGCCATTTACTCCAAATGACATTTGTAGCATTATAAATGCCTTAATCCTTAGATTTGGTTTGTTCTTTTAATTGGCATGTCATTGCTGTACTATATGGAACCTAATTCGAGATATGAGAGAAAAAGATCGAGAATAGCATCAACTGTTGAAGTTTGTTTTATCAGGAATTTGATACCTTTTATAGTTCTGGCAGATCTTTTGCATCATTGCTTATGGTAATTCAGCAGGTGGAGTGGATCTTAACCGGGTTAAAGAGAGTGATAAATGCTTAGAGGTACGGAGCAAGGCTAGAATACATAATTCATACCTAGTATCGGTATTTACTGAGGAAGAGGAAGCTGATAAATTATCGATAGAAGCGGACGCGGTCACAGTAATGGATGGGATAAAAATTGAGAGGCAGGAGGTACTGGAAAGGCTCACTATACTTGGAGTGGATAAATTGCCTGCTCTGGATGGCTTGCATCCAAGGTTGCCAAAGGAAGCGGGGTGAAGATAACGGAAGAACTTGCCATAAGCTTACAATCTTCCCTAGATACAGAAGAGGTGCCAGAGGATTGGAGAGTGGCAAATGAGACACTCTTATTCAAGGAAGGGTGTAAGGCCAGTCCTAACAACTAAAAGCCAGTTAGTTTCACTTCAAAGATGGATGAAGTTTTAAAAATAATAATCAGAGAAAAAAAAAATCAACAGGCATTTGGAGAAGTGTGAGTTAATGAAGGAGAACCAGCATGGATTTGTAAAAGGCCGAATGTGTTTGATTAATCTAATTAAATTTTTGAAGAAGTAGCAGCCAAGGTTGGTTAAGGGAATGCAATAGATGTTGCCTTATATGGATTTTAAGAAAGTGTTTGACAAAGTACTACATAAAAGACTGATTAACAAAATTGTGGCTCATGGAATAGGAGAATCAGCGCCAGCTTGGATAAAAAAAATAGGTTTATGGACAGAAATCAGCGGGCCATGGCAAATGGTTATTTTTCAGACTGGAGGATGATAGACAGTGGTGTTTCTCAAGGGTCAGTGCTAGGACCATTGCTTTTTTTGATATATATATAAATAACTTGGATATTGGAATACAGAGCAAAATTTCAACATTTGCCGATGATACCAAACTTGGAGGAGTGATAAACAATGAGGGTGATACAAATTGACTGCAACAGATAGGCTAGCAGAATGGGCAGTCAAATGGTAGGTGGAATTTAATACAGAGAAGCGTGAGGTGATGCAGAAGGGGTAGGGAGAGGCAATATAGACTTAACGGCACAGTGTGCAGAGATAGGGGAACCTGAGGGTGCTTATGCATTGATCTTTGAAGGTGGTAGGACATAATACAAGAATGGTTAGCAAAGCAGATGGGACCTTGGACTTCATAAATAGAGGTACAGAGTACAAAAGTAGAGACATTGTGTGGAACCTTTACAAAGCTCTGGTTAGGCCACAACTAGAGTATTGCATCCATTCTGGTCACCATACTTTCAAAAAAAATTTGAGGGCACAGAGGAGGTTTACCAGAATGGTTCCAAGGATGAGGGATTTTAGCTACAAGTTTCGGTTGGAGAAGGTGAAATTGTTCTCCTTGGAGCAAAGAGATTGAGGGGAGATCTAATAGAGGTGTACAAGATTATGACAGGTTTGGATAAAGTAAACAAGGAAGAACTGTTCCCATTAGCTGATGGTACTAGGACTAGATGTAAGTTTTGGGGCAGTGGGGGATGCAAGGAAGAACTTTTTTACACAGTGAGTGGCAATGATCTGGAACTTGCTGTCCGTAAAGGTGGTGGAAGCAGAGATGATCAATGATTCCAAGAAGAAAGATAGCAATACCTTGTACCTTTTGGACAAAGGCAAAGGATGAGGTTCCTCCATCAATGCTGGATCCCCATATCCGTCTTGACATGCAGTCACACCCGACTGGCCCTGACCATTGATCAATTGTAATGTATGACTTAACTTAATTGGCATGTCATTGCTGTACTATAGCAATTAAGGGGTATGACTGTGCCCCAGAACAAAATGTCCAGGTAATTCTCCCCCTGTTTGATACACTGCAACGTCTGCAGCTTGGACTCTAGCCCAGTAACCCTTAGCTGAGGTTCCTCAAGTTGCAGACACGTAGTGCAGGTGTCGTTGACTGAGATCGTAATGCTCTCCGCAACTCATAATGCACTCCCATGTGTTGCAGCCACAGCACACCACCTGTCCTGCCATGTTTATCGAAACTGTTTAGAGTCATAGTCATTCAGCCCATTGAGTCTGCACCAGCTTTCCATAGCAATCCAGTCAATCCCATTCTTCCGCTCTATCTCCGAAGCACTGTAAGTTTATTTCTTTCAAGAAACTACCCAAATTCCTTTTGAAATAATTGATTCACCACCATGGTGGGTAGTGAGTTCCAGGTCATTACTACTTGCAGTGTAAAAATGTTCTTCCTCACATCCCCTCTGTAGCTCTTGCCCAAACCTTAAATCTGTGTGCCCTAGTCCTTGTACCATCAATCAATGGGAACAGTGTCTCCTTGCCTACCTTGCCCAAACCTGTCATAATCTTGCACACATCTATCAAATCTCCACTCAATCTCCTTTGCTTCAATGAGAACAATCCCAGTTTCTCTAACCTAACCTTGTGGCTAAAATTTCCCATCCCTGGAACCATTCCGGTAAATCTCCTCTGCCCCTCTCAAAAACTCTCATATCCTTCCTAAAGTGTAGTAACCAGAACTGAATGCAATACTCTAGTTGTGCATAACCAGAGCTTTATAAAGGTTCAGCATAACTTCCCTTCTTTTATACTCAATATCTCCACTTATGAAGCCCAAGATCCCAAATGCTTTGTTAACCACTCTCTCAATATGTCCTGCCAAATTCAAAGATTATGCACATGGAACTCCAGATCCCTCTGTCCTTCCACACTCTTCAGAATTGTGCCATTAAATCTTCAGAGAGCTGGCATGCACTCAATGGGCCAAATAGCCGCCTGCTGTTCCATAAATGACTGTGTGACTCTATGACTGCAAAATCCTGCTCACTTCATCAACAGTTTCTATATCGCTGTTTGATAGCACTACAGTGTATTCAAATACAGTTGGCGATCAAAACTTGGCACTTAATGCTGCAAAATATGATCTTTTAATCTCTTTCTTTCAGTTGAAGAATTTCAGCAGTTACAGAGAAATTTTATGGATAAATACTATTTGGAATTTGAGAATACTGAAGAAAACAAGCTTATTTACACTTCAATTTTCCAAGAATATGTGAGTCTCTGCCCTTAATGGCGTTTTCTGGTATCTCTGACAATTTAAGATGCTGTAGAATATGTATACTGACATAGATTATACCTATAATTTCCTGAAACGTTCTATTAAACATATAGCATTCTGTACCAATGGCAGTTTAGTTTTTATGTGAGAGCCATAGTAAAGATGAGGTGGTAAGAGAAACTGGAAAATTGAAATGGATTTTTATACAGCCCCATAGGGAAAAAAAACTCAGAAATATTGTCTGAAAACAAGAAGAAACTCGAGTGTTAGTAGATGTCAGTAATGGTACTTGAAGTAAGGCTATCTTCCTCTGGAGGCTTTTGTGTTTCACAATTAGCCATTTATTTTCCATATCTTTGTGTCATATGTTCAGTAGGTCTGATTTTCAAAAGATATAAAGTTTCATATGATTCTTTTAAACAAATGTATGCTCTTTAATTACTTGATGGGGATAAATGACAGAGCTACAACGAGAACATGTTTTGCATTACTCAAGTTTTTTTTTTCTCTCGGTGAGTTGCAGGCTCAGCATGCTGGGCCGCCAGTATTTTCTTTCTTAAATATTTGAGAGCTGTCAGTATCCCATAAGATCAGCCATTTTAATGTTTTTGTCCTTGGCAAGCTGTAAGTAACAATGTCTTTCTTCCCCCCAGATTGATTTGTTAGAGAAGTACATTGAACAGCAGTTGATAGAGAGGAGACCAGCCTTCAGCATGACTACGTTCATTACATCACTACAGTAAGTTAAGCAACTTGGGGGGAAGTAGTCAACTAGGGACATATTGGTTCTTGTGAACTGTGGGGCATTTTCTAATTTTGTTACTTTCATGCACTCAAAAATCAACTCTGGCCTCCTGTGATGACTTAGTTCATCAAGTGAGTAGCTGAGCCATACAAACTAGGACCTCTAGTTCAAGCCCTAGAATGTGTAGAGTTAATTGACCTCAGGATGGCTGGTGGGTGACGCACTATAATTGGCAGAAGTGCTGCTGGATTAGAGAAGTGAAAATTAATCAATGTTTCCACTCTCTGTCATTATCTATTGTCCTCTGCTGGAAGTAATTGGGCACTAGGTTAGGACATGCTGTTGCTCTGCAGGCACACGGATTAATAATGGCCATGTGGACAAGGTAGCAGATGTTGACCTAATCCCTTAAAACCATGTAGCAGCCATGAATCAATACTTTAAAGAATGTGGGGGCAAGGGGGTGGTTTGGGGTAGGGAGGGGGCAGAGAGAGGCAAGAGAAGAAAAGACAGTGACTTTAGAAGAGCTTCTTTTGAAAGAAGTGTGCAAGCTGAAATTTTGGCCTGGTGATTACCATCATTACTGCTCTGAAATTGACAGCAACTTCTGACATTAACACATGTAGCTAAACATGGAAATCCAGAAGTTGTCAGTGATGGTGCGCTTCTCCAAGCGTACGCTGTTGACCTCTTCCCCAGATTGAAATCAATTGAAAATCGTTGAACAGCTGAGAACTTCCACTCTTGCACGCTCAGTCTTGCTGTAAAAGCCTTGAAAAATTTACACCTTGCTGAATGAGATGTAACTGGGTTTTAGCAGTGTACTAAGTTCATAATTACTGCCCAACAGCCTCACTGGCCCTGAATGGGTAATTTTAATATTTGTTGAATGTCAAATTTCTCCATTATAAGCAATTCCACTTTTTAAAAATACTACCTTAATCCCTAGTGTTATGACCTTGTTAGAGACCAGCAACATTTTTATTGATTTTTTTGGAAACCTGAAAACCCAGGTACTTAGTAAAAGAATGAAACCACAGATTCACTATTAAACACAAAGGAATTTTACTAAATAGCACTCGCCATTGATATGAG
This sequence comes from Cetorhinus maximus, assembly GCF_964194155.1. Lineage (NCBI taxonomy): Eukaryota > Metazoa > Chordata > Chondrichthyes > Lamniformes > Cetorhinidae > Cetorhinus > Cetorhinus maximus. Next base: position 97,509,851 of record NC_135884.1, read on the forward strand.
CACTGGACCAAAGCATGCTATCGCATTAGAGAAGGAGAGGATTTCTGCAGAAAATGGCAGGTTCCAGGCTGCTTCCAAAGAGTGGATCAAAAGCAAGATATGAACTATCATTGTATAACATTCAGAAATGTACTACCCCTTCAAGAGGTGCCTACTGTATGAATATTCATAACTACACTCTATCTTAAATAGTCAGTTATATTAAAGATACTAAAAGTACAATGATCACAGTTACTTACACTCTAAGACAAAAGCAAAATACTGCCGATGCTGGAGATACGAAATAAAAACAGAAAATGCTGGAAAAACTCAGAAGGTGTGACAGCATCTGTGGAGAGAGAAACAGGGTTAACGTTTCGAGTTTGCACGACTCTTCTTCAGAGCTCATGCAGCTGATGCATGAAACTATTGTCGATTGTTGTAAAAACCCATCAGGTTTACTAATGTCCTTTAGGGAAGGAAATCTGCCATCCTTACCTGCTCTGGCCTACATGTGACTCCAGACCCACAGCAATGTGGTTGACTCTTAAATGCCCTCTGAAATGGCCTAGCAAACCACTCGGTTGTATCAAACTGCTACAAAGTCTCAAAAGAGGAATTAAACTGGACGGACCACCTGGCGTCAACCTAGGCACCAGAAACGACAACTGCAAACACAGCCTTGTTGACCCTGCAAAGTCCTCCTTACTAACATCTGGGGACTAGTGCCAAAATTGGGAGAGCTGTCTCACAGACTAGACTAGTCAAACAACAACCTGACATAGTCATCCTCACAGAACCATATTTACAGATAATGTTCCAAACACAACCATTACCATCCCTGCGTATGTCCTGTCCCACCGGCAGGACACACCGAGCAGAGTTGGTGTCACAGTGGAATACAGTTGGGAGGGAGTTGCCTCCGGAGTCCTCAACATCAACTCTGGACCTCATGAAGTCTCATGGCATCAGGTCAAACATTGGCAAGGAAAATTTCACCTGATTACCACACTCCACCCTCCCTCATTTGATGAATCAGTGCTCCTCCATGTTGAACACCACTTGGAGGAAGCACTGAGAGTGGCAAGGGTGCAGAATGTAATCTGGGTGGGGGACTTCAATGTCCATCACCAAGAGTGGCTTGGCAGAACTACTACTGGCTGAGTCCTAAATGACATAGCTGCTAGACTGGGTCTGCAGCAGGTGGTGAGGAAACCAACAAGAGGGGAAAACATACTTGACCTCATCCTCACCAACCTGCCTGCCGCAGATGTATCTGTCCATGACCGTATCGGTAGGAGTGACCGCCACACAGTCGTTGTGGAGACGAAGGCCCGCCTTCACATTGAGGATACCCTCCATCATGTGTGCTACTACCACCATGCTAAATGGTTTAGATTTTGAACAGATCTAGCACCTCAAGACTGGGCATCCATGAGGCGCTGTGAGCCATCAGCAGCAGCAGAATTGCACTCAAACACAATCTGTTAGTTCATGGCACGGCACATCCCCCACTCTGCCTTTACCATGAAGCCAGGGGACCAACCTGCTTCAATGAAGAGTGCAAGAGGCATGCCAGGAGCAGCACCAGGCACACCCAAAAATGAGGTGTCAACCTGGTGAAGCTATAACACAGGACTACTTGCATGCCAAACAGCATAAGCACAAAGTGATAGACAGAGCTAAGAGATCCCACAACAACGGGTCAGATCTAAGCTTTGAAGTCCTGCCACATCCAGTCATGAATGGTGGTGGACAGTTAAACAAGTCACTGGAGGAGGAGGCTGCACAAATATCCCCATCCTCAATGATGGGGGAGCCCAGCACATCAGTGCAAAAGATAAGGCTGAAGCATTTGCTACAATCTTCAGCCAGAAGTGCCAAGTGGATGATCCATCTTGGCCTCCTCATGAGGTACCCACCATCACAGATACCAGTTTTCAGCCAATTCAATTCACTTCGTGTAATATTGGCTGAAGGCACTGAATAGTGCAAAAGCTATGGGCCCTGACAATATTCCGGCAATAGTACTGAAGACTTGTGCTCCAGAACTTGCCACACCCCTAGCCAAGCTGTTCCAGTACAGCTACAACACTAGCATCTACCCGGCTATGTGGAAAATTGCCCAGTTGTGTCCTGTACATAAAAAGCAGGACAAATCCAACTCTGCCAATTACCGGCCCATCAGTTTACTCTCGACCATCAGTAAAGTAATGGAAAGGGTCATCAACAGTGCTATCAAGTGGCACTTGCTTAGCAATAACCTGCTCACTGTTGCCCAGTTTGGGTTCCTGTCGCCCAGCTTGGGTTCCACCAGGGCCACTCAGCTCCTGACCTCATTACAGCCTTGGTTCAAACATGGACAAAAGAGCTGAGAATTTGACTGAGTGTGGCATCGAGGACCCCTAGCAAAACTGGAGTCAGTGGGAATCGGGGAAAACTCTCTGCTGGTAAGAGTCATACATAGCACAAAGGAAGATGGTTGTGGTTGTTGGAGGTTAGTCATCTCAGCTCCAGGACATTACTGCAGGAGTTCCTCAGGGTAGTGTCCTTGGCCGAACCATCTTCAGCTGCTTCATCAATGACCTTCCTTCCATCATAAGGTCAGAAGTGGGGATGTTCGCTGATGATTGCACAATGTTCAGCACCATTCGTGACTCTTCAGATCCTGATGCAGTCCATGTCCAAATGCAGCAAGACCTGAACAATATCCAGACTTGGGCTGACAAGTGGTAAGTAACATTCACGCCACACAAGTGCCAAGCAATGACCATCTCCAACAAGAGAGAATCCAACCATTGCCCCCTTGAAGTTCAGTGGCATTACCATCACTGAAACCCCACTATTAACATCCTGGGGGTTACCATTAACCAGAAACTGAACTGGACATATAAATACTGTCACTACAAGAGCATGTCAGAGGCTAGGAAAATCTGCGACAAGTAACTCACCCCCTGACTTCCCAAAGCCTGTCCACCATTTACAAGGCACAAGTCAGGAGTGTGATGGAATACTCCTCACTTGCCTGGATGAGTGCAGCTGCCACAACGCTCAAAAAGCTCACCACCACCTTCTCGAGGGCAACCAAGGATGGGCATTAAATGCTGGCCAAGTCAGAGAATCCCACATCCCGTGAATGAAAAAAAAACTGAACTTCTTAACTAAGATTTCTTTCTACGCCCATTTGACTTACATCCCAAAAGAACCCAAGTCAGATACTTGCCTTCCACTTACTTCTGACAAGGTTGTCCCTTCAAATATTTTCCAACTGTCCCACAATTGTAGATTCCTAGTTCAACACAGACGTTGCTGGCATTTTAAGCATATCCACCTTGGGGCAGAAGGATTCTAGTTCTAATGTTCTTTAACTCTGGAGACTTATATCTAAGATCTCACACTCTCACTCACCTCACTCTTTCACTCTCACTCTCCCTCATACTCTCACATTCTCTCTCTCACACTCATTCACTCCCTCACACTATCTCCCTCCCTCACACTATCTCCCTCCCTCACACTATCTCCCTCCCTCACACTATCTCCCTCCCTCACACTATCTCCCTCCCTCACACTATCTCTCCCTCTCTCACACTATCTCTCCCTCTTTCACACTATCTCTCCCTCTCTCACTATCTCTCCCTCTCTCACACTATCTCTCCCTCTCTCACACTATCTCTCCCTCTCTCACGCTATCTCTCCCCCTCTCACACTCTCTCACACTCTCTCTCCCTCTCTCTCCCTCTCTCTCCCTCTCTCTCCCTCTCTCACCCTCTCTCTCCCTCTCTCTCCCTCTCTCTCCCTCTCTCTCCTTCTCTCTCCCTCTCTCTCCCTCTCTCTCCCTCTCTCACCCTCTCTCTCCCTCTCTCACCCTCTCTCACACTCCCTCGCTCTCACTCACCCTCTCATACCCTCTCTCTCTCTCACACCCTCTCTCTCTCACTCTCTCTCACTCTCTCACACTCACTCTCTCTCTCACCCCCTCACTCTCTCACCCACTCTCTCTCACCCACACTCTCTCACTCACTCTCTCACTATCTCACTCTCTCTCACTCTCACACTCTCACTCTCTCACACGCTCTCACTCTCACATTCTCTCTCACTTGCTCTCACACACTCGTTCTCACACTCGCGCGCTCTCTCTCACTCGCGCGCTCTCTCTCACTCGCGCGCTCTCTCTCACTCGCGCGCTCTCTCTCACTCGCGCGCTCTCTCACACTCGCGCGCTCTCTCACACTCGCGCGCTCTCTCTCACACTCGCGCGCGCTCTCCCTCGCGCGTGTGCGCGCTCTCGATCGCGCTCGCGCGCTCTCCCTCGCGCTCGCGCTCTCTCCCTCGCGCTCGCGCGCGCTCTCCCTCACGCTCACGCGCGCTCTCCCTCACGCTCGCGCGCGCTCTCCCTCACACTCGCGCGCGCTCTCCCTCACACTCGCGCGCGCTCTCCCTCACACTCGCGCGCGCTCTCCCTCACACTCGCGCGCGCTCTCCCTCACACTCGCGCGCGCTCTCCCTCACACTCGCGCGCGCTCTCCCTCACACTCGCGCGCGCTCTCCCTCACACTCGCGCGCGCTCTCCCTCACACTCGCGCGCGCTCTCCCTCACACTCGCGCGCGCTCTCCCTCACACTCGCGCGCGCTCTCCCTCACACTCGCGCGCGCTCTCCCTCACACTCGCGCGCGCTCTCCCTCACACTCGCGCGCGCTCTCCCTCACACTCGCGCGCGCTCTCCCTCACACTCGCGCGCGCTCTCCCTCACGCGTGGGCACTCTCTCTCGCTCTCTCTGTCTCGCTCTTCTCAGCCGAGCTATCCTAGACTCGTTATTAGTAGAGTCCTTCAGTTATCAAGGGTATTAAACCCTCTTAGCAAGCACAGAACTTAACTCTGCATGGAAGAAATGTTCCCCGCAGCCAGCTTGATCTAAACTGCCTAAAAAAGCAGAGACACACACTGTATCTTTATGGGCATCTTTTTGCAAGGTTCTGGACAAGCGACGCAACTTCACCGTTTGACCACAAAATCCATCTCAAAGGATTTCAACCTAATAACTAATGTCTTTGATATAAAAGCTCAAATTGAGACGATGGTGCCTCTCTGGTAGTGTGCCCAAGTTTTGGGCAAAGCTGCAGTTTCCCACACGTTCCTGCTCTTGGTGTCTCACACAAAGGTGCCAGCTTAGGGCCTTTAATTTAATAATAGGAAGACAATATAAGTTCCATTGACTGACCCCGGGAAGGTTTCTCTCACCCAGCAGATGTTTGTGTAATTGTATTAGCAAAATTTCCACCGAAGGGTGTGTGTATGAGAGGCAATGCAGCAAAAAGTTTAATGTTGGCAAAAACAACAAACAGCTGAAGTTGTGAAGACAGGCAGTCCAGCACATTTTTTTGAATAAGAAATGTGCAGTTTTTAACACCTATGTGAAACTGGATTTTAAAAAGCTGTTGCATGCACAGGGCAGGCACAACTTCAAACTGGAAAACTATCCAGCCCAATATTGAATAAATAATTGCAGTCAAAGGTGCTTTATCCTGTCAGAATACCTTTCTTTTGGAATGCCATGAACCTTCTTTAGTAGGTGAAGTAATACGATCAGTAAATTCAGTAAAAATTTTGGCAAATGTTACAAATCAAGCTGTTGTGAAAATGAATGTGATATTTAAAGTCATCACAAGGTGGTGCTATAAACAGCTTGGGAGAATTGGTGAAAATTTAACTTATGCTTTGTTGAAAGCATATGATTGTAAAAAACAAATTTGTTTGTGTTTGTAAGATACTTTTCATTTATTTGTTATGTCATGACTCACTGGGGATAGCGTGCTGCAATATCAAGCCCCACTGTTCCCCGAGCCACAACAAATGTGAAAAGTTTAATCAAACCGCCAGATTGCCCCAATTCTACATAACAGTATAATTTAGGCTAACAGAATACAAGCACCAGGTTTGTAAACTTAATAAGCAAATAACTGTTGAACAAACTATCATTAACCAGTGGCAAAAGAAATATGAACTGCTTATTTCTAATACTATAACTTAAAATCCCTATATGCGTGCACACATGCACACACACAAAATACGCACACACACATACGCGCACACACACATACGCGCAAAAGAAATATGAACTGCTTATTTCTAATACTATAACTTAAAATCCCTATACGCGTGCACACATGCACACACACAAAAGACACATAAAACACACAAATCTTGGATTTTAAGGGTGGGGAAAAAACCATTCATTATCATCAATTCCGGAGTACAAGATTCAATAGGTTCATTTTGAGCGATGTCTTCCAAATTCCTTTCAGTTCTTATTGATGACATGAGGTGGTCTTCCAGCACTTTCAGTATTTAGTTCACTGGTTGAGCACTCGCCTTTCAATGTCTCTAACAGTGATTTTCCCCTTTGCCTCTTGACAGGGGGGTTTTCAGAGAGAGAGCAGGTTATAGAGATATGAGGAGAAAAGCCAGTTAGCTATTATTGTGGAATTACTGGAATCTTCCACACACATGAGAGGGAGGTTTTAGGTCTTATTTCACCTCTCTTCTATTTTTACTTAGCTCTGTTGAAGGGTCATTCGGACTCGAAACGTTAACTGTGCTCCTCTCCGCAGATGCTGCCAGACCTGCTGAGTTTTTCCAGGTATTTTTGTTTTTGTTGAGGTTTTAGGTCTTGTTCCTTTCAGGCTAGGAGCTATTCCGCTGCCCTGCTCTTCACATAAACCCTGGTCACCTGGTCAGGAGCCAATTAAAAAGCTGTTGTCTCCCTTGGGCCAGGACTCCTTTCTGGTACCATCCTGTCTTTCATGGCACATTCTGTTCCAGGACTGCAACATTGTATATATCTTTCATCCTGCTCCAGTGGACATGTCCTTCAAACTGTAGCCATTGCAACTCCAATCCACAGACCAGTCCAACAAATAAAAAGATATGTTCCTTACAGTTAGTCGGAAGAATTCAAATCAGAATCTCTTCTGACTGCAATCTAAAAATTGTTCATGTGATCAACCTGGAGAAAATTCAGCAGCTGAGCAATTAAATGCTACTTTCTGTATTATTTTCAGTGACATTATATAGGTCTTTGAAAGTCTTGGGGCAATGTTGTGGAAAATTGCCAACCATGATTCAGCACTTTGGTTTTTAATGGGTAGTTGTCATGCTTTAGAATCTGAAGGTGAATGGTATCCTGGAAGTAAAATCCCTGGTTGGAATTCTTTATTTCTTCTTCTCCCTGTATAATCGTATAATGAATAAGGATGTAACATTCTGAATAGCGCTTACCATTGATACGAGCACTGGACCAGAACATGGTGTCACATTAGAGGAGAGGATTTCTGCAGAAAATGGCTGCTTCCAAAGAACAGATCTAAAGCAAGATATGAATCATTATTGTTTAGCATTCAGAAATGTACTATCCCTTCAAGAGGTGCCTGTTATAGGTTGTCTCCGAAACACATAGGAGTGCAGGAATCACTGCTGCCTGGTAAATCATGACCTTGGTCTTGGGTTTGGAAACCTAGTCCTCAAATACTCTTCTTCAGTCGTCTGAAGGCTGAGATGTCACAATGGAAGTGATGATGAATTTTGTCGTCCATGTCTGCCTTCGTGAGAGGAGGCTCCCAAGATACTGAAGTAGTTCACATTATCCAGGATCTCGCCATTGATCTTAAGTGATGGTGGGAGGTGTTGTGCTGTGAAAGCTGGTTGGAAGAGGACCTTAGTTTTATGGGCATTTAATAAAAGGCCTATTTTATGCTTTGGAGAGTTGGACAACCTACAGCAGCCATCTCAAAGCACTGGAGAAGTACCATCAGTGGTGCGTTCATAAGGTGCTCCAAATTCGATGGCAAGAAAGGTGGTCCAACAGCAGAATCCTCTCCAAGCCAACAATCCCAGTATCATAAGAACATAGCATAAGAGCATTAGAAATAAGAGCAGGAGTAGGCCATCCGGCCCCTCGAGCTTGCTCCGCCAGTCAATAAGATCATGACTGATCTGATTGTGTCTTAACCCTACTTTCCTGCCTGTCCCAATAACCCTCGACTCCCTTGGTAATTAAAAATCTGTCTAACTCAGCTGGGGGAGAGAATTTCAAAGACTAACAACCCTCTGTAAGAAGAAATTCCTTTTCATCTCCACCTTAAATGAGAGACCCTTTATTTTGAAACTGTTTCCCCTAGTTCTAGATTCCCCTATGAGGGAAAACATCCTCTCAGTATCTCCCAAGCCAAACCCCCTCAGAAAATTATATGTTTCAATAAGATCACCTCTCATTCTTCTAAACTGCAATGAGTATTGGCCCAACTTGCTGAACCTTTCCTCATAAGACTGCCTCTTCATCCCAGGAATCACCCTCAGGAATCTTTTCTGAACTACCTCCAAATGCAAGTATATCCCTCCTTAACAAAGGTGACCAAAACTGCATACAGTACTCGAGGTGTGGTCTCACCAATGCCTTGTACAATTGTAACAAGATTTCCCTATTTCATACTCCATCTCTCTTGCAATAGACACTAATCACTTCAAATCAGCTGCAGTAGATGGGACGTGTTGTCTGTATGTCTGACACCACACTCCCAAAGCAACTGTTCTACTCGGAACTTGGTCATAGTAGGAAGCTCCCAGGAGCTTAGTGGAAATGCTTTAGGGATGTCCACAAAGCATTCCTGAAGAGATCAAACATCCCCATCAGCTCATGGGTGTCCCTGGCTTGTGACGGACCAAAATGAATAAGGTTTACTCAGGAAGACATCACAAGACTTTGTCAGGAGCACACTGAGGTGAAGTTGAGGCATCAGAGAGAGCACACAAGCCTCTCAATACCACATCTGCCCAACCTGTCAAGCACCATCTACCCCACATGTGACAAAGTCTGCAGGTCATGCATTAGACTTAACAGTCATTTCAGAACTCATTGAACCGGAAGCAAGTCATCCTCAATCCCAAAGGACTGCCTAAGAAGAAGACCCCTTCAAAAACAATTCTGATGTTACAGTTTTTTGAACTGCTGTGTTGAGAGCTACATTGTTACAAATGGCACTTAGATTATTTTGTTTGTTTTAAATATTTGCAAAATATGGAAGATGAAATATTAGTACCCAGATTTATTAAGATTTTGGAGGTATCCATAATTTCTGTGGTGACAGTTTGCTATTGGGTAAAAATTAAGCATGATGGCACATGTAATAACTGGCAGCTGTCCATTTCTCACCTGATAAGTGGGTACCAGCAGAGGATACCTAACCAGTAGCTTTTAAAGAGATTGCAGGAGGCTGCTCAGAAAAAGTGAGTTTCTTTTCTTGAGATTTTTATAGGGTGAGGAGGATCATTCATTATCCTACCTGCAGGCTCCGTGGAGAAGCCAGTCGATTTCTCTGCTTCTGAAAACTGGCAAGCTGCAGAACTGTGCTTGTAGCTAGCTCACTGATTAACACTTTGAGACCCAAATCTGAAAGTGGTTCTGACCTTCCGACTGCCCTCGTACGATTATGTGGACGCACCATCAATATCGCCTAAATTGGGCCAGCCTTGAAAATCTTCCCCACTGTTTCTCAGGAGCTTGCCATATCTTTTGGTAAAAGTGAAGATTTCAGAAAATGGGTTTGTACCTAAAATTGAAGGATTATGGACCATAAATATATGATATTTTATTGGTTTGAAGGGAATTTAAAGAATAGTAATAATAGCACTATTATGTTTTGTTATAGGCAACATAAAGATGAGATATCTGGAGATATATTTGACATGTTACTGACTTTCACAGATTTCCTGGCTTTCAAAGAAATGTTTCTTGACTACAGAATGGTATGTATAATATACTTGGTCTTTCAAATAAAATTAAACCACCATGTCACATTGGCATGTAATGTACGGCAAGGTATAAGGTTGTCCGTTGTCCCTTGCTTATAATAAGTTAGAATTAATCTTTGTGACCCCGGGCTAGAGAAGAGAAGGATGACCTCAAAGTGAAAGTCAAGATTCAACTCAGTTTTGTAGATGCTAAAGGGGATTGAGTTTTTGTATTGATGGAGTAAAATCTATTTGCAATATTGGCCACCTCCTTATGTATTAAATATACTGGGGACAATCATATTTATACGGTTGTTTGCAAAGTGAATAGTTAATCCATGTTGTTCTTTTTTAGGTATGAAATTTAGAAAGTTCCTAGATCACCCTGTTGGTCAACACCTACATCATGTACTAGGCTTAGAAAGGTCAATGTAGCTGGCATCCACTTGATACTGGGAAATAACCTTTATGCTTCCACTAAATATTTTTCCTTGGATCTTTTGACCAAGAAGGCTTAACTGTTGAGATTTTTCTTGGAGACAGTTGTGCTTTCCAGGACATCAAGGAGACTCTACTTCTCTTACCGCTTGGAATTATCCTTCCAATGTTTATATTGTATTTTATAGCTTCTTGCTTTGCTGCATTAGCAAGGAGGTGGTGCCTTTATATGGATTGAAATTGGAAAGCCACACATATATCACTATTGTCAAAATATGTGCTAAACCCTCAGTATATAGAAAATGCATCCATTCAAATAATGAAGATGGTCCTTGGGTGTTAGCTGTGACTTAGTTGATAGCATTCTCACATCTGAGTCAAAGGTTGTGTGTTCAACTCCCACTTCAGAGACTTGAGCACAAAAGTCTAGGCTGACACCCCAGTGCAGTACTGCAGGTGTGCTGCATTGTTGGAGGTGTCATCTTTTTGATAAGAAGTTAAACTGAGGTCCCATCTGTTCTCCAAGATCGGCATAAAATATCACATGGCACTATTTTGAAGATGAGCAAGGGAGTTATCTCTGGTTCCCTAGTCAATATTTATCTCTCAATCGTCATCACAAATTTAATTATTATCACATTGCTGTTTGTGGGAACTTGCTGTGTGCAAATTGGCTGCCTCATTTCTTTACAACAGTGACTGCACTTCAAAAATACTTCACTGACTGCAAAATGCTTTAATACAACATGAGGAGAAAGGTGCTATATAAATGCAAGTTTTTCTTTTTCTTAGAGGTAAGGAAATATCCATAATTTGTCACTGGCATCCACTTGCTACAGGCTGCATGTCTGTAGCCACACACATGCTTCCACTAAACACTTTTACTTCAAAAATATGAATAAGGGAAAACAGCCTTCACTATCCACTTTCCTTACAACTGAATGATTTGTTTGTGATGCTGGTTAAAGGAGAAATATCAGCTAGGACACTGAGAGAACCTCCCCTGCTCTTATTTTTATTGTTCCATGAAATCTTGTATGATGACCTGAGAGGTCAGATGGGGCCTTGGTTCAGCGTTTTAATTTGAAAGGTAACATCTTCAACAGTACTACACCAAAGTGTCAGCCTAGATTGTGTGCTCAAGCCTCCAGAGTGAGACTTGAATCCACGATTTTCTGATCTGTGAGCAGCAGCGCCACATATGAGGCAAGGTTGACACAGTTAAGGTTTTATTTCTCTAACACCCTCCTACCTAATCATCCTGCTTCAACCCCCACAGGTCTGCCTCTTCTCACTACTATCACCTTTGTCCTCTTCTGGTTGCACTAGTTTCCTGTGCCCCAGTGACTTGAGTTTAATGTTAGCACACCCTACAGTTTCCTAACAATGGGTTTTCTTCATCCTTCCTTCAACCCTTGAAATCCAGCAACTATGCTTGTGCCCTCTGGTATTCTTTGTCCAAATTCCCATGCCTTCCAGCTCTTTCCAATGTTCCAAAAGCATCCACTGAATACTGCTGTTGAACTGTACCTTTGCTTTTCCACTCCAACCATCTCCATTTTTATACATTACCCACTTGCTCAGCATTCACTTTTTAGTCCTCAATATAAAACATTTGAGAAGTGTTTTTCTACAGCTGAAGAACAAAATAGAAATATAAGTTGTAGCTGATTCTTTTTAATTTTGGCCATATATACAGCTTACTAGAAATTAAGGATCTAGTTTAGACGGACTCTGATTACACCATTGTCGATCTTCATTCTATTCTCCAAATCTAGATGAACGAAAGAAAGATAGACTTGCATTTATGTATAGCACCTTTTATGTCTTCAGGTCATCCGAAAGCGCTTTATAGCCAGTGAAGTAATTATGAAGTGTAGTCCCTGTTGTAGGAAACAAGTCAGCCAATTTTTGCACAGCAAGGACCCACAAACAACATGATAATGACCAAATAATTTGTTTTAGTGATGTTGATTGAGGGATAAATATTGGCCAAGATGCCAGGGATAATTCCGTTGTTCTTTTCTGAAATAGTGCCATGGAATCTTTTACGTCTATCCAAGAGAGTTGTTGGGGCCTCAGTTTAACATCTCAACAGAAAGACATTTGTATGGATATTGTAGTTCTTAACAAAGTAAGAGGGATAATGGCTATCTTTCTGGTTTGAAAAACTGCAATAACTAAAATGATCAGAAAGGAACCTTCGTGTTCAGGATCAATTTAATGTAAAGTGCTTCTCTACAATGTAGTTATGGAAAATATAATTGATTTGTCATACTTATTAGGAAAACTTTCTCTCCACTTGACGCTTGCTGCATCAGCTGAGGGGGAAGAAGAGACGTGTTTTTATTTTTGGAGTTGGGGGAGTGAGGCTAACTAACTTATTTTGTTGGACTTTGGCTCTATTGGGATTACTGCACAGACCAGCCAATTGTAAAGCTGATATTTAAATTTATTTCCATAGTCATTTATCACTAATTTGCATGAACCCAGTGACTTTATTGTTTGACTAGTGACTTAAAAATGTTTTATTCCTTCTTAATATTAAATGTATTTACTTTTCAGGAAAAGGAAGGGCGTGGCCTTGACTTTAGTGGAGATCTTGTAGTGACATCGTTATCAAAATCATCTTCATTGTCTCAGGCTTCACAAAACATGCGACCTTTCCAGTAGTTTACTGTATCTCTCTGGAGTCCTACATTTAGTCCCATAGGCTTACATATTCCAAATACAATTTGATAGACATTTTGACATATTACAGTATTCTCCAAGGACGGTTGTACAGATACACCATTAAACCACAGTAAAAGGCTTCAGTTCTAATATTTTTGTTTTTCAAATCCTACTTAGCAAGAATCTTGTTATCTTTAATAACATTTTCACACATAGGGCAAAGGCCTCCTAATCCTAGTTGCAGGTCTGCATGCTTCATTAACTAGAGGATCCTGTAACTTATTTGACCTAGTTGTAAAACATATTTTGTAAGATTTCAGCTAGGAAATTTTGGTTCTTTTACCACTTAAACACTCTTCATCTTACAAAGATTCTAGTGGCAGTACCTGAAGGTAAGGACATGCAGCCATCGCTTTATGCTCTGAGACCCATCTGAGACATGTCTTTATCCAGAACTCTTGGCAGTAATATAAACATTGTAATTAGAGGCAGAGATCGCTGCCCATTGTTAACTGCACAAGTCCACATGTCATTTTTGGCCTGCTAGCTTGTATGTAGCTTCCCGACCTAGAAACACTAATAGCCTTTTGTTTTTGGCTCCCATTGTTACAGTTCAGACCCCTTCATTTTGCAAAATAATTCTTGAAATGGAAAGTGGGATCTTCATACCAGAGCTGTTTCTAATTAAAAACACTGAGCCCATATCTATGACTATCATTTTCCATAACATTCAGCACATGCAGAATCTGCATTGGTAATTTTAGTGTTTTAATGCTTCAACCATTAAAACATGTGTTCCTGAGGTAGGCCATTCCCACATGCTGGTAATTGGGTCAGTGTTGCTACTTCGGCCTCTGTTAATACTAGGAACCTGTAAATATAGCCGCGATTGAATCAGGATTTTGTATCTCCTCTATGTTTGAGACTTAAAATTGTGTTTTGGTTTGTTGCTGCTGTCATAGTACGATAGTATTTCCTGAACAAAAACTGAGATTTCCATGGGATAATGCATTGGTTGTAATGCAGTTAGGTAAAGTCTGTGATAATATTGTACATACCACTTAGACACTCCCCAAACATTTCATTAACTAGAGGATCCTGTAACTTATTTGACCTAGTTGTAAAACATATTTTGTAAGATTTCAGCTAGGAAACTTTGGTTCTTTTACCACTTAAACACTGTTCATTGACTGGTTAATTGACCAGAACTGTAGACATTGGATTAAAAAGCCAAAGTCCATAACATTGTTACATCTAATAGTTCAAAGATCTTGTTGAGAGAATATAGAGTATTATGGCTTTCCTAATGTGTACAAAGTGATTTTGCCGACTCAGCTCGTTTCGCTGAGAGTTACAAATTCATGCTTACTTATTTTTCATATTTGTACATATATTTTTATTTGTGTATTTTAAATAAAAGATTGCTGAAATGCACTTTTGTAAGATAAGTCTTGGGAGCTTTTTTTTTAAAAAAAGGAACTGTCTGTATAATCTGTCCTATTTATCCGCAAGACTTAAATTCCACAGTGCCAGAAACAGCAAAATGATCACATTATGCATGTCCAGTTGTCCTTAATTCACAGCTTATAACACTGTCTCCTGACTGTTTCATCTTCCCTCAATTCTGGGAGAAGTACATCTGTATCAAAGGACAACAAAAATGCTGTACTGGAAAAGCAGAATACTGTGAATGCTGGAAATCTGAAATAAAAGCAGAAAACGCTGGAAATACTCTGGGTGCGACAAGGACAAAGGGAAGGTCTTTGATAGGGTGGAAGACAGGAGAGATTGAATGACATGAGTTAGTCTTATAGGGCCAAAAAAATGGTGAGGGGACAAGAAAAGAAACAAAAGATGTGCTGGAGCAGGTGTTCTACTGTCTGAAAGTGAAAATAAGCAAAAACCCGAAATATGCAAAGAAAAGGAAACAAAACGGGGATCAGAGTTTACAGTCTGAAATTGCTGAGTTCAATGTTAAGTCTGGTAGACTGTAAAGTGCCTAAGTGAAAGGTGAGGTACTGTTCCTCAAGCTTAAGTCGAGCTTCACTGGAACAGCACAGCAAACCAAGGACACAGGTGTCAGCTTGAGAGCAAAGTGGAGATTTAGAATGACAGGCCATCAGAAGCTTGGGGTCATGCTTGTAGACTGAACAGAGGTGTTCCACAAAATGGTCACCCAATCTACATTTGTTCCCCCGAGTGAAGAGGAGACCGTGTGAGCTGTACTAAGTAAATTAAAAGTACATGTAAATCATTGTTTCACTCGAGCGTTTGGGACCTTGGATTGTGAGGAAAGAGGAATAAAGATGGCGTGTGTTACATCTGCGTTTGCATGGGAACAAAAATGCAGTGCTGGTCAGGTGGAGTAGAGAGGACTGAGTCACTGAATTTGCCAGTGACAAAAACAAATGCCAGTCTCTCCCTCCAATACCAGCATTTACGTGGTACGAAGGTCAGCCATCCTTTTTCAGAGGTGCTGCTGAAAACCACCTCTTTAGATGGGACTTGGAGGCAACATAACCATCAAATTAATACAGTAGTACCACCCAAGTCAGGATGCCAATGTTGGTCATACTGTAAATTAAATGGGTTCTGCCAGAAGTCTGGATAAATATTGTGTGTATTTATAAGCATTTGCTCATTGAATGAAATTTGAAAAACCATAGATTTTTAAAATGTTATTTTCCTCTATTCCCTCACCAGCCTCCTGCTATTATAATATTTCACCTAGTTAACAGATTGGGTCAGTAGAAGCTATTGATGTTTCTATGGTTACTGTCCTTGTAAGCAGCCAGTTCATTCAATTCTATTGATCAGAGGCTGGTGCTATCAGTTTTCCTATTCCATTGAAAGAAATATTCTGTTGCTGCACAGTATTCTTAAGAGCTTAGCCAAGAACTAATGATCTTTGCCAAATATGGGAAAGCAAGTTTCAGAATCTGTTACCCCACAGAAATCAATACAACAGCCCTGATTAGGAAAAATCAATGGTCAATTGCTGGAGATCCAGGTTTGGAGGGATGATTTGCATAAGATCAAAGGTTCTCGTTTAGACTTTCAACAAAGATCAACTTTTGAAAAAAATCTTGTTTTAAATTGCTATCTCAATCTTTATGCCATTTTATTTACCTTTCCCACTATCAATATTGATTTTTAATTTGAGGTATATACTTGTATAATGAAAATATTTTGTTTAATTCTAGCCATTCACTCCCTCCTTGGTGCACTTTTGGTACAATCAAGAATGCTCACAACCTTAACTGTCTCTGTAACTACCTCCAGCCCTACGCTCTGTTCCTCTGATTCTGGCCTCCCCCTTCACTCCAGCATGGTCAGCTATGCTGTAGAGTTGCATCCTGTGTGTCGTCCTCCTCTTTCAGGACCTTTTAATCCATCCCTTTGACTCAATATTTGGTCGCATTTTATATGGCTTGGTGTCTCTTTCTGATAATGGCCCTGTGAAGTGCCTTGGGATGTATTTTGGTGTTAAAGAGACAGCTGTATAAATTCAAGTCAGAGTAATTAGTAAAATAGAGTTGGCGATTACACTATAATCACAATGATTTGATTTGTAAAAGGTTCCAGCTTTTGTGAGAACAAATTTTAGGTTAAAATCCTTTCAAGCTTGGTTGTGGTTGTTGGGTCAAGCATTTCAGCCCCAGCACTGCAGGAGTTCCTCAGTGTCCTCGGCTCGACCATCTTCAGTTGCTTCATCAATGACATTCTTTCCATCATAAGGTCAAAAGTGGGGATGTTGCAGTGTTAATTTCATTTGCAACTCCTCAGATAAAGAAGCAGTCAGTGTGCACATACAGTAAAACATGGGCAACATTCAGACTTGGGTTACTGTGGCAAATAACATTTGTGCCATACAAATACCAGATAATAACCATCTCTAATAAGATGGAATCTGGCCACTTGTCCTTGGCATTCATTCAATAGTCTTATTATTGAATCCCCCACCATCACATTGTGGGAGTCACTATTGACTAGAAACCGAAGGTGGTCTATTCATGTAAATACTATGGCTTCAAGAACAAATCAGAAATTGTGTATTCTGTGGCCAGTAACTCACCATGTGACTCCCCAAAGCCTTTCCACCATCCACAAGACACAAGTCAGGAGTGTGATGGAATACTCCCCACATGCAGCCCCAGAATACTCAAGAAGCTCAACAGCAGCTAAGAAAAGCAACCTGCTCGAGCAGCATCCTATCCACCACCTTAAAACGCTCACTCCCTGGTTGCAGTATGTACAGCCTACAAGATGCAGTGCAATAACACTTCAACAACAGCTCCCACACCTACACCCACAACCACATAGGATAAGGGCAGGAAATGGATGGTAATATCACCTGCTGAAAGTTCGCTGCTACGTCACACATCACCCTAATTGGAAATATACTGCCATTCCTTGAACGTCAGCTCAAAATCCTGGAACTCCCCATCTAATGACAATGAGTGCACCTACACTAAGACTGGGTGGGGGGGGGACTTCCTCGTGAACCTGGTCCTGGGCCTGACCAAGCTTGCCATTAACAGGTCCAGGCAGCGGGTGATCAAGAGAGGAGGGGGTGGGGGGTCACCCAACCCAACTCAACTGTTCACATTTCTTCCGTTGCTATATTCACAGCCAGCAATACACTCAGCCTGTGAATAAAAACAGTTTTAATTTTGAATGAGGTTTTCTCAAAGTATGGAAAAATGCAAAAACGAAAGTAATGAAATGTTCTGTGATCCAGCACATTGTTTGGCGATTTGTGAAAGCCATTTGTTCCTTAAATTAATTCATGTATTGAAACTGTGGCAGCATCATTTTTATTTTGTTTCCAGATAAATCCTGATGATCAAATGCCTTGTCTGGAGCTTACTTGTACAAATGGGGGTGATCTCAGGCTGGATCTTGGACTGTGCAGAGTTCATTGTTCTCTGGACAAGATGGCAACATAGGGCACAACTGGCAGTAGCTCCTTTGGATGAGGGAAGGGATGTAGGGTTCTTATTCTTGATCAAATGATCCTTGCTCAAAACTGCGTGTGTGTAACACCCCATAATTATGCGCTCGTGTGTATATAAAGGACCACCTAGTGGAGTAGCAGCCCCATTGCCATACCCCACGATGTGTTCAACTGCAGGAAAACAAAGGACAAAAAAACCCAAAGGAAAAACATCAACTGTACTTCAGTATTGATCAACATGAACAATATACAACTGCAGGTTGGTGACCAATTCCTTTTATTAGAATATCGTAACACATTGAAAAACGATCAATTATGTGTGAACAGATGAGAGATTTTATATATATATATATATATATATATATATATACACATCCTGAACTATATTTAAGAATTAAAACGTCAGTGCACTTCTATTATGTAATTTCAATGTTTTTAAATGGTTATGTTACAATTAGAATCAACATACTGCAGAAACCAGTAGGATTTATTTTAGATTTTGCAACTACAACAAATTAAATGCACAAAAAAAGTAACAGTAATAAGTACACAATAATGCATACTCATACTGGAGCAGGTAAAATGGAAGGTACATTTTATAAAGATGCTGGGAGGTCTTCAACAAAATCACAACTGATCTCTAAATTGGAACTGCTTTGAAATAGCACTCTGCTGCTGGACAAAAGGATGCTGATTGGTAGGCAAACTGACTGATTGCTTTCTCCAGCAACACCTCAGCCAGAGTCGACTTGCCAACCAATCAGCACCCTTTCCTCTGGCAGTATAAATTGTTACTCCCTTTGAAATTTGGTATTCTTGCATCTACCCTGATGAGTGCAAGAAAAGCTTTGACAGGATCTCTTTTCTTCAAGCAATACTCAAGCTCTGTACTACCAAGCGACAATCTCTAACCTCCTTCAGCCCTCCAACACACCATTCCTCTGACTCTGGCCTCTTGTGCATTCCCTTTTCCTTCATTCGAGCATTGCCAGGCATGGCTTCAAACAACAAGATGCCATGCTCTGGATTCCCTCACTCAATCCAACCTGTCCATCTCTCTCTCCTCCTTTTAACACTCTGCTTTGACCAATCTTCTCATCACCTCTTCCTAATATCTTGTATGCGTGATGTCCATTTTGTTTTTGATTATATCTCGGTTCAGTACCTTGGATTATTTCTTTACATTTTCTTATTTAACACCACCGAATATCTTTTATTCAACTTATATTCCAATAAGCTGAAGTTTCCTGGGTCACATGTCAACCGTAACTTAGAGATGAGCATCATGTTCCTGGGCACTCTCTGCAACTTAAACACTCTCGGAATTCCTCCTCCGGTTTCTCCATAACAGCACAGGTGAGGTTAGCACATCAGCAACACTCAGGACTGCAGAGCCCCTCCCTCTCTCTCCTTCCCCACTGCCCTATACCAATAATCTTGGTTTTATACATTGGAGTCCTAACATGTCTGTACTGCCCGGTTGATGATGGTACCAATAACATTAAAATTTTGTTGTAAGTCTTTATACTAAGTTCACACAATAGTTTTCACTCCTTTAAACATATAAGATTCTACTCACTCTGAAAAAGTTTGTTGCTGAGCAGCTCATGGTATTCCACAGTAATACCGGCAGAGTGTGATTAAATGGGCAAGGCAGGATGTTCAGTTACAGTGAAAGATCCTTTTGGGTTGGAAACTTCTGCATTCTTTATGGATTCAAGGAAGGACTTGCAGACTAATTTGAAAAACCTACATTCTCAATCTCAGATATATTTACAGTATATATGATTAAGTTGCACAGTGTGCTTTTATGACAAAGATTGCGACCATTTCCTTTGGAAAGCACAGTTGGATTTTCAATCTTCTCCCAGTATTGCATTCTGAGATACAGTTCTACCTGTGAACTTATAACACAGGACACTGGCAGGCTGTTCAATCATGAAAGGAATCACAGCCGAGTCTCACTTAACATCCCACACAGAAACACTTAATAGCAAGTGCCACTGGATAATGATCAGGACCAGGTGGTTAACTGGTTTTCCCCCCACCCCTGACTAACTTAAGGACACTCAGTACATCTGCTGCCCTACCCTAGATAAGCCAACAGACCAAGAATTAAGCCCAAGGCCTTCTGGTCTGAACAGCCAAGCACCACACCATCTTTACCCAATCCAGCAGAGCAGCCAAAAAGTACAATTTCTTAAAGATACTGAAGCAACACTCAGGACTGTTGTGCAGGTAGATACTTTGAGACGCTTGTGATGCAGTTCACTTCCATGCAGTTGGGATACACATGTAATTCCTCATGTGAGAATAAAAACTGATGAGAGTATAGTGAACCCAGTATTATAGAGGGAATATTATAGAGGGTAAAACCACAAGAAAAGTTGCAATAATATCAAAGAGAGGAGTTGAAGAAGCCCAAAATAAAAACTCTGGGTAAATTATTCTGGTCCTTGGTAACTGCAGTGTACGTAGAGGCTGTAACCAACCCGAGTGAGGAGCTGGAATGGAGTGTGCCTTTGTCAAAAGGCGAGACAACACAATCTGCCCATCATTTCAAAAGTGTATGATGGAATATGTTGTGACCTCCACCTTGATGAAAAAGTCTATGCTGAATTATTTCCAGTGGCCTGACTTGTTGCTGCATTGCTCCCACGCCCTCGCAATGACAGCATGCAGAGGAAGGTGCTTACTCCATACGATATCATCACCACACCTGCAAAGAACTGTGGAAAAAGCACACCATCATGTCATTAGACCTGTGCAGAACAGTCGACAGATTGCCCTTTCCCTGCCCGCTTCTCTCCTGAAGCTGTTGACTTGTGCTGGGAGATTAATGATGCAATAGGGAAAAGTGGGGGATGGAAAAGTCAAGGAGCATTCCTGCTCCTGGTCGCTCCTCAATACTCTAAGCTGGAAAGTAAATGAAAGTGAATCTATCATACTGTTTGCTGATGTTCACTCACTGTCTGGACTCACAAACACACATGGCAATTTGGATGAGGCACCAGAGAGTTTCAGGTTCCCATGGAATAAAATCACAAGTCAGCGCGTCGGCGTTTAAGGATTGGCAAGGGGTAGAAATTGAAATAGATCTACTAGTACAACTCAATAATTATGACAATTTTCCATAAGTATTGCATCAGAATCATTTCATAATCTTAAACAGTTTGGATAAAATAATGAGAACAGGTTGGATTAACGGCTTTTAATCCCCTTTCAGAAGGCTGAAGGGTGATCTAATTGAGATGCATAAAATGACAGATATTCAATAGGATAAACCACCTTTTTTACACCAAAAAATTGCTTCAAGTAAAAACTATTGAGTGCCACAAGATGAAAATTGCCAAGTGTCCTTGGTAGAATGCATAATTTGCAGAAATAGTAAATAAAATGTATATATTGAATTGATATAATCAATTGAGAATTGAAATTAAAAATAGACCAAACCCTTAATGATATAATTTTGTTAGTAAAGTCATCTTTAAAACAAACTTTAACTTAATGTTTAGAATTAAGGCCATTTCTTCAGCTACTGATTTAGTGATAAAAATATAGTCTTGAATAGCTTATACTTTCATCTATATTAAAAATAATAACGATCGCAACTATAAAATCTGTTCCTTGAACCAAAGACATTATCCATAACCATGGTGTAGTTACACCATTCAAACAGGTTTATTTTTTAAAAATTCATTATTGCCCATCCCTAATTGCCCTTGTAGGCCAGACCAGGTAAGGACAGCAGATTTCCTTCCCTAACAGACATTAGTGAACCAAATGGGTTTTTACAACAATTGACAATGGTTTCATGGTCATCATTAGACTTTTAATTCCAGATTTTTCTTTTTAATTGAATTCAAATTCCACCATCTGCCAAGGTGGGATTCAAATCCAGGTTCCCAGAGCACTACCCTGGGTCTCTGGATTACTAGTCCAGCGACAATACCGCAATGCCATCATCTCCATGTTAAAATAATTATTTAAAACGCTCTTAATTTTTTTAGACTTTTTACATGCTAAGAAAAGTAAGTTAATATGTTCCAACTAGAAAAGGTTGGGAGCCACAAATGCGATGTTACAGAGCCGAAGGTGGCTCCAGAACTGCAGGTTACCGACTGTTAGTTTCTCTGTGTCTATCCTATTTTCTCTGATGGGGGAATTCAGAATAAGAGGTCACAATCTTAAAATTAGAGCAAGGCCTGTTAGGAGTGAAATCAGGAAGCATTTTTTCAAAGAATGTTGGAAATCTAGAATTCTTTCCCCTGGAAGGCCATCAAAGTTCAGTGCAATTAAATTTTTAAGTCTGAGATAGTCAAATTTTTGATAGGCAAATGTATTAAGGGATATGGATCAAAAGTTAGGTAAACAGAATCAAGGTACAAATCAGTCATAATCAAATAGAATGTGAAGCAGTTTCTGAGCCAAATGGCCTATACTCCTGCTCATATGTTCCCCTGATATATACCATTTCTTAAAGTAGGATTATTGCAATTCGTAACAACCAATATAGAAGCCTCGCTTTTGATTTTTGTGCTCAGATTTTCAGGTCAAAATGGCATATTAAGGGATAATTATTCCACAGAGTTTGGATTGTTCTGTTCTGGCAACAGCAGAGCATAACAATAACCCTTCTGATGAAGGGTCATATGGACTCAAAATGTCAACTGTATTCCTCTCCGCAGACGCTGTCAGACCTGCTGAGTTTTTCCAGGTATTTTTGTTTCGGATTTCCAGCATCCGCAGTGTTTTGCTTTTATTATAACAATAAACAAGCCTCTTTATATTCAGATATCCAGTAGGAATCTTTGACTCAGAACTTGAATGGATATTCAAGTTTAAATCATCTAATGGAGAAAGGATTACTGTGTGCTACATGTAATGAACATCCATTAGTTTATTAAAAAATAGATTAATGACTTTGTTAAATAAATCACACACAAAGTTCTTTCTGCCAAGGTGATCAAGTTTCTAGCACCTTTGTTGCTTCATCTGGTTTATACAGGAGAGATTGTACCAATTTGAATCTTGCTACAAGAGGGAATACAGCCAATTCCTTTCAAATCTCATGTGTGACTGGTCCTGCTGACTCAATCAAAACTGAAAATAACCAGTTATTTCCTGTTCACTTTAACAGCTTTACAAAACAGCTACGTCAGAAATAATTTAAGAGTTTTCAGCCAGTTCAAATGCTGACCATTCAGCTGGATTCTGCATGAGTGAGAAAGGAACAAGCGCTGTGTATTCAATTATCGAGATTAACAGCAATGAGTATTTTATACATTTCAGATTTTACAATTAAAATATTTAGTATTTAAAATTGTATGATTTTTAAAACACCACTTACTTGAAAAGGCAAAAGTTAATTTAAAATACATGTAAAACACTCACCGCGGCAGCTGCTCGGTTGTTGTATTTGTAAGACCCTTTAATAGATGTTGGGTCAACTGATGATGCATTGGTAATGAAGGCAGTTAAGTACAGAACTGTAGCACCCAAGTTAAAATACAGACTCTACAGAGAATGAAGAACATACATAAGAGATTGTCTCACAAGCTGCAGGTCACCACAATAAATATATTTAACATATTTATTTATCATTCTAGGAATGTCTGAGTATTGTTACAAATGCAAAATTACATCAAGTTACAGTTAAATCCCAATCTCTCTGCTTTCCAGGGATGATTAAGGGAATCAAAGATTTTCAAGTCCTGGGGAGTGTCACTATTTAATAAACTCCAACTATAAGAATGTTTCCTCCCCAGTTGTTCTCCTTTAATCTCATGAAGTGCTAACTCCTCCTGCACGTGTTCACAGATGACCCTTTCCCAAATGAACCATGACAGAATGTTCTACCATAGGATTAGGTTTGGCTGTGATGCCCCTTATCTTCACCATTCGGCCTCGTGTTGTCCCAACTCAGATCAGCTAACTCAGCATAACCTGAACCTATAGCATCATTTTTAGCCAAGGTTTACCAAAAAAAAATGGGAAACAACCCTCCAGTCATGTAAAAAAAAATTATTTTCTTCTCGTCTTTATTTCAGTAGAAAGGCAAAACAGAGAGTCATATACCTTGTTATATTAATGCTGCTTTGATTATCTAACAGATCAGCCATCCTGCAGGAGAGTCTCAGGGAAATCTCAAAATGAAACTTCTCTCAATAAATCCAGAGTTAAAGGTACAGACCTGAGTCTGAAATTTGCCATTTTGAAGGCTGCACCCACACTGGACAATAGCACAGGACAATAGTCCCAATGAGGTTAACACCTATTGAAGGGTCACTTCTGGGAAAGTTATGAAAGGTTAAAACATAGTTGTAAGCTTTTACATTCTACACCTATGTATTAAATGACTTGCAGAGGATTTAGAAATTGGACTAACACAGCCTGCAATGTATATCCAGGCCTTGACCCACAATATGGGATGCAATCAGGAAAGTTTTAATGTTGAGATTTCTATGGGCCCCACTGTTTTTTTCTTAGTAATTCATGTTTTCAGCTGCAAGCTTCAGGTTCTGACTCCTGTTGATGTAACATTTCATCTCAGGGGGAAAGGAAATTCATCTACTGGGAGAAATCTTCTATTTTGAGAACCTGTGCTTGATGCCTTTCTAAAACAACTTGAGATGTACAAAAATCCAATTCATTAGATTGGCTACTTTGCCATTTGATGAGACCTTGAACTCTCTCTGTGGGAGAACACTTGGTACAGCTCCACGGGTTATAAAAGCCCAACTGCATTCCCCCTTGAGATTCAATCTCCATGACCACTCAAGAGCTGCTTTGTAAAATTCACTCACCATCAAACTTGTGCTGTGTACAGCCCACCTTATATTCGGTATCCTACAAAAGTTATGTACCACAGTGTTTTAAACTATAACCAAGGACAATTGCTATAACAACATGGGGTTGTGGTGAAATTCTCCAGCCACTCCCTCAGCCAAGGATGGCCCGTGTTGAGACTTGAGAAGGAAAACAAGTTATCAAGGAATGCAGTTGAAATGAGAAGGCTTCATTCATCTAGGGCTCAAATTCTGCTCTACCACAAGGTTGAAAACCCCAGAGTATTGAGCTCCACAATACAATAAGAAACAACAAATTTAACATGGCTTTTCGGGTACGGTATGATAAACCCGA
Organism: Cetorhinus maximus; assembly: GCF_964194155.1. Taxonomy (NCBI): domain Eukaryota; kingdom Metazoa; phylum Chordata; class Chondrichthyes; order Lamniformes; family Cetorhinidae; genus Cetorhinus; species Cetorhinus maximus. The sequence continues at coordinate 97,534,826 of NC_135884.1, forward strand.
GTACAGAAAATAAAAATCACTTAGAATCAGAGAAACTTAAAGCAGAGAAGGTGGCCATTTGGCCCATTGTGCTTGTGTTGGCTCTTTGTAAGAGCTATCCAATTAGTCCCACTGCTCTGCTTTTGCCCTAGAGCCCTGCAATTTTCTCCTCTCCAAGTACACATCCAATTCTCTATCGAAAGTTACTATTGAATCTGCTTCCACCATGATTTCAGGCACTGTATTTCAGATCATCTTTTTTGTGTAACAAAATCTCTCCTCATATCGCTTCTTGGCTTTTTAACAATTACCTTAAAATCGGAAAAGAAAAAAAAAGAAACAGTTATATGGAGAAATGAATGGCTCTAGCCTGAATACTATCACACACCAGCTTTACTATTGTGGAGTTGTTTAATCTCAGGAGCTGATTAACTGAAAAAACTGGTGTAAATTGCTGGCCAACTTGCTGCCTGTCCATTGTAGCCACAGATCCCACTTGCAGAACCAGATTGATTTGCTGCTTTTTTAAAAAAAAATTAAACCTACCAGATGAGCCCAAGGCACCATTGGCAGTTTAGGCGTCAGGCTCAACAGGTAGAAAACGAAGATAACAATGGTGAGTATCCACAGGAAGATGGCCACAAAGATCACCCATCCAAAGGCACCATCACCACTTGAGATGCTTGAACCCGCAATCAGCGCCCACACCAACAAGCCAAAAACCTGCACAGAATAAAACAAAACTTTAGAAAGAACTTGCATTTATATAGCATCTTTCACCCAGGATGCCCCTGAATGCTTCTTAGTACCTTTTTGAAATGTAGTCACTGCTGTACTTCACGCAGCCACTTCCCACACAGCAAACTTCTGAGAAACAGCAATGAGCTAATACCAAGATAATCTGTTTGAGGGATGTTGGTTCCAATATTGGCCAGGACACTGGAGAGAAACACCATTTTGCTTTCATCAAAACAGTGTCGCAAGATCTTTTACATCCACTTGGGATTAATGATTTGTCTGAAAGGTAGCACCACTAACAGTACAGCATTCCCTCAGTACTGCACTGGGGCTTTCAATCTGGATTATGTGCTCAAGTCTTTGGAATGGGATTGAGCCTTCCAAGCTCAAGTAGGGAGAGCACGACCACTGAGCCGTAGCTGACAGCGCAAATCCTGGATGATTCCACCCCAACTAAGTGCAGTAGCGGGCGGGAAAAACGACATTTTATCCATCAGATACAAGGGTTGGTTTTCACACTGTATTGTCTGCTTCCCACCTCATTAATTATACAGCCACAGGAAACACACCGTCTTGCTGGTAGACGACCTCTGAATTGCCCACCACACCATTATTTCACCGTTTCCTCACTCCAAGTGCCATATCTAAACTGCAGCTGCACATACCATTCTCAGTGCTTGCAGCCCAGGACTGCTGCACAGAAGACATGGCCCTGAAAGTCAAGAAGAGTTCAGTGACTCACCACTGGAATGCCTTTTGGAGGCCCACATGATGTCCTCCACCCCCACTCTCAGACTCATCGACATCTACAGCACAGAAGGAGGCCATTCGGCCCATTGTGTCCACGCCGGTCAACAAAGATCTGACTACACTGATCCCATTTTCCAGCGCTTGGCCCATAGCCCCGGAGGCTATGGCAACACAAGTGAATATCTAAATACTCCTTAAATGTTACAAGAGTTTCTGACTCAACCACCCTTTCAGGCAGTGAGTTCCAGACTCACACCACCCTCTGGGTGAAACAATTTCTCCTCAACTCCCCTCTTAGCCTTCTACCTCTTACCTTAAATCTATGCGCCTGGTTATTGACCCCTCTACGAATGGAAAAAGTGCCTTCCTAGCCATCCTATCTATGCCCCTCATAATCTTATACACCTCTATCAGGTCCCATCTCAACCTTCATTGCTCCAAAGAAAACAACCCCGGCCTATCCAATCTTTCCTCATAGCTCAGACCCTCCAGACCAGGCAGCATCCTGGTAAATTTCCTCTGCATTCTCTCCAGTGAAATCACATCCTTCCTATAATGTGGTGACCAGGACTGCACGCAGTACTCCAGTTGTGGCCTAACTAGCATTTTATACAGTTCCAGCATAACCTCCCTGCTCTTGTATTCTATGCTTCAGCTAATAAAGGCAAGTATCCCAAATGCCTTCTTAACCACCTTATCTACCTGCCCCTACCTGCCCTGCTATCTTCAGGGATCTGTGGATATGCACACCAAAGTCCCTATGATCTTCAGTACTTTCCAGGGTCCTACCATTCATTGTATAATCCCTTGCCTTGTTAGCCCTTTCCAAGTGCATTACCTCACTTTTCCGGGTTGAATTCCTTTTGCCACTGCTCTGCCCACCAGACCAGTCCATTGATATCCTCCTGCAGTTTACGGCCATCCTCCTCACTATTTACCACCCAACCAATTTTTGTGTCATCTGCAAACTTCTTGATCATACCTCCTACATTTAAGTCCAAATCATTTATGTACACCACAAACAGCAAGGGCCCCAGCACCGAACCCCACTGGAAACAGACTTCCAATCACAGAAACATCCCTCTACCATCACCCTCTGCTTCCTGCCTCTCAGCCAATTTTGGATCCAACGTGCCACTTTGCCTTGGTTCCCATGGGCTCTTACTTTCTTGACCAGTCTGCCATGAGGGACCTTATCAAAAGCCTTGCTAAAGTCCATGTAGACCCCCCATCAAATGCATTACCCTCAACACCACTCATGGTTACCTCCTCAAAATATTCGACCAAATTTGTTAAACATAACCTTCCTTTAACAAATCCATGCTGACTATCCCTGATTAATCCACGTCTCTCAAGTGCAGATATATTCTGTCCCTCAGAATTCTTTCTAGTATCTTCCCCACTGCCAAGATTAGACTGACTGGCCTGTAATTTCCTGGTCTATCCCTTCCTCCCTTTTATCAATAATGGGACAACGTTAGCAGTCCTCTCGCACCTCACGTGTGGCCAGAGAGGATTTGAAAATTACTGCTAGGGTCCCTGGTATCTCTCCCCTTGTCTTCCTCAACAGCCTGGGATACATCTCACCCGGGCCTGCGGATTTATCCATTTTTAAGGCCGCTAAACCCGCTAGTACCTCCTCTCTTTATGTTAATCTCCTCTAATATTTCACAGTCCTCCTCCCTGATGTCTATATCTGCAACGTCCTTTTCCATTGTGAAGACCAACGCAAAGTATTCATTGAGTATTGCACCCACGTCTTCCGGGTCCACACACACATTATCTCTATGGTCCCTAATTGGCCCTACTCTTTCGATAGTTATTCTCTTGTTCTTTCTATATTTAAAAATCCCCTTTGGGTTTTCTTTTATTCTACCCACCAATGCTCTCTCAAGCACTCTCTTAGCTTTCCTAATTTCCTTTTTAAGTTCCCCTTTGCACTTTTTATACTCCTCTAAGGACTCTGCCATATTGAGCCCTCAGTATCTGCCATAAGCTTTTCTTTTTTTCTTAATCCTAACCTTTATGTCCCTTGACATCCAGGGTTCTCCAGACTTGGTCCCCCGCTTTGTCTTTACGGAAACATATTTGCCCTGTACTGTCGCTGTTGCCTCCTTGAATGCCTCCCACTGCTCTGACACAGTTTTATCTGCAAGTAGCTGCTCCCAGTCCACTTGGGCCAAATTGTATCTCATCTTAGGTAATATTAGCCTTTCCCCAGTTTAGAACTTTTATTCATGGCCCAACTTTATCCTTTTCCATAACTATCCTAAATCTAACTGAGTTATGGTCACTATCTCCAAAATGCTCCCCTACTGATACGTCTTCCACCTGCTCGGGGCAATTCCAAATATTAGGTCCAGAACTGCCCCCTCCCTTTTTGGACTTTCTACACACTGGCTTAAAATGTTCTCCTGGATGCAACTTAAGAATTTTGCTCCCTCCTTACCTTGCACACTAAAACTATCTCAGTTAATATTTGGGTAGTTAAAATCCCCTACTATTACTGCCCTATTATTCTTGCACTTCTCTGAAATTTGATTACATATTTGATCCTCTATCTCTCCCTGCTTGGGGGCCTATAGTACACACCCAACAGCATGTTTGCCCCTTTTGTGCTTTTTACTTCTACCCATATGGCCTCATTTGATGATCCTTCCAAGATATCATCCCTCCTCACTGCTATAATTGACTCCTTGATCAATATTGCAAACCCCCTCCTTTCCCCCTCTCTATCTCATCTGAATACCCTATAACCAGGAATGTTGAGCTGCCAATCCTGCCCTTCTTTTAGCCAAGTCTCGGTCATAGCTATGATATCATACTCCCACGTGCCTATCTGTGCCCTCAGCTCATCTGTCTTATTGCTCAGACTCCTTGCATTAAAATATATTCCATTTAGCCTTGCTAAACTCACTTCTTTCTTATCTAGCCTATGTTTCCTCTGCCTTCCAGACTCACTTACTAGCATTGTAACTTCTAATTCCATCTCAGCTTCTCTCCCCTCTGAACTACTTTTCAGGGTCCCATCCCCCTGCCAATTTAGTTTAAATCCACCCCAACAGAATTCGCAAACCTCCCCACGAGGATGTTCGTCACATTCCTGTTAAGATGTAACCCGTCCAACTTGTACAGGTCCCACCTGACCCAGAAACGGTCCCAATGCCCAGGAATCTAAAGCCCTCCCTCCTACACTATCTCTCCAGCCACACGTTCATCTGCTCTATCCTTCTGTTCCTGAACTCACTACTGCGTGGCACTGGGAATAATCCGGAGATTACTACCTTTGAAGTCCTGCATTTCAATTTCCTACTAACTCCTTAAAGTCTGCTTACAGGACCTCATTTCTCTTTCTTCCTATATCATTGGTCCTAACATGGACCATAACCTCTGGCTGTTCACCCTCCCCCTTCAGAATGTCCTGCAGCTGTTCCGTGACATCCTTGACCCTGGCACCCGCGAGGCAACATACCATCCTGGAGTCACGTCTACAGCCGCAGAAGTGCCTGTCTACTCCCCTCACTAAGGAATCCCCTACCACTATTGCCCTTCCACACTTCTTTCTCCCCCCGCACCACCCCGGAGGAGCTGGACCTCCCACAGTGCCATGGCCTTGGCTCTGGTTGGCCTCCACAGAGGGACCGTCACTCTCACCATTTTCTAAAGCCAAAAAATGGTTTGCGAACGAGATGCACTCGGAGGATTCCCTCGCTACCTGCCTGGTCCCCATCTGTCTGGCAGTCCTGCATTCTCTCTCTGCTTGTACTTCCTTAAGCTGTGGGGTGACCACATCCTGAAACATACTATCCATGAACCTCTCAGACTCGTGAATGCACCATAATAACCCCAGCTGCAGCTCAGGCTCCAAAACTGGAGCTCAAGTTGCTCCAGTCGGAGGCACCTTCTGTACTCATGGTCATCCAGACCACCAGGAGCGTCTAGTATTTCCCACATAGCGCAGGATGTGCAAATCACAGGACTGAGCTCCCCAGGGATATCTCAACTAAATAGAATAGAATATGTACACTTGCTTTTATTTTACCCTTACTCCTACTTGAGTATAGACTAGATGCTAGATCCTCTAGATAGACTAGATCCTCTAGGCACTGCTGACCGCCTGTCCCAGGGTCCTCCTCTCGTGCCACACAAGTGCCGGGCAATGACCATCTCCAACAAGAGGGAATCTAAACATTGCCCCTTGGCATTCAATGGAATTAACATTGCTGAATCCCTCCTATCAACATCCTGGGGGTTACCATTGACCAGAAACTGAACTGGACTAGCCATATAAATACTGTGGCTACAAGAGCAGATCAGAGGCTAGGAATCCTGTGGCAAGTAACTCACCTCCTGACTCCCCAAAGCCTGTCCACCATCTACAAGACGCAAGTCAGGAGAGTGATGGAGTACTGTCCACTTCTCTGGATGAGTGCAGCTCCAATAACACAAGAAGCTTGACAACATACAGGACAAAGCCCACTTGATTGGCACCACATCCACAAACATTCGCTCCTTCCGCCACCACCGACACACAGTAGCAGCAGTGTGTATCATTTACAAGATGCACTGTAGGAACTCATCAAGGCTCCTATGACAGAACCTACCAAACCCACGACCACTACCATCTAGAAGGATAAGGGCAGCAGATGCATGGGAACACCACCACCTGGAAGTTCCCCTCCAAGCTACACACCATTCTGATTTGGAACTATATCGCCATTCCTTCACTGTCGCAGGGAACTCCCTCCCTAACAGCACTGTGGGTGTACCTACACCACATGGACTGCAGGGGTTCAAGAAGGCAGCTCACCACCAGCTTCTCAAGGACAACTAGAGACGGGCAATAAATGCTGGCCTAGCCAGCGACGCCCACATCCAATGAATGAATTTAAAAATTGCCTTAATGAAGCATTTTGTGTTTGCAAATCATTGATCAGAAAGAACAGTTTGATTCTTGTGCCTCGTTGTTTTAAGGACTGATCCTTTCTCCTCCACTCCTGCCACTATTGTCAAACCACTGCTGTGAAAACAATGGCCTGGGTGTTGCAATTTTTGTTAGGCTTGTAATGTGTTGTCATAGTGAATGATGTGCCTCAATAAGCTTCCCTTGTCACTACAAAAAGTCTCTTGAAATGTAATCCTATGTCATTGAGGTATTGTTGTTTCTCAGGCTGCAGCAGGATCAATTGGTAAAGTGTGGAACTGACCCCAATCTGTTATCTCAGCCAGGATAGCAGTATGGAGCATTACAATTGGTCATGACATTAATGGGCAAATAGAGGTGAAAAGCCAACCAAGTTTCCCACTTCCCATTCTCTGCTGCAAAGTGCTAGTCTGTGGATAGCAGGGAGGGCAGAATGTTATGTCCAGCACTTCAATACCTAAGTTCACACATGGATAATGGCCATTTGAATGGAGGTACCAGAGGGCAGTGTACCCTTCCTCTCTGAAGAAACAAACTATGTACAGTTCACTCTGCCCCTTTCTTGGGTTCATTCTCCACATCAATCACATTTTCTATCTGCTCTATGTTTTTGTTCCATAATGCAGCCAACAATTTTCCTGATTGTGTTAGTTATTTGAGGAAACTCTTTCGAGTTATCAACAGTCACAGATTGCAACTCTTTCGAGTACAATCACAGTTCTTGGTTTCCGGGAGTGGGACATGAACCCACAACCCTCTGATTCAAAGGCGAGGGTGCTATGAACTGAGCCACAGCTGACACCTCATAGTTATTTGAGGAAGTTGCACATCTCATTATTGATGGACTTTAGAATAATCGATTGCAAGCTGCAAATTCTCAACTAGTCAACATGAGAACAAGCTGTATTGGGGAGAGGCAACAGGAACAACAGGCGTGTGGTCTGAAACGATTTCGGTGGAAGCTATAATATTTCCTGTGGCATCCATAAGGTTTCAATTTTGGAGTGAGACTCATGCCGTGTTGGGATCATAGACTGGTTCAAGTGGTTTATTCGGCCCACCATGTCCATATCAGCTCACTGCAAGAGCAACTCAGCGGGTTCCACTCCCCCACCCTTCTCCTTAAGCCCTGCAAGTTCTCTCTCTCCAGGTGCGTATCCAATTCAATTTTTGAAAGCCATGATTGAACCTGCCTCTACCAGAGTCAGGTAGTGTGTTCCAGAACCAAGCACTCTCTGCACAAAGCACTTTCCTCCTGTCGCCTTTGGTTCTTAACCACCTTAAATCAGTGTTCCCTGCTTCTCGGTCCTTCCACCAACGGGAACAGTTTCTCTCTATCTACCCTGTCTAGATTCTTTCTGATTTTGAACACTTCTCCTTTGAGGAGATTTGATAGCAGAGCAACCCCAGCTTCTCCATTCTATCCACAAAACTGAAGTCACTAACTGGAGCCTTTCTTGTAAATCTTTTCTACACTCCTCTCCAAAGACTTCACATCCTTTCTCAAGCCCAGTGCCCAGAATTGAACATGATACTGCAGTAACAGTCAAACCAGAGTTCTAGAAATGTTCACCCAGCATTAGCCATGGTTCAGTTGGTAGCACTCTTGCTGCCGAGTCTCAAGGTTCTGGGTTCAAGTCCTGCTTCAGGGCCTGAATGCAAACATCAAGGCTGATGTTCTAGTGCAGTACTGAGGGAGTGCTACACTGCAGGAGATGCTGTCTTTGGATGAGACGTTAAATCCAGGCTCTGTCTGCCCTTTCAGTTGGACATGAAAGAACTCAATGCACTGCTTCAAAGAAGAGCAAGGTTATCCCAGTGTTTTTGCCAATATTTATCCCTCAATCAGCATCACTAAAACAGATTATCTGGACACTACCACACTGTCGTTTGTGGGACAAATTTGCTGTACCCAAATTAGCTGTTGTATTTCCTACATTAGTGACTACACTTCAAAAATACTTCATTATGGTTTGAGACGTCTGGTGGTTCTGAAAGGTGCTATACAAATGCCATCTCTCTTTTCGTCATCAGAACTTCCCTACTTTTGAACACACTGCCTCTATTTATACAACCCAGGATCCTGTATGCCTTCTTTAATCACTTACTCAACCTGTTCTGCCACCTTCAATGATTTGTCACGTATACCCCCTTTAGGATTGTACCCTTTAGTTTACATTGCCTCTCCTTGTTTTTCCTACCAACCTGTATCACTTCACACTTCCCTGCATTAAACCTGCCACTTTTCTATCCATTCCACCAACCTGTCCGTGTCCTCTTGAAGTTTATCAATATTATCGTCATCGTTCACAATATCAAGTTTTGTGTGATCTGCAAATTTTGAAAGTCTAGGTCATTAATACGGATTAAGAAAAGCAGTGGTCCTAGTACAACCCGACTGGAATCCTAGTGTATAACCTTCCTCCAGGCTGAAAAACAACTGTTCACCACTACTGTTTCCTGCACACAGCCAACTTCGTATCCGTGCTGCCACTGTCCCTTTTATTCCATGGACTTGAACTTTGCTGGCAAGTCTATTATATGGCAGTTTATCAAATACCTTTTGGAAATCCATATAAACCACATCAGCCATCTCGGGTATTTCATCAAAAAAATCCATCAAGTTGGTTAAACACAATTAGTCTTTGACAAATCTATGCTGGCTTTCCTCAATTAATCCATTGTTCAACAATATGTACATTCCTGTGCAGTGGTGAAAGAGCACACATCCCTCATGTACAAATTCTCCAGCACCAACCACAACAGATTAATAGCTCTGGACAGTTGTAGTTACACTATATGTTGATAGTGAGTGGTGATGGTAAGGAAGCAGGATCTCGGAGTGTGTGCATTCTAACGTATAGAGAAGGATGTTTCTGAGACTCTAACAAATTAAGAAAACCAGTAAGGTGATCTTTGTGTCAAACTCAATTTTCTGCAGAATTGTTAATGTTGACCTGCATGCTCAGCAAAAAGTCCAATATAAAGAGAGAATTAGGACCCCCAATACCCACTATTTGTCTGTTGGTCACACCATCTCAAAAAAGCTTAAAGTCCAAAGCTGGTGAGGAACCAAAGCCCCTCCCTGCATTAATAGCGCCCTAAGCACAGTATTTGCTTTGGGAGTTGAATTTTCTCATTACCAGCCTCATCTTTTCTTCAGGACCCATGTGTGTATCTTTTACGACCATGGAATCAGAACCCCCACCCTGTTAGAAAGACAGAACTTGCATTTGTATAGCAAATTATCACAACTCAATATGTGACACAGCCAATGAGCTGTTTTGAAACAGATCACTTGTTACACAGGCCAAAAGCAGCAACCAGTTAGTTTCCACACCAGCCTCCAAATAAAAAGCAAATGAAATAAAGGACCAGTTGATCTATTCTAATTACGATGTTGAAAAGGACACTTGGAGAATTCTGCTCTGTATCATGGCATCTTTTATTTCCATCTGAAAACAATAGAAGAGACAAATGGAGCTTTGATTTAGCACCTCATCCAAGAGAAGCAGAAAACACATCCAGTTTTACTTTTCCTTCTGCCTTTTCTGCTAAATGTGATTCTTGTTGGGCTCACTCAGCCTGACGCACATGTGTCAAAAATCACCATTACCTTTTGTTGGCCTTTCTTGGCAAAACCCTGCCATTTTAATCTGCTTTACAACAATGACCACTTTACAAAGGTACTGTACTGATTATGAAGGGCTTTTGGATGCCCTGAAGAGATGAACAGCACTACAAAGAGTACAACTTCTTACTTTCTTCCCAATTGTTTCAGAAACTGAAGCTCAAAATGCGGTGTGTAACTCTCAACTGCACCTTAAACATTGAAAAATGGCCAATACTGGGCACTCCATAATGAATGTAAAATTTAAAAAGCCCAAATCCAAAATTAGTCGCACCCACACAACGGGACCATGACCAAGGGACTCCCTCCATGAAGCAATTATGTCGCCTCCCAATCCCGATCCCCATCACTGCTGTCTTGGGGTGACCAGTTTTCCCAATTTCAACATATGCTGCTCAAGCTTGCACAAGTCCTGCAGATTAGTTTAAAAAGTTTTTTCATTCATTCACGGGATATGGGCTTCGCTGGCAGGGCCAGCATTTATTGCCCATCCATAGTTGCCCTTGAGAAGGTGATGGTGAGCTGCCTTCTTGAACTGCTGCAGTCCATGTGTTGTAGGTACACCCACATTGCTGTTAGGGAGAGAATTCCAGGATTTTAACCCAGTGACAGTGAAGGAAAGGTGATATATTTCCAAGTCAGGATGGTGAGTGACTTGGAGGGGAACTTCCAGGTGGTGGTGTTCCCATCTATCTGCTGCCCTTGTCCTTCTAGGTGGTAGTGGTAGTGGGTTTAAAGATGCTTTCTAAGGAGCCTTGGTGAATTCCTGCAGTGCATCTTATAGATGGTACACACTGCTGCTACTGTGCGTCGGTGGTGGAGGGAGTGAATGTTTGTGGATGTGGTGCCAATCAAGCAGACTGCTTTGTCTTGGACGGTGTCAAACTTCTTGAATGTTGTGGGAGCTGCACTCATCCAGGCAAGTGGGAAGTATTCCATCACACCCCTGACTTGTGCCTTGTAGATGGTGGACAGGCTTTGGGGAGTCAGGAGGTGAGTTACTCATCTCATGATTCCTAGCCTCTTGACCTGCTCTTGTAGCCACAGTATTGATATGGCTAGTCCAGTTCAGCTTCTGGTCAATGGTAACCCCCAGGATGTTAATAGTGGGGGATTCAGTGATGGTAATGCCATTGAACATCAAGGAGCAATGGTTGGATTTTCTCTTGTTGGAGACGGTCCTTGCCTGACACTTGTGTGGTGCAAACGTTACTTGCCACTTGTCAGCCCAAGTCTGGATATTGTCCAGGTCTTGCTGCATTTGGACATGGACTGCTTCAGGATCTGAGGAGTCATGAATGGTGCTGAACATTGCACAATCATCAGCGAACATCCCAACTTCTGACCTTATGATGGAAGGAAGGTCATTGATGAAGCAGCTGAAGATGGCTGGACCAAGGACACCACCCTAAAGAACTCCTGCAATGATGTCCTGGAGCTGAGATGACTGACCTCCAACAACCACAACCTTCTTCCTTTGTGCAAGGTATGACCCCAACCAGCGGAGAGTTTCCCCCCTAATTACCATTGATTCCAGCTTTGTGAGGGCTCCTTGATGCCACACTCGGTCAAATGCCGCCTTGATGTCGAAGGCAGTCACTCTCACCTCACCTCGGGAGTTCAGCTCTTTTGTCCATGTTTGAACCAAGGCTGTAATGAGGTCAGGAGCTGAGTGGCCCTGGCAGAACCCAAATTGGGCATTAGTGAACAGGTTATTGCAAAGCAAGTGCTGCTTGATAACACTGTTGATGACCCCTTCCATTACTTTACTGACGATCAAGAATAGACTGATGGGACGGTAATTGGCCGGGTTGGATTTGTCCTGCTTTTGTGTACAGGACATACCTGGGCAATTTTCCACATAGCCAGGTAGATGCCAGTGTTGTAGCTGTTCTGGAACAGCTTGGCTCGGGGTGCAGCAAGCTCTGGAGCACAAATCTTCAGTACCATTGCCGCAATATTGTCAGGGCCATAGCCTTTGAAGTATCCAGTGCCTTCAGCCGTTTCTTGATATCAAATGGAGTGAATCGAATTGGCTGAAGACTGGCATCTGTGATGCTGGGGACCTCCGGAGGAGGCCAAGATGGATCATCTACTCAGCACCTTTGGCTGAAGATTGTTGTGAATGCTTCAGCCTTACCTTTTGCACTGATGTGTTCGGCTCCTCCATCATTGAGGATGGGGATATTTGTGGACCCAGCTCCTCCAGTGAGTTGTTTAATTGTCCACCACCATTCACGACTGGATGTGGCAGGACTGCAAAGCTTAGATCTGATCCGTTAGTTGTGGGATCGCTTAGCTCTGTCTATCACTTGCTGCTTGTGCTGTTTGGCATGCAAGTGGTCCTATTTTATAGCTTCACCAGGTTGACACCTCATTTTTACATATGTCCGGCGCTGCTCCTGGCATGCCCTCCTGCATTCCTCATTGAACTAGGGTTGATCCCCTGGCTTGATGGTAATGTTAGAGTGGGGGATATGATGGGCCATGAGCTAACAGATTGTGTTTGAGTACAATTCTGCTGCTGCTGATGGCCCACATTGCCTCATGGATGCCCAGTCTTGAGTTGCTGGATCTGTTTGAAATCTATCCCATTTACCATGGTAGTAGTGCCACACAACACGATGGAGAGTATCCTCAATGTGAAGGCGGGGCTTTGTCTCCGCAACGACTGTGTGGTGGTCACTCCTACCGATATGGTCATGGACAGATGCATCTGCGGCAGACAGGTTGGTGAGGATGAGGTCAAGTATGTTTTTCCCTCTTGTTGGTCCCCTCACCACCTTCCGCAGACCCAGTCTAGCAGCTATGTCATTTAAGACTCGGCCAGCTCGGTCAATAGTGGTGCCACCGAGCCACTCTTGGTGATGGACATTGAAGTCCCCCACCCAGAGAACATTCTGCGCCCTTGCCACCCCCAGTGCTTCCTCCAAGTGGTGTTCAACCTGGAGGAGCACTGATTCATTAGCTGAGGGAGGGTGGTACTTGGTAATCAGCAGGAGGTTTCCTTGCCCACGTTTAACCTAATGCCATGAGACTTCATGGGGTCCGGAGTCGATGTTGAAGAGGTTGAGAGTGCCTGTGTTCTGGAGCTCCAAATATCATTTGGACTTATTAGCACACTGAAATATTTCAAATGTTTTACGTAATTAATAACTTTTGTAGTTCAGTGATTGGTGTGATGAAGACAGCTCATCTATTTTACAGGTAGTTTATTTGTAGATGATGTATATATAGGTGCGTGATAGAAATAGTACTAGACTAACAGCCCAGATGTGGAAAATCCCCCACATTGTAAGTTGCAACATTGAACTTTTAATAAGTCTGATATTTTGTGGATAAAAAGTACTAGCGCTTGTATTGTTGTGGAGAAGGGAACCTGTCAACTCATTCTTGGCCTGGCTTATAAGTGATTCTAGTCCCATTCAATAGGATGGGTTCTTAATGCCCAATGAAATGGCATGGGAAGTTCCAGGATAACTAGGAATGGGCAATTATTGTAATGTTAACCACATCCTGAGAACCAAATAAAGTGCTTGTGCTGCAGATGCATTCATTAATATTAATAATACCATTTTTTATTGCGTTATCTTCCAAATTGTCCTTCGATCTTCAGTTAAAAGCATAAATGCTGAACCTAATTCAATCCCTCTTATGGGACTCGTAGGTCTATGGTCAAATTTTGGATTTGGAACAGGTAAAAGCAAATTAGTGGGGCAACCAGTCCCTGCGACTGCTTTTCTAATGAGAAAGTTGTCCCAGAAATGTTCACGTATTTGAATAGCAAGTTTAGTTTTGTGATTGCTTACTTCCTTCCCTAACTGGGGAAGGCCTGTCCTCCATTTCTGGCCTCTTGCACATTTCTGATTCTCACTACTTCAACATTGATACTGTGCCTTCAACTGCCATGGAACTCTCTCCCTAAACCTTTCCTCTAAGGGCTTAAAGCCTTTTGGGTAAGCCTGTCCGAATATCAAATTTTGTTTGCTAATGGTCTTGTGAAGCACCTTGGGACAGTTTATAAAGGTGCTTTATAAACTGTAGCTCCAGTGGTTGCAGGTTGGGGTTCTGTTGGGGAAGAGCTACTTTCTTTGTTAATGCGCACATGCTGCCACCTCATATACATTACTGCATGCCAACATTGGTCAATGGCAATGCTACAATGTAGGTGCAGCATCTGTTCTCCAAGCTTCCTCCATATAATGAGGGACTTCTGCACAGAATGTATAAGACACACTCTGTAGATGCAGTTGATAATGAAGTGTGGATCAAATACAGCAAACAGATTTGCAAAGTAGGTGGGCCTATGTAGTGGCATTGAACTGATCATTGGTACATCAGTGGTTATTGTGCCAAATGTTTAAAGAGCTTACAAATGCTTACTAAGATGACAAGCTGTAGTGAAGATAAAGTTTCCCTGTCACCTACCCACTTAAGGGCTCCTGACCTTCCATAGAGATAATTCCAACTGAATAATTCCCAGTTTAGGCATGACTGGAAGTGCTATACAAAGTTCCATTACAATGGCGACAGACAAAGTACACTGACGTTGGAACACTTACTCAACTGCGACTTAAAATAAAACTCATTATGCCAGATAGACTGATGCCATGTCACTTGAGCCCACCCATTTAATGCCGAACAACATTGTCCCTTCACATAGTTCATTGCAGGCTGTCGCATCTCCAACAGGTTGCAGATATCTTTTTAAAATTTAATCATCCATCATGAGGGATCCATTTTCATTTAAAACAAGCACACCAAGCAGTCTTGAAAGCTTGTTAGTAAATGAGGGCAGGGAAGAAAAACTGCAACTATAGAAACATGAAGCATCACCTAAAAACTAGAAGGAAAAGAAATCACAGGGACAGCTAATGTGATTCAAAAATATAAAAAGGAGAGTAGGTCTATAGTTCCGTGCACTTGTTCTAACTAATGTCAGTGATAATAAAAAATAATGGAATCCTTCAGAGAGAAACTTTTTTTTATTCATTCATGGGATGTGGGCTTTGCTGGCCATTTATTGCCCATCCTTAGTTGCCCTTGAGGAGGTGGTGGTGAGCTGCCTTCTTGAACCGCTGCCTGTTTATCCTGGATGGTGTTGTGGGAGCTGCACTCATCCAGGCTGCAGTCCATGTGGTGTTGGTACTCCCACAGTGCTGTTAGGAAGAGAGCTCCAGGATTTTGACCCAGTGACAGTGAAGGAACGGCGATATATTTCCAAGTCAGAGTGGTGAGTGACTTCGAGGGGAACTTCCAGTTGGAGGTATTCCCTTCCACTGGCTGCCCTTGTCCTTCTAGATGGTAGCGGTCGCGAGTTTGGAAAGTGCTGTCGAAGGAGCCTTCATGCAGAGCATCATGTAGATGGTACACACTGCTGTCAGGGGTGGAGGGAGTGAATGTTTGTGCATGTGGTGCCAATCAAGCGGGTTTTGTCCTGGACGGTGTCAAGCTTCTTCAAGTGTTGTGGGAGCTGCACTCATCCAGACAAGTGGGGAGTTTTCCATCACATTCCTGACTTGTGCCTTGTAAATGGTGGACAGGCTTTGGGGAGTCAGGAGGCGAGTTATTCGTCGCAGAATTCCTAGCCTCTGACCTGTTTTTGTAGCCACAGTATTTATGTGGCTAGTCCAGTTCAGTTTCTGGTCAATGGTAACCCCCAGGATGTTGATAGTGGGGAATTCAGTGATGGTAATGCCATTGAATGTCAAGGGGCAACGGTTGGATTCTCTCTTGTTGGAGATGGTAATTGTCTGAATGTCATTTGCCACTTGTTAGCCCAAGTCTGGATATTGTCCAGATCTTGCTGCATTTGGACATGGACTGCTTCAGTATCTGAAGAGTCGCAAATGGTGCTGAACATTGTGCAATGTGCAATCAGCAACAAGCATCCCCATTTATGACCTTCTGATGGAAGGAAGGCCATTGATGAAGCAGCTGAAGATGGTTGGGCCCAGGACACTATTCTGAGGAACTCCTGCAGTGAAGTCCTAGAGCTCAGATGACTAACCTCCAACAACCATCTTCCTTTGTGCTAGGTATGACTCCAACCAGCTGAGAGTGTTCTCCCCCTAATTCCCATTGACTTGTTTTGCTAGGGCTCTTTGATGCCACACTTGGTCAAATGCAGCCTTGATGTCAAGGGCAGTCACTCTCACTTCACCTCAGGAGTTCAGCTCTTTTGTCCATGTTTGAACCAAGGCTGTAATGAGGTCAGAAGCTGAATGACCCTGGCAGAGCCCAAACTGGGCGTCAGTAAGCAGGTTATTGCTAAGCAAGTGCCGCTTGATAGTACTGTTGATGACCCCTTCCATCACTTTACTGATGATGGAGAGTAGACTGATGGGGTGGTTATTGGCCGGGTTGGATTTATCCTGCTTTTTGTGTACAGAACATACCTGGGCAATTTTCCACATAGCCGGGTAGATGCCAGTGTTGTAACTGCACAGGAACAGCTTGGCTAGGGGCACAGCAAGTTCTGGAGCACAAATCTTCAGTACAATTGCTGGAATATAGTCAGGGCCCATAGAATTTGCACTATCCAGTGCCTTCAGCCGTTTCTTGTTATCACATGGAGTGAATCGAATTGGCTGAAGACTGGCACCTGTGATGCTGGGGACCTCCGGAGGAGGCCGAGATGGATCATCCACTTGAAACTTCTGGCTGAAGGTTATAGCAAATGCTTCAGCCTTATTTTTTGCACTGATGTGCTGGGCTCCTCCATCATTGAGGATGGGGTTATTTGTGGAGCCTCCTCCTCCAGCGACTTGGTTAATAGTCCACTACCACTCACGACTGGATGTGGCAGGACTGCAGGGCTTAGATCTGATCTGTTGGTTGTGGGATCGCTTAGCTCTGTCTATTGCTTGCTGCTTATGTTGTTTGGCATGCAAGTAGTCCTGTGTTGGAGCTTCACCAGGTCGAGTCCTCATTTTTAGGTGTGCCAGGTGCTGTTCCTGTCATGCCCTCCTGCACTCTTCATTGAACTAGGGTTGATCCCATAGCTTGATGGAAATGTTAGAATGGGGGATATACCAGGCCATGATCTTACAGATTATGTTCAAGTACAATTATGCTGCTGCTGATGGCCCTCAGAGCCTCATGGATGCCCAGTCTTAAATTGCTAGATCTGTTTGCAATCTATTCCATTTAGCACGGTGGTAGTGCCACACAACACGATGGAGGGTATCGTCAATGCGAAGGTGGGACTTCGTCTCCACAACGACTGTGCAATGGTCACTCCTACCGATACTGTCATGGACAGATGCATCTGCGGCAGGCAGGTTGGTGAGGATGAGGTCAAGTATGTTTTCCCCTCTTGTTGGTTCCCTCACCACCTGCCGCAGACCCAGTCTAGCAGTTATGTCATTTAGGATTTGGCCAGTAGTGGTGCTACTGAGTCATTCTTGGTGATGGACATTGAAGACCCCACCCAGAGTACATTCTGTTGCCTTGCCACCCTCAGTGCTTCCTCCAAGAGGAGCACTGATTCATCAGCTGAGAGGGGGGGGGGTGGGTACGTGGCAATCAGCAGGAGGTTTCCTTCCCCATGTTTGACCTGATGCCATGAGACTTCATGAGGTCTGGAGTGAATGTTGAGGACTCCCAAAGCAACTCCTTTCCCACTGTATACTACTTTGCGCCACCTCTTCTGGGTCTGTCCTGCCGGTAAAACAGGACATACCCAGGGATGGTGATGTCTTGGACATTTCCTGCTCCTTCAGGTACCATGCTCTAAGAGGCCATTAGTGATCATGAACGTTCATTGGGTTAGTCCATGATAATGCATGGTGAAGTACTGCAGTGGTTTGCCATTGCCTCCTGCAGTGTGGCTGACCAGGAAACTCTCTCTCTCTTTTCCACCTGCCATCAGGCATATTGGAAGGATTTACATGCTGATAATCAACCTAGTTGGCCATGTTATGGAAGAACCTTCCTTGGCCAGAACTTCTGGTCCAGAGGCAGGGACACTACCCATTACAACACAAGAGAACCATACAACAAGAATTCCAAAAGGGAAGATCATATTTGACCAACTTTATTGAATGCTTTGAAGTAGCACCAGAAAGAGTAGATAAGTATAATGCACTAGATGCAATGTATTTGGATTCCAACAAGCCTTTGCTTAAGATACTGCATAGTAGACTCATTATTAAGGTCAGAATATGTGGAGCCAGGGGTACAAGCATAGAATTAATATCAACAAAAAGCTAAAAGCTACTGCGGATGCTGGAAATCCAACTAACTATTCTTCCACCTTAAACCAATTTATATTTCTCCCTTCTTCTAACTATGCTTCAGTTCTGCTGAAGGGCCATGAAGGCTCGAAACGTTAACTGATTTCTTCTCCGCCGATGCTGCCAGACCTGCTGAGTTTTTCCAGGTAATTCTGTTTTTGTTTTGAATTAATATCAAGTTGGTTACATAACAAAAAACAGACAGTAAAGGGTTTAAAAGGTAGATACTTGGATTGGCAAATGACGGGAAGTGATGATCCACAAGGACTGGGTGTGGGACCATTGCTGTTCACCATTTACAAAAGCCATTTGGACTCAAATGAATTGAAAGCACAATATCAAAATTTGTGAATGACAGCAAATTGAGGGCTTGGTTAATATTAAAGAAGACTGCACAAAAATAAACAGGAAGACATTAGTAAATTTCTAGAAAGATCATGAATGAACTTCTATACAGATCAGAGTGACGAAATGCATTTTGGTAGGAAGGCCACATATGCCTAGGAAAATAAGTGTTTAAATGGCGCAGAGGAACATGACGATTGAGAGTGGCGGTGAATAAAGATACAAAGGTCACAAAAAATAACATTGCAGGTTAATGAAGCCATAAAAAAGCAAATAAAGTGCAGTTATGAAAGATATAGAAGCAGTAAAGAAGGTGCAAAACTAATTTATTAGACTGATACCAGAACGGAGAGGTTAGACCTATCAGGCAAGATTAAACAGGCTGGGGTTCTTTTCTCTAGAAAAAAGAAGGCTGGGTGGTGGCCTTCAAAATTATGGAAGGGTTTGATGGGTTAGACAGATGTTTCTACTTACAGGTAAGACCCAGAATGAAGAGCCATAAATATAACATAGTTATTACTAAATCCAATAGGGAAGTCAGGAGTAGCTGCTTTATCCAGACATTTGTTAGAACATGGAACTAATTACCATTGGAAGCAGTCGAAGCAAATTGCATAGATGCATTTAAGGGAAAGCTAAATAAGCAGTCTCAAGAGCAATTAGGGGCGGGCAATAAATGCCAGCCTAGCCAGCGATGCCCACGTCCTATGAATGAATTTTAAAAATCAGGGAGAAAATAAGAGAAGCTTTAATTATTTAATTAGAAGGTTAAGATGAAGCTCGTGTGGAGCATAAACACTGGTATAGACCTGTTGGTTTGAATGGCCCATTTCTGTAAGTGTCCTGAAAACTGTAAATACTTTGTAACTTCAAATCATTGCTCATTTCTCCCAGCAGGCAGTTAACAAGAATGGTAAATTCCAAGGCAAAGGGCCACATACTTGGGGTCAGCAAATAAGGTTACAGAATTGATGCTTGGAGGGATAAAATATTACACTCCTTGCAAATAAAACACCTAGTATACACAAAGCACTTGGCGGAAGGTTTAGTCAGCCTTGTAACAGATAAATTTGCTGCTTTCCAGACTGATGGTGCTATTTTGAGTTATACGCAATTGGGTTTCAAAGTCCATTCTAGAATGGAACGTTCTGTTGGAGAATGTGTAACGCACCTTTGTTAACTGATAACTCTGATTAGTAACATTTTGAAATTTCATTTCTCATTCTCTGACTCACTCAGGGTGAAGTGTACGCTTCTGTTGAAGAACCAGCCTCCTCTGGATATTTAACTGTTTAGTCATCATGCAGATGGGTAGTCTCGAGGACTCTCGAGTTTTGAAGAGGTGCACATTTTCTGGATACATGGAATCATGTGGGTAAGTGCAATCAGAGGGTAAATTCAATCAGAGTAATTATATAAATTACAATAAATCAGGTTAGTTGATTTATGGATTGAAAATGAATGCTAAAATAAGCAGGTTGATGGTAGTCAGAAAGAAAGAAAATCTCCCAAAGTTGACTTTCAAGTGAACAATATGGAAATAGAATAAAATGGTTTACTAGGGGAACATGAGAATCTTAGGATAAGTGGTAGGCCATTCAGCCTCTCAAGTTTCACCATTCAATCAGGTCATTGTTGATGTGAACCATGACTACATTTAGCTACATTTGCACCATATCCCTTGATAACCTTATGAAGTCAAAATCTGTCTTGAAAGTTTTAACTGAATGTCATGTCAATAAGACATGAAAAGAAATCAAAAAACTGTTTATATCAAAACTTTATTCTTTTTTGCAATTTTAAAATGGACTTTTGCTGAACCACAAGATGACTGTTACAGGTCACATGACTTAAGATTGGCCATCTGTTCTGGAAGCTTACAACAGAGATTACAAGAACAAAAGAGTTCCATTCTCATCCTTGTGGAATCTCACACCCCATTGTAAGGCCACATAATAATCACAAGATTAACAGAAAAACTGACTACCCCCACCCCACCGGGACAATAACAAAGACAGAGATGTTGAAACTCATTACACCTAAAGAGGTGTTAACAACCACCATTTCGCTCTTAAGGGAAACAATGCATTTTGGCCAGAAGCCCAGAAATCACTTGTGAGGCTGCAATTAACTCATTAATGGGCTACATCACATGACCCCCATGCTCCTAGCCTGTTGGACCATTTTGTTACATTACTAGCCTCACAGCTCAATCTGCTGATTTATCACCAACAATAAAGAATTCCAGCAGATCTCCCGACTGTCCAAGCAGCCAGCCACCATTCTCAACTCCTCGAAGCCGGTTTGATTTTAAAGATCTCTGATCATCGCCTGCTAAGCACAGGGATCCCATCATGCTGCCTCATCATTCGTTTCAAGGATTTTTGGGTTGTTGTCTCCAACCAGGAACTCATCTGGAATGAACGCTGCCATGAAGGAAACACCCTCTGGACTTGGACTTTCTGGACTCTGGAAATCATGTGAACCAATATTCATTTCTGTGGTTCTTTTACTGTTGTTATGCATAGCTGTAAAATTTCCCTCTGTTTGTGTGCATGCACACACGTGTTCATCTCCTCCCCCCACCCCAGGGTTTGAATGTGAAATAAATTAACCTTCTTCTGAGTTCATGCGTGTTACCTATAAAATTGGACCACACAAAACTGAGGGCTTGGGGAAACACGCCATAGCCAACTTTAAAAATAATTCAAAAACACCTCCGCTTACAGACAGACAGTGAGAAGATAAAGAAGTTCAGTTTGCTCTCTCCTCTCCTTAACATTGCCCCAGTCTACAACCCCTTTGGGGGAAAAGAGTTCCAAATTTCTACTACATGCAAGTGTAGAAAAAGTGTACTCGAATTTCATTCCAGAACGGCCTAGCTCCAATTTTAAGATCATATCCCTTGTTCTTGATTCCCCATCAGAGGAAATACTTAGTGCCTCTCTACCCTGTCACATCCTTTTAACATTTTAAATATCAGAAATATTTTTAATTAGATATTTTGAATTTTAAATCAGATTATTCATCAAGCTAAGTTTATAGGAAGACATGGAAGGAGAACATTTGGCCCAGTATGTTTATGCTGGCTCTTTTGAAAGAATGATCCAATTCATCCCACTATCCCGCTCTTTCCCCATTGCCCTACCATTTTCTCCCCTTCCAGTATTTAACCAATACCCTTTTGGAAGTTACTATTGAATCTGCTTCTACCACCCTTTCAGGTAGTGCATTTCAGGTTATCATAATGCGCATTAAAAAATGTCACTTTTGGTTCTTTTACCAATTACCTTAAATCTGTATCCTCTGGTTACTTACCCTTCTGTTACTGGATACACTTTCTCCTTATTTACTCTATCAAAACCTTTGATTTTGGATACCTCTATCAAATCTCCACTTAACCTTCTCTGCACTCAGGAGAACAATCCCAGCTTCTCCAGTCTTGCCACTTAACTGAAGTCCCATATTCTCGGTGCAATTCTAGTAAATGCCCTCTGCACCCTCTCCAAGGCTTTGATTTTCTTCCATGGGCAGAATCTTGCCCTTGTTGCGTGGGCTCGACGGGGGCGGTCGGGGGCGGTCGACCGCTGCCCGCAATTGGGGCCGGAAGGTGCTTTCACGCTGGCAGGCCAATTAAGGCCTGTCCAGTGTGAAACGCAAGCAGCAATGCTCAGCACTGCTTATGCAGGCAGGGTGAGGAGGGCAAGTGGGGCGAGCGCGAACTTTGCACATGCGAGTGAGTGCACGCTTCAGAATCTCCCTGAGGCACAGAGCTGCCTCAGGGAGATGAGTTTTAAAAAATAATTTAAAAGAAATTAAAAATGTTACAAAATATGTCCCCTCATGTGACTCTGTCACATGAGCAGGGACATGTTATTAAGTTTTAAAAGTTTTATTTTATTTGCTTTAGAAAACCTCATCCCGCCCGTGGATGAGATTTCCTAAAAAGTGCAAAGACCACTTGGCCTGTTCACCTGCAGCGAAAGCTTTCATTCTATTATCTTTTTAATGGCCTTAACAGGCCTTTAAATTGCCGGCGGGTGCACTGCCGACTCCAGCGCGCGCCCGCTGAACAAGATATCACACAACTGCTTGTTGACGTCGGGACGCTCGCCTGACATCAATACACATCATTTTATGCTCAAGTGGGTCGGGTGCGTGCCCACCCGAGCTAAAAATTTTGCCACGTGTCCAGAATTAGACACATTACTCCAGCTGTGGCCTAACCAGTATCTTATGCAGATTTTGTATAACTTCCTTGCTTCTGTACTCTATACCTCTATTTATAAAGCCAAGGATTTTTTTAAAAAAAACCTTTCCAACTTGTCCTGCCAATCCCAGGTGTCTCTAATCCTGCAGTCCCTTTAAAATTGTGCCATTTACTTTAAACTGCATCTTGTTCTTACCAAAATGGATCACTTCACACTTCTCCACTTTAAATTGGATCCACCATCATCCATTTCTCCAATCTATATCCTCTCTAAGTCCTTTATTATTGTTATAAATATCTAGTTCACGGTTCATAGTAATAGTTTATAGGTATTTTTTAGCTCTGGAATGACTATGTAGAATGTAGAAAATGGGATAAATGCAACTAAAGCAGCCTGAAGACTATTGCACTGAAAAGGTTGGGGCCATGTTGACTTAAGGAGTCAACAGTTAGAAAGGTAAGATCATAAAACAGCAGGTGGGCTTACTAGGCTGGAGAATTAGAGATGGGGGTGTCTACACCACTTGCAAAGAAATGCAGCCCTGAGTTTTGGGAGTTAGAGCTAGTGAGCCCTGGAAGGCTACGTCATCACGGAGATGGATAGAGCTTAAGAAAGTTCTTGGGTTTCAATTTATCTGTGTTTTTACTGGGGGAGTGAGTAGGGAAAAGACCATACTGAAAGGTGCTGCTGTTAGCAGGGTCTAGGCAGCAAAAGTGTTCCCGTGAGCTGGCTTTATGTAGCTGGGGCTCAGGAGACGTCCCAGCAGCCGTTTGATAGCTCTGTGCAGTTAGGGTTCAGGAGAAGTCTTGGGGAGCCAAGAAGGTGGCAGAAGGTCATTGGTTCTGTGCTCGAAAGGGTTAGGGCTCAGAAGGGCCCTCACAGCCATTTATAGCTTGGTTTGGCTAGGGAGATTAGAGCTAGGTGAAATCCAGGGCAGTGCCAGCCCAGTGAAGCTAGCCAGTTCCAAGAGTTGAAATTGCACCAGTAAGTAGAGGCTGGGATGCAGACTCAGAAATCCAGGGGAAGGAAGTCTCTGGAGATGAGATTGAAACCCTGCAAAGTGTGCAGTCGAGTCCAAGTTGGAGTGCCTTGAGGCAATTCAGAGGCTTGATCTTCAAAAGTGAAAAGTTTGGAGGCTCTCGTGAGGGAGACAGAGTTTCAATGGGATTGGTTGACTTAGTGTTTCCTGACATCTGGGTGGGTTGCTAAGAAATCTGTGCAATCTGTCTTGGTTGCATTTGTTATTTATTGTGCAGCATGGTGTGTTTGACCAGTTTGCCTGTTACTTTACATGTACCTCATATTAACCCTGAATATTAGAGGAGAGATAGATACTATAAATTGTTTTATCTTTTTGATTTTGTATAGTAAAGTTTACTTTGTTTGTTCAAAACCTGGAGAATCTTGTGGCATTATTCACTGAGCAAGTGTCTTGAATCTCAAACTTTGTCTACTTTAAACAAAATGTTATTGGTACCTAACCGGATCTTACCAAAAACTTGGGGGCCTGGTCTAGGATCATAACAATATCTTTATCACTGTTTGCAGCATTTTCTAATTTTGTGTCATCTGTAAATTTTCAGATGATGCCCTGTTCACTCAATTCGGGTGATTAATATTTATCAAAAACAGCAGTGATCTTAATAATGACCCCCTAACAATGACACTCTACGCTTCCCTCCAATCTGAAAAACCACCATTCACCACTGTCTGTTTGTCCATTAACCAGTTTCATATCTACTGCCACTGCCCATTTTATCAATTTTATTAGCAAATCTGGAACCTTGTAAAATCCCTTGTGAAAGTTTATATACATAAATCAACCGCATTACCCTCATCAACCCTCTCCGCTACTTCATCAACAAACTCAACCAAGTTAGTCAAACAATTTATCTTTAACAAATTCAAGCTGATTTTCATTTATTAACTCATCTTTTACAAAAGTCAATTAATTCTGTCCAGGATTATTGTCTCCAAATGTTTCCCTATCACCATTAGGCTGGCTAACCTCAAGTTGCCAGGTTTATCCTTCTCCCCTATTTTGAACAGGGATGTCACATTTGTAATCCTCAAGTCCTCATATCCAAAGGGTATTAAAAGATATTGACCAGACCTTTGCAATTCCAACCTCTGCTTCCTTCAGTAACTCAGGACAAATCCCATCCAGACTGGCTGATTTTTCTACTTGAAGGACAGCCACCCAAGTACCTCCTCTTTATCCAATCTAATATTGTTTTGCCTGCTCCCTCCTTGTACATTGGCAGCATCCTCGTCCCTGGTGAGACAGCCATTCCCTTTGCCTCCACAAAATCTCCTTTTTGGTCCCTAGTCAGCCCCAATTTTCCTTTGGATACCCTTTTGCTACATGCTCATGTTTGTAAAAGACCTTTTTGTTAGTCACTAATCTATTCTCATACCCTTTGTCTCACTTCTTCCCTTTTTCAGATATCTTCTGTGCTTGCTTCTCTATTTATAGCGAACCTTAAATTATCAGAAATCCCCTTTTCTGTTTCATTTTTTGACCCCTGTATCTTTAGCCAAGGAGGACGTTCTGGCTTTGGAAGCTCTTCCTCCCTGCACCCCCCACCCCCTGCCCCCCCCCACGCCTAACAGTGTCTGCTCTGTACCCTAACCGTCTTCTCCATGAAGGTCTCCCATCATTACTGTTACAATTACTATTTCACCAGCCAATTTTCAATTCCAATCCATCTATGCCAGGTCCCTTTCAGCTCACTGAAGTTAGATCTCCTCCAATTCAGTTTTTTTATGCTTGATCGTACCTCTTTTCCATAACTATTCTAAACCTAATGATATTATGATCACGATTCCTCAAATGCTCTCCCAATGAAACATGCCCCATTTGCTCCATTTCATCCCCCAAACACCACTTCTTTCCTTGCTTAAAACCTGCTACATCTCTTGACTTTTTCCAGTTCTGATGGAAGGCCATTAACTTGAAATGTTAACTCTTTTTCTCCACTGATGCTTCCAGAATGAGTAATTCCAGCCTTTTCCATTCTTATTTCTTCTTCCTTCCTCGTTGGGCTGGAAACACACAAGTCAATAAATTTGTCTTGTACAGATTTCAGGAATTCCTCCCCCTCTTTGTCCTTTAAACTGTTACTATCCCAGGCTGTATTAAAAGAATTGAAGTTTCCCATTAGCACTACTTTGTAGTTCTTGCATCTTTCTGTAATTTGCTCCTTTTTCTTCCTGCCACTATTTAGTGGCCTATAGTAAGCACCTAGTAGCATAATAGCTCCTCTACTAGAGTCACAGAGTAATTTACAGCATAGAAGGCGGCCATTCAGCCCATCGAATCTATGCCAGCGCCCCATGGAGCAATCCATTCAGTCCCATTGTTTCTCAATTCTAAACAAAGCCTCTGTCTTTGGCTCCCCCTCAGAAACATAGGAAATAGGAGCAGAAGTAGGCCATTCAGCCCATCGAGCCTGCTCCACCATTCAAACACATGGCTGATCATCTACCTCTTATGCCATTTTCCCCATATCCCTTGATGTCATTAGTCTCCAGAAATCTATTGATTTGTCTCAAACATGCTCAATGGTTGAGCTACCACACCCCTCTGGGATAGAGAATTCCAAAGAGTCACCACTCCCTGGCTGAAGAAACCCCTCTTCATCTCAGCTTTAAATGCCCTGTCCCTTATTCTGAGACTATGTCCCCTGGTTCTAGACTCACCAGCCAGGGGAAACATCCTATCCACATCTACCCAGTCACTCTCTTAAGAATTTTGTTAAGTTTCAATGAGGTCACCTCTCATTCTTTGAAACTCTAGAGAATACTAGCCCATGCAGTTTCCTCAATCTCTCCTCAAAACAATCCCACCATCCCAGGGATTAGTATGGTGAACGTCCGTTGCACTCCCTCTATGGCAAATATATCCTTCCTTAGTGCTATAATAGCTTCTTTGATCAATAGTGTCACCCTCTTCCAGCCTTTACCTTTCCCCCCTGTCTTTCCCTGGTAGCCAGGAATATTAAGTTCCCAATCCTCCCCTTCTTTGAATCAGGTCTCTGTTATTGCCACTTTTTAATAGTCCCACATGGCGTTTTATGACTGCAGCTCACCAGCCTTATTTATCACGATCCATGAATTTATGTACATGCGCCTAGAACCCATCTTAGACATCTCATTAGCTTTTTTGATTGCTTCTTGCGCCTGTCCACTAACTTTTAATTATTTGCGTACTTAGCCTCCCAAAGAATTGCTCACCCACAGTTATTAGATTCTCACCATTTAGAAAATAATCCAATTTTATTGAACTCCATTTTCCATAGTTTTGCCTATTCACTTAATCCATCTCTATCTGCACTATGTGTTGTCCCTCCTAAATTGTCATCTACAAATTTGAATATACCACTCTATATGGCTTTATCAAAGTCAGTGATAAATACGATGAAAGGATAAGATGCCAGAATAGATATCTGGGAAACACCACTTGCTACCAGAATACGTGCCCATCATTTCCACCCTCTGACTATGAAAATGTTTCTTTAAAGGAATTTATTTGAAGCATTTCTTAACGCAACAGATTTCATTTAACATTTCACTTACCTTCTTTCACACACTTATTTTAATCCCACAAATATAAAACACAAATACTTAAATACACCACAAAATCATTTCTGCTCAAAAACATTACTTGACCAAAAAAATTACTTTCACAATGAATTTACTTTCATTTGTTTTACTTTAAACTAGAATCAAGCCAAGTAATTAGATTTACAATTTTACTGTACAATTTCTACTAATCATTCTCCAAATCCTCAGTGTCACTCTCAAAATCCTCAGGATCAAAACTTACATCTACATCCATTTCTTCAATGTTTGTTAATATTCTAAATACTTCATCATCAGTGTCACTCCCTGCATTTTCAATGTTTCTTGAAACATTAAATATTTCATGATAGACCACATTAGAAGTTCTTCCTTCTTGAGCCAAATTAGAAATTTCTTGGTGATTCTAAACTCATCTATTATGACATTTTTTAAAGTGTTTTGATTGTGTTGTTCTTCCCATAAGAGTATTCAACGGGTCAGATGGCTCACTCAAGGGTGGAAATTGTACTTTAACTATGTGCATAACACATTGAAGGTGGCTCCTTTTTCCTCTTTATTGCACCACAGTATTCACATACCTCTGACCTGCTTCCAATATCATACTCCACGTCTGACTCATAATTTTGATGAGTATTATATATGAAAGCTACCTTACAGAGTCTTGCTCTCTTACTTGCAGCACTGGTGGTTCTTGCATTCTGTCACTCTCCCTTGCTTCTTGTTCAAGCCTCTTCATGTTCCCTTTCTCTAATTGCTGCCTGTTACTTTCTTGCAACTCTTTGCTTTCGCCTTTTCATCTCCCCTGGCTCTGTGTGCCACCTGTCACTTTCCCTTACCAAATAGTGACATGTAGTGTCTCAGAACCAAACTCAACATGAAATAAATAAAATGATAAAAAAAAATGAAACACAAAAGAAAGTTGGGGATTTATGATGTAAATGTCGCATTCTTTCTTGAAATGTATGGTTAAGGTTAGTTAAAGCTTGTCTGAGTTATGTTGTCAGTGGGGACAACGTGTTGGCAGGGCCATGGGATCCCCTGCTAGGAGATCAGAGATCAGAGCTCCCCCACCCCCTCAACCACTGGTAGGAACGGTTAGATGTCAACTCCCCTGTGACGTGTCCTTTGATCCAAGGTATCATCCCATCAAGTTTGGTTGAGATTGGCCCAAGGATCTTGGAGGAGTTTGCCAACAAATAAACAGACAGACATTCCGCTTTTATATTTTCCTTTTATCATTGTATTTTAACCTTTCCTGTACTATGAAAACAGATAGAAAGTACTCACTTAATAAATCTTCCATTACTTTGTTTGCTACATCTGTCTTTAATGGACTCAATCTCCCTTATCCATTGCTAAATCATTTGGTATTCTTGCCTCTGATTCAAAAATTGTTGGTTCAAATGCTCACTGTGAGACTTGAACACATTGTCTAAGTTTGCAATTCAGTGCAGTACTGAAGGAATGTTGTAGTGTTGCCTGTTGAGAAGGTAAAAAATTGAGGCTCTTGGGGAGTTGTAAAAGATTCCTTGGCACTTTTTGAAAATATTCAGAGAGTTCTTCTTGTACCAACACTTATCCCTCAACCAACACCAGAAAGGCAGATTAATCATAGAATGGCCTACTCCTGTGCTGTAACCATTCAGCCCGTAGAACCTTTGCTGGCTCTCTGTAAGCTCAATTTAGGTAGTCCCACTCTCTTGTCCTTTCCCTGTAGCCCTGCAAATCTTAACTGCACTGCTGTAGATAAACACAAAAGTCATTTTGCACAACGATATCTTAATTACACCTCAAAAGTAATTCATTGGATGAGAGGCAGTTTGATACACCACGGGGCCATGAAAGATGTAGATGTATGCAGGTTTGACCTTTCTATTGTGGTTTAAGGTGTGTTATATAATGTCTGAACCGCAGTGTCAGGAAAACTGTATCAAGGTATCATGGTTCATGAGCATGTTGGAAATATGGATATGAATGCAATGCTTCCTGCCCAGTTTCTACTCATGATTATTAAGAAATTATTTACACCCAAGCAGAAAGTAAACCTTCAGTGACATGAAGGCCTCACCTACTCTATCTTAGCCATATACTCCAGCCAGTATAACCCAGTGTGCACTATCCACTTCCCTGATACCAGGTTGTTGCTTTCTCCTGCACATATCACTGATATACTGGATAATTTTCTTTTAAGCCATTACTTCTCTGCTCTCTGAAACTCCCTCACAGGATCCCCACCACCTTGCCATTTTCCTTTATGTCTTCAAAACTCCTCATGACCAGCGAGTCTGGGATACCTACTGCCACCTGACACAGAGTACACAGGATCTGTCAGTAGAAAGGGTCTCATAACAGTTTTAGAAGTTCCCCCACCCCCAATGATCTGCACGTGCAAAATCTTTCTCCCTGAGTTTCTGCTCCAAGGCACAGTTTGGCTTCAGTATTGGGCAGACTTGTCTATGTCCAGGCTGTTGGAGGATGGCCAGGTTTCAAACAGTAGAGTGTTCATTGTTGTATTGATCCCCTCGAGTGATGTACTTTATGCTTGCTTACAGGTCAAATTGCACAGTTACAGCTGTGTATACACATACTAGCAGAATGTAGCCTTTCACCGTATCCCAGTGAGCGATAATTTGGAGCTCTCTCCTTTAACCCTTTAGTTTATCCACAATGCATGGTCTAAAGCACCTTCTTTTCTTAATTATTAAATTAATAGTATGTATCCAAAATAAGTAAGTCACAGTTTCTGAAGCGGGCCATCTGCACCGTGCTGTTTAATACTGAACTCCTGTTGTTGTGCGAGTGAACTCACTGATGCTTTTCAATATGCAAATTGCCAGGCAGCCGGAACAAAAATGCAAACTCAGAATATGTTAAACAAACGATTAACTGTAGGTGTCAACAGTTAAGCAAACATTTCGATATATATATACACACACACATATTATACACACACATATTACAGGAAAAGCAAGATATAAAATGAGTGAACTTACCAATTCCACTATCATCAATATTCCAATGGAGGATTTCAGGAAATGGACATCCACTCCGATTGGGGAGAACCTGGGACTAACGTGAGTCCTCGTACTGGTCTGAGTGTTTACTTTATCTGGGAACTCTGCCATAGTGAGACAGGAGTTCAGTAGCTTCAAACTTCCGAAAGCAAACGTCGTGGATGCTTCAAATTAGAGTCAACGAAATGCTGCTGAACTTCATCTTCTCCCTCTAGTCCGGACACAATAACAGCCCATGTCTCTACCGGGAACCTGTTTGATGACTGCTCGCTATTGAGGGCGTTAACCAGAGTTAAAAACTGACACACATCTGACACCGCTTGGTTGCTGAACAAAATTCATCTCACCCCTTGTCAATTGTTTCCTGTCCTCTGCCGTCCAATCATTGCTTTCTAGAAACTTTCTATATAAATAACCTCAATGGTATTTGATCAGATTTTATGCCTTAACTCAATGTCTATCCTGCATTTCAGGCTTGCGATATGTGCATTATTTGAGCCATTAAGCTTCTCACACCGGCACTATTTCCCTCCTTTTTATTTTGCCCATCTTTCTGAGGTCACTGAAAAGCCTGACCAGGGGATATTGCAAACCAATGTTACTCAGGTCTTGATCCAATACATCGTTGTCTCTGTTACACTTTTGGTGAATTAAAGGTGAACTGGAATTTTGAAAAAATGTTGCAAACAGGTCATTGACACCTGTTAACTGGGGTTGTCCCTATTCACTGAAAGAAATATTTATAGAATAGTTCTAAAATGTACTTCCACTGCCTCCAATGTGTGGACTTTGTCACCATGTTGGCACCTTTGCAGTCAGATTGGAGTTTGTGCCCCATTAAATAAGCATAATAAAAGATAGTAAAAAGGCATTATGATTTTCCTCAGACTCAGGCCTTGTGCTTCTCTGACCGAAGAATAAGCCTATTCTGGGCACTCATGTGCTTCTCTGACCGAAGAATAAGCCTATTCTGGGCACTCATTCCCTTTACTCAACACTGCTCGCTATTTGTGAAGGAGTTGGGAGGAGGAACAAGGGGGAATGGCTTTGTCACGAAAGTATTCATGCTGATGAGGTTGGCTGAATAATGCTGCTTAGTGCCGATTAATTTCTTCATTTCTCTCATGTGGCATCCTCCGCCACTATTACTGACGTTGTTCATTCCAGTCGCTGGCTTTCACCACTATGTTGGGGTAGGGCATCAAAATAAGATGGAAGTTCAGTTTCCAAAATGGAGAATGTGGACTTGGAATTTAAGTTCAGTTAGACTAAGTGTACACACAATGAGCATGTAGTGAGCACTTCAATTGTTGCGCCCAGCTCTTTTCCAGTTAAGTAAATGGTTGATGGGGTGGAGAAGCCCTTGCAACCATAGAGTGTAATTTGTGCTCAAGGATTGTCCAATGAATCTTTCAAACCTTCCAAATTACAGAGACATTTAATTACCAAGCATGAAATATATAAGGACAGGCGGTGTTTGTTTTTAAGGCTAAGGAACTTGTCAGTGGTAAAGCAAGAATGAAATCCAAAACTATCATGGATAAAAACCTTGTATTCTCATCCGACTTAGTGGTGAGGAACACTGCCAAAGCAAAAAACATCACATCTGATTGCTGAGTAGTTGATAATATCACGAGCCATTGAAATCATATGGGGAATATTTATAGAGCAGAAGGCCAAGGAACTGGAAAATTTAGCAATGTGAAATGACACTGTCAAATAATGGATTGATTTACCATCATAGAACACACAGTTTTGCAATGGTTGGTTGTGCGACAAGGCCTTTGCTATACAACTTGCTGACCCAATATATCCCATTTGTTCTGCGGGGTTGCGGCATTGGCTGGAAACATTTCAGGTGTTGTGTAAAAAAAAAGCTACTACACCTCATGCTACTTGGACACATGGCTTTTTGCACCAATATGCACTTGTTGAGGAAGATATTAAACCAGGTTTTCATACTGTTTTTGGCACTCATTAATTTTATCAAATCCAGAGCAACAAACACCAGTTTGCAGCGTTCTGTGAGGTGATATTCAAAATCATGAGGGGTCTGGATAGAGTAGATAGGGAGAAACTGTTCCCATTGGTGAAAAGATCTAGAGCAAGGGGGCACAGGTTTAAAGTAATTGGTAAAAGAAGCAAAAATGATATGAGAAAAATACTTTTTCAAGTGGTTAAGGTCTGGAATACACTCCCTGCGACTGTGGTGGAGGCAGGTTCAATGGAGGCATTTGAAGAGAATGTGCAGGGTTGTGGGGAGAAGGCGGGAGAGTGGCACAAAGTGAATTGCTCATTTGGAGAGCCTATGCAGACACAATGGGCCGAATGGCCTCCTTCTGTGCTGTAATAATTCTGTGATGCAGAGCACAATTCCATGCTAAAGCATACAGAGGTGAAATGGCTATTTCAAGGCAGAATGCTCATGTGTATATTTAATTTCAAGGAAGAAGTATGTACAACCTGAACTTGCCAAGGTGCTGAATAATGATGTGTGACTGGCTAAACTTGCAGATATGTTCAGTGAAATGGATAGACTGAATCAAACTATGCAAGGTGGGAGAAGGTGGAACACTTTTCACCCCATGTGAAAGAATTGATGCATTAAAAGGAAACCACAAATCTGGAAAATTTCCATCTCTTGGGGAGTGTTTGAGTTCTTACATTCAAGAAAAAAATGTTGACTTAAACATGATCAAACCAGCTGGTAGTGCATCTTTCTGGCGGATAAAACAAACTTAATACTTATTTTCCAGAATTCACAATGGGACAATCTGCTACACACTTAGGGGCTACAAAGCTCCTTTAGTAAGAATATTGAAGCTAAATTGCCACCCTTTATCCCATCAAAACTCTCAGAAAAGCTAATTGAAATTGCATCAGAAAGCTTCCTCAGAAACAAGTTTAGTGAGATAATTTTGGATACATCTTAGTGTGAATGCGCTGATGTATTCAGCCCTGTTTCTTCTTCTGCAGCACTGCAAGTGCTGGGCCCATTTAGCACAACCTGTTTATGTGAAGCCGGATTTTCAGCTATTAATCAATGAAAGCAAAGCACTGAACCAGAATAAATATTGAACATGACATGTGCATCTGCTTGTCAAAGGTACATCCATGTCTATACAGAATTCTTGCTCAGCACCAGCACCAAGTTTCACATTTAAGCAAAACAAAGGTAATAAATATATATAGCAAATGGTATAACTAATTTTATACAAAAAAATACTTATCATATTACAGGGGGTCTGTGGAATTTTTATAACACAGAGGGGGAAGGCTCAGAAGCAAAAAGCTTGAAAACCATTAAACCAATAGAAACAGATAAGTGACTCGATTTTGGGCTCAGCTGTTGCTCAGTGGTAGCTCTCTTGCCCCTGAATCAGAAGGCTGAGGCCCTAGTCCCACTTGACATACTTGAGCACATAATCTAGGATGACACTTCACTCCAATACTGAGGGAGAAAGGCACTGTTGGAGGTGTAGTCTTTTGGATGAGTTGTTAAACCAAGGACTCATCTTTCCTCTCAGGTGGCATCATTTGAATTCTCCTGTGTCCTAGCCAATATTTATCCTTCAATCAACATTTAAATGACTGCAGAGATTCACTATGTTGTACGGGTGTCTACAATTTAAAAGTGCTTCACTGGTTGCAAAGTGCATTGGTACATTCTGATGTCACAAGGTTCCGGATTCAAATCCCACTCCAGGGCCCCGAGTACAAAAATCAATGCTGTCGCTCTAGTGCAGCAATGAAGGAATGCACTGTCGGAGCTGCTGTTTTTCAGATGAGACGTTAAACCGAACCTCCATTTGCCTCCTTGGGTAGATGTAAAAAATCACAAGGCACTATTTCAAAGTACAGGGGAACTAGCCCTGGTGTCTTGGCCAATATTTATCCCTCAATCATCATCACAAAAACATATTATCTGGTCATTATCACATTACTGTTTGTGGGAGTTTTCTGTGTGCAAATGAGCTGCCATGTTTTCTACATTACAACAGTGACTATACTTCAAAATTACTTAATTGGTTGGAAAGCACTTTGAGACATTCAGTGATTGTGAAAAGCACTGCGTAAATGCAAGTCTCTCTCTCTCATGGCAGGTGTTGCATAAATGCATTTGTTTTTCATAGTTGAATTCAAATCATCTCATTTATTGCTGGAATCCCATTTGCATGCTGACCATGTTATTTATTACTCTGTTTATCAAAATCTCTTCGTGCTCATGACTAAGGAATTGGACTTTTCAATAGTGTGACGTTTTTATTTACATGATTTACTATCTGATTCGTGAGTTGGAAAAAACCATTGCAAAATAAGTCAAGAAAAAAGGTCAATTTCACACGACACCAACCTACTAAAATGGAAACACTTCATGGAAAGTATATTTTCAATAAGTTCGATATTCAGTGAATTGTATAATTCTTCTTGACGTCTAATCAGGTGAATGTTGTAATAAATGAGACAGCCTCCAACCCCAAGAACTGAAAGCTTGACAAACAATAATGAAACGCTGATTGGAAGACACGAGTAACATACCCAAAGTTCAAGAGAGTCGGGGCACAGAGGTGAGTATGGTGGCCATTACCAAGGAGAAGGTGCTAGGAAAACTGAAAGGTCTGAAGGTGGATAAATCACCTGGACCAGATGGATTACACCCCAGAGTTCTGAAGGAGATAGCTGAAGAGATAGTGGAGGCGTTAGTGATCTTTCAGGAATCACTGGAGTCAGGGAGGGTCCCAGAGGACTGGAAAATCGCTAATGTAACCCCCCCGTTTAGGAAGGGAGTGAGGCAAAAGACGGGAAATTACAGGCCAATTAGCCTGACCTCGGTCATTGGTAAGATTTTAGAGTCCATTATTAAGGTTGAGATTTCAGAATACTTGGAAGTGCATGGTAAAATAGGGCAAACTCAGTATTGTTTCATCAAGGGGAGGTCATGCCTGACAAATCTATTAGAATTCTTTGAGGAGGTAATGAGTAGGTTAGACAAAGGAGAGCCAATGGATGTTATCTACTTGGGCTTCCAGAAGGCCTTTGACAAGGTGCCGCACAGGAGGCTGCTCAGTAAGATAAGAGCCCATGGTGTTAGAGGCAAGGTACTAGCATGGATAGAAGATTGGCTGTCTGGCAGGAGGCAGAGAGTGGGGATAAGGGGGTCCTTCTCAGGATGGCGGCCGGTGACTAGTGGAGTTCCGCAGGGGTCAGTGTTGGGACCACAACTTTTCACTTTATACATTAGTGATCTAAATGAAGGAACTGAGGGCATCCAGGCTAAGATTGCAGATGATACAAAGATAAGTGGAGGGACAGGTAGTATTGTGGAGGCGGGGAGGCTGCAGAAGGATTTGGACAGGTTAGGAGAATGGGCAAAGAAGTGGCAGATGGAATACGACGTGAGGAAGTATGAGGTCATGCACTTTGGTAGGAAGAATAGAGGCATAGACTATTTTCTAAATGGGGAGTGAATTCAGAAACCTGGAGTGCAAAGAGACTTGGGAGTCCTAGTCCAGGATTCTCTTAAGGTTAACTTGCAAGTTGAGTCGGTAGTTAGGAAGGCAAATGCAATGTTGACATTTATTTCGAGAGAACTAGAATATAAAAGCAGGGATGTGCTGCTGAGGCTTTATAAGGCTCTGGTCAGACCACATTTAGAATATTGTGAGCAATTTTGGGCCCCGTATCTCAGGAAGGATGTTCTGGCCCTGGAGAGGGTCCAGAGGAGGTTCACGAGAACGATCCCAGGAATGAAAGGCTTAACATATGAGGAACATTTGAGGACTCTGGGTCTATACTCGATGGAGTTTAGAAGGATGAGGGGGGATCTGATTGAAACTTACAGAATACTGAAAGGCCTGGATAGAGTTGACGTGGGGAAGATGTTTCCATTAGTAGGAGAGACTAGGACCCGAGGGCACAGCCTCAGAGTAAAGGGGAGATCTTTTAGAACAGAGATGAGGAGAAACTTCTTTAGCCAGAGAGTGGTGATTCTATGGAATTCATTGCCACAGAAGACTGTGGAGGCCAGGTCATTGAGTGTATTTAAGACAGAGATAGATAGGTTCTTGATTGGTAAGGGGATGAAAGGTTACGGGGAGAAGGCGGGAGAATGGGGTTGAGAAACTTATCAGCCATGATTGAATGGCGGAGCAGACTTGATGGGCCGAATGGCCTAATTTCTGCGGCTATGTCTTATGGTCTTTAATCACTCAGATAGCACTGTGATAAAGTAAATCAAAAGCAGTTACCTCATGATTGTGGGACCAAAGATGGGGGAGGGAACCTTCCTGGAAATTTTTATTCGTAGTTGTGATTCCTTTTGAACGGTTTTTAAATCAAACAATTCAGTGTAAAAATTTCAATTTGTTTACATTTACACAATTGGAAAACATTTCACTCAACTGTGATGCACTTCCTCCATTGGTTCTGTTACATGTTGTATGTAAAAACTGAGCCTTACAGACTAGGTTCCGGTTCTTGATTCTTGGTCTGTTGTTACCTGCTCTTGGCCAGGATAGCCATCGTAGTGCTCCAATTCTGGCATGTCCCCACCCTGAGCTCAGGAAAGAAATGTCATCCAGGGCTCCTACTTCTGTCGCTTCTCCAGTGACTCTTGCAGTAGTGTCAATACTGACCGACAACGGCCTCAAGTTTGGCTGTCATACACCAGTATATTGTTCACAAATTAAAGATGACCATTTGGATGGCCTGAAGATGAGTACTGCCAAGCACCAGAGTAATCATATAACAATGGTCCTTTCATAGATAGTAGCTGATTCCAATTAGTAGCCGGAGCTAAATACACTCAGACTCATCAAGGGTGAATGGGAAGTTCTACTATCTGGTAAAAAGAACCTAGCGATCTAGCAGAAAGCTACCCTTGTATTGTTTTGCTTCCATAAAAATCACAGGAATTACCAAATGACAAGCAAGTATGGTTTCAATCAAGTAATTAAATTTATTTATTGTGCTTTCTTAGTATATGTCTAAGGGATTGCAGAAAAAAATGAAGCTTGATCTGTCACCTATTAGTATAGGTAAAATTAAAATGTGCTTTTGACACCTAAATCAGGTGAGTTTTAACAGGAATTCAATGAGGACTAGATAAATCTGGAAATGGTTCCAGGGTTAAAGGAAGCAACAGCTTGTGAAGAATGGCTTCTAAGCTGAGGAATTAATTTTCATGAGGACAGTACCATTTTTGCAGATAAAAGTATGACTGTGGCTTTCCACCCTGTGTTCAGACAGGAATGGGTGGTGGATGTGGGTGCTTGGGTTGGAGGCTCTTTGTTGGAACACTGTGCTGGAAGAGAAGTCGGTGCCTTGGAGTACATCTTTTCTCTTCTCTCCTAATTCTTAGGCTCCTTCTCGAGTCTTTTAAGCTATGTGAAGTGCCATGGGGCAATTTACTACATTAAAGATGATATACAAGTGTAAGTTGTTGAAATGGTGTCAGGCATGGTAAATTTCTAGAGTTTTAACCTTGTCAAACATAGTCCCTGGAAGCAGAATGACACTGCAGAGTTTATGATAGGTTTAAACATAATCTCAAAAAACATTAATAATAAGAAAAATATAACCCATTACCACAGAAGTGGTTTATTTCCATATAAATATCACATGGTTGGGTTACATCAAGTAACTTGAGAAATTTTGACAAGAGGTGTCCATAGGACTGTAAATAATACAAAAAAGGCCAGGTTAACCACACCTTTCAAATACTAACATGATCTTTAAACTACACACTAAGCACAGTATACATTATAAACACTAGTTACAGGAGTGCCTTCAATGTAAACAAGTGAAACCAAGGACTGTGGAGACAAATGCGTAATTGAGGTTAACAGATACCTGCATGTAAAACGCTCAACTTTGCACTTCAGAAGGACTTGGCGCTCACTGCTTAGAAAGTGATGCCTTAAAGAACGGCGGATAAAAGCTCACCCGGTTTACAGTGAACTATGTAATCATTGGTATATGGACAGGAATTAGAAGTTCAAATTTAGGAGTTCAGATGAGATCAGACAAACATGAAGTGACGTGTGTGGATGCTGAATGTCACCTGAAGCTTGAAATTAAGTCACAGATGATAACTAATTCCCACATATTCATGATAAAACCCAAACATTACAGGTATGGATTATTAACATTTTCTTACAATTTTAAGCTGGGAGTGCCAAGTATAGTTATGAAGTATTATGCTGGATTGGAAAATTCAACCAGAGCTGATTTACAGATGAACACATTTTGCTGTTGCACATGTGCAAACAGTTTTGGAATGTGTCCAACCTAAAGCAATACCGTAAGGATTGTTTGTGGACTTACTACTGTGCTTTCCTCCTTCGCAGTGATGCCATTAAATTCCCTTAGGTAATTTTTTTCCTGCTTCAGACAGGCTAAACATTAATTACAAAATATACACTTCACTGGAGGATGAGCTTAAAAATAAGAAAGTTGGGATAGAAAGGGAGAAAATAAATGGCCAATTGGCAAAACTGAAACAGGATAAAACCCCAGGTCTAGATGGTATGCACCCATGCAAAAATGAGAGAGGAGATAGCAGAAGCACTAGATACAAATAATCTACATAAATCCATATCCACAGGAAAAGACTGGTGGAAATCCAATGTTGTTCCTATATACAAAAAAGGGGAATAGAACAAACCTTGGAACTATAGACCAATCAGCTTAGTTTCAGTGGAAGGAAAGATACTGGAATCGGTACTAAAAGGAGCATTAGAAGAGCATCTAGAAACAGAAAATAAAACATAGCATGGATACTGAAAGGCTCAGTCATGCTTAACTAACCTGATGGGATTTTTTGAAGAGGTAACAGAAAGAGTGGATAAGGGTAATGCAGTAGATGTCATATACTTGGATTTTCAAAGAGCCTCTGATAAGTGAGTCACAACAAAGGTTAGGTTATGTGGTGTTAGGGGACAAATAGCTGAATGGATAGAAAATTGTGTAGAAAAAAATATAAAGCAGAGAGTAGGGGTAAAACATAGTTATTCAAATTGGAAGAAGGTAGAAGGCGGTGTTCCACAAGGATCACAGCTGAGGTCATTGTCACAGTTTACATTAATGAGTTGGACTTAGAACAATTAACTCAATTTGTAGAAGATACCAAATTGGGGGGGGGGGGGGGGGGGGCAGATGAGGGGTACATACAGCTTTCATCAAGGAAGTGTACAACATAATACATTATAAAACTTGCAGACTGAACAATTAACAAGTCAAATAAATCGTGAGGTGAGCCACTTTGGTAGAAAAAATAGAACATTACCTAGACCTTGGCAAATAAAAGGTATTAGGTCCAAGTACAAAGGAATAGAAGAGAACAAATTAAAAGCTGCACCATAGTTAGCAAAAATTTAAAGAAAGGACTGGTATTTAACTCTAGGGGTACAGAATTTTAAAGTACAGAAGTTGTGTTAAACTTCTGCAGGATCCTGCACAGGTCGCACT
Source organism: Cetorhinus maximus (assembly GCF_964194155.1). Classification (NCBI taxonomy): domain Eukaryota; kingdom Metazoa; phylum Chordata; class Chondrichthyes; order Lamniformes; family Cetorhinidae; genus Cetorhinus; species Cetorhinus maximus. The sequence continues at coordinate 97,574,707 of NC_135884.1, forward strand.
TGAGTACCATGCACAATTCTGGTCTCTATAAGAGGAAATAGAAGCACTGGAGAAAAGAGCAATAACGATTTAGCAAAACAGAAATTATAGCTATCAGGAAAGAATGAACATGTGGGTGCTTCTTTCTTTACAGAAAAGAAGACTGTGGAGACCTGTTAAAGTATTCAATATAGGTTGGATAGAACTGTTTCCATGAGTGGGGGAATCCAAAAATGGGAGGCCATAAATAAAAGATGGGGAAATGAGAAAAAATTTGATTACACAGAGGTTAACATGTGGAACTCGACTAGACAGGTATGGGAGATAAAGGAATAGAAAGATATGCCAAAAGATTGAGATCAGATGGATAAAATGACTGGAGACTTGTATAGTGAACAAACACCAGCATAACTGGTTGGGCCAAATGGCTTGCATCCATGTTGTATATTCTATATTTTTGAATGTTTCAGTATTGATAATGACAATACAAATAGGAAAAATAATGGATGCCTGAAAACCGCCCATTAATCACTTAAGGCTATGTAAATAAACTCCTGATCCCAGTATCAACAAGAAGCTACACAATTTAAGTTGTACACAATTTTGACTCCAGACATTTTGTTCTTGGCAAAACCAATAACTACATAGAGCCTCATGAGAGATGTGTTTGCGTATCTGGGGAGTCATACAACCCAGCAAGGTGTCTTATTTCATCAGGGTTAGGTACATCTCAGCTGAAGTTGGGAGTGGGGGTGGGGGGGCGCATTGTGGATACTACAATTGACCTCAGTCCCTTGGGTTAGGGAAGCAAAATATAGCCAGGTATTTGCTCTTGGTCACCATCCAGCAGCCTGTGCTTGACGTGGACCTAAAAATCTCCTGTAGTTAAACAGCCAGGCTCACATGGAAAAATGGGCACTACAACTTCATCCTTTGAAAAGGCAGCAACACCTTTTCTCCTTGGGGTGAAAGCTGGTAATAAAAGGATATATAAATCTGTCCCAATGGGCAGTAAAGAATCAGCACATGTATGGGCAGGAATGTTGATGTTTGCATTTCCACAAAGGTCAACTTCACTCTGTTTACACTCTTGCCTTCCTCTCATTAAGGCAGGTTGAGTTACACAGATGCAAGCAGCTCTCGATTACTTCACAGATAAGCCTAGCCTAAAGTGCACTGTGTACAGTACACTGATGAGCCACTTATTTAAACAGAACTTGATCTTGTGTCCAATTACACATATCAGGCAGGGAGGCTGTTTTCATCTCTTCACATCCTTCCCTTGGAGAAGAGTGTGAAGGGAGCAGTGGAAGGACTCACAGACTGATTAACAGTCTGACAGGCTACAACGTGAACCCTCTTTCTGTCTTCATACCAGTTGATACAGTAGTTAGCCCTATACAGTGGGAGGGTTTTGTGGGCTCCCATAAACCCATATAATATAGTTGGGGAGGCACTAAATCAGAGCTCCAGTCACTACTCGCAAAGGAATGGAGTTGGTTTCAAAGTTTGCACCTTCTGACTCTACCAGTAAGTCAAAGGTTCACTCCAAAAGAACAGAGATCACTAGATAGCAATCAGGAGCAGGAACCACCGGCAACTTTCCATTCCCTCCCCACAAACCACACCCCCACCACCATCTCTCCTAAAGCCTGGACATACACAGGTCATTCATGTTACTTATCAACTCTACATAGATCATTGCTCAAACTTGGGGCCCTTCCTAGTCTAAATGCTCTGTGCCACATCTGATCCATTGAGTTACACTGCAGAGTGCCTGACCTTGTGTCTGTACAAACTAGATAGATTGTGTATGTTATTAAGCATTTTAGTTTTTAAATGTTCTGCTGATATTTCAATTGTATCTAGAAGCGAAAGTCTTCCTATTACTATCTTTTCTTTTAAACTATAAATATTTCTGACATTGAGTTAGAAATGTCTGGAGAAGTTAATGCCAGCTGCAAAAGACAGCAATGAAAATAGCTATGTTATTCACAGCTATCACTCAACATGAGAGTTGCAATAGTGTAGATGGAGTCAAAAGCTGCATTTATTCAGAGCTGTCATTTTGAAAAAGTTCTTAAAAATTGGAACAAAAAGCTAGTAGCTGCAAAGTCATCTCATTGGAAGCCAATAATATTCTGGAATATTTAACAAGTGTATTGCTTTAAAAGCTGAAGTGCAGAGATCAGTTAGTAGCTGGGCCATGGGAACAGTGCAGGCACAGAGCAGTAGGGCTACTGTTCATGTGGAGGATTATTACCAACACAGCGAGGCCAAAGTGCTGTCTCCACATTGCAATTTATATGTAATTCAATACAATATCCAAAAGAGGAAGCATGGTTAACCTTCCAAGTGTGATTCTCTCATTAGAACTGATGTTCCTTCATAGTTGCTGTTGACCAGCAAGAAAAAAAGGGGAGAACAGAGAAGTCAACAGTCCAGATATGTGAAGTGCCGTACATTCACTACAACACCAGTGATGGGATCAATAACTTGTGAACTGATTTTAAAATGCTGAAATGAGATGTCAGAGTCCCATATACTTCGCAAAAGGCCCGACTGTCAACCACATGAAACTTCATTGTAAAGAAAATACATAACTGCTGAACAGATGCCAAAGTGAACGGGGGAATCTAGCAGGAAAACTGGAGACATAGCTACAGCCTGAAATTTGTTTGTGTGTTAAGAACTGAGATCTAAAAAGTATTCGCAGGGGCAGAAATAGAGCTTTATTTTTAAACCTGTGTTGAATTTGGTTTGCAGCATTTTATGACTGTAACTTTCAATTTTGTGTGTGGAGGACTCTAAGGAAATATTAACAGACTCCTGGGGAACTCCCAACTCTAAATCTTATTTTCCGAAAGCATTAGCCAAAAAAAAAAGTGCATTATACCTGAAAAAGTTTTTTCAAAAATAGCGACAAAAATAGGATATTAAGAGACCCATTTACCCTCTACTCCTCTGGTTTCAATGTTCAGAAATGCCAAATAATTAACATCCGTAAATGAAGCTTTAAAGGACTGCCAGTTAAGAGAGAGACACAATCTAACAATCCTTCAGTTTACCATCATTTGAGGTTGTGTACAATTGTCCGCTCATGCACACAGCTGGGATTACACCCAAACTAGAATGGAGTCAGTAACCAATCCTGCAGCCTTTCTCCATTCTTCCTCTGATGCCATAACAGTATTTCAAGTATTTCATTTCCCAAGGTGAAGACCCGTCAGAACTCAGTCATATTCTGAACCAATAGTAATACTGAGCTCTTCTCCCAAAATGTGCGTTTCATGAAACCATTTATTCGTGTCCAGCACAACTAAGAGGAAGAGGAAAACAAAGTTACAACAGCAATGGCCAAGCTATTTCAGTGTGTACCATCTGTTTACTTATTTAACAGGGTAAGCATTAGAATTACTTATTTAACAGGGTAAGCATTAGAGATGCATAGTGATGCAAATTGCCCAGTGATGCTGTACAACATACAAGATTTGCAGAACATCATATGTATGTACACAGGAGCTGTAATATAAGTAGCAACTTATTGTCGGCAACATGGATCAACTGCAGCCAAACCCCAGAAAAAAGATTAATATAATACAAAGTACAGTCTTTCTGCCTGATCCTCCCTACAATAAAAATGAGCTGGGATATGTAAACTGTCTTGCATGCACACATGAGCACTCATTCGGATAATAACATCTTGATTCTTATGCAAGATGTTCCTTTTTAAGGACCTGACCAAGTAACTCACCTCCTGACTCCCCAAAGCCTGTCCACCATCCAAAGGGTACAAGTCTGGAACACTCTCCATTTGCCTGGATGACAGCAGCTCTAACAACACTCAAGAAGCTCAACACCATCCAGAACAAAGCATCCCACTTGATTGGCACCCATTCCACCACCTTAAACATTCACTACCTCCAACTCATCCTTAAACATTCACTTCCGGCACAGTGGCAGTGTACCATCTACAGGGTGCATGACAGCAACCCCCAACCTCCATCTGCTGGCCTTGTCCTTCCAGGTGGTGCATGGGAACATCACCACCTGCAAGTTCCCCTCCAAACCACACACCATCCTCACTTGGAACTATATCGCCGTTCCTTCACTATCACTGGGTCAAAATCCTGGAACTCCCTAACAGCACTGTGGGCATACCCATACTACATAGGACAATGAGGGATGGGTAATAAATTCTGGCCTAGCCAGCGATGCCCACATCCCATGAAAGAATAAATTTAAAAAACATAATTAAAGGTTAATTTATTTTAATGCTTTGTTCTAAAAGCCTTAGAGTTCAAGATCAAGCACTTTACTCTTCATTCTATAACAACACATCAGTAAAAGTGCATCAGTGACTTCTTAATATTTATGTGTTTAGAAACCTAAATCTCAAATCACGCACTTCCTCCAACTATTGTGTATTCACTTGAGTTAACAGAAATAAACAGCTAAATTAGTTAGCAAGTACACATTTTCAGCCAAGTGATTTTGAGGTGGATATACTGAATAACTTTAACTACTTCACTCAGGCTAACTGCAACAAGTTAGAGGAATGAATTGTTGCACAAAATTCATGTTGCTGCGAAATCCACAGTTCAGTGTTTTACTCTTAAAATAACGTGGGACTTCAGGAGTCAACACTGCGCAATTACTGAACCACTTAATTAGTGATTTTCCTAATGGCAAATCTGACAAATTACATCATGACACAGATCTAATAATGTGTGTAGGGAGAGTGAGAGAGTCATTTTGATGTGACTGCTATTGGGAACAACTGTAGTGAATAGAGGCATCATTAAACAAGCTGGAAGTCACAGCTTTTTTTGGGTTTTTCTTTTTGACGTGCCATCACCATAAATACGAGTTCACTGTAAAGTGGCCTTACACCATAACTAACACCAAATGTTTGTTCAGTAGAGACTTCTGACTGAGACCTAATAGTGTTATCTGCTCTGTGTGACTTCCGTTAACACTTTTCAAGTCAAAATTTCTTTAAATTTGTATTTCTCAGTTACAATGCAAATCATTCCTAAAAAGGAAATCTGCACTTAAAGTGCAAATAATGGTTTACTAAACATGCTACAAGCTTCCCAGCAACAGTTAAGTCATTATATTATGTATCAGCTGAAACCATAGAACGCTTATTGTATAATGGTGAGTAAATGTCTGAGCATAATCAACGAGTGCTCACGGGCAATTTGACCAAGGATGCATCACAGGTGGCCTTTGGACTATTCCACCTCAGGGTGCCCTAACACGGGCTTTAAAAAGAATAGCACCAAAATGCATTAACAGGGAAAGAGCTATAGAGCCAAATGGCCGCTTTGAAGTGTATTTGCTGTTGTAATGTAGGCAACATGGCATCACAAATATACTGGTTGAGGGATAACTATTAGCCTGGGCACCAGGAAAACTCGCCTGCTCTTCTTAGAATATTGCCATGGGATCTTTTAGGTCGACTTGGTGGGGCCTCAATTGTCTCATTTGAAAGACAGAACCTCTAACCAAAACTGGCATTTTTATAGCACCTTTAACATAGTAAAATGTCCAAAGGTGCTTCACAGGAGTGTTATCCGTCAAAATTTATTGCTGAGATGCATAGAGAATTTAGGACAGGTGGCCAAAAGCTTGGTCAGGGTTTGTAAGGAGCAACTTAAAGGATGAGAGAGAGGTAGAGAGGTTTAGGGCTGAGGCAGCTGAAGGCACGGCTGCCAGTTGTTGAATGTTGGAAATTGAGAGCGTGGAAAGGAATTGGAGGAGTGCAGAGTTCTCGAAGGGTTGCAGGGCCAGAGATGGGGAGGGACGAGGCCATGGAGGGATTTCAACACATATCCAGACTGGGAACCAATGGAGGTCAAGTGAACATGGGTGAGGATGGATGAAGCTTGGTGAAAGTTGGGATATGGGCAGCAGAGTTTTAGTTCAGCTCCAGTGTATGGACGGTGGAAAGGGGGAGGCTGGCCAGGACAGCACTGGAATTGTTGAGTCCAGGGGAAACAAAGACATGGATGAGAGTTTCAGCAGCAGATGGACTGAGGCAGAGGTGGAAACTGGCAATATCGAAGGTGGAAGTGGTGGTCTTGCCAATGGAGAGGACATGGGGTTGGAAGTTCAGCTCAGGATCAAATAGATCACTAAGGTTGCAAATCCTTCAGTTCAGCCTCAGACAGTGGTCAGGAAGGGAGGTAGAAATGGTGATCAGGGAAACACTACTTCTAACAAAACATGACCAGTTGCAGAAGATAACTAAAGGGCACACCACATCAGTAAATACAGGATAGTCAGAGAGCGGAGGGATTGGAGACATGCCTCTAAAATTTTCGCTCCTGCCCCAGTGGTGGCACTTGTGAATCAATTAACTTGCAACCTGCATATCTGTAGTGATATAGTGCATGGAGATACAGTAAGGGGCAACACAAAACCATATTCCCCGTCCTACTAATGATCTTTCAGTTTGGTCACTCAGTGAGACATCTGAAACTGCAGGCAAGAAGCTGAGAATTAAGAAATGAGTACAAATGACTTTAACATGCAAATCTTTAATATTTTATTCATGTATAATAATTTGAAACTGAAAATGATATATCAAAACTAAAAGCTTTCTAATAAAGTTGTACACTAATGATCTGGATAAAGGCATCAGGGAATAGTCTGCAGGTTTGTGGATGACACCAGGATGAGTGGGAGTTGGGATCTTGGCTGCCAGCAGACCTACATGCAACGGGGCAACTGGAATTGGGCCCCTGTCTGGCTTTCAGTATCGACAATAAAGTATAAAGCATTTGGGCAGGGGCAATTCCGGGCATGGAATGTGGGCCGGGGCAATTCCGGGCATGGAGTGTGGGCCGGGGCAATTCCGGGCATGGAGTGTGGGCCGGGGCAATTCCGGGCATGGAGTGTGGGCCGGGGCAATTCCGGGCATGGAGTGTGGGCCGGGGCAATTCCGGGCATGCATAACTATGCCGGGGCAATTCCGGGCATGGAGTGTGGGCCGGGGCAATTCCGGGCATGGAGTGTGGGCCGGGGCAATTCCGGGCATGGAGTGTGGGCCGGGGCAATTCCGGGCATGGAGTGTGGGCCGGGGCAATTCCGGGCATGCATAACTATGCCGGGGCAATTCCGGGCATGCATAACTATGCCGGGGCAATTCCGGGCATGCATAACTATGCCGGGGCAATTCCGGGCATGCATAACTATGCCGGGGCAATTCCGGGCATGCATAACTATGCCGGGGCAATTCCGGGCATGCATAACTATGCCGGGGCAATTCCGGGCATGCATAACTATGCCGGGGCAATTCCGGGCATGCATAACTATGCCGGGGCAATTCCGGGCATGCATAACTATGCCGGGGCAATTCCGGGCATGCATAACTATGCCGGGGCAATTCCGGGCATGCATAACTATGCCGGGGCAATTCCGGGCATGCATAACTATGCCGGGGCAATTCCGGGCATGCATAACTATGCCGGGGCAATTCCGGGCATGCATAACTATGCCGGGGCAATTCCGGGCATGCATAACTATGCCGGGGCAATTCCGGGCATGCATAACTATGCCGGGGCAATTCCGGGCATGCATAACTATGCCGGGGAAATTCCGGGCAAGCATAACTATGCCGGGGCAATTCCGGGCAAGCATAACTATGCCGGGGCAATTCCGGGCAAGCAAAACTATGCCGGGGCAATTCCGGGCAAGCAAAACTATGCCGGGGCAATTCCGGGCAAGCATAACTATGCCGGGGCAATTCCGGGCAAGCATAACTATGCCGGGGCAATTCCGGGCAAGCATAACTATGCCGGGGCAATTCCGGGCAAGCATAACTATGCCGGGGCAATTCCGGGCAAGCATAACTATGCCGGGGCAATTCCGGGCAAGCATAACTATGCCGGGGCAATTCCGGGCAAGCATAACTATGCCGGGGCAATTCCGGGCAAGCATAACTATGCCGGGGCAATTCCGGGCAAGCATAACTATGCCGGGGCAATTCCGGGCAAGCATAACTATGCCGGGGCAATTCCGGGCAAGCATAACTGCAGGGCTGCATACTCAAGACTGCTGAGTGGGAGAAGAAGCTGGGAGTTACAGTTCATGAATCATTGCAGGTCCATGGCCAGTGTCTTGAGATAGTTTGAAAGAGGAATTAAATATAAAAGTAGAAGGGTAATCCTCATTTTGTACATGGCCTTAGTTCAGCCATCTCAAATATGGTGCCCGGTTTTGTTCCCTGAAATGGTGCAGAGATATCAAAGTCCTAAAATATTACGAGGAAGTTTACCAGGATGATACCAGAGACATGGGATTTCAGATATATGGAGGGATTGGAGAAGCTGGGATTGTTCTCATTACAGCAGAGGTGGTGGTAAGGGGAAACCTAATAGAGGTGTTCAAAATTATGAAAGGTCTTGATAGACTAAATAAAAAAACTGCTTCCAGTGGCAGAAGTATCCAAAGAACACAGATTTAAGGTAACTACCAAAAGAAGCAGAGGCAAGGATATTTTATTAATTTATTTTCCACAGTGAGATCTGGAGTCCACTGCCAGAGAGGGTAGTGGTCACAGATTCAATAGTAATTTACAAAAGGGAATGAGACAAATATTTGAAGGGGAAGTAAGGAGAAACTTTCATGTGGCAAAATGGTTCAGTAACTAGAGGTCACGGATTTAAAATATTTGGCAAAAGAATTAGAGATGACATGAGACACAGAGTTTTATTAAGATTTGAATATACTACCTGAAAGGGTAATGGAACAGGTTCCATAGGGACTTTAAAAGGCAGTTGGACATTTACTTGAAGAGAACTAATTTGCAGAGTAAAGGAACTAAATTGGACAGCTTTTTCCAAAGGGTCAATATGACAGGTTGAATGGTTACCTTCTGTGCTATAGGATTATGATCAGAAGTTAGGAAAGCATAGAATTAGACCAGGAAGTAATACCACCCAGACAACTATTGACCTTTGGAATAGGTTGCCTATATGTGTCATGAATGCGGATTCGCTGCAACCCTTTAAAAGGGATTTGAACATGAAGGTGGGCGATATCAGTCACCAAAGTCTCCTGGAGCTTATTTGACTGCATTTTTGATCGGAGAGGAATTTCCCAAAGGTTTTTTTCCAATATTAGCACAAAGTTTTCATTCTGGCTTCGTGTTTTTCCCAGGAGATTGTCTCTCTCAAGGATGGACTGATTTTTGTGTAGGTTGTACCATGTTGGGATGGGACCTGCTTCATGGGTTACCTGGTCTTTGTTTGCCTTTTTTATATCTCTAAGTAAAAAGATTAAATATACTATAGTGCAGTACAATAGCACTCCAAGTTCCACTGAAATAATTCTCTTACAGGTACAGTATGGCAACATTCACAGTCTCTAAAAAACTTACAATTACCAATTGCTGCAATGATTTTTTTTTAATACCAGAGTTTCTAAACAACTTACTTAGTATTCAATGTGATTCTTCATGTCCTTCAACTGGATTTTAAAAAATAAATAATTCATATTGTTCAGCCTCATTGGAGCTAGCGCATGACACAGTGTCTTGTATAAATGCAATTCTTTTTCTAATGAGTCTCTGTTTATAGCAGCAGTACATCACTGTTTATTTTGTAAATGGCATGAACGTTCCATGATTTGAGTGCCAGGGTGTGGATGTATGTGGAATATTATAAATAAAGAAACAGTTAAGCTTCAGTTTAGTATTTTGTTGCATCTTTCCTGTGTCTTCTATAAATAATAAGTGTCCTGGGACCGAGTGCTTCAGCCATCTGTTATGCGATTTGTGCCTTTACTTTGCATGATACACATGGAAGAACGTAGGTTAGCAGCTGGTTAGTAATGTGGTATTCTATAACAGTAACAGTGCAGCATGTGGCAGGTGCCTGTGGCTTTTTTTAACTCTATTATCTTTAACAAACAGAGAAACATCCTCTTAACACTAAAACAAATCATACCATTCCTACAAATCAAGCGCTAACTTGGCTGCAGTTCCACTACAATCGATGAGCTGAATCCCTGATCAACATGAATTCTTTGTTGGCCTCTCAGTTTGTGCTAATGAGGTTCTCTCTCCATTTAACCATTTATAGGATCCAAGTAGATGACTATAAATTATTTAAATATATTTGTTACTTCTGTTTCTCGATTTTGCCCCTTCCTTTACTAAAGCAGTATCTCACACTAGGCTAATTTTGCAACAGTGCCTACAGCCCTTTACTGATGGGTGCTACTAGACAGTGAGAGTTAACAGCCTTTTCCACCATATGCAGCATCACAGCAAAGAACATTCCTACTCAGCTGCTGTTCCTATACACGTACTTTTTTTAAAGTGCGGGGGCGGGGTAAACACAAGGATATCTCCAACCATTTTCTGGTCTTCCTTGCCACTCACATTCCCCTACCTCCTTCTAAGTACACATCCTTGGGAAAAGCTCTTCCCAGGTTACTCATACTTTCAAATTCTCAAGCGTCTGATCCAATCTTTCGCTACGGAATCACTACAGTGCAAATCTTGGCAGCTTTTATTTCTGCCCTCCTCCTTATGTTTTCCCTAGTAGGTCAATTGTCAGGCCTGCCCAGTCTCACAGCTGAGATCAGCTAATTTAGAAAAGTATTTAATCTGGGATATTGTCATGGTGCAATAGCTATCAGAGCTCTTCAGATTTGATCTAATGTGGCACTTGTACATCCTATAACGGTTGAGAGGCATTTTAAATAAGCAAAATCTGAAATGGAATTTGTTCTAATGTCACGACAATACTTTATTTCCTCTTTCCACATTCACTCTATACAAGGTGAATACAGCCTGTTTAGCTGGGTATCCATCCGTAGAATTTAGTTCAAAATACTATACTTTTTCAGAAGACGATGGTATAAATTGATTCCTTTATTTAGAAGCTATTTGGAGCGACTCTGTGCATACACAATCGGACCTCCTGTCTGTTGTGGTCATTTGATCTCCAGCTCAACAATAAATGTGCAATTCAAATATAATACTGCATTCAGGGAGCAGCTAAAACCCACCGACAGGCTGCCTTTATCTTTGATGTACAAAGTGAATTATCCAGTATTACACTTCAATAGCTCACTGGGCTAGATTACAATAGCAGCACAACCACTGTCGAAACAAGACTTGGGACATAGCCAATTGAAAGTCAGTGTGCAAATTAATCCCTGACTGACAATTGATTGCATAATAATAATTTGTAATGTTCTGTTTCCAGGCAGCGCAGTGTTTGATGACAAGCCTGAACTGTTTAATGCAATCAGATACAAATACAGGCCTGTGGGAACACTGGACTCAATGTATAATCTTTGTTCCTATAAGACTGTAAATTATAGCTGTAAATGTGAAGTTCAGGAGTCATCACTTCTTTCCAATGTTATAAATATCTGGGAGAGCTGCAAGAATGCTCATTGGAAGTATGCACAGTACCATTGTACTTACTGATCTGCCCAGGGTACACAATAGCTTCCAGAGAAGAGCATTCATAATAGCATTCTGCTGGAGGTTCCAGCTTCCAGTGTTTGATGCCCCTGATCTGGGCCTGCCACGAGGGATTATCTACATCATCAATCTAAAGGAAAATATAACAAGTTATTAAATCATTTTCACATCAAATGTAAGGAACACAGATGATTAAAGCCTAAAGGCCGTAATCTCTACATAGTAACAGGTCAGAAAGCTCAAGATTATAGGCTTGGGGCTAAGCCTATAACAGTAATGTGAAGCAGATGAAAGAAAATAAACTCATGTGATGCATTCACAATCTAGATGTTTGCAATTGTTTGAAACCTAACACGGCTTCAGAAAGTTGGAGTGCAATTTGGGTGTGAAGGCCCAAACTGACTCAAACACAGATAAACAAGACCCACTCCTCCAAGAACCCCTCTACATCATTCTGGTGTCAAGCCAGGCCCAAACTCTACATTAAGGCTACATCTGCGTACTAACTACTTCAGACCAACAGCTATTGTGTAAATGCACCACTAAAACCCATTCACTAAACAGATATTAAAGAAGAACTGAGGAATTTTTTAAAAAGAGATTCATGCACATTCATCTTCAAGATGAAACTCTTTCATATGAACATACAAATTTGGAGCAGGAGTAGGACATTTGGTCCCTTAAGCCTGCTTTGCCATTTGATAAGATCATGGCTGATCTGATTGAGGCCTCAAACTCTACTTTCCTGTCTACCCTCATAACCTTTGACTCTTTCCACTTAACCTTGCTGGAGATCAAACTTCATTGTACTTTCCTCCTACTCTGGGAATATGGCATTTTAAGTCTTAAGACCAGCAATATAATTAAATGGGCTTTATACAAGGACACTATTAGAAAGATGTAAAATGATTTAAAAATGTCAATCCAAGCATTCCTACAGCAAAGGAGAAAGGAAAATCTGAATCTTGTCTCAATGAACAGCAGACAGCCTGGAAACACAAGAGCAGCAAATTAAAACATCCACCCCTTGGGAACAGGATAAACATTTGGCCTAAGCACTTACTGTATTATAAACAGAATAGTGCAAAGGCAAAGATTTGAAGCCAGGTAAATGCCTAAAATTGTGGCCACAGATAAATGTGTAACCCATGTATTTGTACCTACATATTATGTAAGCACATGCCCAGGCTGTATTATAGTACAAGAATAGAACCCATTTTCCCTTTAAGGATTCTTTAAGTCCAGAGCCATGCAGTTGCACAGAGGACAGGAACAGATCACTCCAGCACTTGTGTTGTTCTCTTGGATTGGAGCATGTTCTTGAGGTGGTTGGAGTCTGGGAACCAGGTTGTGTTATTTTCATAACCAAACTGGGCAGCTTAATAAAGATTATTACAAAAACCATGGATCATAAGGGAAATTACAGTCAGCAGATTAACAACCTTTTATTGTAACAGTAATCACTAAGTGAATATAAAAATAGATGTGATGTTGAATTTGTGCAAGGCATTGGTTAGGGCACAGAATGGAGTATTATGTGCAGGAGCATATTTCAGCCCTGGAAAGGCTATAGCAATGAATCAAAAGATTAATACCAGGAATTAAATGCTATATGAGGAAAAGTTCAAAACATTGGGGCTTTTTAAAATTGGGACAAAGAAGCTTAAGAGGGGATCTAACAAAGATTTTCAAAATCATGGAAAGTTTTGAAAGGGTAGTAGAAAACTTATTCCCACTGATTGATAAATCAGTAATAAAGGTGACACAAAGTTAGGACTATCACCAGAAGAATGAAGGGTAAATTTTAAAGAATGTTTTTCTCATAGAGGCCTATTAAAATGTAAAACAAGTGGCTACTGAATCAAGGAATACAATAACAGTTGAAAAGAAAAGTGGCTTTGTATTTGAAATGGAAAATTATAAAATGAAACAGGGAAAGGGAAGAGAAATAGGGTTAGAGCAGATAGTTCCTACTGCAGAGGTAGTACTGAGCCCAATCTCTTCTTTTGTACTGTTATTCTATGAAGTATGCTTAACATGCTTTTTATTTTAGTCTTTGTCGATTGAAAATTATTTTTAAAATTGGTTTTATTAGAATATGCAGTGATGATAACATTATAGAAGAACTGGCTCAACAGCATTGTGAAATGGAAGACATAGGAGAGATGATCTCTACGTCATGTCTTTGGAGAAGTTTCTTTCAATGAGTACACAGGACTCCCTGTATGTTGTGGATTCCCCATCAGTACGAGTTCCATTGGCACAGCAGACCCACAAGAGGTGGTGACACAGTGATGGACAGTCAGGGGGAATGGCCCTGGGAGTCTTCAACAATGATTCCTGACCCCAAAACCCCACTTCTGACCAGACCTTATGACGGAAGCAAAGTTCTTTGATGGAGCAGCTGAAGACGTTGGGATACTACCCTGAAGAATTCCTGTGCCTGGCTGAGATAATTGGCTTCCAATGACCACATCCATCTTCTTTTGTGCTAGGTATGACTCCAGCCAGTGAAGGCTTTCCCGACCCCCACTGGCATTCTTTCTAGAGGGATAGAATTGAAAAGCAGAGAAACTATGCTCAACTTGTAACGAACCTCTGTTAGACCACACCAGGAATGGTGCAGACCCACAAGAGCTGGTGACAGTGGGGAACGGCCCTGGGAGTCTTCAACAAAATGTCCAATTGCCTATTTGGCCACCCATCAGCCTCTCTTTTTAAGAGAAAAGAGAGCCAGTCTGTTTCTCCTATACTGATAGACATAACTTTGCATTTCTGTAACATCTCTAAATCTTTTTTGTACCCTCTCCAGTGACCCTAAATATTTTTTATAATCTGGCAACCAGACCCCATGAAGTCTCATGGCTCTTAAGAACATAATAAATGGGAGCAGACCCTCAAGCCTGCTCCACCATTCAATAAGATTGTGGCTGTTCCCAATGTGGCCTTAATTCCACTTTCCTATCTGCTCCCATTAACCTTTGATTCCCCGATCAATCAAAAATCTGTCTAACTCAGCCTAGAATATATTTAATGACCCAGCCTCCACTGCTCTCTTGGGAAAATAATCCCACAGATTAATGACCCTCTGAAGAAATTCCTCATCCCCACACAAACGTCTTAAATGGGAGGCCCCTTATTTTAATACTGTACGCCATAGTTCTAGATTCCCCCATGAGGAAACATCCTCTCAGCATCTAGCTTGTCAAGCCCCCACAGAATCTTATGTTTCAAAAGATCACTTCTCATTCTTCTAAACTCCAATGGGTTTAGGCCCAACCTGCTCAACCTTTCCTCAACAGACAAATCCTTCATCCCTGAATAAGCCTAGTGATCCTTCTCTGAACTGCTTCCAATGTAACTATGTCCCTCTTTAAGTAAGGTGACCAACAATGTACACAGTACACTAGGCATAGTCTCACCAATGCCCTGTATAGTTGTAGCAAGACTTCCCTACCTCTATACTCCACCACACCCCGCCCCCCGCAATAAAGGCCAACATTCCATTTGCCTTCCTAATTACTTGCTGTACCTGCATGCTGACTTTTTGAGATTCATGTACAAGGACACCCAGATCCCTCTGTACTGCAGCATTCTGTATGTCTCACCATTTAAATAATATTCTGCTTTTCTATTCCTCCTGCCAAAGTGGAAAATCTGACATTTTCCCACATTACACGTCATCTACCAAACCTCTACCCACTCACTTCACCCATCTATATCCCCTTGCAGACTCAGGTCAAACATGGGCATGGAAACCTTCTACTGATTATCACCTACCACCCTCCCTCAGCTGAAGAATCAGTATTATCCATGTTAAACACCACTTGGAAGAAGCACTGAGGGAAACAAGGGCACAGCATGTGCTCTCTGAATAGGAGAGCTTCACGTCCATCATCATTAGTGGCTAGGTAACATCACTACTGTCCGAGCTGGCCAAGTCCTGAGGATATACCTGTCAGGCTGGGCCTGTGTCAGGTGGTGAGAGGACCAACAGGAGGGAAAAACCTCCTCACCAATCTACCTGTTGCAAAAGTATCTGTCCATGACAGCATTGGTAGGAGTGACCACCCCACAGTTCTTGTGGAGACAAAGTTGCATCTTCACACAGAGGATATCCCCCATCATGTTGTGTGGCTCTACTACAGTAATTGGATAGATTCAGAACAGATTTAGCAGCTCAAAGCTAGACATCGTTGAGGCACTGTGGAGGCATTAGCAGTGGCAGAATTGTATTCAACCACAATCTGTATTCTCATGGCCTGGCACATCCCTAACTCTACCACGGCAATCAAACCAGGGGTTCACCTTGGCACAGTAAAGAGTATAGTAGAGAAAGTCAGGAACAGCAGCAGGTGCACTAAAAAATGAGGTGCAAACCTAATGAAGCTACAATACCAGACTACATGCATGCTTTAGAGACAACAGACATAGATAAGGTTAAGCATGAGCTCACCACCATCAGGGTTGGCATCTACTATGATACAATTAATTCTACAGGATATTGTGAAATGGCTGACCACATTTGATGTGGCAAAGGCTATGGGCCAAGACAACATTCCAGTTGTGGTGCTGAAGACCGAACTAGCCTTGCCTCTAGCCAAGCTGTTCCAGTACAGCTACAACACTGGTATCTACCTCAATGTGGAAAGTTGCCGAGATATGTTGTGTCTACAGAAAGCAGGACAAATTCAATCGCCCAGTTATCGCGCCATCACCCTACCTGCAATCAAAAGTGATGTAAGGTGTCGATGACAGTGCTATCAAGTGGCACTTACCAATGACCTGCTAAATTCCTCCCAATCTTGCTCATCTAATGCTATCAGAGTAATCCTCTATTCTCTCCTCCCTCATATGCTTATTGAGTCTACTCTGGAAAGCACCTATACTATTTGCCTCAACCACTCCCTGTATTAGTCAGTTCCATATTCTCACCATTCTTGAAGTAAACAAGTTTCTTCTGAATTCCCCATTTGATTTCTTGGTGATCATATTACATTGATGGCCTCTAATTTTGCTCATCCCTAAAAGTGGAAAGCTCTGTGTCAACTCCATCAAAACGTTTCATAATTTTTAAAGAACTCTATTAGGTCACCCGTCAGCTTCTTTTTTTAAAAGAAAAGAGGCCCAGTCTGATCCTTCTTTCTTGATAGGCATAATCTTGCATTTCTAGTAACAGCTCTGCAAATCTTTCTTTGCACACTTTCCAGGGCCTCCAAATCCTTTTCATAATATGACAACCAGGACAGTTCACAATATTCCAGATGTGGTCTAACCAGGGTTCGCTACAAGTTGACATAGTTTCAGTACTTTTCAATTCTATCCCTCTAGAAATAATGCCACTGGGGATCAGGGAAAAGCTCTTCACTGGCTAGAGTTATAACCAGCACAAAGGAAGAAGGATGTGGCCATTAGAAGCCAAACATCTCAGCTACAGGACTTCTTCAGGGTAGCGTCCCAACATCTTCAGCTACTGCATCAAAGAACTTTCCTTCCATCATAAGGTCAGGTCAGAAGTGGGGGTGTTCGCTGATGATTGCACAGAGTTCAGTACCATTCCCCCGTCCTCAGACACTGATGTAGTCTTTGTCCATATGCAACATCCAGCCTTGGGCTAATAAGTGGCAAATAACATTCATGCCACACAAGTGCCAGGTAATGACCATCACCATCAAGAGACAATTTAACCATCTCCCCATGACATTCAACAGCATTATTATTGCTGAATCCCTCATCATCTCCCATATCCTGGGAGCTACCACTGATCAGAATTTTAACTGGGCCAGCCATATAAATACTGTGGCTACAAGAGCAGGTCATAGACTGGATATTCTGCAATAAGTGACTCACCTTGACTCCCCAAAGCCTGTCTACAAGCCACAAGTATGGTGGAATACTCTCTATTTGCCTAGATGAGTGCAGCTCTAATAACATTCAGAAGCTTGATACCATCCAGGGCAAAGAAGGCAGACTGATTGGCACCCCATCCACCATCTTAAACATTCACCACTGGCACACTGTGGCTGTAGTGTGTACCATCTATGAGATGTACTGCAGCAACTCAGCAAGGTTTCTTTGACAGCTTCTTTCACAGCACCTCCCAAACTGTCAACTTGCAGTGAGAAGGACAAGGGGAGCAGGTACTTGGAAACAATACCATCAGCATGTTCCACTCCAAGTCACAGATAGTTCTGACTTGGAAATATATTGCCATGTTTCAGTACTGTGAGAGTACTGTCACCATAGGGAGTTTAGCACTTCAAGAAAGCAGTTCACCACCACCTTCTCCAGGTTAATTAGAGATAGGCAATAAATGCCAAAGAAATATATTTACATCCTTCCTTGCATTCACCCATCTAAGAAAATCTCAAAACTGCACCTTCAAACTCCTAATCTTGGAGCCTCTGGCCCTCCATTTGCCTTCAATCTGCTCACCACCTCCTCACCTCCATGTCTAATACCATTGACCCCAGCAAAATCCTTACCCTCTCCTGTCTCAGTTATTCCCCCAGTATGACCCCATCTTCAAACCCTCAAGGTCAAGAGATTTAGACTTGAGTGTATGTGGCACACAACTGTTTAAGCCTTCCCTCACCAGATACGGCTGGAGCAAATCAAGTAAAATCGCTTCTACTCCAAGGTCATCCTAGAGAGCAGATAACTACAATCTTTTTAAATCCTTCTCTCCTGTCCTTTCTACCCTTGGCTCCAACAAAGTCTTTGGAGCTCACACGTCTCTTTGTCACCATGATTCAGATGCTCTGTTCAGCTACTTTTGCTACTTCTCCCCTTCCCTATGCCCATCAAGCCAAAGCACTCCCAGACTCTAGTCCTGAATCTATCATTCTCTAGCTTCCCTCCTTTCTCACATCATGCCCTTGCTGAGCTTATCCTGTTCCTGAGATACACTTCCTGTTCCCTTTATCCCATTCCCACTAAAATGCTGATCACCTAGCCCTCACACTGACATTGCTAATGGTTCCCTCTCCTTTGGTACTGTGCCCGTTTTCAAAACTGTCATCATCACCCCAAACCACCCCTGCCTTTGGTCCCATTTTCCTTACAAACTCCTGCTTGATCTTCCAATATAAAATTTTCTTTCCTATGTCGAGTGTTGTCATCTCCCAAATCTGTGTCCATCTTTCCTGCAACTCCTTTTTATCCAATCAGGTTTCAGTTTCTGATAAGAAATGGACCCATTCAAAAGTCACAAATGACATCCTGTGACTGTAGCCGTGACGTGTTAGCCCCTCTTGTCTTCCTCACCCTCTCTGTAGCCATTGACCATTTTCTCCATTGCCTCTCTTCCACTGCCCAACTCAATGCATCTGCCTTCATTTTGCTTTATTCTTGCCTATTGGCCAGAATTATGGGCTGAAGCCCTGGAGTGGATTTGACTGCAAGAAAACTAACCGAGCCAAACATGTGCACATCTGTGGCAGTACTGACCTTTCCACAAGTGTCAATCCTCACTCTATACTAGTAACAGCAGATAACTGCTATATAATCTACTGGATTGCTATCCTATAGACAAGTTATATGTATGGCAAAGAAAAATGCTTGTGCAAATGGCATTTAAATTGGAACAAATGTGTTAAATAAAACAAGATGCTTTCTTTGTAAGTTGTTAAAGGAGTGTATTCTGTAGCATTTTATCAGAATCCTTGAATTCCCTTAGTTATTGGTGTCTCCCAATCATATATGTTTGCATTAAAGGAAAGTTTCTATTGACATAAAGCGCTACGATATCTCAAGTACCTTAGTTCATCAGCTACAATGAATTACTGGGAAGGACAGTAAGTTTTGACATGAAGACAAATTCCAAATTTTAGGGTCAGATTGGTGTATGACAAGGTGCATTAGAATTTCCACATGACTGGGTGGCCCATAGCAAGCAGTCCCCATTCAGGTTTCACAACACAAAATGTTCCTAAACTGTCTCTAATCTGCAGTTCTAAAGCCCAAGGTGCAGCTGCAAAACAAAGGAGATGCCCCAGTTTGTGTAGACATTTTACATTTTAGCACGAGAGATTATGCAGCAATTCGACAGAACAAATGAGCAGTCACTGTTTCTCACTCTTACGTGCATGTGGGCTCCATGCCCTGGTACTCCCATGAATATCCAATCCATTTTACTAGATTCGGAAATGGCTGGGATAAAATATGGTCGTTTGTAGTGCTGTCTCAGGATACTTGCCGCACTGGAATCACAGTTACTCCTGTGAAATGAAAATAGAGTTAACAATTATCAAATGGAACTGGCAACTGACTTCCCTCCCTCTGCTGCCACACCCACCACAGCTCCTCACCCCACACACATTCTTAAAGGCTGCTTGCACATAGTAACATAGGCCGGTACCAAAGGAAGGAGGTGGGGGGGGGAGACCGAGGAAGAGGGGTCCGGGGATGGGGTGGGGAGAGGGGAGGGAGGAGTGTCCGGGGACAAGGACGGGGATTTGGCGCGGGGGAGGGGGAGGGGGGGGGGGGGGGGGGGGGGGAGAGGGGGCGGGGGGCACAGGGGAAGGTGAGGAATTGGGGCTGGGGGAAGAGTCAGGGTTACACAATTCACACATAGGTCTGTGTGTCAGGTATTCCACAAGGTCCTGATACGCATCTTCAGTCATATGTTCAGTCTCCATGAATCCGGAGACCAGAAAATTTGGCCCTCTTTTTTTAGTCGAAACTAAACTGTATCCTGTGTAAATTACATCTTAATACTTACTACAAACACCAGCATCGTACTGCAGATAACATATCCCAGGGAACAGCAAGTTCCTGTTGGAACATATATTCTATTTTAAACAATTGGTGCTACTGGAGTATTTAATTTTGCCACCGCTATTACTGATCCTGTGTTTCAACTTGGAAAGAATGATCAAGAAATGGGGCAGATTTCCTTCATTATCTGAATAACTTTTTAAAACAATATTGTCTATGCATTGTAGCGCCAGCTTATTTGCTATGAATAATCACCTGGAACTTCAAAAATTCTGTCCTAATCCACAATTCCCATTTTAGTATGGGTTCTTAACTCTCTCTCTCCTCCCCCCTTCCCCCTCCAGGAGCTGCCCAACCTGAGTGTTTATAGCATTTTCTGTTTTTCTTCCACTTACCTACATATTACATTGGCCCTTTTTCAATGCTGAGGCCAAGGGAAAATTATATAAAACAGCTAGGGCAAAACAGAGTATATACTGCTGTGACCTTGTACAGTGAGTACAGATGCCAACAATATAAAGTCTGAAATTCCAATCGCCTGCTGTTCAATAAACAGGCAATTCTAATGAAAAAGAATCAGTACCAGCTTGCAACATCAAAACAGAGCTTTGTGTTAAATTACAAGTCTACGCCCTGATTTCCTCTCCTGTCAATAAGTTGGAGCATTCACACTTGTAGCTGCGCCCCAAAACATGATTCATACTACATTTAATACAAAATTTTTAGATAGAATATTCCTCAGTAACTCACCTTCCAGAATGAGTCCACAATACCAAAACCAAGGTTTGCCATCGACTCAAAAACAATGTCATTCATGCAATATAAAAATTCTTGGATGGTTGGCAGATTACAGGTTATGGTCCTCTTGTTGCTAAATAATTGCTTTCAAGCGCCAGCTGTTGTCTTCCTGCCTTGCAATCCCTGTTCCTTAGATCACTTCTAAAGCTGTCCCCTGTAGCTTATGAATCTTCCTTTCATTTCACTTCAGTCCAGATTGCTCACTTTCCGTTCTCCTTATTAGGTGAACCGTTTTAGGTTAATTTTTCCCTCTTAACTCTAATCTCAATGATCTGATAAAGAATCTGCCTTGTTGATTCTGCTCCTCCATTATGACTTGACATCAGCAGACTACTGCCTCCACTGCTTTATGGACTACAATCAGAATGTCGATTTTATGATATCATCCCATCATCCTTCAAACTTATCACCTTCGAATGTTATTTCTAAAATCTCACTCTCAGTCCACCTTTCCTTCGGAATTTAAATGTGCTTGCACGCATCTGATCCCCAAGATGATCTCCAACTTTCAAATGGCTGTTCAATTGTCCTTACATTTCATCCTTGCTAAAGCTATGTGAAGCTATTGCTAATTTCCAAATCATTCATCACCTTGAAAGTTGTAATTAATTCACTGTTATCAGTATGGGTAATGGCAGATCCATAGGTTTTGGTGAATCATCACCACCACACTCTTACACTTCTCTGTACTTCAGAACAAGTTGCTATCATATGCTGTCTAACTCAAATTATTATTCAATGCTGGCCAAAGTTTCCTTTACATTCACTCCAATTAACACTGTAGTTGATGATTTAACCTGCCCCCTTTCCTGTTAAATGGAGGGCTCTCCAAGGCCCTGTTCATTTACTGCTCTCCATGTTCCTACAATCTTCAGCCTCCAATGTCCATGAGTGATACCACCAAATCATGACTTATCTCTCATGCCCTTTCCCACCTTATCGTGGCCATTGCATTTTTATTTCCCTCATGGAAGAAGAAGCTTGGATTACTGACTTGCAATCCACTGTCCTCCCTCAACTGTGTGTACTTCTTCCCCCAACCATGCAAGGAAAATGAAATTGCTGAATTGTTACACACCATCCAATGTACCAAGGTTTGGCATTGCTGTGCATGCGAGCACGGCCAGCCTCCATACTGAAAACATCCCCCAAGTTCAGAAACTCGGTGTCGTAGGGGAAGAACTGGCACTCGCTGCCGCTGTTGTCCAGGGCTCGGCTGTCGTTGTCGTAGATCCGTGTGAAGAATTCGAAGCTGAAGACCTCCCTGGCCGACCAGTTCCTCTGACCGTCCTCCACCACCACTGGCTGCATGGAGTAGGCGTAAGCCCGCAAGAACTCCTCATGGCTCAGGTTGCTCTTCCTGTCCACACCGGTGATGTTGTGGCAGACTCGGCAGTCCAAGGGCCGGCGGAAGGGATTGTGCAGCTCGGGGAAGCCAAGCACGCACATCTGCCTGTCGGCCGAGAGGCCGCGGAGCCAGAACCAGAGGCGGAGGGCGGGCTGGGGGAGCGGGGCGCAGAGCAGCAGTAGCAGCAGCAGGAGGAGGAGAGCGATGGAAGGCCTCAGGCCGCGCCGGGGGGAGCGGCACCGGCCCCGGGAGAGGCCCAGCAGCTTCTGCACCGACGCGAGCCTCGCAATGTCCCGCTCGCTGAGCCCGGAGCGCAGGGCCAGGGCCACCAGCGCCACAACCTCCTCCCGACTCAGTTTCCGAGCCGCCGCCATATCACTGACCCCACTGGGTGGAGGGGTCGGGGGTCAGAGTTCACCCTGCAAAACAAAAATGGTCCAATCACCGTGGATACGAGAAAAACAGCGGGTGCGCAGGCTCCTAGTCCGCCTTTAAATTCATCCTTTACCGCCTATTTATGGCCCGAATATAATGATCACAGACGCTTTCCCGGTGCGGAAATCAGTATTACATCCACACACCATCTGTAAATCACATTGAGTCGCCATCCCGATTAAGAGCCGCCTCGCCGCAGACACGCTTCACAGTCAGGATGGCCGAGCGGTCTAAGGCGCTGCGTTCAGGTCGCAGTCTCCTCTGGAGGCGTGGGTTCGAATCCCACTCCTGACATTAGTTTTTTTTTTCTCTATAAGTCAAATTCAATTATAAACCTATAATAATTCATATATTTATAGAATATAAGGTATTTTTATGTAATTTATGTACTTGCAAAATCAAATATTTGATATATTATGAGAAATATCACAAATTAATTACATTTTTGCTATGTATGTAACCATTTTGTACCCATTAAGCACAGTAAAGAGGCCATTCAGACCATCGTGTCTATGCCACATCTTTGAAAGAGATATGCAATTCGTTCCACTCCCTGATGTTTCTCTATGGCCTTTCAATTTTTTCCTGACATTTTTCCTCTCTAATACAACCAACCTAATAAAATCAAAGAGAAATAGATATAACCTCATGACTGTCAAGTCTTATGTCTTGGAAATTTCAGTGATTCTTCGGCAATATTGCTCAAATCTTCTAATTTCTCATTTTAATGTAATTATTAACAGGTCATGCTCATATGGCAGAGGTAGGAAGTAAAACCTTTCCATTGTTAAGCACCTAGAGTAGTACAGACAACAAAAGGCCAAATCAGTAAACTTCTTATTGTAATTTGAAACTGTTACAGCAAGAAAAGGGACCAAAAAAGCTGAATCTGAAATGGCGAAATGCTATCAACAGGTGGCAGTCCACGCATTTGCATGTACTGGAAGCTACATATATTAATGCACAGGGCCCTGTTCTTTGGAGCAGAAAGAACATGTACACACATTATGCCTGTTTCAGCTAAACAAAATAAGTGACAGCCATTCACTGACTCATTTCTCAGGGCAATGCCTTGACCAATAAGGGCCAACCTGCCTGGTTTACATTTCAAACAATGCTTGGCAGTTAACTGTCAGTCACCATCAATTGGTGCGTTCTCCATGGCAATGCCTCTACCAATCAGAGTCCACTTTCTAACCAATCGGCACTGTCTTCTCATACAGTATAAATTGTTGATTTCCACCTATATTGGTTTTCTTGCGAGTGTCCTGATGAGTGCAAGACAAAAAGCTTTGACATTTCTCTTTTTTCAGCAATGTAATAGAAAAGTATATTAATGTGGTATAAATACAAACTGAAGAAGAGACAGCGAGTTTAACAGTAATAGGTCATCAATGACCTTCCTTCCATCATAAGGTCAGAAGTGGGGATGTTCGCTGATGATTGCACAATGTTCAGCACCATTCGCAGCACCTCACATACTGAAGCAGTCCATGTCCAAATGTAGCAAGTCCTGGACAATATCCAGGTTTGGGCTGACAAATGGCAAGTAACATTCGCACCATACAAGTGCTGGGCAATGACCATTTCCAACAAGAGAGAATCTAACCATCACCCCTTGACGTTTAATGGCATTGTCATCACTGAATCCCCCACTATCAACATGCTGGGGGTTATCATTGACCAGAAACTGAACTGGACCAGCCATATAAACACTGATACAAGAGCAGGTCAGAGGCTGGGAATCCTGCAACAAGTAACTCACCTCCTGACTCCCCAAAGCCTCATCCACCCTCTACACGACACAAGTCAGGAGTGTGATGGAATACTCCCCACTTGCCTGGATGAGTGCAGCTCCCACAACACTCAAGAAGCTTGACACCATCCAGGGCAAAGTAGCCCACTTGATTGGCACCCCTTCCACAAACATTCGCTCCCTCCACCACCAGCGTATAGTAGCAGCAGTGTGTACTATCTACAAGATGTACTACAGGAATTCACCAAGGCCCCTTAGACAGGACCTTCCAAACCCACAACCACTACCATCTAGAAGAACAAGGACAGCAGATAGATGGGAACACGACCACCTGGAAGTTCCCCTCCAAGTCACTTACCTTCCTGATTTGGAACTTTACCGCCGTTCCTTCACTGTTGCTGGGTCAAAATCCTGGAACTCCCTCCCTAACAGCACTGTGGGTGTACCTACACCACATGGACTGCAGCAGTTTAAGAAGGCAGCTCACCACCACCTTCTCAAGGGTAATTAGGGATGAGCAATAAATGCTGGCCCAGACAACAAAACTCAAATCCCGTTAGTGATTAAAAAAAAGTGCATCAAACCATGCAGGGAACCGTGGTAGAAAAATAAAATTGAAGTCACTTTATCTGAATGTGCAGAGCATCCGCAATTAGAAAGATGAACTAATGGCTTAACAAGCTAGATACTGAGATGTTTTTTCATCTAGGCTGGGGAATGTAGAACAAGGGGGCACAGTTTCAGGATAAAGAAGCGATCATTTAGGACTAAGTTGAGGAGAAATTTCTTCACTCAAAATGTTGTGACTCTTTGGAAGTCTCCACCACAGAGTGTGAATGCACCATCATTGTATCTATTTGAGGCCGAGATGGACAGATTTTTGGTCTCTCACAGAATCAAGGTATATGGGGAGCAGGCTGGAACTTGGAGTTGAGGCCCAAGAAAAGCCATGATCGTACTGAATGATGGAGTAGGCTCAATGGGCCATATAGTCTTCCCCTGCTCTTGTTTCTTATGATCTTATCAATTATTATATTGAATTATGAATCAATAAAGGAAAGTGTCCCATATGCCTTCTTGACCACCTTATCTACCTGTCCTGCTACCTTCATGGATCTGTGGACATGTATTCCAAGGTCCCTCTGTTCCTCTATACTTCTCAGTATCCTACCATTTATTGTGTATCCCCTTGTTTTGTTTGTCCTGCCCAATTCATTACCTCATACTTCTCTGGATTGAATTCCAATTGCCACCTGACCGGTCCATTGATATCTTTCTGCTATCTACAACTTCTTCTGCACTATCAACCACATAACCAATTTTCATATCATCTGCAAGCTTCTTTAATGATGTACCCTACATTTTAGTCACAAACAGCAAGGCCAGTACTGAGCCCTGTGAAACTCCACTGTTAGCAACCTTCCAGTCACAAAAATACCCATTGTCCATAACTCTGCTTCCTGTCACTGAAACAAATTTGGATCCAACTTGCCACTTTCCCTTGCATCCCATGGGCTTTTACTTTTGGCTGTGTTTGTTACTAACGCCACGTATACTCTGTTCTAGTGTTTTACTCCGTTACATCATTGCGAGTGACAGAGTAGGTAGCAGCCAGGACCAAAGATGGCACTGCTCATATCATCACATCCAAGTTTTAGGCGGTGTCCTTTAAATCCTAATTGAAGCAGATTGGCTGGAGTGCCTGCCACTCATGGAGAGGGAGTCAGTTTCCCAGTTCAGGGCTCCTTTATTGACAACAACAAAAACAGAAATACCTGGAAAAACTCAGCAGGTCTGGCAGCATCGGCGGAGAAGAACATGACCCTTCAACAGAACTAAGTAAAAATAGGAGAGGGGTGACATATAAGCTGGTTTAAAGTGGGGGGTGGGGGGGGGGGGGGGTGGGGGGGAGAGAAGTGGGCGTGGGGGTTGGTTGTAGGGACAAGCAAGCAGTGATAGGAGCAGATAATCAAAATATGTCACAGACAAAAGAACAAAGAGGGGTTGAAGGTGGTGATATTATCTAAACAAATGTGCTAATTAAGAATGGATAGCAGGACACGCAAGGTACATTTAGCTCTAGTGGGGGTAGGGTGAAATAAGACTAAAAGGGCATAAAAGGTATAGTTAAAAATAATGGAAATAGGTGGGAAAAGAAAAATCTATATAAATTATTGGAAAAAACAAAAGGGAGGGGGAAGAAACGGAAAGGGGGTGGGGATGGAGGAGGGAGTTCAAGATCTAAAGTTGTTGAACTCAATATTCAGTCCGGAAGGCTGTAAAGTGCCTAGTCGGAAGATGACCAGTCTGCCATGTGGGGCTTTGTGAAAAGCCTTGCTAAAATCCATTTAGATTACACCAAACGAGCTATTCTCATTGACTCTCCTTGTTACCTCCTCAAAACATTCAATCATATTAATTAGACTCAACCTTCCCTTAACGAATCCATGCTAACTGCCCTTTGATTTTTCGAAGCCTTTCTAAATGATGATTTATACAGTTTCTCAAATTTTTTTCCAATTAATTACCCACTACCGAGGTTACTCTGACCGGCCTATAATTACTGAGGCTATCCCTTCTTCCCTTTTTAATCACTGCTACAACATTAGCAGTCCTCCAGTCCTCTGGCACATGCCTATAGCCAGAGAAAATTGGAAAATGGTGATCAGAGCTATTGCTCCTCTTGCTTCCCTTAGCTGGCTGGAATACATTTCATCTGGGTGTGAGGACTTATCCACTTTCAAAGATGCTTAGCACTTTAAAATTTCCTCCCTCACGATGCTTATCCGATCCAATATTTCAAACTCCTTTCCCTTAACTATGTTCCTCTCTTCTGTGAAAACAGATGCAAAGTATTTATTAATAATCACGCCCATGTCTTCCACACCTCAACACACAAGTCACCTTTTTGGCCTCTAATTGGTCCTACTCTTTCTTAGTTTTCTTCTCGCTCTTTATGTATTTATGTATCTTTGGGTTTCTCTTGATCTTGCTTGCCAATATTTTTTCATGTCCCCTCTTTGCTTTCCTAATTTCTTCTTGATGTCATCCTTGCACTTTATCTCCTCTGGCCTTTCTGCAGTATTGAGCTTTAGGAATCAGGCATGAGCTTTCTTGCTTTAACTACTCTTGATTGCTCTTTGGCATCAGGGGGATATGGTGGGGTGGAGGGGGCATCTACATTTGGAAGTCCTACCCATTTCTTTGTGAGAACACATTTGTTGTGAGACCTATCTTTATCCTTGAATGCCTCTGACCATTCTGACACTG
The DNA here is from genome assembly GCF_964194155.1 of Cetorhinus maximus. Taxonomy (NCBI): domain Eukaryota; kingdom Metazoa; phylum Chordata; class Chondrichthyes; order Lamniformes; family Cetorhinidae; genus Cetorhinus; species Cetorhinus maximus. Next base: position 97,602,460 of record NC_135884.1, read on the forward strand.
ATTTACCTTGAAGTAGCTGTTTCCAGGCCATTTTGCCAAATCATATGTCAGCTTAATAAAATTGGCCTTTCCCCAATTAAAAACTTACTACACTTGATCTATCGTTATCTTTTTCCATAACTGGTTCAAATCTAACTGAATTATGATCGCTACCACCAAAATGCTTTCCTATTGATACCCTTTCCACCTGCCCAGATTCATCTCCTAAAGCTAAGTACACAACTGCCCTCTTCTCTTGCTGGGATTGCTTAAAAAAAGGTTTTCCTGAATGAAGGATGATGGAGATAGAATATGTCATAACTCTCAAAAGAGAATTGGATATATACTTAAGGAAAATATTGAAGGGGACATAGAGCAGGAAGTGGAACGAATTACATATCTCCTTCAAAGAAGTGGCACAGATATGATGGTCTGAATGGCCTCCTAACTGTGCTTTATGCGTATGGGTACAATATGGATACATACATCGTAAATATGTCATTAAATTGTGATGTTTCTCATAATTTATCCAACATTTGATTTTGTAAGTACATAAATTATATTCCCTATATTTTATAGAGATGTGAATAATTATAAATGTATTAACCGCATTTGACTTGAGGTTTTAAAAAAACGATGTCAGGAGTGGGATTCGAACCCACGCCTCCAGAGGAGACTGCGACCTGAACGCAGCGCCTTAGACCGCTCGGCCATCCTGACTGACTGCGCAAACAATGCTGGAATCCATTGAGGGCAATCAAACCAGAACGACTACATAAATTACACAATTTCTTCTATCCTTTGCGTGCTTAAATCTTATCAGCCTGTTATAAGATGGCAAATTATCTGTCGTTATAAATGTCTAGCGAGTTCCAGCACTAGCGGGTGTCTATGATTTGTGGCTGCTGGTTTGCAGATTGAGCTCAGTTGGACCCAGACTGGGATCGAGCAGTTTGGCCATTTGGAACGTTTTGAATCGCGGAAGCCCCGGGCCCGCGTTCGAATGGAACGTTCCCTGAACTTGACACTTTGTAACGGCGCGTGCGGCCGCCCCATTGGCTGCAAAAGTCCCGAGGACGTGACGGGCGCTACATAAATGGAAGCCCTTGAAGCAAATGAGGAAGTTAACGGCCTGCTGGATTTATCCCGTTGCAATAAAACCCTCCACGATTTCTTGCAATCGGCCCGAAAAGATTTAAAGAGGAAAGCGAGTGCATGGTGGAAATTGGAAGATGTTTTCTTTAGGCAGGTTGTCCTGGGAGGTCCGGGTGTCACTGGCAGCTGCGGCTGTGCTTTGCTCCATGGTCATTTCCAGGAGTTTAAGGGACTACTTTGATCAGCCGACCCTGGTGAAGTTATTCCGTGTGCAGTTCCTGCTCTTTGTCAACTGCCTCATGTCAATCGGCTCGAGGTACATCTGGAAAAGGACCGTGTCCAACCCGCAGACTTTCTGTCCACTTCCCTTGAATGGCTCCAAGTGTTTCACCGCCTGGAAGATCACCGTCTCGCTTTTTCTCTTCCTGGCTCATTCCAGTTTCTTCACCCTGCTGGCTTTGGTGTCAGAAGAGCCTTACATCTTCTCCCTGGTCTCCTACACCTGCTTAGGGATGTACATTTTCCTCATTTTTAGCCTCCTTGTTTTGGGGCTCCTGGAACAGGCCCAGAAGCTGGTGCCATTCAGCCGGGCTGCTCCCAGTCACAATCGGCATATGCTTAAGTTGCTCCTGGCCCTCCTGTTCACTGTTACCTGCACTGTTCTGGGGCTTCACAATGCAAGCCAGCCTCCTCTCATCAAACAGGTGGAAATACCTGTCCACAAGTTACCTCAGTCATTCCATAATTTGAGGATGGTTTTATTGGCTGACATTCACTTAGGGCCTACAGTAGGAAGGACCAAACTTGAAATGGTTGTGAAGATGGTTAATGAACTAAATCCAGGTATGCTGCACAAAGTGACTGGAGCCTTTGCTTTCAATAAGAATGGAGATAAAGAGGCAAAGCCCCACTTGTCAGCTAGCTGACCCAGAATGCTAGCTAGTATGACTTGTTCACATTCTGAGAGAGTTTGAGGAGCTAGGATCCAAATTAAAATGCAGAACCTCAAAGCTGATAAACTCTGGATTGCTACCTGAACCACATGCCAGTTGTCATAGGGTCATGCAGATTAGAGAATTCAACATGTGGCTCAAAGGGTGGTGTGGGAAGAAGGGATTTTGATTTTCAGGGCACTGGCACCAGTACTGGGGAAAGAGGGAGCGATACTGCTGGGACGCGGTCCACTTAAATGGGTTTGGATCAGTGTCCAGGTGAATTGTACATCTAGGGCTGCTGATAGGGCTTTGAAATAAATGGCTGGGCAGGGGGTAGGTGTAATGTGAAGGGAGATTTAGAAATCGAAAGAGAAGTCGAGGCAATAGAGCAGTGTAACAATTTGGATAAAGACAAGAAAAGTGGGACAGGAAAGGACAGAGCGTTTAACTGTAATAGTGTCCATTCAAAGAAGATAAAATTGAATTCAAGGCTCTTTTTTGCTGAATGTGCAAGGCATTCGTAAGATAGATGAACTAGCAGCACAGATAGAGATAAATGAATTCGATCTAATCTCCATTACAGAGACATTGTGACCAAGGTTGGGAATTAAATATTCCAGGGTATTTCAAACATTTTGAAAAGGCAGGCAAAATGGAAAATGAGGAGCAGGCACCCTGATAGGAAAGGTTGATGTAAGGACAGTAGTAAGAAAGGATCATGTCTCAGAAGATCAGGAAGAAAAATCAGTATGAATGGAAATTAGGAACAAAAAGGGTCAGAAAACGCTGTTGGGAGTGGTTTATAGTAGTTATACAGTTGCACAGTGTATAAGCAAGAAATTATTGGAGCATGTGTCAATGGCAATGCAATAATTGGGGGGTTTTTAATCTTCGTATAGACTGGACAAATCAAATCTAGAACATGAATTTGTAGAATGTTTTCAAGACAATTTCCTGGAACAATATGTTGGCGTACTTCTCTTTTTTTTATGTTCTTATGGAACCAACCAGGCTAGTATAGTACAATGAGGCAGCTTCAATTAGTAACCTCACAGTAAAAGATCCTTTGGGTGGAAATAAAGTGGTCACCAATATAATTGAATTCCATATTAAATTTGACAGCAACATCCTCCAGTCCCAAAGGAGATTCTTAAACAAAGCAAATCGCATCGGTGTGAGGGGGAAAAAAACTGGCTGAATGGGCAAACAGATTAAAAGATATGGTGGTAAATGAACAGTAGGAAACATTTTAAAGAAACAATTCAAAATATTCATCAAAAATACATTCCATTGAAAAGCAAAAGCTCGGCGAGAAAACCACAAATTGATCTTACTAGGGAAGTGAAGGATAGTATTGGATTAAAAGAAGAGGTTTATAATGGTGTTAAGAATAGTATTAAGCTTGAGGATTGGAAGAATTTAAGGAACCAGCAAAAGGTGGCAAAAAGTTGATAAAAAGGGAATAAAAATAGAATGAGGAAAAAAAACCATCCAGGAATATAAAAAGTTGTAAGAGCTTTTACAAATATATAAAAAAAGATAATAGCTAAAGTAAATGTTGGTTTCTTAGAGGCAGTAACAGAAGAAATTATTATGGGAATGAGGAAATGACAGAGACATTGAACCAATATTTTATGTTTGTTTTCACAGTAGAAGAAACAAATTACATACTAGTGATACAGGTTAACCAAGGGGCTAATGAGAGTGAGGAACTAAAGACAATTGACATCTGCCAAGGGAAAATTTTTTTTTGAGGAATTTCAGGGTCTAAAAACTGACAAATCCCTAGGACCCGATGGCCTACATCCGAGGGTTTTGAAAGAGATAGTGGAAGCACTGGCTACGAGTTTCCAAAATTTCCTAGATTCTGGAAAGGTCTCTGGATTGGAAGTTAGCAAATGTAACACCACTGTTCAAGAAAGGAGGGAGAGAGAAAACTGGGGATTACAGATCAGTCAGCCCAGCATCAATCATTGAGAAAATGCTGGAATCTATTACAAAGGAGGTCTTAGCAATGCACTAATGAAATCATAGCATGATCAGACAAAGTCAACATGGCTTTATGAATGGGAATGAAAACAGAAAACGCTGGAAAAACTCAGCAGGTCTGGCAGCATCTGTGGGGAGAGCAATAGAGTTCACAGAATCACACAGTGCAGAAGAGGCCCTTTGGCCCATCGAGTCTGCACTGACACGTGAGAAACACCTGACCTACCTACCTAATCCCGTTTACCAGCACTTGGCCCATAGCCTTGAATGTTATGACGTGCCAAGTGCTCATCCAGGTACTTTTTAAAGGATGTGAGGCAACCCACCTCCACCACCCTCCCAGGCAGCGCATTCCAGACCGTCACCACCCTCTGGGTAAAAAAGTTTTTCCTCACATCCCCCCTAAACCTCCTGCCCCTCACCTTGAACTTATGTCCCCTTATGACTGACCCTTCAACTAAGGGGAACGTTTCGAGTCCATATGACCCTGCTTCAGAGCTCTGAAGAACCGCATCCAGGTTTGCTGACGATACAAAGCTGTGTGGGAATATAAGCTGAGAGGAGGTCACAGAGATATAGACAGGTTAAGTGATTGGGCAACAAGATGGCAAATGGAGTATAATGTGTGGAAGTGTGAAGTTATTCACTTTGGTCGTAAGAATAGAAAAGTTTTTTTAAAGGTATAAAAATTCTAAATGTTGATATTCAGAGAGACTTGAGTGTTCTTGACCAATGGAACACAAAAAGTTAGTATGCAGGTACAGCAAACAATTAGGAAGGCAAAGGGTATGCTACCCTTCATTGCAAGGGAATTGGAGTACAAGAATTAGGAAGTCTGCTACAGTTGTACAGGGCTTTGATGAAACCACAGCTGGAGTACTGTGTGCAGTTTTGGTTTTCATATTTAAGGTAGGATATATAAGTATTAGATGCAGTACAACAAAGGTTCTCCAGATTGCTCCCTGAGATGAGAAGATTCTCCTATGATGAGAGGCTGAGTAAATTGAGACTGTATTCTCTGTGGTTTAGAAGAGTGAGAGGTGATCTCATTGAAACATACAAGATTCTGAAGAGAGAAGCAAAATACTGCGGATGCTGGAAATCTGAAAAATAGAAATTGCTGGAAAAACTCAGAAAGTGTCACAGCATCTGCAGAGAGGAATATAGTTAGATTCTGAAGAGGTTTGACAGAGTAGATAGACACTGAGAGGTTGTTTTCCCTGCCTGGGGAATCTAGAACACGAGGGCACAGTCTCGGGATATGGGGAATATCAGGATATATCAATCATTTAGGATTAAGATGAGAAGAAATTTCTTAAGGCAGAGGGTGGTGAAATTTTACCCAAGAGGGCTGTGGAGACTCCATCTTTGAGTATTTTTAAGGCTTAGACAGATATTTGGTCTCTCAGAGAATCAAGGCACATGGGGAGCAGGAAAGTAGAGTTGAGGTCGAAGATCGGCTATGCTCGCATTGAATGGTGGAGCAGCTCATGGGGCATTATGGTCTCCTCTGTTTCTGTGTTGTTAGGACGTGGGGACTTGTGTCTCTTCCTTCACCTTGGCCACTGGCAGTTTGCTGTTTTATATTCCTCTTGACTTACAGTCCACCTGGCTGAGGGATACCAGTTGAGTTGCAGTTTAGGGCTGTACCCTCTTCGTAAGTAACCCAAGTTGGAGGGTAGGCTATTGAACAGGGTTTGTGGGGGGTCATGTCAGAAACCAAATCAATCCTGCCCTCACCTGTCAGCCCCATGCGTACATTTCCTGATTTTTTTTTTTGCCTTCCTCCATTGTTACGGTACACAGCTGCCAGTTGTCCTGTTCCTTTCCTGGCCCTAGTTGGGATCAATTCAACGTGAAACTAGGATGAACATGAGCCCATCCTGGCCTGTATGACACAGTTCCACTCTGATTTAGAACAGAAGGCGGGATAAATTTCTTTGCAAGAATTGCGAGGATGTGGAATTCACTCCTCGGGTTAGTGGTTGAGGCAGAAACTGCGTCGACATTGAGCATTAGATTGGATCAGTGAGTGAAAGGATATGGGACAAGGTAGGCAATTGTGACTAGGGCTAGTTCCTCAAGGGCAATAGGCAGATGTCGTCATGGACTGGCTGGGTTGACTGGGCTGTTTCATTGTTGTAATTATTAATGGGAAGTCAAAGTAAAGCAAAATAATGCAAGTATTGTCCAGTTCTCTGACACATATTTTTGTCATAGACTATTATTTAGCTAGTGCCATGATTCATTTTACATTTGTGATAAAGCAAACATAACCTAAATAGCTGCATGATTTTCAGATATCATTGTGATTGTTGGTGACCTCACAGACTCTCAGGTAGTCAACCTCCGAAAAGCCACAGAACCACTACGGCAGCTGATGCCAAAATTAGGGACATACTTTGTTACAGGTAAAAATTTTCTTCATTCAAAAAGTGACAGCCAACATAATGATTCAATATGTAAACTTGATAAAAGTGAATCATTGGGAATTGTAGGATTTTAATATATGGATTATTATTTTCATTGTCACAGGACGCAAGATAGAAACTTGCAAAACTAGTTAGCCCAGGAAGACAGAACTTCCCCGAACCTGCTAGTAGCCTAAAGTTGAGACAAACTCTTTTTTTAAATAATTAGAAAAATTACCACTCACCAAACAGTGAATAATTTGTAAGGATTCTTTCCATACAGGTGTGTTGTAGATGTATTAAAACAAGATATGCGTGGCAAATCTGGATGCAGATAAAATGCCAAACCCTGCTACAAAAAGGTTGAGAGAGAATATAATTGACCAACCACCCAGCAGTTGACCTAAGCACCGGAAACCACAAAGGCACATCCTGTCCAGTTGACCACGCAAAGTACTCCTCACTACTGGGGACTTGTGCCAAATTTGGGAGAGCTGGCCCACAGACTAGTCAAGCAACAGCCTGCTTAGTCATACTCACCGAATCATACCTTACATCCAATGTCCCAAACCTCTCCATCACCATCCCTAGGTATATCCTGTCCTACCTGCAGGACAGATCCGGCAGAGGGTGCAGCAAAGTGGTATACAGTCGGGAAGGAGTGGCCCTTGGAGTCTTCAACAAGTCTCATGGCATTAGGTCAAAAAAGGGTAACAAAACCTCTCACTGATTACCACCTAATGCTGTCCCTGAGCTGATGAATCAGTACTCCTCAATATTGATCACAATGAGTATCTCCAACAAGAGAGAATCTAACTATCCCCCTTTGATATTCAAAGGCATTACCATCACTGAATTCCCCCATTGTCAACATCTTGGAGGTTACCATTGATCAGGATCTGAACTGGACCAGCCATACAAATACTGTGGACACATGCAGGTCAAAGGTTGAGAATTCTGTGACAAGTAACTCACCTCCTAACCCCACAAAATCTGTCTGCCATCTACAAGGCTCAAGTCAGGAGTATGATGGAATACTCTCCACTTGCCCGGATGAATGCAGCTACAACAATACTTAAGAAGCTTGACACCATCCAGGACAAAACAGCCTGCTTGATTAGCACCCCATAAACCACCTTAAACATTCACTCCCTCCACCACTGACATACAGTGGTAGCAGTGTACACCATTTATAAGATACACTGTAGCAACTCACCAAGGCGCCTTTGATAGCACCTGCCAAACCTTCAATCTCTACCACCTAGAAGGACAAGGGTAGCAGACGGATGGCAACACCACCACTTGCAAGCTCCCCTCCAAGACACATAACACCCTGACTTGGAAATGTATCGCTATTCTTTCACTTTCACTGGGTTGAAAACCCTTGCTAAAAGCACTGTAGGTGTACCTATACTCAAATGGACTACAGTGGTTCAAGAAGGCAGTTAAGGATGGGCAACAAATGCTGGCCTAGCCAGTGATGCCCTCATCCTATGAACGCATTTTTAAAAAAAAATCCCATCTTTAGTATACACCCAGTGCTACACTGATCCTCAAGTTTGGATTACACCGAGTGCAAGGGATTTCCAGCATTGGCTGTTGTTAATTCAGATTTTGTAATATTGACAAGCATTTTCTTCCCTTTTTTCTCTGGCATTCTGACCTCATTAACTTGAGGCAGTTGCTGGAAGTGTGGCTGAAGAAGCAATAGTAATGTGTGTGCCATCTTTCTGAATGACTCCCAGGTAACCACGACTATTACAGTGTTGACGTCACTAACTGGTTTAAGCATCTGCAAATGTTAAAAATCCGTCCACTCCACAATGAACACGTCAAGATTTATAGTCCCAGTGGGAACAAGGACTGGTTCTGTCTGGCTGGGGTTGATGACATCGAAGCAGAGATGTTACGGTAAGTTCTTCATTTTCCATCTTGGCACTGTGTACTCAGCCCTTGTGGAATGTGTTCCAAAGGCTTAGAATGCAGCAGCTTTTCTGAGAAAGTCAAACATCTGACACACTCTAGCTAGCCTCCTCCCTCCTCAGGACTATCAAAGAGTAACTTACAAAAAGCGAATGGGAAGTTTTTTAAATTTTCCCTTTTTGCAAAAATTAGTGATTTGTTCACTGAATCTTAATGCAGGATTGTGTAAGGGAAATCACAACAGATTTTGTAAAAGTGGAACTTTGTGAACTTTCTTTTCCTGACCATTAAGGTTTAAGCCATGCATTCCTGTGTGATTCAGTCCTCTTACTTTCAAACAAAGGTAAACATTGCAAAAATAATACATGACTTTGGGAGTTCTGCTTAGAGTATTTTTTTTCTGAGAGGTTGGTTGAAAAGACAAAGTGCTATTAGCCCCCAGGTTAGAGTGGAAAGAGTGAAATGAAAAAAACAGAGGCCACAAACTATTGTCAAGTAATAATAAGACTTGGGGCAGAATTTTCAACTCCTGTTGGTAGCAGGCATGTTTGGCACTGTGAGCAGACAATATGGCGTGAAGGCCAAAAAGCAGTTTTACACCATCGTGAAACCATTTTGCGATCGTTCGCTGCACCCATCAATAGTGGCCCGCATTTCCTGCCACCACACTTCAGGAACCTAATTTCAATACTTTAGCATCTCATTATAAGTCATGTTCTCCGGAATCATCTCCCCACGCTGGATCATCCGGGCACCACGCCAGTGTGTTTCACAACTGTACATAAGTGACGTGCACCTGGCAAGCTGCACTTTGCTTTGGACTTCAAGGTTTGTTTGCCTGCCTTGCTTCGGGCAGCAGGCACAGTCATCAGCACCAGGCTTCGCAGGCAGCACCACATCAGTTTTAGGGGGGGCTCACGGGCAGGTCTCTAACTACCAGACCAGCTGTAAGGTGGGGTGGCTATTCAACGGCTGCAGGGCTAAGGCTTGCTCGGGGAAGGGGGAGAAGTGGCCTCAGGCAAGGGAAGAGACTTCAGGTCAAGAGCTGTACTGGGGAGGAGGGGTATCCCAAGGTGTGTGTCGGGGCACATGTTGATCTGTGCAAGTGACCTCGATGGTGAGGACTGAGGGGCAGTCTCCAGAGGGGATGAGGCCAGATGGAGATGTGAGGGTGTGTATGAGAGAGTGAGTGGCGATGTCCCTTGAGCTGGCAGTGAGTGGGATGCCAGTGAATGTGTGATGGGCTTGTGAGTTTAGAGTGATGAGATGTTTGCCTTACCCTGTAAGCATGGATGGGATCATTCATCCTCTTTCTACACTGGATGGCCAACCTCTTCTGTGCAGCATTGGCACTGACCACCACTGCCACAGCCTCCCAAGCCGGAGTGGTGAGATTGCTGGACTCCTGTGGCCAGAGTGGGGGTGGAGGACATCATGACAGGCCTCCACAAGGCATTCCAGTGACGGGTCACTGAACTTTTCTCGGCTTTCAGGGCCATCTCTTCACTGGAGCAGTCTTAGGCTGTAAGCATTGAGAACTGTGTGCGTGGCTGCAGTTTAGATAAGGCACCCGGAGTGAGGAAACGCTGAGGTAACGGCATGGCGGGTGATTCAGAGGCTGCCCACCAGTGAGCAGTGTTTCCTGTGGCTGTATAATTAATGAGGCAGGAAGTGGACGATACAGCGCAAAAACCCGCTATTGCAGCCGGCGGGTAAAACAACTTCTTCATGCCCGCTACCGCACTTAGTATAATTCTGGAACAATTCTGCCCTTAGATTTTAGCTGCATGCATGGTTAGCATTGGGTTCTTCAAGTGAGGCTATGGTAGACCCCATTCCATGTGTGAGCTAGGAAAATCTTGTGTAAATACGGCGGATGTTTCAGTTTGACATTTGACCAATAAAGTGGTTGGGAATTCTGGACTTTGTGTATGCACATTGAAAATAATATAAGTAAAGTTTAATAAAAAAGGAAAGAACTCCATAAGTATCAGGTAACTTCTGAAACTGTGATAACATTTCATTAATGACATGGGAATTTAATTGAACTCATTGGGGCAGGCATGCTGGTGGGGTGGGGGAGCCTTTCAACTTGGGAGAAGCGGGTGGCAGCACCCGTGTCCAATTCCTGGCATCGGGAAAACTGAGTCCAATTCAGTTGGGGGCAGTAAGGGCCCGGTGTGGGAATCCCTGCTGCCAGTTTGATGCCAATCAAGCTCAGTAATGAGCCACTTGACACCAATTACCTCTGAGCCCACTGGAATTTAGTGGGGGATCAGAGATTTTGCAGGTCTCCTGTGGCTCCCAAAGGCTGGGCTGCCCCTCATTGACATACGCTCAGTGCCAAATCGAGGAACCCAACATTGGGAAATGGGGTGGGGGGGTGTGGGCAGTGGGGTCACTGAAAGCTACCCCCCTGTCTTTGACTTCTTCCCCTTCCAAAGACCCCTTCCCTACAATCTCCGTCCCAGTCGACTCACCTGTGTCCAGGGATCTGGAGGTGATCCTCAGGCAGGGCCTAGAAACATTACTGACAGCATGCACTGCTCCCGGTGGTGCTGCCAGCAATGGAGAGAGGCCAGCAGGCCTGGGGGATGGAATTTCCACTTCACTGGGGTCTTGGTAATATGGAAGGCCTGATGCTGGCCTGTTAAGTGCCTAAAGGCACTTAAATCAATATTGGAAAGAACCAATATTGGAGGGGAGGAAAAGAAGATAAGAAGATGTTAAGAATATTGTAGGAATAAGAACATGTTGTTTCGCCTTCACAGAAAGCCCTAATATACTTTTTTCTTTAAAGTGATTGGGAAAGCTGTCAAGTACAAAGATATCGGGGGAAAAAAAAACATTACTTTTATTCATTCACGGGATGTGGGCTTCGTTGGCTAGGCCAGCATTTATTGCCCATCTCTAGTTGCCCTTGGGAAGGTGGTGGTGAGCTGCCTTCTTGAACTGCTGCAGTCCATGTGGTGTAGGTACACCCACAGTGCTGTTAGGAAGGGAGTTCCAGGATTTTGACCCAGCGATAGTGAAGGAATGGCGATATATTTCCAAGTCAGGATGGTGAGTGACTTGGAGGGGAGCTTCCAGGTGGTGGTGTTTCCATCTATCTGTGGCCCTCGTACCACCCTTCTAGGTGGTAGTGGTCATGGGTTTGGAAGGTGCTGTCTAAGGAGCCTTGGTGAATTCCTGCAGTACATCTTGTAGATGGTGTACACTGCTGCTACTGTGCGTTGGTGGTGGAGGGAGTGAATGTTTGTGGATGTGGTGCCAATCAAGCAGACTGCTTTGTCCTGGACAGTGTCCAGCTTCTTCAGTGTTGTAGGAGCTGCACTCATCCAGGCAAGTGGGGAGTATTCCATCACATTCCTGACTTGTGCCTTGTAGATGGTGGACAGGCTTTGGGGAGTCAGGAGGCGAGTTACTCATCGCATGATTCCTAGCCTCTGGCCTGCTGTTGTAGCCGCCGTATTTATATGGCTAGTCCAGTTCAGTTTCTGGTCAATGGTAACCCCCAGGATGTTGATATTGGTGGTTTCAGTGATGGTAATGCCATTGAACATCAAGGGGCAATGGTTGGATTCTCCCTTGTTGGAGATGGTCCTTGCCTGACACTTGTGTGGCGCGAATGTTACTTCCCACTGGATTTTGCCCAGGTCTTTCTGCATTTGAACATAGATTGCTTCAGCACCTGAGGAGTTGGGAATGGTGCTGAACATTCATGCAATCATCATTCCCACTTCCGACCTTATGAAGGAAGGAAGGTCATTGATGAAGCAGCTGAAGATGGTTGGGCCTAGGACACTACCCTGAGGAACTCCTGCAGTGATGTCCTGGAGCTGAAATGACTGACCTCCAACAACCACAACCATCTTCCTTTGTGCTAGGTATGACTCCAACCAACGGAGAGTTTTCCCCTGATTCCCATTGACTCCAATTTTGCTAGGGCTCCTTGATGCCACACTCGGTCAAATGTGGCCTTGATGTCAAGGGCAGTCACTCTCACCTCACCTCGGCAGTTCAGCTCTTTTGTCCATGTTTGAACCAAGGCTGTAATGAGGTCAGGAGCTGAGTGGCCCTGGCGGAACCCAAACCCAATCAGTGAACAGGTTATTGCTAAGCAAGTGCCGCTTGATAGCACTGTTGATGACCCCTTACATTACTGATGATGGAGAGTAGACTGATGGGGCAGTAATTGGCCGGGTTGGATTTGTCCTGCTTTTTGTGTACAGGACATACCTGGGCAATTTTCCACATAGCCGGGTAGATGCCAGTGTTGTAGCTGTATTGGAACAGCTTGGCTAGGGGCATGGCAAGTTCTGCAGCACAAGTCTTCAGTACTATTGCCGGAATGTTGTCAGGGCCCAAAGCCTTTGCAGTATCCAGTGCCTTCAGCCATTTCTGGATATCACGTGGAGTGAATCGAATTAGCTGAAGACTGGCATCTGTGATGCTGGGAACCTCCGGAGATGAATCATCCACTCGGCATTTCTGATTGAAGATTGTTGCGAATGCTTCAGCCTTTTCTTTTGCATTGCTGTGCTAGGCTCCTTCATCATTGAGGATGGGGATATTTGTGGACCCACCTCCTCCAGTGAGTTGTTTAATTGTCCACCACCATTCACGACTGGATGTGGCAGGACTGCAGAGCTTAGATCTGATCAGTTGATTGTGGGATCGCTTAGCTCTATCTATTACTTGCTGCTTATGCTGTTTGGCACCCAAGTAGTCCTATTTTATAGCTTCACCAGGTTGACACCTCATTTTTAGGTATGCCTGGTGCTGCTCCTGGCATGCCCTCCTGCACTCCTCATTGAACTAGGGTTGATCCCCTGGCTTGATGGTAATGGTAAAGTGGGGGATACGCCATGCCATGAGGTTACAGATTGTGTTTCAGTACAATTCTGCTGCTGCTGATGGCCCACAGCGCCTCATGGATGCCCAGTCTTGAGTTGCTAGATCTGTTCGAAATCTATCTCATTTAGCATGGTGGTAGTGCCACACAACATGATGGAGGGTATCCTCAATGTGAAGGCGGGACTTTGTCTCCACAATGACTGTACAGTGGTCACTCCCACCGATATTGTCATGGACAGATGCACCTGTGGCAGGCTGGTTGGTGAGGATGAAGTCAAGTATGTTTTTCCCTCTTGTTGGTTCCCTCACCACCTGCCGCAGACCCAGTCTAGCAGCTATGTCATTTGGGTCTCGGCCAGCTCGGTCAGTAGTAGTGCTACCGAGCCACACTCGGCGATGGACATTGAAGTCCCCCACCCTGAGAACATTCTGAGCCCTTGCCACCCTCAGTGCTTCCTCCCTCCAAGTGATGTTCAACACGGAGGAGCACTGATTCATCAGCTGAGGGAGGGTAGTACGTGGTAATCAGCAGGAGGTTTCCTTGCCCATGTTTGACCTGATGCCATGAGACTTCAGGTGGTCCAGAGTCGATGTTGAGGACTCCCAGGGCAACTCCCTCCCGACTGTATACCACTGTGCCGCCACCTCTGCTGGTCTGCCGGTGGGACAGGACATATCCAGGGATGGTGATGGTGGAGTCTGGGACATTATCTGTAAAGTATGTTTCCATGAGGATGACTATGTCAGGCTGTTGTTTGACTAGTCTATGAGGCATCTCTCCCAATTTTGGCACTAGCTCCCCAGATGTTAGGAAGGAGGACTTTGCAGGGCTGCGATTGCTGTTGTCATTTCCGGTGCCTTGGTCAATGCCGGGTGGTCCATCTGGTTTCATTCCTTTTTTTATGTATTTGTAGCAATTTGTTACAACTGAGTGGCTTGCACGGCCATTTCAGAAGGCGTTTATGAGTCAACCACATTGCTGTGGGTCTGGAGTCACATGTAGGCCAGACCAGGTAAGGACAACAGATTTCCTTCCCTAAAGGGCATTAGTGAACCAGATGGGTTTTTACAACAATCGACAATGGTTTCATGGTCATCATTGGATTTTATTGAATTCAAATTCCACCATCTGCCGTGCCAGTATTCGAACCCAGGTCCCCAGAGTATTACCCTGGGTCTCTGGATTACTAGTCCAGCGACAATATCACTCCTCTCTTTTCTCGGTCCAATCAGTGAACAACACGGGCAATATTTTTTTGGCATTTTTTTTTAAAGTTTAACTAATGGTTAGTATATCAAAAGAACTGGAAAGTGGAACTGGCTATGGACGAGCTGAGGGTCGATGAACAAACCCTGTCTCTCTCTCTGTCCTACTATAGAAATGGGGACACTAAATGATCACTCCACCCATGTAATATTGACCACTTTCTTATAATCTCATAGCCTGACTATTGTTGTTTTCCGTGTAGGTATCCTGGACATGGCATGGACTTAAAGAAAGCATTGGATGGTTGCAGTACCAAAGATGCTGTAGTGTTGCTGGCACACCAGCCAAGAGCTGCTAAACGCGCCCTACAAAGCAGGCCGGACATCAGCCTGATTCTCTCAGGTATGGACATCCTCCATTATTACCTGTTTAACATTGCCCTTTAATGAGAAAGTAGCTGATGCAACAATAAGAATTTGTTAAAGCAACACTTAAAATAATGTTTGTCAGAGTTAGAGGTTCCACTCAGTATTAATTTGAGTGATTTCTCTATCTGCTTCTAGTAATATTACTGTAAAGTTAAAAGCCTTCAGAAAGAGATCTGTATGACCTCTGATCATGTTGTAATTCTCCATTAAATGTGTCACAGCTTTTGAAAAAACTTTTACAATTAAATTTACCTTTGGGCCTTTAAAATTATTAATACTGTGTTCTGATATAGTCACTTGAATAGTATGTCCTTTGTTCATGCAAAAGGTATGAGGATAAGGTGGGGCAATTGCACTAGGCAAATCGGTCATTCAGAGAGCCAGTGTAGGCACCTTTGGGTGAATGACCTCTTTCTGAACTTTAACAATTCTGTGATTTCTGGTTCCTCAAGAGCCTTTTCAGTTTGTTTGGACATTTATTGCTTTGAAGTTGAAGTTTTGCTGTAGGACTTGTTGAGTTTACCTATGAATTTGCTGAGCTGTCTGCTTGAGTGACTTATTATCATGAAATGTTGATTGTAGTCAGAAAATCTATGGCCCAGATTTACTATTAAGAAGACTATTGAGGCCTTCTGCACTCAAACGTTGTTATGGAGTAAATCGGACAACAACTTCCAGAGTCTGCACATGTGCAGTTAAACACTGAAATCGGGAAGTTGCTATCTGCTTTGCCTTGCTCCTCCACAAGCTTTGCAATGCCGGTACCTTGCTAATAGATTCAGGATTGAAATCCATGTAAGGACAGGAAGTTTCAGCACTTATCTACTGATTATCCACTACACATGCCAGAAAAAGTTAGGGCTGGTACATTTGGACGTAAATGAATTTTTAGTGGTGTGCTGAGTCCTAATTACTGCCAAACAACCTCTCTGGCACTGAAAGCTTACTTTTACCGCTGTGGAATCTCCTTTCTTCAGAATTTAATTATTATGGTAGACTCCAAAAAATAATAAAATAAACCTTTTTTTACTTTCTCTTTCTGTCACTTTTATCCCTCAACAACAACTACAACTTGTATTTCTGGCACCTTCACGTAGTAAAATGTCTTAAGGCACAAGAATGTCTTTCTTTCCACCTTTCTTTCCCTGCCTTTATTTCACGTTCTGTACATGATTTTACTATGAATTAAGTATGCTAATGTATACTTCCTGGTTTAGCCTAGGTTTGTGACTCAGTGAGGATTGTTTAATCTGATTGGTTAAAGAGCCACACTGGTGCTTGTCCTCACACATACTACAGGTGCCCTGTAGATGGTATTGCACTGAAAAGGCTCTCGAGGAACCAGAAATCACAGAATTGTTACAGTACAGAAGGAGGCCATTCACCCCATGGTGTCTGCACCAGGCCTTCGAATGAGCAATTGACCTTGTGCGATCTCCCCCACCTTCTCCTCGGAACCCTGCACATTCTTCCTTTTCGGATAACAGTCCAATTCCTTTTTGAATGCTTCAATGAACCTGCTTCCACCATGCTCTCAAGCAATGCATTCCACACCTTAACTGCTTGCTGCGTGAGTTTTTCCTCATACCACTTCTGATTCTTCTACCAATTACTTTAAATCTGTGCGCTCTTGTTCTTGATCCTTTCCGAAGTGGGAACAGTTTCTCCCTATCTACTCTATCCAGACCCCTTGTGACTTTGAATATCTCTATCAAATTGCAGCTCAGAAGCCCACAAAAGTCTGTGGGGAACTGTAAACATGAGGAACAGTGAACGCTATTATTTCATCACTGACTGTAAAGTCCAGGCTATTGTTCTTCAAGGCAAACTCCTTTTCTTGTGCTCAAGACAGCCTTTCATTATTTCCAATATCTATTCTAGATTGCAACAGGCAGTACCCTGAAGAAGGGCTAGCGTTAACTCTGAGATTACAGCAGCCTTTTGTTATCAGGTGGCATAACATCAGGTTGGAGCTGAGGCCTACCATAGTGGGAATAGGTTTAGACAACGATGCTGTCAGGGAAGTATTCCACAACTAGGAAGGATAACAGGAGACGCTGCATGATGGGCAGGCGGAGCATTCCCACTTCCCACTCATTGTAATTGTCATGAGAAGCAGGTTTAGTTTACACGCTGAGGGTGAACTGTCAGTGCCGAACAACAGTTTTAGGCAGCAATGTGGTTCTGAAAGTCAAAAATGATTTGGGGAGCGGAAGATGATTCTGCAGGCAGGGGAGAAGCCTCACACATGATGGCAGTCGGCAGGAGATGTTTTTTTGTGATCTCTAGAGGATCACTCCTGCTCCTCCTCCCTCCAACCCGCCCGTCCGCCACTGCAAAATATAAATGTTAAAAATATCTGACCATTTTTTTTTGAGCAGCCTGCAGCAGTCCCTTTTAGTGTACAGCTCAAAGTTGCTGCAAATGAGTGGAGGATAAATGGTGCTTGCTACGCCCATTTTTACCTCAGGATTGTGATCGAGGTGATATGTATCTTCTATGATGCTGCTTTTCATATTACAAGTGCCATACCATCTGGAGCAAGTAGGCATTTTGGTCACTTTTCTCAGGATCCTACCCAGATTGGTGGCAGTCAGACCAGCAGCATGAATGAAATGCTTTTCATGAAGTGGTCCTAACACCACCTAAGTGATCGCTACCTAAGGCCCTTTTTAATTCAGGCAGAGACACTTGGGGCAGAATCGTCCAGTCCTGCTGGCAGGGGGTGGCGGTGGGACAATTCGGCATGAGGGGTAGAAATTGGTTTCACGGCACTGTGAAAGCACAGCGGGATCATTAGATGGTGTCCGCAATGGTGGAACGCGAATCCCGCTGGAGGCCGGCGTGAACCTGATTTGCATCTCAGTAATGTTTGCAAAGTAAGGCCCGACCAGAATCGTACCACCACCACCCCCACGCCTGATTTACTGTTACGCTGGTGGGAAAATGCGCCGGCCCAGAACAAGTCTGGACAAGTGAGACGTGCAGAAGTTGGTACTAACCTTTAGGGCCTCGCTCAGATTGTGGACATCTGAGGAGAAGATGATGCAGGAGCCCTTCAGCTACTGGATCCTGGAGGAACACGTGCATCGCATGCTGGGTGGATTCTCGTGGAATTGGCTCCGCCACAAAGCAGCTGATGGACAGTGGGATCTCTCCATTGATGCCTCTGGTCTTTTTCGGAACACCATGGTCTTGGCCATAGGCTGCTATGGATGATTGGTGAGAGATGGGGGGAGAGGAAGGTCTAGCTGTGAGAGAGAGACGAAGGTGAACCAGGAGTAGGGGGGTGTGGCTGGGTAGGGGGCGGGGGAACAAAGGTGTTTGGGGGTGAGTTCAGAGGTGGAGGAAGAAGGTGTCGGGGCTGAGGTTTGGAGGGGGGAGGAGGGTGTAATGGGAAGAATGCAGCAAGGGAGGGAGTTCGGAGTTGGGGAAAGGTGTCCGGGGGAAAGGGGGAGTTTGGAAGGGGGAAGGTGTCTGGGGGGAGGAGGGAGTATGGGGGAGGAGGGTGTAATGGGAAGAATGCAGCTAGTGGGGAGATAGGCGTGAGGGAGGGAGTTCGGAGGGGGAAAGATGTCTGGGGGAAGGGTGGAGGAGGGAATAAGGTGGGGAGGGCATGTCCAAGGGAGAACGTGCAAGGGAGGGGTCTGTGGAGTCGATGACTGCCTCCTGGGGACTGAACTGAAGGTGGGCGTGGTAGGAGGGAATGGTGAATGTAAGAGGGGGCAAAGGGAACCGGTAAGGTGGGAGGATGAGGATGCGCTGGTAACAGTAGAAGGAATGGTGAGAGTGGCTGATGGGCACTCAGAGGCAGATACGGATCCTGGAGGTGGGAAGGAGGAGGTCGGGGAGGTCAATGTGGATGGGGGTGGGATTTTCAGGAAGGTAGGGAAGGCGCACGTTTACCTGGGCATCCTGGAATGACAAGGGTTCGGGTTGGTAGGTGACAGCGGGGAGGTGGAAGGCGATGCCAAGGGGTCGACAGTGATGGGGGAAAGGACATGGGTGACCAGGGGAGGGGAAAGAATGGGGGAGCTAACCATGACCATGGTTGTTGAAAATGAAAGTGAGCAGAGCCTCGTGTTGGATGGGCACAGATGCTGCATGGGAGTGCAACCAGTGGGTGGGTGGTGATGCAGTCAGCTCTACTATGGCCAGAGCCAGGGTAGAGGGCATTGCAGAGGTCTTCCACCGTGTCCAGCAGGCACCCCAGAGAGGCGTCACTAAATTTGGGGGCTGCCATTTTCTTTGCTTTTGGGACCATCTGTCGCCTGGAGCTGTCCTGGTCTGTAGACATGAAGTAGGCTGCGCTCTGGTGCGCTTTAAATATGGCATCCAGAGCGAGGAAACCCAAGGGCAAATCTGTGCCCAACCGCCAGTGATCTGGCACATTTCTTGTGAATGCATTATTAATGAGGTGGGATGCGCCGGGAAAGAGATGACACAGCATGAAAAGCTGCCATTGCAGCGGTGGGTAAAATGACTTTTTTCACACCCGCTACCATACTTAGTGCAAATCTGTTACGCTTCTGCCGTTAGTGTGTGAAGTTTTGCTTTATTCTGACAAATGTTGCAGTAGAGGTCCAACAGCTCCTATGTTCCTGGTATTTGCAGGACCATCTGATTTAAATGCTAGCAAACTCTTCCTGTATTAGAGGGAATGGTGTAATGGATCTCAGTAAATCCATACTTCTGCATGTCTTAGCATTACACTGAGTTTAAAAGAAACAGTCTGCAAGCTGTCAAGCAGGATAAGTGCCCTATCCCAGAGCAGATATAAGCTGTGTAGAACATTGAATATCTCAACATGGCAAATGCATCTGTTCTGCCTTGCCGACTCCTGCTTTTCCAGTCATCTTTGCAACTCTCTTATCTCCATGTAACTTAATGTGATTAACATGTCAAGGGGTTCAGGACCTGTAACTGAAGTTTACTCAGTTTACCCAACTGTAAACCACAAGACACACAATGCTGCAGTCCCTTGTTTTTGACTGACCTTTCAGTGGTGAAGGTAAAATCCCAATTGACCATTCAATGTGCAATTATGTTACATAACACAGTGATTGGACACTGGACATTGCTTTACATTTGAATGCAGAGTTAAACATTATAGAGTGAGATGCCACTTCTGGTGGCATCAATGGTCACTGATCAGTTTGTGTTTTTCAGGTATCCAGCAAAACTGGTGAGGTATAAACAGGTTGGAAGAACAGGATAGACTCAGAGCGCTTGCAGAACACTTAAATTGATATTAGAGCTGGAAAGGCCACTATGATATTCATAGCTTTAATTTGCTCTTCCCAGAACCATGTTGTGATGAATGCTAAGGTGGCTGATCAGAGATAGTTTAACAAGCAGTCTTCAGAATAAAATGCCACAAGTGTTTTCCGCGGGTGTGGTCAATCTTCTATAGAGGGTGGGTCAGTTGTTTTATTTCACAAATATGCTATTTGTAGCTTTGAGTCATTGAGTTTAGAAATATGAACATTGAGCCAGTGGCAGTTAGGAAAGAATGGGGAGGAGAGAGAGGTTCTAAACAACTTTATTTTAAAATTAGGTGCTACTCATTTCAGTGAGGCAAAGAGACTTGTTTTGAAAAACCAAAGTGGCGAGGCCCATGGTGCAGTACACCAAGGTTAAAAAGAGTTGGAGAGAAAAGAAAAGAACTATATAAATTTGGCTTTTTAAAAATAGCATTTGGGGTAAAGGAAAGACTGAAGGAGGGAAGGACTTCCACATTTCAAACATCTGGTAAAGAATGAATTATGGTTGGACTCAATGATTTCAACAGTAGGTGGAGAGCTTCTAGAATGCAGTATTTGAAATTTAAAATAGAGAGGAACATCTGCTGTTAATAATTAACTGTGTTCTGAAAAGCTGACTTTATGTGGGCGATATCTGTATGCCCATCGCCCTTTTACACTGGAAATGCAATGGTAGGTAAACAAACATTTTTTAAAACCGAGACTTGTTCAATGGCCGCCCAAGGTACAACTGACTCCATTTTCAAGCGACTTCAAAATGGGTCCCAATGCTTCTGCCTGAAATAAGTGAGAGCCTTATTTCCATACTTAAATTGGGGCCCTACACAGTCCTGTGGACCAATCAGCAGGCATGCCCATTTGTCCTTCATGTGGAGCAGCGTAACCAGCAATCCAGACCACTGCAGGCCACTTAACACATAGGCCAAACTAATTACAGTTTCCCCTTTTATCACTCCAATTCCCCTCACAATCCCCAACAGCCTTCCACTGAAAATGCTGATGCTGGCCATACCAGATTGCTAGGAATAGCTGCCTTGATAATACAGGATGTTGCTATACTGTCTGACAGCCTGAATGGTGGCGGTCTCATGTTTAATAATAGAATCTAATAAGGTTAGAATATTTCTCTGCACTGAAATGTGACAGAAACTATGGCAGATTACATACTGCTGTGTATGTGGCGCTTATTTAAGGACCCATTCCTCACACTGATTTCACACATACTGACATAATGACTTCTCTATACTTGTCAGCAGTCGGACACTAGCATAGTGACTATTATGCTAAAAATATATTGAACTGAAATCTTGTCCACCCATCCAGCCTGTAAAGGCTATTGTTATATTTTCACTATTGCTAAATAATCCATACAACTAAAGATATGTTATTTAATTAACTCCTTCCCCCGTATAAAGGTTTCCAACTTGGAAACAGGACTATGCTGTCCCATTGTGCAGGTAGCACAGAAAATAAAATGCTTCTGATTTATGGGTGGCTTGTTGGCTATGGATAATTTGTCATGGATAGGTAGGACACAGGTTTGCACCCTTGTTTTCCTGATAATTTCCAGATTTAAGCTGCTGATGTGAGCAGTCACTTTTACAAGAAAGGAGTTGATATTGGAGGAATGCCAATCTTGCATACTTCCTATTTGTTGAGAAGCAATGGTAAAGGTCTGAGAGCAGAACTCTAGGCTGTCTTCTTGGACTGGAGAAGATGTGTGACACAGGACCACTGGAAGGGAAATTGTGAAGATAGATAAACTGAAATAAACAAATGCACTGAATAATGTGTTGCTGAGTTGCATAAGCCTGAGGATTCCAGGCTTGATGGCTGGTCTGTGCTGAGATAATTGATCTTAGTCAGGACAATGGTAGAAAAGCTCATCATCCCAAGGTGAGGCAATGCCAAGGTGGGGTACAGGAATCAGCCAAGGGTCCCATTCCTGCTTATGAGCTGTGCCTGTTTGAGTATCAGGTCAGGACAGGTACAGGCTCCACTGCAATGCCCCCTCATCCTCAATTTCTGCATGTGATTAAGGTACTGGAAACGACTGATACTGTGGAAACTGTACCCCAGGATGAGTCATTGCCTTCAGAGCAGGAGAGAATATGAGCAAAATATTGGAGTAGAAAGTAAACATGGCTTATAATCTTGCTAACTGACCTGACAAAGGTTCCAGGAAAGCCTTTTAGTGATTCCTTCAGTTCCAAAGGGTTTGTTGGGCTAAATTTATGAATTTTCTTTCTTTCAGTGATTAAAATGTTCATGAAAGTTTGTTTGCTGGGTAAGGCTTTCAAGACTTCATCAGATGCTCTTTGAGCGCTAAAGCAATGTGGTTGAAACTGTATGGGAGCATACAACCCACTTGGCAAAAAAATCCTGTGTCAATACTTAAACAAATTATTTGATCCTGTATTTGCAACAGGGAACTATGTTCAAAGGAATTATGAATAGGAAGAAATTACATAAAGTAGCTCTTGGAATGGGATGGAATACAACCTTGTTGATTCCACAATTGTTCCTGAATGTTCTTTTGTCATGTGCAAATAGCAATCTCTGCAGATAAAGGAACACTGCCTTCCCAATCAGGAGGAGAACAGTGCTTTACTGCTTTTATGCTCCCTGAGCCTCTGGCTTAGAATTCATAAAATTGGCTACATCATTAGTTTATATATTGCATTTATATTAAAGAAAGACCTTGCATTCATATCATGCCTTTCACAGGTCATCTCAAAATGCTTCAAAGCCAATGAAGTATATTTTGAAATGTAGAGACTGTTATAACGTAGGAAATATTTCTTACTTGGATGTCCTGATGCTTTGTAATCTAGTGTGTGTGTAGTGTGTGTGTGTGGAGTGTGAGTGTATGTGTTGTCTCTTATGCGTTCAGCTCCATTGTACATGAGATGATGGAGTGATTGCATGAAATGCAGGTGCATGTTGGCACACTGCTTATAGATATGATTGGGTACAACTGCATCTTTTACAACGGAACAAACTAAGACGTATTCAATCCACAAGGCTGATTATGCACGCTACCTGTGAAAGATCTGGGTGTCGTTGGTGTAGTGAGCATGTATTTCACCACTTCGATTACATTGGCCAGACTTTTTCCCTCGTCGAGTGGGGGACGATGGAGAGCGTGCCCCAGTTCGCAGTTGGCGCATGCGTGTGAAAGAGCACTTCAATCTCCCTGAGGCATGGAGCTGCTTCATGGAGATTGAAGCAATTTTTTAAAAAATTATTAAAGACAGTAAAAAATTTTTAAAAACATGAGCTGGGACATATTTTTAATTCAAAAATAAAGTTTTCAATTAATCTTTATTTGCTTTATCCTGCTCCTGGATGAAGTTTCCTAAAAAATGTAAAGGCCGCTTGGCCTTTTCGCCTGCCTGCCAACTGTGAGGTTGGATGGGCAGCATTAATTTGATTTTAATTAGCTCGTTAATGGCCTTAATAAGCCTTTCAATTATCGGTGGGCACACAGCCAACTCCTGCGCACACCTGCCAAACAAAATATCGCGCGAGTGCACGATGATGTTAGGACACATGCCCGAAGTTATCGCGTGTCATATTACGCTCGAGCGTGTCAGGCGCGTGCCCACATGCTGAATGTAAAATTCAGCCCATTGTTTTAATTCACTAAATCTTCTTGAATGGGATTATTTTATCAGTACAAGTGTAATATCTAATTTATTTTTATTCTTCCTTTCAATAGGTCACACCCATGGTGGGCAGATTTTCCCTCTGGCAATTGCTGCTTATTTTTTGAACCCATATTTTGAAGGTCTTTACAAAGCTGGTGAGAACAGTTTAGTGTACGTAACTCCTGGGACAATTTACTATGGAATTCCAATGAGACTTGGAAGCAGAGCAGAAATAACAGAAATTATCTTAAAGACTGGATGAATTGCAGGTCCTCCTTTTCAGAATCATGACTGTTACACCAGGGCAATGAGTTTGAAGAATGAGTAGGTAATCTGTTTGTATGATAATTAATAGATCACTTGAGTTAATTGTTTTTGAGCAGATCTATACACATTTTTGCCAATGATTGTACTAATGTCACTAAGATTGATCGATTATAACAATGCAGTTACAATATGAGGGTGAGGGTAAGAAGCAGCACAGCTTATCATTTTTACATTAGCAGCCTTTTTGTGGTCTCCAGGTGACCCGGGTGACCTGTGTTAGAGTGTCTCCTGGCCTCCTCTGCTGATTACTTGGGGACTGATTGAACAGGGCCTGTGAATGACTCTCCAGTCGCCATCCACTCTGTGCCAACTCACAGCAGCATGCTGAGTCCAGTAATTCAATGTGTGGCAGATGCTGGATCCAATCCATGGCACTGATACACTGTTCGAAAATAAATGGACAGTTTTCAATGCATATTACAAAATGTAATCCTAATGTGCATTTATTTTTTATTCTCACTTTGCTGACCTCCATCAGATACTAAATTAAATTGAAGGCATTTTGTTCCCTAGTTTTCTATGTTTGTTTCTCATTCAGATTTGTTATTTGTCAAAATTACCACAGTTGTCACTGCAGTTTATTAATGTCCTAAATTACTGGTAATCTTTTGAATTCCTCAACATGGTGTGATGTTAACTGCTGCATCGTTTGACAGTGGGTATGTAAATATTAGAGAGACTGTTCTTTTCTTGATGTAATTTCTAATCATTTGTTTTGAATTTATACATCAGGATGTATTTTAATCTCTGAGAAATGCTTTGCAATTTATTCAAATTTGTAATACTTTCCATGCTTCTTGAAAGTTTAAAAACTGTTCACACTGAATTATTGTTGCAGATTTTAAGATTTTTGTCATGCCATTCATTTTTTTGAGAAAGGTAGACTGTGTACCGAAAGTGTTTTCCACTTCAGACTAATGTAGGTTACCAAATGCTTACCTCTTTTGGCACCTGATGGAACTCTTTTGATGGAGTTTGCAGTTACTTGTCCCCTGTAAAAAATCAGCAGTAAGTCTGTGAAAATCTGAGTAGAATTACCTAACCAGATGTTTTATATCCAACGAGAAGCTCCAAGCAACCAAGTCAAGTCATAGAAAACAAAATTTAAAGAAATCTAATCCTGTTCACTTGAAGTTTTTTAACAAAATGCTTAAAAGTTAACCAGCACAATAATTTGAATTATGCAAGTTCAAGTAAGAAATTATTGCTAAAAAAGTGAATTATCAGCTAATTTCAAGGATGCAGCTTTGAATTGACTGGACTTAGACTTTTGTTAATTTTCAACAGCTTAATTGACTGACAAGGGGTGGGGAGGATAAGCTTAATTTAAAATGTTTATGTTCATGTGAAATAAAACAAAATACTCAAAACCACAGCAAATGGAAGTGAAAAACTGGGAAATTTCTTTTGATATCGTAACTTTCATCAGAAGCCAGTTGTTACTCTTTGGAAGAAACATTTTGTTTTTAAGTCAACCTTGTTGTTTTCGATAGAGTACAGAGATTGAGTATTGCTTAAAAAAAGAGGCAGGCTGCCAAAACTTTTTTCTTGCACTCATCAGGACAGAAACCAGAATGCCGAATTTCAAAGGGAGCAACAACTTGTACTATATGAGAAAAGGATGCTGATTGGTTGGCATGTCGAGTCTAGTCGAGGTGTTACCACAGTGAATGCACCAGGGAACTATTGTCCCCCCCGTTTATGTTCAATTCAAAAAGGTGCAATGCCTGGACATGTTACTTTTGCCTGCAAATGACAGGTCCCTGCGTATGAATATGTAGCTTCTAGCAAGCGTAAGTGAGCCACATTGCGTGCCCAACTGGTAATCTTAAATTGGATGTTTTTGTAATTCTTAGCACACTCAGGGTTGTTCATTAAGTGCTGCCCTGTCACAGAATTACATCTAAGAGTAGACATGATGTTCTGCATTTTGCTAGTATAGGTTGGTTAAGTACGGGCAGTACTCTGCCTTTTGTGAACAGCTGAAGGGACATGCTGTTTGGTACGATCCGCCAATTGTCGGGACATACAACCTATGTTTCTGGCATTGCACCAGCACTGAAATTCATATACAACATTGTGTTGCTACTACATAGTAGCAGTGTCAAACTTCACCTGTTGATCAAATTTTTGAGATAGCCACACAATTAGAATTTTCCAATATCAGAATGCTGCCATCAAGCCAAAAAGACATTCTGCCTACCACACAAGTGAATAATATGGTTGATGAATTTCAGTGCCTCTGTGATGCCAGGGACGTTGACTGTACGTCCCAACGACTGGTGGATCGTATCAAACAGCATGTCCCTTCGGCTGTTCACAATAGGCAAAGTACTGATCATATTCCACCATCCCTTGCTTGAAAAGCTCAGAACACAATGTCTACTGTTAGATGTGATTCCGTGACTGGACATCACTTGCTGAACAATCCTGAGTCTGCTAAGAATTATACTAATGACCAATTTAAGATTATCAGTCAGGCTTGCAATGTGGCTCATTATGCTTTCTAGAAGCTGCATATATTCATACACAGAGCCCTGTCCTCCAGAGGCAAAAAGAACATGTCCAGGCACTGTGCCTTTTTAAAAAATTAAACAAAAGCATAGGGTCAATAGATCCCTGGTGAATGCTCCATGGTAATGCCTCAACCAATCAGAGTGAACTTGCCAACCAATCAGCACCTTTTTCTCGTGCAGTATAAATTGTTGCTCCCTTTGAAAGTTGGCATTCTTGCATCTGTCCTGATAAGTGCAAGATGAAAAGCTTTGGCAGCATACCTCTTTTTCAACAATATTTGTTCTTTTTGTTGCTTTCAATCAACTCCAATTTGGTACAGAACACAGACCATCTTTTGTGCACTATGGTTAAAGTAGAATAAGTAGACCTAATCTAATATTTAGGCATAACAAAAATCTAGCACTACAGTGGAAAGGCAATGTTGGATTGGTTAGATGTGAAGGCTGGTTCTGAAATGCAGCAAAGCTTAACAGCAAGCCAAATATATTTACCAGAACTTTTGGACTTTGTGGTCATTTTATCCTGTGGAATCTTGGCTTTTTCTGTTTAAAGATTAATAAATTTTATTCTACCAAAACAAAAGTGTCTTCCATTTCCAAAATAGGATTTATGACCCATTTAGCCATTTGGAAAGTTGAGTTGAATGATGTGGGTTGGAGTTAATAAAGTCAAACACTCTGAGATGATAAGGGAAAGTTGAGGGTGTTCTAACTCGCACTCTTTTTAGGAGAGAAGAGTGAAGGACGTTTTAAGAGAGCAGATATAGTTAACGTGGGTAATTGGCTGGCTGGAGGATTTCTCATCCTGCAGTTTCTAATGGCAATTTGCCAGGATAAAAGATTGAGTACAAAACATTAAGACCCCAAATTCCTGCTGTCTCAGCAGGGTAACCATTCCAGTTCAATAGTCTGAGCAAGCTGTCGGTACTCTTTCCTGTGCTCTCACTCAAATTTCTCAGACTGTGTACAGTAAGGATGCATTTATACATCAGCTTTAGCCTTACGGTGAAGCAGGTTTCAATGTAAATATAGTCATGTGGTCGATCCGTTGTTCCCGTTGCACTGAAAACTCAGAAGTGAAACTCTCCTTTTCATTCCCCTCCCCATTTGGAAGCTTCAGATCCAAACTGCAGACCTGTTGACCATGGGGTAAACATGGTTTATCATTACCTAGAATGAACCTGAGGGTTGTTTACTCTCAGTCCATTACAAATATTATTTGACTTATTGGGCACTTTGTCTGGATAAGTGGTTCATCTCTCCCTCCATCTGGCAATGTCTCCTTCCAGATAGAGGTGAGTGTTGATATTATTGCCGGAAGTGGAAGAATTGCTCAATGAGTCTCTCATGGCAGGAGTGTTTAGCCAGTCCAGCAACACTTTGTTTTTGTGTCTGACTGGATGTTTTTCTTTCTCAGTGCTGTGTTATTCCATCCTCATTGGCTCCCACTGTTGATTTTGGATTGAGTTCTGAAGGAGTGAAATTGCAAGAGCACCCCCCTCCCCTCCCCCCACCCCCGGGGGGAATTCCTGTGTTAGCCAATGAGGTGGTGATTATTATAGGCCCCTTTGTGTGGAGCTGATGGGCACATATTCTGAGAACGTTGTCACTGGAGGACCTGTATTAATATATGGCTGGACATGGAACTGCAGTCTCTTCATATCAAAAGTGAAGAGCAGCAAGCTACCCTACAGAGTGGAGATCTTCATTTTTGCACAGCGAAGGATACTTAAATATGACAACAAACGGTAAGACTTCAAATACAATTCAGTGAGCAAACACAAAATTAATTTTGCTTAAATAAATGATTATTTGTAAGAGGAAAACGATTTGCGAATAATTCAATTTATTAAAGATTGGCAATAATTCGTTGTAAAGGAAATCTTTAAACGGCGTTATATTGCTCTGTCAGCACTCCTGTGGATGGATATAAATGGAATTGTTAAATCTAAATATTGAATGTTTTCCGATTGCAGAGTTGTACTTGGGGGCAGTGGACTTGCGGTGTGAGGCCAACAACACTGAGCATCACACCATCGAAATCGACAAGGACAGGCTGCTGGTTCGGAGAGGACAAGAATTCCGCTTGCATGTGGAATTTAAGCACCGAGCATTCGTGGAGGGCGAAGACCAGCTCGCAATCCTTCTGGACACAGGTTTGTGATGAGGCTGCATTTCAGAACGAACTTGTTCAGGGTTTTGCACTGTTTAAAACTCTGTGCGAACAGCACACATTTCTCTTTGGCTTTGAGTTTCAAGCTTGCCAGTGAATATATTTCTGGGCAAGGAGAAAAGCGTTACTGTTCGTTCAATCTGTGGCTGCTGGTGTTTGAAACCATCTCTCCGCCCTACAAGTTTAAAGACAGACTTGGCGATTCTTGTAAACAGTTGGAATTGGAGGTTGGATGTATTTAACATCTGGGTAATGAAATTATAACAGTTTCAAGTGAAAATCTACACACATGAAAGTTATATAAATCGAATCATTGAATCACAGTTTTGATCGAATTTTGTAAAATTAGTTTTGACTAACTCTCAGTGTACATTTTTCACCACCATTTTATTTCCTAAGTAAGGCGATTAAGTTGCAAGTGTACTTTGATTAAGAGATGTGGCCATCTGCACAGGACCCGCACCATCAGAAGCCGACGGGACTCGAATTAAAGTGCTGAACTCCGGAGTGAAGTGGGATAAGTGGACATTCCGTCTCCAGTGCACTCCAGGACATATCCATCTGGCCGTGCATAGTCCAGCCAATGCCTGCACTGGCTATTATCAAATCTATCTGATACTCTACCCAAGCGGAGGCGAATCTATTCAACGGATCACCGCAGGAGATTTTCACCTTCTCTTCAACCCCTGGTGTAAAGGTAAACTGCCCGCTTAGCCTTTAGTTAAAGCATAACGGTGCACATCTTTTAAATAGGTATTTTCTAAAAGCAAGTGATATTTATTTACAATGAATATTTCTATGTTAAATGTACAATAGTCATTTTTAAACGGAGTCAGTGCCAAAATATCTTTGCAGTGCAGAAGGAGGCCATTCGGCCTATCGAGTCTGCACTGGCTCTCTGAAAGAGCATTCCACCTAGTCCCACTCCCTTGCCTTATCCCTGTAACCTTGCACATTCTCTCTTTTTAGGTAGCAATCCAATTCCTTTTTGAATACCTCGATTGAACCTGTCTCCATCACCCTTTCAGGAAGTTTGTTCCAGTCTCCAACTACCCTCTGGGTGAAAATTTTTTTCCTGACATCACATTTACTCCTTTTGCTAATTATTTTGAATCTGTGCCCTCTAGTTCTTGATGATCTCTTGAGTGGGACCAGTTTCTTACTATTTACCCTGTCCACACCCCTCAGGATCTTGAATACCTCTATCAAGCCTCCTCTTGGCCTTCTTTTCTCCAAGGACAAGTCCCAACCTCTCCATTTTATCCTCATAGCTACAGTTCTTCATCCCGGGAATCATTCTCATGAAGCTCCTCTGTACTCTCTCCAATGCCTTCACATCCTTCCTCAAGTATGGCGCCCAGAACTTGATGCAGTACTCCAGATGAGGCCTAACTAATGTCTTATACAAATTCAACATGACCTCCTTATTCTTGTACTCAATGTCTTAGGTTTTATTAATACGGGCACTATATGCTTTATTAACTCGTATACACTGAGGTCCCTCTGTTCCTGCACCTCCTTTAGAGGCTCTCTCTTTATTTTATACTGTCTCACCATATTTTTCTTGCCAAAATGAATCACCTCACACTTCTCTGCATTGAACTTCAACTGCCACATGTCTGCCCAATCCAACAACATGTCTATGTCCTTTTGAAGTTCAAGACTATCCCCATCACAGTTGACAACATTTCCAATCTTTGTATATCTACAGATTTTGAAATCATGCCCTGCACACCACTATCTAGGTCATTAATATATCAGTAGTTCTCATTTTTTTTGTGGGGGCAGCCCCAAATATATTTCTGGGGGAAACTCCTTTCAAGTATTGTCACATTCCCAAGGATCCCCTCAAATACCCACCCACTCCCAAGAAACCCGACTTAACTTTGCAAAGTTTGGCTACAGTGTGCTTGCACAGGAACAGGGGAGTGAGCACATCCTGAGTGGGGCACAGCCAGAGTGGGTATTCGGAATTTGGTGCAAATTGGGAATTGAACTGAGCATGCTGCAGTAGTAGAGGCTACAATGGAAAGGAATCACTGGTAAGTAGTGGGTAAGGTACTTACTACTTTAATCACTTATAGTTTAAGGTCTTTTTGTGGTTTACAGTTTGTATACTCTACAGTAACGAGGATCAGGAAAGAAGGGCCCTAGAGCAATTGACTTAAAAGGTTTAATTTAAAGGGATAAGTCATGGCAGGAGCACTCAAAGCCGTGGTGTGCTCCTCGTGCTCCATGTGGGAAGCCGGGGACATTTCCAGTGCCCGGGACCAGCACGTGTGCAGGAAGTGTGTCCAGCTGCAGCTCCTGGAAGCTCGGGTTTCAGAGCTGGAACGGCAGCTGGGGACACCGTAGAACATCCGCGCATCTGAGAGCATCGTGGATTGCACGATTAGAGAGATGGTCACACTGCAGATGAAGGGACTTGAGAAGGAAGGGAATGGGTGACCACCAGGCAGTCCAAGAGAAACAGGCAGGTAGTTCAGGAGTCCCCTGGGGTCCCGCTCGTAAATTGGCATTCCGTTTTGGAGGCTGATGAAGGCGCTGGTTCCTCCAGGGAGTGCGGACAGAGCCAAGCTTCTGGCACCACAAGCAGCCTGTCTGTACAGGAGGGGAGGAAGGGAGGAAGAGCAATAGTAATAGGGGATTCTATAGTCAGGGGAACAGATAGGCGCTACTGTGGCCGTCAATGTGACTCCAGGATGGTATGTTGCCTCCCTGGTGCCAGGGTCTGGGATGTCACTGAACGGCTGCAGGGCATTCTGAAGGGGGATGGTGATAAGGCAGAGGTCATAGTACATGTTGGTACCAATGACATAGGTAGAAAGAGGGATGGGGTCTTGCATCAAGAATTCAGGGAGTTAGGCGGTAGACTAAAAAGCAAGACCTCTCGGGTTGTAATCTCTGGATTACTCCCAGTGCCAGGTGCTAGCGAGCTCAGAAATAGGAGAATAGCACAGATGAATACGTGGCTTAAGAGTTGGTGCAGGAGGGAGGGTCTTAGATTCCTGGATCACTGGGACCGTTTCTGGGGAAGGTGGGACCTCTACAAGCGGGACGGTCTACATCTGAACCGGAGCAGGACTAACATCCTTGCGGGCGGGTTTGCTATTGCTGTTGGGAGGAGTTTAAACTAATTCGGCAGGGGGAGGGGACACAGAATGTTAGCAGAATAGGGACACATCAAAATACAGTAAAACAATCAAGTCAGAGGGAGTACAGCTGCAATAAGCTTCAAGGGAGTAAGGAAAGGCTGGATGGCCTCTACTTTAATGCCAGGAGTATTAAAGGTAAAACGGATAAGTTAAGGGTGAGGATTGACATGTGGAATTGTGATATAGTAGCCATCACTGAGACGTGGTTGAGGGAAGGGAAGGATTGGCAGCTCAACATTCCGGGATATAGAATCTTGAGGCGAGACAGGGGAGGGGGTAAAAGAGGAGGAGGCATGCATTATTAGTTAAGGAGTCAATTACTGCAGTAAGTAGAGATGATATCTTGGAGGGGGCATCGAATGAAGCTTTGTGGGTAGAGCTTAGGAATAAAAAAGGGGCAACCACATTATTAGGTGTTTATTATAGACCCCCAGATAGTGGGAAATTGAGGAGCAAATATGTGCACAATTTGTGGAGGCGTGTAAAAACAATAACAAAACGGTAATTATATTAGGTGATTTCAACTTTCCCAACATTAATTGGGATAGACATAGTGTTAAGGGCTTGGATGGAGTGGATTTCTTGAAATGTGTACAGGAGAACTTTTTAGGTCAATATGTAGAGGGTCCAACAAGTGACGGTGCATTGCTGGACCTAATTGTGGGGAATGAAGCCGCACAGGTGGCTAAGGTAGTGATTGGCGGGCATTTTAGCGATAGCGACTACTACATGGTGCAGTTTAAGTTTGTTATGGACAAAGAAATCGACAAGTTGCAAAAAAATGTTTTGGATTGGGGGAGAATGGGTTTTAGTAAAATAAGGCAGGATCTGGCCAAGGTAGACTGGGAACAGTTACTTGTGGAGAAATCTACAGAGGAACAGTGGGGGGTGTTCAAAAAGGAAATGGGGAGGGTACAGGCTCAACATGTTCCCTCTAGAGATATTCAGGTTACGAAGAGAAGGAAAAGAGAGGCTTTTAGCAGGCACAAGGGAAGCAAATCAGCAGAGGCATTAGTGGAGTACAGACAGTGCAGGGTGAAGCTTAAGAAAGCAATTAGGAGAGCAAAAAGGGGATATGAGAAAGCACTGGCTAGAAAAAATAGGGAAAATCCCAAGATATCCTATAAATATATCAATGGGAAGAGGATAACCAGGGAAAGAGTAAGGCCCATAAGGGATCAAGGGTTGAGCCAGAGGACATCGCTAGAGTGTTGAATGACTACTTCACGTCCTTCTTCACCCAAGAGAATGAGGATGAAGAACTCAGGAAGAGAGACTGGCTTTGTCAGAGGGAGGTCATGCCTAACAAATTTGATTGAATTTTTTGAGGAGGTGACCAGGTGTGTAGATGAGGGTAGTGCAGTTGATGTAGTTTATATGGATTTCAGCAAAGCTTATGACAAGGTCCCACATGGGAGACTTTTAAAGAAGGCAAAGGCACATGGAATACAAGGTAATTTGATAAGGTGGATTCAAAATTGGCTTAGTTGTAGGAGGCAGAGGGTGATGACAGAAGGATGCTTTAGTGACTGGAAGCCAGTGTCCAGTGGCGTACCACAGGGATCTGTGCTCAGTCCCCTATTATTTGTCATTTATGTAAACGACATAGATGTCTATGTGGGGGGTAGGATTAGTAATTTTGCGGATGACACGGAGATTGGCCGGGTGGTTAACAGTGAGGTTGAGTGTCTTGGGCTACAGGAAGATATAGACGGGATGGTCAAATGGGCAGATAAGTGGCAGATGGAATTTAACCCTGAAAAGTGTGAGGTGATACACTTTGGAAGGAGTAATTTGACAAAGAAGTATTCAATGAATGGCATGGCACTAGGAAGTTCTGAGGAACAAAGGGACCTTGGCGTGTGTATCCATAGATCTCTGAAGGCATAGGGGCATGTTAGTGGGGTGGTGAAAAAGGCATATGGGACACATGCCTTTATCAATCGAGGCATAGATTACAAAATTAGGGAGGTCATGTTGGAGTTGTATAGAACCTTGGTGAGGCCACAGCTGGAGTACTGTGTGCAGTTCTGGTCGCCACATTATAGGAAGGATGTGATTGCACTGGAGGGGGTGCAGAGGAGATTCACCAGGATGTTGCCTGGGATGAAACATTTAAGTTATGAAGAGAGGTTGGATAGACTTGGGTTGTTTTCGTTGGAGCAGAGAAGACTATGGGGTGACCTGATCGAGGTGTACAAGATTATGAGGGGCATGGACAGGGTGGATAGGGAGCAGTTGTTCCCCTTAGTTGAAGGGTCAGTCACAAGGGGGCATAAGTTCAAGGTGAGGGGCAGGAGGTTTAGGATGTGACGAAAAACTTTTTTACCCAGAGGGTGGTGAAGGTCTGGAATGTGCTGCCTGGGAGGGTGGTGGAGGTGGGTTGCCTCACATCCTTTAAAAAGTACCTGGATGAGCACTTGGCACGTCATAACATTCAAGGCTATGGGCCAAGTGCTGGTAAATAGGATTAGGTAGGTAGATCAGGTGTTTCTCACATGTCGGTGCAGACTCGATGGGCTGAAGGGCCTCTTCTGCACCGTGATTCTGTGAAAGGGGGTGTCAACTACCCAAAGGAAAACAGTAATACATAACATAGAATACAGAATTTTCTGAACATTGTGCTTACAACATATAGTATTGCTTTTCCTATATGGGTAGAAACCTAATAATCTAACAGACACTCTGCATCCATTAACTCTTTGAAAACCTATGACTTTGAACTCTGTTATTCTAACTTAACATGTGTGTTCGTTAGTATCTAGTCGGAGTAATTATCAAAATGTAAATGTTACTTTTATTGACTGAAAGTTTGCATTTAATTAATATTAATTATCCTATTAATGCATAATACACTTATTTTTTATTCATTCGTGGGATGTGAGCATTGCTGGCTAAGAGTTTAACAGTCAATCACATTGCTGTGGGTCTGGAGTCACATGTAGGCCTATTTCCTTCCCTAAAGGGGAACATTAGTGAATGTGATCTAATGAACCAGATGAGTTTTTATGACAACTAGCAATGGTTTTGTGGTCATCATCAGGCTTTTAATTCCAAATTTTTATTGAGTTCAAATTTTGTATTGCCTGATCTCTGGAATGCTAGCCCAGTGACAATACCACTATGCCCCGCATATTCATAACTAAATAAACAAGTCATATATCTTTACTTAAAAGTCCCGGCATGTATTGTATGACTAAAATGCTCAGCACATTTACAATAAGCTCAGGCAAACTAGGGTTTCCACGTTTTTGCCTGGGCTTCTCTGCAAGTAAGCTGTAGATTTAATTGGAAAACTTTAGAAACAAAAAAAAAGTTGGCTGGTGGAGATGATAAAAAAATATTGTTGGCAATTTGAAATGGGAGGAGTCTGCAGTGAAATTCCTGTGAGGCATATGGCATACTCTGTGAATCTGGCCCTTGAGAGATGTGAATCCAGTAAAAACAGAATATTATTGAATTTGTTTTGGTAAAAACACCCTTTTCCTGTAAAGAAAGTAAAAAGTATAAATAGATTTTTATTTTGCATTTTACTTTGGCGGTCCAAAGTACTTCATAGCAATGCGTTAGTTTCCAAGTATAGTCACTGTTTTGTAAGTAATCATGGAATCCAATTAGCACATAGCAAAATCCCACAATGAGCAATGACCAGTTGGTCCATTTGGTATTGATGGTAGACAGGGCTTTTGAAAGTCAGCACCTCTGACAATGAACTGTCAGGGCCTAAGCACATCATCTACACTAAGCAGGGGCTTGAACCAACAACCTGACTCAGAGACATGGAAGTGCTACCAATGAACCAAACTGTCATAACCAAAGAAATTCTTATAAACCCATACAACAAAACCTAGGAGCAGCAATAGAAGATGCAGACTCCAAATGATGGAGTTCACCAATGAGAAAAAAGGAAAAATTTGTGTACAATTAAAAGCCTTTGCCTAACCTGTGTTTACGGAGTGACACCTCCAAGTGTTATATAGCTGTTCAGCAAGAATGGTGAGTGACTCAAAGAACCACTTATCTGCTAAGTTATCAATTACTCATCTGTGACTAATTATGATCAAATCAAAAGTAGTAAAAAGTACTAATGAGGAACGAGTAACCAGAAAATTAAGCAATCAGGTCCTGGATCTATTTTTTCAAAGCAACTATTCATTAACCAGCAGGCACCTCACAAGTGTCCATTCAAATCATCCAAATGATTTTTTCCCCGAATTCTTTTGGTCTCATTGTTTTTTGATTCAGCAACCATAGAAATGTGAAAAAATACAATCCAAAAGATAAGGAAAATATAAAACTGGAAGTAATTTATAGAAAAAATTACTTCACTGTATGCATCTCCCACTAGAAATCCATCCCAAACATTTTGTGCTGTAGGCCCACTTTTTGGGCTTCAGTTCTGATATTTATGATGCCTCCTCAGCTTTTAAGCTTTGCTTGTTCCATTCATCAAATTTCCTGAACTGTACTTGTACTGACTCTCTGGGTCTTATCCAAAATCATGCCTCACATTTGACTCCTGGTTTTGCCTCTTCATATGCAATGCCGGGAGAGATCGGATTAAGTTTTGTTGTCAATAAAAATCTTATCTGTGTAGTCATCCTGTCAACTTCATCCAAAATTAAATTCTACATCCACTTTTATAATGAAAACTGTGATATCTTGTCATACTGTAATTGCACTCCTGAGTATCCTACCCTTGTGGGTGCTCCCTGGCACCACCTTTGATGACAGATTGCACTTTTAAGACAAATTCACATGGATAGTTTTCATTATAAGTGTGGACATCGGGATTTAGCTGATGAATCAGTGTTCCTCCATGTTTAACACCTTTTGGCAAGGGGGCAGAATGTATCCTGGGTGGGGGACTTCAATGTCCATCACCAAGAGTGGCTCAGTAGCACCACTACAGAGCGAGCTGGCCAAATCCTAAAGGACATAGCTGCTATACTGGGTCTGCAGCAGGTGATGAGGGAACCAACAAGAGGGAAAAACATACTTGACCTCATCCTCACCAACCTGCCTGCCACAGATGCATTTGTACATGACAGTATCAGTAGGAGTAACCACCTTGTTTAGATGAAGTCCCAACTTCACATTGAGGACTCCCTCCGTCATGTTGAGTTGCACTTCCACCGTACTAAATGGGATAGACTTTGAATAGATCTAGCAACTTGAGACTGGGCAACCCTGAGGCATTGTAGGCCATCAGCAGCAGCAGAATTGTACTCGGCCATAACCTGTAACCTCATGACTCGGCTTATCCCCCACTCTATCATTACCACCAAGTCCGGGGATCAACCCTGGTTCAATGAAGAGTGCAGAAGGTCATGCCAGGAGCTGCACCAAGCATACCTAAAAATGAGGTGTCGACCTGGTAAAGCTACAATGCAGGACTACTTGCATGCCAGACAGCATAAGCAGCATGCGATAGACAGAGCTAAGCGACCCCACAACCAAAGGATCAGATCTGTCACATCCAGTTGTTAATGGTGGTGGACAATTAAACAACTCACTGGAGGAGGAGGCTGCACAAATATCCCCATCCTCAATGATGGTGGAGCCCAGCACATCAGTGCAAAAGGTAAGCCTGAAGCATTTGCAACAATCTTCAGCCAGAAGTGCAGAGTGGATGATCCATCTCGGCCTCCTCCGGAGGTCTCCAGCATCACGGACGCCAGTCTTCAGCCTATTTGATTCACTCCACATGATATCAAAATACAGCTGAAGGCACTGGATACTGTAAAAGCTATGGGCCCTGACAATATTCCAGCAATAGTACTGAAGACTTGTGTTCCAGAACTTGCCGCATCCTTAGCCAAACTGTTCTGGTACAGCTACAACACTGGCATCTACCCAGCTATGTGGAAAATTGTCCAGGTTTGTCCTGTACACACAAAGCAGGACAAATCCAACCTGGCCAATTACCGCCCCATCAGTCTATACTCAATCAGTAAAATGATGGAAGGGGGCATCAATTGTGCTATGAAGCGGCATTTGCTTAGCAATAACCTGCTCACTGACGCTCATTTTGGGTTCTGCCTGGGCCACTCAGTTCCTGACTTCATTACAGCCTTGGTTCAAACATGGACAACAGAGCTGAACTCCAGAGGTGGGTGAGAGTGACTGCCCTTGACATCAAGGCAGCATTTTATCGAGTGTGGCATCAAGGAGCCCTAGGAAAACTGAAGTCACTGGGAATCAGGGGGAAAACTCTCCACTGGTTGGAGTCATACTAGCACAAAGGAAGATGCTTGTGGTTGTTGGAGGTCAATCATCTCAGTTCTAGGCTGTCACTGCAGGAGTTCCTCAGGCTTGTGTCTGAGCCCTAACCACCTTCAGCTGCTTCATCAATGACCTTCCTTCCATCATAAGGTCAGAAATGGGGATGTTTGCTGATGGATGTTTGTTGATGATTGCACAATGTTCAGCACCATTCGCAACTCCTCAGATACAGAAGCAGCCTATCTCCAAATGCAGCAAGACCTGGACAATTTCCAGGCTTGGGCTGACAAGTGGCAAGTAACATTCATGCCACACAAGTG
The DNA here is from genome assembly GCF_964194155.1 of Cetorhinus maximus. NCBI lineage: Eukaryota > Metazoa > Chordata > Chondrichthyes > Lamniformes > Cetorhinidae > Cetorhinus > Cetorhinus maximus. The sequence goes on from NC_135884.1 coordinate 97,640,914, forward strand.
CCAGGCAATAAACATCTCCAACAAGAGAGGATCTAACCATCGCCCCTTGACATTCAAATGTACTACCATCACTGAATTCCCCAATATCAACATCCTAGAGGTTACCATTGACCAAAAACTGAACTGGACTAGTCATCTAAATACTGTGGCTACAAAAGCAGGTCAGAGACTAGGAATCCTGCAGCAAATAACTCACCTCCTGACCCCCCCAAAGCCTGTCCACCATCTACAAGGCACAAGTCAGGAGTGTGTTGGAATACTCTCGGCTTGCCTGAATGAGTGCAGCTCCAACAACACTCAAGAAGCTTGACACCATCCAGGACAAAGCTTGATTGGCACCCCATCCACAAACATTCACTCCCTCCACCACCAACACACAGTAGCAGCAGTGTGTCCCATCTACAAGATGCACTGCAGGAAGTCACCAAGGCTCCTTCGACAGCATCTTCCAAACAAACAACCAGTACCACCTAGAAGGACAAGGGCAGCAGACACATGGGAACACCACCACCTGGAAGTTCCTCTCCAAGCCATGCACCATCCTGACTTGGAGATATGTTGCCGCTCCTTCACTGTTGCTGAGTCAAAATCCTGGAAGTCCCTCCAAAACAGCACCATGGGTGTACCTACACCACATGGACTGCAGCGGTTCAAAAGGCAGCTCACCACCACCTTCTCAAGGGCAATTAGGGATGGGCAATAAATGCTAGCCTAGCCAGCAATGCCCACATCCCATCAATGAATAAAAAAACAATGACAATTGGAACTTGACAATGGGGCCTGACATGCCTGCACAAACTGATCCAATTATCCCCAGCCTCCAACCACAATTCATTTGAGACTACACTTGGTTTTGATTCTCTATGTGCCAAGCCACGGGAGATTGACTAGTAAGAATTAAATAAGACTGTGAATCTGTCAGAAGGTGTAGCACATACTTAACGTTCAGAATACCTTCTTGTGTCTTGTCACGTAACCAACATTCTCCTTCCCCGTAAAATCACACGGCTAGGTTCTTACTGGAGCATTCTCTGGGCTACGGATTCCCTTAATAAATAGATAAGACACACAAACATAGGAATAACTATGCACAGGGAGCAACCTTCTAGTCTATCCAGCAAGTCTGCAGGTCTCTGAAAAAAGAACCACATCTACCATCTAACTTGATTCTGGCCGTGCAGAACTTGAGATTTGTTCTTCCTAATCTATTTAGTTTAAACAAACTATTTACACAAACACTTTCTATTTTCCTAAGTCTATGCTTCTCCAAAGTGCTGAGTCCCAACTCTTTGTGCCTTTCCCATTAAATAAGATCTTGAAACTAAAGAAGAAGTGTAGAAAGCTTGTTACTTATCTAACGAGTGGCTGCTGTGTGAAATTAAATTTCACAGGTCCATTTAGTTTCAAGAGAACTACGTAAGAGTATTGGAGTTTATTTTCTTCATTGATGAAATTACTGTGAGAAGAGTTATGCAATTCAGTTATTTGGCACCTACGTGCATATCTCCAGGGAACGTAAGTGTAGTGTTCACATTGTGCTGTTAAATGGCCCTGGAAATCACATCTGTCATTACACAGAGCGTTACTGTCTGCAGAAATATACCAGATTCAAAAGTACCCACCATCAAACCTGCACACCAAACCCTTTCATATATTGCAGAAAAAATAAGTCATTCTAAACATTTCATGTATTAAAAAAATGGTCAGGTCATGCCAAGACCATGACCTAGTTTTCAGTTTGCTATCTCATTATGTAGAGAATATATGCAACAAGAAACACTGGAATAGTCAGACTACTTGTGAGTGATAAATACCTTTGAGTCCTCAAGTGACTTAAGGGCCTTATTTTCCAACAGTTGGAAATTTTTACTTATTATAATGCCAGACCTCTAATGAACCTTGGCATTAAGTTGGCTTTGGTTTGATGGTACTAATGCCACATTGCATTTCCTGATCATGTGTTTAACTTAGTGGTAAATTGTTACCACTGGTGGAGTAAAATGGCAACTTAGCAAATCATTCAGGCATTCAGATTCTGTTAATTTAAGCAACCCTGCCATTTTGGGATATCATCACTTGCATTTTGCAACAGTTAGCACATTCTATATGACTGCAACAGTAAGTTATAATTGTATATCCTCTCTAATGTAGGAAAAGTTACTTGACAAAGCAGAGGATGAACCTGAGCTGGGGTAGGAGACCAATTAGCAGAAGTGGTTAAAAACATGACAGAAGAGGCATGTTGGGAAGACATCAAGCAAGCCTGGGGGCAGGAGTTTTAGGGAGGGAGTTTGAGTGTGTGGAGTGAGATGGCTGAAGGCTCTGTCACCAATGGTGTTGGGAAGAGTTTGCAGGGGCAGGGTTAAGTGATATCAAGGAGGCATTTCAAAACATTGATAACGGTCTTGAAATAAATGTATTGGGTCGACGGGCACCCCTTTCAGCTAGAGCCACTAGGTAACAAGAGGAACAGGAACTCTGCTGATTATAAAAACAAAATATTGCAGATGCTGGAAATCTATAATCAAAACAGAAAATCCTGGAAATACTCAGCAGGTTTGTCAGCATCTGTGGAGAGAGAAACAGAGTTAACATTTCAGGTCACTGACCTTCAATACACTCTCCTTATTATGTTTCCTCCATCCAGCCCAGGAATGCTTTGTTCCATTGTAGCACCTCCTATGGTAACCAGGAGGTGAGATAACTCAGTACAGACCAGAGATAAGACCATAAGACGTGGGAGCAGAAATTAGGCCATTCGGCCCATCGAGTCTGCTCCGCCATTCAAGCATGGTTGATAAGTTTCTCAACCCCATTCTCCCACCTTCTCCCCGTAACCTTTGATCCCCTTACCAATCAAGAACCCATCTATCTCGGTCTTAAATACACTCAATGACCTGGCCTCCACAGCCTTCTGTGGCAATGAATTTCATAGATTCACTGCTCTCTGGCTAAAGAAGTTTCTCCTCATCTCTGTCCTAAAAGGTCTTCCCTTTATTCTGAGGCTGTGCCCTCGGGTCCTAGTCTCTCCTACTAATGGAAACATCTTCCCCACGTCCACTCTATCCAGGCCTTTCGGTATTCTGTAAGTTTCAATCAGATCCCCCCTCATCCTTCTAAACTCCATCGAGTATAGACCCAGAGTCCTCAAACGTTCCTCATACGTTAAGCCTTTCATTCCTGGGATCGTTCTCGTGAACCTCCTCTGGACCCTCTCCAGGGCCAGTACATTCTTCCTGAGATACGGGGCCCAAAATTGCTCACAATATTCTAAATGTGGTCTGACCAGAGCCTTATAAAGCCTCAGCAGCGCATCCCTGCTTTTATATTCTAGTTCTCTCGAAATAAATGGCAACATTGCATTTGCCTTCCTAACTACCGACTCAACCTGCAAGTTAACCTTAAGAGAATCCTGGACTAGGACTCCCAAGTCCCTTTGCACTTCAGATTTCTGAATTCTCTCCCGATTTAGAAAATAGTGTATGCCTCTATTCTTCCTACCAAAGTGCATGACCTCACACTTCCCCACGTAGTATTCCATCTGCCACTTCTTTGCCCATGCTCCTAACCTGTCTAAATCCTTCTGCAGCCTCCCCGCCTCCTCAATACTACCTGTCCCTCCACCTATCTTTGTATCATCTGCAAACTTAGCCAGGATGCCCTCAGTTCCTTCATCTAGATCATTTATGTATAAAGTGAAAAATTGTGGTCCCAACACTGACCCCTGTGGAACTCCACTAGTCACCGGCCGCCATCCTGAGAAGGACCCCCTTATCCCCACTCTCTGCCTCCTGCCAGACAGCCAATCTTCTATCCATGCTAGTACCTTACCTCTAACACCATGGGCTCTTATCTTTCTGAGCAGCCCCCTGTGCGGCACCTTGTCAAAGGCCTTCTGGAAGTCCAAGTAGATAACATCCATTGGCTCTCCTTTGTCTAACCTACTCGTTATCTCCTCAAAGAATTCTAACAGATTTGTCAGGCATGACCTCCCCATGATGAAACCATGCTGACTTTGCCCTATTTTACCATGCACTTCCAAGTATTCTGAAATCTCATCCTTAATAATGGACTCTAAAATCTTACCAATGACCGAGGTCAGGCTAATCGGCCTGTAATTTCCCGTCTTTTGCCTCACTCCCTTCCTAAACAGGGGGGTTACAATAGCGATTTTCCAGTCCTCTGGGACCCTCCCTGACTCGAGTGATTCCTGAAAGATCACCACTAACGCCTCCACTATCTCTTCAGCTATCTCCTTCAGAACTCTGGGGTGTAATCCATCTGGCCCAGGTGATTTATCCACCTTCAGACCTTTCAGTTTTCCTAGCACTTTCTCCTTGGTAATGGCCACCATACTCAGCACTGCCCCCCTGACTCTCTTGAACTTTGGGGATGTTACACGTGTCTTCCACCGTGAAGACTGACGCAAAGTACCTATTCAATTCCTCCACCATTTCTTTGTTCCCCACTACTACTTCTCCAGCGTCATTTTCCAGCGGCCCAATGTCCACTTTTGCTTCTCTCTTACCCTTTATATATCTAAAAAAAACTCTTGCAATCTTCTTTTATATTACTGGCTAGTTTACCCTCATATTTAATCTTCTCCCTCCTTATTTCTTTTTTAGTTGTCCTCTGTTGGTCTTTGTAGGCTTCCCAATCCTCTGGTTTCCCACTGCTCTTTGCCGCATTGTATGCTTTCTCTTTAGCTTTTATGCTGTCCCTGACTTCCCTTGTCAGCCATGGTTGCCTCGTCCTCCCTTTAGTATGCTTCTTCTTCCTCGGGATGAATTTTTGCTGTGTCTCCCAAATTACTCCCAGAAACTCCTGCCATTGCTGTTCCACTGTCTTTCCTGCTGGGCTCATCTCCCAGTCAATTCTGGCCAGCTCCTCCCTCATGCCTCTGTAGTTGCCTTTATTCAACTGTAATACCGTTACATCTGATTCCAGCTTTTTCCTCTCAAATTGCAGGGTAAATTCTATCATATTATGGTCACTTCCTCCTAAGGGTTCCTTCACCTTAAGCTCCCTTATCAAATTTGCCTCATTACACATCACTAAATCTAGAATTGCCTGTTCCCTAGTGGGCTCCACCACAAGCTGCTCCAAAAAGCCATCTCGTAGACATTCTACAAATTTCTTTTCTTGGGATCCACTACCAACCTGATTATCCCAGTCTACCTGCATATTGAAATCCCCCATGATCACTGTAACCTTGCCTTTCTTACATGCCTTTTCTATCTTCTGGTGTATCTTGTGCCCCACATCCTGACTACTGTTCGGAGGCCTGTACATAACTCCCATTATGGTATTTTTACCTTTGCGGTTCCTCAACTCTACCCACACAGATTCTACATCATCTGACCTTACGTCATTTCTTGCTATCGATTTAATTTCATTTCTTACTAACAAATAGAGCCTGGTTGAATACTAGATGGTGCATTAACCCAGTGAGCCACTTTTAACACGCTTTTGTGCACACTAACGTGCAAATGAAGTGAAGCTGAAAGGAGGACTGTGGCATGTGGAGTGTGGTTTGGAATTTAAGTTGTTTGTCCCCTCAGAGGATGCTGTGTACCTGCCTGATGAGGACCTGCTGCAGGAATACATCCTGAATGAGAATGGACTGCTCTATCACGGCTCATATGCCAACATCTACACATTACCGTGGAATTTTGGACAAGTAATGTATCCTTTAAGTTTTCACCATTGTTTTTCCAATTTTAGCATGTTGTTCCAAGACTTGTTGCCGTTTTGTGTTTTTTTTACAGCTTGAAAAAGATGTTATCGATATTTGCTTTCTAATTTTGGACAACAGCTTATCTGCACTTAAAAATCCACTGGCTGATGCTCCAAGAAGAAACGATCCTGTATATATCAGCAGAACAGTGACTGCAATGGTGAGCTCGGAGATGTCTGAGATTTTTTTCTGTAAATGTGCACTTTGCCTTAAGGGGGCATTATTACCTGGTAAGTTACTTGCAAATCACTCCAGGTGAAGTCTGTTGTTTTGGTCTCTGTTCATAATGCAACCCTATCTCATTCAATCTATCACAACAAGTCTTGGGCCAGAACATAGCCATCAGTGTGGGCGGGCCCGACATGCTGACGTGCAAAATGACGCGAGATGACGTTGGGCGTGCATCCTGACATCATTGGGCGTCATTCCGATATTGTGTTCGGCGGGTGCGCGCCAGAGGCGGCCGTGCCCACTGAACTGTCAAAGGCCCATTAAGGCCATTAATAAAGTCATTAAGATCATTAACACCGCTGCTCATCCAACTTTAAGGTTGGTGGGCAGGCGAAGAGCCCAAGCAGCCTTCACGTTTTCCAGGAAACCTCATCCACGGGTGGGATGAGGTTTCCTGAAGGTTTTATAAAATTAATAAATAAATTTGGTGAACTTGTCACATGAGGGGACATGTTTAAATAATTTTTCACTTTATAACAAAATTTTTAAAACATTTTAATGTGTGAAAGAGCGCAGATCCCGGCTCTCTCTCCCTCCTCCCGACGCACAGGTAGCGCTGAGCGCTACTGGCCGAGCGTTACGCTAGGCGGGCCTTAATTGGCCCACCCATGTAAAATGGCGGCGCGCAGCCAATCACGGGCGGTGATCGACTCCGCTGCCGCCCAGCCCACTCGACACAGGTAAGATGCAACCCTTGATTTTAAGCTGACTGCAATAACAATTGTATCTGGCATTTGTTAAACAAATATTAAATTTGGTTAAGGGTTGGATACTTCTGATGAACAATTCACCCACCCCCATTTTTGTGCTTTTATTTCTTTGTTTACCCCCCACCCCCCAGACCACAATAATTCAACCCATTCCCCAGCAGCTGACCTAAACAAAATTGCCTTTGCCAATGCCAAGCTGCAATTGTCTGCACATGATGACCAGCTTGTCAAATCTGTTCATTTTTCCCCCTTATCCCCATTGTGAAGTGCCTTTTCACCATTGTCACCACCTCCCAATGGCATAGCTGAAAGTTGAATCTCTCCTGTCTTGTAGAATTATCAGTGTAAACTTCACTATACAATAGCACAGGGCCATAGTGAACAAATGACTCTTATTCATGAAGCTGATGAAAGCAGTGTTTGCTGCATTCTTTTGAACGTTATCCCTGATGGTTTCCTCTGCGTGTTCACTTTAACCTTGTTCATAAGATTAAAACTAACATACAGAGGAAACAATTCATTAAAAATAACACACATAGGAAAGTTTGTCTCTTATTTGTATCAATGACGAGCCTGGTAACCAGTCAAATATGCAAGAGATCAGTAAATAAGGTAAGGGTTCTTTGACTTAATGCTAGAATTTAGAACCTGTTCCCAATCGTTAACCACCACGTAAATTTGTTCAAAAGAAGGAAGCCAAGGCCTTTCAAATAAAAGGTTCTTTTTAATGTTTGGCATGTATTACACACTGTACACAATTTGAGACTGACTGGAGCCAACAGAAAATAACTACCCAACACTGGCACAGTATAGAACAAGCCAGGCAAGTTCACTTTTTCTTGTCAATGGATAAAATTCATCTGCAGAAACCGCTCTATCAAAATGATTTATATATTAAATTTGCTTAAGTAAAGCTCTATCTTCAACAAGAGACCTTTTCTTTGACTGAAGATTGTGCGCATACTTGTAACTATTTATTCATTTATTAATGAAGGGAAGACTAGATGTTTTATTTTTTTCCCCTCCCGCCTTTAAAGGTGAATGCAAATGATGATAAAGGTGTGCTTTTGGGAAGGTGGGATGGTAATTACTCTGATGGGATCGCCCCCACCAGATGGACTGGGAGTCTCCCGATTTTACGCCTGTGGACCAGTTCTGGGGCTGATAAAGTACGATATGGGCAGTGCTGGGTCTTTGCTGCTGTAGCTTGCACAGGTAAGGTCCCTCTGAGGGATATTGCTCTATGTTAAAGATACTTTATAATTGCAAATTGTGTTCGTTGCTGTTGGGGGCATTTATTCGCTTCAACATAATCAGAAAAGATTTTAATTATTTGTCTTCCTCCTTCTCCTCAAGGAACTTCACTAAGTAAGAACTAATGGAGTCTGTGGAATGTATAACACAGATAGCATCTCATAATAGCTGTGGACTAAGATTTTTCTGTTCTTCCCATTCGTTGTTAGCATCCTGACATGAGTATTTAAATCAAATGACTCACTGCATAGATTTGTGGGGAGGCTGATATTTGTGGGGATACTTTGTGTTTTTTATTTTTTCATTCACAGGACGTAGATGTCCCTGGCTAGGCCAGCATTTATTTCCCATCCCTAAATGCCCAGCCAAGTAACTTTCTAGGCCATTTCAGAAGGCATTTCAGAGTCTACCACATTGCTGTGGGTCTGGAATTATATATAGGCCAAACTGAGGAAGGACAGCAAATTTCCTTCCATAAATGACATTAGTGAACCAGTTTTTACAATAATCTGGTAGTTTCATTCTTGCCATTACTAATACTAACTTTTTATTCCAGGTTTAATTAATTAACTGAATGTAAAATTCCCCAGCTATCATGGTAGGTTTTGAACTCGTGTCTCCCTATTATTAGCCTAGCCTTCTGAATTACTGGTCCAGTAACGTAACCACTATGCACAGCTAACTGAGAAGAGGGCCCAAAGAAAACAGAGGCCAGTGAATCATGCATTTCCCAGCCCACTGACTTCCTCTGCACCAAATACAGCAGAGACGACCATGCCATGGTGGAGTCCCGAGCCACACCAGGCAATGTTTAACATAGAGGCCCAAACCATCATCTTATGAGACAAAAGGCTGCCTCATTACTACATTATACTATCATACCTGGTATTGCTCACCTCATTCATGCACACCATGGGGTAGAAATCCACTTTGGGCGATAGCTTAAAGCAGGCCCTACAGCACTGGCCACATGTTATATGCCCCATCTGATATTCAGTTCTGTTGGAGTCAATATTGGATGGGCTGTGTAACAGGCAGCCCATGCGATACCAGCCAAAGGCAAATTTCTACACCTGTAAGTGTGGCAAGTGACAAGTAATTGTTTGGACCTGCTCAGACTTTACAGTGTTCTGCCTAGTCTAGGATTTTTTTGCGTAACATTACTGTCCTCTATCTACATCCACTCAGTGTCAAAATTCCCCAGATTTGTTAGTTGTGCTACTCTAACAAATCACTATCCTAATATGACTGGCCCCAGTGCTTACTTATTTGAACACTTGACACATTAGTGTTAAATTTTTTTATTGCAGCTGTTAATATAATCAGGTCAATGTAAAGAGTCAATCCTGCCCCACAAAGTAGCCACACATGGACTTTTCCTGAGGGAGCTCAATGAATAGTGATCAGGAGTGGGTTTAATTCTCCCTTTTCCTTATCTCAAGGTTGCTGAGAACAATGTGTAGCATCCCCAGCTGAGATCAACAAGCAATGCTCAGACCATTAATAAACATTGGGCCTCCCTGGATTTTCTGGCGGAGTTGCTCATTGGCAATGACTTTACTGAATGAGTAATGGGGGAAGCTTGATAAGCACTTACAAACTTGGCAGTGCCTTGAATTGCTAATTTGAAATGGATTCATTCATCACCATACTTGCATTTTGTTTTCCAGTTCTGAGGTGCTTGGGGATCCCAAGTCGTTGTGTTACAAACTATTCCTCTGCTCATGACACAGATGGCAATCTCAAAGTGGATCAGTATTATAGTAGTGAAGATTACTCACGTGTGCCTTCAAAAAAGAAAGATATGGTCTGGTAAATGCTAGGAATTCTTCCCTCCCAGGACTTGTTAATGAACACTATATATACATATACGCATGGCTGTGTGACAGTTCTGAAAGAACATCAATTTAGTGCAAATGTCTATAATATTACATGGTTTGGGTTTTTTGCTTCAGAAAAATATTGACTTCATCCCAATCCCCTTTTCTAGTATATCTAGTCTGTGGCCTCCTCCATGTTCTTAAAAGACCACTTGGTGACAACCCAATAGACAAGGCTAGCTGGCTTACCCCCCAGATGAAAATAGTGACTGAGATGCTGTCTGGCTTTGGCATCAGAGGGAGAGAAACATCCTCTGGTTTTAGCATTGGAGAAACATCTCCTCTCCCCACCACCGTCATGCGTATACCCTGCCCTCCTATTGGAGTGACTCCTTCTGGCCTTGGCAAAAAAGTGACTCCAGTCTCTCCCATCTTCTTTGAGAGACTGCTACCTCATCCATCACCTTGGCATAGAAGAGATTCACCACCATCACCTTCACATTAGAGAGATGTCTAATTTTGGTGTGGGAGACTTCCTCAGGCTTTGATGCTGGAGATTAATGTCTGCACTGGAACAGCCCATACCTGCACCTATCTTTAAAATAAACACACTTTGGTAGATCTGCTGTAAGAATATGGATCCAGATCTCCAGTCTGCAACACCAGAAGCCTAAGTCAACACCCTTTATTGTTTTATGTCTGGTCATGTGTTAATATTTTGACATGACTCCTCTATCCTCATTGCTGTATGTCTAGTTAATAGGTTGAGTACTTTCACTGTAACTATTTCACATTACTACATTGTTGCACACAGGAACTACCACTGCTGGCTGGAGGCATGGATGACCCGTCCTGACCTTCCTCCTGGCTATGATGGATGGCAGGCTTTGGATCCTACTCCACAAGAACGGAGTGACGGTAACATTAAAACTGAATTATCTTTTTATATATATATATATATATATATATATATATATAAAATTAATGCTGTCCAGGTTGACTCCACATCAATTAGCATGTGGTTTTGAGAAGGATCAGAAGAGGATCATGCTTCATCAGGGTAGATTCAGAGCCCTGATATTTGCTTCAGCTCTGAATGTGAGGTTCAAGCAATATCACCTTAATTCATAGTGGGGGAGATGGTGGTGTATTGATGTCACTGGACTGGTGATCCGGAGACCCAGGCTAATGCTCTAGGGACAATGGTTAATAGAATTAATACAATTAATTTTTTAAAAATCTGGAATAGGAAAGTCAGTCTCAGCAATGGTGACCATGAAGCTATCATCAATTGTAAACAAAACCATCTGGTTCACTAATCTGCCATCCTTACCTGGTCCGGCCTACATGTGACTTCAGACCCACAGCAATGTAATTGACTCTTAACCGCCCTCTGAAACTGCCTAGCAAGCCATTCATTTCAACAAATGCTGGCCTTGCCAGTGACAACCAAAACCACAAGAATACATTTTTAAAACTGAATCCATTCTGCATCTGCAGCCTATCACTCAAGATATTAGAAACAGAGGAACAGGAGTAGGTCGCTCAGTCTCTTGAGCCTGTTCTGCTATTCAATTGGATCATAGTTGACCCATATCTTAACTCCATCTCTCCACCGCATTGGTTCCATAACCCTGAATATCATTTCCAACAAAAATCTGTCAATCTCAGTTTGGAAATTTTCAATTGACTCCCAGCCTCAACAGTTTCTTGGGGAAGAATTACGGATTTCCACCATTTGAACAAATTTTAACAAGTGTTTCTTGACATCAATCCTACATGGCCTAGCTCTAATTTGAAAGTTATGTTCCCTTGTTTCTGGACTGCCTCCCTACCCTATCAAATCCTGTAGTTATCTTGAGCTCCACGTTTAAATCACTCCTTAATATTCTGTGATGAAAGTATAATAATTTTCACAATATTTTGATTCTACATTGTAAAGCAGGTTTATGGAGGTAAGTATAGGTTGCTCTGTCTGTGTGGTTTAATTACATTTGGAGTCGAATAGACTGCAAGTTTGAAATTATCAAAAGAAGTTAAGTGTAGAAATGTGCATGAGATGCTAATGAGTAAACATGAATGCTGGCTTAGCATGTGAGATGTGAAGAGAATTTGCATTTTTAAATAAGGGATTGTTGGATTACAAAAGGATAAGCCAGGCTAAGGAGTGTGCTTATTTTTCCCAAATGTTACTGACAATATTGGCAACATGAAAATTTTTATATTATGAGGAAGATACAGTTTCAAAGACATATAGAAGAATAGAATTTACATGTTAAAGAGAGAGAAACATATATAAAGGAGAATGAAAGTTTATGTGAGGAGAGGGCCATGTAAGATCTAACAGGAGTGTGTGAAACTGCCTTCAAGAAGCCTCCAGCCATTTGTGCAAAAGTCTGCTATGTAAAGTAACTGAAGGTGGGGAAGCTATTTGGAATTCCACTGTCAAGTGGATATTGTGTTGGCTTGCTGGTTTTGTTTTAAATCTAAAATCTATTTTGGACTGTTGCCTTAAAAGAGGTGTGTAACTGGGAGTCAGGTCAGTTAGGAATTTTAGGATTTGTTATAGTAGTAAGTAATTGTAGTCTTTTGTATGTACTTGAAATTTTTTATTTAGTTAATAAATTTTTTTAAATCTCTAAAGGTCTTGGGGGACTCATTACTTCTGAATTCAGTGCACACATCTTCTCGTAATAAATATAAGATGCAAAATTGTTGTGATAGCGCAACCAAGTTTCCCTTGTTGATTTGGTCCGCCTGGCACACATCATCTGCCACGTCATAACAATTCTGTACTCAAGGGAATGCACACCTAGCCTATACAACCTGTCGTCATAATTTAACCTTTTTAGCCTTTGTATCAATCTGGTGAATCTGCGCCACACCCCATATTGCAGTTTGATGAGTTTTAAAAGCTTATGTACTTGCCAATTTTCTGCTCCCCATCAGCTGAAGGCATTGACCTATGCTAAGGCAGGTTCACAGAGACCGGTGACCCCTTGGTACCTTGCCCAAGTAGTCATTTTTCAAGTATAAACTGATACATTGACTGTCATAGAGGAATCTGAACCAAACCAATTCTGTCCTCTTTCAGCCATCTGCACATGTGCATTTTTTCAGTGATGTTCACTGGTGGCCAATCAGGAGCTGAAACCCTTGATAATGTTTTTTTCCACCTCCTTTCTGGCTCTGGGGCGCTGAAGAATATTGGTCAACTAACTGAAACTTAAAGACTGCTCTACCTATTGAGAAAATTCCATACAAGTGTTTTCAAGCAGGTGTTGCTACAGAGACGAGGAATAGGAATTCATGCTGCATTCTATCTCACCCCGCAGTTCAGGGATTGTCTAGAAACCCAATTGCAACACAAATGGAGATCAGTTCACACATTAAGAAAGGCCAATTGGTACGGTACTGGAGTGCTGCTGCTGTCTATGGACCTGTACCCAGTGCGCATCTTCAGGAGAAGGAGGGTGAAAACAGACATAAAAATCTAAGCTATGAACATTAATACTTCAAACTTAAAATATAAAATAAAACATTCCATACAATTTCAAATAGTTGAATCACAACTGTAGCTACCTAATACTCTAACAGAAATGTATAATATTATGAAAATGTTTGAGATGGTAAATCATGAAAGATTATTCCTAATGCTAGACAAGAAAGGACATAAATGCAATAAATGTACCAACACAAAAAAGGAAGTTTATTCATTACAGTATGGGATTTACCGCAAATGCCAGTAAAGCCAAAGCAATCATAAAACTCAGGAGAAAATTAGATAAATACTGAAGGAAAATTCTTAAAGATACAAAAAAATAGCAGTTAACTGTGATGTACAGCTAGCAGTAACATGGGGCTGATGACCCAAATGGCAGCTTCTCTGCCAGAATTTCTATGATTCTGTAATCCAAACCATGACAAGCTGCATTGCAATACCACTACTCCTGTAATAAAAACAGAAAATGCTGAAAAAACTCAACAGGTCTGGCAGCATCTGTGGAGAGAGAAACAGAGTTAACATTTCGAGTACGTATGATTCTTCTTTCACTCCTGTAAGTTCTCCTCCAAGTCACACACCGTCCTGACATGGAAATATATTACTGATCCTACAATGTTGTTGGGTCAAAATCCTGGAACTCCCTCCCTAACACCACATGGACTGCAGTGGTTCAAGAAGGTGACTCAACGCCATCTTCTAGAGGACAAGTAGCGATATGCAATAAATGCTGGCCTTACTAGCGATGCCCACATCCCACGAATGGACCTTCCAGACTTTACTGCTGACACACTGAGGCACTTTCCAGTACAGGTGGGATTATTATTTCAAGTTGAATATATTAATTAGTTTCAGGTCACATTGATTTTAAGTCACAGCACTGCAAATAAAATTGTAACATAAATATATTATCTCAACCCCAGTCTGGGTTTCCCTGAACTGCAGGATGAGAGGGAAGGCAGCATGAGCTCCTGTTCCTCATCTCTATAGCGACCCCTGCTTGAAAACACTTGTGTGGAATTTGGATGTGGATACTTTTGGGCTTAACTCAAACTCAGTCTAGGCCCAACCATGAAGAATGGCCACTTGGGGGAGGCAGTGGAAAGCAAATTTCATCACCAGTTACTGTCTTCGGGGAGGTGCAGGAAGAAAGTTAAAATTTGGCCCAGGAAGATATTCCTCCAGTATCTTATAGTGGTGTCCTTGTCCCATCAGGCATATTCTGCTGCGGCCCTTGCCCTGTCAAAGCAATAAAGGAAGGTCATGTGGATATGAAATATGATGCTGTGTTCATCTTCGCCGAGGTCAATGCAGATGTGGTTTACTGGCTGATAAACAAAGATGGATCGAAAGAAGAGCTGGGAGTCAAACAGCACCAAGTGGGAAAACAGATCATTACAAAAAGTGCCTACACAGATGAACGAGAGGATTTAACACATGATTATAAATACCCAGAGGGTAGGGGATTTTTACTGCTCACAATAATAAAATGGAAGTTGCATATGTGAATATTTAATGCAGGTTTTTCATATCTTTTGTCCCTCATCTCTGCTACCACTGGCACATACATTGGCCAACATGTTCCCAGAGATTTGGTAATGTTATTCTGATCCTTGATATGAGGAAATGGTGAAATGGGACTCAGCAATTACTTTATCTCTGGATTGCCTTTTCTTTTCCCAGTATGAAAGCACTGGCCTCTTTTTCCATATCTTCCATGTGTTGAAGAATTTGCTCTGAACCATTGCTCAGATTGGACAATGTATGAGAGACATTTGGGGCTCATTTGAACCTAACTCGCTGGGTTGGAAGCCCATGGGATTAGGTGGAACACTGGTTTTACATCCCGCCCAATATTATGCTCCATTGACGATGATGAGGAATAAAATCGGACTGGGATTAAAAGCAGAATTACACTCAATCCCATCAGTTTCCCAACAGATGAGTTCATTGTCGCAGTATGAAGTCCCAACAAACATACACAGCTCTTAAGCTATGCTTTTCAGTCTTTTCTCAATTAAATTCATCCCTAGCCACTTTTCTCCTAGAGGCCCAACATCATGATCGGCAAGGCACTATAGCTAACACAACCCTCCTTTGCCCAAGTATGATTCTAGAGAGTGGGCTATTTGGCATAGCAACAACCACGTCCAAACTTCTCATGAACTCCACATGTCCAGTTTCAAAAGCAATTAACAAAGCTGGCTTTGAGTTTTTAACCCTTCCAAGACATTGAGACTAATGTTGCATAGTCCTGAGCTGAGATTGACATTAAATCAGCTCAGGCTAGAGTTCAAATCCAGGGCATCCCTGGTCTTTGAAGCTGAGTTGTACACTAAATAGTGGATCGATCCACTCAGCTCCCAGATGGGATTGATTTAATTTTCTGAATCTCTGTTGATGTTAGAATTGCAGATATTGGGTTACCATCAGGCCCTGAAGTAGAAAAATAAATAAAAATATGCAGTGTTCATCTTTTTAAAAATCACCATGTAGCAGCCTTGTCATGTTTTCAGACAGGCCAGAGACTTTCACCTCTGTTTAGGTCATGAACTCTCTTCAGTCGTAATGAATAATTGTCATTTTCCATTGACTATATTGTCTATACTTGACTATTCCTATGCTCCTCTTGCTGGACTTCCATCTTCCATCCTATGTAAATTGTACTCATCCAAAACCCTGCTGCCCATACCTTACATTGCTCCAAGTCTCGTTCAACCATCACCCCTGTGCTCATTGACCTACACTCGCTCTTGGTCCGACAACACCTCAATTTAAAAATCCTCCTCTTTGTTTTCAAATTGGCTCCTCTCTATTTCTGTAACTTCTCCAGTCCTATGACCCTTCAAGATCTCTGCACTCCTCTAATTCTGGCCTTTTGTGCATCCCAGATTTTAAACCCTCCACCGCTGACTGCCATGCTTTCAGCTGTCTTGACCCCAGCCTCTGCAGTTCCCTCCCTAAACCTCTCTGCCTTTCTATCCCTCTTCTGTTCCTTAAAATCAACCTCTTCAACCGAGCTTTAGGTCATTTGTCCTGCTATCTACTTGCTGGTTTGGTGTTAAAAATGTTTTTAATTGATGCTCCTCTCATTAAGTAGCTTGGCATATTTCATTATGTTAATTATGCCATATAAATGTAAGTTGTTTCATCAACTCAGATGACTATTTTAATGGATGCCATTGCCCATTATAGTAAGTGTTTGTGCGATACCTTCATTTTGATGGATACTGGGGGGAGAGGTCTCTTCAAAACATTTGCTGACCTTGATTTAATTTGTATTTTATCTCTCAAATTTTATAGGTCTTTTTAAATCCTAGATTTAGTAACTGGTAATCATCTGGGGTCTGTAATCACTGAATCATTGGCTGACTTGTACAAACATAAAAAGTAGTGAACACACAAAATGACAAAAGCAGAATAATATGGAAGTAATTGTAGTATCTGATCACTTGAATTCATAAGTCAATGAAGCCAAGGTGACTTGAAGACTAGGCTTAACAAATTGAAGAAACAGCTGGAGTTGCATGTTTCATTATGATTGCAATCTAGCTGTAATTATGCACGGTGTTGTTTCGTAATAGACTTCAAAATTGCAAACATTTTGGGATTACAGGGTTGTACTATCACTGTTTCCTGAACAATTGTACCTTATTTATGTTACGTAGGGATTGTTTCCATCACATGACTCTTATTCTTGTCCCCCCACCTGACTCCATTTTCCATTAACCAATAGAATGAATAGTGTCCTCCTTTTAACAGGTTCTGCAAAGGAACGGGAAGTCTACAACAAAGCAGGAATGAAAATCAGGTCTGCCAACATACAGCAGAAAGATTTAAAGATCAGTATTAAATATGCCCAGCCAATCCTTGGAAGTGATTTTGATGTCTATTTCAGCATTGTTAACCATGGTTTTATGGACAAAGATATCCATTTAACACTAACTGCAACCACTGTAACATACAATGGGTTCATTTTGACGGAATTCAGCAAGAGATCAACTACGTTTATGTTAAAAGCTGCCACAGGTAATTGCAATTTTCTACAAAATGTGAATGGCTCCATGTTGATTCATTATAGTAAAATGTCTGCACCGCTTTGGTGGTGCCATGGGTTAGAGCATCAACCTGAGGTCCTGTAGGGTTGGAAGGATTGGTGAGTTTCTAATTTTTACTGTGCCAGGAAGGTAATGAGCAGTGACTAATGCATCTCCACAGGGAGAAAGGGAAGGTTTGGAGGGACAAGGCACAATATCATTCTCTTGCACCTTGCAGAACCTTGCAGTTCTGAAGTTACTGCTGGCTGAGAATTAAGGTATAAAGTGCCATTGCTAGTCTGAGATGAACCATACCGCTCTGTGACATAATTGCTGTGCCTCTGTGCTAATTGCATGGGTAGAATACTTTTTATTGGTCTGTCATGATGTTCACTTATCACATTTGATAATTAACTGAAAAATGATGCACGGTTTAATAACCTACTGAACATCACTCTCTAACCTCACACTTGAAGAATGCATCAAGAATTGCCAGAAATCCAGACCCAGCATGAATGACTTCCTTCAGGAGAGGATAGCTAATAGGGAAAAATTGAAAAAGGACTTTAAGAAGAAAAAAAGTTTTGTGATCCTTTTCAGGTCATCTTGCAACAAAACTAAACGTTATTTAACCTTTCCTTAACCTGAAGATGTTAAGCCTCTGAGCCAGATCACATAACCATATTCAAAACAAATCCTGGTTTACTATTTTCCATTAGGTTAAAACAAGCTTCAGAATTAAGAGTATCCTGAGGAAGCTACTGGTGACTGCTTTTTGAGCACAACCTGCCTAGATGTTTTATTAAATGTAAAATATTATATTCTCTTATACTAAAAGCATACTTCATCCTCTATAAGGTATTGAATGGATGTCTTTCTTTCTGTGATCCAAACTGCCTAAGTTGATCAGTAAACTGTCAGATGTGATCAGCATGCGTTACCAATGAGTCTTGAAAAAGTAGCAGATGGAAGAAAGTCCAGCTGTGCCAGTATCACAGCGAATTATGCCACAGAATGGCAGAATTGGCCTCCACCTATCACTGGCTCCCTGTCGAGCTCTCCTGTCCCACCCCCTTCTACCAGCTTATATTTCATCTCATTTCTATATGCCTTAGTTCTGATGAAGGGTCATATGGACTCGAAACGTTAACTGTATCCCTCTCTGCAGATGCAGTCAGACCTGCTGAGTTTTTCCAGGTATTTTTGTTTTTATGGCAGAATGCAAGTTCAGACACTTTTCTACAACATGGCAATGGTGCTGAGTGTTATTAGGAAGAAGCCAGACAGTTCTCTATATTGGAGAATGAAGTGGTGGCAGTGTCAGAATGTTTTGGTGCACTTCGATCACCTAGTTTCAAAACTGGCTACCTACTGCTACAATTGACGACCCTTCACGCCGCCACCCCCCCACTCCCCCCACCACGACCTCTCTCAGTCCTGAGAGCTCATAGCATAGGATATCATCAAAATTGTACTCAACTTTGTTATTTTTTGTTCTGGTTTATTTGTCATCCACTTTTACTCCATCCAGTTGCTTCAAAAGAAATTTGGAGTGATTCTGTGGAACAAACTGTGGTTATTTTGCTTTTATTAGTTCAGAAAGAAGTTCTGAGACTGAAGTACAAAGACTATGGTGAACATCTCTCTGAACACAATTTAATTCGGCTGACGGCCATGCTTACAATTAAAGGCACATCTGAAGTGAGTCTTAAGGAGTGCGATGTTGCTCTGAACCTGCCTCAGCTCACTGTGAAGGTAAGCACAGTATTAGTTAGGAAAAGCAGATTTACATTGTCATTGAAGGTAATGAGAAGTGAACTTTGGGTTGGAAATGTGATTAATGATGTTTAAACAAAGCAGAGGACACATTTTCCCCCTTGACTCACTGACAGCATTCTTCTTGCAACAGTGTTTGCACACAGAATCGAGGCTTTGTATTGACTAGTGGAATCCTGTTCTACCTATGTTAGCAGCTTTGCAGAATCAGATCAGCGTAGGTCCAGATGGGCTTAGGGAATGTCCTTTAGGGAAAGAAATCTGTCTGACCTGGCCTGGTCAGGCCCAGATCCACACCCACACCCCACAGCAATGTGGTTGACTCTTAACTGCCCTCTGAACAAGGGCAATTAGGGATGGGTAATATATGCTGGCCTAGCCAGTGATGCCCGCATCCAATGAATTAAAAAAAAGTGAAATAGTTAAGGATGTGCTCTGAACAGAATATTATGATCATTGTACGCAATGATAGCTCACTATCAAAAATGTTTTAATGTGTATGTCCTGACATTATGGATGTGATGCACGCATATATGGGAACCTGATTTCTGATCATAAAAACAATACTTATGGATTTTTTTCAAATTTGTGAAGAAGTCTATTTTTACATTTTCATCAAATTTTAAAAATCCAATAATTTATTATATGATTTTAGAAGTTCGTAGTTGTGTTAAAATATCAGACATTGATTTAAAAATTTAATATTCAAGAGAAATGGATTAGTATGCCTGAATGCACTACCAATACAAGAAACCGTCTTGCCTGATTCTAGGTGGTTGGTGAACCAATCCTGTACAGAGAGCTAACTGTCCAAATTAAGTTTGTAAATCCTCTTCCCATCACATTAACTGGAGGCATCTTCAGTGTGGAAGGCACTGGACTCACAGATCTACAGGAAATTAAATCTCCGTAAGTAACATGCTTGAACATTTCAGTAAATGAAAGAGATGTCATAGAATGGGACTACTGAATATTGTGCAATAACTATTCATGGTTAGATACTTTTGTTACCAATGTTGCTAATGTTTAGTGATAGAAAATAATATATTTGGAAACCAAATGGCCATTAATCAGTCAAACAATTTGAAACATGGGATGTTGTAGGTTAACGATCCCTGTGTCACTGGGATGTTGCAGGTTAAGAGTTCCTGTGGCTCTGGGATGTTGCAGGTTAAGAGTTGCTGTGTCACTGGAATGTTGCAGGTTATGAGTTCTTGTGTCTCTGGGATGTTGCAGGTTAAGAGATCCTGTGTCTCTGGGATGTTGCAGTTTAAGAGTTCCTGTGTCTCTGGGATGCTGCAGGTTAAGAGTTCCTGTGTCTCTGGGATGCTGCAGGTTAACGATCCCTGTGTCTCTGGGATGTTGCAGGTTAACGATCCCTGTGTCTCTGGGATGTTGCAGCTTAACGATCCCTGTGTCTCTGGGATGTTGCAGGTTAATGATCCCTCTGTCTCTGGGATGTTGCAGGTTAAGAGTTCCTGTGTCTCTGGGATGTTGCAGGTTAAGAGTTCCTGTGTCTCTGGGATGTTGCAGGTCAACGATCCCTGTGTCACTGGGATGTTGCAGGTTAAAAGTTCCTGTGTCTCTGGGATGTTGCAGCTTAACAATCCCTGTGTCACTGGAATAATGCAGGTTAAGAGTTCCTGTGTCTCTGGGATGTTGCAGGTTAACGATCCCTGTGTCTCTGGGATGTTGCAGGTTAAGAGTTGCTGTGTCACTGGGATGTTGCAGGTTAAGAGTTGCTGTGTCACTGGGATGTTGCAGGTTAAGAGTTCCTGTGTCTCTGGGATGTTGCAGGTTAAGAGTTGCTGTGTCACTGGAATGTTGCAGGTTATGAGTTCTTGTGTCTCTGGGATGTTGCAGGTTAAGAGATCCTGTGTCTCTGGGATGTTGCAGTTTAAGAGTTCCTGTGTCACTGGGACGTTGTAGGTTAAGAGTTCCTGTGTCTCTGGGATGCTGCAGGTTAAGAGTTCCTGTGTCACTGGGATGTTGCAGGTTAAGAGTTCCTGTGTCTCTGGGATGATGCAGGTTAACAAATCCCTGTGTCTCTGGGATGTTGCAGGTTAACGATCCCTGTGTCTCTGGGATGTTGCAGGTTAACGATCCCTGTGTCTCTGGGATGTTGCAGGTTAATGATCCCTCTGTCTCTGGGATGTTGCAGGTTAAGAGTTCCTGTGTCTCTGGGATGTTGCAGGTTAAGAGTTCCTGTGTCTCTGGGATGTTGCAGGTTAACGATCCCTGTGTCAATGGGATGTTGCAGGTTAAGATCTCCTGTGTCTCTGGGATGTTGCAGATTAACGATCCCTGTGTCACTGGGATGTTGAAGGTTAAGAGTTCCTGTGTCTCTGGGATGCTGCAGGTTAAGAGTTCCTGTGTCTCTGCGATGTTGCAGGTTAACGATCCCTGTGTCACTGGGATGTTGCAGGTTAAGAGTTCCTGTGTCTCTGGGATGCTGCAGGTTAAGAGTTCCTGTGTCTCTGGGATGCTGCAGGTGAAGAGTTCCTGTGTCTCTGGGATGTTGCAGGTTAAGAGTTCCTGTGTCTCTGGGATGTTGCAGGTTAACGATCTCTGTGTCTCTGGGATGTTGCAGGTTAACGATCTCTGTGTCACTGGGATGTTGCGGGTTAAGAGTTCCTGTGTTACTGGGATGTTGCAGGTTAAGAGTTCCTGTGTCTCTGGGATGCTGCAGGTTAAGAGTTCCTCTGTCTCTGGGATGTTGCAGGTAAGAGTTCCTGCGTCTCTGGGATGTTGCAGGTTAACGATCCCTGTGTCACTGGGATGTTGCAGGTTAACGATCCCTGTGTCTCTGAGATGTTGCAGGTTAAGAGTTCCTGTGTCACTGGGATGTTGCAGGTTAAGAGTTCCTCTGTCTCTGGGATGTTGCAGGTTAAGAGTTCCTATGTCTCTGGGATGTTGCAGGTTAACGATCCCTGTGTCTCTGGGATGATGCAGGTTAACGATCCCTGTGTCACTGGGATGTTGCAGGTTAAGAGTTCCTGTGTCTCTGGGATGTTGCAGTTTAAGAGTTGCTGTGTCACTGGGATATTGCAGGTTAAGAGTTGCTGTGTCTCTGGGATGCTGCAAGTTAAGAGTTCCTGTGTCTCTGGGATGTTGCAGGTTAACGATCCCTGTGTCTCTGGAATGTTGCAGGTTAATAGTTCCTGTGTCTCTGGGATTTTGCAGGTTAAGAGTTCCTGTGTCTCTGGAATGTTGCAGGTTAAGAGTTCCTGTGTCTCTGGGATGTTGCAGGTTAACGATCCCTGTGTCTCTGGAATGTTGCAGGTTAATAGTTCCTGTGTCTCTGGGATTTTGCAGGTTAAGAGTTCCTGTGTCTCTGGGATGTTGCAGGTAAAGAGTTCCTGTGTCACTGGGATGTTGCAGATTAACGATCCCTGTGTCACTGGGATGTTGCAGGTTAAGAGTTCCTGTGTTACTGGGATGTTGCAGGTTAAGAGTTCCTGTGTCTCTGGGATGCTGCAGGTTAAGAGTTCCTCTGTCTCTGGGATGTTGCAGGTTAAGAGTTCCTGCGTCTCTGGGATGTTGCAGGTTAACGATCCCTGTGTCACTGGGATGTTGCAGGTTAACGATCCCTGTGTCTCTGAGATGTTGCAGGTTAAGAGTTCCTGTGTCACTGGGATGTTGCAGGTTAAGAGTTCCTCTGTCTCTGGGATGTTGCAGGTTAAGAGTTCCTATGTCTCTGGGATGTTGCAGGTTAACGATCCCTGTGTCTCTGGGATGATGCAGGTTAACGATCCCTGTGTCACTGGGATGTTGCAGGTTAAGAGTTCCTGTGTCTCTGGGATGTTGCAGTTTAAGAGTTGCTGTGTCACTGGGATATTGCAGGTTAAGAGTTCCTGTGTCTCTGGGATGTTGCAGGTTAAGAGTTGCTGTGTCTCTGGGATGCTGCAGGTTAAGAGTTCCTGTGTCTCTGGGATGTTGCAGGTTAACGATCCCTGTGTCTCTGGAATGTTGCAGGTTAATAGTTCCTGTGTCTCTGGGATTTTGCAGGTTAAGAGTTGCTGTGTCACTGGGATGTTGCAGGTTAAGAGTTCCTGTGTCTCTGGGATGTTGCAGGTTAAGAGTTGCTGTGTCTCTGGGAATTTGCAGGTTAAGCGTTCCTGTGTCTCTGGGATGTTGCAGGTTAAGAGTTCCTGTGTCTCTGGGATGTTGCAGGTTAAGAGTTGCTGTGTCTCTGGGAATTTGCAGGTTAACGATCCCTGTGTCTCTGGGATGTTGCTGTTCATGGGTTCTTGTGCATTTTGGAAATAGTGCAAGTTAACAGTGCCATCTGTAGGCTATTGCCTTAGTAACTGAAAGCTCAAAGAGATTTGATTTCCAAAAAGAATAGACACATCACAGTCAATGAGAATTAATTTACCCTTTTGTCTTGTGTTCAAGGAAATTTCCTGTTGTAAGTGACACGGTGACATTTGAGACATGGTTTTGGAAATACCAGGTTAAAGGGAAACGTATGTGCTAGTAAATGATCAGTAGTTTATTTCAGTCGGGCTTGAAACAAAAGATGCAGAGTGATGTGAACAGTTACTTGATATCACCAGATATCATATGTTTAAAAGATATTAATAAAAAAATTGAATATTGCTGAAAAGAGACAAGTTGTCAAAGCTTTGTCAAATAAAAAGTTTAGGTTTTAAAAGTGATCGCTTGGAGCGGTGAATTGAACGTTGTCCTTTAACTCGTGGAACCCAGGCTCAAATCCAGGCGAGACAGGTGTGATGTATGCTACTTATACTCTCCTGTTATCGTGGTCCTATGTATCTTTAAAATTATCTCTTGTAAATGGATACTTATCCCCTTGCAGCTATCAATGATGTTTTGTGGCTGCCTCTAGAAGCTGTGTGACTTTGGGTATTATACATAGTCCTTTGGTAGTACAGAGCTCGAGTATTGGTGAAAAAAGAGACATGCTGTCGAAGCTTTTCATCTTGCACTCATCAGGACAGATACACAAGAATACTATTTGTAAAGGGAATAACAATTTATACTGCAATAGAGGAGAGTGCTTGTTGGTTGGCAAGTGGACTCTGATTGGAAGAGACGTTGCCATGGAGAATGCACCAAGGAGCAGTTAACTGCCAAGCTTTTGTTTAAATTCAAACTAGGCAGGTCAACTCTGGTCAAGGCATTGTTGTGGCTCGACTCTGGTCAAGGTATTGCCATGGGAAATGAACCAGGGAATGGCTGTCCCCCCATGCTTTTGTTTAGTTGAAAAATGTACTCCTTCTGCCTGCAAAGGACAGTGCCCTGTGTGAATATATGTAGCTTCTAGCACACATATTACCTTTAATTGTTCTTCTGTTGCATCATACTGCACTTTCATAGAATTATCATGAATTACACAGAATATAGAATCAATTATTTTTGGTTGCTGTAGGGAAGTGCTGACCACTTGCTGCTCTGGTAGTGCAGTCGATATTGAGAATTCACCAAACAGAGAATCATGAACACAATACCTGTCACAGTGCATGGCATCCTGTGCCTTCTGTCTTCTGCCACATAGTGCAACAGATTACCAGAACCATTTTTATTCTACCCACCCTCTTTGCGATGAGGCACTGAATACCAGAACCATCTTCAGTCTGCTATACACATTGCAATGGGGCATCAAGACCCTGGACCCAGGCTCTTGGCATTGTGCTACACACATGGTGGGAGCATTGAGACTCTGTGCCACTTCATTCTATTGCACACATTGGAACAGGGCAGTGAAACCCTATGCCAGCCTACCACATATTGCAATGTATGCTGTTGACACACTGACAAAGGTTCACATTTTTCCAATGATTTATTTTGAGCTGTTTTCTCAATCTAATTGAAGAATTCCACCATTTTTTTTACATTTTCTTGCCACAAAGAACATTGTACAAGTTGTGAGGGAAGAGCTGTAGCTGCATAATTATGTTTAAAATCTAAGGTCCAGGCACAGCAGGAAACCAGAACTGCTGAATAACCTTGCTGTATCTCATTACTCTGTTAGATAATCAGCCCTGGAAACTGAGTTGCCCAGATTTTACTCTCAGATCAGACTCAGCCGATTGCCACCCGCAGTCTCACAGCAAGAGAACACTAGCTGCACCAAAAATGAGAAAGAAAGGCCAAAGCATCCTTGTATACTATTTATTTATTCATCATCTTTATTTCTGATTCAAGTGTTGTGCCTCTTTCAATCCAGTTGCCCCCTGCCCAAAGGGAGAAAACAGTTTGGACCAGGACTCTTATTTCCCAGTTTTCACTGGTGTTCCATTTTAGGGCATACAAGACCAGTTCAGACCAGTATTATTATTTCCCAGTTTTTATTGTTTTTTTTCGTTCTGGGTGACCCTCCCCTCCCCTAATCCTGTCTTTGAAGACTGCCAGCATTCACTGCTGTATTGATAGCTTCAGTACTTCTCATTGGGCTGTGATAGAATTAAAATAATACATGATTTTAGATGCTTAAAAGTGAGTCAATTCTTGTCAATGTGAAAAGCCAAATTAAATCAGTACACATCTAATACTGGAACAGTTTCACTCAAAGTTGTTTATTTCCAGCACCCTCTAGGAATGTCACACTGATAGATTTTCAAAAGGAGCTCAGAGAGAGGCCTTTAGTTGGGCTTTAAACTTCCAATATTTACATTCTTTGTGGATTTTGCTTCTCACCATTTCCCACTACGTATTTTATTTGAAAACTTCATGAACTAGATTTTATGGCTGCAAATTGGCCCCCTCCACCCCCCCTGCCCACCAGCGCTTATGAAACAATGGCATGATGACGTCAGGTTGGCAATCGGCATCATCCCGCCAGTCTCTGATAACATGGAAGGTGAGCAGGCACCCAAATAGAAAGCCTGCCCACCATTTTTAGAAAGAAAATTAACAAGCTGTTGAGCATGCTAAAAACCCAATTCACTGCAATTTTTTTTGTTGCCCACTCCATTTCTCGGTAGTCACGTGTTGGGAGTAATTTACGCCACGTATGAGGAGGTGACATGAGGGTGGATGAAAAGCCTGCAAACGGGTCCATTGCTGAATATAGCAGCAAAGTCTGCTGCTGAAGGCAGCAGCACTTGGATGTTAGTATGCTTTATTTCTTCACTGTTTTTAGACCGACATAACAAATAAGGAGGGAGTGAGAGGGCAAGGGGCGTTTGAATTGGGGGCTGTGATCAACTTCTGGTTCATGGCCTAACCCCTCTCTCGCCTGATGTTCCATGCTATACACCTGATTGGACGTGGATCCTCCCACCACCCCCTTGCCAACACTAATTGGCTGGCCAACGTTTAATTCACAATTGTGAGACAGCGGGAGTGGGAGCAAGCAAATCAGGCACTTCATGTTCTGCCTCCCCCAGCCCACTGGAAACTGTAAAACCCAGCTCCATGTTTCCAGTGTAATGATAATCAGATAACTGTAGGCAGTCCTGCATGGGTTGCATGGGTACCTGCACCCACAAATATATACATTTCTGCAGAATAAATGTGGTCGATTTGGTCAATCTACATGATTTTAATTCTAACAGAACCACACATTAGAAGAAGGCCCTTTTACACTACTCTTGTTTCTGTTTACTTTTTTTTTAAATAAATAAAGTACTGCAGCAATCCATCCTGGACAAGAGGTTGTGGTGAATGTGTCCTTCAAACCAACCAAAACTGGCTTACGGAAACTGATGGTGGATTTCGACAGCAACAGACTCCGCGATGTTAAAGGCTCCACCAACATTATTGTCAGACGGGCTTAGCAAATGGTCATTGGTATTTTATTAAGTATTTTAATCCATGGAGGAATCTGCAGGAGGCCATTCGGTCAGTCAACTCTATGCCAGCTCTGCAAAAGCAATATAGCTAGTCCCATTCCCCACCCCTTCTCCTATAGTCCAGCAAATCTTTCCCTTCATGTTTTATGTCATTAATATTGTTTCTCAATAGAATGGGTAGCTTTAATAATTCAAGCATGAATCAAATTTTCTTGCAATGTTTTGATATTAAGCTGACTATTTCAATAAATGTGACCAATACAAGCACCAAATACTAAAGTCTTATCAACATCCTTATTAAATAGATTTTTTATCATGCCATGTTGCTGTAAGTAATGTAATGTTTGTGTGGTTTAACAATCCTATTGAACAGGTAGCATCTCTGGGAAATAACAGTTTTAAATAACAACATATATTTGTAAATTAGGTGACATAATAAGGTTTAACAAGACGTAATTGCAAAGTCTTATGGCATTTGCCCAGCTAGTTACTGAGAGAACAAAAAGGGTCTGGAGACATACCTTTCTCCAGCACATGATTAACTTTACATTTGAATTTCTGCCCACAAAGGACAAAGCAGAGCAGCCTAGCCAGAATCAGCCCATCGCTGTGGCTGTCACTGAGCATCTCTGACAACAAAAGGAACTCAACATCGTGGGAATTTCAGTTGAATACTCGTGTCCTACCAGTCAGTAGCATTATTGCCTTTCACTAGTAACAAAGCAGAGAGGAAGAAAATCTAGAAGGAGCCATATTCATAAAAACTCATGGCCATGGCCACCTTCACAGTTACTGGTAATGCTGTCCTCACTCTGCTCTGATGCTGCAGTGGGTGGCAAATTTTGATGAGGACATCCTTAGTGAAGCGAAAACATCTGACACACAGCGGAATTAAGTGGAGCCCGCTAGATCAGGCGAGCCCGGAGATACGCGTGGGAGGCCTTGTGTCCGACTGCCAATGGTGGGAAACTGTTCCCATTAAGTGTTTGGTGGGATGGGTCCACAGCAGGAAACTCACCCACTAATGGTGGGAAGGCAATTGGGCTCATTATCGAGCCACTTCAAAACTAGTATCCCTCCTTGCACCAGAACTTAACGGTGGCTCAGAGATTAAGCGAGACTTACACTGGTATCCTGTGGCTCCAGAAGGCTGCACAGCAAACCCTGTCAGCCCATCCCCTTGCCATCAGCTCCCTCCCTGCAACCCCTAATCCAACCTACTTGCCTCTCTCCAGGGAACCAGCGATGATCCCTGCTGAAGGCCTCAGAGCTTTACTGGCAGTAGCCACTGCTCCCAGTGATGCTGCCGGTACTGTAGCACTGCCAGCCTCTGATTGGCTGACAGCTCTCAGGGGTGGGATTGCCATCTTGTTGGGGCCTCAATCCAGCAGGAGGCCCAACGCTTTCAAGGTAAGTAAGTGCCTGATTACCTGGTAATTGCGTTGGGCCTCCTGGAAAAAAGTGACACTTGGTTCCCACCAATTGCAGGACCCCCATCAACAATACTAAATTCTGCCCATTCTTCATTGAGGTTCAGGTAGGAGAATTACTCCCTGAAAATCCTTGTCAAATATGGTCTCCTATGGGGAGTTGTTCCACCACCAACCTCTTCACCCCACCGCACCCCATCTCACTGCCCCCACCTTCCTCCTCCCTCTTCCAGAGGTTGTTCTGTTCCATGTTGCCTCTGCTCTTTCTCCCTGTCATGCTGTAGTCCAAGAGGGAATGCTAACTACTACACTGTACCTGGGAACAAGTGGTTTGTATCGAATACTCAGTCAAAACAATGTCCTTCAGCACATGCCACACCAATCCATGTAGATTTTGGCAACGTCAAACAACTCTAGAAGCCACCAAGTCCTTCTACAATTGCTGCAACATCCAGTAGGGTGCCCCCCATGTCACAGACACTGGGCAGGATTTTGCCCCCATTGGGGGTGAAGTTGAAGGGCGGGCACGCACTGGTGTGCTTCCAATCACGTGGCGCCATTTTACGTGGGCGGGCCAATTAAGGCCCACCCAGCGTGACGTCCGCACGGAAGCGCTATGCGCTTCCTGTGTGTGCGGTGGGGGGGATCCCAAAATCGAGAGTGCGCTCTTTCGCACATGCACTGTCACCTGAGTTGGGACATGTCCATAAGTTTTACAAAAACTTTATTCAAATTTTTTAAAGCTGACATGAAACCCCATCCCGCCCATGGATGAGGTTTCATGCTTTTTCTAATTCCCGCCGGGGCTCCTGGTCTGCCCACTAACCTTAAGGTTGGACAGGCAGGTCCACTAATTAGTTTAATTACTCTGTCAATGGCCTCAATTGACCATTGACAGGTTGGCGGGCGCACAGCTGATTCTGCTGAGCCCCCGCCCACCTGAAAATTTAAATGGGGCATGGTGACGTCGGGAGTTCCGCCCGACATCATCGTGCGTCATTTTACGTGTCAGCGAGCGGGGGGCGGGGCCCGCTCGCCAATGGGAAAATCTTGCCCACTATTTTGGCGACAAAATGGCACTTTTCGCGCAAAAAAAGGGCACTAAGGAGCTGAATCTCATGACCCTTGTATTTAAGCAGTGCTGTGCTCCAACATTATTAAATTCCAGAGAGGATTGCTGGATCACTTGTTACTAATGGCCTCTGGCTTGAAACACCAATATTTTAAACATGTTCAGCCTCACGGCTCTTAAATTTAAATAAAAATGATTCTGATTGACTAGTGTAATAATCACACGTACTTTTTTTCCTGTGAGGTCTTCAAATGTACAAAAGAAGACCGAGTAAACCATCCAGAAGCAGGTACAGTGGTGTTGTGGTTATGTTACTGGATTAATACTTTGATTATTAGTTTGAGGGAAGAAATTCAGAACCCTTTTTGATAATTTGAATACAGCTTAAAAGAAACATTTGGAAGTAAATAATTCATAAAATGTGATCATGGAGCTACTGGATTGTCATAAAATCCCACTGGATTCACTACTGTCCTTTATGGATGCTTGACCTATATGTGACTCCAGGCACACATCAAAATTGTGCCCTCTTCAGTGGGCTGGCAGGTCACCCATGTATTATGCAACTATAAATGGGCAATCGATGACAGCCTTGCCAGCGATACCCATAGCCTGAGAATATATAATAATAAAAATAAATCAATTAAATAACTCAATGTAGATTCTAAAGATTCCAGTTTTTAATTTAATCTGGGGATACCTTTCCGGAAATATACACATACACAATTTTCCTTTTCATAGGTAGCATGATAATTCAATTCATTACGATCGTTCAGGAAAAGCTTCAACAAATCTCCGATTTGAGAGTAAATAAGTGCAGAGTGACACAAATTCTGTACACCTTTCTCTTCTCTCTGTCTTTTGGCAACCATCTTAGAAGTTTAATAGTTTGCATAATAGTTTGTTGCAATGTTCTACAATAATTTAACTCCATTTAGAGTGACAAATTAATCATTCTTTTTCACAGAAAATTAATATTTAATGAATTACTGCCACTAGAGTTCCTGGTAAGTTCTACAAACACTTTTCCAGATTATTCTCGGCTGGATACCCTCTGGGAGATATTTACACCACCGAAATGGCTTCAACATAATGCAAACACAAAACAAACAACTTATGAACTCGGAGAAGAGCCGATGCTGCCAGACTTGCTGAGTTTTTCCAGGTGGTTCTGTTTTTGTTTTGTTTTGGATTTCCAGCATCCGCAGTAGCTTTTGGCTTTTTGTTTTTAAACTTATGAACTCCCTTCAGTACAAAGTCATTTTTACAATTAAAATGTGATAAAGTACTGACATCATCTTCTGTGCTTTTATTAGTTGCACTGTGTTGCAACTTAGAGGACACAGCTGCACTGAAAATGAACCTTCTAATTCATTTCACATATAAAGTTGCCTCCCAATTATCCATAACATGAATCATTTTGTAGATGAGTAATAGACTGACAACTCTCAGCATTTCAAAATGTAAACAATTTGATATACACACTGAAGAGTATTGGGATGCTTGTGTGTAAACCAAATGTACTCGGACTCACTTGTCTTTTCACAAAAAAGCTGGTCACATTATCATATAAATAGCTGATCCTGGGACAGGATTAAGTTGCCCCATAATGGATCATGAATCACCCTCCGAGATTACGTATGCGCAGAAGAGGTGGTTTATGTTAAGCTGATTCAGCGTCGGGTGTTTTTAGTCTCCAAACAAGCTGTGTAAATGGGAGCAAGAAATGTTGATATCTGCACGAAGAGTGGATGGTTGGTGGTAATGGTTATCAGGAAAACTCATTCCCTACGTGGGCCACTCTGCATGAACAAGAACTTCCTCGCAGTTATCCTCAGTTTTCCTTTTATGAATTTGTACCTGTGTCCCCTTATCTTACTCTCACAATCTATCAAAGTAATTTTCTGGATTAGTTTTTTCCGTACTCAGAACTGTCTTGTATGCTTCTATACAATCGCTTCTGGGATGTGTTGAAGGCTGAAAATCCCAAGTTTCTCTAATCTTCCCATATAACTCAGGATTTTGATACTATAGGGACCAATCTTGTGCTTCTTCTCTGCACTGCCCTCAATCCTTCAACACATTCCCTTGTGTTTTGGTGCCCAGATCTGGGCACAGTGCTCAAGGTATGGTCTGAACAGAGCACTATACAGTTTGATCATTACTTTCCCTGACTATATTGATTTTGTTATGTCAATTGCTGCTCGGCATTGGCTGGACATGTTGAGACTATTAAGACTTCTTAGTCTTTTTCAACTTCATCCTTGGCATCCTTCAGCAGCATTCTTGGAATGTGTGGTCTCCTGTTCTTCCTTTCCACATATAACACTGTAATGTGTGCATTAAATATCGTCTGCAATTGTTCTGCCCATTCATTCTGAACAGCCAACTCTAATTCTTTTATTGTTCCTAATTTGATATCCTTCTCAAATGCAATCAATTGGCACTGAATCAAACTTATGTAAATTGGAAACAGTAGGGAGCCTAACACTGTTCCCTAGAGTATACTGTTTAGTCTCACCCTCAAAATACTAGTCCAGGATTTTCCATTCATCAGGCGGGCTCGGTGGGAACGGGTGGGGGCAGTTATGGAGCCAACCGCCACCCGCGATCACCTCCACACCGCGATTTCACGTGGGCAGGTCAATTAAGGCCTGCCCTGCATGGATCGTGAGCGGTAGCGCTCAGCGCTATCTGTGCGGGGGGAGGAGGGAGAGTCGGGTCCAGCGCTCTTTCGCATGTGTGCAAAAAAGCGCTTCAATCTCCCTGAGGAACAGAGCTGCCTTGGGGAGATTGAAGCGCTTTTTAAAAAAATTAATTAATTCATTAAAAATTTAATGAAGCATGTCCCCTCATGTGATTGTGTCGCATGAGATGGGACATGTTTTTATTTTTCAAAGAAAGTTTTTATTTAATTTGTAAAAGCTTTAGGAAACCTTATCCTGCTCATGGATGTGTTTTCCCAAAAAACGTAAAGGCTGCTTGGCCGTTTCGCCTGCCTGCCAACCGTAAGGACAGGCAGCGTAAAATTTAGGTTAATTACCTGGTTAATGGCCTTAATAGGCCTATCAATTATTGGCGGACGTGCAACGAAATATAGCGTGACTTCCGATGACGTTGGGACGCATGCCTGACGTCATCATGCATCATTTTACATTCCGGCATATCGGGCATGTGCCCGTATGCCGAATGTAAAATTCTGCCCCTAGTTATTTTCTATTCTCCAAACAGTTTCTTATCCATTTCCAAGATTTACCCTCAGTCCCCACATACTTCAAACTTAACTAATTGCCTTTCATGTGGGATTTTATCAGATGTCTTTTTGAAGGCCAAGTGCAGCATATTTTAGAATTTACTGCAGTCCTCCTTTCCCCAACAAGGGTTGCCAACTTCAATTAAATCTATTCCTGGAAGTTTCATCACATGCCCCCACACTCCAGCCATTAGTCAACCAACACATTCACCCTTATGACGCACTGCCTTCCTACGCTAATTGGAAAGCAAAAAGACTTATTACCCAATTGGATGCTACTTAACTGTTAGCCAAGCAGTCTTTATTCCCCCTCCATTTTCAATATTTTTATATTTGGTAAAGAGAAATGTTCAAAGAAAATGACAATAAAAACCTATCTTTTTTAATGTCCCTATGATTTTTCTCCAGGACTGCACACAGCAGTGTCCTGGAAATTGATCTTCAATTCCTGGAGACTATAGGACAATCCCAGTGGGTTGGCAACTCTATCCCCAACTGAATCAGACATTCAGGGTTACTAAGAGAATTTATTACTTTCAAATTCAGTCATGTTTACAATCATTTTAACAAACCATTCGGTTGGCGTCAACCTGCAAGATCCCAGTTCTGAGGAAAGTTTCAATGCTTTTGGTGCTGGGGCATTTATGTGATATATTTTTCTCTGGGCAGCAAGAATTAAATCATTTCACTGGACTGTATGGCTCAGGATTCAGTGACTTGATCTTCACTTATTAAAGTTTTGTAGTCAGACATGTAGTCATGTGGCTATTGATAATTGTCTGGACTATAAGCTAGCTCTACCTCTTTTGATGATACATTACCTCTGGTAGCAGTAATGCTGCCTTGTCTACTTTGCTTGAATGTCAATGTTGAAGCAACATTGGGAACTATTCATCGTTTAGTGATGGGTCAGAGAGACGGAGGCCATAAATCTAATAGTCAGGAAATGAGCGACACGTTAATCATGTCTCTTGAGCTTTTCTGGTTTTGTTTGATTATGAATCATTCAACAACAACTCGGGAGAGGCCCACCAAGACAAAACCATGGAGCAGGTCCTCTCAACAACCTCTGAAGAAATGTAAAATAACCACAGATTTACTGTTTGGCACACCAGACCCCAAAGAACTAGAACCTCCTTACCACCCTGAGAGCCAAGGTGTTTGGGCAGATTTTTTAAAAAAACCAAAGAATACCTTCAGCTAGACCCAGTAGCTATTGAGGCAAAATTCATTGCACCAGTGTATGAACTGACTACAGATGGAAGGAGTGACTGAGTAACTCCGTTCAAATATTAACCAGAAACTATGGGTGGAATTTTCCTAGTCCGCTGGTAGTGCGTGTGATAGGTGGCGTGTGTATGGCGGGACCCGCTTCACGACAGCACGAAGGCAGGTCGCGATCTTCTGCTCAGCCCGCCGACGATTGGCGGGGAGCTAATTGTAATGCATGAGCACATAATGAAAAGGCCATCCTGCCAGGCTCTTGGAACCCCACCATATTGTCTGTCCATGTCGGCGGGAAAGCACACAGACAATGTGCACTTGGCGGCCTTCACTTTGGAGGAACTGAGGTGAGAGAGCAGCAGTGTTCTCCACAGCTCGCCCATTGTTTACAGGCCTCAGGGGCGCCAAGTGGAGGGGGGCAACTGATGCCTGGCCCCACAAGCGACTGCTGAGGGGTGGGGGGTGTCTCGGGGCAAGTGCTGGCCAGACTCGGAGGCAACTGCTCAGGGCGTGGGGTGGGGGGGGTCAAGTGCTGCCCTGGTGCTGCATCCTGCGCACAGGCAATTGAGGTGGGGGGGGGCAGGGTAAGCGAGGGAAATGGCCCCACATTAGGGGCACCTGCATAAACTGAGCATATTCTTCAACTGAGACAGATCAGGCACAGCCACAATGATATGACTGGGGTCGGGCTCCTAGCCTGTCTGCCAATGCAAGCAACGCGGAGGCACCAAAGGGCCACCAAGTGCTCCATATCTTACCACTAAACCCCCACCCCTCTGGCACAGACTTCGAGTCCGCCACCACTTTTATGGACCGAGCAGCAATTAGACTGCACATGTTGTACAATCTCC
The DNA here is from genome assembly GCF_964194155.1 of Cetorhinus maximus. Classification (NCBI taxonomy): domain Eukaryota; kingdom Metazoa; phylum Chordata; class Chondrichthyes; order Lamniformes; family Cetorhinidae; genus Cetorhinus; species Cetorhinus maximus. Next base: position 97,675,571 of record NC_135884.1, read on the forward strand.
TCGCCAACGCTGGCCATGTAGCAGTCACTGCTGGAGGTGCCTCACAGCCCCTTGTAATCTCAGCACTCCAGTTTGGACCAGTGTCTCCCATGTCACAGGTTGACAGGGCAGCCATGCAGCGCACTCATCTCTGGCCATCCAAGGGGTGACCAGCGCTCTCCGGGAAGCATTAAGGGGCGGTCACACAGGCCAGGAAAGGTGCTAAGTACAGCCATGATAACCACGTCTCTCTCTTTCATGCTGCAGGAGGACTACATCAGGATCGTGGATCCTGGTGACCTCGCTGTATGCCTGAAGGCCTACAGAGACTGTAGAAGATGGAGGAGAGAGTGACTGAGGCTCCTGGCTGTGCAAAGGCAGGAGCAGCAACCTTATGAAGAAGGGGCAGCAGGAGCTCCCGCACACACTGCCCAGGAGCGACAGCGAGCCGTTGCTGGTTGGCGCCCAGGGACACCCAGGGTCTATAGACACTGCCTGCCATTCCTACAGATGACTGAGAACCAGTGTTGCCGACGACTGCACATGTCTAGCCTGAGACACCTGCCTTTTATCTTGTGCAGAAAAGTTTCACATCTGAGTGACAAGAACACTGCTCATCAGAACAAGGAGCCACAGGCAGGGAGACATTCTTGGGAGTTTATTGACAATAGTGAACAGTATGTACAAGTGATCAACACCCGTGGCCAGGCTGTGCAACTCAGCTGTGGCTCAGTTCATAGCACCCTCGCCTTTGAATCAGAAGGTTGTGGATTCATGTCCCACTCCCGGAAACCAAGAACTGTGAATGTACTCGAAAGAGTTACATGGTAAAGGGTGAACTCTGAAAGAGTAACTTTTACCTAACTTTCCTAACCCTGCCGCTACATCTTGGTGCTCCCCAGACATCCACAGTGGAGGTGGAGGCAGCCTGCTGACTGTGACGCCCTGTCTGTGATGACTTTGGCGGCCGAGGCTTGAACCTGCTTTCGGGGTCCTGTTGTGCGTCAGTGACACCCTCCTCGGCCTGTGGAGCTGGATCTGCGGATGTCACAGGAAGAGGGGAGTCAGATGGGCTGGTCACTCCCAGAGTCATCTGGGTGGATGACCCCAGAGTGTGCACCTGCTGGTCCTGCTCCCTATGGGTGCCCAAGGGCCCCTGGCTAACTCTGTGAACGGAAGGAGTTGCTAGAGTGAGATCGAGCTGTCCAGCACCCCTCTCGCATACACACTGTTGGAAGTCAACTATGGCATCAGTGATGGAGTTAAACCCATGCAGCAGTGCAGGAGCAATGTCCTGGACTGGCAGCCGCCAACCTGCCAGTGTTGACTTTGGTGCATGGCAATGCCGGCGCTATCACCTCAGCCTGAAGACAGATGGACTTCTCCATTGTGCCTTGCAATCTGAGGAGTGCAGCGGACATCCTTTCCTGATGTCCCCGAGCTTGCCTTTGCAGCTCCAGCAACTGTGACATGACCGGGTCCAGCGGCTTGTCATCTGACCTGGACTCAGCAATGTTCTGGCCTCCAGCAGTCCTCCGAGTGCCGGCAACCTGGGAAGTCCCTGCGTCCGCCTGCTGTGGATCAGAAAGTGCGATGTGCTCACCAGATTGTGATCCCGAGGCTACTCTAAAGCTAGGTCCCACCGAGATGTGTGTTTCTGCATTGGTGGAGGGTGTGGGTGAGGACTGTGATGGGACTTCAGGGAGGGTGCCTTCAGATTCCTCTTAAGAGGTTTCTTCAGAGCTTGATTGGAGGCCCTGGGTCATGGACTCCGTCAGCTGTTTGGCAGATGTGCCTGTGAAAGCAAGGAGAGATAATTAGCGCATGGCAGTAGCCTGTGAAAGAGGACACATCACTCACAGCATGGTTGTCTGATGGATGTTGCACTGCTGGATCCTCACTTGGTAGAGCAGCACCGACCTCCCTGTCAGCACAGGACCAGTCCCAGTCATTGCCAGCCAGCTGGATGGCTCTGTTTTCTAATTCTGTCAGAACTTTGATTTCCGGCATCCCTCCACCTGTCTGCGACCTTTCCCTCCTGTTGTTTGCAAGTTTGTCCTGCATGGATAGAGATGAGGAGAGTGTATCAGGATGCCTGCAAGGCCAGATGATAAGTATGCCTGGCCTGTGTGGGCAGTGAGTGATCCCATGGACGGGCTGAGGACAATGCAGGTGTGTGTGAAAGAGTGAATGGTGATGTCCTTTGCACTGGCAGTGAGTGAGGGCCCTGTGGATGTGTGATGGGTTTGTGAGTGTGTGAGTTGCGCATGATGAAAAGAGTGACTTACCCTTACCTCTGCACTGACCACCGCTGCCACTGCCTCCCAAGCCAGGTTGGTGACATTGCTACCCATTCTGTGGCTAGAGCGGGGGTAGAGCACATCCTGTCGGGCCTCCACGGCATCCAGCAGTCGCTCGAGGGACCTGTCATTGAAGCAGGGGGCTGCAGTCTTTTTGCCTTTGCTGGCCATGTCTCCCAGGCAGTGGTGGTGATGAGCGCTTTGCTGGTGGCTGCCTTTTAAACATGGCAGCCGGCGTGATGCAACAATGGGGTGATGTCGAGCGGATGATTGAGAGCCCACCCACTGTGGAAATGGCGTGTTTTGCGGGAGTGAATATGTAATGAGGCAGACTCGGGAAGATACAGCGTGAAAACCCTCCATTTTGATCGGCGGGTAGGACTCCATTTTACCTGCCCGCCACGGCACTTAGTGCAATTCTGGGAAAATTCCGCCCTATGGTTTGCCTCAGTGCAATGGCTATTCAAGTTATCACAGATTTTGTTGGCAAATTTAATCTGAGGCTTCTTTATGCACTGGGTGGGCCAGTTAACTCCGTTGGCTATACAGCCAGTGTAAGTTTTAGAATAACGCCAACAGTGTGGGATTTGATCCCTGTTTGGACTGAGGTTGAAACAGGGCCTGCCTCCTTGCTTGACCCGTAGTTCCATAGTAACAAAATCACAACACTTAGCTGTGGTTCAGTGACACTCGAATCATTGAGGATGCTACCTCGAGAGGAAGAAGTGAGGCATAGCAGTGTGTGTTACATACTGTCTGGTCAGGAATTGAACTGTATAGCAAATTACGTAATGTCCAATTTGAACTGTTACATAGTCTGCTTTGACAAATTTTATGAATGAAGTATATTTTTTGGGGAAAAAATTGAATTGGCCACAGATGCTCATCAATCTGTGGACTGACAGCGGATCTAAGCAGAAGGCAACAATGTAATTCGTATACAGAGAGATGTCAGATCTTGCCACATTGTGGTACAGTTTATCTGCACACTAACCTGTTCTGCTTCTGTGGCGCTTTACACTTTTCATGCAACAGGTGGCAGCAAATCTTTGATCGGAATTCTATGGATTTCAAGAAATACAAATGTGCAAAATCCTTAAGTGATACCTTTTGAATAAAGATTCTCCATAGTTTATGATTCTGTGGTAAACTGGAGTACCATGTATCTTTAAGAGAATGCAAGTGGACTAACCATGTGACAGTACTGACCAATCACTATACAGCATGGGCTACTGATTAACTGTAAGTCTAGAGCTGGAGGTGGTTGTGGGAGCACGCAAGGATTTAGTGCTCTGTCTTTTGTTGCAATGAACAATCACAGTTTGTTCTTATGTCGGTCCCTCTCCGTTATTCATAGCAAGCATCAACTAGCAGGTGTATATGAAGGCGTACAATTCGGGTTTACTCGACTAGTGAACTCATAGACACAAGACATAAAACTGGAGATGAGGCTGAAAATAGCTGAAAATAGCACCCTGAGTAAGAATCCACAAGGTGGGTGAGCAAAACATTTGAAAGAGAATCTGTACTTAAGTTGTAAAATAGACGGCAGTCAAGAAAGCCATGGTAAGCCAAACACCTGAATTCGTCATTAACTGGGAAGCCATTGGAAGTGCAGTCCCTTGCAGTTGTTCACGATGTCGCAGTTCAGGCGTGTCGATCAATTCAACCCCATTTCAGATGGCTGGCCCCAGCATGTCGAACGCCTAGCGCCTTTTTAACTGCTAATGACATTATGGGGGAGGAAAAGAAGATAGCGATTCTTTTGTCTACATGCGGGAGCAACATGTGCAGGCTGATCTGCAGCCTCATGTTACCTAACACCCCCGACTCCAGGGGCAGAATTTAGCCCTAGTTGGGCGGGCTCAGCGGGGGCAATTGGGAAGCCGACCACCGCCTGCGATCAGGGTCGGACTGCGATTTCACGCTGACGGGCCAATTAAGGCCCGCCCAGCATGAAATGTGAGTGGCAGCACTTGGCGCTGCCTGTACAGGTCGGGGGGAGTGCAAGCACAAACTTCACGCATGCGCCTGAGTGCGCACTTCAGAATCTCCCTGAAGCACAGAGCTGCCTCAGGGAGATAAAGAGTTTTTTTTTAAATGAAGGATTGAAAACTGTGATAAAACATGTCCCCTCATGTGACAGAGTCACATGAGCAGGGACATGTTATTAATTAAATTTTAAAACTTCCATTTTATTTTTATTTGCTTTAGGAAAACTCATCCCGCCCATGGACAAGGTTTCCACAAAAATACAAAGGCAGCTAGGCCTTTCACCTGCTCGCCAACTGTAAGGTTGGGTGTGCAGTGAAAAATTTAACTTAATTGATTCTTTAATGGCCTTAACAGGCCTTTTAATTGTCGGCGGGTGCGCTGCCAACTCCGGTGCATGCCCGCCGACCGAACTACCGCGCGACTGCGTGTTGACGTCAGGATGCTTGCCCGACGTCATTTCATGCTCGAGCGGGTTGGGTGCGCTCCCGCCTGCTGAGTTAAAAATTTTGGCCCAGGACTTTCAATGAGTTAATAAAAATTGTACAAAACCACCTGAGACCAAAGCCCTCAGTTACCATGCAGCGCTTCAAGTTCAATCCAAGGAATAGGCTTCCGGGTAGACAATAGCTGACTATGTTGTCGTTTTAAAGGCATTAACTGAACATTGCGAATTTCTAATGTCCATTGGTGATATGTTGAGAGACAAACTGATATGCAGGATTGGAGATGATGCTAATCAAAGTCATTTGCTAGCCGAAGCTAATCTAGACTTCAATAAGGCATTAGAATTAGCCACAGCCATGGACAGTGCTGTTAGAAATCCGGAAGCTGGAAGAGATACACAAAATGGCGCCATCCATCTGGTACAGCGGGACAGACCGGCAACAAAAAGAGCAAAAATATCGGACCCCACAGAAAGGCAGGAAACACCCCCTATGTACAGATCAATAAAAAACAGCAGTACCGCAGTGAAAACCCACAAAATGAATGAGATCGACAATTCATACAAGTCAAATGCTTTTTCTGCTACCACCATTGTCACATAATGTGGCGTTGCAGAGATAGGCTGAGACAGCATTTTAAAGACAAAGGGAGAAATCATGAAATATGTCTCATGGAAGAACCAGAAGAAATAGAATCAGACATCCATTCATTATATATCCTGAAAGTGGGTAGAATCGAGCCAATCCAAGTAGTCATTATAGTCAATGGACAACCCATTAAGATGGAAGTTGATACTGGAGCATCGATATCCGTCATTCGACAACATACATTCAGGTACTTGAATAAACGAACCCATCCTTTAAGATTGGAAGTTTTGGACACTAAACTGAGAACATCCACAGGTGAAGAAATAAGACCAAAAGGGATATGTCAAGTCAAGGTGCAGTATGAGGAACAGTCTGCAAAATTACCCCTATTTGTAATGTCAGACAGGGGACTGAGTCTCCTCAGAAGGAACTGGCTGGGAGAGATAAACCTTGAGGGCCCACTAAGTTACCAAATGAAAACTAGAAGCATTACTGCAGCAAAAAATGAGCACGTGAAGACCCAACGGGAGAAGCCCGCTGAAATATTACACCAGGAGTTGGTGAAGCTGAAGCTATCCTCTGAAAAGAAAAGGAAAACCTATTAAAGGACATTTGTGTGCTACAAAATTCAATCAGCTCCCCAATTGTGCCACTGAAAAGATGTGAAGAAGAAAAGGAAGAGTTAAACCTGTCTCTAGCTAAGTTCAGGAACGAATTAGCTGAAAAGGGGCAATGATATGAGATTCTCCAGGAAACTATTAATGAGAATAGGAAAGAATTGAAAGAGCTGAAGCAGCAGCTGCGTAAAAGCCCTGAAGTTTTAAAACTAGAAGGCCCTGAGTTCTCAGAAGAGCTGTCGGAAAACCCAACTATTGAGCTCACTCACGTTCAGCTCACGCCTGAGTCTAGTCCAGCCAATAGCGAAATTAAAGAGAAGACCAAGATATGGATCAGTGCTACCAAGAAAAGGACATGCAGGAAGAACAGGAAGAAAAAGAGGAATTATTGACAATGCTCAAAAAGAAAACCAAAAAATAAAATGTTTTTCTCTCTCTCTGTTGCTTTGTGCTTGTTGCCCTTTATCTGTTTCAGCTTGGACAGGAAGGGCAGCAGGAGTGAATGTGACCGCACCCAGAAAATGGTGAAATCATCCACTGAGGAACCTAGTGGACAACTGTCCCCTGAAAAGGAGGTCTCGGAAAAACCAGCCGAGGTTGTTGAACTGTGACGCTCAACGCGTACGAGAAAGCCTCCTGAGGGACTTGATTTGTAAATAGTTATTATTGTAAATAGTTCATATGCTATTAAGTTTGTCAACTGTGTTTTTTAAGTGAATGGGGAGGGATGTGGTAAAGTGAAGTACCATGTACCTTTAAGAGAATGCAAGTGAACTAACCATGTGACAATACTGACCAATCACTGTACAGCACGGCTACTGATTAACTGTAAGTCTAGAGCTGGAGGTGGTTGTGCGAATATGCAAGGATTTAGTGTTATGCTTTCTGTTGCAATAAACAATCACAGTTTATTCTTATGTCGATCTCTCTCCGTTATTGATAGCGAGCACCAACTAACAGGTGTTTATGAAGGCATGCACTTCGAGTTTACTCGACTAGTGAACTCATAGACCCAAGACATAAGATTCCTTTTCAGTGATTTGAATTGTTTAACTTCATATTCGAAATAAGTGCTTGTTTGGCCGATTTTCCTCAGCTAGAAGGCCCCGGATTCATTCCAGAGACTTGAAGGTATAATCCAGGCTGACACTTCAGTGCAATACTGAGAGAATCCTGCACTGTTGGAAATACCATTTTTGGATGAGATGTTAATCTGAGACTATCAGGTGGATGAAAAGATCCCTATCTTGAAGGAGATCTGGAGAATTCACGTAACATTTCCATGTACTCTATCTGATGTTTTACCTCCAAGCCTGGTGTCCCTGTGATTGTTGGGAAGCAATTCAAATTTTCACCTCGCCTGACATCCTACTCCCCTGGATTAGCCACTGGTAAAGCTATCGAGGTCTAAAAGAATTGTTATCAAGAGCAACAATCACAGTTAATCTTTTTTCCCCCCTCTCCCCAGCCTGGTTGAGGAAATGGGATAATCTGTTCTGGAACTATTTCTGGGTGAAAAGAAAAAAAGTAAATTCCATTTACTGATTATGGTAACACTTACAACAACAGGGGAAAGTGGTGGGGATCAAAGCCTTGGAATCATTTAAAAAACAATTAGATGCAGCAATGGGGAGGACAGGGTGATTCTGGATGGATGAATTTGATAGACTGAATGATTTTCCTCACCTGTAACTATTATTTTGTACATGGAATTACATAAAAACCGTAGCTCAGAAACCGAACTGGTTTGTCAGTGTTTATACTCCACACAAACCTCCTCCCAATCTGTTAACCTCTTGCAACTCTGCTCCTACATCCCTCTATTTCCTGCTCTTTTGCTAATGCCTCAAGTGTCCTCTTAAGTGTATAAGTGCAATCTCCTTCAACCGCTCCGTTCGACAGCATGGTCCACACCTGTGCTACTCATTGTGTAAAGAAATTCCTCAAATATTCTTTATTTGACCTGTTAGTAGCTATCTCATATTTATTGTTTATCTGGTCTCACCCACAAGTAAAGAAAGTTTCTCCACATCCAATCCATTGAGGTCCCTCATAATTTTCATTTTGAAATAATTTTCGGTCTCCTTATTTCCTTTTTCAGGGAAAAGAGTCTGCTGAATCTTTCCAGATTGTTGTCTCTCAATTCTGGTAATTTTGTGAGCAGCTCTAATTACTTTTAGATATCAAACCATTGCACATTGGTTCAATGACAACATCCTTATTTTACATCTAAGATGTAGTTTCAACTGCAAGACTTAAACCCATAATCTAGGCTGGGAGTGCTGTGTTGTTAGAGGTGCCATCTTTTGGATAAATTGAAGCCCCACCTGTCTGTTCAGGTAGCTGTAAAGAGTCCCATGGTATTATACTTAAGAGGAACAGAGTTGTTCTCCTAGTGATCAACCATCGTCAGCAAAACAATCATTCATGTCATTAATGTTGTAAGAGTTGGCAACCCTCATTGTCTGCATTGCAAAAATGATTACATTTCTAAAGTAATTAACTGGCTGTGAGGTACTTAGGGCCATCCTGTTGATGTGAAAGGCACCAGAATTCTGAGTTGAGCTGTTTTCCTTTATTGACTAGAATGGGAATCAGGTCCATTGTTATACTCAGGAAAGCTCCTTAAGGGTCTTCAAACTCAATGGTTGGTGACTGGCCAATTCCTCCCAAAATTAGACGGCAAGTTAAACATCACAACAAGCATGATGCTATATTCCTTAGAGATTGTAGTACCTGAATGTTGTCAGTCTGCATTGTTTAAAGCCTTCACTGAACATGAAGTACTCCTAGGGCATGTCCTCTCATAGCTCAGTTTGTGATCCAGTAAACATGATGTAGCATTGAGCTACCCCAATCATGAAGACCGCAGGCTTGATTTGTTGTCTGTAGAGATTTATCCATTCCAAGCTCTTACTGGAAAATGCACCAGTCTAATTTTCAACTTTAGCAGGCTCAGCACTGGCGTACTTCCGTATGGTCAAATAGCAAGTCAACACTTACTGCCTAGAAAGCTATCAAAGATCAGTTAGCACCTATAGACCCCTGCTCCAGTATGAGTAAAACTCTTATGGGGAGGAGAAGTGGCAACAGGTTTAAAAAGAAAACTTTCAGAGTAAGTCTGAAGTGGAAAACAAAAATAAAAATACCTGGAAAAACTCAGCAGGTCTGACAGCATCTGCGGAGAGGAACACAGTTAATGTTTCGAGTCCGTATGACTCTTCAACAGAGTGGATTTGGGCACATTCCAGACACTGGGCCTACACAGCTACTAATCCCAAAAGGATTTCCCAGGATAAAGAACAATAGCAGGATCCCGAAAACAACATTGAGAGTTAGGGAGCAACGTTTTAAACCGCAGGAGCCCAATTTTTAAAAAATTAATTCATGGGATGTGGGCTTCACTGTCTGGGCCAGCATTTATTGCTCATCCCTAGTTGCCTTTGAGAAGGTGGCAGTGAGCTGCCTTCTTGAACCGCTGCAATCCATGTGGTGTAGGTACACCCACAGTGCTGTTAGGAAGGGAGTTCCAGGATTTTGACCCAGCGACAGTGAAGGAATGGTGATATATTTCCAAGTCAGGAAGGTGAGTGACTTGGAGAGAAACTTACAGGTGGTGGTGTTCCCATCTATCTGCTGCCCTTGTCCTTCTAAATGGTAGTGGTCGTGGGTTTGGAAGGTGCTGTCTAAGGAGCCTTGGTGAATTCCTGCAGTGCCTCTTGGAGATGGTACACATTGCTGCAACTGTGCGTCGGTGGTGGACGGAGTGAATGTTTGTGGATGTGGTGCCAATCAAGCGGGCTGCTTTACCCTGGGCGGTGTCAAGCTTCTTGAGTGTTGTGGGAGCTGCACTCATACAGGCAAGTAAGGAGTATTCCATCACACTCCTGACTTGTGCCTTGCAGATGGTGGACAGCCTTTGGGGAGTCAGGAGGTGAGTTACTCGTCACAGGATTCCTGGCCTCTGACCTGCTCTTGTAGCCACAGTATTGATATGGCTAGTCCAGTTCAGTTTCTGGTCAATGGTAACCCCCTGGATGTTGATAATGGGGGAATTCAGTGATGGTGATGCCATTGAACATCAAGGGGTGATGGTTGGATTCTCTCTTGTTGGAGATGGTCATTGCCTGACACTTGTGTGTTGCGAATGTTACTTGCCACTTGTCAGCCCAAGTAGCCCATAAAGAAAACCTGCTCTTTGATGAGATGTTGAATTTCTTTGCAGTAATCAGGCAAAATGTTCATCAGGTGGGTGCATGAGATATTGTACTTCCATGGATCATTTTATGAAATGGTACATTTATACTATGATCAGGTCTTTATCAATTATATTGCAGTTGTCCTTTGGTTATAATGATTTGGCATAACTTCTAATACAGTACATGGTACAATGAATTTTGTTAACGACTGGGAGTGTCCAGGGGACTAATTTCAGGTCTAATACTTCACCTGCCAACTGTGGGTTAGTGGGTTTAAACTGTGCCACTAAGATTGTTATGCTGCTTGGGTGGGGTGGGCCATGGTCCAGATGCTTGCCGTTCATTCAAAGTGGAGGCTGGTGGTGACATGCCAACCAGCCAACCTTTGACAGCTGGGAAACAAAATGGGGCCAGAATTTGAAAAATTGTTCCTGATTTTGCATTTAAAAAAAGTCAAATCTCTTTTTACCAAGTCTCCAAGGGCTATGGAACAAGTGATGCGTGACCTTTCTTTGCATTAATAGTGTTTGATGCCTCAACCCCTCCCAATAAGTGTACACACTCCAACCTTTCCCAGTAACTACACACATTCCAGTCTTCTAGTTGCTCACAATCTCATCACCCCTGGTAACTGCACACTCCAACCTTTCCCAGTATTGCACACTTAAGATTAACTTGGGTAGATTAATAGTTTACTTTGCACTACTGTGAAGAAATAAAGTAGATTCATTAATCCCATGGCTGGTGTTTGAAGGAAGGACAGGGGTGAAGATGAAGCTGTAGAGTCAATTCTATCACTCTGCTCCTTTTGAGTGTGGCTTGTAGACAGTGTACCAATTCACTGATCGCCCTGTTTGAGATTAGGATCAGTGAATTGCCCTATTTTTTTCTACCATTTCCTGCTGGATTTTTTAAACTACATTTTTTGTTATTTTTCCTGTCAGCATTGACTCATACCGCAGTGTGCTGGAAATCCAGTGATATCTCATCCAAGTGGGCATCCTGTGTGTACTCAGGCAGTTAATGTTGGCCATCTATTCTATAAAGATCATTAAAGCTGGGTCAGATAGCGTTCTCACCCGGTGTCACATATGTGCACTTACCAGGAGCAGAAACCATGGCTGACTGTTCTCTGGCCTAGCCTAAAGAAAGAAAGTGAAGGACTTGCCTTTATATAGCATCTTTCACAACCTCAGGATGTCATGAAGTGTGTTACAGGTAATGAAGTATTTTGAAGCATAGTCACTGTTTCAATGTAGGAAATGCAGCAGCCAATTTCCATACACCAAGCTCCCACTAACAACAATGTGATCATGAGCAAACGATCTGTTTTTGTGATATTGGCTGAGCGATAAATATTGGCCAGGCCACTTGGGAGAACCTCTCAGCTCTTCGATTAATGCCATTGTACCTTTTATGCCCATCTGAAAGGGCAGACAGGGTTTTGGCTTAACATCTCATCTGACCTCTGACAGTGCAACACTTTCTCAGGACTGCACTGAAGGGTCAGCCTAAATTTTATGCTCATGCCTCTGGATCAGGACTTGAACCCACATACCCTTCACTCACAGGTACAAGTGATATCACTGAGACACTGCTGAGGATTACTAAAACTAGCTGTGGTGCACCTACAGCTGCCTCATGGATTTAGACTGAAACCTTCTTGTATGTGTGGCTCAAAATCACACCAAGCAGTGCATTTAACTGCCTAATCATCAAGGAAACTCTAACTTGTATTGTTGAGAACTTGCTTTAACTTTTTTGCTGTCATTTTCCTCCTTTCTCTTTTCCTTGTTCCAATTATGCAGTTTATAAGATTGTTATATTTTTGATTATGACTTTAATTTGGGGTAAAATGGAGGAGTCATGTGACCTGCTCTGAAGCCTGCCTAACAATAGGCCTGAGTAATGTGACTATTAAAGATTAAAGGGAGGCCCAGATTGATTTGCTGGAAAGAAGGTGTAAGGTGTTCACACTTGGAGACAATGGCAGCAGCATCTGTGTTTACAGTGGTTAAGACTGCTAGTCTCCAAAGTCCCAGGAAGGTGTTGAGAATGTTGGGCTGTAAACAGTTATGCTTTAAAGTGACCAATATAAAAGAGAGTTTGGTCTCAAGTTTAGCTCATCAGCATTTCTACCTGGATACAAGGCCCAGGTGATTCACATTGTCATGAAGATGGGCTTTGAGAGGGGAAAGGTTTCTAAGATATCCCTGAAACTCACAAGCAACTTCGTCTGTCAGGATCGAGGAGAGAGAGAGGGCAGATAGAGACTGAAAGCCTCCATGGCTCATAGTACAGGAGAGCGGGTAGGAGCTTGTGCTTGGATTGAAAGAGCAAATTCATGAGGATTTGAGACAAGACTGGAAGATTTGCCTAGCTTGCAATAGAGAGAGAATCACCAGGAAAAACTCTCACCATAAAAGACAGTGCTGGGTTAAAAGTTACCATGCTTGGGAAGGAAGTGAATGGAAGTAAACCTTATGGAGCTGAAAATCACTTTGAACTGGGTCCTGGAAAATTGAACGACTATTGGGGGGACAGTATAAAGTATACATGTGAAGTGAGCTTTTTCAATTGTTTTAAAAGTAAAAGGGGAAAGTTCTGTTCTGTAGTTTAAAGTGTGAGTTGCCTACAAGAATAGTGTTTAGTTAATAGAGCTTTTAGTCTGTTTGTTACAATAAAAGTCTTAAAATGTAAAATCTTGATGTGTCATCTTTTCAGCTATCAACTTGAAGTTCGAAATTCTTTTTTTAAAGTTGTCGCTCTCTGCAGGGAACATAATATCCTTAAGGATTGAACTCCATGGCTGGGGTACAGTTTATGAGGGAATCTATGCTTTTAAAATCTGTATTTTTGAGGCAAACCCCAACTTAAAACAGAAACTGAACTCCAAAGGGAAACAAAGAAAGAAAGCTGAGCCTCCCAGTTTCTAAATAAACAAAAACAGACTGAGATTTGTAAACCAAAACTTTTGGGCAGGCTGAACCTGGTTGAAAGATATAAAAGGACACAGATCAATCCAAGTTGGGTAATAGTTGATGTGTCCAGTGGTGCAGAACAGGCAAGCTATAGAAGGTAGAGTCCATATCCAGAAGCTGAGAATAAGTTGCTGCAGCTGTTTCTGTTACTTGAAGATAACATTGGTGGATCCACCCCATCCAGACTGAGTTGAGCGAGTTCTGCAGACGTGTGCCATTTGTGGTGAGGTCCATGTTTAAGGAAGTCAGGTTGATTGTGCACTGACCATAAGACCATAAGATGTAGGAGCAGAAGTAGGCCATTCGGCCCATCGATTCTGCTCCACCATTCAATGAGATCATGACTGATCTGATAATCCTCAACTCCACTTTCTTGCCTTTTCCCCATAACCCTTGATTCCCTCACTGATTAAAAATCTGCCTATCTCAGCCTTCAATAAAGTTAATGACCCAGCCTTTACAGCCCTCTGTGGTAAAGAATTCCATAGATTAACAACCCTCTGAGAGAAGAAATTCCTCTTCATCTGTCTTAAATGGGTGACCCCTCACTCTGAGATTATGCCCTCTGGTCCGAGACTCTCCCACAAGGGGAAACAACCTCTCAGCATTTACCCTGTCAAGCTCCCTAAGAATCTTATATGTTTCAATAAAGTCGCCTCTCATTCTTCTAAACTCCAATGAGTACAGGTCCAACCTACTCAACCTCTCCTCATATGAAAATCCCTCCATACCTGGGGTCAACCTAGTGAACCTTCCCTGGACTGCCTGCAATGCCAGTACATCTTTCCTTAGATAAGGGGACCAAAACTGTTCACAGTATTTTAGGTGTGGTCTAATTAGTGCCTTGTATAGTTTTAGCAAGACTTCACTATTTTTATACTCCATTCCCTTTGAAATAAAGGCCAACATTCCATTTGCCTTTCCTATTACCTGCTGAACTTGTATGCTAGCTTTTTGGGATTCATGCATGAGGACACCCAAATCCCTCTGTGCTGCAGCTTCCTTCAATCCTTCTCCATTTAAATAATATTCAGCTCCTCTATTCTTCCTGCCAAAGTGCATAACCTCATATTTTCCCACATTACATCCCATCTGCCAAGTTTTTGCCCACTCACTTAACCTGTCTATATCTCTGTGTGGACTCTTTGTGACATCTTCACCTCTTGCCTTCCCACCTATTTTTGTGTCATCCACAAACTTGGTGATAGTAAATTCATTTCCCTCATCCAAGTGATTAATATATATTGTAAATAATTGTGGCCCCAGTACTGATCCATGTGGCACTCCAGTTACAGGTTGCCATCCTGAAAATGCCCACCATATCCCAACTCTCTGTCTTCTATTAGTTAGCCAATCCTCTATCCATGCCAATATACTACCCCAAACATCATGGGCTCTTATCTTATTAAGTAGCCTTATGTGCGATACCTTATCAAACACCTTTTGGAAATCCAAATATGTTACACCTACTGGTTCTCCTTTATCTATCCTGCTTGTTACCTTCTCAAAGAATTCTAATAAATTTGTCAAGCATGATTTCCCCTTCATGAAGCCATGCTGACTCTGCTTGATTATATTATGTATTTCTAAATGCTCTGCTATTACACCCTTTATGATAGACTCTAACATTTTCCCAATGATGGATGTTAAGCTAATTGGCTTACAGTTACCTGTTTTTTGTCTGTCTCCCTTTTTGAATAAGGGTGTTACATTGGCAGTTTTCCAATCCTCTGGGACTTTTCCAGAATCTAAGGATTCTTGGAAGATTACTACCAGTGCATCCATTATCGCTGTAGCTACTTCATTTAATATCCTAGGATGCAACCCATCAGGTCCAGGGGGCTTATTGGCCTTTAGCCCCATTAGTTTCTCTAGTACTTTTTCTCTTGTGATACCACTGCTATCATCTGGGGATCAAACTAACTCCTAAAAGGAGACGAGCTGAAATTCTTCATGAGGAAGACAGAGTTTTGAAGGATTGTGCGACTGAATGCGATCACCAAAATCTGGGTGGACTGCTGAGCAAATTCATAAGATCTCTCTTAGTTGTATATGCCATTTAATATGTAATTTATAGTTTATAATTTACTGCAGTTTGGCTGTTAACTTGTGTTTACCTTGTGTTAATTCTGGATGTTTGAGTTTAGGGGATCTAAGATAGTATTTCGTGTTTGACTCTGGTATGGTAAAAATTCTTGTTTTAAGCAGTGGAATCTTGTGGCTTCATTCTTTTACTAAATAACTGGGATTTTGGCTTTTTTTTTTGAAAAGATTACTTGTCTCTGAGATTGTAACAAGTTAAAAAGCATATGTGAAAAATGAAGGTAAAGTCGCTGATCCAGTGCTCACAAGAAAGCTTCAGATGATAATTATCAATCTTTGTTCGGTGATAAGGATCTTGCCACAAATTCAGAAGATTAAGAATTCTAAACCTACTCCAGACACTTGTGACAGCCTAGATTTTATGCTCATCTATAGATTATATCTGTCCTCTCAAGTGAATGCAAAAGGTCGCACAGCACTATTTAAAATAGATTATTTAAGTGTCCTAGTCAGCATTTATCCCCCAAACAAACCAAGAAAATATTTATCTTCTCATTTATTTTGTTGCTGTTTGTGGGACCTTGCTGTGTGAAAATCGGCTGCTGATCTCCCTACTTTATTACTGTTAACATTACTGGTTACATTTTTACACTTCAAAAAGTACTTCATTTGGTTGGGATGCCCTGACGCCATGAAAGGTGCTATGTAAAGGCAATTTCTCTTGTTACAGTTGCTCGTGTGTCAGCCACCATTGTATAAAGGGCTAATTATTTAGATCTTTTATAGTCAGTTCCCACTGGCTATTTGAGCAGAAGGGGCATTATAGCCAAGTCTAAAACCTCCCAGCAGGGGTCACTAGATACCAGAGAAGCTCCAGGCAATTTGGCCCAGCCCAGTCAGAGGTTGTGGTCAGCACAGACCAGGGATTCCTGGTCTCCAACTTACTGGATACACTCTCTAAGTCTTTGCAGAATCCTTGAACCATCCCCACTTTCAATCAAGCTTCTGAGGGAGGTGACTAACCAATGGCATTTTTAAAACAAAATAAAAGCAAAATGCTGTGGATGCTGGAGGTCTAAAACAAAAACAGAAAGTGCTGGAAAAACTCAACAGGCCTGGCAGCATCTGTGGAGAGAGAAACAGAGTTAACCTTTTTGAGTCCAAAATGACTCTTCTTCGGGACTGGGAGAGGAATCATACTGAACTGGAAGCATTAACTCTGTTTCTCTCTCTCCACAGGTGCAGCCAGTGTTTTTTTCCAAGACTTTCTGTTTTTGTTTTTAAAACAAAAGAAGTTCTCAGGACGTGGGCGACATCAGCAATGCTTCATTTATTAGCCATCACTCATTGCCTCAGGAGGGTGGCAATGGGCCTTTTTACATAATGATTGGTTTTGCAACCAATTGCTCGACCACTTCTTAGGACGTAACATGTCCACCACAGAGGGTGAACTAGAGCCACTAGGTAGAGCAAGGCAAAATACTGCCGATGTTGGAAATCTGAAACAAAAACAACAAAATTGCTGGAAAAACTCAGCAGGTCTGGCAGCATCTGTGGAGAGAAAGACAGAGTTAACGTTTTGCGTCTGTATGACTTCAGAGCTAAAGAGAAGTAGAAATGTGGTGAAATATATACTGTTTGGGGGGGGGTGGGGGGGGTGCGCATGGAACAGGTGAAGCTGGATAGAAGGCCAGTGATAGGAGGAGGCAAAGGAGAGATTGCAAAAGATGTCATAAACAAAAGGTCAAAGGGGTGTTAATGGTGGTGGTACTGGCTAAATGAGGTGCTAATGGTGACATTAAGAGTAGAAAACAAAATGTGATAATAGCTAGACCAGGGTAAGCACTCTGGAAAGAACAACATGAGCAAATGACAGATGGCCCTAGTGGGGGTGGGTTGGGGGGAGGGAACAGTGATGGGAAAAAAGATCGAAAATAGGCTAAAAGGTGGGGATAAAACAATGAATAAAAATGGAAATAAATTTAAAAAAATAAAAATAAGTGGAAAAAATAAATAAAAATTTACAAATAAAAAATTGAATATTGAAAAAAGGGGATCAAAAAGGGGCGAGGATGGAGGAGAAAGTTCATGGCCTGAAGTTGTTGAACTCAATGTTAAGTCCGGCAGGCTGTAAAGTGCCTAATCGGAAGATGAGGTGCTGTTCCTCCAGTTTGCATTGAGCTTCACTGGAACATTGCAGCGGGCCAAGGATGGACATATGGGCATGAGAGCAGGATGGTGTGTTGAAATGGCAAGTGACGGGAAGGTCTGGGTCATGCTTGCGGACAGAGTGAAGGTGTTCCGCAAAGTGGTCACCCAGTCTGCGTTTGGTCTCTCCAATGTAGAAGAGACCGCGTTGGGAGCAGTGAATACAATAGACCAAATTGAGGGAAGTGCAAATGAAGTGCTGCTTCACCTGAAAGGAGTATTTGGGCCCTTGGATGGTGAGGAAGGGGCAGGTGTTGCACCTTCTGCGATTGCATGGGAAGGTGCCGTGGAAGGGGGTTGTGGTGTTGGGGGTGATGGAGGAGTGGACCAGGGTGTCCCGGGAGGAATGCCGACAGTGGGGGTGAAGGGAAGATGTGTTTGGTGGTAGCATCATGCTGGAGTTGGTGGTTTGATCTACTGCATTCGCTGCTCCCAATAAAATAATTACACTAACTTAAAAATAAGAGTTGACTAGAAAAAGTTGCATTTCTCGAATTTCTTATAGCTTCGACATCTCAGGCTGCTTCGTGTACAAAAAATACCGTTGAATGCAATTATGTGTGCATAACATTGTGTGCACAGTGAGATCCCACAAAAATCGAGTAGGTGAATGATCAGTGAATCTATTTTTGGCGGTATTGGTTAAGGGGGGCGGGAGTGATGTTGGTCGGGAGAATTCCCATGCAAGTCTCTTCATATTATACATCCTCACTCCATTCGGCAATTTCATTGTCTCGTTTGAAGGACTGCACTGGCGGAGAATGCAGGGCTCGCTCAGCACGAAGTGAAGTTTCCGCCACGAAATAGGGCTCACATGCAAACAAATGTAACCTCCCTGTGGGGAATGTTCTTTAGATCTCTGCATCCCTGTTTTGCCCATGACTCACTATTTACGCCATTGCTGGGAACACAACAGGTTGTTGGACTCGGTGCCTTGTTTATTTTCAGACTACCGGTCATAATAGCAGCAAGCTAAATTAAGAATAGAGTCCCTGAGATGTAAAGGACGAAAGATTGTGAACGCAGGCAGTGACACACATGTACTCCTAAGCCATTCCCCCTTTACGCTTGCTGTCTGACTCGCTCTACTTCCTGGTTGCGTCGAAGTTTGAGTCTCAATGTAACATCTGCTTCAAAAACAGTGTGTGGAATCACGGCAACTTTAACTTCACCTCAGGACTGCCACTCGGCAAAAACATCTCTCCAAGTGTGTGTACATTTACTACTCGTTTTATTTACTGTGTGACGAGGAGGAGGACTCTGAGTTCGGGACCATGGCGACTATAACGTGCAGAGTGCAGTATCTGGATGACATGGACCCTTTCATTTGCACCAGTTTCCCCGAGCCCAGGAGACCGCCGATTTATAATTTCTATGAAACCATCCCTTTAATAGCCCAAGTGGCAGGAGTTCACAAGCTGCTGGACTCCCCGCTGAAGGTAAGTATTTCCAATGACTACATTATGAGGCGAGAAGCTGTCTCGTGGTTGATGATTCTGTTTTTTTAGACAAACACTTTAGCTGGAGAAGAGGGTTACAATTTATTTAATGCAGCATTGCAGTAAAGCTGCTTTTCTTCCTCACAGGTGTACTTATGGGGGAGGGGAGGGCCTAATCCTAGCCTCAGGGAGCTCAGCTTTCTAACTGAGTTTCTTTCACTGTCAATCCGAGAAAAGTCTTATATCCTCAAGTAATGCGAAAAAAAAGCGTCATCCGATTTGAATCTTTAAGTGACTTCCTCTCATTAGACACTGGGTTTCTTTCGAACAATGGGGTGGCTTCAATGTCCATAAACACATAAACATTAAAGGGACCTTGCCCCTTCCTCAGACATGTAAAATAGTTTGGACATTCAGGAATGTGCAATTACCATTTCAAAGATGTCAGCAGACAGCATCTTTTATGCTGTTTAAGGGGGTATTCTTCTGCTTAATGTGATTTCCAATTGCTTCTGCTACACTCCCATGTTGGAATGTATAGCTTTGTTGAGTCATTGAGGATTTTTTCCTCCAAGATAATTGTGGACCCCTTTAAAACTGATTAATGTTGGTCCATTGAGGACTGGTAACTGGAATCAAATGCCCCATTTGTAAATGAGAGTTGGAATTGTCTCCTTGTGTCATCAGCACTAATTTGTCACTTAAACTTCCTGGTATTAATTAGTATTTAAGATCTGTATTTGTGCTGCCGAAACTATGGACTGGTGAATAGGGTTGTAGAATGTTGGCTTACACTCTACCTCTTGCCCAAAATGTGAGTTCAAATCCCACCTTGACAGTTTGAGATTTTAAATTCACTTTGATATCAGTAATAGTTTCCCCAAAGCTGGAGGTGGCGGGGATTGACTAGGCACTTTACAGCCTTCCGGACTGAATATTGAGTTCAACAATTTTAGATCATGAACTCTCTCCTCCAGCCCCACCCCCTTTCCGACCCCCCCCCCCCCCCTTTTCTAATAATTTATATAGATTTTTCCTTTCCCATCTATTTCCATTATTTCTAAATGTATTTCCATCCATTGTTTTATCTCTACCTTTTAGGCTTTTTTGATTCCTTCACCCCACCCCACCCCCACTAGGGCTATCTGTACCTTGCTTGTCCTGCTTTCTACCCTTAATTAGCACATTCCTTAGATAATATCACCACCTTCAACACCTCTTTGTCCTTTTGTCTGTGACATGTTTTGGTTATCTCCACCTATCACTGGCTCTACTTGTCCCACCCCCCTTAAACCAGCTTATATTTCACCTCTCTTCTATTTTTACTTAGTTCTGTTGAATAGTCATTCGGACTCGAAACGTTAACTGTGTTCCTCTCTGCATTTGCTGCCAGACTTGCTGAGTTTTTCCAGGTATTATTGTTTTTGTGTTGTAAACTCCCAGCTGTTTCAGTAATGTCCTTTCGGGATGGAAGCCTGCCATCCTTACCTGGTCTGGTTTATATGTGACTCCAGTCCCACATCAATGATTTTTTTAAAGTTTGAGTGGCAGGGCTAAATTGTCACCTTCTTGGCCCAATGTTGCTATACAAGGAATCGGTATAACAATCATATGGTGAACACATGGGCAGTTTGACACATATTGTAATCTACTGTATCCACAGTATCCTAAGGCATTGTTGACAAGTGAATGACACTGGTGGGAAAACCATTGTTTTCCTGTGCACTCACTTCCATGCTCCCGGCCTTTTTAAACTCTTGCTCAAAAGCATTATCCTTGATTTTAAAACGCTTTGTTAGGTATTGTTGTTCATTGGCAGCACTCTTGATTTGGAGGTTTGGGTTCAAATCCCACTCTAGAGGCTTGGGCACATATTCACGGCTCTCAGTTCAGTGTAGTACTGAGGAAGTGCTGCACTGTCAGAGGTATCGTCGTTTGGTTGAGCTAATATCCGAAGGCACATTTGTCTTCTTAGAAGGACGTAAGAGGTCCTATGCCACTATTTGAAGATGAACAGGGAAGTTCCTCTGGTGTCCAAGCCAATCTTTATCATTCAGCCAATGTCAATAAATTCAATAATGCACATTCATTGCCAATTCTGGGACCTTGCTAAGTGCAAATTGGCTGCTTCATTTCCTTCATTATAATAGTGACTATGCTTATAAAGTACTTCATTGGCTGTAAACACATTGGGACATCCAGTCACAAAAGGCACTATATAACTGCGAGTCTTCCTTTTTCTTTGTTTTGCCCTCTACGCACCATACTGTAGGAGAGAATGTAACCTTCGTCTGGGCTTTTGACAGTTTTGTTCAGTAACGAGGTAATGATTGTGAATAGCCAGGGTGACTCTCCTCACCCATCCACCTCCTGAGAATACAGCTGATTCCCATGGCACTTTCCAGTGATAAAATGGTTGAGTAGATAGACTTGCTGTAAATTATGAATCAGTGACCTTCCACTTTGAGGCAGTACTTTTGCCACCCTACCAGCCCCTCTTATTCACTGACCAATGACTTTCTGTCATTGATCCCTTCTATAATTAGCTACTGTGTAACATCAATATGTTTGTGGGCCCATAAACACTGTGTTCTCAAGACTAATTTATAACCTTCATACAGTTTACATCTTACTGTGAAGTGGTTTTTATGTTGCATGGATGTAAGGTGGTCAGTATAACTGGAATCAGACTGTGATAATTAAACCCAGAAAAGAAAGCCTTGACTTTGATAAAAACAAAAAGCTAAAAGCTACTGCGGATGCTGGAAATCCAAAACAAAAACAGAATTACCTGGAAAAACTCAGCAGGTCTGGCAGCATCGGTGGAGAAGAAATCAGTTAACGTTTCGAGTCTTCATGACCCTTCGGCAGAACTGAGTATAGTTAGGAGAAAGGTGAAATATAAGCTGGTTTAAGTTGGGGGGGTGCGGGGGGAGAGAGAAGTTGAGGGTGGGATGATTGTGGAGATAAGCAAGCAGTGATAGGAGCAGATAATCAAAAGATGTCACAGACAAAAGGATCAAAGAGGTGTTGAAGGTGGTGATATTTGTCTAAGAAAAGTGCTAATTAAGAATGGAAGGCAGGATACTCAAGGTACAGCTCTAGTAGGGGTGGGGTGGAAAGACTAACAAAGTTTTAGTTTTAGATTTAAAAATAATGGAAATAGGTGGGAAAAGAAGAATCTATATAAATTATTGAAAAAAAGGGAGGGGGGAGAAACGGGGTGGGGATGGGGGGGAGGGGGAGTTTAAGATCTAAAGTTGTTGAATTCAATATTCAGCCCGGAAGGCTGTAAAGTGCCTAGTCGGAAGATGAGGTGCTGTTCCTCCAGTTTGCGTTGGGCTTCACTGGAACAATGCAGCAAGCCAAGGACAGACATGTGGGCAAGAGAACAGGGTGGAGTGTTAAAATGGCAAGCGACAGGGAGGTTTGGGTCTTTCTTGCGGACAGACCGCAGGTGTTCTGCAAAGCGGTCGCCCAGTTTGCGTTTGGTCTCTCCAATGTAGAGGAGACCGCATTGGGAGCAACGAATACAGTAGACTAAGTTAGGGGAAATGCAAGTGAAATGCTGCTTCACTTGAAAGGAGTGTTTGGGCCCTTGGACGGTGAGGAGAGAGGAAGTGAAGGGACAGGTGTTGCATCTTCTGCGTGGGCATGGGGAGGTGCCATATGTGGGGGTTGAGGAGTAGGGGGTGATGGAGGAGTGGACCAGGGTGTCCCGGAGGGAACGATCCCTACGGAATGCCGCCAGGGGGGGTGAAGGGAAGATGTGTTTGGTGGTGGCATCATGCTGGAGTTGGCGGAAATGGCGGAGGATGATCCTTTGAATGCGGAGGCTGGTGGGGTGATAAGTGAGGACAAGGGGGACCCTATCATGTTTCTGGGAAGGAGGAGAAGGCGTGAGGGCGGATGCGCGGGATATGGGCCGGACACGGTTGAGGGCCCTGTCAACGACCGTGGGTGGAAAACCTCGGTTAAGGAAGAAGGAGGACATGTCAGAGGAGCTGTTTTTGAAGGTAGCGTCATCAGAACAGATGCGACGGAGGCGAAGGAACTGAGAGAATGGGATGGAGTCCTTACAGGAAGCAGGGTGTGAGGAGCTGTAGTCGAGGTAGCTGTGGGAGTCGGTAGGCTTGTAATGGATATTGGTGGACAGTCTATCATCAGAAATTGAGACAGAGAGGTCAAGGAAGGGAAGAGAAGTGTCAGAGATGGACCATGTGAAAATGATGGAGGGGTGGAGATTGGAAGCAAAATTAATGAATTTTTCCAGGTCCCGACGAGAGCATGAAGCAGCACCGAAGTAATCATCGATGTACCGGAGAAAGAGTTGTGGGAGGGGGCCGGAGTAGGACTGGAACAAGGAATGTTCCAATTACCCCATAAAGAGACAGGCATAGCTGGGGCCCATGCGGGTACCCATAGCCACACCTTTTATTTGGAGGAGGTGAGAGGAGTTAAAGGAGAAATTGTTCAGTGTGAGAACAAGTTCAGCTATCTCCTTTCTCAGTGACTGTCTCCGTCTCCGACTCACCCCACGTGGATTTCAACTGAAATTCCATCCCTCTTGTTTCGAACCCACCCAGGATTACAGGTATCTCCGGGACATAAAACGTTTCTCGGACTGCTGTTCCCGTCACATTCTGAGATCCACACTCAGTGCCATGCGCCGCCATATAAACACACTCGACCTCTCCCTCCAGCAGCACCGCCGCACCCTTTTTCAAAGCTGCGTGTGCCCCCAGTTTCATTTTATTCTTCGCTTCATCCATCGCCTCAACAAGAAACTTTTTCTCTTTCTCTCAAGTGCTAAGGAACGCCAGCTCCAACAGCTCATTGACACCAACACCCATCTGGGACCCTCCACCCCTGCTTGTCCCTCCGTCCCCACCCCATCTTCCAATCCCAGCCCCAGCCGCGTATTCACTATACCCCCTGACCTTCCCCTCTCCGATGCTGAACGTTCAGTGCTCAGCAAAGGACTTAGCTTCATACCCTTACGCCCTCATCTCAATGAATTTCGGGCTCAGCATGATGCTGAACTCTTCTTCCGTCGCCTTCGTCTCCGTGCTCACTTCTTTGGGCAGGAGTCCTCTCCCCGTTCAACGGATCCTTTTACCCACCTCCAATATTCTCCCTCCACCTGGACCCCTCCCTCTGGATTCTTACCTTCTCTTGATCTTTTCATTGAGAACTGTCGGCGTGACATTAGCCGTCTCAATTTCTCTGCTCCTCTCACCCATTCTAATCTGTCTCTCTCTGAACTCACCGCACTCCGTTCTCTCAGGTCCAACCCCAACATTGTCATCAAACCCGCTGACAAGGGTGGTACTGTTGTTGTCTGGCGCATTGACCTCTACCTCGCGGAGGCTGAGCGTCAACTCGCAGACACTTCCTCCTACCTCTCCCTGGACTATGACCCCACCACAGAACATCAAGCCATTGTTTCCAGGACTGTCACTGACCTCATCTCCTCTGGAGATCTTCCTCCCACAGCTTCCAACTTGATAGTCGCCCAACCTCGGACGGCCCGCTTCTACCTCCTACCCAAAATCCACAAACAGAACTGTCCTGGCAGACCGATCGTGTCAGCCTGTTCCTGCCCCACGGAACTCATTTCTCGTTATCTTGACTCCCTTCTCTCTCCCCTTGTCCAGTCCCTTCCCATCTACATCCGTGATTCCTCTGACACCTTACGTCACATCAACAATTTCCAGTTCCCTGGCCCCAACCGCTTCCTCTTCACCATGGATGTCCAATCCCTCTACACCTCCATCCCCCACCAGGATGGTCTGAGGGCCCTTAGCTTCTTCCTTGAACAGAGGCCCCAACAATCCCCATCCACCACTACTCTCCTCCGTCTGGCTGAACTTGTTCTCACACTGAACAATTTCTCCTTTAACTCCTCTCACCTCCTCCAAATAAAAGGTGTGGCTATGGGTACCCGCATGGGCCCCAGCTATGCCTGTCTCTTTATGGGGTAATTGGAACATTCCTTGTTCCAGTCCTACTCCGGCCCCCTCCCACAACTCTTTCTCCGGTACATCGATGATTACTTCGGTGCTGCTTCATGCTCTCGTCGGGACCTGGAAAAATTCATTAATTTTGCTTCCAATCTCCACCCCTCCATCATTTTCACATGGTCCATCTCTGACACTTCTCTTCCCTTCCTTGACCTCTCTGTCTCAATTTCTGATGATAGACTGTCCACCAATATCCATTACAAGCCTACCGACTCCCACAGCTACCTCGACTACAGCTCCTCACACCCTGCTTCCTGTAAGGACTCCATCCCATTCTCTCAGTTCCTTCGCCTCCGTCGCATCTGTTCTGATGACGCTACCTTCAAAAACAGCTCCTCTGACATGTCCTCCTTCTTCCTTAACCGAGGTTTTCCACCCACGGTCGTTGACAGGGCCCTCAACCGTGTCCGGCCCATATCCCGCGCATCCGCCCTCACGCCTTCTCCTCCTTCCCAGAAACATGATAGGGTCCCCCTTGTCCTCACTTATCACCCCACCAGCCTCCGCATTCAAAGGATCATCCTCCGCCATTTCCGCCAACTCCAGCATGATGCCACCACCAAACACATCTTCCCTTCACCCCCCCTGGCGGCATTCCGTAGGGATCGTTCCCTCCGGGACACCCTGGTCCACTCCTCCATCACCCCCTACTCCTCAACCCCCACATATGGCACCTCCCCATGCCCACGCAGAAGATGCAACACCTGCCCCTTCACTTCCTCTCTCCTCACCGTCCAAGGGCCCAAACACTCCTTTCAAGTGAAGCAGCATTTCACTTGCATTTCCCCTAACTTAGTCTACTGTATTCGTTGCTCCCAATGCGGTCTCCTCTACATTGGAGAGACCAAACGCAAACTGGGCGACCGCTTTGCAGAACACCTGCGGTCTGTCCGCAAGAAAGACCCAAACCTCCCTGTCGCTTGCCATTTTAACACTCCACCCTGTTCTCTTGCCCACATGTCTGTCCTTGGCTTGCTGCATTGTTCCAGTGAAGCCCAACGCAAACTGGAGGAACAGCACCTCATCTTCCGACTAGGCACTTTACAGCCTTCCGGGCTGAATATTGAATTCAACAACTTTAGATCTTAAACTCCCCCTCCCCCCCATCCCCACCCCGTTTCTCCCCCCTCCCTTTTTTTCAATAATTTATATAGATTCTTCTTTTCCCACCTATTTCCATTATTTTTAAATCTAAAACTAAAACTTTGTTAGTCTTTCCACCCCACCCCTACTAGAGCTGTACCTTGAGTATTCCGCCTTCCATTCTTAATTAGCACTTTTCTTAGACAAATATCACCACCTTCAACACCTCTTTGATCCTTTTGTCTGTGACATCTTTTGATTATCTGCTCCTATCACTGCTTGCTTATCTCCACAATCATCCCACCCTCAACTTCTCTCTCCCCCCGCACCCCCCCAACTTAAACCAGCTTATATTTCACCTTTCTCCTAACTATACTCAGTTCTGCCGAAGGGTCATGAAGACTCGAAACGTTAACTGATTTCTTCTCCACCGATGCTGCCAGACCTGCTGAGTTTTTCCAGGTAATTCTGTTTTAGCCTTGACTTTGATATCATTGTGACCACTACAAAGCCGAACGAGCCAAATTTAAGTTTCTGACATTAGAAAAGAGCTGACCATTCTGTCAAGGGTAGTTGGAGGCCAAGGAGCAAATGTTTAAATGTGCATGCAGACCTCTGCTGTCCCATAACCAGAGGAGGGTGCAGAGTTAATAGAGCACTGCATTGTCTTTAAGAAACATAGAAACAGAAAATTTACAGCACTGAAGGGGGCCATTTTGCCCATTGTGCCTGCGCTGGCTGCAAAAGAGCTATCCACCCTAATTCCACTTCCCAGCTCTTGGTCCTTAACCATGTAGATTACAGCATTGTCATATTTTGTTTTATAATACTTCAATGAAGAGCCTTGAGAGATTTTATTACATTAAAGGTATTTTATAAATATAAGTTGTTGTAGCCAAGTGCAAATTCAAGTAATTTTAAAATATAATGAAGGTTTATGCTTCTCCCACACTTTCAGGCTGTGAGCTCCCAGGCCCCACCACCTTCTGGGTAAAAAAAATTCTCAGCTTTCCTGTAATCCTTCTACTGAATACTTTAGAATTATGCACATTTATTGATCCCCCTGCTAAGGGAGTGGGTACTCAGTTTTTTAAAAATGTATTCATTCTTGGGATGTGGGCATTGCTGGTGAGTTCAACATTTGTTTCCCATCCCTAACTGCCCTTGAGAAAATGATGGTGGGCCATCTTCTTGAACTACTGCAGTTAATATGGTGTAGGCACTCCCACAGTGCTGTTAGGGAGGGAGCTCCAAAATTTGGCTCAATGACGTTGAAGGAGTGGTGATATTGTTCCAAGTTAGGGTGGTGAGGTACTTGGAGGGTGACTTAAAGGTGGTGGTGTCTTCCTAGGTGGTAGAGGTCAAAGGTTTGGAAGATGCTTTCAAAGGAGTCTTGGTGATTTGCTGCAGTGGATCTTGTAGATAGTACACACTGCTGCCACTGTGCATTTGTGGTAGAGGGAGTGAAAGTTTAAGTTGGTGGATGGGATGCCAATCATGATGGGCTGCTTATTCCTGGATGATGTCAAGCTTCTTGAGTTTTGCTGGAGCTGCACTCATCCAGGCAAGTGGGGAATATTCCATAACACTCCTGACTTGTGCCTTGTAGATTGGGGCAGGTTTTGGGTAATCGGCAGGTGAGTTACACGCCACAGAATTTCCAGCCCCTGAACTGGTCGTGTAGCCATGGTTATTATGTAGCTGGCCCAGTTAAGTTTCTGGTCAAAGGCAACCCCCAGGGTGTTGATATTGGGAGATTCAGCATAGGTAATGCCATTGAATGTCAAAGGGAGATGCTTAGATTCTCTTTTGTTGGAGATGGTCATTTCCTGGCACTTGTGTGACGTGAATGTTACTTGCCACTTATCAGCCCAAGCCTGAATATTGCAAATTGGTATTTGAAATGAAGTGGTCAACCATGCTTTCCTGGAAATGATCTACAAACCTACACACAAGGTGATTCCCTCATTAAATTAAAAGTACCTTGTTATATTTTCACCAAATTTATGATGCCTTCCCACCCTCCTCAGTAGTCTCTAACATGTACACTGAGAACTAAGTATCTTAACAGTTACTTGAAGCTCTTTGCAGTACTCTGTCATGTGTGATATTGAATTATCCAGGCCAGAAAGATCTTGACTTCAATCCCTGACCTGTACCAAGTTAGTCAATGGGAGCAGTACAATTGGTCCCTGCCATCCTGGACTAAGCAGTGGAAAACATAGCCTGCTGTCTTCCTGCCCATGATCTTTATGCAGTGTCTGACATACAGGGTGCAACCAAATCCCATCACATGGAAGAACTGACTGTTACTCAGTTGGTTCTGCCATTTGTGCCGTGATCTGTGAAATGAAGCAAGTGGTTGCTACTGGGATCAAGAATGAAGTAAGCTATGTGATGGAACAAATCTAAGCTCAGTCTCTAAAATATACATTCCACTAAGTCAATCAGTTCACAAACTTGTATCAAAGTTTGCAGTTAAAGTCTGAAGTTTACTTCAGCTGTACTTACTTCATAAATAATCATCTGAGTTGGGGATTGTGTTCCTTTTCTTGTTTACAGCACCATTTCAATTAACTGGATGTTTTCCTTTCAATACTAAACATGAGATGTACGTTTTAACTGTAGATAGAATACACTTTGTATTGTTATTGTTGATACTGATTTACTAAGTGAGCCAGAGACAATCAACACTTGTCCAGAATGCTTCATACCAAATATGTTCACTAGTTGCGGCAATATATTTGCATGGCATTCATCACCTTAAAACTGCTTTCAACACAATTACCACCCTGCTTTCAACACAATTACCACCTGTAACTAAGTACTGCACCCTGGTAATATGTATACATGTGAAATTGATGGGCCATCAAAGACCCATTGGTTTAGCAAGCCTGCACCAACCTGTCTTCTATAATTGAACAGCTAGTGCATTTTTCAGGGTAAGTGGACATGGTGTAAATATTTTGTGTCTGCTGTTGCACTTTATAGATATAGCGACTACTGATTTAATTTACCATGTTGGGTTGAGAGAGGGTGCCCGTTGCTTGTGGGGGTGATCCATTCCCCTTTTGTACCTTGCCCTATTGATCAAGGTTTGACACTAGTGGTCTCTGTTGAGAGCTGAGCTAGACTGTCCACCTCTTGCAACTGAGTTGGGCAGTATAGATGATTGGCTTTGAGAGGCATTCCTGCCTAACCTCTTTAAAAAAAAACTGTCATAATAATTGGAATGCTGACATACAGCACTAGTGTGGTACTTTACATTGTATTGGGAGACAAGTTGTTTTTTCTTTATTTTTTCATAAATAATTACATTTGATGAAGCTTTGCAAAGTTAGTCTAATGGATATGCCCAAGTCTCATAACATGAAAAGTATCTACTTCCAATGACTGAAATGTGGAAGACCAAGACTATTTGTTTCCCATTTTCTACCTGGTAGATCAAGAATGGTAGGATAGGTGTTACCAAGTACCCTCAATTTGAAATGTATCCTGCCAGCAGGACTTTAATAGGGTGTGCGCCAAATTGTTTACCAATTCAACAATGTGACAGGAGGCATTAGTTCTAATTAGGCGTCAGCAGTGGTTCAGTGGTAGTGCTCTTGTCTCTGAGTCGCAATATTGTAGGCTCTGGCCTCCATTTCAGGGACCAGAAATTCCTGTTGAAAGTCAATGGACCTTTTGTTGGTCTGACCAATTTTCCGTCCCTCCCACAATGGGCCCCAGGTGGGACCGTAAAATCCCGCCCTTGAACACAAAATATAGATCATTGGAATGTCGGTGGTGCCATCTGTCAGATTAGACATTAGATCCAAGGCACTGTCAGCCCTCTCACGTGGACATAAAAAACCCCATGGCATTATATGAAGAAGAGTATGGGAGTTCTCCCTGGTGGCTTGGCTATTTATCCCTTAACCAGCATCACAAAAACAGATTATCTGGGCATTATAACATTGCTGTTTGTGGGACTTTGCTCTGTGCAAATTGGCTGTTGTATTTCATACATTCTAAAAACGGCTACACTTCAAAAAAATTGGCTGAAAAGTATTTTGGGATGTCCTGAGGTTGTAAAAGGTGTGATATTAATACAAGCCTTTATTTTCCTTTATATACCAGCACACACTGGCTCCATTCCAGTTGTGGTAATGATACAAAATAGGAGGAAAAACTGATTCTTAGGAAACAGCTTGGGAAGTCCAAATAAAAAGCAGGCCAAAATATCTGTGTGAGCGGAAGTATGACAAATGCAATTTAATGCATTCAAGCGTAAAGTACTGCAGATAGGAAAAAATATGAACAATACACAGATTCCATGAATGTTCTAAGGGGGTCAGTAGGTTTGACGGTCAACATATTGAAACACTGTGGAGCAACAATCAACGAAGCAAATAGAAAGCTTTGTTGAATGAAGCTAGAATGAGAGGGAATGAATATAAGTTAGCTACTAATAGATTAAATATGGAATTTAGGACAAATTTCTTTAGATCGAGAATAGTAAGAATGTGGAACTCAGTAATACATGGAGTGGTTGAAGCAGAGCACATTGATGCATTTAAGTGGACGTTTGACGGAGACATGAGGGAATAGAGGAAAATGGAGGCACAGTAGACAGAGCAAAGTAATTATAATGGGGGGAGGCTTGTTTAGCGTTTAAACACCAGCATACAACAGTTGGGCTGAATAGCCTATTTCTGTGTTTATGAATCCTATGCTGAACTATATCCAAGACAGTAGAATACAAATGAGAGCCATCCATGAAACTGTATCGTGCTCTGGTCAGATAAAACTTCACGTTCCTTTTCTGGTTCTGGTCTCTGATGTAAGGGAGAAATTGAATTACTGGAGGCAGTGCAGAGAAGACTGATGAAGAGTCATACGGACTCAAAATGTCAACTGTATTCCTCTCGGCAGATGCTGTCAGACCTGCTGAGTTTTTCCAGGAATTTTTGTTTTTGTTTCAGAGAAGACTCACCCTGAGTACCAGAGGTCTAAAGTATGCGGGAAAAATAGAGAAACCTAAGCTTCTACCCCAGTATTGAGGTGACTAAGATATAGAATAGGTTGGGTTGCCAATCCTCCTGGAATGGCTGGGAGACTACCAGGCTCACCCTCAGCCTCCCAGCCGATATTAATCGACTCCCAGTAGCCACAGAGTGCATTCGCGGGCAGCATTCCCGCCCAGGTGCAGTGTGATGACATAGAATGTTTATGTCCTGGCCGCGCACACCTACTGCGCTCGTGAACTTGACCGCTCGCTTCCCTGCCTGTTTCTCTTCTTGCGGGCGGCTGCACTGAGCCCGAGGGCGAGAAAGGGTACTTCGAGTTGACCCCGACCTCGAGTGTCGAGACCGAGAGGGTGAAGTTAGAGAACGAAGGAAGGAGCCAGCCCAGACAGGAGGTTAAGGAGCGAGTGATAAAGGGCAACTGTCTGAACTTTCAACTGCCCTTGCCTGCCTAGAAAATTCATACCCGCTAATCCAGTCCATCTTAGAAAGCTTTAACAGCTCCCTGGACCTCAGCTGAAAAGAAAGTTCTGAGAGGTAAGAGGGAGCACTACTTCCAGCTGGGCTAAAAAAATTGCATTGGTTAAAAAGGCCCATAAGCCAAACTTAGAAAGCTTTCTGCCGAGAGACTTGACTCAAAGTCTCACGCTAAAATAAAAAATGATGGCTTTATTGTGCATGTGTTTGGAAGTGATAGGTCAAAGGAGTCTAAAGTGGGAACTTGTCCATCTTGGCAGGAAGAATAGAAAAGCAGAATATTATTTAAATAGAGAGAGATTTCAGAACTCTGAGGTATAGAGGGACCTGGGTGTCCTGGTACATGAATCAGGAATAGTTAGTATGCAGGTAGAGCAGGTGATTAGGAAGGCAAATGGAATGTTGTTTATTGCAAGGAGAATGGAATATAAAAGTAGGGATGTTTTGCTACAGGATGTCGATGAGGCCACATCTAGAGTACAGTCTATAGTTTTGGTCTCCTTACTTAAGAATGAGTATAAATGCATTAGAAGCAGTTCAGAGAAGGTCCACTCAACTGATACCTGGGATGGAGTTGGGGGAGGTGGGGGGGATGTTATCTTACGAGAAAGTTTGGACAGGCTGTGCCTGTATCCATTAGAGTTTAGAAGAATGAGACGTGATCTTATTAAAGCATATAAGATCCTGAGAGGAGTTGACAGGGTGGATGCTGAAAGGATGTTTCCCCTTGTGGGAGAGACTAGAACTAGGGGACACAGTTTAACAATAAAGGGTTTCCCATTTATGATGGAGATGAGAAGAATTTTTTCTCTGGAACTCTTTTTCCCAGAGAGTGGTGCAGGCAGGGTCAATTATTATTTTTAAAGCATAGGTAGATAAATTCTTGACTAACAAGGGAGTCAAGGCAGGAAGGTGGGGTTGAGGCCACAATCAGATCAGCCATGATCTTATTGAATAGCAGAGCTGACTTGAGGGGCCGAATGGCCTACTCCTGCTCCCAATTCACATGTTTATATAAATGATGACACCATCAGGGTCAGAAAAACAAAATCTCCTGGAATAGCTACAATCTAAGTTGGCAACCCTAAGAATAGGTGATAAGATATAGAAAATAGTTAAAGGAATGGAAAAGGAAAATCTTAAAAAAAAAATTTTAAACCACATTGCAGACCTAGATCAAGGTAACATGGGCTTGAACTAGTAATAGGCAAATTTCAGGACCTAAGGTAGGAAGGCCACACATATGTGATCTCTGGAATGCAAGTGAGAAACATGGACTATTGAATAACAATTAGATTCTGCAATGAGAGGACTTTAGTGTCATTCTGGGCAGATGAACTCAGATGAATAAAATGACCTTCTTCACATTTTATTATTTTGCGATCACAAGATTATTCTCTGTTATTCTGTAGCAGTACTCCAGCAACTGAAGGAGCGATTGGCAGGGCAGTGAGATTAGTAGGGATGAGCAAGGGCAGTTACTGATTGACAGGTCTGCAAAGAATATGACGGTGGGTCAGGAAAAGGAGAGTGATGGTGGTTAGTAATCAAAGTTTGAGATAACACGAGCCAAAAAGGGAAGAGAAATGTATGTGTAGATTGTGACACGGTGGATAGATTACATTGCAGACAGGTAAGAAAATGGAGACAAGTTCAACATAAAAAGCCAAAGCTTGTGGATCCCTCTGTAGGTTACTATTGTGTGAAATCCTTGCCTCCCTTGAGAGGGTAGACGCTGAGAGATTATTTCCACTGGTCAGGCAATCTAAAACACAGTGAGCAGCCTCAGGATAAGGGCTTATCATTTAGAACTGAGATGGGGAGATATTACTTCACTCAAAGGGTTGTAAATCTTTGGAATTCTCTACCCCAGAGGGTTGTGGATGCTCCACCATTCAATATGTTTAAGGCTGGGATACACAGATTTTTGATATTCCAGGGAATTAAGGGAGATGGTGAGCAGGCAGGAAAATGGAGTTGAAGCCCAAGATCAGCCATGATCATATTGAATGGCAGAGCAGGCCTGACGGGCCTACTCCTGCCCCTATTTCTTATGTTCTTGGTGTGCACTGTGTTTACAGACAGAAAGATCCCAGGTCTGTACTGATTTAATTGACCTCTATTGGATGTTGAAAGGTATGCTTTCGTATCTTAGGTTCTGAAAGGGAAGGTTCTGACTCACTTCCAGTTTAACTTGGCTGGTAAATATGCATTTGTGAATGTTGGAAGGAGGACGGGATACATGAAGATTGGCCACTTGGGTCTCATTACTGTTCAGAAGCCAGCACATGTGAAATTGCACTCTAGAAAAATAAGAGGGAAGAAAAGA
The DNA here is from genome assembly GCF_964194155.1 of Cetorhinus maximus. Taxonomy (NCBI): domain Eukaryota; kingdom Metazoa; phylum Chordata; class Chondrichthyes; order Lamniformes; family Cetorhinidae; genus Cetorhinus; species Cetorhinus maximus. The sequence continues at coordinate 97,709,281 of NC_135884.1, forward strand.
GAAGAAAATCAGAATACTGACCAAAAAAAATACATAGTATTAAATTGATGTTATCATGACTTGATCTAAAAACTGATTGCAAAGGTGTCGGGTATAGTGGTTAACTGCAGGGCTGCTGTGAGATCAGGGCAAAATCATGACATTTCCAATGACTGCACCTATTATTGGGACTGTATTGTGCCAGGCACATACGTGTTAGAATGAACTCTTAAATGCTGGAAGCTTTATCTATTGTCTCTTTCTTTAAAACATGAATTGCATTTTGAATAATATATTGTCATCCATTATAATTTGGAACGACCTGCAGTACCACATTTTCACAGAATACAATGGCAACAAGCATAAAGTGCACGCAATAGCTCACTATTTCATACTAACTAAACTTTTGGCTTGGGTACAGAAATGCTACTGTAGCTCTCAGTCAGATTGCTGTTACCAGTATGTAACTCACATGTGGTTGTGCAGTGTGGTTGGAAGTATATATAATTTGGTCAATCATTAACCATGGTTTTGTTTAAGTGTTAAAGTTACGGTGATTCACCTACAACCCTTGTTAAAGGACTGGCCTCCAGTTGTTTAACTTTGTATTCCACAGCCCCTGTATAAATTTCATACATTGGGTCAATGTTGCTTTATTGTGATTTAGAAAGGATCTTGAAGCGTTGACCCTTACTTTAATGATCTTTGGTAATCATTGGGTCGGTCATGTATCTCTTGTATACCAAGGCTGTGGGCGGAATTTTCCATGCCCGCTGGCATTGGGTGTGTTCGGTGGCATGAGTGGACAATATGGTGAGAGGGCCAGAAATCAGTTTCATGATGCCGTGAAATCAGTTTGCGATCATCTGCTCAGCCCGCCAGTGATGGGCCAAGTTTCCCTCTATCGGACGTTGGGAACCTCATTGTAATACATCTTCATATCATTATAAGGCCAGCCCGCCGGACATCCCCCCCCACCCTGCTGGATTTTCTACCCTCGTCGGAGTGATTGCACGCCGACATGTTTCACAGCAGCATATATAAGGTGTGCACTTGGCGGGCTGCACTTTGAGGGGAATTTGGAGGTGAGTGCACAGTAATGCTGCGCAGCTCTCGTGAGGCCAGTTAGACTTCAAGGTTGAGGCAACTTGCTGGGGGGCGGGGTGTGGCAAGTGCTGCCCTGGGGTTGAAGGTATTATACAAGCACGCACGGGGTCAGGGGGAGGGAAGCAGCCACTCATTAGGGAACCTTTGTATAAAGTGACCATTCCTCTGCAGCTGAGACAGTTTAGATGCAGCCACATTGACATACATGGAGTCAGGTCTCTAGCTTATCTGCCCACTCAAGTAACACAGAGGCACCAAGGTGCCACCAAGTGCTCCTGAGCTTTTCACACCTCGGACACAGACTTCAGACTAATGAGCATTATAGTGGACTGCAGAACTGTCGGACAACTGGGCATGTTGTACAATCTCCTTGCTCCACCGTAGAGCAGTCACTGGTGAAGGCACTCACAGCCTGTTGCAATGTCAGCATCCTGGTTTGGGCCAGTCTCCCCTATGGTTCAAGCTAACAGTGTAGCCTCACAGTGCGGGTTAGAAAAATGCCTGTGCCTGAGCTGAGAGCACAGCATGCAGTCCAATGGGTAAAGCTGCTGCCAATCGGTCGGGTGGAGTGGGGCAGAGGTGGGTGGGGTTTTGGGCAGCCATGCAACACGTTAATCTCTGGCAATCCAAGTGGTGGCCAGCACTCTCCATGATGCGTTAAGGGGCCTTCAGACTTAACCAAGAGAGGTTCTTGGAGCACCGAAGCTAACCCACACATCTCTCTCTTCCATCCTGCAGTAGGAGTACATCAGGCGCATGGAACTTGATGACATAGCTGTATGCCTCATGGCGTACAGAGAGTGAAGACAGCGGAGAAGGGAGCGACTGAGGTGCCTGGCGGTGCAGAGGGAGGAACAGCACCCATTGGAAGAAGGGGCAGCTGGGGCTCGCGCACACGCTGCCGAAGAGCCACAGTGAGCCCTCGTTGGTCAGCGCGTAGTTAGACCCAGGGTCTATAGACACCACCTTTCATTCCTGCAGATGACTGAAAACCAGTATCGCCAAAGACTGCACATGTTTAGGGAACTGGTCGGTTACATCTGCCAACTACTGCAGGATTTGGTGCCATGGGGACATGGATGGCATCCACTGCCAGTGGCCATGAAAGTGATTGTGGCGCTCAATTTTTACGCCAGTGGCTCCTTTCAGGGTTCCACAGGTGACCTCTGTGGGATATCACAAGCCTCCTTCCACAAATGCATCCATGAGGCCATACAACTGTGCATTTTGCCCGGGACCAGGAAAGCCAGGACACAAGAGCAATTGGATTTGCCCAGATCTCGGGTTTCCCACAGCTGCAGGGTGCAATCAGCTGCACTCATGTGGCACTTGGATCTCCGTTGCAACATGCGGTCAACTATGTCAACCACAAGAAATTCCATTCTCTGAAGGTGCAGCTGGTGTGCGACCACCACAAACGCATCCTGCAGGTCTGCGCATGATTCCCAGGGAGTGTCCATGACTCCTACATTCTCAGTCGGTTACAGATCCCTGATGTCTTCCAGGGCCCACAGAGGCTGCGGGGTTGGCTCCTCAGGGACAAGGGCTACCCGCAGAGGATGTGGCTGATGACCCCTGTGCGGCGGCCTCAGGCTGTATCAGAGTGAAGGTACAATGAGGCTCATGCTGCAGCTCGCAACTTGATTGGTCCATCGGGATGCTGGAAATTAGGTTTTGGTGCCTGGACTGGTCTGGTGGAGCCCTGCAATATAGGCCACGGAGGGTGTCACGCATCCTCATTGCCTGCGGTGCCCTTTACAACCTGGCACTGCAAAGGGGAGAGGAGCTGGCTGAAGAGGAGATGGAGGAGCTGGACATCTCTTCCAATGAGGAGGACATCGGGGATTAGGGTGACGTGGTCCTCGAAGGCGACGAGGACAGCAATGAGGCCCTCGCACTGGCCAGACAAGGCAGGTGCGCTCGGGAGGCTGACCTAGCTACTATATTTGGAGGATGATGATGACATTCAGTGAGGAAACACCATAGATCCTCACATTGCACCTATGAACGTTTGACTCCAGCCTGGCTTATGGCAGCACACACACCCTCTGTGATAATGCTCCTGCCATGGAGCTGCAGTGGAGGCCCTAATAGTCGCTTGATTCCAGGAGGATGATGACCACATGCAGTGAGGACACTCCATAGATCTTCACATAGCCTCTGAGAATGTCTAACTCCTGTCTGGCCAAGGGCAGCCCGCTTGCATTCTGTAACCAGGGTCATATCATGGAGACGCAGCCAAGAAACTTTAAAAGCACGTGATCTCTTGTGCACCTTCAGCACTTGACCCCTTCAGGAGCACAGCGTCATTGGTCACAGGTGCTGAAGAAATGGGGGCCAGCCCCACATTAAAGGTAGTGAGAGCACACAGAGAGAATGACAGAACTCGGTGATGCCTGCCTACAACATTCTGGCAGCAATGATGAGCACCATCGAGGTGCAGGCATCAGTAATGAGTCCAAGGAGTGTGAGGCCTTTTGTCACTTTTGTCTGAAGGTTACACACTGCACAGGGAAGAGGCCCTGCAGAAAAGTTTCATATCTGAGTGACACAAACACTGCTCATCAGACAAGGGCCCATTAGCAGGGAGTCCTTCTTGGGAGCTTTTTGACAATAGTGAACAGTATGTACAAGTGATTAACACCACTGCCCAGGTTGAGGTGTCAGCTGTGGCTCAGTTCATAGCACCCTCGCCTTTGAATCAAAAGGTTGTGGGTTCATGTCCCACTCCCGGAAACCAAGAACTGTGAATGTACTCGAAAGAGTTACAATCTGTGATTGTTGATGACTCGAAAGAGTTACATCTTCTTAACAACGAGGTGTCAGCTGTGGCTCAGTTCATAGCACCCTCGCCTTTGAATCAGAGGGTTGTGTGTTCATGTCCCACTCCCGGAAACCAAGAACTGTGAATGTACTCGAAAGAGTTACATGCGATCTGTTGATTACTCGAAAGAGTTACATCTTCTTAACTTTCAATTTGTCTGTTGGTTTGTTTATTTAGTTTATTTGTTTGGACTCAAAAGAGTTACACCTTCTTAACTTCCCTAACCCTGCCGTTACGTCTTGGTGCTCCCTGGACATCCACAGCGGAGGTGGAGGCAGCCTGCTGACTGTGATGAGCTTGACAGGCATCCTCTGGAGGCCCCTAGACTGCTTTCAGGGCAATGGCACCCTCCTCGACCTGTGGAGCTGGAGCTGCCGGGGCCACAGGAAGAGGGGATTTGGATGGGCTGGACACTCCTGGAGTCAGCTGGATGAATGGCCGTAGGGTGTGCACCTGTTGATCCTCCTCCCTATGGGTGCCTAAAGGCCCCTGGCTGACTCCTTGAGGGAAAACTGGAGTGAGGTCGATCTGCCCTGTACTCCTCTCGCATACACACACAGTTGGAAGCCAACTATGGCATCAGTGATGGAGTTAAGCCCGCGCAGCAGTGCACGAGCGACGTAATGGACTAAGGTCTCCATGGTGGCCGCCATCCTACCAGTATTGACCTCAGTGCATTGGCATGCCAGCACTATCACCTCAGCCTGAAGGCGGATGGACCTCTCCATCGTGCCTTACAGTCTGAGGAGTGCAGTGCACATCCTTTCCTGATGTTCTCAAGCTTGCCTTTGCTGCTCCAGCAACTGAGACATGACGAGCATCCAGAGGCTCATCATCTGACTTGAACTCAGCAATGTTCTGGCCTCCAGCAGTCCTCCGAGTGTCGAATGCCTGGGAAGTCCCTGCCGCTGCCGGCTGTGGATCAGAAAGTGCGATGTGCTCTCCAGATTGTGATCCCGAGGCTACTCTAAAGCCATGTCCCACTGAGGTATGTACCTCTGCGCTGGTGGAGGGTGTGTGTCAGCACTGTGACAGGACTTCAAGGAGGGAGCCTTTAGATTCCTCTTCAGACGTTTCTTTGGGGCTTGATTGGAGGCCCTGGGTCGTGGACTCCGTCGGCTGTTTCCCAGATGTGCCTCCCAGAGCAAGCGGAGATAATTAGTGCATGGCAGTGGCCTGTGAAAGAGGACACATCACTCACGGCATGGTTGTCTGTTGGATGTTGCACTGCTGGATCCTCACTTGGTAGAGCAGCGCCAACCTCACTGTCTGCATAGGACCGGTCACGGTCATCGTTGGCCAGCTGGATGGCTCTGTTTTCAAAGTCCGTGAGGACCTTGATTTCCAGCCTCCACCAGTCTGTGACCTCTCCATCTTGTTGTGTGCCAGCTTGTCCTGCATGAATAGAGATGGAGAGAGAGTAAGCAAGATGCCTGCCAGGCCAGATGATAAGTATGCCTAGCGTGTGTGGGTGGTGAGTGGTCCATTGGATGGGATGAGGACAATGACAGTGTGTGTGTGAAAGAGTGAATGGTGATGACCCTTGATCTGGCAGTGAGTGAGGGCCCTGTGGATGTGTGATGGGTTTGTGAATGTGGGAGTTCAGACCGACGAGAAAAGTGACTTACCCTGGCAGAACAGAGGAGATCATTTATCCTCTTGCAGCACTGGGTGGCTGTCCTCTTTTGCAGGGTGTTGGCGTTGACCACCGCTGCCACCTCCTTCCAAGCCAGATTGGTGAGGTTGCTGCCCATCCTGTGGCCAGAGCAGGGGTAGAGGACATCATGGCGGGCCTCCACTGCCTCCAAAAGGCGCCTGAGGGACACGTCATTGAGGGTTGCAGACTTTTCTCCTTTGGGGCCATGTCTTCCATGCTGCAGTGGTAGTCTGGAAGCACTGAGAGATGTGTGTACAGCTGCACTTTAAATATGGCGCCCAGCATGATGAAGCAGCGAGGTGACGGTGTGGCAGGCGAATGAGAGCCCACCCGCCCGCCCTCAAAACGGCATGTTTCCTGGGAATGCATAATTAATGTGGTGGGTTTGGGATGATATGGCGTGAGAAGCTGCCATCGCGGCTGGTGGATAAAATGTAGTTTTTCCCATCCGCTACTGCACTTAGTGTAAATCTGAGATGATTTCTCCTTGTAACTGTAAAACCTTGGAATTGAAGAAGAAATGTTCACTCTTTGTGCCTACCATAGCAAGTGCCAGGAAACGAATGGTGAAAAGTCATGTCTGACTCTTCCACCTTCAGCCTCAAAGGCCGGCTTTTCTTGTGTGTCGGCTTTTGGAATTTGTTCCCAGCTAAACCTGGGCGATGTGTTCACTGGTCTTGTGATTTGCCAGTGTAGGAGTGACATCACATCTAGGAAATACTATGACTGCATTCACTCAGATACTAGCCGAATAAGAAAAACCTGATTCTATAGGGGAGGACTGAAGACTGAGATAGGCGAGTAACAAAGGACACTGAGGGATAGGCTTTAGCTTTAACTTGGACATAACAATGTAAATGACACACAAATAAAAACAGAAAATGCTGAAGAAGAGTCATACGGACTTGAAACGTTAACTCTGTTTCTCCACAGATGCTGCCAGACCTCCTGAGTTTTTTCAGCATTTTCCATTTTATTTTCAAATTTCCAGGTATGAGCTGTATTTTGCTTTTACCTAAATGACACACAACATGGAGTTTAGGGGCTTCTTCAAAAAAAGTTTATCAGATAATTCAAATCAAGAGGCATAAAGTATTTAGGTAGTTTAGTTTTTTAAAGGAATCATATACATCAAATCTGGTAACAATTGCTCAGTGTATTTTTTTCCCATCCTGGAGTTTTTAAACACGTGGTAGCAGTATTTGAGCCAGTACTGTCTCTCTTGCTCTCTAGAGAATATCAAACGTGGGAATCTAGTCCTCTCTATAAACATCAGTTTTTGATCTAATCTGCTGTTTTCTCAAAGTTTGTTGGGACTTTATTAAAATATCTAAATCCTTTAAAGTGGTTTGAGGACCACAGTGTAATTGTTGAATGTGCAGATGTGCATTTTCAAGTGTTAGTTCAAAATGGTTATTGGATGTGGCTGTATGAAAGCTCGCTGCTAAGGTTCTGTAACATGAATGTGAAAATGGGCTTTGTGCTGGGGTACATTTTCCTTGAGGATTCACTTCTAATTTTGTTTTGTCTCGCATTCCTGGTTTAATTGATTTGAAGATAGGGTTTTACACAGTGAAGGGTGATCAGTGAAGCAACTTCATCTCACTGTTAAATATGCAACAACTCCTTTTGTAAAATGCTCATGCTCCTGCAAGTGCAACATCTGTTGTGTGAACATTCCCTGGGCTCTTGTACAGCAGTCAATATTTTGAGGAGTTTTCCTGGAAGCGAGCCTCCATAAAACTCTAATTTCTCTGAGGAGCCAATCCTCGGGGAGCAAAAGGAGCAGAAGAAAGTTTGGAAGATTAAGAGACTATTGGCCCATTAAATCTGTTCCATCTATGGGTCAGGTACAATTGGGCCCAATCCACTCAACCTTCTGAGGGAGGTACCCAACCAAAGATAAAGCTCTTGTGAAATTCTTCCCTGCCTTTCAAAGGTAATCAAAGAAAGAATTTGCATTTATAAAGCATCATTCACATTATTGGGATTCCCTCAATACTTCACAGGAAATTAATTATGTCCGAGGGATACTCACTGTGCATGTGCGTGCGTGTGTACATGTGTAATTGTGCGTGTAAATGTGTTTGTAAATGCATAAATTAATCAACTAACAACTTGTAATAGATTTTAAAGCAATTATAAAATATCACATTAAAGAGTGGCATATAATTAAATGAACTAATGCACTACAAAATTAATCCTCTAATTTTCAGAATATTAATTGCTGTGTTGTGGCATGCCTCTTTTGTCAAAGTGAGCTATTTGAATCAAACAAGGCCAGGATAAAGATGTACTGGAGAGTTGCCAGGGAGAGGGATGGAGTTGGTGACAAGGGAATGGCATTTGTGGTTGAAACAGAAGACAATGGTTTTGATCTACCCAGTATTTAGTTGGAGGCAATTTCAGTTTATTCAGTACTGGATGTCAGACAAGCAATGTATAAATCTGAGACAATGTAGTGGTTGCAAGAGGAGTTAGAACTGGGTGTCGTTGAGATTCATGTGGAACCTGACATTGTGTTTTGGAGTGATGTCGCCAAGGGGCAGCAGGAAGATTAGAAATGGGAGGGGCCCAAGATCCATGGCGGACACCAGAGGTAACAGTTCGGGTGCAGATGATTCTCTGGCTACAACTTGGTAGATACAAGTGATACCAGGTGAGTGTAGTCTCATCCAGCTGGATGGAAAGGAAAATAATCTGGGAGGTTGGGAAGTTCAAAGTCCTAATAGGGGCTTTGGGTGGCACAGGTTTGCAGAGCTACAGATGATCGTCCAAAACACATCCTTGGATATACAGGACTGGATTTTCCCTCTTGGGGCTGGAAGCAGAAGTCTAGACTATTTTCTACTTCCGAATGCACTGCTGGAGGTAAACAGTTACTCATTGGGATTTTCTCAGAGCTTCCCCTTAATTGGCACGGAGACAGATGCCTAAAATGTCCACCACCAGAGAGCAATTGAAAAATCCTTTTAATTGGAGTTGTCATGAAGCTATTAATGTATATAATATTATTGGAAAATATTTTTCTTTTAAAATAGAGGTTTAGTCTGTGGGTGTGTCTTAATTGGATTAAAACCAGCTCGTCTGGGTGCTTTGATGTGTTCTAGTTTTGAGTTGTAAGAGAGGTAGAGCGCATTTGCATTTTTTGAATAGGGCATTCAAGAAGTGGGGTGAAATCTGGCAGCTAGCTAGCAGAGACCCAGCAATATGTTTATATTACTAATAAAATTGGTACTATGAAATGGGTTTTATTGTTAGAAGAGGTGAAGTTCAAAGAGGCTGGTGATACAATGAGAATTTACATTCAATGAGCTATGCTAGGTATAACTTCAGCAGTTTTGTGGGTGCGGAGCAGATGCAATATAAGATCAAAGCAGCTGTAAGCCTACAACTGTCTCCACAGGAACCAAAGTGAAAGGAACCTCATTTTGAATTTGTAAGGTGAAAATGCTTTGCCTGGCATCTGCTTAAAAATCTAGGGGTTGCTGTTGCCTTAATGGAGAGTAGTTTGGGAATTTGTTCAAAGTTATGATAGTAGCAATTTGTGACCATGTATCTATGTTTAATGTGTTGTAACTTAATAAAATGTTTCATTTAGTTTAATATAAACCTCTCGAGAACTGGTGGTCTGATTTCTGAATTTAGAGTTGCATCTTAAACATCTCAAAAACTTAAAAATATAGGTTATGACAGTTGTTTAAAGTTCCCTCCTGGGATTTTTAAATAACTCAGCTTTGCCAAACTGCTCGGTCATAACAGAGTTAACAAAGCCCTTTATGAACCTTATCAGCTACCTGCTGCATGGTGGCAGGTAGCTCTGCAGACTCCGAATCTGCCTCGGCAAATATGGCCAGTGCTGGGAACAGGGTTGGGAAACTGGCATGACAGCCAGCAATTTTGGGGCCCCATCTGCCTCCATTCCAGCCCTCAGCAGCAGGGCCCTAACATCCTGCCCACAGAATTTCTTTAGATAACTATGTGGGGGAAGAGCAGAATGATGCCTTTATCGTAGTATCACATTATAATCACATTTTTATATATAGCTACAAAGGTTCTTTTATAATCTGTAGTTTAGAAATGCAAATCCAAACCAATTAACCAAACTGAGAACATTAATTCCACTTGACTGCAGTGGCAAAAGTCTGATTCAGATTACAAAATTGTAATAACCCACATGCTTTGGATGTTCAACAAGTTCACTTATGAAATGCAGGCACTGTTGTTGTGTAGTCAAGCTCAGCAGTTTAATTTGTGGATAGTAAGTTCCCTTAAGCAACAATTGGGATGAAGGAATATTGTTTTTGAGGGTATTCATTGAAGGGAGGGGATATTGGTTAGGACAAGGGCAGACTTCTATGATGTTTGAATAGCCAAGGGATATTTGGTGTCCCATTGGACAGACGGACTTGTCCTCTATTTATTGTCTCACTTGAAAGATCGTACTTCTAACAATGCATTACTCCCTGATAGATTGAAGCATCAACCCAATTTCTGGAGGAGTGGGACTTGAATCTATGACCTTGGACTCAGATTTGTGAAGACTGTCAATTGTAATTAGTAAGAGGAACGCAGGCTATCGTGTATTCTCCTCTGGAAAGCAAAGGAGACTTGTAATTATGGTGTGTCATATCACAGCATCTGAATGAAGTGCAGTGGTTGTGATGGAATTAAATGGAGCACAAATAAGGAATGATCAATTTAATTTGTATGGTGCTGGCTATTTTATAAAGCAGCACCGGGGGCACCCAAGATTCTAGCCTGATGTCCCAGTGGGGTTAATGCTTGGTGTGGACAGGCTTGAAGAAGGTAAAAACATTTTTCTCCTCAGTGTCTTGCTCAGGTGGTCATTCAATAGAGAGTCTCAGTGAGCTATTTATCTGGTGAGGGGTTGGAGCAGAGGGAATCATAGTGGAGTCCAAATGTCATCTTCTGTGACTTTACACTTTGCTATTTGATATTTTAAATATTGTTAATCGAGAAAGAAGAGGTTTGAAAAATAGAATTACTATGAATAATTTGAAGAAAACTGACAAAATCAAGTTTCTGCTTTTTTTAAAACTTGGATAAATTTTAGATGACCAAACACATTTACGTTTAAGAATGAATACACTTCCTTCTGTCTGAAGAAAATATGTATAATGTTTGAATATGTTTGAATAAACTCTTGGTTTGGCATCTACTCATCTCGTACCATAAAGCATTATCATTTCCATTGGCATAATTTTGAAAGGAGTTCTTTCTCACCTGCAACATACTAATTAGACAGGAAGCCAGTTGATTTGTTAATACAGTTAACCTGTACCCCACAACCATTGAATCATTCTTTTCTTGCATGGCAGTAAGAATTGAACCAGTTCTTGCATCTCTGCAACTGCTCTACTCAGAACTTGGCCGCAGCAGGAGACTCCTAGGAGGACAGTGGAAATGATGCACTCAAAGCATCTGTGAAGAGGTAAAACATCCTCATGGGAATCCCTGGCTTTTTTATTCGTTCATGGGATTTGGGCATCTCTGGATAGGCCAGCATTTATTACCCATCCTTAATTGCCCTTGAGAAGGTGGTGATGAGCTGCCTTTTTTAACTGGTGCAGTCCATGTGGTGTAGGTACACTCAGAGTGCTGTTAGGGAGGGAGTTCCAGGATTTCAACCCAGCGACAAAAAAAAAACAAGCCAGGGACTCCGGTGAATTGGTGATCAACCAAAATGGAGTAAGTTAATTCAGGAAGGCACTCAGCACATCAAGAGGTTTTGCCAGGAACACACATAAGTGAAGTTGAGGCATTGAAGAGAGTCCAGAGACCTCCAAACAACTCATCTATCCAACCCTTCAACCAGCACCTGCCCCACCTGTTGGAAAATCTGCAAATTGTGCATTGGCCAATTCAGAACCTATCAAACTGCAGTGGAAGCAAGTCATCCTTGATCCTGAGAGACAGCCTAAGAAGAGAGGGGAGCATCTCTGCACATCCCCCATCAGCTTTCCCTGACTACTTCCAGCAACTAACCCTGCCAGAGTGCTCTGCTTCTGCCAGATATTTGTTCCATGAAGGTTTACTGGGCAGTTATCTGTATCTGGATACCTTGCTGACTCATCTCTCCTTTCCATTTCCTACACGCAACCAATGACACCAACTGTGGTGACCTTGCTAGTATTGGCTATTGCGACAGTCTGGGTCTTGAACTAAAGATCTGTCTGAGCTACTAGACCCTCTGTTTATGCTGTGGCTCCTGTGTTTTCAACATTAAGACAGTGACTATACTTCAAAAGTACTTAATTTTCTGTAAGGCACATTGGGATGTCCTGGGGCTCAGAAAGGTATTATATAAATGCAAGTCTATTTTAATGTGCCTCTGGGTTTCAGCTATCATAAAAGTAGAACTGTGATCTTAACAAAGTGTTCATTGTGAAGGCCACATCTTTTCAAGTCTAATTTTGGTTGCAAAATTACACATGCTAAATTGTTCAAAAAAGGAAATTTTATCACCTTTGCTGTGTGTGTTCCGACCATTTGTTTTTGAAACGCTTGACAATAACATACCTACTTTGTACTAACTTATATCAGTTGAATCATCTGTGAGTAGACTCTTCTCATTCTACACACAGATTTCACGCATTAATAATCAGCTGTGTCGCGAGGGCAATTTGTGGTTAAATCCTAATGTTGAAGTTGCTTGGAATCTTTGTGAAACAATTCTGCACAGAATCACGAGGAAACCGTTTTTCACAGAAAGATGTGCAAGGTGACTAAGTAATTTTCTTTCTTCCTTCCCCCTTGTCTCTCAGTTTCCTTTGCTTCAGAATCAGCGTCCAATTACAAATTTTCTGTACTTTTAAGGTAACTGGCAGTTTTCTTTAGATGTGTTATTTCTCAATCCTGATGAAGGCTTAATAATTTAGAAGAAACCTTAGATCGCTTCAATTGTAGCCTTACTTAACCATATGCATGTTTTTGTGTCAGTGCCTTTAGTAAGACTGACCTGGAGCACAGCATTGTTCACCTGCACCCTTACAGCTGATTCTGGTGAGTGATGATGCACTTTGTGTTAATTTTAAAACTGTGCAGGAAGTGAGAGTTTAGAAATGAAAGTTGCACAGTAACACACACAATCTGGCCTCTTATGCAGTGCAGCAAATATTGCAATTTGCTGATTAAAGTTGCGGGCTGTGTAGGTAAAACTATTTTACTATAATTAGGGGTTTTAAGCTCCAAAGAGATTGTTTCTCTGTCATTTGCATGTGTGTCAGTTTAATTGCTCTTCCTAATTTCCATTATCTCTGCTATTTACTGAAATTCCAAGACAATATCATCCAGACTGGTTACTACAGTAACTGAAGTCTCAACCAAGAGAGTGGAAATTAATTTGTCGACTGACGATTAACCTGACTAACTGAATAGCAAAAGTAATGACTCCAGCCTCTTAACCAGAACAGTATGTGTATGATATGTCAGAAAATTACAAAAAATAGAGTATCCAGTCTCAGTTAGTCTTTATGTCTCTCTCATGACCTTTGAACTTTATGGAATGTCATTGCACAATTAACTCATTCATTAAATATTTCTTTTAGCAGTGAAGTACTTTTAATTTCCGGAAGTAACTTTAGCAATGCAGTATTCACCTACAGGATAATTATTTAGTTTATTTAATTTTTATTGTTAATATTAAGTTATTTAACATGCTTAACGTGTCTCAAGTGTTCATTAGGTGCGGATAGGTTAATAAAGACTTATTTCCACATATTCCGCCCCCCCGCCCCCACCCGCTTCTGTTTCCGTTCACAAGGGATCTGACCTCATTCAGTAATGATAGCTCTGCATTAGTTATGATAAGTCAATGCTGTTTTTGATGTTGACCTGAAATGTATTGGCTTCAGGGAACTTCTAAGAGCCTTAACAAATTGCTGTGGGTTTACCATGCAGCTGCATAAAACCCATGTGTTGGAAACTAGTGATTCCAGAATGTGTGTACCATGGCATAAACTTAATTATGCCATTGTAAAAGTACAATACTGTGGATGCTGGAAACCTGAAATAAAAACAGAAAATGCTGGAAATATGCAGCAGGTCAGAAATGAACAAAGAACAAACAACAAAGAAAAGTACAGCACAGGAACAGGCCCTTCGGCCCTCCAAGCCTGCGCCGATCATATTGCCTGTCAACTAAAATATTTTGCACTTCCGGGGTCCGTATCTCTCTATTCCCATCCTATTCATTTATTTGTCAAGCTGCCTCTTAAACACCACTATCGTACCTGCTTCCACCACCTCCTCTGGCAGTGAATTCCAGACACTCACTACCCTCTGCATAAAAAAACTTGCCCCGCACATCTCCTCTATAGTTTTCTCCTCTCACCTTAAATCTATGTCCCCTAGTAATTGACTCTTCCACTCTGTCCATGCCACTCATAATTTTGTAAACTTCTATCAAGTCGCCCCTCAATCTCCGTTGCTCTAGTGAGAACAATCCGAGTTTCTCCAACCTCTCCTCATAGCTAATAACCTCCAGACCAGGCAGCATCCTGGTAAACCTCCTCTGCACCCTCTCCAATGCTTCCATATCTTTCTGGTAATGTGACGTCCAGAATTGCACGCAATATTCCAAGTGTGGCCTAACCAAGGTTCTATACAGCTGCAGCATGACTTCCCAGCTTTTATACTCAATACCCCTGCCGATGAAGGCAAGCATGCCATATGCCTTCCTGACTACCTTATCCACCTGCATTGCCACTTTCAGTGACCTGTGGACCTGTACACCCAGATCCCTCTGCCCGTTGATGCACTTAAGGGTTCTGCCATTTACTGTATAATTCCTGCCTGTATTAGACCTTCCAAAATGCATTACCTCGCATTTGTCTGGATTGCATGAAAGGTCATCGATCTGAAACGTTAACTGTGTTTCTTCCCCCATAGATGCTGCCTGACCTGTTGAATATTTCAAGCATTTCCTGTTTTTATTAACCATGCCATTACTTGTAGGGTAACCAGATTTTCATAAGTTGAAACTGGGACACATTGAAAAGCCTTGGGAAGGCGGGCTCTGTGATGATTGACATGTTGGGCGACCAATGGCAGGAGTCTGGGGAGAGGCAGTTGACGGTAGGAGGTCTTGTCAGCATCTCCTGGAATATATCATCCAGAGTTGGCAACACTATTAATACACCCGATATTTGAAGACAACAGTGACTAACCATAGACTTTCATTTCAGTGACATTTTTGTCTTATTTTCTCAAAAAAAACCAAACTAAGGCTTTGTTTTTCACAAGATCCCAGCCAGAACCCTCTATTCCTCCCCAATTTTACTGTGCAATGCATTACTGAGATCAATCTCAATTTAAAAGCGTTGTTTATTTTAATTTGCATACTGGGTTCTAACAATAGTCGTCTCAGCCCGAAGCTGGATTTTAAACTCACGAACGTGGGGGATTTGTTTGCACTGAGTCCCGCAAGCAGGAGACCACAGGATCTTTCAGTGAAATGTTTGGTTGAACGTGCCATGGTTCAACTAAACTTGCCTGACATCTACTTAGGCGCTGATTTGGTGGTTTACTGATGAGCTAACTCATTAAGTGCGGCTTGCGGTTGATGGACACATTTGTCAGTCTTCTGTCCCCACCCAGAGGCTGATTCTCTCCTGGCTCTCGGGTGGTCATGGGGGTAAATTACCCCCCAGACCTCCTATAAATTACCCCCATGACCTCCAATAAATTGCCCCCAGTGGCTCCTCCATAGGCCACTGGCTTTCTCCCACTGATCTTCCACTGGCCTCCGGCATGAAATTCCTGATTGGCCAATCAGAGCATTCTGACGGAACGGCCAATCAGGGCATCAAAAGATGTATCAACTAGGGCAACGAAAAGCTGTCCCATTGAGGACCAGTCCACTTTGGGGGAAAGCAGTCACCCCCCCCACACCGGCCCCACCTCTAGATGCTAGTGAGCAGGGGTTCTGGGCATGTGGGAGCTTTCTGGTGCAGCCACTTAAACAGTCAGCAAGTGGGCGACATTCTGATTCTCAGGGTGCAACCGAGTGGCTTTTCTTGG
This sequence comes from Cetorhinus maximus, assembly GCF_964194155.1. Classification (NCBI taxonomy): domain Eukaryota; kingdom Metazoa; phylum Chordata; class Chondrichthyes; order Lamniformes; family Cetorhinidae; genus Cetorhinus; species Cetorhinus maximus. Next base: position 97,724,892 of record NC_135884.1, read on the forward strand.
GTTTGCCGACACAGCAAATGAAGCACAAAGTAAAGGGGAGGGGAGAGGAAGTGAAGTAAAGAGATGCTGTGCGAAAAGGTGAAGTGCTGACGGGACTCTCCGACATGGTTCATGTGACGAGGGAAAAGCTGTTAACCAGGACATTTGAGCTATTTTGAGCAAATTGTCAGGACACCAGAACGTTTAGTGAAAATCTGGGACCATCCCAGGAGAACCCGGATATCTGGTTGTCATAATTACTTGCCATTAAACTGTAAGATTATAATGGTGAAAACTATATGTCTTGTGTGGGCAACAAAATGTTATATATTAACTGTACACTGTGAGCTGTTCCGTTTAACTCTTTATTGGGCCAGTAAAAGAATTTAACTATTACATGGTGAACTTCACCTTGTAGAACATTTATCCAGTACACGTTATTTTAGTTAGTTGTGGTAATATTTAATTATTAAACTCAATCAAATCATCTTCATAGTTTAAAGTTGCAAGTTGACTTCAGGACAGCATACAAGGTAATGCCATAAGTGAATGTTATTCTGGATACAAATTCAGTCATTTCTCTTACAATACCTAACGTGAACTCATCTTCATCAAGTCCAACTTGTGTGATGCATTAGGTAGAAATAGAATCACTTATGTTTTGTATAGTTTTTTTGGCTTTGGCAGTGTGAGAAGAAACTGAGTTGGAACCTGTGAATATCATAAATGTGCAGAATATTGGATTTAGACTCATAGACGTTTACAGCACAGAAGGAGGCCATTCGGCCCATCGTGTCTGCGCCAGTCAACAAAGATCTGACTACACTGATCCCATTTTCTAGCGCTTGGCCCATAGCCCCGGAGGCTATGGCAACACAAGTGAATATCTAAATACTCCTTAAATGTTATGAGAGTTTCTTGACTCAGCCACCTTCAGGCAGTGAGTTCCAGACTCCCACCACCCTCTGGGTGAAAAAATTTCTCTTCAGTTATCCTCTTAGCCCTCTACCTCTTACCTTAAATCCATGCCCCCTGGTTATTGACCCCTCTAGTAATGGATAAAGTGCCTTCCTATCCACCCTATCTATGCCCCTCATAATCTTATACACCTCTATCAGGTCCCCTCTCAACCTTCACTGCTCCAAGGAAAACAACCCCAGCCTATCCAATCTTTCCTCATAGCTCAGACCCTCCAGCCCAGGCAGCATCCTGGTAATTCACCTCTGCACCCTCTCCAGTGCAATCGTATCTTTCCCATAATGTGGTGACCAGAACTGCATGCACTACTCTGGTTGTAGCCTAACCAGTATTTTATACAGTTCCAGTGTAACCTCCCTGCTCTTGTCTTTATTAATTGAGGCATAGAATACAAGTATCCCATATGCCGCCTTAACCACCTGATCTACCTGCCCTGCTACCCTCAGGGATCTGTGGATATGCACACCAAGGTCACTCTGATCTTCAGTACTTTCCAGGGTCCTACCATTCATTGTATAATCCCTTGCCTTGTTAGTTCTCCCTGTGTATATCTGTTCTACCTGTGTATCCTTTAGCCTTTCAATTCAGGCACGTGCTACATAACAGAAGCACGAGTTGGTATTTCCATGATTTCCAAAATGCCCAGAGGCAAAGTCGAGCTTGTCTCGCCTGTCCCACCTCTCCTAGGGGAGTGCACAAGACACATCCTGTAACTCAGCTTTATTTCTTGAATATTTTCTTCCCTCCCCTCTTCTATCTGAGGCTGTGAACTTCCAGCTGTTCATGTTTTGCCATGCTTGAGATTTCAACTGATTGTTGTCAGTCCTTCAATAGCAGGGTGATGGTGACATTGTGGTAATGTCACTGGACTAGTGATCCAGAGATCCAGCCAAATGTCCAGGGCACATAGGTTCAAATCCCACCGTGGCAGCTAGTGGAATTTAAATTCAATTAATTAATAAAAACCTGGAATTAAAAGCTAGCGTGATGTCCTTTAGGGAAGGAAATCTGTCATCCTTACCTGGTCTGGCCTGCATGTGACTCCAGACCCACAGCAACATGGTTGACCACATTATCAAGCCATTCAGTTGTACCAGGAAAGTCGTAAATGAATAAAACTGGTCGGCCATCTGGCATCGACTTAAGCACTGGAAATGACAGTAGCACTCCAGCCCTGCCACTGTGGGTGCACCTGCACCAGATGGACTGCAGCGGTTCAAGAAGACGGCTCATACCACCTTGTTGAGGGCAATTAGGGATGCACAACAAATGCTGGCTTTTCCAGCGATGCCCACATCCCATGAAAAGAATAGATTTTGAAAAAGGGTGCATCGGAGCAGAAGCCAGTGCTATTTTTATTGGACCTCCTGGTAGTCACAACTTCAGCTAGGGGATGAAAATCCTGGCCAGACTCTTCACTTCCCCACCCCCTATCCCAAACCAAGGGTGTTGACAACAATTTTATCGCTTTAACTGCCGCCCAAATGGGATTGCACTACTCAGGATGGAGTTGGAAACAGAATCTAGGATCTTCCTGTTCTATAGAAATACATCTCTTACCTGCTTCACCATAGACCTGATGGACCTTATGCCCTTCGTTTTGATTTAAAATGGAAAAAAGCAGAAGGAAGCTTAAAAAGAATGGGAATTTTTTTTTTAAAGCGTTCATTAAAGTTAGATATTGACAGGACAACTGTGAAATCCATTGTTACACTACAAGTCATTGTTAGAGAGTAACATCTTCTATTCGAACCCTCTGTGTGCAGAGAGCAGTAACTGTCCAAATACATTTCTGTGCAGTATGCAAATTGTTGCAATATGGTATGATACACCAAAGTGTATTTAATATTTGTGTTTTAACAGATATGAAAGTTTATATAAATTAGCAGAATATTTTGGTTTTTACACTTTAATGCTTCCATTTTCTTATACTTGATGCTGCATATTATTAGTTTTGGTGCTAGCAACAGCTGACTTAATGCAATCTTTGACTTGTATGCAAACCTCTAATAACACAGCACAACAGGATAGATTGTTTAAATCATCTCTATTAAATATGTGTGTGTATGTGACATGTATGTGTACATATAATGATGTATATTGTGGCATATTTACAGATGGACAAAGCTTAATATATTCATGAAGAGAAATATAGGTGGGCTTACAATGCATTATCAGGTTTTATTTTGTAACTTCACAGTATCCTAGCATACATATCTACATGCTTTAAGTGGAAGGATTGCGTGAAATTACTTGGTTTGCAGAATGTTGTTTTTATTTCCTTGTGGAACTAAAGGTCTCATTGCTGGTAAAGGTAAAGGGAGCCAAAGTAGTGATAACATCAGCAAGAGAGGAAAGGGAAAATCTTGATAAAATACACCATTCCCAGTAGTTAGACACATTGGCTTTTATTTTTCGGAAGGTAGGGTGGTAGAGGGAAGGTTCCACAAACGCCTGGTAATGGTCAGTGTGCCTAAAGAGTTTGGGGAACAGGGAGATCCAGTGATCTTAACAGCAGGGCTTCATTTAAATAAATGTTCTAGGAGTCAAAGAAGGCAAATACACATGGGATACAGGGTAATTTGATAAGGTGGATTCAAAATTGGCTTAGTTGTAGGAGACAGAGGGTGATGATAGAAGGATGCTTTAGTGACTGGAAGCCAGTGTCCAGTGGTGTATCACAGGGATCTGTGCTGGGTCCCCTATTATTTGTCATTTATATAAATGACATAGATGACTATGTTGGGGGTAGGATTAGTAAGTTTGCGGATGACACAAAGATTGGCCGGGTGGTTAGCAGTGAGGTTCAGTATCTTGGGCTACAGGAAGATATAGACGGGATGGTCAAATGGGCAGATAAGTGGCAGATGGAATTTAACCCTGAAAAGTGTGAGGTGATACATTTTGGAAGGAATAATTTGACAAGGAAGTATTCAATGAATGGCATGGCACTAGGAAGTTCTGAGGAACAAAGGGACCTTGGCGTGTGTGTCCATAGAGCTCTGAAGGCGGAGGGGCATGTTAGTGGGGTAGTGAAAAAGGCATATGGGACACTTGCCTTTATCAATCGAGCATAGATTACAAAAGTAGGGAGGTCATGTTGGAGTTGTATAGAACCTTGGTGAGGCCACAGCTGGAGTACTGTGTGCAGTTCTGGTCGCCACATTATAGGCAGGATGTGATTGCACTGGAGGGGGTGCAGAGGAGATTCACCAGGATGTTGCCTGGGATGAAACATTTAAATTATGAAGAGAGGTTGGATAGACTTGGGTTGTTTTTGTTGGAGCAGAGAAGACTGAGGGGCGATCTGATCGAGGTGTACAAGATTATGAGGGGCATGGACAGGGTGGATAGGGAACAGCTGTTCCACTTAGTTCAAGGGTCGGTCACAAGGGCACATAAGTTCAAGGTGAGGGGCAGGAGGTTTAGGGGGGATGTGAGGAAAAACTTTTTTATCCAGAGGGTGGTGACGGTTTGGAATGCACTGCCTGGAAGGGTGGTGGAGGCGGGTTGCCTCACATCCTTTAAAAAGCACCTGGATTAGCACTTGGCACATCATAACATTCAAGGCTATGAGCCAAGTGCTGGTAAATGGGATCAGGTAGGTAGGTCAGGTGTTTCTTACGTGTTGGTGCAGACTCGATCGGCCGAAGGGCCTCTTCTGCACTCTGAGATTCTGTGTAAGTCCTGCTTGACATCGACCACATTCACTACCTGGCTAGTGGGCGAGAGCAGGAATTTGACTGCAGCCTGTGAAATCTTTTTGCCATAGAAATAAATGACTTGGCTGAAGGAAGAGGGTTTTACGTCCAAGTTTGCAAATCACACTATGTTAGGAGGGACAGTTAGTTGTGTTGGTGGGAGGAAGAATTTCTAAAGGCACATGGATGAAGTGAGTGGGCAAAACTCTGGGAGATGGTGTTCAATATTGGAATGTGTGAGGTCGCCAACTTTGGATCTAAAATAGCCAGTTGTGAATATTTTTTGGATTGTGAGAGATTAGAAACTGTGGAAGGGGAAAAAGATTTGGGAGTCTGGATACACGAATCACTAAAAGACTGGTACAAAAAGTAATTAAAAAAGGCTATGGAATATAGGCCTTTATCTTTAAAGAGGCTGGAATACAAATGAAATTCTTCTGTTGTACAGTGTCTTAGTCAGGCCCCATTTGTAATATTGGCCAGAATTTTACCTTCAGCGTGCGGGTGCGCGCCTGACATGCCGCAACGCAAAAAGACACGCAATAATGTCAGGCGTGCGTCCCCATGACACCGCGCACCATCATGATATTTCATTCGGCGGGTGCGTGCCAAAGTCGGCTGCGCGTCCACCGATAATTGAAAGGCCTATTAAGACCATTAAGGAGGTAATTAAGTTGAAGTTTACACTGCCCATCCAACTTAACGGTTGGCGGACGAGCAGAAAGACTAAGCGGCCTTTACATTTTTTAGGCAACCTCATCCACAAGTGGGATGAGGTTTCCTAAAGCTATTACAAATTAAATAAAAACTTTCTTTTGAAATTAAAACCGTGTCCCATCTCCTGTGACACAGTCACATGAGCGGACATGTTTCATTGAATTTTTATTGTATTTATTAATTTTTTTCAAAAAGCACTTCAATCTCCCTGAGGCAGCTCTGTGCCTCAGGGAGATTGAAATGCTCTTTCGCGCACATGTGCGAACTGCGCACCAGGCCCGCTCTCCCTCCTCCCCTCGCCCTCACAGGTAGCGTTCAGCGCTACCGCTCGTGATCCACGCAGGGTGGGCCATAATTGGCCCGCCCATGTGAAATCAAGGTGCGGAGCTGATCGCGGGCGCCGGTCGGCTTCCCGACTGCCCTCGCTTGCTCCTGCCAAGCCCGCCTCGCATGGGAAAAATTCAGGCCATTGTGTTTAGTTTTAGACACTACACCTCAGGAATGATATAGTGGCCTTGGAAGCGTTCCAGCACAGACTTACCAGAGTCATAACCTGGGCTTATTTGGTTGTAGAGGGTGCAAGTGCAAATTTATTAAAATTATACCAGGGCATAAGGCGTTAAATTATGAGGGCATGTCGCATATACTTATCTTGTACTTCCTTTGTACAACCTTAAGAAGGTTGAAAGGTGATCTAAATTAGGTGTTCAAAATTAAAAAGGAATTTGATAGGGTAGCTATGAAAAGATTATTCCCTTTGGTGGGGAAATCTAGAACAATGGGCCATAATCTTAGAATTAGATCCAATACATTCAGGAGTGAAACCAGGGAACACTTTTTCATACAAAGGGCTGTGAAAATTTGGAATTCTTTCCCCTAAAATGCCGTGGATGTTAAGTCAACTGGAATTTTAAAGACTATGATTGATGATGTTTTGTTAGTTAAGGGTGTCAAGGGTTATAGATCAAAGGCTGGTACCTCTGGATTTGAGTTACATATCATTTGTAATCTAAGTGAATATCAAACAGGCTCCATGTGCTCAGTGGCCCATCTCTGTTATATACACTCACAGTGTAGATACTCAGAACTGGTCAAAGTGGCGAATTCAGGTCCATTGGCTCACCATCTCACAAGTACCTCCAGGACTGGAATTGCACCTTACATCTGAAAGCACGTTACTGAAGTGATGTATGATGTATTTAATCACAGTTTGAGTAAGTCAGAAAAGAATTGCAATATTTGATTCTGTACAATTGTATCTTGTTCAGTTGCCAGAACTAATAGTGGGACTCCTGACCCCAACGATTTCAGAATTTTAACATCACGATTTTTAAAAAAACCAACTTGTTTGCTCTTTAGTGACTGGCACTGAATGATTGCTGTTGTATGGTACAACAAACAAAAATAAAGAACTAAATGCATAAAGCTGTATCAAACTAATCGGAGTGGACTTCCAAAGGCTAGGATAGAATATGCTAATAGTGCTGGCACTTTATTACAGTAAAAAGGATAATGTTTTAGACCATTCATTTACACATTTCTCAACAAACATTCTGGATCTTGTAAGTCACTCTTCTCTCCCATCAGCTCAGAACACTATTCTCCCCCTTGTCCCTTACCCATCCCAATTAATTTAGACTGGCACTCATCTCCTTTCTCCATCAATTCACACTAGCTTCCTCCTTCCTCTCCCTTTCCCTCCATCCTACCATGTCACAACTGGTATCCTTCTCCTCTCCCTCATCAGCACTGATCCCAGCTCTTCCTGGATGCTCCTTCTCAGGTGGTGGAATTCTGCTGCATGGGGGAAGTTCCTGAATGTTTTATCCATAGTAGGCAGCAGAATTCCATATTCTGGAGCAGCAGCAGCATTTTTGGAGACCCGGAATGAAGCCAGGAGCAGCATTGAGCAAACACAAACAAGTGGACCCAGGCGACCAACTATCAGCAGTTGACATGTAGTTTTCTCTGGCTGCTACTTTTCTTCTTGTCTCCATTTTATCTCTACTACTGTTGGTGTTTTTTTAAACCCTTCTTTGCTTGTTTCTCTCATGCCACCACCAACCACCCTTACTGTGTCAAAATCTGTAATTCATCCCATTATTTTTTTCTCACTCAGTGCCCCAGGACTTCCTTTAGCCTTTTCTTCCTCCTCTCATTTGCAAATTTTTAAAACCCTAGACATGGTATTATGCAATTGTTATTCCCTGCAGGGCCAATGAGAGCCTTAGGTAGGATTCCATTCTTAATTGGACAGCTATCTCGTTGTAACTGCTGAATCATAGTTTGCACACAGGCCATTATCTTGTCAAAGATGAGAAGGTGTAAGCAATATTCCCATTTCTTCTCAAAATGAGCTGGCCCTGATCATGTGGAGAATAATTTTATTTGGATGGAATCATGGTAGAGCTCCAGGGCTGGTCGGGCAAGTTTCATCCCGTCGTCGGGATCAGCAAGCTAGCAGCAAAATCCAGCCTTATTTGTTTTCTCCTAAGTAACATGCTAAAATTGCTTCTTTATGAATAAAGATGTGTGCAATGCAATATTTAGCCATTGCTACAAAATAAGAGAATGGAAAATGCCTGGTGTGTCCAAGTAAAACGTAGAATGTGGGGCGCTGTTAACAACAGCATGTAAAGTTTAGTTTAAGTGCTATTGTAGCCATTTCTTCCATTTTGAGATTGCTCTATGACCCCTCAGACTTACAATATGCAAATAACCTTCATTCTAATTCTCCATCCTCTCTTTCCATTATAATTCCACTGTCCAAATTTGTTTTTATTGGACCTTTATTAATTTGATGAAAACCCAGTTCATTGTAGAGCGTGAAAGACAATGTAGCATACATTGCTACATTGAAGAGCTGCCGACTGATGAACTATTTTTGAATTAGGTCTTCTATTGTTCCTTCAACATGGGAACTAGTCCATTACCTTGTTCTGTTGATGATATTCTGTAGTACGTCCACACTCCTATAAACTTCATGGGATTGTTTCACATTAGTGTGCAACCCAATGAGTCAAATTGTGTACTGTTACCAATGTAGCAGCAAATTATTTAGGAAATTCTTTGGTTCTGAACTTCTTGATACTGTGATAATCTGGGACAGCATGTTTTTAGAAAAATATTCAATTCTGAACTGTGCGTAATGAATGTCCAGGGCATCAAGCACCACAGGCAATCACGGCCTGGTTGAAATGAAGTGATCACTTCTGTATTGCTGAAATTTTGATTTCTCAATTCCCTGTTGTAACTAATAGCATGCCTCTCACCAAATCTAAATTGACTGTAGTTCCACAACAGTCTTTTCAGTCAGCCTTGGTTCAGTTGGTAGTGTTCTTATCTCTGAGCCAGGTTGTGAGTTTAAGTCCCCCTGCAGGACTTGAGTACAATAATCTAAGCTTATGTTCCAGTGCAGTACTGAAGGAATACTGTCGTTGTATTCAGTAATGAATACAATGTCCAAGGGGCCATATTTTTGATGAGATGATAAACAGAGGCCTGTCTACCCATTCAGGTATGGATAAAAGATCCCACAACACAACTTGAGGAAGAGCAGGAGTGTTCTCTCTCTGATGTCCTGGCCAGTATTTATCCCTCAACCTGCATGATTATCTGGCCATTGCCACATTGCTGATTTGGAAGCTTGCTATGTGCAAATTGGCTGCCACATTTCCTATGTTACAACTTCATATTACTTTGTTGGTTGTAAAGCACTTTGAAATGGCCTGAGGTCATGAAAGGTGCTAAATAAATGCAAGTCTTTATTTTTTTTTCTTTAACATTGTATTTTCTGGCCGTAGAAGTAAAATATTTTAATTTTTATGTTTTTCATTTCTGTCAAGTTGGAAGACTGTGCATTACAGCTAGCACCAAATGGGACTTATTTGGATCTGGAGTTGTCACTGGATGAACAGAGGGATGACCTTGAAGGATTCTATGAAGAAGTTGGGTAAGGAAACAATTTAAGTATCATACATGAAAATAAACGACCAGATTAATAATGTCAGACATTTACTAATGATTACTCTGCAGCTCTGCTTGATACTGATCACTCTGGGGAAATCCGATATCAAGTGAGAATTTGACATTTTCTCTATTTCTCTTGTAGCACAAGCCTATTTATTTAACAGTATAATTATTCAGAGTATTTAGAAGTTGGTTGTTGTTGCTGACAAATCTGTTAATATTCTCATTTCAAAGTGCTGTGGTGAACTAGTGGCAAATTTTACTTCCATTGAGATTGAGCTCAACGTAGTTTATGAGGAATTCCCCTGTAATGACTGACTATTTCCTGGTTATACTGCACTAATGACACTCTTGCCTCTTTGAAATATCTCAACTTGGCACACTGAAGTCTTGCAACAGCAATTAGATGGAGAAGCTCTCACTTGTGACTGCAAAAATGTGTATTTTTTTTTAAATAAGAAATAATATTGATCGTAAGGCAACCATACTACTTTAGAGCTGGAATGGACTTGATGGACCAAATGACAATCTTCTGTGCCTTTATGGCCCTGAGACCTGCCAAACTCAACCATTTTGCGTGTGTTTTATTTTACACGGTTAGAGCTAGTTTATTATAGCTTATATGCTGTCAAATCTGAAGTACGTATAACAATTTGGATTAGTTTGATTTGCACACTTGATTCGTCACATATCATCAGTGGAAGTACATTGAGATGCCTGTGATCATTTTGTCTGAATTATGGAGTTAAAACTGGACAGTAGAGAGCCATGGAAGTCAGTAGTAGTTACTTTTATTTATTGGTTATTGGGATGAGAGCAATGTTGGCAAGGAGGCGCTTATTAGTCATCCCAATATGCCTTCTCCTTGAAGTGCTGAAGTCCTTGTACTAATGATGCTCCCAAAATGGTGTTTGATAGGGAATACCAGGAATGTGGGGAGACCGTAGTGTAGTGGTAATGTCACTGGACTAGTAACCTGAAAGCTAGGCTAATGCTCTGGGACATGGGTTCAATGGGTGGAATTTAAATTCAATTAATTAAAAAAAAAGCTAGTCTCAGTCTCAGTGATGATGACCTTGAAACTATCATCAATTGTTGTAAAAACCCATCTGGTTCACTAATGCCCTTTAGGGAAGGAAATCTGCCAACCTTGCTTCATCTGGTCTATGTGTGACTCCAGAGTCACAGCCCTCTGAAATGGCCTAGCCAGCCACTCAGTTCAAGGGCAATTAGGGCTGGGCAAGAAATGCTGGCATTGTCAGCAGCACCCACATCCCATAAAAGAAAAAAATGATATTGGACCTAGCAACAAAAACTTGAAAGATAAATTTCACTGTCCAATGTAAAAGTTAGTAAAGTGAAGCCATTCGGGCTGCAGTTCAACTAGAATTGCTGACATTAACAAAAGTGCAAGCGAAGCAAAATGTGAAGGTTTGGTAGGCTACCAATAGAGCTCAAGAACGCACCCCTCTGCATTGGTCTCTGGTATCTGCTTTTCATTCAAATGGAATTGTATTTTTAAATTGCATTGGGGTTATTATATGTTGCAATTGCTGCAGTAACAAAATATTCCAACATATGGGAATGACTTGAATGTGGCTTTTCTCAGCAGTCCACTGATGAACCTAAGAATAACATCAAATCTACTTGCTGGACAGAATGGTAACAGTGATGTAAGCAAATCCTTGTTGCAGCCAAATGGTTAGAAGGCCTAAGTTTCCCATTTTGGATGAGTGATGTTATAACCAATCTATTATATGTCGCTTTTCAGTCAATCTTCATCTATTGCCCGTAACATGGATTTATTTACAGTGTTTAGTTTTTAGCCTGGCATTTTCAACTCTCTCTCGTCTAACATAAGATTTGGTTAGGTTTTGAGTAAATTTATGGTTACTTTATTTTTACATTTCTGAATTCCTTTCTCCAGTCTCCTCACAGCATGGGTTTGCCTTGACTGAGAGAGAAATCCAGACACCGCCAGCCTCACTTGTAGCCAGCTGCTGGAGGTTATGGCAAAGCATCGCAAAGAGATGAACCTTTTGATTTTCTTTCAGTTTTCCCCACTTCTTCCCCTTGCCCTTCTTCAGAGGCAGTTCCCTCAGCTTCCCAACGGCTTCCACATGGCAAAACGTTGGGGATCTGGAAGATGACACGTGTTTGCTAGTCTGTGAAGTAGCACACTGGAGATCTGAAACGCAGTATTGCTAAGCACCATGAATACATTACAATTTCATAATATCCACTTCTAGGGCAAGGGAATTGTCTTCCCTTAAACTTGCTCTGATATAAACATTTTCATTTGTCTTGACACATTTACAACAACTACTACTTGTAAAATTGATGCTATGATGTGCAATAAGTAAGGATAATAGCATGCTGTGCTATGGTGAATCACTTGCCCTTCCCATTATACAGCTTAAAGCTTGAGTTGCAGGAAACAGTGGGGCATCTGTACAAGCCCTGCATGAATACTGTTTCTATCGATACAAGGTTAGGAATGCAAAGTGAAAATCCTTGCCCTGCATCTTAAATAGCTGAGTTTAGTGTGCAGTGATTTCTGTTTAGACATGGGTTTAGTTGAGCAATTGCAACAATAAAACATCTGAATACTACCTTGTAAAGAACTCTGTTGTCAGGTTAGGTTTCCCAGTAACTTTGGTAAACTGCGACACTGAAAGGAAAACAGACTGAGACTTTCTTGGTGTTGCAAAATTTCTTTCAAAAAGCAGTGGAAATATTTTTTATGTTTAAAACTATAGCTTTAAGTGCCAAAGATTGTGTAACTAATTTGAAAGTAATGAAATTGTGGCTACATTTGACATTAGCGGTGGACATGTTAGGACTACTTCCAGCCACATATTGAATCCCTGACCACAACTGTGTCAGATAAAGAGAATTTGGGGCTGGTTGTATTTAAATGGTGGTTGTTAAGTTACATATAAAATGTGGGTTTATTCAAACCTGATGCAGTTTTGCACATCAGCATTTATTTTCAGCCTTAGTCATTTCTTTTCTTTTTCCTTCCATGTTTTCCCCACCCCCAAATTAAACACTGAGGACACTCCTACACTGTTTGTACTTCTGTCTCTGTTTATAAATAGTGAACGAGGATACAGACTGGTGGAATGTGCAAAATAATTAATTGTGTAGCAGTAATTCCATCGCTCAATATCCTCAACTTATTTTCCCACCCATTTTCTTCCCTTCCCTTAAAAGGGTGGATTTTGAATTTACATTGAAGTCAGTGGAAAATCAGGTGGCATCTACAAAGAAACACTTTCATCTTGTATACCCCCTAGTAAATATTTTGAGGGTTTTTCACCCTTCTTACGAGCCTCGCTCCCACTTCTCTGTCTGAAATTAGCTCAGACTAGAGGTGGAATCTGAGACCTGCTGGTCCATAATGCTCAGGACAAACCAGGTCCTGTACTTACCATCTGAGCCATGGTGGAGTGGTGGTTGTGGGGAATGGGTTTAACCGTAACTTTCAGTGCCAGAGTTGTATTTTCCTGCTGCTTTTCTGACTTTCAAAATGAAGGTAATGTACGCGTCTGCAAGAATGATTTATTTGGGCATTTGTTCCAAACGTGACAGCATGTCATTATTTTTACAGAATTGACTTTTCATCATTTAATTTAAAAAGTTTACAGTCCTAACACGTGACTCTAGACCCACAGCAATGTGGTTGAGTCTGAACTGTCCACTGAAAAGGTCTAGCAAGCTACCCACTTCACTTAGTCTCATAAATGGTGACGATTATCGATTGTCATAAAAACCCATCTGGCTCACTAATGCTCTTTAGGGAAGGAAATCTGCCGTCTTTACCTGGCCTGTCCTACTTGTGACTCCAGATCCACAGCAATGTGGTTGACTCTTAACTGTCCTCTGAAATGGCCTAGCAAGCCACTCAGTTCAAGGGCAATTAGGGATGGGCAACAAATGCTGGCTTGCCAATGATGCCCATCTAAAATGAAAGAATTAAAAAAACCTTACAGACAACGTCCCAGACACTACCATTACCATCCCTGGGTATGACTGTCCCACCAACAGGACAGACCCACCAGAGGTTGTGGCATAATGGTATGCAGTCAGGAGGGAGTTGCCTTGGGAGTTATTAACATCTACTATGGACCCCATGAAGCCTCAAGGTATCAGGTCAAACATGGGCAAGGAAACCTCCTGCTAGTTACCTCCTACTGTCCCCCTCAGCTGATGAATCGGTGTTCTTCCATGTTGAACATCACTTGGAGGAAGCACTGAGGATGGCAAGGGAACAGAATGTACTCTGGGTGGGGGACTTCAATGTGGCTCGGTAGTACATAGCTGCTAGACTAGGTCTGTGGCAGGTGGTGAGGGAACCAACAAGAGGGAAAAACATATTTGACCTCGTTCTCACTAATCCACCTGTTGCAGATGCATCTGTCCAAGACAGTACTGGCAGGAGTCACCACTGCATAGTACTTGGGGAGACGAAGTCCCGCCTTCACATTGAGAATACTCTCCGTTGTGTTATGTGGCACTACCACCATGCTAAATGGGATAGTTTTCAAAGATACCTAGCAACTCAAAACTGGGCAACCATGAGGCGCTGTGGGCTATCAGCAGCAGAACTGTACTCAACCACAATCTGTAATCCCATGGCCCAGCACATCTCCCATTACCACCCAGTTTTTGCTTGCACCATCATGCCCTTTTGTCTTTTAGTTGCTCCTGTCCTCCACAGATGACAGATCTTCCCCCTTATTCTTTTTTACTTCGACCACTCCTTCCCTGCTTCAGTGTTCGTTTAAACGCTGTTCGAACTCTGACTTCTTCCAGTTCTGTGTTGAAAACTGCCAGGAGAACTTCTCAATTGCAACACTGACATTCCTTTTGGGCCTGCTGGAGCTACCTTATGTTATATTACATAGTATACGCAGCACAGAAATAGGCCACTCAGCCCAACAGTTCCATGCCAGTGTTTCTACTGCACACAAGAGAGTGTGTCTTTGTGAGCACCTGCCAAATCTTTTGACAGTTCTTGCAGTGTTTGGCCTCAAAACAGTAAAATGGAGCAAATATTTGTTAGCAACCGGGGTAGGAACAGGAATAAAGCCTGCAGTCCAAGTCCAAGTCTCAAGGGCAATGTGGGATGGGCAATAAATGCTGCTCTAGCCAGCGAAGCCCACATCCCTTGAATGAATAAAAAAAAGTGGTGATTCACAATTCTCCTGGCATTGTGCCACATCTGTACATTCCAACTGACTGCTGGGGCATGAAACAAATTGAAATAGGAGTCCCAGGAATGACATCAAAAGAACTCTTCCAATTTACAAAACTCTTGAGTTAATCATTGGCTGCCTACTGTTCATCTCTAGCAATGTAACTTACCTGCTGTGTATTTTCAATATTTGAAATTATTCTATCGCTAGATGGTTGAACCATTGTTTGCTGACAATCGGTTGGCGTACATAGAAGCATAGAAAAAAATTACAGCACCATATGAGGCCATTTGGCCCATTGTGTCTGTGTCGGCTGAAAAAGAGCTATCCAGCCTAATCCCACCTTCCAGCTCTTGGTCAGTAGCCCTGTAGATTGATGTGCATCCAAGTGTTTTTTAAATGCGGTGAGGGTTTCTGCCTCTGCCACCCTTTCAGGCAGCGAGTTCCAGACCCTCACCGCCCTCTGGGTGAAAAAATTACTCAACTTCCCAAAACCCTCTACCAATTACTTTAAAATCTCTGTCCCTGGTTATTGATCACTTTCCTATCCGTTTTAACCAGGCTGCTCATAATTTCATATACCTCCATTAAATCACCCCTCGATTCCTCTGTTCCAAAGAAAACATCCCCAGCCTATCGAAACTTGCCTCATTCCTGAAATTCTTCACTCCTGACAAATCCTTGTAAATCTCCTCATACCCCCTCTGGTGTGATCACATCCTACCTATAATGGAGTGACCAGAACTGTATGCAGTGCTTTAGCTATGGTCTAACTAGTGTTTTAAGACAAAAGGGGATATTCCAGCATAACACCTCTGCAGGCGATATTGACCTCTACATAACTGGATTTGATATCATGCGAAAAGTCCTCGAAGAGTTTGCTTTTTCACCACTTTCGCTTCACACCACTTGGAGAAAAACCACAACTGGTGTGAAGCGAATTATAAACAATTGGAGTACCTGGAACTGCAAGAATTCCATTTTTAACTTTTCTAATGTTGATAAAGGACTAACCTTCCCATTGTCTCCTCAGTAACATTAAACAAGCAACTTACCACTTGTGTGGCAATGAGTTGAGCTTTGCCTGACTAGAGAGCCATACTGAACTGGCAGCATAGCTCAGACCCGCTGGCTTTATGTGGGTGTAGGGTAGAGATTCTCCAAGTTCCTGCAGTAGAAATACACTAAATATCTAGAAATGCCAATTTTGCTTTTGGCAACACACATAAAATGGTGCCAAGGTTATACTAGTGTTGTTTCTGCTTGTTTCTCCGTGTTATTAAAGTTGGACATTCAGTTACTCCCTAGTGCAGTTGTTAAATTAGAATGAATGATTATGGAAACAACATGTACTCGAAAGGTCTCTCTATACAGGTGTATGGGGCTCAAAGTGCAGAATGGTTGGCGATCCCAGGTGGAAAATATTACTTTATACCCTGATTTTCACATGTGCTTCAAACAGATCAAATTGACTTTCTTTGAAACTCTGTCTTGAGCAAAATTACATGTTATCTGCTAGGCAGCGTGGAAAATCAAATAAATGATTCCCAGCCTGAAGCTGCAATGATATCTATTAAAGTTTGTGTGAAAATTTGGAGCAGGGCTGCAAAACATTTTTAAACTGGAATAGTTTGGTTATGTGCGTTGGTACAATTATAAAAAAGATTGATAATGACAGGGTTGGATAATGGTATGAAATGCTACCACAAAGACGAGACTGGAGACTAAAGTACCATGTGTTGCCAGAAGTGATGCTGTACAAGCACATTTTTCAGGGTTTGACAAGGAAGTCTGGAAACTGTGGCTTGTTTAAAGTTACTTCAACCAAGTCATATGGAGATTATTCATTTCTGCATGTGACCTGTCACACAGTATTACAAAATAAATCCAGCTCTGATTATAATTCTGAATTATGCAACAGTACTCCAGAATAAGGCCCAGCACTGATCCTCAAGAGGTTGCTTGGGGTGTATGCAATTTTACAGAACAATTTATTTTGATTTTTTTTCCCCTGTTCTGGCGCTGAGTCATGTTGAGTCATGTTTCCGTGGGTTTTCAGCAGCTTATCCAATACTGTGTCCAATTTGCCGCTTTTTAGGTCTGCAGTCCTTAGCTGGTGAATGTCAGCTGTTGATCCTGCACATTCTTCAAAATTTTTCAGAGTTCAACCTTCTCTTTGCTTCAAAGTCCTTGGGTAATATAGCCTAGCAGGAGCTGCTGGTTGGTGATCAGGAACAAGGACCCTAGCTGATTGTGCTGTCGAGGGAGGAGGAAAATTTCAACCAAATTAAAACTTCACTTATGATGATGTGTAAGGGGACATTTGTGAAACTGAGTAATCAGACAGGCAATGTGGCTCCTGCTTTAATTAGTCTGGGAAAACTTCAGTGGGCACCCAAAGTGGGAGGTACACATTTGTACCGTTACAAGGCTGTGGGGGAAAGAATAGGGAAGTGGGACTAATTGGATAGTTCCTTCAAAGAGTCTGCACTGGCATGACAGGCTGAATGGCTTCCTTCTGTGCTGTACAATTTTATGATTATTAATGAGTCTTGGATCTCTTCTCATTTCACACCCCCATCACTACCAAAACACCTTTGGGCGAGGTTTTCCGGACCCACCCTCCACTGGAAACGGCCGGCCTTTCCCGTCGAAACTCAGTGGACTTTTGGGTCGCTGAATTTCCTGCAGCAGCTTCCGCAATGATGGGACTGGAAAATCTCAGCCTATCAGAACCCCATGGTAAAGTGTGAAAGAAACATGCCATTATATTGTGGAGGATGTAGAACATCTTGAAGTAAATACCTGCCAGCATATGATGACTGTTGACTGTTTTCTTTTATGCTGAGCAAGCTGTTTCTTTTACAGCATCACTGAAGGCTGCATGATTGGTAGAGCTGACTGTCTTTTTTCCAGTCACTTTGCATCAGTCCTTTCACATGTTGGTTTAAGAACAAAATCCCAGACAGATATTATAGGAGACATTAATTTGGGAGAAATTTACACCAGTTTTCCATTTGTCATTTTAAAAAACAGTGTACCTATTGGAAATTTTGTGCTCCATTACAATATCCAGTTCAGTGAAGAGTTTATCACTGAATATTAAGCATGTTATTGAATGGTGTCAACCCCAATCATTCCAATGGTGCATTTTCCATCCTGGTTGTTATCAGACTAATTTCTTATCCAAACCCCTAGACTGAACTGCTGATTTCTGAGCAAGTGGAGCCCGATGAGAAGGGTATTTAGGATAAAATCTTTGTCCGCAGGGCATCATGCACTCGCACATCAAGAACACAAACGCCTGAAGTTTCCGCTGGCGTTTTTTTTCAGTGTAATCGGCAAAGGATCATGAAATTTTGAGAGCAAATTACATTCAATGCAACTCGGGTTTCTGTGATCTTTTGTGCTTGTTTAAAACACATTGTGCTGGAAGTGCTCCCTGAACACACGACTGGACACAACCCCAGATCAAACTAATCACCATGATGAGTTTTTACTAATTGTACCCATTTACAGGCTTTCAAAGAAGGTCTAAAAATTAATTGGTTCTTTTGGGAGCGAGGGCTAATAGGCATGTTTTAGAAGTTTTTGAGTATAACTAAAACTATAACTAAGTATAACTTGAATATTTACTAAAATGCTGACTACTGCACTGTGGCGACATGGGATTTTTGTATCCCCAACAAGTTTCTGAATGGTCAATAAGGTTTGATTTGAATTGTATTGAATATAACCAGCATATGTTCTTGTATGTTTTTAAAAAGTCATTTCCAACTATTTAATGCCGGGCTCCTCAAAGTTGGGGATTGGGAATGATTATAATGCTTATTTTTTTGTGATAAACCCATTCTCAGTTGTGACAATCAAACCATACCAAGTGACCACTCTTCAAAAATACCGAGGATTTTAAAACAAATTAAATTTAAAGAGAGAAACATGTTCTAAAATGCTGCCTGATTGTGTACTTCATGGCAGATTTTGCATTCAGATACATGTTAATGAGTAAATGGAAACCTGAGAGAAAATATCACTTCTAAAGACTAGCAGAATTCTGGGTGTGATATGCCCATTGTGCCCGACCAGAAAATTTACTCTGCTATCTGCATGCTGGATCTCCTGTGGGTTCAGATTTCCTTCTCTCATAATTAAGAGGAATCTTATCTGTGTTAGGGTGGGGACTGAGGAGTCACCAGAAATAAAATGAAGTTGATTCTTTATTCCCCTTCTCCACCTCTATTCCCCACACCGAGAAACATGTAGAATTTTTAATCAAGATCTTCTGGCACTGGTTTTTAAAGATAACAAAAGTCTTCAGATATGAGAGGACTATATTGCATTTAAGAAGATTTATGTGTTAATGCGACCACTCTAAGCATGATCTTTAAGGGTATTGGGACAAGTTTAGTGTATTTCTTTAGATCCTTCCTCAGGTGCTAGTGATAAGTGGTCTGAGCATCTTGAATTTAAGGGTTGCCTGTGTTGCCTAATATCGAATGATACGATCATGAGTGGAGGATGTAACAATAGACCTCTTCACCCACCTCTATTTGTGATCTGACCCAGATAGTCATGTCTTGCATGTATGTCTCCAAACACTTTGAAAGTGGACTAAGAAAACGGTTGGTAAGGTGAGGCCAGATACAAATTATTAAGCTGTTTTCTATCATAGCAAAAACATAAAAACCAACAGTTACAATCAGACTCCACTTAACTCAATCAGAATAATTTGCCTTCCCATGATAATCCAGAATAATGAATATGTTTTACTTCCCCACATTAGTTGGTACTCTCTTAAACACTCTCCTGCTTTGTACTCCTGAGCCAGGTCAAAACTTGCCCTTAAAGCTCTTTATAAAACCTGACTAGTTTTCCAACTTTTGCTAGCCCAGCTGTCAATATTTGGGTCTTTTGTTTCCTGTTGTATTGGAAGTTGGGGGTTGTCCAGAGAAGCTGCTAATCAAGACTGCTACTGCGCTTCCCCACCCAATCAAAATTAAATGCAAAATTCAACAGGAAGGGATATAGCAAACCCCTGAGTTGAGCATGTTTGTTGGGAGTATCTGAGATGAGGCAGAACTCGCTTTCCTTCCAGTTCTTCATCTTCGAACCCCTGCAGCCTGCGGTCATTTTAAGGCTGTGCGATTCCATTGTTTCAAAACACCATGTATAAAACAGTTTAATTCCAAAATGCCTTGTGAAGAAAACATGATGAGAAAATCTTAAAACGTGACATTTCGTGGCCTTTCTTTGCTGACATAATTTTAACAGGAGCTAGCTTCTGGGTGCCTTAATGGCAAGAGGGACTGTTATTTTCCTGTGAAACCCATTGGCAGTGTGATGTACACATGGAGTAACAAGTCTCTGATGTTTTGTAGAACCTTCAGATCTTTGGTTTGAAAGGCTGTACACACCAAAGTATTTGTGACAATTTCTTGTCTCTAAATAGCTTCCAGTCATATTAACATGCATTTGCAGCTAAACTAGTGCATGTTTTCACTGCAGAGGAGTTTATGCTAGTATTGTACACTAAATAGAAGTGCCAGAAAGTATTGGTGTTCTAGTTGTCTAATGAAGCGTTTCTTTTTCACTCAGCAAAGGGAGACGACCTACCATAATCCTTCGGACCCAGCTGTCTGTAAGAGTTCATGTCATTATAGGTGAGTGGAATATTCTACTTCTGCAGGTGTTGGAGCCGATAAAAGAAACACGATCCATCTGTGTAAAACCTTTTAGTGATGTAGTTCTTGTTTTGTAATTAAGTTAAAAGAAAAATCAAAATATTCCAAATTAGATTCCCCATCCCTCCAAGAATATTTGGAAACTGTTGGACAGTGTGTAGCTGTAAGGGCATTTTTACCCTTGTATGAGTATAATGTACCTCAACTGAGTAACCATTGAAATGAGTTATTTTGGTACCTATGACTTATTCAGCAGCTGGTTCTAATATGGTTGTATGTTATAATGACTGGCATTATGGTGCTTCAGAAATTTTGTTGCAGTGCCAAAGGTAGGGACAATGTTACTTTTGAGGGCTAAGTTTATGCATTGCTGTATTATCTTGGCATGTAATACATTGCTGTTTATATAGAGTGGTTGAGTTTTTCCATTTTCCCAGAATGACTTTTGTCTTGGTTGGTTCTGCTGTCTGTATCCAGAAAACTCAGCTGGGGTCTTGCTTACTGGTTTCATTTATCGGTTGCCATGGATGAAACTGAATGTATGTCAGTATGTATGTCAACGTGGTATGCCAATAAGAGAACGCAGCTTAATTTGCATGGGTGGAATTTTACATCAGTGGGATTTTATAGTCCCGCTGAAATTAATGGATTTTTGAACGGCTTGCTGCATTTTACAGCCCCACCCCCGCCGCAATGGGGCCATAAAACTCCGCCCCAGATTTTTTTCCTGAAAGTTTCCAATTTTCTCCACTCCAATTCTAAAGGCACTGGCAGTTGTTGGGGCACAGTTCAACAGCAACTTGGCGATACTTTAAAAGAAAGACCTGCAATTATGTAGTGAGTTTCACAACTTCAGGGCACCTGAAAGTGCTTCATAGCCAATGAAGTACTTTTAAGCTGCAGTCAGTGTTATGATGCAAGAAATGTGGCAGCTGATATGCAGACAGCAAGGTCCCACAAACAGCAGTGAGATAAAGGCCAGTTAATCTGTTTTAGCAATGTTGATTGAGGGATAAACATTGTCCAGGACACTAGGAGAAATCCCTTGCTCTTCTTCAAAATAGTGCCAGGAGATATTTTATGTCTACCTGAGAGGTTAGTCAGGGCCTTTGTTTAACATCTCATCTGAAAGTTGGTACACACAACAGTACAGCACTCCCTTAGCATTGCACTGGAATGCCACCCTAGATTTTGTGCTCAAACCTCTCGGAGTGTGACT
This sequence comes from Cetorhinus maximus, assembly GCF_964194155.1. Taxonomy (NCBI): domain Eukaryota; kingdom Metazoa; phylum Chordata; class Chondrichthyes; order Lamniformes; family Cetorhinidae; genus Cetorhinus; species Cetorhinus maximus. The sequence goes on from NC_135884.1 coordinate 97,746,337, forward strand.
TGAACGCACAATATTCTGACGTTGAGGTGAGAGTGTTACCCATCAGTGGCAGCCTTCCATCTCATGAAATGATAGTTTGTGCTGTGGTGGTCAACTCTGTGTTAAGCATTGCCTGGTATGATTCAGGAGCCCCACTCTGGCATGGCAGCTCCTGCAACATTTGCTGCAGAGGAAGACAATGGGCTGAGAAAGTGCACAATTCGCAGGCCTCTGTTTTCTCTGGACACTCTTCTTGGCCAGCTGAGCTTCCTGTTTCTCCATGCCTCTTTCAGTGTCCCTGCAATCAGTCAGCCTTCAGAGAATACAGCCATCAGCAACTGTCTCCCTGTTGTCAATGCCAATGTCCGCCATCTTCATATCTTGCTTTCAAGTATCCTTGTAGCGGAGGTATGGACACTCGGGAGGTCATTACCCAGTGGCCAGTTCACCATACAGAAGGTCTATGGGCATGTGGTCGTCATCCATCAAATGTGCGTGGCCAGACTAGCACAAACCTCGTTGGTTTAGCAATGAGTATATGCTGATGGAATTAGCACACTCCAGGACCTTGGAGTTGGTGACCTTGTCCTGCCAAGAGATACTGTCTGAGACAGTGAAGGTGGAAACTGTTCAGCCTTTTCTTCTGCCAAGCATAAGTTGTCCAGGTCTCACTGCTATAGAGGAGTGCGCTGAGGACACAGGCTTGATAAACTCACAGTTAGCATTCTCAGTTAGTTGGCTGTTGTTTCACACTCTTATTTAGCTTGGACATAACAGCTGCAGCTTTTGCGATCTGAGCCATGGCTAACAACCCAGTTGTCATTTTTCAAGCATGAGCCCAAATTGTCAGTCTTACCATAGGAGTTAAGGAGTTACCCATGGATGGTATTGGAGCCAAACTTGATTGCATTGTCATCCAACAGCCATCCTTTATGCACTTTCCAGCAAGATTGCTCCATGGCAATTGGGGCTGGAAACCCCAGCTGACTTTCTTTTTCCCTTCTTCCCTAAACCAGGTATATTGAGGTTGAATATAGAGTTCCCACTGTTGCCTTGTCAATAATGAGTTTAGTAAATTTCTAAGAATTGTTTTTCTTGCTTTTTGGATAGCATGACAAACCAAGTAGCCTATATATAAAAAAAGCAGAAACAATTCTGCATTTAAGTATTTGACCTGGAAGCAGTGCAGTAAGGAAAATTTGCAATTCTTTGATATGTCTGTGGAATCTGTAACTGTTCTGAAGAATGTTTGAAAATGACTTTTAAAAGGTTGCATCAATTGTAAAGGGATCAATTGTACATTTCTTGGATAATAAGAAAATACTGGTCCGTGTGACTTGGTGACCCTTGACCTGGAAGCAGTACCAACAGGAACGAGTCTAGATGCCATGTGGCCAGACACAAAGGCAGTTTGTAGACACAAAGGAGAGCTACAAGCAGAGGAGCTGGATGATGACACAAAGAGAAAGTGGAAAGAGACAGAAAGAGGAACACTGAATATTTGAGAGCAGAATCAGGAAGAGATTAGTTTTTCTGTTTAGTGGAAAAGGAGACAGGAGCTCTTAGAAGCAACGTGTGAGCTGGCTAAAAAATTCTAAAACCTGAAAAGCTGTGTGAATAGCTTGGAGATGCTAAAATTTTTTCTCAGAAGTGGCCAAACCATGAACAATGGTATTTTTGGTTGGTCAGTTGAAAAGATGCTCTAGAAAGCTATACCATCAGGACTGTTGTGACCTGAGAAAGAGAGTGTTTGTAGAAGTGTGTCTTGTTGATGATAATCATACCCGTGAATCTTGAAGGTGATAGCTGTTGCTGGATAGGACTCCTGGCCTGCCCTGCATGAATAATGAACAGCATATTGTGAAACTGTGTAGCTACGTAGTGCCATATTTATGCAGGGAATGATGGGGCTGCATGTGGTTGCTTAAGATGCAAGTTTGGGGAATCAATTACTTAAAGTGTATTTTACGTTTTTTATTTGAAGTATCATTTGCCTGTTAACTCATGTTTAATTTGCCATGTTTTGATTCATGTTAAAGGAAAAGCTATAAAAAGTGGAATCTTATTGGTAATTTCTTCATTTGGAGCTCATTCGGTAATTTTGGTTATTTTTGGTTTATGGTTCCCCACGTGGAGTGTATCACATGCAAGTACATTGTTTGTATTTGGTAAGCAACATAATTGGCAAACTGTCTTCTCTGGTGGCTTTGTTTCATCCTATAAGTCATTGAAGAATTGTCTGAAGGAACCTGTTGAAGTATAAAAGCACATATTGATTTATATTTTAGTTTAAAATTGAGAGTAAAGTACATGTAAATAAAATCTCTAAATTGCAGTGCTTTTCTAAGATATGGTTTTGTTTTAGTAGGGGAAATATAAAGCTGACTCCAAATTTCATTATAAAATTCCACCTCTTTTTTTACATAAATTAAATCCAAGAGGTAGATGAGACTAAGAATAATGTAGGTGGGGAAAAAGGGTAGTGGGTTTCTGTAATGTGCTTTCTGGATCAGTATGTTAATAGTACAAAAACAAAGTGTTCATTGCTGGACATGAGCAGTTGGAGTGGTGTCAACGGAAGAACTTGGGGCAAGTCACTGGCTTGACCTCCAGCCTGGGAGAGAAGGGAAAGTAGAAGATTACTGGGGACAGTGATATACAGATTAACTATAATGTTGTCTTGGCTTTGGGTGGAGTGGGGGGAGGGGAGTGAGGGGTGGCTGATGGTTGCTGCTGTTATTGAGTTTCACTTGAGCATATCCTATTATTATAAGAAGCATTAAATAATTTGTGAATGAAACTCATCTTGAGGTACCTTTCCACACATTGTTTGACAGTCTAATATTACTCTTCAATATAACAGTCAACTCTTCATGCTTGCATCCAGAATGAAAGTACTTTGGCCTGTTGCAGCTCTCAAAGTCAAAATTAAATAGCATTGCTCTGTGTCCTTTATTGGGCTGGGGGTAATTTATCCAAAGGTGTTGGATTTCTGGACTATTTATGCAATTGACACATGCTCTGGACATTTATAGCATGAAACCTACCTCCCGAGTACTTGATACCTCATTTGGCCACATTTATGGTGCCAGTTTGCTTGAGTCAAATGGACACCAGGTTATGGAGTGGACTTGGCAACATAATCAGAATGGTAATTCTGTTTTTGTTTTGGATATCTTATCAGGCCTGTTTTAATGTGCTTTATTTGCAACTCCATCATTGATTGAGAAAACAAACAAAACTTAATTTCCATAGCCTGTCTATCTATTACTTTGACCTTTTTTGTGTGGTTCACTAAGCCTACATTTCAGAGGGGCCTGCTACCTTGGCATTATTTATGATGGGCAACTTGACTATCCTTAGTGGACAGTGTCCCCAAGCTGTTAGGGATCCCAATTTACCTGATTCCTGAGCAGAGGCCGGGAACTGCAAGTGCCAGCATGCCCTGGGAGTTTCCACACATGTACAGATCGGGAGCAGGCGGCGCACGCACAGTCCAGTGTTTTAGAGTTCTTTGGGCCAGGGTGAAATGCCCAGGATACCTGCGTGGGGATAAACCGTAAAAACCCCGCTCATGGGACCCAAGAGTGGGGCAACATAAGAGAGAAGTTCCAGGGCAGGGAGAGCTCCAGAGAGAGAGAGAGAGAGAGAGAGAACTGGAGAAGGAGCCACTGGGAGGAGACCACTGATAGGAACCACTAGGGAGAGAAACAAAGTAAGAGGCTCCAAACAGTACAAGTGCTGCGGTTGACAGGCTCCAAGTAGTGAGGGCTCAGGAGAAGCCCTGGAGAGTTGAAAAGGTAGTGGAAAGTTGGTGACTCTTTGCTTGGTCCGTTGGGGCAACAGTAACCCTTTGGAGCAGTGGTGTTCTGCTTGGCCCAGCTGAAGAGCTGGAGTTGTGCTCATGAGTCGGTGCTGGAGCGCAAAGTCGGGAATCCAGGGGAACGGAGTCTTGGGAGATGAGATTGAAACTCTGCAAGGTGAGCAGTCGTTGAGGCAATCTGAGTCAGAGCAACCTTCGGAGGGAATTCTGAGGCTAGATCTTTGAAAGGGAACAGTGAAGATTTGAAACCCCTCATAAAGGAGATAAGGTTTCAATGAGATTGGTTGACTCGGTGTTTACTGATATCTGGGTGGATTGCTGAGAAATCCATGGGATCTGTTTTGGTCGCATCTGCCATTTATTGTTCAGTGTAGTGTGTTCGACCACAGTTTGCCTGTTAATTCACATTTACCCCACAATAATCCTGAACGTTAGGATATAAGATAGATATTTTAAATTGTTTTACCTTTCTGACCTTGTATAGTAAAGAATATTTTGTTTGTTCAAGAACTGTGGAATCTTCTGGCTTTAAGAGAATAAAGGTCCCTTGGATCTCAAACTTTGTCTACTTTAAACAACAAGTTACTGCTCCCTAACTAGATCATAGCAAAAACTTGGGCGGTGGGGTGGTGGTGGGGGGGTGGAGGAGGTGTTCTGGTCCAGTATCATAACAATGCATGTTACAGACAATATTAATGAAGGAGGCTTAAATTCTTATGTTGAAGAGTCCACTAAAGGCCCCAAAGTCAAAATGCTGCAAATCAATAATAGCAAAACGGTGGAAACACTTGGCAGACACCAAGCAGCGTCTGTGGAGAGAGAAAAAGATGAGATCCATTCTACTTGGGTGTATAGTGCTTGTTTAGCACAAACTGATACCATGTCACTAGACCACACAAGAAACTCTCTCAAAGAGTGAAACCAAAAGCTTGTTGGAGTTGAGCAGGTCGAATTGACACAGCAGCCCAGCGATGCACAGGGTTATCTGAAGTCAGAATTTATTTTCCTACTTTCACATTCAGCAGATGCCCTGCAGCCTCCCAAAGAGATAATTAAGTGAGAGACATTCTTGTTAGTAGTTTTGCTATTTTCTTAAAACATATTAAATTATTATTCTCTGAGCTGTAAGTTTCTCAAATAGTTCTTTTCTAAATAGCAATTGGAAAGGCAGAGATGCATCATTCAGCACTTACATCAATGGAAAACTTACAAGTAAAAATATTGCGCTTTGCAAGTAGCCTCCGGCTGCCCAGCTCGGTTTGAATTAATACCTGGGTGAATACTGCTAATTAGAATTCTATAGCTTTTTTCCAGAGTGTAATTTTTGGGATATTAAATAAAACATCTTTGGGTGATTAATATTAAATCAGTTCAGTGGTTTTTTTTTTAAAGTAGTGAATTCTGAAATAAAATGCTAGTGATTCACATTGGGTTAGTCAGTATCTAAGAAAGATATCAGGGAGATTAACATGTCAGTGCGACTCTCCATCAAATGGAGTCATGTGAATAAGTTTTTCTGCAAATTACCGTTTTGGTTTTCAAATTATACTGGCACATCAGCTCAATTGGGATTATTCTCCTTTGAGTCCAGTAGATTAAGGAAAGATATAAGGGGCATTCAAAATTGTGAAGGATTTGATAGAGTAAATAAGGGAAAACTTACAATTGGCAGGAGGGTTGGTAACCAGAGAACATAGATTTAAGGAAATTGGCTAACAAGCCTGAGGTGAGATGAGAATTTTTTTTCATATATATATTAAGCCACTTTTAATGATCTGACATGCACTGCCTGAAAGGCTGTTGGGAACAAAATCAATGGTCATTTTAAAAAGGAAATTGGATAATTATTTCAAGGGAAGAAAATTGCAGGGTCATGGGGGAAAACCTCCCTGCACCTCTCTATCTCTCTTTTCTCCCTTAAGACATTCTTTAATAGCACAAATCGTGGCGCATAATTCAACCTGGTATAAAAGACGACACCATTTTTTTTTTTGTCCCAAAAATCATGTTTTGTATATGCACAGCTATAATTCAACCTCCCATTTTCAGCCACGATGTGCTATACTTGCATTAGTAGTCAGCCTCAATTTTTAACCCTAAGTGCTTCTCTTTCATACCAGTGCTTTATAACTGGGTACAAGGGATCAAGCAGGCTGTTTTGTAAAGATATGCAAGAGTTTAAGACATGTATATGCTTTGCATTGGATGCTGATAACATTTCAAAATGGTGACCACCCATGTTCACTTCCATGTTCAGCGTATAAGTTGACCTCCCGTTTTTGGAGGAAGTTTTCGACACTTCAAAGGTGGACTTGTGCGCTGACATCTACGTTACCTACCTCTGCCCTTTATCTCATGAGGCTCCATGTCAAATTTGTTTGTTAATGTCTCTATAAAGCGCTTTGTCCTGTTTTGTTATGTTAGAGGTGCTACGGAAATACAAGTTGTTATTGATTGGTTAGCTGTTTCAAAGAGCTGGCAGAGGCTTGTTGAGTCAAATAGTGTCCTTTTGTGTTGTAAGACTGTGAAATTTTAGCTTATAGCAGATAAAGCCAAATTAGTGCATACATATTTTTATTAAAAAGGCTCAAGGGTACTCTTTTTGAATGTTTCTGCCAGAGCTTCTAATTCATCTCAAGGGTGCATATCAAGTAGAGGCGGTACCAAGCAAGTGCAGCGTAAGGCCATTTCTCCAAGTTCAAGCTGCTTAATTTTGATAGGAATATGGGAATTAGGAACAGGTGGAGGCCATTTGACCCTTCCAGCCTGCTCTGCCATTCGATAAGAGCATGACTAATCCGATTGTGGTCTCAACTTCACTATCCTGTCTGTCCCTCATAACCCTTGACTCCCTTGTCTATCAAAAATCTATCTAACTCAAATTTGAATAGATTCAATGACCCAGCATCCAATGACTATTCCACAGACCCTCAGAGAAAAAAATTCTCATCTTCACCTTAAAGGGAGACCTTATCTGGTAATTCTGTTTTTAGCATTACATTCCCACTTAACTTTATTATTTACATTGCTTAATTTAAATGATTGAATAATTTTTTTACATTAAAAATACTTGGAATTATCTGTAGACTCTAGTTGTGGAGGTGAAAAGGAAAGAACACAGTCAGTAATAAGTACAATATGCTATCTGGTTTAGTGAATGATTGAAAATTGCCAGGAGGAGCAGTATCTTTGTGGAACTTGGCACCAAATCAGTAAGAACATGACAGACCCTTCTCCCACCAACACCACTGGTCTGGCGCTCTTTAACTTAGTCAATACTTCCTGTTTGTTTTATGTTGTATTTTTTTTAAAAAGCTTTTTTTCCCTTTGTGGCCTTGAGACTGTTTCTGATACATAATGAGGCACTAGTAGTTTACAGTGGAAATAAACTTTTCACTCGCTTGGAGGCTGCATGCAAAATTGCCAACTTCCTTTTTACTGATGCGTCCAAATAATAAATGCTCAATCTTTAGATGTCACGAGAAATTAATGAAGATAATGTTTTTAGTCATTGTCTCTCAGACTTTGTCACTTGAATCCCAAACTATCACTCATGAGAAAGCAGCCAACATATCAGGTGCTCAGCCAGTGAAAACTCTGTTGGCAGTTTAATATAAATGCAGTGCATTATGCCAGTGTCTCTGTAGCAATGCTTCTCATTCCCCAGTGCATCCAGGGCTTTGTAATGAAATGCCAGCTCTGGCTTTGAGTGGCTATACAACTGAATCTATTGGGAGGATGACAGAAATATGAGAGCTGCTTCATTTCAGGGATACTTTTCTAATGTTTCTGAAAATTTCTGGTATGTTTATTTGATAGGCTTTGTTATTTGCAAATTGTAAACTTTGTTTTAATGGGTAGGCTGTGGGTTTGTGATGCCATTGCTCAAACAAGAGACTGAGAAACACAAGCTTAGTTTCCTCTCATGATTGACATTCGTAGAATTCTCTGTTGGCTTGAAGAAACGAGGAAGGGTAGCTTGGTATGCTGATTTATTTTAAGGAAGATACATTGCACTGTGAAATTGAATCAATATCCTTTAAATTTTGTAGTTGAATATTGTGTTTATATCCCATACTTTGGTGAATAGTATGTAATATAAAATTAGTATTAATGAGTGGATTGAGATTAGAGAACGAGTGCTCTCACTAAATGTATACATAAATTGGAAGTTGTTGTAGGAAAACTGCTATTGCCAGAGTGAGTAACAAATTATACACACTCTTTTATTTTTCTATATGTGAGGCACCATTATTAGTTTTGAATTTTTCATCCAAGGAAGTTATTCTTAATGCTTAATGAGGCACAGATGCTGATGCACATTATAATTTCCTACGTTGCACAATAATCTTTCTGCATTGAAGCAAAAGACTCAACAAATGGACAGAGAAATATTTAACAGCAAGTTAAATACCACATTTTGAATGAAGTATCCGTCTGTTATCAACTGGTCATGATTTCATCATTTCAGTTCTTAACTACCATTTCCTTGAACCCTTTCTCTCCACTCTTTCTTTCCTCGCTGTCGCTAACTCCTGTTGAAATATAAGGCTGACAGGCCCCCACAGCTTGCCCGTGAATGTGGGCTGACTGTTTGCATGAAGCAACATTGCAACTCTGAACACAAGAAGTGAGGTGAGAGTGACTGCTCTTGACATCAAGGAAGCATTTGACTGAGTGTGGCATCAAGGAGCCATATCAAAACTGGAGTCAATGGGAATCAGGGGAAAACTCTCTGCTGGTTGGAGTCATACCTAGCACAAAGGAAGATGGTTGTGGTTGTTGGAGGTCAATCATCTCAATTCTAGGATATCACTGCAGGAGTTCCTCAGAGTAGTACCTTAGGTCCACCATCTTCAGCTGCTTCATCAATGACCTTTGTTCCATCATAAGGTTAGAATTGGGGATGTTCACTGATGATTGCACAATGTTCAGCACCATTTGCGACTCCCCAGATACTGAAGCAGTCCATGTCCAAATGCAGCAAAACCTGGACTGATAAGCGGCAAGTAACATTTGTGTCATATAAGTGTCAGGCAATGGCCATCTCCAACAAGAGAGAATCCAACCACCTCCCCTTGACATTCAATGGCATTAGCATTACTGAATCCCCCACTATCAACATCCTGGGGTTACCATTGAACTGGACCAGCCATATAAATACGGTGGCTACAAGAGCAGCTGGAAGTTGTTGTAGCTGGGAATTCTGTGGTGAGTAACCCACCCCCTGACTCCCCCAGAAACTGCCCACTATCTGCAAGGCACAAGTCAAGCGTATAATGGAATATTCTCCACTTGCCTGGATGAGTGCAGCTTCAGCAACACTGAAGAAGCTTGACACCATCCAGGACAAAGCAGCCCAAAGGAACCCTAATTGGTTTGCCTTTATTGTTTTTTTTAAACCGTCCCTGGTTCAGGAGAGCAAATGCTAATTGGCACGTCCTTACTGTTATCCTAGCTGAGATAAGATGACTCAGCAGTGACCAGGAATCAAAGCTGAGTACCTTCCTGTTCTGCATACGCAAGTACCGCACCCAGTTACGTAACTGGAGAGCTATCCTGGGTATTTCCAAGTAGCTGTCAGAGTATTAAGGTCAAGAGTTGATTTGCTGGGGATTGTAAATAAGCCCACAGCAGACATTCCAAAGTTTCTACAAATAGTTTAAAAAAAGCTTCTCAATTTTCTCAAAGCCACAGAGCAATCCCCAGAGTATTTCATTAAGTGCATTGTATTCAGTGAGACATCTGGGAACAAAACACTGTGACTCATGCCACAGAGCGACAGTGACTTTAATGTTTATGATTTTCCAATCCTCTCTGGGCACAAGTATGGTGCCAGAGGACTGGAGGACTGCTAACATTGTACTGTTGTTTAAAATGGAAGGAAGGGATAGCCTGAGTAATTACAGGCTAGTCAGCCTGACCTCAGTGGCGAGCAAATTATTGAAGAAGAATTCTGAGGAACGGTATTAATAATCCTTTAGACATGGATTAATCAAGGACAGATTTGTTAAGGGAAGGTCATGTCTGACTCACTTGGTTACTTTTTCAAGGATGTAATAAAGAGGGCCAATAAAGGTAACGTGTTTGATATAGTCTACATGGATTTTAGCAAGGCCTTTACAAGGCCCCACATTGGCAAACTGTTCGGGAATCTAAAAGCCCATGGAGTCCAAGGAAAAGTGGCAAGTTGTATCCAAAATTGGCTTAGTGGCAGGAAGCAAAGTGTAATGGTCATTTGGTGTTTTATGAACTGGAAGGCTGTTTCCAGTGGGGTTCTGCAGGGCTCAGTAATAGGTCCATCATTTTTGTGGTATATATCCATGATGTAGCCTTAAGTGTAGGGTCATCAGTAAGAAGATTACAGATCCCTCCTGTAATGTGGCAAGAAGTTTGCAAATGCTGCAGAAATTGGTTGATAGTGCGGAAGAAAGCTGTACATTGTAGGAAGTTAACAAGGGACTGATCAGGTAGGCAAAAAGTAGTAAATAGAATTCAATCTGGAGAGAAGTGCGAAGCAATGCAATTGGGGAGGGCAAATAAGGCAAGGGAATACACAAATGGTAAGATATTGAGAAGAGGGACAGTGAAGTGCATGTCCACAGATATCTAAAGGTAGCAGGACAAGTAGATAAGATGGTTAAGAAGGCGTATGGGATACTTTCCTTTATTAGCCGAGGTATAGAATGCAAGAGATAGGAGGTGATGCTAGGACTGTCTAAAGCAACAGTTAAGGCCACAGCTTGAGAAATGTGTACAGCTTTGGTCACCACATTGCAGGAAGGATGTGATTGTACTAGAGAGGGTACAGAGGAGGTTTATGAAGATGTTGCCAGGAATGGAGAGTTTTAGCTATAAGGAAAGATTGGAAAGGCGAGGGTTGCTTTCTTTAAAATAGAGCGGGGCGAGGAGAGATTTAATTGAGGTGTATATAATTATAGCGTGGTTATAAGTATAGAGTGGAAGGGAGACCTATTTACCTTAACAGAGGTCAAAAATCTAAGGACATAGATTTAAAGTAATTGGAGGAAGGATTAGAGGGGAGTTGAAGAGAATATTTTTCCACCCAGAGGCTGTGATCTGGGACTCACTACCTGACAGGTCGTAGAGATAGAATTCATTGCTACATATAAAAAGTATTTGGTTATGCACTAAGCATACCATAACCTGCAAGGCAATGGACCGAGAGCTGGAAAATAGGATTTATAGGCTGGGCAGTACCTTTTCAGCTGGCCTGGACATGATGGGCTAAATGACCACCTCCTGTGCTGTAAATTTCCCTGATTGAGAGCAGGCACGGAGCACTCTGTGGTTCTGCATTTACTTTTACTGATGGCATGATAATTATAGAAATTGTGTAAACTTTAGTGCAGATGCCAAATGAGATAAAAGGAGAGAGGTATAACATTAGGAGCTACCACCCCTCTTGTTTTGATGTGATCGTGTAATTAGCCAAAAGTTTCATTAAAGAATGCAGAAAGTTTGACAGTTACATTGTCTGTTGTGTTACTGAATATTTTTACAGAGCACGGATAGAACAGGACAGTGTTCTGCTGGCTAGCGAATACCTTTTTCTGCACCCATTACATTTGTTTTCATTTCCCCACTGCAACCATAGCATGCCCTGTACTGAGGAATAAAAACTAATTCTGTACTCCATTGGTTTAGATAATCTCGCCATGTTATTCTCTGGGGTAAAACATTTGCTCGACCTATTGATTTAAAAATTATGAAAGTTAATCATTTTGTGCAAGAATAGACTTATGAAAGAGATTAAATCAAATAGATAATTTCCTGTGATGCTACTAAATTGCTTTGCTACGTGTATCTGCGAACGTGCATTCAGTTTAGTTTCTTAACTAAGTAGTTTGTATACAGGAACAGAACCTGATGGTAATCAAATTACAGTTGCATCACAGAGGGATAATTCAACCTTGGTTTGACTTCTCAAGCTATTCAAAGCAAATGTTCTAAAGTTTACTTAGTGCAATGTCAGCAGAGCATGGAGACATGTTTGGGACTTTGACACATGTGCTTTCTCCTCATAGGTGGTCATTGCCATTCAGTAGTGCCCACCTCTGAAAATGAGTTGAGTGCATTGAAAAGCAATGCACTTAGTATTTGAAAGGAAACTGCCTGAGTAACTTTATGGACCTCTCTACAGCTTCGTATTTATAGGACACTGGCATTTAGTTGAACCTAGTTTCACAGAAATCCCAGGACTGCTATGTGTAAATGAAGAAACTTGTATTAAAATACAAGCTCTTCTAAAGACAATTTTGTTTGAATTTTAGTATTTTAGCTGTGTAAGCGTGTAATGTTATTACCAATACACCTATCTCAATGGGGATTCCTGTACGATGTCGTAATCCACTGCCAGGAATGACTGGGTGGGAATGGAAATACCTGTATTCATGGTTCTTAGACCACAAAAAGAAATTCAGAAGGTCATGTGTTTAGGTTTTTTTTATATTTGCTCTTGGAATGCTAGCAAAGCCATCTTTATTACTTGTCCCTATTTCCTCTATGATGGTGATGGCTTGCCTTCTTGGACCACTGCAGGCCTTGTGCTGATGCTGGGTAAGAAATTACAGGCCAATGACCTAATGATATTGAAGAAATGGCAATATGTATCCCAATCAGGACAGTGTGTGACTTGTAGAACTTAGAGATGATAGTATTCCCATAATTGTGCTGTTTTTGTCCACTGTGCTGGATGACACAGAGAAAGCTTGATAGGTTACTACCGTACATACTGCAAGCAGAATGCACACGGTGGTGGATGAGTTAAATATTGAGTCCAGTGGCAGGGATCCCAGTGAAAGGGTGGATAGCATTGAATTATTTGAGTGCATTCATCCAGATAAGGGATCACTTTCCTGACTTAAGTTTTGCATTTGGTGGAGAATCATCGTGGTGTCAGAAGATAAGCCATTCATTGCAGAGTACCCAGTCTTTGCCTTGCGCTTTTAACTATGGTGTTGATTTGGCCAATTCAGTTATGCTGCTGGTCAAGAGAGTATACAATACCCTTTTGCATGATCATCTATTAAGTTTTGTCCTTACAAAGTGTATTTTAATCCCCATATTTCCCCTGAAAAACCAGCAAAATCCCAGTAAGATCAATGCTAAGTCCGTGCCCAGATCTTCTCCCATTACTGGTAATTTTTTTAATATGTGAATCCATGTTGCAGTGATAGGAATGTGGCGCTCAAGAAAAATCTGGTCATGCTATAGGGATACCTAATTGTCTTCACTGAAGGTTTCTCCACAGGCTCAGTATCAACAAACCTGGACAAGTGAATCTTTAGGAAATGTAACATTTAGCAAAATGAAATAAAAAAAATTTTGGACGCTAACATTTCACGAGTAGTGGCAAATATGGGCTTTTTGGAACATTTCTTAAAACGGTACAATCATATCATTGTGAAAATGGCTTCAGTGACAAAATGTCTGTTTCTGTTATAGTTTGCCTTGCTTCTATTTTATTTCTATTTTATGCTCACAGATTGTCTCAAATTTCATATAATCTTCCAAATTTTAACCTATTCATTCTTTAGTTGTATTACTTTGATTTTGTGTTAACTTTCTGCAACTCTAATATTTAAAAAAATCCTTCCCTAATTCCCTTATTTCCAAGAGGTTTCATTTTTGACAACGGTCTTCTCTCTGGTGGATTTGATTTTTTAGTATCACTTATCGCATGGTGTATTTCTTACATCGCCAAGTTTTGAGCGATTACCTAAGAATTACTTGTATCACATAGCACAAGAACAGCAACAAGCTATGTTTATTTAGGATTTTTAGCATAGTAAAATGTCCAAAGGCACTTCAGGAGTGTATCAAATACAATTTGATATTGAAGGAAATATTAGGGCTGATAACCAAAAGTTTGTTCAAAGATGTCGGTTTTAAGGAGTGAGTTAAAGGAGGAAAGAGAAGTGAGAGGTTGAGAGGTTTAGGAAGGGAATGTCAGAACTTATGGTTGTGGCAGCTGAAAGCCCGGGTGCCAATGGTGGAGCAATTAACATTGGGGATGCTCAAAGTCAGAATTGGAGGAGCACTGATATCTCAGAGCCAGTAGAGGTCAGTTTTGAAGAAGAGTCCTACGCACTTGAAACGTTAACTCTACCTTTCTTTCCACAGATGCTGTCAGACCTGCTGAGTTTTTCCAGCAATTTTTGATTAGGTCAGCAAGCACATGGGTGATGGTGAATGGGACTTGGTGCGAGTTAGGACACAGGCAGCAGAAATTTGGATGACCTGAAGTTTATAGCCGTTAGAGCATGTGAGGAGGGCCAGGAGCGTGTTGGAGTAGTCAAGTCTAGATGTAACAAAAGCGTGGATGTGGGTTTCAGCAGCAGGTAAGCTGAGGCAGGGCAGAGCTGGACAATGCTACTGAGTTTGAAATTGGCGCCTTAGTATGATCGGAAGCTCACTTTGGGGTCAGATATAACATTGAAGTTGCAAACAGTCTGGTTTGGCCTCAGGCAGTTGCCAGAGAGAGGAATGGTGTCGGTGGCTGGGATGTCCCGCCCGTGACGAATCCTGCCACGGGCGGGACTGGAAAATCCCGGCTGGAGAGTTTGTGTCAGCGACCGAATACAATGATTTCAGTCTTCCCAGTAATTTAGTCGGAGGAAATTTCTGCTCACCTGGGACTGGATAGCAGAAGAAGATAAAGCTTAATACAGAAGCCAGTAAAATATTGTCATGGTTTGGGATTTGTTGGCCATTTTTTTTCATGGAAAAGGCCTGGGCATGTACAATGTTAAAATTTGGTTTTCAGCAAAAGCTTGTCTAAAAGGTTTTAACAGCCCAAAAAGGACCCCTGCTGAGTTGTGGGTTGATGGGCAGATGAATGATGAGTACAATGTTAGACAGGTGATGAATGGTCCTTACAAATGAGATCCAAGCAATAGGCAATTCATTAGCCATGTCTGTTTACTTAGGAGGACTGTACGTACTTTGGTGCTAGAAATCTTTTGTGAACTTTTTGTGGACTGTCCGAGAAGATTTAACAATCAGAACACTGGCACCAGGAGCTGCAAAGGGAATGAGCCACTGCAATTGGGGTTTGGGCAGGGTGCAGAGTAATTGTGCTTTCAAGTTGAATTAGATGAACGACTGAAACAGATTAGCATACATCTGTTCTTTTATTTGGAATAGTATGCAACCTTAAGTTACCCTGATTGCACAAAATGTGCCTCCTCATATTTGATGTTCTTAATGATGGAATAAAGCAGTTTATGAACATCAATGCACCTAATGTTAACTCAAGTCTGCTTTTGACGAGATTGAAGGACTATATTTCCGTAAGACAGATAGATCTGACATAAAACCCAAGGGATTTTCGTTGTTACGATTCTGGTCCTCTGCTGTAAATATAGGGCAGCAGGAGTAAACTCTCTTAAGAGGCAAGTGAACAGACTGCTTAAGGGAGCATCTGACACCACTTCATTGGTTGATATGTGTCACAGAACTGACCTTGCAAAACTATTGACTACATGTAGTCCAGAATAATAAATAGGAAGGTTTGAATCCATAAGTGATTTCCAAATTAGATCTAACCTTCATGAGTCTAGGTGTCATGCCCAGTAAAGACGTGACATATTCATAACTTTAAACTTTCCCTTTTCTAATCTAAATGTATTTACTTTTTAATAAGGAGCCAATGAAACTAAGTTTTCCAGAGTCAAAGAAAGAATGAGCTTATTAGTTACTAAACCCAAGAAAAAAATAATAGAAGACACACTAACACACACATTCTCAGATCTCAGAAGTAAGAAAAGTTAGAGTCCAAATAAAATTTAAAAGAATATATGGTTAATTTCTTTGCTTGTCCTTGGGGGGTAGATTGTTGAATGTTGCAGCCATTGAGGTTAGCTGGTTTCCTATAAAATCCTGGAGTTGAATTGAAGTTCAGGTAACTGCACTTGCTGAAGTCAATCTTAGCTTCAGAGAGAGAGAGAGAGAGAGATTCCTTACAACTCCCTTCAGCAGTGTTTCCAGATTACTTTTTCTCTCAGTTTCTGGCCTGGCAAAACCAATTCTTAAACTTCCTGTCTGTATATTCCAAGAAGGAATTCGATTAACATGTTTTGCAGTCATTGTTGTTGAACAAGCATTTTTGATCTTTCATCTCTGAAACTTTTGGCACATTTCAAGGCAGTAGAAACCAACAGGAGATTGTGTTATTTCATCCTCTACAGGGGTTTTTGAATGTCTGTTTTATATCTGGCTGGTTAGCAGTTCGTGTTGTCTTGACAGAATGACAGTTGATTAAAGTCCAGCACTTTACATTTTTAATGCCTTCTTTTCAAGAGTTCCTTTTTGAAGTGGACCTTGATACCCCCAGGTGTGGAATTCCATGAGCACCATGTCAGCAGTGCAATCCATATAGTAACTTTCTAGAAAAGCGGTCAACCTGCAATCAGACTTCAGGGGACTGGTGGTAGCCATCCTTGGTCAGTGCCTTGTTTTGGATTTTCAAAAAACAGGTAAATATGTTTTTGGTTAACTGGTGAAGTTATAGGTAGATCCCACTCAGTCACAATTTCTGTCATTGTGACACTTCAGACTTCAAATTATTCCGGGTAGACAAAAGTATTGATCATCTGTCACCTGATCGAAACTGACCTCAGATAACGAATATTATTTACCCAAGAACCAGGGAGAAGCCAGTCAGTCTGCTAACCACACAGCAAGAAACAGCAGCAACATCTATTCCTTAAAATTGGGGATTGCAACACCTTACGTACTCCTCGCCTGTTACTTTTTAAGTCCACTAGTCCAGAAACTTGACCTCCTGATAAGAAGACTGCAAGTAACTAACTTTGTGACCTGCTAAAAATCCATCTCTTTGAGGGAATCCTACAATAATCCTGGTATATGTCACCGGCTATTGAATCCACTTAGACTACCCTTCGGGAGTGAAAACACCTTCCTCACTGGGCCTGCAACACATGCTTTTTCTTAGGCTGAGCTAAACACATGAATTATGACCTGTTCATTTGTTTATGACTTGTAAAAGTGCACTATTCCAATTAACTGTATTTTATCTCGATAGAGTGTGTGTGTGCATGTGTGTGCGTGTGTGTGTGTTATGTAGCATTAAACTTTTGAGCGGAATGCTTGAATAAATAATCCCCTCTATTTAAACCCATGAAAGTTTGCTGTTGGTTGTTATTCAAATTGATCACACACTCGGGGGTTAAGAAACAAACACATCTTCCTTTTAAAAAAAACACACTGATTATAGACAATAAAGGAAGGGAATGGGGTTTCAGTTCTCTCTCATCCCTGTCCATAACTCTAGGTCATGAAGGAATGGGCTGGATGGACCTAGACACTCTCTCCATTTTGTAAGATACTGAATCCATAGACAGCACCTTCCAAACCCATGACCACTACCATCTAGAAGGATAAGGGCTGCAGATACATGGGAACACCACTACCTGGAAGTTCCCCTCCAAGCCATTCACCATCCTGACTTGGAAATATACCACTGTTCTTTCACTGTCACTGGGTCAAAATCCTGGAACTCTCTCCCTAACAGGATTGTGGGTGTACCTATATCACATGGACTGCAGTGGTTCAAGAAGGCAGCTCACCATCACCTTCTCAAGGGCAATTAGGAATGGGCAATAGATGTTGGCCTAGTCAGTGAAGCCCACATCCCTCAAATGAATTTTTAAAAAATGGTCAGGCAGGCAAATGTCTACATTTAAGTATAATTGTAATTACATTTGTGGTGTTTATGAAAAGATCAAAATTGAGACTTGTGGCAACTCACATGCACAAAGAAGTTGGTACAAGTTTACTTTTATCAGATTGCATGTTAATTCAAGTGTGTGGTTCAGTTATGTGTATTTTAACCCCAGAATATGTACTGAAAGTTTCTTTCTTTAAACTAGTGATTTTCTGATTGTATACTTCATGCATACATTACACTATTTTCTTGAATATACTTCTGATAAAATTAACTGTAAATGTGATTTTTATAACCAATAGCTTGGCTATCCTTGGGCCTTTCTCTGGCAGGACATGAAGTCATGTCTGGACAGAAAAGGGTCATGTTATCATAATGCATTTTGGCATTGATATTCATAAGGAGGCTGAATTCGTTTTTGCACCTGCGCACAAAGGCATGCTCAGGCTAAACTAGACAAAGAGGGTATTGAGCACTCTGTACACTCTGTTCATCATAAATGGCAGAAAGAAAAAGACATCACTAATTGGGTCTGACCAGTCCATTTATCCACATTACCCTGTGGTTTCCATTTCTGAGTTCTGGGTTTGGCTGCAGGATGCATTGACAGATCAAATTTTGCCTCCCTCGTGTTGCTACTGAATGCAAGTTCAGGATAAATGAGTAGACCAGAGCAGATTGACCACAAGCGTCACTGGCATGGGAAGTGAAAAAACTTGGAAGTGGGGGCAGTGAGTGATGCTGTCCTAAGATTGGGGGTTAATGCTCAGTGTTGGGGGTAGAGCACAATGAGCTTCACTCTACCTAACTTGGGTTTGAGGTTAACTGTGAATGATCATGTGACAATGATTCTGATCCCCAAAAATGATGTCCCTCACATACATCAGATATCTTCACCAAAAGATATGAAGTTAACTAAAAAGATGTGTGCTTGAGAGTCTTCAAAAATTGATGAGAGAAGAGATAAGTGACATTTAGTAGAGTCACAGATGAATTTCACAATGGTAAATTTTGAAAGGCCGGTAAATTCGATATGCTTTTGATGCTGTTTTCTACATGCAGCTACATGTAAATGGCATTTAATCCCATTTAGTAAAGTGGAAGTGATAGCAAAGGAAAATTGAAAATGAGGAATGGCGGTTCTTAAGGTACTAGTGCTTAGCATGAAGTGGGAAAACACAAGTTTAACCCCGATTTCAGCTGCACTGAATAGGCAACCACTCCGACATTGATGATGAGGGAGTTGAAACTAGGCAGTAACTTGCAGTTAAAATTTTTCCAAGCAGCTATTTTGTCTTGTAAAAACCAATAATTTCCATAAGCAGTCTACTATGAACAGAAACTTGAATCTTTAGCCTCTGCTGTATTGTGTTGCCATAGCAATCACTATAAATTGCTTACTGTGAATTCATATGGTGCCTAATATGTCTCCTGCCAATTCAGACATTGGAAAATATCACACCGTTAGACCACTTTGTACATGCTAAACTATGGACCAGGTTTATTGACATTTAAAATAACTCACAAAAGCAAATGCATGGAAAAGTTATGAATGGCATAAGAATCAATTTGCACATGCCAGTAGTGTTGCTTTTAAATTAATATTTAATGTAGAAATCTTGAGGGAGATGGTGGCGCAGTGGTAATATCACCGTGCCACTAGTAATCCAGAGGCCTAGGCTAATGCTCTGGGGACATGGTCAAATCCCATCATTCCCAGAGCATTCAATTTTTAAAAAAAATCTGGAAATATAAAGCTAGTCTCACCATCTGGTTCACTAATGTCTTTCAGGGAAGAAAATCTGCCATCCTTATCTGGTCTGGCCTACATGCGTCTCGAGACCCACAGCAGTGTGGTTGACTCTTATCTGCCCTCTGGCCAAGTAAGCCACTCAGTTCAAGGGGCATTTAGGGATACGCAACAAATGCTGGCCTTGCTAGTGACTGCCAGATACCATGAAAGAATATTATTTTAAGACCATTTGGCTATTTCTGGAGTCTCCCTGCACACGCTTTATCTCTTCAAACATTGAAACTTCAATGGAAAATCAACATGTCATATCTAAATTTGGTGTTGAACTTTTTTTGTCTAAGTAGAGTTGGGCTTGCCATGTTGTGGTTACATTCCATTATTGTGTTCTTTTGAAATACATGTTCCTGTTTCCTTATCATATCTGAGTTTTAATTAGGCTTCATCAATTCTGTCAGCTAACAGCGTAACTTTTATTACTTTCAAAATCTTTGTAATACTGCTTTTTTTAAGCACAGAAATCCCAGTGCTGCAAAACTCATTTGAGGGATTTAGTGCCAAAACTGCCTGCACTACTTGAAATAATCCAGACATACCCACACTTAAACACTCAACTGGAATCTGGGGCACGAGACATGCTCATGGAATGATACATTTTCTCATGTTGGAATGGTGTATTTTTGTTTTGTATTTGGTTTCAAATCCAGCACAATACCTGGCCAGTCCAGGATATGATTGAGTCTTCGAGTCATAGAGGTCTACAGCACAGAAAAAGGCCATTCGGCCCATCGAGCCTGCACCGGTCAATCAAGTACCTAACTATTCTAATCCCATTTTCCAGCAGTAGGCCCATAGTCTTGCATGCCATGGCATTGCAAGTGCACATCCAAATACTTCTTCAATGTTGTGAGGATTTCTGCCTCTACCACCCTTTCAAGCAGTGAGTTCCAGATTCCCACCACCCTCTGGGTGAAAAAATTCTTCCTCACATCCCCTCTAAACCTCCTGCCCCTTACATTAAAACTATGCCCCCTGGTTATTGATCCCTCCATCAAGGGGAAAAGTCCCTTCCTGTCTACCCTATCTATGCCCCTCATAATTTTATACACCTCAATCATGTCCCCCCTCAATCTCCTCAGATCCAGGGAAAATAATCCCAGTTTATCCAATCTCTCTCATAACTAAAACTCTCCAGCCCAAGCAACATCCTGGTAAATCTCCTCTGCACTCTCTCTAGTACAATCACATCCTTTCTATAATGCGGATTCCAGAACTGCATGCAATACTCTAGCTGTGGCCTAACTAGTGTTTTATACAGTTCCAGCATAACCTCCCTGTTCTTATATTGTATGCCTCGGCTAATAAAGGCAAGTATCCCATATGCCTTTTTAACCACCTTATCTACCTGTCCCGCTACCTTAAGGGACCGGTGGACTTGCACACCAAGGTCCCTCTGATCCTTGGTACTTTCCAGGGTCCTACCATTCATCGTGTATTCCCGTGCCTTGTTTGTCCTGCCCAAGTGCATCACCTCACACTTATCCGGATTAAATTCCATTTGCCACTGATCAGCTCATCTGAGCAGCCCGTCTATAGCTTCCTGTAATCCTCCTCACTATTTACGACCCCACCAATTTACATGTCATCTGCGAACTTACTGATCAACCCTCCTACATTCAAGTCTAAACCGTTTATATATCACAAACAGCAAGGGGCCCAATACCGACCCCTGTGGAACCCCACTGGACACAGGCATCCAGTCACAAAAACACCTCTCGACCATGACCCTCTGTTTCCTGCCACTCAGCCAATTCTGGATC
Source organism: Cetorhinus maximus (assembly GCF_964194155.1). Classification (NCBI taxonomy): domain Eukaryota; kingdom Metazoa; phylum Chordata; class Chondrichthyes; order Lamniformes; family Cetorhinidae; genus Cetorhinus; species Cetorhinus maximus. Next base: position 97,767,420 of record NC_135884.1, read on the forward strand.
CAATTTGCCAAATTGCCTTGGATCCCATGGGCTCTTACCTTCGTTATCAGTCTCCCATGCGGGACCTTATCTAAAGTCCAAGTAGACTACGTCAAATGCATTGCCCTCATCTACACTCCTGGCCACCTCTTCGAAAAATTCAATCAAATTGCTCAGACATGACCTCCCCTTAACAAAACCATGTTGACTGTCCTTGATTAATCTCTGCCTCTCCAAGTGTAGGTTAATTCTGTCCCTCCGAATTGCTTCCAATAGTTTCCCCACCACTGAGGTTAGATTGACTGGCTGTAGTTCCTCCCTTATTGAATAACGGTACCACACTGGCTGTCTTCCAGTCCTCTGGCACCTCTCCTGTGGCCAGAGAGGTATTGAAAATTATTGCCAGCTCCCCTGCTATCTCCTCCCTTGCCTCACTCAACAGCCTGGAATACATTTCATCTGGGCCTGGAGATTTATCTACTTTTAAGCCTACCAGACCACTTAGAACCTCCTCCTTTTCTATGCTAATTTCTTTAATTATATCACAGTCCTTCTGCCTGATTTTCATACCCACGCATCCCTCTCACTTGTGAAAAAGTGAAAAAAAAACCGATGTCTTCCAGCTCCACACACAAATTATCACCATGGTCCTTAATGGGCCCTAATCTTTCCCTAGTTATCCTCTTACTCTTAATGTACTTGTAAAATAACTTTGGATTTTCCTTTATTTTACCTGCCAGTGTTTTTTCCTGCCCCCTTTTTGCTCTCCTAATTTCCTTCTGCTGTTTTGAGTCCTCGGTCTCTGCCATAGTCTCCCTTTTTCTCTTTATCCAATCCTATATAGCCTTTGACATCCAGAGTTCCCTGGATTTGTTGTTCCCACCCTTTGTCTTTACTGGAATATGTTGGCCCTATATTCTCCCTATTTCCTTTTTGAATGAGTCCCACTGTTCTGATGCAGATTTACCTATAAGTAGCTGCTCCCAGTCCACTTTGGCCAAATCATATCTGATCTAATTAAAATCGGCCTTCCCCCAATTTAGAACTCTGATTTCTGGCCCATCTTTGTCGTTTTCCATAACAACCTTGAATCTAATGGAGTAATGATCACTATCTGCAAAATGCTCCCCCACTGATAGCTCTACCATTTGCCGGCTTCATTCCCTAAAATTAAGTCCAGGACCGCCCTCTCTCTTGTAGGACCTGCTACGTACTGGCTAAAAAAGCTCTCCTGGATGCATTTTAAGAATTCCGCTCCCTGTAAACCTATCACACTATGAATAACCCAGTTAATGTTGGGGAAAGTTGAAATCCCCCACTATTACTATCCTATTATTTTTACACTTCTCTGAAATTTGCCTACATATTTGCTCTTCTATTTCTCTCTGACTGTTTGGGGGCCTATACTACACTCCCAGCAATGTGATTGATCGTTTTTTTGTTTTTCGGTTCTACCAATATGGCTTCATTTGAGGAGCCTTCTAAGATGTCATCCCTCCTTACTGCTGTAATTGATTCCTTGATCAATATTGCGATACCCCCTCCTCTTTTACCTCCTTCCCTGTCTCGCCTGAAGACCCTATGTCCTGGAATATTGAGCTGCCAATCCTGCCCCCCTCTCTCAACCATGTCTCTGTGAGAGCAACAACTTCATACTTCCATGTGTTAATTTGTGCCCTGAACTCATCTGCCTTATTCGTCAGACCCCTTGCATTAAAATAAATACCATACAACCTTGCCAAACTCCCTGGTGCCTTAACAAAAACAGAATTACCTGGAAAAACTCAGCAGGTCTGGCAGCATCGGTGGAGAAGAAATCAGTTAACGTTTCGAGACTGCATGACCCTTCGGCAGAACTGAAGACTCGAAACGTTAACTGATTTCTTCTCCACCGATGCTGCCAGACCTGCTGAGTTTTTCCAGGTAATTCTGTTTTTGTTTTGGATTTCCAGCATCCGCAGTAGCTTTTAGCTTTTTGTTTTTATCCCTTGTGCCTTAACTGGCCACAATTTCTATGCCTTCCAGGCTCACTTGCTCTCTCTTCTAATGTTGGCTGTGCATCTCCCCCTGCTGAACCTCCCCTCAGAATCCCATCACCCATGCCAAGTTAGTTTAAACCCTCCCCAACAGCACTAGCAAACCTCCCTGCAAGGATGTTGGTCCCCTTCTGGTTCAGGTGCAACCCGTCCGCCTTGTACAGGTCCCACTGCCCCCAGAAACGGTCCCAATGTCCCAGAAATCTAAAGCCCTCCCTCCTGCACCATCTCTCCAGCCACGCGTTCATCTGGGCTAACCTCTTATTTCTGTATTCACTAGCGCGTGGCACCGGAAGTAATCCAGAGATTACTACCTTTGAAGTCCTGTTTTTTAATCTGTTTCCAGCTCCCTAAATTCTGCTTGCAGGACCTCATCCCTCCTTTCTACCTATGTCGTTTGTACCAATATGTACCACGATCTCGGTCTGTTTGCCCTCCCCCTTTAGAATGCCCTGTGGCCGTTCAGTGACATCCTTGACCCTGGCACCAGGGAAGCAACATGGAGTCACGTCTACGGCCGCAGAAACGCCTGTCTGTTACCCTAACTCTTGAGTCTCCTACCACTATTGCTCTTGCCCTCTTTTTCCTACCCCTCTGTGCAGCTGAGTCACTCACAGTGCCATGAGTGTGGCTGCACTCCCCAGAGGAACGGTTACTCTCACCATTTTCCAACACAGAAAAACGGTTCTCAGGCGAGATGCACCCTGAGGATTTCCTTACTATCTGCCTGACACCTTTCTTCTGACTGATGGTCACCCATTCCCTCTGTCTGCACTTCCGTAAGCTGTGGGGTGACCACGTCTAAAAACGTGCTATCCAAGAAACTCTCAGCCTGGTGGATGCACCTCAGTGCCTCCAGCTACCACTCAAGTTCTGAAACTCAGCTCTCAAGCAGCTACAGCTGGTAGCACTTCCAGTACACGTGATCGGTCAGAGCGCAAGGAGCATCTGGGACTTCCTACATGTTGTAGGCGGTACGTAACACGGAACTGAGCTGCCCTGCCATGCCTCTAGTTGAAAAGAAACCCCTTACTTTAAGTTAAATATAGTAAAAAAAAAAGTTAAATTATTTATGTACTTTAAATAAAAACTAGAACCCTTACCTTTCCTTAGCTTAATCTAATCTATTTAAAACTGGAGAAAAGAAACTGGAGAAAACTGGTTGCCAAATCTGTTAGGCCATATTCCTGGAGGTCTCGTTAGATGACCTCTGAATTCCAACTGCCCCACCCTCACACTCCCTGGCTTATCCTCGCAGCATCTTCCAATGCTAATGGGAAAGCAACCAGGCTTATAATCACCTGAAATAAAAGCAGAAAGTGCTGGAAAAACTCAGCAGTTCTGGCAGCGTCTGTGGAGAGAGAAACAGGGTTAACGTTTCGAGTCCAATATGACTATTCTTCGGAATTCATAATCAATTGATTGGCTATTGCTTGACTGTCGATCAAACAGCCTTTTTTATCTATCTCCCGATACGGTATCTGTTCAGGAAAATCATGTCTTGTAATTCAACTTGTATGATAACTGTCATCATTGCTGTGAATCAGTAGGTTATGATGACTTTTTAGAAGTTGCATGACTGTTATAGCACAGCCAATGGTAAATGCTGAGCTGCTCAAATCCCAAAGGCAAACTTGAAACAACTGCCACAACTGTTTTGCAATTTGTATTTATTTCAAGATGCGTGCCTTGAATTCAGTAGTAGTAAGACCACCGAGTCTTATAGGCTTCTTACAGAACTAAATTAAACCTTTATTACATTTTTAAAAAGTTACTTTAAGCACATACAAATTACTACTATGTTAACTCCTAGCTCCCCTAATTAATCGGACTCCCAGTTACACCTGCGTTAAGGCAACAGTAAAACACAGAGGTTTAAACAGACCCAGGCAAAGCACAAACACTGGACAGTTGAATTCAAAGTGAATTTTTCTCAGCTTTGGTTCCTTGTAGACAGCAGCTTGAGGCTTAGATGCTGGAGGCTTTTCACAGTTGTGTTAGATCTTAAAATGCCTTCCCTTGCATACTGCCTTCTCTCCTTTATAAATAATGCCCCCTTTGAATGCAAATTTCCGTTGTTTCACTATGTCTTTGGACTTTACCTCTCTAATAATAAAAATCTTTCATAGTACCAATTTTACCAGCAATCTTTGGGAAAAATAAACGCACTGTTTCTTAATTTCTGGCTAGGTGAAACATTTCACCCCCTCTTTTGAATTCAAGTTAGTCTGGCTTATTTAAAAATGCAAATGTTCCCTTTACAGCTCACATTCTAAAACTTCCCCCATGTTTACCTATTTAACATTTCAAACCTAGCTTATCTTCTGATACATCAAAGCCTTCAGACCAGCTGCCTTTAATTCAATTAAGACACACACACCCCGACCCCACTATTACTCTACAATAAATTCCAATAACATAATGAAAAATATTATATCTCCCTGACAATGACAGAGTGAGATTGATTTCATTCTACAGTCTCACTGATGGCCTCAGCATGAGTTGCTTCCATCTCTTTACTTTGGGATCCTGCCAGAGGGGCTCCCTTTGCTTAGCAAGCTCCTTGCTGGCTGGTGGCCTGACCATCCATCTGTCGGTCTGTCAGTCTGACTGTCTTTTGCAAGCAAGCTACAATTCAAATTTCCTAGGACGGTGTTCTACCTGATAAGCTAGTAACTGTAATCAGCTGAATTAACTTGCTGTGACAGGTTCGAACAATAAGCCTGGCTCTGTTGTTGCATATGAAGTTTCAACAACTATGGATTTGGGGATTCACATCATTCAAATAAAAGCAGTCAAAGAAAAGGAAGTAAAGAAGTGGGTACTGGGCAGGGAGGGGCAGATAGATCACCAGGTGAAACAGTTGTAGGAGTAAAGCGGTGTGCCAAGAATTAGGTGAGAGACAGGCGGGATATAGAGAACTGGGCCCGGAGAGACAAGTAGGGACCTGGAAGTCCGGTATTCCCAATACTTCACCCAAGAATGTGCACATATTCAATGGAATGGGTGGGAGGCCTTTCCAAAATTCCAAGAATGCCCCTGTGGGATGTAACTTTACTGTTACTGTTTCAGTTGTCATTTGATGGAAAGAATCAGTTGCAGTTTTAACAGCACATCACCCTTAATGATTCCCTTTATAACATATACTGTGTTTAGTTAGTTAGTTGAAACAGGTTTGCCAAATGTGAGTAGTTCCAAGACATTGTACTTGGAAAAAAGACCAGTGCAAAATGTGTAAAGAAACTTGCTGCTGAAATCTGTTTGTAATTAAGAACAGCAATATAAATGCATTTGCTGTAAACCCATCGTGGCCTAAGGAAATTATTAAGCTGCGGATTATTAGAAATGGCTCTTCATTTATTTGTGCCTGTGGATTTGAAACCTGGTATTCACCTTGTGGGCACATCAAATATCTCACCCCAATATGATGCTGTTTCTCAATACAATACCCGCTCCATTCACAAAACACCAGAAGCTGAGAGTGCTGAATTTTATGGGCACTTCATGTTGCACAGACAGGGCATGTTCCCATTTGACAGAAAATATGCAGACTGTTGGAATTAACTGGACTATGGGTCCACACATAGTAAGTGGGAAATTTGTCCTCCCCACTGCACCCGCCCCCACCCACGTTGACTGTCTATTGTTCACTGACACATGATCAATGGGGATTAATGGTTTGTTGACCATTTCATCAGAACAAAAACAGAATTACCTGGAAAAACTCAGCAGGTCTGGCAGCATCGGTGGAGAAGAAAACAGTTGACGTTTCGAGTCCTCATGACCCTTCGGCAGAACTGAAGTATAGTTAGGAGAGAGGTGAACTATAAGCTGGTCTAAGGTGGGTGCGGGGGGGAGAGAAGTTGAGGGTGGGGTGGTTGTAGGGATAAGCAAGCAGTGATAAGAGCAGATAATCAAAAGATGTCACAGACAAAAGGATCAAAGAGGTGTTGAAGGTGGTGATATTATCTAAGAAAAGTGCTAATTAAGAATGGATGGCAGGATACTCAAGGTACAGCTCTAGTGGGGATGGGGTGGAAAGACTAACAAAGTATTAGTTGTAGATTTAAAAATAATGGAAATAGGTGGGAAAAGAAGAATCTATATAAATTATTGAAAAAAAAAAGGGAGGGAGAAGAAACGGAGTGGGGATGGGGGGAGGAGGAGTTTAATATCTAAAGTTGTTGAATTCAATATTCAGCCCGGAAGGCTGTAAAGTGCCTAGTCGGAAGATGAGGTGCTGTTCCTCCAGTTTGCATTGGGCTTCACTGGAACAATGCAGCAAGCCAAGGACAGACATGTGGGCAAGAGAACAGGGTGGAGTGTTAAAATGGCAAGCGACAGGGAGGTTTGGGTCTTTCTTGCGGACAGACCGCAGGTGTTCTGCAAAGCATTTCATCAGAACTGTTGTGAGGAAAGGTCATCAAACCTGAAACCCTGGGTGGAATTTAATGTGGCTGGTGGTGGCGGAGGGGCTCCCCGCTAACCTGATTTCCGGGAGCATCGAGGGAATTAAGTTCCTAATTGAGCCTGGCTCCCCTATGGTCAATTAATTGCTGCAATGCTGTGTCTGGGATGCATATTCTGCCCCCGTGAGCTGCTGGCTAGTCAGAGGCCAGTAGCTTTGCAGTACCTGCAGCATCACCAGGAAAGGTGGGCACTGCTGGCATTGCACTGGAGCCTCCCCAGAGGATCAGCTTTGGATCCTTCGGAGACAGGTAAGTGGGGCAAGGGAGGGCTTCGCTGGCTGGGTGGAGGGGAGGGTGTCGACAGCAAGGACAGGGGGCTGGTTTCCTGCAGGCCCCAACCTTCCCAATGTTGGGCCCCTTGTTCGGTTCCAGAGTACCTGAGAATGAGGCCCCCCTCGCCCCTAACAGAGGGCTGCAAGCAAAGTCAACAGGGGCAGCCTCCTTGGATGGTGAGTCCCTTACCTGGTTGAATACTAGTGGCAGGATGGCCTCAATTTATCTCTGGGTGGGAAGGCCGTCTACAAGCCTTCCCGATTCAGACTTAATCGGAGGGAGGCGGGAAGGCGGTGGGACCTCCACACCGCACCCTCCCACCTGATCATACAGCTCTTCCTGCCTCTGCCAAGGGGACATTAAATTCCGCCCATGAACTTTGTTTCTCTCTCTGCAGATGTTGCCTGCCCTGATGAGATTTCCCAGTATTTTCTGTTACTATTTCAGATTTTAAACTTCTGTAGTATTTTGCCTTTGCTATAAATATATATCACTTCACTTGAGCTCTAATCATGCAGTGTAACTTGAGGAGCATTATTTTTATGCTGAAGAATACAGTAGCATTTTGATAAGATAGTTGCATATGGTCGAAGACATTTCCAAATGAATATGCAGGCACTACACTTCACGCTAGTTTTTTTTATATCCTTAAAATGAATACGATGAAAGTATTTCCCTTGCTGCTCTTTTCATAACAAAAAATATTTGTTCCCTTTTCTCATATGCCTATAAAGCCTCTGACATTGTGACCCAGTGATTGGTTGCTACGACGAGCTGTGATTTTGGGAGGGGGGAGGAGTTCACAATTATCGCGTGACCTGAGATGTGAATTCAATGTGTGGGGAGCCACGGGTCTACTCCTACGCCCCCACAATGCTCAAAACCTTGCTACATTTTGTGCCACTCACGGTTCTCCATTGTCGTTTCAGATTCTTTCATTTACTATGTAATTTTGGCACATGTACTTGTTAGGAAAGGACAGTTAATTTTCATTTTATCCAAGTTTATGGATTTTGCCAAGTTGCTATGGCTATGGTAAGCCCAAGTCCAACGTACTGATCTGCTTCAACAACTCTTGTCAACTACCGTGGAGAGTGTGAAGTCCAGGTTGTTGGAATTGAAGAAAGAACTAAAATGAAGTTAAAAGACCACCAGTCATTTTGTCACGGTGACATTTTTGCGATTACTTCTTCACGTAGAATGTGTTTTTAAAATCGATGAAGATTAGAACTTCTGTTTTCTAGTACTTCTGTTTTCCGGTACTCTGTGCAAACAAGATCACGAGAACTTGCCTTTGGAAGAAATTTTAAATGGTTTAAACCACAGAAATGAATGCAAGTTTTACTAGATGGCTTTTTCATTTCATCTGTTACACCAAAATAATTTGTAAAATCAACCAGCTCTGATTGAACTAAATTGCATTCTGCTGTGCACAAACCATGTCTCAATTAGACATGATAACAGGGAAGTATGTGTTTTATCTAAATTACTCTCAAAAGCCTGAGATAGTTTGCTTCTCTCTGATTAACATTTTTTGTTGGATATGGACCTTGTGGAAAGTAATGCGATCATGATCAACATGTAATGTTAAAATCATCCCATCTCCTTCACTGAAATTGTGAAATTTCTTTATGGGGAGAATGGGGCTTGTCCCACACTCTATCATTTGATGTTTGGCAGATTGGAGCACCATTGTATATAGATGCTATAGTTTGAAGCACAAATACATTGAATGGCCAAAAGTTTGTTTTTAAGTCACTGTAATAGTTTTTCATGTATCACCAAGAGAGTAATCTTCATGAATTTTCCTGAAGCAGCCTTTCCTGCTTCTAATGCTGCAGGAGCTGATGACTGGCTACCAAATGGAAAGTGCGACCTGATATGCCGCCACTCTGTAGTTTTAATAGCACTACAGTTTGCTTCATGCTAGTCTGACTCCCAGGATCTATACTGTGCAGTAAATTTCCAAACTTGAGATGAGCCCATGTTATGCAGTGTCGAAACAATTATCACCATGACTGTAGCTGGATTGCAGTTATTATAGTATTGTGATGTGATGTGTAGAGGAAGCCTGTGGTATGCATTACAGGAAGCTTATAACAAAAAGGCAATGAAGATTACCAGTCCTGCTTGCTTGTACTCTGAGAGGAAGGAAGTATCCAGTGATAGAAATAGCACATGTCCCTGTGAAATTAGGAGGTAGACATTTTTTCAGGACCTAATTAGAGTTAAATTAGCTAATGAGGTAGAATGTCCTCCTAAGATAAACACAAGCTTATTTCTAAGACTTCTTGTATCATCTTCAATTGCAAACATACTTTGAGCAAAGCTAAGCTATATTGAAGAGTCTGTTTCTTTTAATTCTTTCAGCATGGATGGTATTACTAAAGCAAAGCAATTCAAAGGTGTTTTGATCAGTTGACTGGCAACCAGCCTAGACTGCCCAAAATAATCACTGTAATGTTTATATTTTTAAAAAGGTGCAAGATTAACTCCATATTTTTCTGACTGAAATATGAACAATTACTGGTAGACATTGTGTTTTGGTCATTTTTAATATCCAAGCAAATTATTTTCAGTTTTCGATATAATGGCAGATTTGCGAGAACATGCTTTACAACAAAGGAAAATACTCTTAAAAATGCACACAGGAAGGATGGAAATTCAAAACAGAAAATGCCAAAAATGTACAGGAGAGAGGGAGAAACATCTTGGATGCTAGCACTGATGTCACATCCCAAACAGCGTTCTCCTTTATTTCCAACAATTTCTTTTGTTGAGTATTGCTAAAAAATAGACACATGCTGTCGAAGCTTTTCATCTTGCACTCGTCGGGGCAATTTGCAAGAATACCAAATGTAAAGGGAACAACAATTTATACTGCATGAGAAGAGAGTGCTGATTGGTTCGCAAGTGGACTCTGATTGGTAGTGGCGTTGCCATGGAGAGGGAATTTCTGTTCTAGTATGTTTTCCTGATGATATACTAGAATTTGACAGGGTTAAAAAGATTTCAGCATGTTTTACTCCAGCATACTCCATCTGTATGGATTGTTGGTTCAAAAAAAAAATATATATATATAAGCAAAAGCTGTGATGCTTTGTTTGTATTTGGGAATTTAGTGCCATCTCCTAAAGTGAGTTTGGAGGTGGGGTGCTTGGTGGGGACCCCTCCGCCTCTGGCCCAATTAAACCTGGTGGGGAAAGCTCATGGATGGCCAGCCCACCCTGACGGCAGTTGAAGCCCATAAATGGCGATTAATGTCCACTTAAGGGGGTCTCATCCTACCGCTGCTGGTATTCACCCAGGGGTGGGCGGGCACAGCTACCACCTGGGAAGCCCAAAAGCAAACCTTGCCATGTTTGCTTATGAGCTCCATGGGGGGATCCCTCGCTGTCAGACACGCCATGCCTGATTAAAGGACCAGGTATCGGGAATGGGGTGGCCTGCTGAAAGCCAGCACTTCCTTATGACCACCCCTACTCTCCCACTGACCAGCAACCCCCTTCCCGCAACCCTCATCCCGCCCTCACTCAATTATGGCCTGGGTGTCTCGCTGATCCTGGGCCTCTGGTGGTTGCATTGCCGGCAGCTGCCATCGCTTCTGTGGATGTGCTGATGACATTGAGGAGCTGGCCACTTAAGTGCCTGACTGGCTCCTTCCCCGTCACCTGGATTAAATTCCACCCTTAATAATTCTAATAATGTTAATGGTATCAATCAATGTGGTGCTAATTTGGTTTGAACAGTAAATGGCATGATGTAAGAAACACTTAAGAATATGCTAGCCCAGTTTTACTAATTATTCTGATACAGTGAAAGAAAGAATTTGTGTTTAAATATCGCCTTTCATGACCATTGCTTGTCCCAGAAGTCCTTCACAGCCAATGAAATACCTTTTGAGGTGTAGAGATTTTTTCCTCCGAAAATCTACTTTATTCATCAAATTTATAGAAGTACATTACTTGACCGTTTAACATTGACATTACATAAAGTGCAAAACAACTCTATTTCTGTGTGTTACATTTAAAATGACAGTCAATATTTACAATGTTCATTATGTGTCAAACCTTTAGCTGAGGGGTTTTTCACCGATTTCCGCCCCTCAGTGTACTATGGCTGAAGGGCCTTAGACAATGGCCTTTCTCCATTGCACCTTTGCGACAGCTGCCGCAAGCTTTAGTGCATTCCTCATCACGTAGCCCTGGACCTTGGAATGTGCCAACCTGCAACACTCAATCATGGACAACTGTTTGAACTGGAAGACAAGCAAGCTTTGGGCAGGCCAAAGAGCATCTTTCATTGAATTGATAGCCCTTCAGCCGCAGTTGATGTTTATCGCAGTGTGCGTCCCTAGGAACAACCTGACAGAGTCTTGCATCACAGAGCTACTCAAGATGAACCTCAACAAAAATCACAGCGTCTTTCTCCAGATTTGCTTTGCAAAGGTACATTCCAGAAGGAGGTAGACAACGGTCTCTACCTCAACAAGCCACATCGAGGGCAATGTGCAGTGGTGGTGAGTTTCCAAGCATGCAGAAAGGTTCTGACAGGGAGGCCCTTCACACCACCGGTCAAGTTACGTCCTGGCACTTGTTCGAAAATTCTGGCAATGAGGCATTCTGCCAAATGACTTTGACAGCATCCTCAGAGGACCATCCAACAGGAACCTCCATCTCCTGTTCCCGCAGAGCCTCGGGGACATTTTGTGTGGACCACTGCCTGATGGACTTGTGATCAAAGATGTTTGTCGGCACAAACTTTTCCATGAGGGACAGGTGGTATGGCACGGTCCAACTCAATGGAGCGTTCCATGGCAATGTGGCCAGACCCTTCATAACATTGGCAGCAGAGTGCTTCAATTAAACTGTATTTTAATGATGAGGCTATGAATAGCAAATGTCATTTGAAATGATTTGTGGTTTACCATTTGAAACTAATTGTGACAGCTTTCCCCACCCCTGCACCTCCTTGGATCCGTGATTATCAGTGAAATTATTGGCTCAATTTTCCAATCACAGCCAAATTGTCTGATGAAGTTTTGGATTAAAACATTTCTACCTCTCACAACTATCATGGATTGGATGAATTGGAACTACAGGGTATCTCCTTTCTGCAGTGCACTATAGGTGGAATGACCTTGCTAAGTGTCTAAATGTTTTGATTGTGATTATGAAGAGGTCACTGGTACAGGTGGATTGTCTTTATTGGCTGGAAGGCTTTGTTGTGTTGCAGATTCTTGCATTCTTTATGGGTCAGAGTTAAGCAGACTTGGAATACAAATGGCAGTGTTATACTTATGCCCAAATTAGACTTGAATGTCAGAGATGTTTGCTCAAAAACTGTAGTTGCAATCTGCTGAACGCTCAATGAGGTCTTGTATTTGTGAGTTAAATACTGAAATTAATCACTTTAAAGGAAACTGTGATTTGAACATCCTTTTAAATTAATCTTTCATTTTTCCTACAGACCACCCATCAGCATGTCTTGACAAAAATGGGAATAAAGCTATCTGCATTTGCTAATGTCAACAGCCTGGGATCTGGTAAAAATGAGTCCATCTCAGTAGCTGATCATAGGTGGTCCTGGTAGTTTTGTGATTGGCATGTAGCCAGTTGCGCAAGTCCTCCCAGAGTCGCAAATGCAGGCCATGTGCAGTATAAAAGCACCAAAAACATGTTCTGTTTAAAATGTGCTCAACACAAGCTTGAAGTAAAACACCTCATCTTTCCACTAGGCACTTGACCCTTTGTCTCTATAACAGAAAGTCCTGGTCCTATAAGAATGGGTGTACCAGCACTTCCTGGGATGGGGAAGGCTGTGGGCTGGGATGGGGATCTACTCTCGGCTAATGGTTGGGTTTGGGTTTCCACCTGCCTTTCCCTTCCACCTCAGATCACTGGAACCAGGTATTCCATGCTTGCCTCCTTCTGCTATTCTGCTGTAATCAGTCACTTCCTCTGGGTCTCAAACATCTCTTTCTTTCTCTAATTTCTGACATTGTGCCTCCATTTGATCAATGCTATTGTGATGTATTTTATATAATCATCTTCCTTTCTCCTCCTATTTACTTTTCAGATCATTATTTTGTTTTTCTTGCATAGCTAGTCATTTTTTCCCCTTTCTTTCCCCCTTGATCCCTTTACCCTTGCTCTTTTCTTTCATATAAGCTGCTTATGTATAAGAGACATGGACCTGAAATATGAACCTAGCCCTTCTTCTCCTTCCATAAATGCAGCCTCACTTGCTGGGTGTTTCCAGCATTTTCCATTTTAATCTTAGTTATGCACTTACACGATTGATTCAGATCCATCAAAGATTTCACAAGTTATCATTTATTTACAGAGAGTTGAACATGGATTTAAATTCCCCTGATTTTTTTTCAGACAGGCATAATGAAGCTCACTCCTGTAAAGATGGATGGGATGTGTATTCTCTGAAGAGTGTTGCTTGCTTTTGAAAATAACAGACCTAAATCAACATGGCAGGTGTAGCAACTAGGCTTAAATAAAATCATGATGTACCCAAAGTAAAGCTACTGTCATTTTTCAACAGCTAAGTTGTCACCTTATTAGTTTAGCACTTGTAATATGTACCTGTGCCCTGCAGTGCGCCAAGTATTCTGTAATGACAGAGCAAAACTTGAGACCGTCCTGATTAACACAGAGTTCTCAGCCCCCTGGAAATGGAGAGCTAGATCCTTAATATTATCCATAAAATCTATTGCCTGTTGTATCCCAACCTTTATCGGTTGGCAGTTGCTTCACGTGAGTTATATTGCCTTGACAACTCAAGAAGGTCTTGCTTTGAATCTGATTGTCAATACATAGTCTACAGAAACTATAGTACAGTCACTGAGTGCAGAAAAAATGCTTTATCGCCGATTACTGTTGTCTTATTCAGAAGAAGATATAGAACATCATGGACTTAATATTAAGTGTAATTAAAGTTTTTTTTATTCGTTCAGGAGATGTGAATGTCGCTGGCAAGACCAGCATTTATTGTCCAACCCTAATTGCCCTTAGGAAGGTGGTGGGGAGCCGCTTTCTTGAACCGTTGCAGTCCAAGTGGTGTAGGTACACCCACAGTTCTTTTAGGAAGGGAGTTCCTTAAGTTTGACCCAGCGACAGTGGAGGAATGGTGATATAGTTCTAAGTCAGGATGGTGTGTGACCTGGAGGGGACCTTGCCGCCAGTGGTATTCCCATGTGCTTGCTGTCCTTGTACTTCTAGGTGGTAGAGTTTGTGGGTTTTGAATGTGCTGTCGAAGGAGGCTTGGTGAGTTGCTGCAGTGCATCTTGTCGATGGTGCACACTACTGCCACTTGTGTGCTGGTAGTGGAAGGAGTGAATGTTTAAGGTGGTGGATGCGGTGTCAATCAACGGGGTTGCTTTGTCCTGTACGGTGTCGAGCTTCTTAAGTGTTTTTGGAGCTGCACTTGTCCAGGCAAGTGGAGAGTATTCCGTCACACTCCTGACTTGTGCCTTGTAGATGGTGGACAGTCAGGAGGTGAGTTACTTGCTGCAGAATTCCCAGCCTCTGACTGCTCTTGTAGCCACAGTACAGTACGGTACCTCAAATCTGGCTATCCGAAAACCACGCATTTTTTTAAAGCAGGCCATGCAAGAATTTTAAGTCCTATTAAATGACTGAAAACACTTACTGACTAGTTTGGAGGGCTGCTGCGCCAAGTAGTTATTTGCTTTGTACATCTATCACTTCTTGTGCTCTGAATGGTTGGAGTGACCTTTGACCCCACCTGACCCAGCTTGTCCCAATCTGCCCGACCCTCATAGAAGCGTTCAACCTGATCCTAACAGCTAATAAAACTGATAACTCGGTCTAGGAAGAACAAAAGGCTCTTGCAGAATTCAATGAGGTAGAATATTTAGGTATGTATTCTATTTGGGAGCATATCTTTAATAAGAATAAATGCAGCAATGTCATTGAAGAGAACACTACATGAGTTAAAATCAAGCAGAAGAGTGAGAATTCATCAACCTGCACTAAAAGTAAGAAAAGTCTACCTGAAAATAAAACCACTATGTCAGCTTTGTTAGCATCAGTAGAAAAGATAGGTGAAGCTCGATGACAGGAAGATGTTCTAGAAAGTCTAGAAACTCAGATGTATAAAAACACTCCAATATGTATTTGAAAGGAACTTATTCTCTTGATTTCCCCTATTTATTGAATTAAGGTTCTGACTTTTTTTCTGAAAACCAACAAGGTCCAAAATCCTGCACAGACTCAATCCCAAGGTGAGACACTCTAGTAGTATTTATATGGCTGGCCTATTTCAGTTTCTGGTCAATGGTTACCTCCAGAATGTTGATAGTAGGGGCTTCAGTGGTATTGCCACTGAATGTCAAGGGGAGCTGGTTAGATTCTCTCTTGTTCGAGCTGATCATTGTCTGGCACTTGTGTGGCATGAATGTAACTTGTCATTTCTCAGCCAAGCCTGAGTGTTGTCTACATCTTGCTGCATGCTGGCTTCGACTGCTTCAGTAACTGAGAAGTTGTAAATGCTGGAAGGAAGGTCATTGATGAAGCAGCTGAAGATGGTTGGGCCTAGGACGTTACCCTGAGGAACTCCTGCAGCAATACCTGGGGCTGTATCCAATATGTTCAGTCATTTCTTGATATCATGTGGAGTGAATCGAATTGGCTGAAGACTGGCATCTGTAATGCTGGGGACCTCAGGAGGAGGCTAAGTTGGATCATCCACTCAGCACTTCTGGCTGAAGATGGTTGTAAGTGCATCAGCCTTGTCTTTTGCACTGACATGCTGAGCTCCATCATTGAGGATGTGGATGTTTGCAGAACCTCTTCCTCCTTGTAGTTGTCTAATTGTCCACCACAATTCATCTGGTAGGACTACAGAGCTTTAATCTGATCCATTGTTTGTAAGGTCACTTAACTCCATCTATAACATACTGCTTCCACTGTTTAGCATGCACGTAGCCTTGATTCGTAGCTTCACTAGGTTAGCACTTCATTTTCAGGTATGCCTGGTGCTGCTCCTGGCTTCGCCTCCTGCACTCCTCATTGAACTAGGGTTGGTTCCCTGACTTGATGGTAATGGTATAGTGAGGTTACAGATTGTGGTTGAATACAGTTCTGTTGTTACAGATGTACCTTAGTTGGCAAAAAATAATGGCTGTAAATAATGTTGAGGTTTTAGCATAATTTATTATTAACAAGAATTAGTCATATTCCATCCATATGTGTTTGTGCTAGTTTTATTTACGTGTGTTTCCAGCTTTAAAATGTTTTAATAGTTCAGAATGTCTTCAAGTACACAACAGTGAATTACAGATTAAAGCTACATTGAAGTGTTTATACACTAGCAAATTGTTTCCAATTCTAAAGCCAAAGACTCAATTTTCCACCAGTATATGCTGGCTGCGGTCTGTGAAGTTCTGCTTTGCTTAGCTAAATTTAAATGAGGTTAACAATCCCAAGCAAGAAACTCCAAGTGATGAGGTTAAAGTATACAATTAAGAAAAACAAATTGGTATTATTTCATTAATTCTAATTTGTGGAACTTGTGTTTTCCATTATTTGAGCTCTGTTTTGACTTCACCATAATATAACATCAGCATGGCGAACAAATGAACAATGACAAATGCATTTTACATTTGCACAACCGAATGAATTTTGTGAAACATTGCCACGTGATGCTATTGGCTTTCTTTTTGTCACATAGCTGTAATGTACTTCAGTAAAGTGCTACCACATTTCCTAATTTCTATCTTAGTTATTCCTTTCTCTTGAAAATAATTTGGTCTTTAGGTTTCAGTAAGTGCAGCTCATCATCATTCCTTCCTGTTGTTGGGTATATTGATAAAGCTACTGAGTTGGTATTTACAGCAAAGAAAAGGGCAGTTGGTCTATTAGAGAGATATTTGGCTCCCTCTGCCCAGCAGAAACTGAGTGGGACAGTAATTCAGACTGTGCAATACTTATTGCTGATTGAATGATTGACGAGTGGGTGGTTGAGGTCTTTCTCTGACTCAGGCAGATGCCTCATTAACATATGACAATTGGGGTCCTATCGTTCAGCTGGGACCCTGAGGCAATTTACACTGCCTGCAATCAAAGGGCCTGCAATGGACATTCTGACTGGTAAAACCTACTGGAGCAGAAGTGGAGTCTCCCAAAAGTTGAGTGAAAGAAAAAGGGAGAGAACTTCCCTACAAAGAAAATTTGGGACTCTGTCACCAGGATCCTCCCTCAGGGATTTACTCGAGGGCTGATGAGACTCCGCCAGGATAGCCAATCTTTGCAACCTGGCAGCCAGCCAGCTGCCTAAATGGCAAAATGTTAAGTCCATTAGAATTTAAGAAACAGGAGCTGGAGTAGACCATCCAGTTCATCAAGCCTGCTCTGCCATTCATTACGTTCATGGCTGATCTTTGGTTTCATTTGCACTTTCCAACCTGCGCCCTATATTTCTTGATTCTTTAAGAGACCAAAATCAGTGTTAAATATATTCAACGATAGGGCATCCACAACCCCCTGGGGTAGAGAATTTCAAAGATTCACAACCTGTTGAGTGAAGACATTTCTTCTCATCTCAGTCCAAAGCGACCTTTCACTTATCCTGAGACCGTGCCCCTGTGTTCTAGATTCTGCAGCCAGGGGAAATAACCTCTGTGTTGATCCTGTCGAGCCTCTTCAGAATCTTGTATTTTTCAATAAGATCACCTCTCATTCTTCTAAACTCCAGAGAACATAGAGACAGTTTACTTGACCTTTTATCATAAGGCAATCCTTTCATCCCAGGGACCAATCTAATAATGAAGCCGCACCATTAAAATTGACGAGGCCTCCCTTAGTCCTTCTCCCCTGCTTTCTGCCCAGGAGTTTAAATATAGTGTTTATGCCCAATCTTTGCCAGAGCAATTCAAGACCATACCCTTGTATCTTCCTCTGCTTCAAATATTTATCCACTCTTGAAACACTTAAAATTCTCTACATGAATGTGTTTCCCCAAGCCCCTCTCTCTTGTGGTGACTATTAAATTGATTGTTTCTTGTTACTCACTCCCCAACTGGGGGAAATTGACTTTTCCATCATGCAGTCAAACTTCTTGGCTTTCCCTGCTGCAGTGGAAATAGTCCCAGTATCTTGTGCCTCCCTCCTTTCACTGCTCAATCCATGTACTTTATGAGGAGTTTTAAGGTGGTAGATGGGGTGCTGATCAAGTGGGCTGCTTTGTCCTGGATGGTGAGGATAACCAAAACTCTGCATAGTATTCTGTGGTATAAATGGGCTTTATCCATTGCCTTGTACAAATATATAACAGCATCTTTGATCTTGTACTACATGTCAAGACAGAGACTGATTTTTATTAGGTAAGGGTATAGAGTGATATGGATCAAACATTGGTAAATAAAGTTGAGGTACAGATCAGCCATGATTTAATTGAATGGTTCAAGAGGCTGAATAGCTGACTTTTATTGCTATGTTTCCCCTATTTGTAAAACTCAATAGTATTGGTCTTTTGATAGCTTTACGTACCAGTACTCATGCTTTAAGGCCTGAATTCTGTGATTTGTGTTTCCCCAGGCCTTTTTATCTTTTTGTTGAGTTTATACTCAACTGGTTTTCTTCCCAAACTGCATTTGCTACCTGTCTGCCCAGTCCATTAACCTGTCTACACCCCCCTGAAGTTTTTGATAAACCCCCTACTTTTTGTAAATATCATAATTTGCTGACAGTACAAGTCCAAATAATAAATATATAGCATGTGGGTACATTTTTTATATATATCAAAGTGCAGTGACACCTGAAATACACCACTTACATAAATGCTTGTACCCCACAGAGGAAAATAGGCCCCAAATGAATCAAAAATAAAATCTCAAGTGCAATTCCTTGATTGTCTTAACCTTTAATTTAACCTCTTTGTAGATGTGTTGTTTCTCATAGAGAGCTGTTTGCATTGTTGATGTTCATCACTTCAGAAGCCCATTCGATTAACTTAAAAAAAAAGATGAACTGACTAATAAGAGTAGAAGGAAGATTATTCAATTTGATGTTGATTAGCAGGTAAATTGAGATTTGAAGCATTTGACTGAATCTCTGCTTTTGTGAGAAACAAAATATGAATTGGACCATAAATAGCAACTTAATTTGAATCTTGAGATATTTTAACTACAGCTGAACTAATATTCAGTGCCTTTGAAGCTCTACTCTTTCTTATTTGAAATTTGTAATTTTATAGAATCATAGAATGGTTACAGCACACAAACAGCCTACTCAGCTAGTCCCACTACTCAATCTCTCCCCATAGCCCTGCAAAGTTTTTCTCCTCGACTGCTTATCCAATTCCCTTTCGAAATGCCCCCATGACAATCTCAGGCAATGCGTTCCACTCGCTGCATTAAAAAAAAAGCTTTTCCTCATGTCGCCTTTGGTTCTTTTGCCAATTACTTTAAATTGGTGTTTAATCGTGGATTAAAGAAGAACATCCACATGCAAACATGTTCAAATTCCAGGCAAAACTTATCATTCCTCTAATTTCATTGAGTGACGTTCACCACATCCTGGTGGATTGGACATCGCACAGCACTGCAGCTCCCCACTAGGGAAACAATCTCTGCAGGAAACGCCATTAAATGCAATATTATCAATAAGTGAAGATGTTTTCAATTAGCAGACTTCAGGGAAAGACAGCCCTCAAATCCAGGCCATTTTGGTGCAATGATACTGCATGAGTATTCATGCTTATGTAGCACTTCAGACCTGCAGTTAAGGGTTTTAGTTTCCACGTACCTTGGATTAATGTTTAATCCTAGAAATATGTTGCATGGCCTTAACCAGGCTGGCATTCACACTGCTAAGGAAGATGATTAATCTATTTAGACATCTAGGAATCTTAACACTAATCTCTCCAGGCTATTTGGAGAGAGATCAGTCACTAAGCTACACTTTGCTTTGGATTTTATCCTTCACTGATTATTACAAAATCTGACTCTGCTTATAGGGTTGCAACCTTATCTTTGTGATGGAGAATTCACTAGTTAGGAAGATGAATGACTGCAATATCTCGGCCAATTGCTCTTTGCACTCATGCACATTTCAGGGAGGCATATAGCATCCTTGAATACCGTTGCTACCGCGTGAAAGACTGGATCACTTTTTAAAATTATTTTGACGGATCCTGCCCATGTAACTGCTTTAGCAAGTTCTCCAATTGTGCTTTTTTTTAATAAACAGAGCAGCTGATAATTGTCAGATTCGCGAAGATCAGCTTTCGAGGCCTGATCAGTTTCTGATGTTTTCATTCAATTAGCTCTCTACTATAAGTCGAGTCAGCGTATAAGATGATCCCATTTTTCCAGCCCCAAAAATCATGTTGTGCATATTTGAGATATAAGTCAACCCCTACCCCCACCACTTTTCAGCCATGACGTGCTAAACTCGCATTAATAGCCAGCCTCAATTTTTCACCCACACATGCATGTTGCACTTTCTGGTACCTCTCAACTGGGTGCAGGGGATCAAGCAGGAGATACAGGCTGTGTTGTAAAGATGCGTGGGAGCTTAAGGCACACCCACTTTTTGCATCAGATGCTAATGACATTTCAAAATGGCGACCACCCTCACCTATGTAGGCAGTTCACTTTTTAAACTTGGCATATAAGCCAACCCCCATTTTTGGAGGGATTTTTCTAGGCTCCAAAGGTTGACTTATACGCCGCCAGCTACAGTACCTGTTATTTACTAATGTGCCAGCAACTCCCACGAGGTATTCACCTACATGGGAAGAAACAGCTATCTATGTCTTGACTAGAGATCTTTCATTTGTGCCTTTTTGTTTAAAGGCCCCACTTAATTTTTGCTGCATTGCATTTGTCATCAACTTGCCTGTGGCACAAACATGACAATGTAGGTGGGATTTCCAGTTTCCATTGGAGGCAACCTATTGTGCAGTCAGCCTAGAGCGGGCTTGCTCAGTGCTGTTCTACAGCTCGTTTCCTAGAATGGCATTTTCACTCTAAGCATCTTGCCCTTATTCAGAAACCTATTCTGAATGTGAGTATTTATCCATATTATTTTTAGGACAACTCGATCCTTAGGATAACGTGCTGTGTAATTGCAGCACTGTGCTGCTATCAGGGCTGTGAATTTGACACTTTGGCATTGAAAGGAGATACTAAAAACAACAGACATTTATCATCACATCCATACATTTCACTTGTTGTCACTGAAGCTTATTGCAAAGTGTGCTCTCCTGAAGCAGTCTGAAACTCAGCTGACATAACCCACCAATCCATGCACAGTTCACCAATGTGACATCTCGCTACTATTAATATCACCCCAATTCTCAATTCCCTTTCTGAAATATATATTAAAATGCCAACTGACCTTATAGGAGGTCTGTTCCATTTGTCCAGTATCCTGCTGAGTGGTGGGGGGAACTCCTTTAAAAATGTTAACCTTCCTTGAGGCTTATATATATATAGCACTTTACTGAAATGGTCTGTACAATACTATCTTTAACTGTAAAGAAAGATGATCATTGTTTTAATCTGCAATCCTCTGGCCTGTTATTTCTATCTTTTCACTTTGAGACCAAATTGTTTGCATAGTGTGCAACTATATTGAATGGAGTACAACAACTTTAAATCCTGCTGGATTTTGTGAGAACACTGCAGAGAAGATGCAATGTCGGCATAAAAATGGTCAAGGTCATCTCACAAAACAAAAACAGAATTACCTGGAAAAACTCTGCAGGTCTGGCAGCATCGGTGGAGAAGAAAAGAGTCGACGTTTCGAGTCCACATGACCCTTCAACAGAACTGAGTTTAGTTAGGAGAGGGGTGAAATATAAGCTGGTTTAAGGTGGGGGGCGGGGGGAGAGAAGTTGAGGGTGGGGTGGTTGTAGGGACAAGCAAGTAGTGATAGGAGCAGATAATCAAAATATGTCACAGACAAAAGGATCAAAGAGGTGTTGAAGGTGGTGATATTATCTAAGAAAAGTGCTAATTAAGAATGGATGGCAGGACACTCAAGGTACAGCTCTAGTAGGGGTGGGGTGGAAAGACTGACAAGGTATTAGTTGTAGATTTAAAAATAATGGAAATAGGTGGGAAAAGAAGAATCTATATAAATTATTGAAAAAAAGGGAGGGGGGAGAAACGGGGTGGGGATGGGGGGGAGGGGGAGTTTAAGATCTAAAGTTGTTGAATTCAATATTCAGCCCGGAAGGCTGTAAAGTGCCTAGTCGGAAGATGAGGTGCTGTTCCTCCAGTTTGCGTTGGGCTTCACTGGAACAATGCAGCAAGCCAAGGACAGACATGTGGGCAAGAGAACAGGGTGGAGTGTTAAAATGGCAAGCGACAGGGAGGTTTGGGTCTTTCTTGCGGACAGACCGCAGGTGTTCTGCAAAGCGGTCGCCCAGTTTGCGTTTGGTCTCTCCAATGTAGAGGAGACCGCATTGGGAGCAACGAATGCAGTAGACTAAGTTAGGGTAAATGCAAGTGAAATGCTGCTTCACTTGAAAGGAGTGTTTGGGCCCTTGGACGGTGAGGAGAGAGGAAGTGAAGGGGCAGGTGTTGCATCTTCTGCGTGGGCATGGGGAGGTGCCATATGTGGGGGTTGAGGAGTAGGGGGTGATGGAGGAGTGGACCAGGGTGTCCCGGAGGGAACGATCCCTATGGAATGCTGCCGGGGGGGTGAAGGGAAGATGTGTTTGGTGGTGGCATCATGCTGGAGTTGGCGGAAATGGCGGAGGATGATTAAGGTCATCTCACAGTTGGATGAGTAAGAATCTTTTCAAAAAAAAACATGGAGAACTGCAACAATTCAAATTGGTAAAGTTTGCAAGATCCCATTGTTGAACTTTACAACAAGGTGGATGCACTGCATGTGATTTGTTATCCATTGGAATCAATGCTGTAAGCTGGGCCTCCCATCTCACCACAACATAGGATCTTATGTATATATTTTTTATCACTTGCTTTGACTCTTTATATATTCTTTAACTATTTGCTTCTTCTCTCTTTCTAAACCCAATATTTGTGTGTCATGTGATGTCAGGAATAATCTTGGGTTATTACAGCTCTTGATGGCTGTTTTGAAAGTGAGTTTGAAAAACAACCAGGCAGAATCTCTCAGAACAGCACAGTTGACATTTTTTCAGCCGCGTATCTGGTTCTCTGTAATTCCATTGATGTGGAATGCTGGCTCAAACTGGAACTGTGCTTCTGTAAACTGTTAAGTTGAATGTAGATTTGAGATGATAAGCCTTTACGGGTAGTGAAGTGCTTTAATTACCGGAGACACTGGGCCAGGCTCTAGCGTTTTTCACCTTGTACCGGCTGCTTTTCTTTTCCTTGTGTAAACAAGATAGCATCTGTTCTTGTAAATGACGTGAAGACTTTCAGAGGAACCTTGCTGCACAGAAGTTGCAGGATAAGAGCATACCTGCAGCTAGTCAGCTATTTTCAACAGCTGCTATGGACACAAGTACATTGTGCACAGCTTATTATATGGACATAATATGCAAATACCTAATGCATTATTACAATCAGCTAGGAATGATGTTGCAAAAAATGTTCCTTCTTTCTCCAATAAATAGCTATGAATTTAACTGTTGACTGATTGCTCTGAATTTGGCTTACTTCTTGTTATGATGCTATTTAGTAGGCATTGGTTGTACAATACCTGAACTATATGGTGAAAAGAAAACTTACTTGGTGTCCCAGACAATATTTATCCATCAACCAACATCACTGATACAAATTATCTGTCACTATCACATTGCAGCTTGTGCGAGATTGCTGTGTACAATCTGACCACGTGTTTCCTATATTATAATAGTGACTACACTTCAAAAATTATTTCATTGGCTTTACAGTGCTTTGAGACAATCTGAGGTCATGAGAGGCACTACATAAATGCTAGTCTTTTACCAATTTGAAACCTGCTGTAATATAAACATTCAAATGTGTATTGGTGGCTCAGTGCTGCAGGCCTCCATACAACTAAATGTGCTGAGTCATGTTTAAGTCCTTCTACTTCCTCCAGACCAGTTCCAGTCAGGATACTCCCTTGTCCACTTTATTGAACAGATCAGTGGTGTAAATACATTTAAACAGATGAGCTTTAAAGTGAATGTCACGTGTTTTTTTCCATACATATTGGGAGTTGGTGATCGCAGGTAGTGTTCAAAGGCAGACGATTGCTGGTACAAAAGCCAGGTGGCTTCACCCACTAAGGTCTGATGTGTCAGTGAACTGTCTTGTTCTCGTGTGATCTCTCTTGACCAGCTGCATATCTACGGGGCAAGACGATACTGAGTCATACTGGTTCTTCATGTTGTGATGTGAGGAAATTAACTGCTGCCGGTAACATTAAATGGATTGTACTGTAGAAATTCATGCAAGATGTAATTGCTTCGGTGCCGCTTCATGCTCTTGTCTGGACCTGGAAAATTTTTATTAATTTTGCTTCCAATTTCCACCCCTCCATCATTTTCACATGGTCCATCTCTGACACTTCCCTTCCCTTCCTTGACCTCTCTGTCTCAATTTCTGGTGATAGACTGACCACCAATATTCATTACAAGCCTACCGACTCCCACAGCTACCTCGACTACAGCTCCTCACACTCCGCTTCCTGTAAGGACTCCACCCCCCAGCGGCATTCCGCAGGGATCGTTCCCTCCGGGTCCACTCCTCCATCACCCCCTACACCTCAACCCCCTCCCATGGCACCTTCCCATGCAACCGCAGAAGGTGCAACACCTACTGCTCCTTTACTTCCCCTCTCCTCACCGTCCAAGGGCCCAAACACTCCTTTCAAGTGAAGCAGCATTTCATTTGCACTTTCCTCAATTTAGTCTACTGCATTCGCTGCTCCCAATGCGGTTTCCTCTACATTGGAGAGACCAAACGCAGACTGGGTTGCCGCTTTGCGGAACACCTGCGGTCTGTCCGCAAGCATGACCCAGACCTCCCTGTCTCTTGCCATTTCAACACTGCACCCTGCTCTCATGCCCACATGTCTGTCCTTGGCCTGCTGCAACGTTCCAGTTAAGCTCACGCAAACTGGAGGAATAGCACCTCATCTTCCGACTAGGTACTTTACAGCCTTCCGGACTGAATATTGAGTTCAACAATTTTAGTTCATGTACTCTCTCTTCCATCCCCACACCCTTTCCGATCCCCCTTTTTTCCAATAATTTTATAGATTTTTCTTTTCCCACCTATTTCCATTATTTTTAAATGTATTTCCATCCATTGTTTTATCTCTGCCTTTTTGCCTATTTCGATTCCTTCCCCCCACCCCACCTCCACTAGGGCTATCTGTTCTTTTATTATCACATTCCTTAGATAATATCACTAGCTTCAACACCTCTTTGTTGTTTTGTCTATGACATCTTTTGGTTATCTCCACCTATCACTGGCCCTCTATCCAGCTCTACATGTCCCAGCCCTCCTTAAACCAGCTTATATTTCACCTATTTTCTATTTTCCCTTAGTTCTGTTGAAGAGTCATACGGAGTCGAAACATTAACTGTGTTCCTCTCTGCAGATGCTGTCAGACCTGCTGAGTTTTTCCAGGTATTTTTCTTTTTGTTTTGGATTTCCAGAATCTGCAGTTATTTGCTTTTACCTTAGTGCTGAACTCAGCAGGGCCAGTTGAACTTGGTGTTGAGTTCAAACAGAACCCATTCTGGCTGTTGCCAGGGCCTTAATCCAGTGTGGAAATCATGGATTGATGGTGCAGACAGCCAATAAGGTCCGTAGAACTGTCATGATATGACGTTTTTAAAGTGCTCCACTCTTTTTTATAAAGAAGCAAGCCTCAGCTGCCAGTGAGAGTTAGAAAATTGTCTTCTGGACTGCCTTGATTGACATGTCATGTGGCACAGGTTGGAAAGATCAATGGCATCTGTTCATGCAGTTTCAATTGAGTTCTTTATTGATATTTTCCAAAGAGCTAGTATTATGGCATTATGAATGCTTGGCTGGGTTTCAAATGCTACAATGATCTCAGCAGGGGGTTCTAAGTTCACAATTGGAATGTATTTAAAGAAGCTATTAAAGGATTAGCTGTCTTTGAGACAAACATATGAAATAGGAGCAGAAGTAGGCCATTTGGCCTGTCAAGCCTGCTCCACCATTCAATAAGATCATGGCTGATCTGTTTGTGTTTTGAATTCCACATTCCCATCTACCTCCAATAACCTTAGGTTCTTGTTAGGAAAGAGAATCAATTTACCCCTGCCTTAAACATATTCAAAGATCTCACTTCCATCACCTTCAGAGACAGAGAGTTCCAAAGTCACACAACCCTCAGAAAAAAATTCTCCTCATCTCTGTCCTGAAAGGGCAACCCCTAATTTTAAAACAGTGTCCTGGACTCACCCACAAGAGGAAACGCTCTCTATACGTTCACCTTGTCAATACCATTCAGGATCTTATATACTTCAGTCAAGCCACCGCTCACCCTTCTAAACTCCAGTGGAAACTAGCCCAATCTGTCCAACCTTTCCTCATAAGACAACCCGCTCATTCCATGTATCAATCTAGTAAACCTCCTCTGAACCGGCTCCAATGCATTTACATCCTCCCTTAAATAAGGAGACCAAAACTGCACGCACTATTTGAGATGTGGTCTCACCAATGCCCTACACAACTGAAGCAGAACATCCTTAATTTTATGTTCAATTCCTCTCGTGGAGAGTGAAAAACAGAGAGAACCTTCAGTTCCAAAGAAATAATTTTCGACTAGAAACATTATCTCTGTTTCTCTCTCCACAGATGCTGCCAGACCTGCTGAGCATTTCCAGCATTTTCTGTTTCTACTGAGCATTTTCTGTTTCTACTGAATTAGTCAATGCATACACTGCTTGTGTTTCTGCAGTTCATTATGCTACATTCCTGTAGAGCACTGATTCAAGGCTGCAAGAGTCCATGTGGTGCATTTATCATCTTGCATGTGCTGGTATATTTGAGCTGGACTTGGGTAGGAGTGATACCAAGGGGAGACGGAAATTGAGGGAATGGATTGCGGGAAGGGAGCTAATTGATGGCAATGGAGTGAAGAGGTTAAAAGCTGAGTGTGGTGCTTTACAGCACAAAAGAAACTAGATTGCCAGTATTAATGTGAGGGAGAGGAGTGAGGAAGAGAGAAGAGCGCCGAGTTGAATTGAGGTGATAGAAAACATCTGTGGACTGGGACAGGGAGTCGGTTAAATGTGGGCTGCAATTTTATGTAATTTCGGAGAATCTAAAACTGTTTGAGTCTGTGGAAGAGTGATGGTTGAGGTATCTCTCAAAGAAGTGATGGTCTAGTTGGTTGAAAATCCAAATGCTATTTTGCGTTTCCTTTTTATGTTTAAATCTGCAATTTAGTGAAGGATAAAAGTGCTTAAAGTTAATCAGAATGTATTGTTTTAATGTACAAATTCAAAATTTTCCACGTTCTCCCAGAACACCCTTCC
Source organism: Cetorhinus maximus (assembly GCF_964194155.1). Taxonomy (NCBI): domain Eukaryota; kingdom Metazoa; phylum Chordata; class Chondrichthyes; order Lamniformes; family Cetorhinidae; genus Cetorhinus; species Cetorhinus maximus. The sequence continues at coordinate 97,794,640 of NC_135884.1, forward strand.
CTCTTCTTCATTAGGACTCTACCCATCATGCTTTGTTTCACGTTGTTAGGTTTCATCCTGCCTGTCCAACCCCATTGCTATTGCACAAGTGAAAGAATATTGGGCTTTTCCACAGCATAAATTACAATGCCTGTGGGGCACTTGTTTACATAGGCTTCAAATCAGGGCTTTTTTTGATTTGCCGACCTCATAAGGATCATGTCAATTTGTTTGAAGCTGTTGGTCAGTTTACTTGTGTGTGTGTGTGTGCATGTGAATGGGGAACTGGACCATGATGGACCCTATTTGCACTGGGAGCAGTGGGGGGATACGTGTATGAGCATGCACAGACTGTGCTAATGTTTCACAGCAGATCCTGGCCTCCAATCATCATGGAACCCCCGTGCCACTGGCCCAAGGGCCTACTCTGTTGAGACCTTGTGGTGGTTGGTGTGCAATGACCACCCCATATTTTAAGAAAAAAATCTCACATACGGATCATCCTCTCATCAATTTCAGAACCGATTGAACCAGTGTGAGAGCAAGTCATCCTTGACCCTGAGGGACTGTCTAAGAAGAAGAAATGTCTCAGTATTTGTGTGCTTGTACGGTTATGGTTGTCATGTAAGATATTGGGGTCACTCCATAGGCTGAATTTTCATCCAAGGAGGCTTACGCATTCGGAGTCAGGCGTGCTAGCAATTTTGCATTTCCAGTCAGTGTGCCAGTCTGTTGGCATGTTCCTGCCTCCAGCCTATTTTCATTGAGGCAGCTTCTAGGGGTGGGGGCGGGCGGGAATGACAGCAGAATTAGTGGAATTAAACTGCCTATTGAGGGCACTGTTCAGAGGCCACCTGGAATGTGGGCCTCTTTGGCTGAGGCCGAAGCCTGGCAAATGAACGGAGGTGGCCTCCCGTCAACAAGCTGGGGCCTGCAATTCCTCATTTCAACCCCCTGTCCTTCAGCTGCGATAGCCAGTGGGTGCAGGCTATGCTGTGAAAGTGTTCCCTCTCAATGATGCTGGGCTGGCAGCTATGGCCACATTTTTATTTTACATTTTCTACAGTCTTCAGAAGGGGCCTCCATCTTGAGGCACCTTCTCATTCTCCTACCTATTTCAGCAGCTCCTTCCTCTCCTGATGAGGCTGCAGAGCACCCAGACCCTCGGGTGCTCCAATTGACTCTACTGGATATGAAGCCCACCTGCCATCCTTAATTGGACAGACCCACTCTTAATTGACTCCCTCCATGAAAACCTCCCTTGGGGTCCTGCCACCAGCATTTTTTTTTGGTTCCTGTCCTGCATTTCATCCCCGGCATTCACGGGATCGAGACCGAAGGACAAAAACCCAGCCCTTTGCAATTGATTCCGAGTGATGTGTGTACACAAAGGCCTGAGAACAGATTGACTATTTGTACATGAGACTGAAAGACAGAATAAGGACAGTTGTGACTGAGTGCAAGGTTAAATACTGTATTAACAGCATCCCAACTTCATTAATGGGAGAAGTCTTATGGTGCAACCTAGAGTCTGATTCATTTTATCTGAAAGTGGGATTTCGCCAAAACAGTAGTTCAGTTCCAATACATGTTGGAAGATTTTGAATTCCTTGTGAGAATATTACATAGAAATATATAGAATCAGCACAGAAACAGGCCATTCAGCCCAAACAGATTGGCTTTATGCTCCTTACAAGCCTCCTCCCATCCTTCCTCTGTTCCTGGCTCTCACATACTTATCTAGCTTCCCCTTAATATAGCATTGCCTAGGCATTTTGCCAGATGTCTTGGGTAAATGAGTTCGTTGGCTAACTGATCTCTAATTGCACGCCTTCCTATGTTCTTATCAGCTGCTGCTTGCAATCAATAATGGAGAGAAACTGATGTAAGAATAAACAGCGATGGTTTATTGAGACATAGGGCAGAGCACCAGATCATACGTGCTCATTCAGAAACCTCCAGAACTAGACTTACAGTTCCCAGTTGCCTGTGCCGTACAGTGATTCATCAATGCTGTCACATGATCAGTACACTTGCATTCTCTTAAAGGGACAGGATACCTCACTTTACCACATCCCTCCCCCTTTTAACAAGCTTAAAACACAATAACTATTTACAGGTCAAGTCTCTCAGGAGACCTTCGTTGATGGGTTGAATGCCATAGCCCAACAGCCTTGGCCGGTGTTTCTGAAACCTCCTTTTCAGGGGCAGTTGCCCACTATGTCCCTCAGTGGATGATTTCACCATCTTGCAGGTGGAGTCAGGTTCACTCCTGCTGCCCCTCCCCCCAATCTGAAACGGATAAAGGGCAACAAGCACAAAGCAATACAGCAATGAGCTACATGATGTTTGAGGAGAAAGAGGAAAAGGAAAAAAAAAATCTTGGTTTTCTTTCCGAGAACTGTCAATTTCTCTTTTTCTTTCTGCCTGTCCTTTTCTTGGTAGCACTGCCATCTCTGACTTCTCTTTAATTTTGCTGTTAGCTGGTCTAGATTCAGGTGCAAGCTGAACGTGAATGAGCTCAGTAGTTGGGCTTTCCGACAGCTCTTCTGAGAATTCAGGACGTTCTAGCTTTAAAACTTAAGGGCTTTTACGCAGCTGCTGCTTCAGCTCTTCCAATTCTTTCCTATTCTCATTAATAGTTCCCTGGAGAATCGCATATCATTGCCCCTTCTCAGCTAATTCATTCCTTAACTCGGCCAGAGAAAGGCTTAACTGCTCCTTTTCTTCTTCATATCTTTCTCGTGGCACAAATTGGGAGCTGAGTGAATTTTGTAGCGCACAAAAGTCTTTTAATAGATTTTCCATTTCCTTTCGAAGGAGGCTGACTTCAGCTTGAACTCTATCCCGGTGTAATACTTCTACAGGTTTCTTCCATTGGGTTTTTGCATACTCATTTTTTCTTGCAGCAACGCTTCTGGTTTAGAATCAGGAACTTAGTGGGCCTTCAAGATTTATCTCTCCCAGCCAGTTCCTTTTGAGGAAACTCAGTCCTCTGCCTGACATTACAAATAGGGGTAACTTTGCAGACTGTTCCTCATACTGCACCTTGACTTGACATACCCCTTTCACATTTATTTCTTCACCATGTATGTCCTCGGCTTTGTGTCCAAAACTTCTAACTTCAAAGGATGGGTTCCTTTTACTCAGACATCTAAATGTAAGCTCTCCACTGATGGACATTGACGCTTCCGTATCAACTTCCATCTTAATGGGTTGTTCGTTAACTGTAGTGACTACAACAAAAACAGAAAATGCTGGAAAAGCTCAGCAGGTCTGGCAGCATCTGTGCAGAGAGAAACAGAGTTGATGTTTTGAGTCCTTATGACTCTTCAGACTACTTGGATTGGCTCAGTTCTAGCCTCTTTGAGATTATACAATGAATGGATGTCTGATTCTATTTCTTCTGGCTCCTCCATGAGGCATATTTCACGATTTTTCCTTCTTCCTTTATAGTGTTATTTTAGCCTTTCTTTGCAGTGCCGTCTTATGTGGCCATAGCCGTGGTGGAAAAAGCATTCGACTTGTTTGAGTTGTCGCTCGCTCACTGGAGGCCTGGATGTATTTCTCTCATTCATTTTGTGGGTTTTCACTACATAACTGTTGTTTTTCAATGGTCTGGAGCTAGAGAGCGTTTTCCGTCTTTCCGTGGAGTACGAAGTTCTTGCGGCTTTTGTTGCCAGATTGTCCGGCTCAACCAGATGGATAGCGCCATTTCAGAATTTCTAACAGCACTCTCCATCACAGTAGCTAATTCTAATGCATTATTGAAATCTAAATTAGGTTCTGCTAGCAAATGCCTTTGGATAGTATCATCTCCAATCCTGGATTTCAGCCGGTCTCTCAACATATCACTAATGGACGTTCCGAATTCGCAATGCTCAGTTAATGCCTTTAAAATGGCCATATAGTCAGCTATTGTCTCCTCTGGAAGCCTGTTCCTTGAATTGAACCTGAAGCGCTGCATAATAACTGAGGGCTTTGGTCTCAGGTGGCTATGTACAATTTTTATTAACTTGTTGAAAGTCTTCGAGTCTGGGACACTAGGTGATGTAAGGCTGCGGATCGACCCGTACGTTTTGGTTCCGCATGAGGACAAAAGAATCACCCCCTTCTCTTCCATGATGTCATCAGTGGTTAGAAAGAAAGCTAGGCATTCGACATACTGAGACCAGTCATCTGAAATGGGGTCGAATGGATCAACATGCCCGAACTGCGGCATCATGAACAACTGCAAGGGGACTGCACTTCCCATAGGCTTTCCTGGTAATGATGAATTTAGGCGTTTGGCTTACCGCAGAGTTGCTCTCTCTCTGGGGTCCCTCATACTTTTCTGTCCATAGCCATTTTTCATGTATTTAACCTTTTAACTGCATTGTCGCTTTAAGAGCAGTCACTTTTTTTTTAAACTCTGTCTCTGCTGCTGTCGGCTTCTCTCTGCTGGGTTTTGCGCTCTTTGAGTTTTGGCAGAATCCTCGCGACTCTGCAGGGTTTTTTTGTTTTTAAACTGCAGCACTGCTTTCTGCTCTGATTGCCGGCTGTTGCCTATTTTACAAGACAAGTACAGATGTTCTTTCCAATGCTTTGCTCACCCATCTTGAAATTTATTTTCTTTTGTTCTTTATCCTCATCGCCACTTTTATGTCTTTTGTAAATGAGTTTGTTGGCCAACCGAACTCTTAACTGTACGTCTTCCTATGTTCTCATAAATTGCTGCTTGCAATCAATAACGGAAGGAGACTGATGTAAGAATAAACAGTGATGGTTTACTGAGACATAGGGCAGAGCATATGTGCTCACTCAGAAATCTCCAGAACTAGACTTACAGTCCCAGTTGCCTGTGCTGTACAGTGATTAGTCAGTGCTATCACATGATCAGTACACTTACATTCTCTTAAAGGGACAGGGTACCTCACTTTACCACAGAAACGATATTACCTCAAGTACCTGTAAACATATATACTTGCAGCTTTTTCACTTCAGGTGGCATATAGTGGGCCTGGGGTTAGCCTGGTGGCTCAAGTGATGCAACACTTGACTGTAAATTGACTTGAGCAGTTTGCAAATCCAGCTCTTCAAATTGGGCTGCTCGCCATTGCTCACCTAATCCATCTCAGAAGCTAAAAGCTGGAAGGTCCATCCACAAAATGAAGTATCCATTTGTCAGGATTAAAAGTCATACAACCTATCTCCTGACTTTGGTGCAGCATTGATCATAGCTGTGAAACAGACTGAACAAAGGGGAATATAGAAGATGACAATCTACAGATTTTAAAAAATTAGTCTTACCCAGAAATAAACATATTTCTAAATATGAGTTCTTGTATAATGATGCAGGTACAAATACTGTTACATTCAAAAGTATGCCTATGTATATTCATTTTAAATGCAATTTGAAAATTAGTAGTACTTTGAGTGAAGTATTTACATTTTTAAAAGTTAAAATGTAGAGCAGAATTTTCCCAAATTTGCATTAAGTGCGGTAGCGGGCAGGTAAAACGGCGTTTTAGCCGCCGGCTGCGATGGCGGGTTTTCATGCCGTATCGTCCCGAACCCGCCTTATTATTTATGTACTTCCGGGACACATGCCATTTCCATGGTAGGTGGGCTCTCATTTGCCCTCCCACCATCACCCCGCTGCTGCATCACGCCTGCCGCCATATTTAAAGTCCAGCCACAAGCACACATCTCAGTGCTCCCAGCTCACCACTGCTGCATGGAGGACATGGCCCTGAAACTGAAGAAGACTGCACCTTCCAGGTTCAGCGATGCGTCTCTTGAGCAACTTTTGGATGCCGTGGAGGCCCGCGGGGATGTCCCCTATCCCCGATCTGGCCACAGGACGGTCAGCAACAGCACTAACCCGGCTTGGGAGGTGGTGGCAGCGGTGGTCAGTGCCAACGCCCTGCAAAAAAGGACAGCCACCCAGTGCTGCAAAAGGATGAATGACCTCCTCCGTTCCACCAGGGTAAGCCTCTCATCTCATCACTCAATTCACACTCACAAATCCATCACATCCACAGGGCCCGCGCTCACTGCCGGTTCAAGGGATATAACCATTCACGCTCTCACACTCACTGTCATTGTCCTCATCCTGTCCATGGGACCACTCAACACACACACAGACCAGGCATACTTGTCATCTGGCCTGGCAGGTGTCCTGCTTACACTTTCTCCATCTCTATCCATGCAGGATAAGTTGGCACACAACAAGACAGAGAGGTCGCAGACCAGTGGCGAAATGCCCGAAATCAAGGTCCTCACGGGCTTTGAAAATTGAGCCATCCAGCTGGCCAGCAATGACTGGGACCAGTCCTGTGCTGATGGTGAGGTCGGCTCTGCTCTACCAAGTGAGGATCCAGCAGTGCAACATCCATCAGACAACCATGCCGTGAGTGATGTGTCCTCTTTCACAGGCCACTGCCATGCACTAATTATCTCTCCTTGCTTTTGCAGGCACATTTGCCAAACAGCCGACAGAGTCCATAACCCAGGGCCTCCAATCAAGCTCCGAAGAAACCTCTGAAGAAGAATCTGGAAGATCCCTCCCTGAAGTCCCATCACAGCGCTCACCCACACCCTCCACCAGCACAGAGACACACACCTTGGTGGGACCTAACTTTAGAGTAGCCCCGGGATCACAATCTGGTGAGCATATCGCACTGTCTGATCCACAGCAGCCGGTGGCTTCCCAGGTGTCCGTGCCTCGAAGAACTGCTGGAGGCCAGAAACTCGCTGAGTCCGAGTCAGATGACGAACCTCTGGACTCCGTCATGCCACAGTTGCTGGAGCTGCAAAGGCAAGCTCGGGAACAACAGGAAGGGATGTCCATTACACTCCTTAGATTGTAAAGCATGATGGAGGAGTCTGTCCGCCTTCTGTCTGAGGTGATAGCGCTGGTTTGCCAACATACTGAGATCAACACTGGTAGGATGCCGGCCGCCATGGAGACCTTGGTCCAGGACTTCGTTCCTACACTGCTACGCGGGCTTAACTCCATCGCTGATGCCATAATTGGCTTCCAATAGTGTGTATGCGAGAGGGGTGCCAGACAGCTTGATCTCATTCCAGCCACCCTTGTTCCTTGAGTCAGTCAATGGCCCCTTTGCACCCATAGGGAGGAGGATCAGCAGGTGCACGCTCCGGGGCCATCCACCCAGGTGACTCAGAATGTCCAGCCCATCCAACTCCCCTCTTCCTGTGACCTCAGCAGCTCCAGCTCCACAGGCCAAGGATGGTGCCACTGCCACACAGCAGGACCCCGAAAGCAGGCCGGGGCCCTCCAAGTTTCAGCGCTCTAGGAGACCCCCGCCAATGTCATCACAGACAGGGTGTCACAGTCAGCAGGCTGCCTCCACCTCCGCTGTGGATGTCCGGGGAGCACCAAGACATAGTGGCAGGATTAGGAAAGTTAAGGAGAATTAGTTGCACAGCCTGGGCACAGGTGTTAATCACTTGTACATAATGCTCACTATGGTCAATAAACTTCCAAGAATGTCTCCCTGCCTATGGCTCCTTGTTCTGATGAGCAGTGTTCATGTCACTCAGATGTGAAACCTTTCTGCACAAGATAAAAGGCAGGTGCCTCAGTCTAGGGCCTCTTCCCTGTGCTCTGTGCAGCCTTCAGACCACAGTGATGGTGCTTGTCATTGCTGCCAAGATGTAGTGGGCAGGCGCCACAGAGTTCTCTCATTCTCTCGATGTGCTCTCAGCTCCTTTACGTGGGCCTGGCCCTCAGCTCTTCAGCATCTGTGACCACTGATGAAGGGCTCAGGTGCTGAAGGCGGACAAAGCATCAGATGCTTCTAAAGTTTCATTGCTGCATCTCTTATGATGTGACTCTGATCACGGAGCGCAAAGTGAGCTGCCCTCAGCCAGACAGGAGTCAGATATTCTCAGAGGCTGTGTGAAGATTTATGGAGTGTCCTCAATGCATGTCGTCATCATCCTCCTGCAATTGAGCGACTATTAGGGCCTCCCCCGTATCTCCTTGACAGGAGCATTCTCACAGAGGCTCTTTGTGCTGCCATAAGCCAGACTGTAGTCAAATGTTCACAGATGCAATGTGAGGAGCTAAGGGGTCACCTCATTACATGTCATCATCATCCTCCACAAATCTAGCAGCTATGAGGACCTCCCGAGCGCGCCTGCCTTGTCTAGCCAGTGCGAGGGCCTCATCCCCGTCATCGTCATCTCAGAGGTTCTCCTCATCGAAGGAGATGTGCAGCTCCTCCTCAGCAGCTTGTCTCCCCGTTGGAGCGCCAGCTTGTAAAGGGCACAGCAGATGACAATGATGCATGACACCCTCTGTAGACTGTATTACAGGGCTCCACCAGAATGGTCCAGGCACCGGAACCATATCTTCAGCATCCCGATGGTCTGCTCCACCAAGTTGCGAACTGCAGCATGAGCCGCATTATATCGTTGCTCTGCTGCAGTCTGAGGTCGCTGCACGGGTGCCATCAGCCATACCCTCTGCAGGCAGCCCATGTCCTCGAGGAGCCATCTCTGCAGCTTCTGTGGACACTGGAAAACTCCAGGGATCTGTGACCAACTGAGGATGTAGGCGTCGTACACACTTCCTGGAAACCGTGCGCACATCTGCAGGATGCATTTCTGGTGGTCGCACACCAGCTGCACATTCAGGGAAGGGAGGCCCTTGGGGTTGATGTAGTCCACTGTGTGTTACGGCAGAGACCTGAGCACCACGTGAGTGCAGTAAACCGCACCCTGCACCTGTGGGAAACCCGAGACCTGGGCAAATCCAATCGCTCTTGCATCCTGGCTGTCCTGGTCCCAGGAAAAATGCACAAATTTGTGTGCCCTCGTGAAGATGGCATCCATGAACTCATGGACGCATTTGTGGGTGGAGGCTTGAGAGATCCCACAGGGGTAACCTGTGGAGCCCTGAAAGGAGCCACTGACATAGAAATTGAGCACTATGGTCACTTTCAAAGCCACTGGTAGTGGATGCCCTCCGTGTCTCTGTGGCGCCAAATCCTGCAGCAGGTGACAGATGTGACAGACCAGTTCCCTAGACATGAACAATCTTCAGCCACACTGGTTCTCGGTCATCTGCAGGAATGAAAGGTGGCGTCTATAGACCCTGGTGTCACTAGGCGCCGACCAGCGACAACTCACTGTGGCTCTTGGGCAGCGTGTGCGGGAGCCCCTACTGCCTCTTCTTCCTGAGATTGCTGCTCCTGCCTCTGCGCAGCCGGGAGCCTCAGTCAATATCTCCTTCATCGTCTTCACGTTCTGTAGGCCATCAGGCATACAGCTAGTCCACCAGGCTCCACGATCCTGATGTACTCCTCCTGCAGGATGAAAGAGAGAGACATGAACCTGTCCTGGTTAAGTGTGATGGCCCCTTAACACTTCCTGGAGAGTCCTGGCAACCACTTGGATAGCCAGAGATTAATGTGCTGCATGGCTGCCCAGTTAGCTTGAACCATGGGGGAGACTGGTCCAAACCGGGATGCTGACATTGGAGGAGGCTGTGAGTGCCTCCAGCAGTGACTGTTACATGGCCAGCTTTAGTGAGGATATTGTACAACGTGTGGAGCCCAACTGCTCTGCAGTCCACTAAAATCCTCATGAATTTGCAGTCTGTGCCGGAGCGGGGGGTGGTGGGAGCTCTGCAGGGCTTGGTGGCACTTTGATGCCTCTGCATTGCTTGAGTGGGCAGATAAGCTAGGAGCCCGACCCCAGTTATATCAATGTGGCTGTGCCTGAACCGTCTCAGTTGCAGAGGAATGGTCACTTTCTACAGTTTTCCCAAATGCTTTGCCATTTCCCTCACCCATCCTAACCCCCCCATCCCGAATGCTTGTGCACTATATTCAGTTGGAAGGCTGCCCTTGCCCACCACCCCTCCCATCACCAGTTGCCTTAATGGCAAGACTGCACTTGCCCCCCTGCTGCCCCTCACCCTCAAAAGTCACCTCAGAGGCAGGGCTGCACTTGCCCCCTGATTTCACCACCCCCACCCCCCGCCACCAGTGGGGCAGGGCACCTAACCCTGACCCCCCGGTGCCCCTGAAGCCTGCAAAGCAACAGCCGACCCTGGCGAGCTCTGCAGAACGTTGCTGTGCACTCATCTCCAGTTCACCCAAAGTGCAGGCCGCCAAGTACACGTCGCCTCTGTGCTGTTGTGAAATACGTTTTTCTCACAGATGTGGATGGACGATCCAGCGGGTGTGCAAGAGCCTGGTGGGAAGGCCTCAATAATATGCTGATGTATTACAATGAAGTTCCTGATGACTGATGGTGAGAAACATGGCCCACCATTGGCGGGCTGAGTGGACAATCGCGACCTGCCTTCCCACCGTCATGAAACGATCGCACCATATTGTCTGCTCACGCCACCTGGCCTGCCACCAGTGGGCATGGAAAATTCCATCCATACTGTGTATTCTTTTTTCTTTGAGCTTCATAATGGAAAAAAACATGAGCTCACCTTGTGTCTACTTTGCAAAATGATTGATTACATCATAACCCCCAAAATAATTATTAACATATTTATAATTACACAATTATGTACACACATTGTCTCCCATGATAAAATATTTGAATCTAAACAGTCATTTGCATGACTTGCAATGAGCCCTGTCTGTCGGTTACTAAGAGTGCACTAATCAAGGAATAACAATTTGCTTGGTTAAGTTTGACTCGGTTAGGCCTAGGCCCTCGGTAGTAGACAGCTATTTAATTTTCTACTGGCACTTGGGAAGTCCTTGTTATTGTTAATGAGGTATTGCTTGGCTAAAAATAGCCATGTAGCTTTTAACACCCTCCTTGCTGTAGTGCCCACTGCTGCAATTAAAAGGTGAGAATAAGATTGAAGCTGATGACTCTTAGACTTACTTAGACTTAGTTCCTCCATCCCCTGAGGGACAATGGACATCAAGACTCTGCCACTGGCCCAAGTCCATCACAATCTCTTTTGCTCCAGCCCAGGTGTGTCCTGCTCTTGGAGGTCCTCCTTAACTTTGCCAGGTCATCTTTGGATGGCCCTGCCTTTTTCCGTCTGATGTTGCACACTCTGGCGGAGTGTACATCTGGGATGTGAAGGACGTCTCCTGCCAGCATCAGTCATCTCTCCACCATGATACCCTACAGATGCCCCTGATCAGTCCTCTGTAGTACTTCCTCGATGATGTCTCTCCAAGTTTGGCCCAGGATCTTACGTAGGCAGTGCTGGCGAAAGATGTCCAACTTATGTAATGCCTTTGCTGTTCTCTTCCATGTCTCACTGGCATAGATTGGAGTTGGTACTGCAATGGACATGCAGAATTGCAGCTTCATGGCCGTATTGATGGTGTTGGATGCCCAGGCCATGTGGAGCCACTGGAAGACCAATGCTGCTTTGCCAATTCTTGTGTGGACATTGATCTCTAAATCACCCTCCCTGGTGATGTTGCTTCCTAGGTAGGGGAAGTAGTTGACATCCTTGATGTTTTGTTGCCCGATGGTGATGGGAGGGCCTTGTTGCCATCCAGTTGTCATTGACTTGGTCTTCTCACAGCTGATGCGTAGACCAACAAGACTGGTGGCCATGTCTTGGGAGCGAGCTCAATTCTTCAGCCCGCCCAGATACCCAGAAATATAGAGTAACTAATTGGCAGAAGGACTAGAGGGCAATTGAGAATTTTTTTTGCCCAGAGGGTTGTGGGGGGTCTGGAACTCACTGCCTGAAAAGGTGGCAGAGGCAGAAACCCTCATCGCATTTAAGAACTACGTGAAGTGCTGTAACTTACAGGGCTATGAACCAAGAGTTGGAAATTGGGACCAGGTTGGATAGCTCTCTTTTGGCTGGCAGAGATACAATGGGTTGAATGGCTTCCTGTGTCATAAACTTTCTATGTTTCAATGAGATACTAAGCTATAATCTAAACATCAATATAAGTGATCCCTTAACAAGGAACTGTGGGACCAGATATGACGAAAAATACACTTAACTCTAACTCTATCCCATATATTTTAGTCAGATTTTTTGCATTCATTATACTTTTGCAATACTTTCAAGAAGTTTCAGTTTACAACCATTCCATGGTTTTGGGATGTGAACTTAAAAGAAATTAAGCCAAAAAGATTTAAGTTTGAGCCGTACTCAGAACACGTTTTGTTCATTTAAAAAAAAGGATTGATTATCCATAAAATTTGAAGTTTAAAATTCAGTAGGTTTTTAGAATAATTATACATCATTTGGCCCAATCTCCTGTGTATTTATGAACTGGAGTTGCATGAGGGAAGTATGCCGAACTCCAGCTAAAGTGCATAGCTACCCTGTACATGACTTTCTGACACCTTTTTGTTCTTGGGCAGTTTTATTCAACCCTTGTCCTGGGGGCCTGTGTGTGTCTAATAGCCCTTGGAAAAAGGGGGCAAAGCTTGAATGCAGACAATTATTTAAGTTCAGTTGTAGTACATTACAGATAATTTTGAAACATGAGTAGTATAAATCTTGAGAGAGCTTGTCCCCAAAAAGAAAGCAAATGTGTCACACAGAAAGTAGAACACTGTGATAACTGGCTAGATGTTAAAATAGCTTTTACAAAAGCTACATATGTTTTGATTTCAATTATCTGCACTCACATTAAATATGTTCCCATTTATCCGCCAGAATGTTGAATGAATTTGGGGCTTATTTTTACATGGATGGAATGCATTTGGGAGTTAGGAAATGGATAGTCCACAGATCCTAGTCCAGCAGGTGAGCTATATGCACGCAGCTCTTGAAATTACCTTTAAGTCAGCAGACCAATGGATGTTGAGAAGTTGGAGTCAACAGAACAGGAAGGCAGCTTGCCAACATTATTTCAAGAATATCTTTGTTTTAAAATGGAGAATCTGGGTCTTATCTGCACATGTTGACAACTTGATTAGGTAATCTAAATAGAATGATCAAAGCAAATACACAGGACCAGACAAAGTATGAGGGAATCTCAACTATCCACCAATTTCCATTAACCCCTGGAGGGGTAATGAATGAATAATTGAGAATCCACTATACATACTTTAATTATATGAGTTTCACAGTTAGACAGTATCTATGAGGAAAGGACACACATGTTCACTTCCCACAAGCAACTATGCTAACCACATAGACTCCTTCAAGCAGCTGAGATTAGACTTCTGTGAATGCTGGACATTATTTGACCTAAAGGAACATCTTTTGTACAGGTAGCAAAATAAATTATGCTAATCCAAGGAATTTATATTCTGCCTTTGAGCAAACAAATGAATAGTGAGATTCAATGTCTGTGTGTGTGTCTGTACTTCAAGGCTTTGCATTTTTCACACAAGTAGCCCAGAATTGGCACATTTGTCAACACTTAGTTGTAACAATATTCCATGTTTTTCTAAAAGCTTGTTTTGTATTTTTAATATATGTTAATAAGTCCTGCATGGTAAAGAGATAGAATTAATCTATCCACTTTCTGAGTTAATTGTGAATTATCTTGGCAGTTATGGAGATATTTCTTACATCTTATAGTTAGCAGTTTATTCACAGCAATTGAATTTAAGGTTCGCTACACAAAATTATCTGTATGCCTGGCCTGACTTGGTCTGGCATGGCGTAGTTTATCTGAGGGGAGGGGGTGCAGGCACAAGAGGCAATTCCTTTTTTCAACAACAACTTGTATTTATATAGCACCTTTTACATAGTCAAGCATCCCAAGGCACTTCACAGGAGTGTAATCAAACAAAATTTGTCACCAGACATAAGAAAATAATAGGACAGATGACCAAAAGCTTGGTCAAAGAGGTAGGTTTTAAGGAGCGTCTTTAAGCAGGAAAGAGAGGTGGAGAGATGTAGATGTTCAGGGGGGGAATTCCAGAATTTAGGCATGACCAGCAATTGTGGTGAGATCAAAATCAGTAATGCACAAGAGGCAAAAATGAGAGAAACACATATTTTAGGAGGGGTTATAGGCCTTGAGATTACAGAGGATTGTAAGATAGGGAGGGGCAGGATCGTGGACTGATTTGAAAACAAGGATGAGAATTTTAAGATCAAGACATTGCTCCGATGGGAGCCAGTGGTGGTCAGCGAGCATGAGCGATAGGTGAACTGGACATGGTGCAAGTTAGGGCATGGGCAAAGATTTTGGGTGACTTCATGTTTACGGAGTGTAGAACATGAGACGTCGGTCAGAAGTACGTTGGAATAGTCAAGTCTAGAGGTAACAATGATCTTCACTTGTTACTGTTGTAGATTAAAGACACCAGTGCAGTTTGTGTCCATTCATCAAAACTTTTCATGAATGTCACCCTCCTAAACCCTGCCTCTGAATTTGGGACAGAAAATGGATGCTGAACTCAGGCTTGTTGACTCGATAGTTTATAAGTGAATAGCTTGGGAACACTTTCCTTCTCCACACCTCCAAACGTAGGCTGTCATTGTCAGACTTATCAATGGGTAAACTTAAAGGGGCACTATCTTCATTGTCACAGTTGATGAATTTAAGCACAGAATGAGGGAGTAAATTCCATTGAAACACAAAGTGGGTTACTTGACTGTGATGTTATTGTGATAAAAATAACACAGTTATCTCTTAATAATGATTAGTAAATACAATTGGGAAATTATTTTTTGCCAGGAAGACCATCCCCTTTAAGAGACCCCTCACCTTTAGAATGGCTTGTCAGGTGCAACTTCACTTTCAAATAACCCCCCTATATCCTTACACCGTTCATAAAGCAGAAGGCAGATAAAGATTTGTTTTGATTTGAGTCTAATCTTTTTGCTTGGCATATAAAAGCAGGGTTTCCTGGAGGTGAGCAGGGGAAAATATGCATTTCAGATTAATTTAGATGTTATTTTCTATTTTACTATCAATTTTCAAGTGAGCAAATTAAAAGCGACACTGACTATCCAGACTGAAAGGTCCCAACTACAATCTTTGCTGAATCAGTTCTCCAGCTGAGGAATTGGTATGAATCCTGCAGTTGGCCTCAATTTTCCTCACTTAGCAAGAGGAAAACTGGGGCAGAGTTCCCACTCCTGATCATCATACAACAAACCCCACTTGAACTGCCTGCGTGGACAGTGGGTGAGGACAGGATCAAGCTGTGAAGCCTGGCTTTGGAGATCCTGCTCATGCTTATTGCTGAAGCTCCCATGTTTCTCTTCGGGGGTATCAGAGGGAAAACAAGACGTACCCCCATTGAGGAGTTGATGCTTTCAGGAGATCAACACAGAAAATTAACACCAAAGTACTTGCTGATTTTAACAAATGTAAAAGTTACAATTGGATGGATGGCACTTAACCCATGGGTGCTCTGAACAGGAAAGCAGGAATTCTATTATTATTTGGACCTATTTAAGAAAGAAAGAAACTGCATTTAGTATGTTTCCTTATTGGAGAATGACATCATTGATACACTGCCATATAGAGTATGAGTGCAATGTTGGCATTGGGCCAAAGAATGTGAATGAATCTACACCGCCCTGAATATTTTGTGACAATACCATGGACATCACTCCCAGATTTTCAGAGTGGCATATCTTGATCTTTTTCTGGCCAGTAAACTGTTTTTGAGTTTGATAAACCCTTGTGCTTGTTGAAGGGATTTCAGTACTGGGGAAGTAAACATGTTTCTATTTTTTGGCACCTGGTGTCAGCATTTATCACTCCCAGGTCAGGCATTGCATGGTTGCATGTAGGGTGAATTACCCTCTATCCTGCTCCAGTGAAGTTCTGCTAATCCTCACTTCAGAAGCAAATCACTTTCTACATGATGTGACTTTTCCCACTTTGTACAAGTTCTTGCTGAGCAAAATTGGTATTTGTGGAAAGTTTTATCTTGGCCATTAGGAACTGGATGAGGTCAAACAGCATTTGGTGCTTTTCAGTGGCTGGAAACTTTTCAACCCACCAGTCTCTCCTGGTTTCTGAGCCAAATTTTAGGGGTTGAAGCACAGTATTCAATATACTGAATCTCCCAGCTTCTTTACTGAGCTCTTCTTTCCTCCTCCTCCTCCTCCTCCTCCTATCACCCAAACCTCTTTTTGAAGGCCACATTTCCTGCAATGCATCACTGTTTCAGAATCACACAATTTGTACGTATGGAAGGTCAATTTTCACTATTAAAAAGGCAGAAAAATACTACAGGGAAGGGCACTGAATCCATTATTTTCCTCCCTGGTTTAATTGCACTATTCAATTTGAGGAAACCAAAGAAATTCTAAGTTATTTCCATACAATACTTTTGCCAAGACTTAGCTGCAGTCAAAGATTTTTTTCAAGTACGTCTGGTAAAGTTCATAATTTTACAGATAAACACTGGCAGGTCAACTAACTTGGAGCAATTTGAAGAATTTGAACAATGCATTCGCCCTGCTTATCTTGTCATGTTGGGTGAATATTACAGACACAGCACGTCTAGTAACAGCAATTACCATGCATTGTAAAAGGGCAATGTATTACCTACAAAATATAAACCAATTTCCCTGTTGTCACTTTAAATGTATGTATCCATGACAAATGACAGAAATATATCCTGGCAAATTTTTAGATTAAAATAAATTAATTCTTGGGATCTAGATACTGCTTGCAAGTCCAGCATTTATTACTCATCTCTGATTGACCTTGCAAAGGTGTTGGTGAGAACCTTCTTGCAGTCCTTCTGGTGTAGGTACACCCACATTACTGTTAGGGAAGGAGTTCCAAGATTTTGGCCCAGCGAGTACCAAAGAACGGTGAATTTGTCCCAAGTAAGGATGGTGTGTGACTTGGAATGGAACTTGGAAGTGGTGGTGTTCCCATGCACCTGCTGCCCTTGTTCTTCTAAGTGGTAGGGGCCACTGGTTTGAAAGGTACTGTCAAAAAGAAACATTGATGATTTGCTGGAGTGCATCTTGTAAGTGGTACACACAGCAGCTACTGTGCCCCAGTGGATGTTTGAAGTGGTGGACGGGGTGCCAGTCAAGTGGACAGCTTTGTTCTGGACGGTGTCGATCTTTTGATTGCTGCTGCAGCGACATCCATCCAGGCAAATAAAGATTCTTCCTTGTGCTTTGCAGGTAGTAAAGAGATTTTTGGGATTCAAGAGGTGGGGCACTCACCATAGAATATAAACAAAATTAAAATAAATCTTGCCTTCTTTCCTTGAACATCCAATGTTTGTTAACCAGCTCCAGGCATTCTGGAAGGGCTGGAAAGCTGATACTGGATACTCTCCATTTACAAGATCTTTCATGCCTCATCTGGATAACTTTCTTTGTCATCTTGAGAGTAAGATTTGCCCCAAACAGTTGAAATGCTAACAATGCATCAGTATTTTTCTTCAGGTGTCATTGAGGCTGGAATGGTTGAAAGGTCTTTTTTCCCTGACATGTTTTTGAGTAAGTGTTTGGATTTTGATTAGTCGATTCAGCACAAGCCTCTCTCTTTATTTTGAAAATTTTGATCTTCCTGCCAGAAGGGGGAAAAAACCATCAGATAGCCACAGGCCAACGCTATATGAACATACGAATTAGGAGCAGGAATAAGCGACTTGGCCCCCCCCCCCGAGCCTGCACCGCCATTAAATAAGATCATGGCTGATCTGATTGTAACCTCAACCCCACAATCCTGCCCACACCTGGTAACCTTTCACCCCCTTGTTAATCAAGAATCTATCTAGCTCTGCCTTAAAAATATTCAAAGACTCTGCTTCCACCTACATTTGAGGATGAGAGTTCTGTCTTAAATGAGTGGTCTCTTATTTTTAAACTGTGATCCCTAGTTCTAGATTCTCTCACAAGAGAAAACATCCTCTCCACATCCACCCTGTCAAGACCGTTCAGATCTTAAAGGTTTCAATCTGTGTCAGCTGCGGAAGGGACTGCAACTCACAAATCAGCCTCTACAGCCACGACAGATGATGGTCAATACAGAAATGACATACGCTTTAGGTGCAGTCCATCATTTCCCGAGATGGACAGATGTCATCACCATCCCACTGAAGGGCTTGTGGCTAAATTACATGGCCTAAAGTAAATCCCCCATTTTGGCAAATATATTGGATACTGGATGAGCCAGTGTGTATGTGTGCACCTCAATGTGGTTCAGGGGAATAGGTTTCTTAACTTGTAAATGAGCTCTCTAAAAATATTTGTATTTTTCATGTCACTTCATTCTGCAGAGCATTTCTACGCTCTTTCCTTTCTCCACATCACAGCAGTGGAGTTATAAAGTGGAACACTTAGCTGTAATTGTACTGTGGTCAATGGATGTTCAATCAGTGGAAACTGATTGCTGTACTTTGGTTGATTTGCTCTGAAGCCACTTATAACTGTGAAGCTGCCTACAATGAAGATTGCAGATGGAGGAGATATTACAATGGAAACCTGCACTCTGGTTTTCCTATTCTGAAATGGTCCTGGTTTTAAACGTTTTGCCATTTTAAACCCAACTAATGATCAGATGACATTGTCACTGATGCTTTTCGTTTTAAATACAGCCTTTGTAGATTAGGCACTTGGTAAAGTTGTAAAGTTTCCAGTGATAGCTATGTGTCATTGTGTCATTGCTGCTTGATGACAAAAAAAGTAAGGATTATTGCATCCACTGCAAAATGGAATGCCCCCAGATGCTGGTCTAGTTGCTCTTGACTTGAGATTGAGCAGTGTCTGCTTCTGAAACTTTCTGAAAGAACTGATACCCTGTATTAGTGAAATTAGTGTGACTAACTGTCAATGAGAAGGAAGTATCACAGAGCTCGTAGCTGTCATCTTCAGATAAATGGAATGAGCATATAATTCACTAAAGAGGATTTTAACTGTAGGGCAGCTCTTTACTGAAGGAAGGATTCTTGTGAAAGAGATGATGCCTGTCTTTGTAAGTTGTTAGGCATAGTTTGGTAGGTCTTAAGGTATTCGTACTCTTATGTGGTTCAACAGTAAGAATTTATTAACTACTAGAAAATATATGCACAGGTACAGTAAATGGTCAAAGCTAAGAGCTGTCTCCATGCATGCTTCTACACACAGCTCTGTTCAACAATACACTGACCCCTAGGTGTGGGTCATGTGTTCTCTTACACTGTTTGGGCAGTACTGTACACAGTTCCATGTTATCCCTTTATGTGCCAGACCCTTATACTACACCTCCCCCAAGTCTTTATCCGATATATTAACAAAGTTATTCTAGATTACCCTATGTATTTACATCATTACTGCTACCCTATTTCCCACCCTCAAGTCCCTGAATTCATAAGTTCAGGTGGTCAGGAGGCCTTATAAGCCTTCCATAGCTTGTTCTCACTACTGTTGGAGAAGTGGTAGGCTCTGTTGCTGCAGGAAAACTTTGTTGAATTGCAGGTTGTTCCGGCATTTGGATGTATTTTCATCTTTTTCAGTTCTTTAGCATTGAATCACTCTTTGCTGATTCCCCAGTTGTAGTGATAGATGGCAGTTAGTTTATTCCGCTCTTTATGGAGCAGGCGGACTCTGAGCTCATCTGTTTTTTTTCTCCTCTTCCTTCATGCAGCTTGCCATGCCACACTCTAAGATGAAAGATAGCTCTTCCTGTTTTGAGGGTGTGATTTGGTAGTAAGCTCACCTTTGCGTTCGGCTGTGTGATGTGCTGCCATCAATAGATGGCTCCTACTGGGCTCTAGCATCCTTTGTGGCACTGTTATGCTGGCTGGGGTTTGCAGCGTCTGCTCTGTGGTCTCAGGCTTTCTCTCTCCAATTGACTCCGGACCTGGGAGATGAGGCTCCTCTCATTGCTCGTTCCTCTCTTGACTGTCATCTTTTTGAAATGTTGTGGTAACCATCCGAGTGGTTGACTGCCTGACAAATAGGGGCTCCTGGCACTTGTAACGAATTGGCAATCCTGTTCTGAAAAGAGAGAAGACAATTCAGAGCTGAAGTCCAAGTTGAGAGAATCTTTGTTGGAACTCTTGGGAACTTGCAGTTCTGTATAAATTTACGATAGCGGTTGTCTTGACATCTGTTTTGAGGAGATTCTGGGCTACACAGGCATCTTTGCTCATGAGAGAAAATGACTGGTTATGGATGGCGAACAACAGCTCAAAGATTAGTTTACCGCCATACCTTAGATGGTTCTAGAATCATGCCTGTGGCAGGAAGTCTGATTTCTCTGGGCCCATAAAGTGGTGTATTTGTTATTCGTAGCCAGAGATGTCTCAGTCACCGTTTTGTCCGATAGGACCACAACACTGGCTCCCGTGTGGTCCAGTTTAAAGTTTGAGAGATGGCTATTAACTGAGATGTCTGCATTCCAGAATGGAAATCCAGGCTCCTTGACCTCATCCAAGAAGCATGGTTGTGTGTCCTCTTGTTGTGCAGTCTCGACCTCGTGAATCCTCTTGGGAATCTTGTGTTATGTTTTGATGTTTTGGCTTTGCACAGCTTCCTGAAATGTCCAATTCAGTTACATTGAAAACATTGGGCTGAAATTGCCAGACATTGATCATGCCTGTGGAAGCACTTTGCTGCATAGTGCTGGCATGGTCACTCTACTTGTCAGTTAGGGTATTGCTTCCCTTGGCCTGGAGTGTCCCTGTTTCTGTGCTGCACAAACTGGACAGTGGGGTTTACTTTGTATCATAGTTTGCTTTCTCCCCTTAATTTAGATCTATGCTGCAAACAGATTTCAGAATGGCTGACAATCTGGATGGCTTTCTCAGGGGTTAGACCTTCTTTCGCTTGAAGCATGGCTGAGAGTCCGTTGTCTGCCACTCCAACAACTATTCTATCCCTGATTAGCTTAGATTTCAGGTCGCCATAATCACAACCTTTAGCCATTCCGTGCAGTTCATTAGTGAATGAGTCGACAGGTTCTCATGGCTGCTGAACGAGTTTATTAAATTTAGCCCTTAAGGATTTTGTTACATCTGGAGGTTAAAATAAGTGCTGAATGCTTTTAAAACTTCATCAAGTTTTGTAGAGGATTTGTTGATTCCTTATCTAGCTATTATATCATTGGCTATTGGGCCTATGGAATAAAGCTGTGTGTTAACTAGTTCAGCTTCTGTCTGAAGCAATCATGAATCTAAGGAATCTCTTTCTCCAAAGTCCCCAATTTTGTGATTGATCTGGGCCTTGGATAAGGTACAGCCAAATTGATCTGCAGGAGTGGATTTCTGATCCATGGTTAAAATTTTTAGATTGCAGGTTCAACTTTAAGACGTTTCTGAAAACCCAAGATGACGCTGCTGAACGCTTCTTCACAGAGGCTTTCCCCACACTTGCCGGTTTTGTCTGTCTCCTGCAGTAATGCCATTCGTCCTCGGTGTTTAAATTTTTTCAACAATGGCTTCATGGATCAACTGGCCAGAGTCGTCCCCCAGTCGCAATTAATTTTTTTCTTTGTTCGCAGTGAGCTTGGCCGTCACGTGTTCAGGCACCAGCTTGGGAATTGGGTTTCTTGGACTGTGATGTAAATGGCAATTTCTGACCACTGCCGTATTCAACTTTTTTCAGCACTTGTACAGTCCAGGAATTTTAAATTTTTAGCTTACCCTGCTAGGTCTGCTGACTCTGAACACTCTGGGTATTGATACAGGAGTTCCATGGGATTCAATGGAGCTTCTGCTGCAGTGAGGATTTTAGTTTCTGCCTTCTGCTTCCAAGCCTTTCTTTGGAGCTTTTCTCTGGCGATTTCCTTCCACGCCTTCACTCCTTGAGCTTTTCTTTAGATCAGAATGCTCTTTTGATTTTTCCTTCAATTTTCCAGGATTTTAATTTTCTTTGGCAGTTTCTGTGAGATTGAGTTGACCCATTTGCTTCAACATGACCCATGTTGTAAGATGGTGGGCATAGTTTGGTAGGTCTTAAGGTATTCGTAGTCTTATGTAGTTCAACAGTAAGTATTTATTAACCACTAGAAACTATATATATGTACAATAAAGATCCAAACTAGGAATTGAGTCCAAGCTTACTTCTACACACAGCTCTCTCCAACACTACACTGACCTCTAGGTGCGTGTATGTGTTCTCTTACATCACTGTGTGGTACTGCACTCAGTCCCACCTTAGTCCTTTAACTATAGTCTTAACATTGTGCTGGACAGTACTCATCCAGTACTAACTTTGGAATATGGAGGAATGAGTTGTTGTAGAACGATGAAAAACAATTAGCAAAGACGACCCCACTTACAAGTTTAAAGCATTTTTAACCAAAGAAGCACGTACAGTGTTTTTGATTCCTACTGTGCAGAGACAGTGATATCAAAATGCCTTTAAATGATTCATACACCAATAAATACATTTACATGTTGTCAATGCTGTACATGATTAATGAAATGATTCACCTTTTTTGGTTTGCACAACATTTGTGAACCCTGAGCACAGCATACCAATCTGATACCAATTTATCTTCGAGTCTAGATTGGTATGAAGCAGTAAATAGAACGATGATGTCCAGCATTAATTGTTGCAATAGTGGCATGGCATCACTTCAGCTCCTATTTCCTGTCATTAAACTGAGCTAAATTAGGATTTGGACACTTGACAATAAGAAAATGTATTTGAATAGTATTGTAGATACAGGAAACATTACAAAGAATATGAAGTATAGCCTGCTAAGCCCCTTGAACACTAAATATCCTATTAGAAAACAATGCTTCAAACAACAGATTGTTACTAAGCTTATCTTGCTGGAAGTTGAGGAATCGCCAGGGAGAGGAAGAAAATGTTTTTTTGACTCCAGCTAACGAGACAAATATAAACTATCGCAGCAACCAACCCAATGGCTGATTTTTAAAAAACATTAATTCATGGGATGTGGGCCAGCATATATTGCCCATTCCTAGTTAGCTCCAAGGTATAGTTAACCTTTGCTTAATAGCAAAGCTATAACAGAACAAAATTTCTTTACAAATCATGTTTACTAGTCTTGTTTCAATACTTCTGCTTAAAGATTAAATTGTGCATATATTTCAAATAATCAAATTGTAAAGTATAGTTTCTTACTACAGTCAGGATGAAAACATGTAAATAAGTAATGGGACAGTGATGGTTTGAATTAGTAGTTTTAAACAGTTTATTTTTTGAAGAGAGAACAAACAAACTTGGGATTTATTTATTGCATGTTATGATCTTGAGACATCCCAAAGTATTTCACAGTGAATGAAATATTTGTGAAGTGTAGATGCTCTTGTGATATGGGGAAGTGTGGTAGCCAGTTTGTGCACAGCAAAGTCCCACAAACGGTTCAGATAAAAAACAGTTAATCTGTTGGTGGTGGTGGCCAGGACTTGAGGGAAATTCCTTGATCTTCAAATAGTGCCATGGAATCTATGAATTAGCAACAAAGTGGCAACAAACCAAATCCAAAGCTCTCTAGTTAAGTCTGTGGTTGCCCCAGGGCAGCAACTATTCATCCCATGGCATCTTGGCATAAAAACCAAACAAAGGTAAAGGGTTGGGGTGAGTCTTGAGTTCCTAGATTCTACTGTGTGTGTTTAGGGAATGAGGGGAGGCGGGGGGTGGCGGGTGGGGTGGGGGGGTGAGGTTTGAAAAGAAAGCACGGGGAAACCTATTGCCTTAGCAATAGATACAGCAATAGGTATGTCAAATCTAGCTTCAAAAGAATGACAACCCACATCATTTACTAAAGCATGTAGGAAATTCTCCTCAGTGCCTTTGGGAGTAGGAGAGATCCCAATAGAATGCTTTGTTATGGATTTTCTTTTGGCCCTTTCCCAGCCTGTTCACTGAGTCATTCATTTTCCTCTGGGTCAGCTCGTGAGGCATTGAGCAGAACTGGTGTTTATTCAATTCTCTATAGTAATCTTACCGTTGTTCCCCTTGTGGCAGCTTCATAGCTGCCTAGAACACTGGGATAGACTAGGTATTGGACACAAACTAAATTCTCATAGCTTTCCAATGCAGTCTCTCAGAAGGGTCTAGTTGATCTTACAAGAGTTGCAATAATTTCAGACACTCCTTAAGACAATTGAAAGGCTGGTGTTTTGTTTTATCCTCTGGTTCCTAAAGAAATTTATACCACACTAACTTAGCAAACTAGAAAAAAAACTGAACAACAACTGCTGATAAGCTGACAGTTCTAGATAGGCCCTCATGTGAAGATGAGTTGCCACATTGGCATATGCCTTAATAGCTACACTGAATATCCTTCACTAGTGTTGGAGGAGGAACAAAAACAAAAAAGTTCCAGCTGTTGACACAAAACTGATATATTCTTAGGAAGGTTTGGGGCATGCACCCCTGGAAAAATGTTGATGTTTTACATTAAAAATTATGCTTTCTGATTTACTTTAGCACTTGTGTTTCACAATTAATAGGGTTAGAATCTTAAAAGGAAAAACAAAGTAACATTTAGATTTTGCAATCCCATTCCAAACCCACATTCAGTCCCTTAACATCATAGTAAAATGACGCGCGGTGACGTCTGGTGAGTGTCCCGACGTCACCGTGCGCCATCGCGATATTTCGTTGGGTGGGCGCGTGATGATATTTGATGCGCGCCCGCCATTAATTAACGGGCCTTGAGGCTCCAATTAACGGCAATTTTTCAGCGCCCATGTGATCTTCGGTTTGGCGCACGGGTGCAACGGGTAGGCGGGTAGGATACATCCACGGGCAGGATAAGAAGGCTCAGTGGGGTCGCGCGTGCTCTCTGTCAAATATTGATTTTTCAAAGTTACTGATACTTGCCTGTGTAATCTGCAATACTTCAAAACACATACCAGCTGCTTGGACTGGACTCTCAAACTTCAGGTCAGCACTCTGCAGCGAGGAATCTTTTTTGGGCCTGCAGATTTCAGGAAACCTTCCCTTAGCCTGGGAATGGGAGCTGAAGTGTCTACTGGAAACACCTCCTCTGAGGAGGAAGGGAGGGCTAGAAGGGCAAGGAGGCCAGGAGTGCACTTTCAGCCTCCAGGGGAGCCACCTTTGGGAGGAGAGGCGCAGGCACAAAGAGTGCAGGGCCAAAAGGTAGTCCAAGGTGGAAGGGGCTGCAGTAGGTGCCACTATCCTGCTGCCAGGGTATAAAGGCAGCGAAACAGCTACCTCAATATGTCTGAGGTGCAGTGCCGAAGGAGGCTGTGTCTCAAGGGAGGCAGTCACCTATATCTGTCAGATGATTGGGCCTGAGATCTCCGCTAACTGTGTGGGTGGACACCCCATGCCAGTGGCTCTAAAGGCCACAGCTGCCCTCAACTTCCATGCCTCTGGTTCCTTCCAGGGGTCAGTGGGTGATCTTTGCGGTGTCTCCCAAACAGCTGTCCACACTTGTGTCAAGCACATTACAGTCGCTCTATTCAGGCGTGCATTGACTACTACTGCATCCACTACCGCTGGGATGAGGCCAGCCAGACACAGCGAGCCAGAGGCTTCGGGGCCATTGCTGGCTTCCCCCGTGTCCAGGGTGCTATAGACTGCACACATGTGGCCATCAAGGCGCCAGCAGGTGAGCCCAGTGCCTTCATCAACAGGAAGGGCTTCCACTCCCTGAACGTGCAGATAGTGTGTGATCACAGGATGCTGATTCTACAAGTCTGTGCAAGGTACCCAGGCAGCTCCCATGACACCTACATCCTGAGACACTCCCAGGTGCCGGGGCTCTTCAGTGCTTCAGCCCGGCTGGATGGATGGCTGCTGGGTGACAAGGGCTATCCCCTCAGAAGGTGGCTCATGACGCCTCTTCGCCATCCAAGAACAGAAGCTGAGCAGCGGTACAATAGGAGCCAAGCCTCCACAAGGGCTGTGGTGGAGAGAGACATCGGTCTTCTCAAGATGCGCTTACGATGCCTGGACCGCTCACGGGGTACACTCCAGTACACCCCAGATCATGTGTCGCTGATAGTGGTTGCATGCTGCGCTCTCCACAATCTGCGCTGGAAACGGGGGACACTGGACGAGGAAGATGTAGATGCAGTGGCTGCGGCTGCACACGATGAGTCCAGCAGTGAGTCCGAGGATGAGCAGGCACAGGGAAATACTGAAGGGGTAGACACTGACCCGGGCATACTCCAGGGAGGCAGGGACACCTGGGAGGCTTTAATCCAACAAACCTTCAGTTAGCACACCTCATATGGAACTCCAGGACAAGCCTGGACTGCAGGCTCCAAACTTGATACCTAAGTGCAAAATCTGCCTGCATAGGAACATTAAGGGCCTTGTTAATAAAGCTGATTGTCCCACAAATCACTCATAACATTATTGGTAACCATCCACCTGCAGAAGAAAAGAGGCACCCTCAGCCATGGTGACATGTCTGAATTAAATATTGCAACCAAAGGAACTTAAGAAAACAAAATGACAAAGGTGTTAAAAATCACACCAACTCCTAAAGACCTCATTGCAGGCCAACACAAAAGTACCAGTGATAAACCCGTGGGGTGCCTGAGGTGCCTTTTGTTTACGTTTCTGGGTGCTACATTTTGGTACTGCCCCCTTGCTGGGAGTGGCTTCTGAGACAGCTGCTGACTCTACTGTCCTGTTGGCCTCGATGACCTTGGTGGCCGTCCTTTGGCCTGTGGAGCCTGTGCTGGCCCCGCCTGGGAGGGATCTGCCAGTTCCACAGCTGGCATCTCCCCAGTCGTCGCAGCCTCACCAGAAGCTATGGTCACTAGGAGACGAGCTGCCGCCCTCATCCGGAGTGCCCAGAGAGGAGCCCGCAGAGACGCCAGGCAGCTGCTGCACTGACCTGAGGCTGTTTCGGACCTCCTTGCTCACCATGGGTGGATGGGAAACATGGTGCCCAGACCATCTCCCACGCTGGCACTGAGGTCAATGCTGATGTGAGGGCTTGCTGGTCCGAGCGCATCCCCAGTAAGCCCTGATTGGTCTCCTGGAGGAGCCTCTACAAGAGAGTCGCCACTCTCTCCATGGAGGACACATGGTGCTCGGACATGACGCTCATTGCTTCGGCGATAGTCCGCATAGCCCCCTCCACCACGAAGACCAAGCCAAGCATAGCCTCATGTATCTCCCCCAGATGCTCCCGCACACCCGGCCGCATTTCCTGTGTTTGCTGCGTCGCGGACGACTCCAGAGGCACATTATCAGCCACCGACTGAGCAATCACCTAGTCCCTGGCAGTCTTCCAACTGGCGCCATGGGCGCTTTCTGTCTCTGCCAGCTCTTCCAGTGACTGTGAAGTACCCTCACCGCTGTGTCCTGGGACGGTAGCCGATGTTCTAATTCCCACCAAGGTGCTAGTATCAGTGCTGGTGCCTGCCTGGCAGAGACGGTGTGACGCTGGTGAGTCCGAGACTTCAGGGTCCTCAGGTGTGAGAGGGGCGTCTGCTGCTCCTCCTCCCGGCCCTGCTCTGCTGATGCTGAAAGGAAGAACAAGGACATTGGATCAGTTAACATGGAGACAATGTCAATGTGCATCCCTATTCCCCGGATCATTTTGCGCTTATCCTTCCATAAGCAATGGTCAAGCCATGTTGCAAAGTTCAATCACTGAACATTCAGCACTGCCTTGGCTGTTGGGAGAACTATGGTGACCTCACTGCTGGGCATACATACCTGCCCCATACATACCTCATTGGCACCGGTGGACCTGTGCACATGGCGCCTCTCCAAATCTAGGGCCTCCTGCTCGAAGCGGCTGAGAATCGCCAACTGGGCCGGGCCGCCGCCAGTGCTCACCCGCTCGGCTGCTTTATGAGCATTCTTCTCCTGAAAAGGAGAGAAGAGCATTGATTAGTGCTACTTGTACCTAGATTCTCTTCGCGCACGGCCCACTCCAACTAGAGTGGGACATTGCAGGACTCCAGTGCCTCTTCACCCCGCTGCTGCCGAACACTCACACAAAGATGCTAGGCCTGTCCCCATCCCCCACACCCTTGGCCAAATGCTGCCTACATCACATTAGGCACCACACGATCTAACCTTCCACAGCAAGGAGGCGCAAGCACGTGGAGCGCAGAGGACAGCAGATTGATTGGTGCCACGCCACCTTGAAACTCCCCTCCCAGCATGTCATCATCCTGACTTTGACATGTCCTGGAGTTCCAGCACTGAGCCTAACTGCAGCTCCTCCAGGTTGCCCCCAGAACAGCAATGTGTGTCTCAGTGTACCACATGCTGCAGGTGCAGAACCCATCTCTTTACCACCCTCTCAGGGTGACCTTGGCATGGGCAATATCTGCTGGCCCACCCAGCGAAGGACACATGTCATCAATGATTCAATGCAGTCACTACACTCAGACTTGGGGTGCAGGGGTACTGCGGTGGGGGGCGGCAGGGGGGTAAACCTACCTGCTGGGTTAAGTGATCAATGCCAACATTGTACTCACCCTTCCTGAGCACAGCCGGTCGTTGAAGCACTTGTGACACTGGATCCAGGTGCGTTGCACCACGTCGTGGGAGCTCACCACCTCCTCTCAGGCACGTTTCATCATGTCGGTGGGGCCTCCTCCTCCTGTCCTGGGGTACGAGCACCTCCCGCCGTGCTGCCACCTCCTCAAGGAGGGCAGCAAGGTAATCATCAGATAAACGAGGGGCACAGAGCCCCCCTGCCCTACCCTCCTGCCCGGCCTGCTCACCAGCAGCGCTCTGGGAGCCCTTCCACTGGCCGTGATTCACAGTCTTGGAAAGGCTGCGGCAGCTTTTTAAAACAGGCCGCCGGGTCGCCATTGGACCCAGTGGTCATTGCAGTCCCGCCGCTGCCCGCTGTCCTCAGAAGCCGCGATTCACGCTGGGCGGGCCTTAATTGGGGGGTCCGCGCCCGCTCCCGCACCACCCAGAAAATTCTGCCCATGGGATTTTGAGCATCAGCTTGGCATCAATGGGTGTCTGATCTAGCACAGCACCCTCTAGAGGGAATCTGTGGTGTGTGAGCAGAGCAAGCAACTATCAGATTGAAGAACTCTCACTAAAATACACAGGCCCTGATTTTGAGCTGCTCAAAATCCGTTCATTTACACAAAGTTAAAATCAGGCCCAGAGAATTGAACCAGGAAATATAAATTAGAATATTTAATTAATTATAAAATCAATTTCAGAAAGCAGGAGAGGGAAAGAAGGATGTAAGAGACAAAAGGAAAGTTTTTAAAACAGATTAAATGTTTAAAAATCCCCCAACAATTAGAATAAGTGAGCCTATCAGTACTCATTGTTATTACAGAGCAAATCGAACAGCAATTTCTGGAATAGCATATGCATCATTAAACCTAGAAATCTGGACATTGTCCAATTTCCCTGCTCCACAAGCTTTGTTACACTAGTGCCTCGCCGATTAATTCACTCGTTGAAACACATGAAGTGCATAAAGTTGTTCTACCTAGCCACTAGTTCCCCACTAAATAGGCCAGAAAATATGAAAGCTGGTGCTTTCAGGTGTAAGTGAATTTTTAATGACACAATAAGCTTTAATTACTTTCAAACAATCCTTCTGGCCCTGGAAACCTGTTTTTACAGATTTGAAATCACATTCCTTTAGAGTTGAAATATCATTGGAGATTTAAAAAGAATTTTTTTTTGATTTGCCTCATTTATCCTTCTATTTTAATTACATCTTTTTTTTCAAAATTCGTGAGGTATGGATGTCACTGGCAAGACCTGCAATTATTGCCCATCCCTAAGTGCCCAGCTAAGTGTCTTGCTATGCCATTTCAGAGGGCAATTGAGTCAACCGCATTACTGTGGGTCTGGAAGTATACATAGGCCGGACTGGGTGAGGATGGCATATTTTCTTCCATAAAGGAGATTAAGGGTGGGTTTTTACGACAATCCGGTCGATTCATGGCCACTATTACTGATATTAGCTTTTTAATTCCAGATCTTATTTAGTTAACTCAATTTAAGTTCTTCAACTGCCCTAGTGACATTTGATCTTGGCCATTGAATTGCTGGTCCAATAACATGACCACGATGCTACCTCTCTTTCTTTCAATTTCTGTAGAGGATTTTACAATTAAATATTTTACTTAATCTTTCTTCGTTTAGACTCCATGGGCTGAATTTTCCCAGTCCTGCCTCTGCAGCACTGGGAGCAAAATTAAAGAATCTCATATGGGGTTGGCTCCCCAAGAGGATCAGGACTTTAAGCGATCTTGCCAGATGTGGGCATCTGATTAGGATCGCCCACCTGCCTTGTTGGAACACGCAGCTAAAAAGGCCCAATTAAGTCGCTACTTGGGATCAAATTGGTGACAACGCTGGAATCTATCCAACAGTGGGTGTGTTGCCCATTCAGGCCGAAGCCTGGTGTTGCCCAGAGATGGCCTCTTGGCGGTAGGCCAGAGGGCCAGTGAGGTCTCCTTTAATTTCCCCCACCACCTAATGGAGCTGCAGGCCCAGAGGACCTCAGCTGCACCCCCTGGTCACCCTCTGGAGAGGTTCCCCCTCCAGACTGATGGCTTTGCAGCTATGGCCACACCATTTTACCCTTTTATAATCCTTCAGAGTTTGCCGGCCAGAGATTTCTACAAGCCATCCTATTGGGCCTGCCAGTTCCTTGGTCCAACCACTGCGCATCTTCTTAATTGGCTGCCTCCAGAAAAATGGTGACTGCCCCCGACAATGTTGGAAAAATCCAAACCTTCAAGTCTCAATGAGGACTGTTCAATCTGATTGATTGAAATGTAAAACTCTTGCTTGCCAGTTCTCACATGTCATATATTCCCTGTGGAGGATGCTGCAATGAGTCAGGCACAAGCTTCCATTCCAAAGCCCACAAAGAATCTGTCAGCAGCTGTAAATTAAATTCCAAAGGAATGAGAGTCCACAATTGTCAAATTAACTTTTCAGTGCCAGAACAATCGTTTGGCAGTAATTAAGATACGATTCACAGTTAAGAATTCACTTACACCTGAGTGCACCAATCCTAACATTTTCTGGTGTGTTTAGGGGGTAACTAGTGAGTAAGTACTGCATATACCTGCGCTCACAGGACTTTCAATGCTGAGTCTATTGGTGAGGTACTGGTGTAGCAAAGCTAGTGGAGGAGCAGGATAAATAAGGCAGCAACTTATGGAACTTCATGTTTAACTCTGTATGTGTTGAGTCTAAGTTGATGATGTCCTGTTTACTGCATAATAACCGTGAGCGCTGTCAGCATCGCTGTCATTCTTATTGCAAACTTGGGCCTTGGTGTTTAAACTTTTATGCAGCATGCTGCATAAAATCAGTTGCTTCCCTGCTTCTGATCAGTATCTAGTATGTGTAGGGATGCTGAATGTGGATGTTGTCAGGTTGATGTGATGGGCCCCATGGTGAATAACTCACTGATTCTCACCATCCATGGTCACAAATGAAGTCTGGTTATTTGGATGAGGCACCAGGATACAATCACATTTGTGAAGCCAGACCACAGCACAAAAATAAGTGGAGAAAACCAAAGGGAAATATTAAAACTTGAGCTCTGAAGCTTTTGCATAGCTTAATGTTCTAACCAGAAAAATAAGATTTGGGCTGAAATTTTATTCTGTGCTCGGGACCCCGATGTTGGGATAGTTTCTATCTTAAAATCCCATGTGGCCTGGGCATAACACGCACACCAGTTTTGGATTGAAAGGTCAATTGTTGGCCAGTTAAGGATGATGAGCATGCTCCAGGAGCTGGAAGGTCAATAGGAGGCCCTAGACCACTGACAGAGCTGCAACCTGCTGGTGCTGGTAAGGGAGAGAAAGGGAACTTCAAGATGGAGGCGTCCTCTCAGCACTTTAAAAATCTGAAAAGCAGTCACAGCTGCCGAAGTGCCCTCATGTAATCCCTGCACAGGGTGGCCATTTGGGAGTTGGCTGCGAGGGGTTCTGCTTAATTAGTGAAACGGAGCGCTTTATCACTGGGAGGCCACCTCCTTTCCCTGGCCATGTCGGCCACAGTGGGGAAAATTCCAGTTGATGTGGGCATGGCCCCTTGGTTAGTTCAAGTGGCTACCTGCCACTTGCAACCTGAACCGGCCTCCTGATAAATGATCACGAGTCTTGGCACACTGGCCAGCGATGGGAAATTCAGGGCCTGCCTGCTTCTCGTCCCGCCTCCAGAGCTGATCCAGCCCTTTGGCCTT
This sequence comes from Cetorhinus maximus, assembly GCF_964194155.1. Classification (NCBI taxonomy): domain Eukaryota; kingdom Metazoa; phylum Chordata; class Chondrichthyes; order Lamniformes; family Cetorhinidae; genus Cetorhinus; species Cetorhinus maximus. The sequence continues at coordinate 97,826,571 of NC_135884.1, forward strand.
TGCCAAGATCAAGCAGGAAGTGGATTTAAGGGGCGGGGTAATGATGTAGAATGCGCATGGGATGGATGCAGTGGCACTGTTACTTCTGAAATGTCAGAAAAAAGCCGCATAATTAGTTCAGAAAAACAACCTGTTTATAATACTTTTTCTTGATCATTTGGTAAATGAGTTAAATTAGAGATATGCAGATATTTGAACTGTCAGCCTAGTGAAGACATTGAATAAATTGCAAGAATGGAAAAGGAGATGGTAATTTTCTGGATCACGGTGTCTGAATAAGTTGCATTTTGTTTTTATTATGTGGGATTTTGGGACTTCTACTGGTATTTCAGGGAATCACAGGCCATGATTTCTTCCACTTTTTCATAGATAATCTATCAACTTAAAGGACAACCTGCACATTACATAACAAATGTATATTTAGTACCGAAAAAATAGAATTCAAAAACAAAAACTTGCATACAGGCTGAATTTGTATATGCCTGAGATATGCTGGTCACTGTATATTTTTCTACTCGTTTTCATTCTCATCTTGAAACTACTGTTCAATATAAAACTATTACTACCAAATGTGCTGATAAAAGTCAGATAAAAGCAAAAAACTGCGGATGCTGGAACAAAAACAAAAATACCTGGAAAAACTCAGCAGGTCTGGAAGCATCTGCGGAGAGGGACACAGTTAATGTTTCGAGTCGGAATGACCCTTCAACAGAACGAAGTAAAAATAGAAGAGAGGTGAAATATAAGCTGGTTTAAGGGTTGGGGGGGTGGTGGTGGTGGTGGTGGGGGTGTTGTGTGTGTGACAAGTAGAGCTGGATAATAGAGGGCCAGTGATAGGTGGAGATAACCAAAAGATGTCACAGACAAAAGGCCAAAGAGGTGTTGAAGCTGGTGATATTATATAAGGAATGTGCTAATTAAGGGTAGAAAGCAGGACAAGCAAGGTACAGATAGCCCTAGTGGGGGTGGGGTGGGGTGAAGGAATCTATAAAGGCTAAAAGGTAGAGATAAAACAATGGATGGAAATAAATTTAAAAATAATACAAATAGGTGGGAAAAGAAAAATCTATATAAATTATTGGGAAAAAAAGGGGGGGATCGGAAACGGGGTGGGGATGGAGGAGAGAGTTCATGATCTAAAATTGTTGAACTCAATATTCAGTCCGGAAGGTTGTAAAGTGCCTAGTCGGAAGATGAGGTGCTGTTCCTCCAGTTTGCGTTGAGCTTCACTGGAACAATGCAGCAGGCCAAGGACGGACATGTGGGCATGAGAGCAGGGTGGAGTGTTGAAATGGCCAGCGACAGGGACGTCTGGGTAATGCTTGCAGACAGACTGAAGGTGTTCTGCAAAGCGGTCACCCAGTCTGTGTTTGGTCTCTCCAATGTAGAGGAAACCGCATTGGGAGCAACGAATGCCGTAGACTAAATCGAGGGAAGTGCAAGTGAAATGCAGCTTCACTTGAAAGGAGTGTTTGGGCCCCTGGACGGTGAGGAGAGGGGAAGTAAAGGGGCAGGTGTTGCACCTTCTGCGGTTGCATGGGAAGGTGCCGTGGGAGGGGGTTGAGGTGTAGGGGTGATGGAGGAGTGAACCATGGTGTCCCGGAGGGAACGATCCCTGTGGAATGCCGCCAGGGGGTGTGAAGGGAAGATGTGTTTGGTGGTGGCATTATGCTGGAGTTGGCGGAAATGGCAGAGGATGATCCTTTGAATGCGGAGGCTGGTGGGGTGATAAGTGAGGACAAGGGGGACCCTATCATGGTTCTGGGAGGGAGAGGAAGATGTGAGGGCAGATGCGTGGGAGATGGGCCAGACATGGTTGAGGGCCCTGTCAACAACCGTGGGTGGAAAACCTCGGTTAAGGAAGAAGGAAGTCATGTCAGAGGAACAGTTTTTGAAAGTGGCGTCATCAGAATAGATGCGACGGAGGCAAAGGAACTGAGAGAATGGGATGAAGTCCTTACAGGAAGTAAGGTGTGAGGAGCTGTAGTCGAGGTAGCTGTGGGAGCCGGTAGGCTTGCAATGAATATTGGTGGACAGTCTATCGCCAGAAATTGAGACAGAGAGGTCAAGGAAGGGAAGGGAAGTGTCAGAGTTGGACCATGTGAAAATGATGGAGGGGTGGAAATTGGAAGCAAAATTAATAAAAATTTTCCAGGTCCAGATGAGAGCATGAAGCAGCACCGAAGTAATCATCGATGTACCGGAGAAAGAGTTGTGGGAGGCGGCCAGAGTAGGACTGGAACAAGGAATGTTCCACATACCCCATAAAGTGACAGGCATAGCTGGGGCCCATGCGGGTACCCATAGTCACACCTTTTATTTGGAGGAAGTGAGAGGAGTTTAAGGAGAAATTGTTCAGTGTGAGAACAAGTTCAGTCAGATGGAGGAGAGTAGTGATGGATGGGGATTGTTCGGGCCTCTGTTCGAGGAAGAAGCGGAGAGCCCTCAGACCATCCCGGTGGGCGATGGAGGTGTAGAGGGATTGGACGTCCATGGTGAAAAGGAGGCGGTTGGGGCCAGGGAACTGGAAATTGTTGATATGATGTAGGGTGTCAGAGGAATCATGGATGTAGGTGGGAAGGGACTGGACAAGGGGAGAGAGAATGGAGTCAAGATCGCAAGAAATGAGTTCCGTGGGGCAGGAACAGACTGACACGATCGGTCTGCTGGGACAGTCCTGTTTGTGGATTTTGGGTAGGAGGTAGAAGCGGGCCGTCAGAGGTTGGGAGACTATCAGGTTGGAAGCTGTGGAAGGAAAATCTCCAGAGGAGATGAGGTTAGTAACAGTCCTGGAAACAATGGCTTGATGTTCAGTGGTGGGGTCATGTTCCTGGGGGAGGTAGGAGGAAGTGTCTGCGAGTTGACGCTCAGCCTCTGCGAGGTAGAGGTCAGTGCGCCAGACAACAACAGCACCACCCTTGTCAGCGGGTTTGATGACAATGTCAGGGTTTGACCTGAGAGAATGGAGTGCAGCAAGTTCAGAGAGAGACAGGTTAGAGTGGGTGAGAGGAGCAGAGAAATTGAGACGGCTAATGTCACGCGGACAGTTCTCAATGAAAAGATCAAGAGAAGGTAAGAATCCAGAGAGAGGGGTCCAGGTGGAGGGAGAATATTGGATGTGGGTAAAAGGGAGGTCTGGGTAATGCTTGCGGACAGACCGAAGGTGTTCTGCAAAGCGGTCACCCATTCTGCGTTTGGTCTCTCCAATGTAGAGGAAACCGCATTGGGAGCAACGAATGCAGTAGACTAATTTGAGGGAAGTGCAAGTGAAATGCTGCTTCACTTGAAACGGAGTGTTTGGGCCCTTGGACGGTGAGGAGAGGGGAAGTAAAGGGGCAGGTATTGCACCTTCTGCGGTTGCATGGGAAGGTGCTGTGGGAGGGGATTGAGGTGTAGGGGGTGATGGAGGAGTGAACCAGGGTGTCCTGGAGGGAACGATCCCTGCGGAATGCCGCCAGGGGGTGTGAAGGGAAGATGGTTTGGTGGTGGCATCATGCTGGAGTTGGCGGAAATGACAGAGGATGATCCTTTGAATACGGAGGCTGGTGGGGTGATAAGTGAGGACAAGGGGGACCCTATCATGGTTCTGGGAGGGAGAGGAAGATGTGAGGGCGGATGCGCGGGACTTGGGCCAGACACGGTTGAGGGCCCTGTCAACCACCATGGGTGGAAAACCTCGGTTAAGGATAAAGGATGACATGTCAGAGGAACTGTTTTTGAAAGTGGCATCATCAGAACAGATGCGATGGAGGCGAAGGAACTGAGAGAATGGGATGGAGTCCTCACAGGAAGCGGGGTGTGAGATGCTGTAGTCAAGGTAGCTGTGGGAGTTGGTAGGCTTGTAATGGATATTGGTGGACAGTCTATCACCAGAAATTGAGACAGAGAGATTAAGGAAGGGAAGGGACGTGCCAGAGATGGACCATGTGAAAATGATGGAGGGGTGGAAATTGGAAGCAAAATTAATAAATTTTTCCAGGTCCAGACGAGAGCCTGAAGCGGCACCAAAGCAATCTTCGATGTACTGGAGAAAGAGTTGAGGGAGGGGGCCAGAGTAGGACTGGAACAAGGAATGTCCCACATACCCCATAAAAAGAAACAGGCATAACTGGGTCCAAGCGGGTACCCATAGCCACACCTTTTATTTGGAGGAAGTGAGAGGAGCTTAAGGAGAAATTGTTCAGTGTGAGAACAAGTTCAGCCAGACGGAGGAGAGTAGTGGTGGATGAGGATTGTTCGGGCCTCTGCTCGAGGAAGAAGCGAAGAGCCATCAGACCATCCCGGTGGGGGATGGAGGTGTAGAGGGATTGGACGTCCATGGTGAAGAGGAGGCGGATGGGGCCAGGGAACTGGAAATTGTTGATATGATGTAGGGTGTCAGAGGAATCACGGATGTACGTGGGAAGGGACTGGACAAGGGGAGAGAGAATGGAGTCAAGATCGCAAGAAATGAGTTCCGTGGAGCAGGAACAGGCTCAGGTCTCGTGCCATAAGTACTATAAAATCCTTGTTATACTAGCTGATGTTGGCAGTAATCAATTTCAACAAATGATGGGAGAATAAAGTGCATCTTTTCTAGTTGAAATATCATGCTGCTGCCCACAGCTCTGATGCTTCTGCAGAAACCCCTTGTGTATTCAGTGCTGTTTTACCAGTAGTGATACGGATTTTAAAAACCACCTTATCACTTGGCAAAACCACTACTGTGGTGGTGAAGTACAACCATGTGCTTGCCTATTCTACACCTAATTTACACAAGGAATGGGAAAGTAAAGTACTTAAAACCCTGGAAGAAAAATTGAAGTATGTATGTTAAATAACTACTTTTTGATCTGAGTGCAACAGGGACTTTGAGCTTTAACATTTTGCACTCTTGATAGTTGCACTGCCTGCAACTCAATTTCCAATGTTGGCCAGCAAATTGGGAAAGCTTAGAATTGGACCTCAAGACTGTTTGTGGGAAGGTAAAGAAGTTGGTTATTAGTCTTAAAAAGTGCGACTGACTGTTTCTCTGTTATTTAATGAAATTGTAATAGTTGGAGGCAGTGAGTTGTTTGTGATATTTTTAATTACATTGCTATGTCAGAGGTTATAGAGTAGTGTGTAAAATTAGATGGTGTTCTGTGCTGTTTCATTATTGTAAAATCATTCATTGCAATTATCTTAGCAAGTGTCCAGTTTACTATTGCTATTGCTTTACCTGTCACATTCCCAGCAAGCCATTCTTTGCCTGTGCTGCAGAACAAAACCACAGAAGTTTAGTTTGCAGCACAGGCTTGACCCAGCATATTTTGCAAAATCTTTATTCAAACAACTACGAAGTGTCATGGAGAACCACAGAAAGAGCTGTGTATTTTTTCTTCTTAGTGGAAAACAACAGAACAGCCCAATACCCACTGATTAATGAGCTTGTCAGAGTTGAATTTTCATATTCTTGATCACAAACTGAATATCTCAATCGCCATGCTTTATATATTTGTTAAAAAAAATTAAATGCACCTGCATTTTGATTGATTTTCAATGCAAAACTGTGCGTGATACAAAATTGCGACACTAACAACTGCCTCATGTTATGTGTTAATGTGTATAAGCTTACATAAGCTCCTTCAGGAAATTTTAAATCCACATTTTTGTGATAGTGAAGGATTCAAAGAACTCAGTTCCTACTAAAATGCTGTCATCATTGATATAATAAATCATTAGTTTTACATGCCCCACACTTTGTGTTCCATTAATCATACTTTGACATTCCTAGTCTGTGGTTGAAGTTTAAATTCGTAGACATAAAGCACAACATAGATTAATAGAAAGCTCTTCCAACAATATATTACACAAAAATATGCAATTATGTTAGCAACAGTGGTGCAAAGTGAAACTACTTCTTCCAGAACAGACTCCAGATTCAGGCTGCAACTCCACTGTAACTATATTATTGGCATGTAGCACACAACTGCTTGACAACTCTGCTAGTTACATTAAGTAAGACAGTTTTACTGTTACACCATGTAAAACTTGCTCTGAAAAGAGCAGTTGTTACCTTAAAAGAGTTCCTTAGAAGAACTAGTCTTGATGTTTTACTTGCATACCCTGCCTATCATCTGGAAGAATGACTGGGACAGGTGAAAAAGGTAGGTATATATAAAATGGAGGATGGGGAAATTTGGGCGGGATCTCACTGCTGATTGGTCAGGTTGTTGTGTTTGTAATAAGTCGATACATGTTAATATTCTTGCTGCTATTTGGTCGACTCTGCATAAAGGATGGTATTGTGTTTCTTGAGTAGCCAAGGTACAATTCCAGACTTATCCATTATTCACAGGCCATTGTGTAAGGGAGGCCATAAAGATCTACCAATATTACTCTGTCCCTCAAGAGTGCAGCCTTCTTATCAGTGATATCTGGCTGCCCTTTCACCTGTCCCACTCAATTCCTCCAAATGGTGGACAGAGTATACTGTCTGAAACATTGAGGCCTACAAATTCTTCTAAGGAACTCTTTTAAGGTAACAACCGCCCTTTCCAGGGCCAATTTTACCTTGTATAACCATAAACTTGTCTTACTCAATGGTACCAACAAAACCTTCAAACAACTTTTAAGCTACAGTTGCCATGTAAATGTAACTTTAGATCATGGAGGTCTGGTTACCAGTGAAATTTCCAATGGTTGAAAAGGCCTACTGTGGAGTCCACAGACTTCTACCACTGCAAAGTTAACTGGAGAGTAGAATACTGGGGAACTTTTTAAGCTTTGTATTTGAAAGGTTAGCAACTGCAGTTACACTGTTAAATGTGCAGCTCAAGTGCTAAAAGCTCATCTCTTCTGCCTGTGAGTCAATTCATAGGTACCACCAATGTCACAACGCATGTTTGGTGTCAACACAGTGTAAATGACCAAGATATGTGTGGTAAAACTGGGACTGTAGTGACTTCTGAAGTCCTGCGTTCAACGTACTAACTCAGCAATACTTGATGGGTGTGCTAATGGAGCTGCACGGTGGTGTGGAGAATGTGATGTGCAGGGACAAAAGGAAGCATTAGATTAGACTGTACTGGACCTCAGATTGAAATATGTTGGGACATAGTAATTTGCTCCTTTTTAAATAATTGAAGCTATTTCTTGACCATTTTTCAAAGTGCTTTTACTCTGCCTGAAATCAGAATGTTATTAGTGTGTCTGATCTAGCATTTGGAAACTGTATTAGAGGATGGAAGGTTTCTGGATATCTACAGTTCGTTATTCAGGTGAAGGGGTAAAAAACATCTCTGCAGAGATTTCTGTTTTGACAACAGTTACATAATGTGAACATCAACTCTGCTGTTGAACTGACAAGGCTGGCTGCAGAGGTTCACAAAGAAGTGAACCTATCTTCTTCCACCCCCCACTCCCCCAGCAATGTGTTTTTATATGTGTGGAATGTTAGAGCTTGAACAGTGAGTGCTGAGCACATCATAACTGTGTCAAGGAGCTGGGATTTTTAGTTATTGGGATGTGGGTAACTGGCATTTATTTTCCATAAGAGGTTGATGGTGTGTCTACTATGTGAATTGCTGCAATCCATGTGGTGTAGGTATACCCAAAGTGTTTTCTTGTGTATCCGTGGTCTAGATAGGGTTCTTCAGGGTTTGTCTATTTCCCTAAGTAAGCTACTCAAGACTGTAGTTTGTTTAAAGCATTATTATTTGTTTACAGCAGAGGGACAGAGGTACATCGGAGGAACTCTTCATGAGGTTGGATTTCTCCTCTCTCCAGATTGCTGTTACTTAGTCATGTGTTATTACATCATAGTCATATCAGCATCAGGTGCTTCCGATGTTAAACCTTTACTCTACACACACTGTGCAGTTAGGAAGGGAGTTCCAGGATTATGACACAACAACAGTGAAGGAATGGTGATATTGTTCCAAGTCAGGATGATATGCAACTTGGAGGGGAACTATCAGGGTGGTGGTGTTCCCATTCGTCTATTGCCTAGGTGGTAGAGATCAGGGGTTTGGAAGCCTGAAACTGGATGGTGTCCGGGACCAGCTGTACACCGGGATGAGCTGTTTCATTATTGGAAGAATTCTGAATAAAGCTAAACACTGTGGAATCAACAAACAGCCTTAATCCTGATCTCATGCTGGGGGGAAGATCATAGAAGTTTCCTGTAAATGGTTCTTTTGAGGAACTCTGCAGCCATGGCCTGCGACTCTGATAATTGGCTTTCAACAACTATAACCATCATCATTTGTGCCTGTGTGATTCCAGTCAATGGAGGATTTCCCATTTATTTCACTTTTTTGAGGGCTGCATGATGTCCTCGAGTCTCTGGAGTGGAGCTTGAACTCATAATCTTCTAAAATAGAGACAACAGAGGCACAAACTGAGGCAAGCCATTAATCTGGAAATAATTTGCAATTGTAATTGCAACATGTACGTGTGTAGCATGCTTTTATTGTCTGGTTTAATGATGCCTTTAAGATCATTAATCTGCTGTTATGTTATCTCCCTTTAGTTTTGAAAAAATACTAATTGTGATTCTTTTTGCTTTTGTTACTTGGCTAGCAATACTTGAATAATAAGAAACAAATAACAATGATGAATAAATGAAAGCTAATTGAAAGCGATCCCCTTGAGTTCAATGTCTCCAGAGGCAAGTAGGTGCCTGGCCTTCTAAACTCCAGCTTCAAACAAAGGCTCAGTCTGGTGTTGATGTCAGTTATTTCCTGTAACAAAGTTAATTGACTCATTCTCTTGTCCTTTAATATCTGCTTTTTATTTGCCAAAGTTAAGTGCTATGTAAGATTTTTTTTAAACTATTCTGAGTCATCAGTGACAGTGTTACTTTGGTGTCTTGCTGCAGGTTTTATGCGTTTTGTTTGTACAGTATTTTAGTGAACACAAGCCAGTCATGATGTTCATCCGGCCAAATCTTTCCAAGCTGTCAGTACCAAATGATGTTGGTGTCCAAGTTCATGACTTGTACACCCTCCAATAGGTCCCCCGGAGAGATATACATGATTGATGCTTGCTTAGTCTTGACAATTTTACACATCATTCAGAGACACATACACACTTTGCTCCAGATTAAACAACAGTCACTGGAATCACTGGAAAGTAATCTTGAAGATTTATGCATTGTTCAATTCATGATCGAGTCCTCAAAGTCCAGCACTTCTATGAAATACGGGGTCTCACGCTTTGGGGTAAAATGGAGAACAGAGCGCAGCTCAAAAAAGCAGTTTATTCCTCATCAAAAGTCACATATAGGATTTACTGCAGAGGAAGCTTTGGGATCCTCTGTGACTAGTGCATCATCCTGCAGCACTGACCTAAAACTTTAGTGATAGTTGATGTTGTCCAGCATTGGAGCACAGGTCATTGCATTGATGGTGCTCAAGGCATCCACATTAACTTTCTCCCGGAACCTCGGCTGGGAAAATAGAATAACCACAATTACTGCATCAGCTTTCTCAGGAATTCTCTAGAGACCAAAACATGATTTCCATAGAACTGAGAATGAGCTTAAAAAATAATTCTTGGGATGGCAGCATTTATTGAGCATCCCTCGGAAGGAAGGTAAAGTTCAACCACACTGGTGTGGGACGGGTGTCAGACAGGTTAAGAATAACAGGTTTCCTTTCTTAAAGGACATCAGTAAACCAGCATGGTTTTCATGACAGTCTAACAGTTAGATAGTCTCTTTTACTAATAATTATAATTATGATAATGGTATTGTTAATTTTCCAGACTTTTTAGACTAATTTTCAATTCTCAAGCAGGCATAGTCAGATTTGAACTCACATTCTCTGGATTTATTAGTCCAAGCCTCTGGATACTAGTACATACTGGAACAGTAAAAAATCGTTATACTACAGTACCCTGTTGGCTACTTAATTCGTTTTGCTTGTGTCCATGTTTCACAGAACTAGGGGGCAGCAGGAGTGTGTTTGCATGTGTATTATATTTTTGTATAATACATACATATAATACATGGATGTGTTTTTGTAATTGTTTTGCTTTCCCAGGTGTTGTAAATTGGTGAACACATTAATTAATTGCCCCTTTTCTTCTTGCTTTACCATATGTCATGTTCTGGCATTAATGTCCTCAGAGTTAAGGGAATACTGTTCTTATGCCAGCTTCCATAAATATGTTACGAATGTTTATATTTATTTACGCCTTCGATGAGAAGCTGTATTTTCCTTGATGAGACTTTCATTCCTACACTGAATTGATTCCAAATATTATCCCACTGGGAATAGCCATGCGCTGCATGTTTTAATTTCATAACTGGAATGATGATGTGCTGCCAGATTTTTTATTTTGGGCTCCAAAATAACTGGGCATTGAATTTCAGTGAGTCAACTTTGCAGCTAACTCCAGTAAATCATTCTGAGTGGAAGCAGTCCTCAGCTTAAGGGTGACTTAGTTTATAAACAGAATATTTTCATTAAGTTGATATTCAGAGATGCACTTTAAATGCTGATGGCTGTGAAATCGATGTTAGGAGACGGGACATTAAACACTGAATTGCCAGTTGCTCTTGTTGTAACATTAGAGTATGCATTTATTGCTAGTGATAGACCTTGCTTAAGAAATGTAACAAAACATGCATGAGAAAAGATTATTTGGCCAGTTCAGCCCACTAACTGAATACTAGTCTTTCCTGACCTGAATGGCACATCACAATGTGTACTTAGCCACAGAGCCAACATTAATTTAATGTTAATATTCACCTTGTAAGCATGTTTATTTTCTTTGTGTGTTTTAGTATCAAGGTTGTCCAATTCAATAGCTCAGGTGGACTGATATCTTATAAATTGATGGACCATACTTTTGGAACCATGTTAATAGGTGATTATGTGTTCAGCCTTTACCATTGCTCGATAAATTGGCTCAATTATTGACCCTGTTGTCAGGTGATTTTGTAGCTTTTCATCTGAAGTCCAGCACCTTTACCTGAGAAGAATCAGCCATCATCATTGTTTAAGATAAAAGCAAAAAACTGTGGATGCTGGAAATACAAAATAAAAATACCTGAAAAAACTCAGCAGGTCTGGCAGCATCTGCGGAGAGGAACACAGTTAACGTTTCGAGTCCGTATGACTCTTCAACAAAACTAAATAAAAATAGAAAAGAGGTGAAATGTAATTCACCTCTTTTCTATTTTTACTTAGTTCTGTTGAAGAGTCATACGGACTCGAAACGTTAACTGTGTTCCTCTCCGCAGATGCTGCCAGACCTGCTGAGTTTTTCCAGGTATTTTTATCATTGTTTAACAATTGGTTACGTAAAATTTCATCCAGATTTTAGTACAGAAATGGGATTTGAAAGCAATGTCTTTGGGAAGAACTACCAAACCTCTGTGGATTTCTTTGGGCCACTGAAAGTTGACAGGAGTTTAAAACAAAAAGGAGCCATTAGAAGGGTTATAAAGGGTTGTCTATTTGGAAATTGCATGATCTTCCACTTCTGCAGAAGAGGAGCTACTTATTGTCAAGGTTGTACACGAAAAGCTGGCTTGATTTGGGTTGGTGGGGGGGGGGAAAGGTGGCAGTGTGCTGTGGCGTGAGAAAAGAGTGTAACATGAAATACTGAGTCTGGCATAGAAAGGGTTAATGTGGGACTGGGATTGTCCCACAGTGTAATGTAAAGAAATACATGACCCAAGTCTAGAGGGCAGTCTTGTATATGTGTGGAGGCAAGCATGGAGTCAGCTCCTAGCTTAGACCTAATACTGTATATATGTGTATAGTTACAAGTATTTAATAAACACTTAAGTGTTAAACTGTACAAGACTCGCAACCTCTTCATGAGGCCTACCAAACTACACTCATCTTACAACAAAGAGAATTTTTTTTTGGAGTGGTAGATAATGCTAGGTTGTGGATTAATTTTCCTTTTAGCACGAAAGACCAGAATAAATATATTGGAAAGCTGTTTTAATTGGCTCAGTTCTGATGTCTGAAGGTATGGCACTGTGTGGAAAGCGCTGTATACATGCCAAGGTTACGACTTTTCCTGTGGGAGACTTTTGCGAAAGACAATTTATAACTTTTACAGGACTGAACTTTATTGTGGCTTGCATTTCACAAACAGGATTCTTCGTTTTTGGTAACTCTTTCCCATCTGAAAACAATTCAGAAAGTAATTCTTTATTCTTTTCACTTGGAATTATTGAGTTTAGAGAGAGAAATTTAACATTGACTGCTGAAGTATTGCTAATATATTTGAGTGTGTTTTGGGTAGGAGGATATATTGTAGGAAGATTGTATAAATTATGACAATACGATAAGTGTCTGGCCAAGGTATAATGTGTACTGATTGATCAGCCCATTCTGTATGCTCAAAAGGCATTATTTTATTAAGTCAGAACTCAGAAAAGGCACAATATGAAAGTACAACATCAGTAAGTGTGCCCAGCACCTTTGGCTGTAGCAGCACTCCACCTGAGAGCCCAGCCAATGAATTGAACTGGGAATCTCCTGTCTCCATGGTCTGATTACACACTGTTTCACCAGTCGATCCAGATGGTTTGGGGCAGGTAATTATTTCCAACCATTTAAGAAACAAACTGTGTTGTGTTCAAACTTACATTTGTCTACACTCCTGCCATTCAAAAAAGTGAAGGAAACGTGGTTCAGAAAAGTATGCTTTCGCTCATGTTTGAAGGAGCTGCACGGCTTAAGCTCCTAGTTATAAAGTTAACCCCTGTTCCTCGTTTTAAAGAAGAGGAAATAATTAAGAACCCAATTAATTTCACTAAAACTCACCAAGTTCAGCTGTAAAAGCAGAAACTATTGATGAGAACTCAAAGTAGCTGAAGATATGGGAAAAAATTCATATGTTTGGAGCATTTCACATCCTAGAAAGTGTTGATTTAACACATTTAGTCAGCATTTTGGTGGACTCTCTTTTTAAAAAAAGCTCTTTTAAGAGAATTTATACAATATACATGTCTTTTTAATACGTATTTGGCTTTGTATTTTTCACAGACAGCAGGAATAATTAGAAAAGTGATTGTTTCCATAAACTGCCGTTTGTGCTTTGGAAAGCTGGGTTAGTAAAAGGAAGTAGGCATTGGTGAAGACTTGTTCTGCAGTTGCCATTAGTTACCACAGGAGTCACAAGGCCAAGTCTCCTTTCCCTTCAGGAACTGAACTTTGTCACATGATAATCATAAAACAAACCTGGGTGATATTTCACTTGTCACAAAATGTTCTACAGTACAATTATAAATGGTGTTTTAATTTATATTTTTTATATGCTGGGGCCTTAATATGTTGTATGGTATTAATAGTGGTAAGGATTTGTCACTCGTTAAGTTTTTGCAGAGAAGCAGAATGCTGTGCATGGACTTGCTCAAGAACCATTCTGATAAACTGTTGATAAAGCAGCTCCATGCCTCATCCCAACTTTTCCATTAAGTTGAACTTTCTCCTTTTGTTGCCCCCACTACCCCCGAATCCTTGTTCAAACGACATTCCAGAACTACTTGCCTTGACCTCAAATATCTTGATTTTAAAATTCTCACTCTTGTTCTTAAATCTCTCCATGGCTTTGCCCCCCTCCATCTCTGTAATCTTGTAATCTTATAATCTCCACAATCCTCTGAGATAGTTGCGCTCCTCCAATTCTGGCCTCTTAAACATCCCCAATTTTAGTTGTTCCACTTTTGATGGCCATGCTTTCAACTGCCAAAGTCCTAAGCACTGGAGTTTCCTCCTCATACTTCCCCACCTCTCTAGCTCTCTCCTCCTGTAAGACATTATTTTAAACCTATCTCTATGACTAAGCTTTTGGGTCATCTGTCCTAATATCCCCTTAAGTGGCTCAATGTGAAATTTTGTGAAATTCTGATAACGCTCCTGTGAAGTGCCTTGAAGGGCAATTTTAGAACATAAAAGGTGGTGTTGTTGTTGTCTGTGAGTTGAGACCTAGACATGTATGGAGCAGCAGGCTTGCTGAAGTGGAGATGGACCATAACCCCCTTACCACCAGCCTGCACCCCAGGGCTGCATGACAGCCCATTCTTTAAATGTTGAGTAGGTAAACCAAATGATTTGTATGTTTACCATGGAGAGGAAATGAAAAGGGGATGTTTCAGCTTTAATGACACAGCCATGTTAAAATAAAATATCAGTTTGTGCTAACTGGGCACTGTGGCATTATAATCAACGAGCTGTTTATACTGTAAATTATCCAGATGGCAAGATTACGCCTGGCAGCATGTGTAGGAATGTGTTTGCTTTTTTTGAAGTGCAGTTCATGCTAATGTTGCAATGATCTAGTTTAGTGAATTTGCCTTTTAAGGACTTGCACAGCTCTATATCTAAAGCTAGCACGAAAAGATCTCTTCTATGTGCTGCAGCGAGTGACTCACTTCTGGGGTCAGGGATGTCAGAGGATCTATAACCTAGAGCACAGCCAAGATGCAGCTGTTTTTATACCATGGGAAAGCTCCTCATAACCCAAGGATTTCTCTCCCCATGCCCTACATCCAAAATAAATGTGACCATCTTGCTTGGTGTTGGACCTCTGAAAATTACTGTGCAATAAACCTGCAGTGATTGTCTCAGAACCGTTAATGTCTCATTGGAGACATCACCACACGTATACCGTGTGCCTACTGAACATTGCAATCTATCGAAAGACCCCAGAGTAATTATAAGGCTCAGTGTGAATTCACAGCTCAGCTAATGATAACAAGTGACCTGTCTTTGCTTCTGCTCTTTCAGTGGTTGTTCAGTTTTGTAATTGGATTGAAGGCTCATCATCTTTGTCAGTTTATTTTACCGCTGACAGAGAAGGTAATTGCGATTTCTCAGAAGAACCATAATGTGTGATAAAGCCATTTTGACTAATTGTCAGTGCAGTGTTCCTCACTAATGAAAGGAGGCTGCTGTGTAAAACTGCTGCCAGCCTTCCTGTCGTATTTTTAATACTGTTCACTGAGCATGAGCAACTGTGATGCGACAATGTTTATAGTTTACTATTGTGGTGTTATTTTTCAAACAGTCTGGTCAGCTCCCAATCTTGATTTCAGTTACTATTTCTAGAACTGAAAACCCAGTAAGGTGACATTGTTATCTTAGCATGATATAAAATAAGTCACTGTCTTTGCCAGGGTGTTGGTGGCAAAAGGAAACAATTCTGATCTTTCCCCTTGCCTTGTATACAGCAAAATCACATCTCCTGTCTATTCTGTGATTGTCACTGGAGAGCAACTACAATTTGATAAGAAACAATAATGATATCGACTGATGTGTCCTGATCCAGTTTTGACTGTGTTACTGACGTGGTGTGAAAAGGATCTGAAATGTTCATGCATCCTTTGTATTGGGTAATTGTGTAATTGACTAAGTACTGCTGTGTACTGGCTGGATTTCTATGTCCTCTGGCATACACGAGCGGAGTACTGCTGGTATTATCTTGTTACTGAATTCTTAAATTGTTAGCCCCTTTGGATTGGAACTGAGAAAATTGCTGACTGGTGCTTCATCATTGGGGACACTTGTGGGCTGACCTGCTGCTGACTTATGTAGTTCTCTTCCAGCCTTCAGGGCTCACTTGCCATGTCTCCTGAAGTGACTGTGGGGTGAAATCAAAGCTTCCTCCTTTAAAAAGTTGAGAAGGCAGCCACTAAAGATCTCTTGAATGCTTTACACAAAATATTGTCCCCCTTCCCTTCTCAGTGACAGCTAAGAAGCTGGGTGACTCCTTGAATTAGATATTCAGCTTCGCGATAGCGCAAGAAATGAAACAATATAAGGTTACAAAATTCTTGTCATGATGGGCTCGAACCATTTCCTACTATTGGTTTTATTTGCACACCAGCTAAGCTTTAATTTTCACTTCAATGTATTAGAAAACTGCAGCAAAATTTAGTCGTAAAACCAGAAGCTGTGGAACATCACAGTCATCATTATTTGAACTAATTAATGAGCTGTCAACTGATGACACAGAATACAGAATCAGCTGCAGCTATACGCTGTGAGGTTTTAGGTAGAGAGTTGAATTGAGTTTATTATGTGCAGCTAGTATAATTAAATATTCCTTCAGCAAACAACCTGGTAGTCAGCAATAAAAGGACAGTTTTGTAAAAAGCAGCCCAACTGAAAATCAATTCATTTTTTTTACCAGAGTTTGCAATTCCCTTTCACCTACTTAGAGCATTATTTTGGTCTGGAGGATGGTTTATAATGGAGTTCCCCAGGGTTCAGTGATGGGACCCTTGCTTTTCCTGACCTATATTAATGACTTAGACCTTGGTGTACAGGGTACAATTTCAAAATAATGGATAATATGAAACTTGGAAGCATTGTGAACTGTGAGGAGGATAGTGTAGAACTTCAGAAGGACATAGACAAGTTGGTGGAATGGGCAGACAAGTGACGGATGAAATTTAATGCAAAGAAATTGAAGTGATTCATCTTGGCAGGAAGAACATGGAAAGGCAATATAAAAATAAAGGGTACAATTCTACAGGGGGTGCAGGAACAGAGGGGCCTGGATGTATATATGCATAAATCATTGAAGGCGTCAAGATCAGTAACAAGCACAGTTGATAAAGCATATAGCACCCTAGGCTTTATTAATAGGGGAGTATTGTGCCCAGTTTTGGGGGCCACACTTTACGAAAGATGTGAAGGCATTAGAGAGAGAGTGCAGAAAAGATTCATGAGAATGGTTCCAGGAATGAGGAACTTCAGCTACATAGATTGGAAAACCTCAGGCTGTTTTCCTTGAAGAAGAGAAGGTTGAGAGGAGATTTGATAGAGGTATTCAAAATTATGAGGGGTCTGGACAGAGTAGATAGGGTAAAATTGTATCCATTGGTGGAAGGATCGAGAACAAGAAGGCAGAGATTTAAGGTAATTGTCAAAAGAAGCAATGGCAGCATGAACATTTTCATGCAGCAAGTGGTTTGGATCTGAAATGCACTGCCCCAGACCATGGTAGAGGCAGGTTCAATAGAGGGAATTGGATTATTATCTGAAAAGGAAGGATGTACAGGACTACATGGAGGAGGCAGGGTAGCAGCACTAGGTAAATTGCTCCTCCGGAGAGCCAGTGCAGACTCGACAGGCTGACTGGCCTCCTTCTGTATAACAATTCTGTGATCTGATTTGACATCTATGCTTTGTAAAGATATGTTTTGATCTTTGTTGCTCCCCTTCTCCTGTTTGCTCCCAATTGGTTGCATGTGCCTGGAGCTGAGAGAACAGGAGAACAGGATCAGTGCCCTACTCCCACTGCCACAGCCACAATCATTCTTGATATACTGGGATTTATAAAGGGATTTACAGAAAAATGGCCTTCCTATCTTCCTTCCCCTCAACCTTGAACCCTTCCTGTGACTTCATAGGCCTCAACCTACATGTGAACAATCTGCACCATTACATTTTTGTCAACATCAAAAATAACACCTTGTTTTTATATAACACCATTTAATGTAGAAAAACATCCCAAGGTGCTTCACAGAAGTGTACTGAAGGCAAAAAACTTTACCCAAGGAGGAGATATTTGAAAAGGTGATCACAAGCTTTGACAAAGATGTAGTTTTGATTAACATCTTGAATGATGAGAGGGAGGCAGAGAGGTTCAGGAAGGGAATTCTGGAGCATAAGGCCTAGACTGCTGAAGGCACGGCTGCCAGTGGTGAGATGGTGGAGCTGGGAGGGTACTTAAAGCTGTCATTCCATATTGTACCATCACAATCTACTACAATTACATTGCATCAATTTGGGTAATTAGTGGTGGCAGATGGCTGGACTATATGGCTATATAGCAGTGTTATTCAGTCTTTTTTCCTGCTTCACATATAAGTCAATTCCCTTAACCAAACTTATCCACCTTTGATAACAATTATGACTCTCTCAGTTTGACAATATTCTCCATTTTGTGATTTTGCAAATCGCAATTTTTACTTGATGAGATTGGTTCATTTGTTATTTTCTTCCCTTTCAATCCACTTAGGACCTCCCTATTTGGTTTGCCCCTCAACATTTTTGCATCCCCAAGGCTGAACTGATTGCTATTCCTATTTCAGCCCTCCAATTCTCATTCTCTGATATAGTCTATGGTCAAGTCTTATTGTGGCCATATGCTTTTCACACTAACCTTCTCGGGTTCTTGGAGCACACTAGGCTATGGAAAGGCACAAGCTTACCACTTGATTCCCCAGTGTACTTTCTACAAGGCTTTCTGTGCCCTCATCAATCACCCTCTGCTATGGCTGCAGGTTTTATGTGTTGCACCCTATTATGTGTCCCATAAACCAAAAAAAAAACCCCAAATTTACTAAATGCCCCAAATGAAGAAATTGCCGAACAGGCAAATCACGGTTGCTACAAACTATAAATTACACGTAGAATAAAAATGCAACAAAGATAAATCTCATAATTTTTCACTCTGCCTGTATGGGACCAATTTCAGCCACAAAGTTCTTCCAAGCTCAATCTTCCAGAATTCCAGTCCCTTTCCTTCAAGGACTTAGTTGATTCTCAACATGCAGCAGCTTTCATGTAAACAGGGTTGTACTCATGTAATCTTTTACACAATGGTGCACTTCTTTTCAGAACCTTCTCAACACTCAGCCCCCGTTGGTCGTGGTCATGGTAGCATGGACCTACCGGAACTGTCTTCACCTTTGCCTAGTCTGGCCAATTCCGGGCATTCAATTACTCGGAAGTGAACAGTGGCAGTAGTCGAAACCGTCCTTCCCAACTGCTCAGGAATCCAGCTCTCCTCTTTTCATCTGCCTTCACATCTTAACTTCCTTCCTGTTGGTACTGCTTCCTGCTCAAGGGTCTCCAGGTCACATGGACTGGTATTGCTTATCCAAAAATTATAATTGATCCCTTTACAATTGATACAAACTCTCCTTTTCAAATATTTTTGAAAACAATTATGGATTTCCAAAACATTTTAAGGTAATTACAAGTTTTCCTTACTGTTACTGCTCCTGGGTCAAAGGCCATCACAACACAAAGATCAGTGCAAACACAAATGATCTAAGGGCTTATTTAAAATTGGTACTTAAAAGCCTGTGAAACACATTTAGTACTAAAATGTCAAGATTTTTAGAATGTCAAAATCTCAAATTGAGGGAAGAGAAACCAATGGACCACCAAATTCACTCTGCCCGGAGTCCATTTATGGATATTGCATCATGGACTTCTTTCATCCCACCAAAGGAATGCAAAGGTTATCTTCCTATCGCCACTGAAAAAAGATCAAATAATACGACTACATCCTTCAATGCCCCTTCTCAACTGACATTGATTAAGCACCCCCTATAACGTGTCAATTGTGGAGGAATTATGTCCTTTGGTCTGAGTTCCACCTCCTCGCTGTCTAATTGGGAACGAGAATGGAAGATGTGGGTGGGGTGTGGAACCAACAGTTTTTCTGATCTCTAACCTTGTCTTCGGATGGTGTTGAGAAAGACTAGTTCCTCTGGTTTGTGTGACATTGGGTCATCAGTTCAAAGTAGTCACCCTGAATGAGGAGACAGGTTAGGAAAAATGTCTTTATTCAGAATTATTGGGGCATGGAATGCATTGTCACATGGGGTAGTTGAAACAGATGCTGTTGCTTTTAAGGAAAAGAAAAGTTATTTCAGACAGGCTCAAGACAGAGAGCAGGGCAGTGGAATTAGTGTAGGATTGCTCGAGCAAAATGCTAGCAAAACACAGTGAGCTGAAAGACCTCCTTTTGCTGTAAGCTTCTTTTGTCCCAATGAGTACCTATCTGTGTTCCTCTACATGCATTTTGTTAGTTGGTAAATTGTGGGATCTGTATCCAAACTGGCAGCTACCCTTCCACTGTCAGAGAAAACACTAACTTACTCAGTTAGAGCTATTATCGACTTTAATAGACTAGAACTCGATTGAAGATCTCTTGACTCCCATAACTTAAGACTCTATGAGACAGTACATCAGTTTATTCTTTAATTGGAATCTATGATTTTGGAATAGTGTAGCTGGAAATTTGGGGTGGTTTTGGGGACTCCTCAATTTACAGACTTATCATAAGTTCCATTTCAGTTTAGCATTTACCGATGTGAATTTTTACATTCAGTTACTGTTGTTCCATTGCAGGCTATACAAGGATGCATCAAGGTTTCAGCTTCACTTTCGGTCAAAGACAATCGAGCATCATTGTCTCTGTTGAGTTGATTTTTACTTCACTGCATTGTCTTTCCCTCTGCGACTTGCAGCTGTAAGCCATTAGTCAGGAAACCTCCCACAATGTGGAATGATGGAGTTTGTGCTTGATTTGGACCATTGAAAGTAATGGAAATAACTGCATTGTTTTTGAATCTATCACTGTTTCCAGAGGCCTTCCCACAGGTCACCTGTGGCAGCTTTGCTGTAATTGATTTCTTCTAAATGGTTCTGCAGTCCTAGTTTACAACACACACAGGTTCATCCATGTTCACTATAGAAGTTGCAGCCAGCACACTCTGAACTACATGTGTATTCTGATACACCTGCACATAATATAATGCACATAGAGCCATGTGCATGCTTTCATTCCCAATGTTCTCCCAAATGAATCAACTTGTATTGAGATCCTTTACGTAAAATAAAGAATTTTTGACTGGAACATATAGTAGATGAGCTGACCATTTGGCAGAAAAGATGAGGAACCAAGAGAAAAGGAAGAATTTTGGTGGTCAGTTGAACACTGAATTTTAGAGAGACTTTTGAAGATGGGCAGGGAGGTAGCAAAGACAACTGTTATGGATGAGAACTCCAGAGGGGAGGATCAGCAATGAAAGTAACCAGTAGTAATTTGGTATCAGAGATATGGAAATGGTGGTTAGAGAGGATGACTTGTATGGTGCAGAGAGAGGCTCTGGAGGGATTTGATGCTTTGACTTGGGTATAAAGAGCCAGTAGTGCTGGGTAAGGATCAAGATGTGAACTTCTAAGAGTTGGGAGTTTAACTGGAGGCTTATGAGAATATTGGAAAAATCAGACCTTGAGATGATGACATTATGATTTAGGCTTTCAGCAGCATTGCATGCAGGATGGAATCATATTTCCAGGAAACATTCTTGGCAAAAGCCTGGAAATGGGACATGATCTTATCTCAAGGTCAAAAAGGCTGCCAATGTTGTTTAATCTAAACATTGATTCTGCAGGATCAATTATCAATCAAGGAGAAAGAGCTTGAAAGTTAGGTTAAATGGCTCCAATGTGAAACAAGCACCAGTGCAGGACTGATGGACCTAATGATGGAGTTTCTTGTGATCCACAGCAATTTCTTATAACTTATTGATCTGAAATGCAGCTCATTTTTTTACTATAGATTGTGCAAGTTTTGCAGTTTTGAATGTCACATGGGTGCAAACTGTGGAGCTTTGTGAGCAGCATAGATAGTTTAACTCCAGGTTCCCATTGGGTGCATTTATCCTCAGCTGCTAATTTAGGATTTTTCTAACATTGAGAAAAGCCCTTTTCAAACTCCCTAAAACAGCCCCATGAAATTCAACACTCAATTCAGACAACATCTGCGGAGATAAGCAGGGTTTAACATTTCAGGCCAATGACCTTTCATCAATCATAAAAATGGAAACCACACCAAACTGCCTGGGCTCATGTTTCTGTGGGTTCTTTGGATCACAAAGGGCCCAAGGCTATAGTTTGGTTTCTTCTACTTTAAAACCATTCTTTCTTTTTGAAGAAACCACTCGTGCAGTGCAGTGCATTTAGGGCAGTGTTGTTTAAATACTTGGATGTGAAAGAAATCTTAGCTTGTAATTACTGTGACCCAAATCGTTACATTGGTGTCGTTTTTTGAATGTTATTTCAGAGCATAGGGAATTGTGCATTCCTGCTGGCCTTCACTGTGTATTGAGGGGAGTGTGCATAAAAAAATTAATTGAACTGCATCCAACATAAATTAATTGTGCAGAGGCTGTTGGACTGTGTCACTATACAGTAGCGATTCAACAACCTCAGACTGGAGTCCTGAATTCATTTCATACACACCTTCATAATAATGTTTGATTCCCACCCGCCTTACCTGCTGCGTGCAGCAGAGTTCAATCGCACAGAAACAGGAGTGGCAGTGAGGACAATTTGGGGAGCAGAGCAGGATGATTCTCATTGGTGATTTTGAATATGCCTTGATCTGCCACTATGCTTATTGTTTTTGATGTAGGCTTGTACACATTTCAGCACTTGGACAAATGTTTTATGGGGAGGGAGGGGGTTTTTTTTTTCACAAATTTGTAACATCCTTTGATTTTATGATTTGATTGTTCGGAATTATCAAACCATTTACTACTCTAACTTATATTAATTTTGTTTACAGAAAAGCTGTACAACTCGACAGGCCCTGATTTAAGAAGATCACTTTTCTCTTTGAAACAGCTATTCCAGGTACCCATCTATTTGTTAGTATGTACATAGAAATTGGTAGCCTTTTAAATTGTTGTACTTTCTGTTGGACCCAGTCAGCCCATTCAGTGTTCATCGTCCATGTGAGCAAATAATTCTATTTATCCAAGTGGTTTCCTGATCTCTTTATCCTCATTTCCTTTTTTAATCATTCATGGGATGTGGATGATGCTAGCAAGGCCAACAATTTTGTTTGCCCAACCCTAATTACTCTTGAGTAGGTGTTGGTGAGCCACTGCATTTCATGTGATGTAACAGTGCTGTTAGGGAGGGAGTTCCAGGATTTTGAGGTAGCAATGATGGGGAACAGTGATTTATTTCCAAACCAGGATGGTGTGCGACTTGCAGGTGGTGGTATTCCCATGTGCCTGCTGTCCCTGTCCTTCTAGGTGGTAGATGTCACGTGTTTGGGAGGTGTTGTTGAAGAAGCCTTTGTGCAACTTCTAGATGCTACACACTGCAGACATGGTGTGCCAGTGGTGAAGGGAGTGCATGTTAAAGATGGTGGATGGGGTGCCAATCAAGTGGCCTGTTTATCCTGGATGGAGTTGAACTTTCAAGTGCTGTTGGAGCTGCATTCATCCAGCCAAGTGGAGAGTATTCCCTTGTAGATGGTGGAAAGGCTTTGGTGAGTTGGGAGGTGAGTTACTCACCACAGAGCCTCTGACCTGCTGTTACAGTAGTTATGTGGCTGGTCCAGTTAAGTTTCTGGTCAATGGTTACACCCAGGATGTTGATGATGGAGGGTCTGGTGATGGTAATACCATTGAATGTCAAAGGTAAATGAGTAGATTCTCTTTTGTTGGAGATGGTTATGTGGTGCAAATGTTAGTTGCCAGTTATCAGCCCAAGCCTGAATGTTGTCCAGGTCTTAACTGCAGGTGGGCACAGACTGTTCAAATTGAATTTGGAATGTTGATGTAGTTTCTTCCTTAGTCCCTGACTCTAGAATGAGTTGAAGAGCCTCACAACTCATTGCATAAAGAAATTTCTCCAGCTCTCTTGTTCTATATTTCTTGCATTTAATCTTCTATCTATGGCTCCCCATTCTAAATTCTTCAACTGTTAGAAGCAAATGCTTCTACTTCTCCCATCCTTTCATAATGCTAAGTACCTCAATCATATGGCTCCATAATCTGCATCGTTCAGATGAATTAAGCTCCAATTGTCCAATTTGTATTTGCACCTGGCAGGTAGTAGCCTAGTGAATCTGTGTTTCATATTCTCTTAAGCTTCAATATGCTTCCTCTAGTACTCTAACTGAGGCCGTATTAAAGTTTTCTGTTGACCCATCATTAGCTCTTGGCTTTTATATTCTAAACTTCTTGGAAAAAGCTGAGATTTGCATTAGCTTTTTTAATAACCTTCTCAACCTGAAGTCTGACTTTAAATTCCAATGGGTCTATACCCCGATATGACTTTGTTCTTTTACAGCACTGAGTATGTTTGAAGTCTTGTGGAAGCTTGCATCACACTTTTTATATATACACACACACACACACACACACACATATATATACACATATATATATACACACACATATATATACACATATACATACATATATACACATATACATATATATATACACATACATACATATATACACATACATACATACACATACATACACACATATATATATATATATTCACATCACAATTCTGTCACAGTTTTCTGATTTACTTAAATTTTCCAGGATCCAATTAAGCCTCACTGTCCACTTAATTCAGCGTGTCTAATCATATCTCTCTCAAACTTCCTGTGAGCAGCACCACAGGAGATTTTCTCATTTTTATAAAGTAAAGCCAAGACGAGAAGTCACATTCACACATGCAAGTGCTTTTAACTGCGGCTGTGACAGTGGTGGAGGCTGGGACCTAAGCTGTTGCGCAGAACATAAAGGGATTCATTAACTGGGAAATTGAACCAGCCCATAGTCTTAAATTGCACTAAATTAAAAAGAGAGAATTTAAGATTGACTTGTATATCCAACACATCCATATCCTAGTTTATTGGAGTGGGGTGGACTGAGCAGGGAGTGAAAAAGAGACTTGTGTATCTCAAACTGCCTCTCCATTTTATTATTTGTTATTATTCTGCTCTCTTTATTACTCAGTTGCGCTATTCTTTCCTTTGGAAGAATGTGAAGGAAATCAGGTGCTGTGGAATCGCTGGGGGAATGAAATCTTTATTTTGTTGTGCTGAGAAAGTAGAAATGTAACAAAAAAGTCGGACAAGGTCTCAGGAGAACTCCTCGTGATGAAGAGGAATTCCCCTGTGAGAACTTTGTGCAGTTTTGGCCTGCATTAAATGAAAAGAGGGACGAATTATCATTGACATCATCTACCCACTTCTGCCCAGCTGGCTGCTACAGCCCAGCAATGCGGTGCGGCATAGACAATGTAATCTTTAACAGCTGGACGTATGCAAAGATCCATCCTTTTTGGCAGAGTGTGCGCTGCACAATTTAAAACTAATTACCTAACACACTGTTACACAGCTCTTTGAATGGAACGAAATGTTCCATGCTCATCACAATCAAATCAGATTCAGTAAACTGCCTGGTGGGGCTCCCTTCTGGAGCTTCCTCCTATAACTGTATGTGATGGGGGGACTTGTTGCCCCCATCCAGTCATTATAGGTGAAATGAGTTTGGAATTTGTCTGAGAAATGATGCGTTCACTGAAACTGGGCCCAGAGCCACTCACCAAAGTCTGTCTCCAAGCTGATTCTACAGGTGCAGAATAAAACACTGCTATCACCTGTTACACAGGAATAGAGGAATACATGTCAAGCAGCTTAAATGAAGAAAACCATAGGTATGCAATAAGGCCAAGACATCATCCAGCCAATAGGACTATGCAGAAACAACCAGCTAGAGCAAAAACAAAAAGCTAAAAGCTACTGCGGATGCTGGAAATCCAAAACAAAAACAGAATTACCTGGAAAAACTCAGCAGATCTGGCAGCATCGGTGGAGAAGAAAACAGTTGACGTTTCGAGTCCTCACGACCCTTCGGCAGAACTGAAGTATAGTTAGGAGAGAGGTGAAATATAAGCTGGTCTAAGGTGAGTCACCAGGGATCATTCCCAAAGGAATCTTAAATATCCACTGGATGCCATGCAAGATGTACACTCTACACTGTCCATCATGAATGTAGCATTTAATAACACTAGAGCTAGAGCACAATTACAATAAAAAAGAAAACAAACATTCTCTTAATATCTGTTTAAAGCTCAACCCCTAAGATTTCACTTTAATTGTGAATGATGTGCCCAGGGACAGGGAAAGGGAGGGCAGGTACAAGGGCGTGGTGGGTGGATGCAGAGGAACACCAAGTCTCAACGACATTACTTTTACTCATGAATCTTGATACAAAAGCTCACACACAATTAAACCATACCCCTTCCTGCAATCCTTATATTGATTATATCTAGTCTTTGCATTTCATATTGCCCAATCATTTTTTATTAAAGTACTAAATCCTGTTGGTGTGCAAAGATGGTTGTACAAGTAAGTATGTATGTATGTTAAAAATACTTATTGCTAACGCTTTTGTTAAGTGCCTTGGTACATTTTACTATGTTAAAGGCATTATATAAATACAAGTTGTTGTTGTTGTAAAGTGACAATCAGGTAATCACTTCCCCACATTAAGTTCTTTCCTCCATTGTTAATGAATGATTAACTCACAATTAAGAAATGGTTATAGGTCTGCTTAGCTGCTATTCTACCTGACAATCCAACATAGTTTGTAAAATAAACAAAAATTGCTGGAAAAACTCAGCAGGTCTGACAGCATCTGTGGAGAGAAAGATAGAGTTAATGTTTCGAGTCCATATGACTCTTCTTCAGAACTAAAGAGAAGTAAAAATGTGGTGAAATATATACTGTTTAAGTGGGGTGGGACAGGTGAAGCTGGATAGAAGGCCAGCGATAGGTGGAGGCAAAGGAGAGATTGCGAAAGATGTCATAAACAAAAGGTCGAAGGGGTATTGATAGTGGTGATACTGGCTAAAGGAGGTGCTAATGGTGACATTAAGAGTAGAAAGCAGAATGAGCAAGTGACAGATGGCCCTAGTGGGGATGGGGTGGGGTGGGGGAGGGGACGGGACGGTGTGGGAGGAAAGATCGAAATAGACTAAAAGGTGGGGGTAAAACAATGAATGGAAATACATTTTAAAAATAATAATAATAGAAATAGGTGGGAAAAATATATATATATAAAATTTAAAAATAAATATTTAGAAAAAGGGGATCAAAAAGGGCTGAGGATGGAGGAGGGAGTTCATGATCTGAAGTTGTTGAACTCAATGTTAAGCCCGGAAGGCTATACAGTGCCTAATCGGAAGATGAGGTGCTGTTCCTCCAGTTTGCGTTGAGCTTCACTGGAACATTGCAGCTAGCCAAGGACGGACATGTGGGCATGAGAGCAGGGTGGAGTGTTGAAATAGCAAGCGACAGGAAGGTCTGGGTCATGCTTGCGGACAGAATGAAGGTGTTCTGCAAAGCGGTCACCCAGTCTGCATTTGGTCTCTCCAATGTAGAAGAGTCCACATTGGGAGCAGCGAATGCAGTAGACCAAATTAAGGGAAGTGCAAATGAAATGCTGCTTCACTTGAAAGGAGTATTTGGGCCCTTGGATGGTGAAGAGGGGGGAAGTAAAGGGGCAGGTGTTGCAGCTTATGTGATTGCATGGGAAGGTGCAGTGGGAGGGGGTTGAGGTGTAGGGGGTGATGGAGGAGTGAACCAGGGTGTCCCGGAGGGAACGGTCCCAACAGAATGCTGACGGGGGGTGAAGGGAAGATGTGTTTGGTGGTGGCATCATGCTGGAGTTGGCGGAGGGTGATCCTTTGAATGTGGAGGCTGGTGGGGTGAAAAGTGTGGACAAGCCTATCATGGCTCCGGGAGGGAGACGAAGGTGTGAGGGCAGAGGCGCGGGAGATGGGTCGGACACGGTTGAGGGCCTTGTCAACTACTGTGAGTGGGAAACCTTGGTTAAGGAAGAAGGAAGACATGTCAGAAGCATTGTTTTGGAAAGTGGCATCATCAGAACAGATGCGACGGAGGCGAAGGAACTGAGAGAATGGGATGGAGTCCTTACAGGAAGTAGAGTGTGAGGAGTTGTAGTTGAGGTAGCTGTGGGAGTCAGTAGGCTCGTAATGAATATTGGTGGACAGTCTTTCACCAGAAATACAGACAGAGAGGCCAAGGAAGGGATGGGAAGTGTCAGTGATGGACCATGTGAAAGTGATGGAGGGATGGAAATTGGAAGCAAAATAAATACGTTTTTCCAGGTCCAGACAAGAGCATGAAGTGGCACCGAAACAGCCATCGATGTACCGGAGAAAGAGTTGTGGGAGGGGGGCCTGAGTAGGACTGGAACAAGGAGTGTTCCACATACTCCATAAAGAGACAGGCATAACTGGGGCCCATACGGGCACCCATAGCCACACCTTTTATTTGGAGGAAGTGAGGCGAGTTTAAAGAGAAATTATTCAGTGAGAGAACAAGTTCAGTCAGACGGAGGAGACTAAGTACACTTTCTATACCAGATTCAACATTCAATTCATCCACTCTAAAACGTCCTCCTTCTCAGTCCTTTCTGTGTTTATTTATCAGTGTATTAATCCCATTGGTTATAGAGACACTGTTTGTCCCCTTGTTCATGAAGGCCCCAGTTGCCTTGTTGCTGTCGCTTTGCTATTATCAGATTATACTTCCAATACATCTTTGAATGAAAAATTATAAGCCTGAAGGGCACAGGAAGAAATTAGGAGGAAAGTATTTTGTAATCCAGAATATCATCTGTGTTTTGCGGTGTTCAGTATTCTGAAACAACTATATTGGTGGGTGTTTTAGAAGCTACAGTAAACACTGTATAATTGTTTCAAGGCATATTGGCTCCATTGGGTGTCAAGGGTCAGAAATGCTGAAAACCATAACGCAGAGCTTCAAAAGCCTGGAGAGCTGTGCCTTCCCAAGACCACTTTGGAAATAATGTTGATGGTGCTTCATTACCAGCTGCTACTTTTCAGCATAACTAATAATGACATTGCAACTATTGCCCAGACTTCTGAAGATTTGTGTGAAGTGCTAGCAAAGCTTATTCATCCCCATGATGCTGATGAGCTACATGCATGTGGCTGTCCTATGCGCTCGTGCATTGTACCCAGAAATCTCAGGATCTTCTGTAGACAGTGTCACCATTAGAGATCTTCTTACTTTTGCTTCATGATAGCTGATAACCACCAATACATTTTTTTCCATATTTGCTCATTTCAGAAAATCCATTCCTACCCTTAATTTCACTGCTCTGGCAGGTTTGTGTTAATTTAAATGTCTCAAATCCCTGGTTCTCAGAACATAGGCAGTTAAAACTCTTGCTATCTTAAACTAGAAATGCACAGAGTGCACTGTATGCTACAAGTATTCAGAAAATGTGCTGAAAAGAGGTTGGCTGATGGCCGGATTAAAGGCAAACACAGTGCACTTCGATTAATCTTCACAGTGACAATGAAATGGCATGGAAAAGAAGCTTCTGTGTAAGTAAAGGATCAATGGAGTTAACTAAAGTAGCTATTTTTTATTGGTGATTCAGAAAATAGTTACAAATTGGACAAAAGTCTGATTAATGAGTGTAGAGTACAATATTCAGGAAGATTAAATCCTGCTGTGCTGAGATTGAAGTACATATGGGGGCATAATAAGAACATATTGGCCAGAATTTATGGAGTGGTGCATCTCACAGTTTGCGTTGTTAGTTAGATTTCTTCCTGTGCCCTTCAGGCCTATAATTTTTCATTCAAAGATGTATTGGAAGTACAAACTGATAATAGCATAGCGACAGCATCAACGCATCTGGGACCTTCATGAACAAGGGGACAAACAGTGTCTCTATAACTAATGGGATTAATACATTGATAAATAATCAGAGAAAAGACTGAGAAGGAGGACGTTTTAGAGTGGATGAATTCAATGTTGAATCAGGGATAGAAAGGAAAGTTTGAAAGGGAAAGAAAGATTGGACTAAGAGAGACAGAAAGGAAAAGTTTTTTATTTAAATCTGCAACAACAATTCACTACCTGAAAAATGAGAAGCCACACTTTTAATTGTTTAATTTTGGGGCCAGACAGGTTCATCAGCAGTTATTAACAATGATTGTGTCTTTAAAAGAGTACTTAAAGCTGTTCATTACTAGACACAGTTTTCTGTGATGAGTTTAATGGGTATTTCAGCCAGGCAGAGGAGGGTGGTGATGGATGGGGGCTGTTTGGGCCCCCATTCAAGGGAGAAATGGAGGGCCCTTAGACTGTTTTGGCGGCTGATGGAGTTGTAGAGGAATTAGTCATCCATGCTGAACAGGAGAGAGGGCCTTGAAATTATTAAAGTGGGTGAAGGCTTCAGAAATGTTATGGATGTAGGTGGGAAAAGTCTGGACAAAGGGAGAAAAAAATAGAATTGAATAGGGGGGAAAATCAGTTCAGTGGAGCAAGAACACACTGAAATGATGCACCTACCAGAACAGTCCTGTTCACAGGTCTTGGGAAATAGGTAGAACCATTATGTTTGGGGTTTGGAATCTGAGATTGGAGGCCATGGAGGGAAAATGTCCAGAGGAGATTAAATTAGTTACAGTCTCAAAAACAGAATCACAGAATTATCACAGTATAGAAGGAGGCCATTCGGTCCATTGTGTCTGCACCGGCTCTCTGGGCATTTTAACTTAGTGCCAATCTCCTACCTTTTCCTCGTAATCCTGCACATTGTTTCTATGTACAATAATTCGATGTTTGGTGGTGGAGTCTTGGTTCCTTTGGAGGTAGGAGGAGATATCAGAGAGTTGGTGTTCAGCCTCCACCAGATAGAGGTGGATTTGCCTAACAACAAGAGCGCCACCCTTGTCAGCAGGTTTAATGACAGTGGTGGTGTTGGGGCTGATAAAACATTGCTGCAAGTTCAGAGTTAGTTTAAAATGAGTGAGGGCAGCAGAGAAATTATGATTGTTACCATACCAACAGTTCTGAATTTAAAAAATGTAAGGAGGGTAAGAGACCAGAGGGAGGGTCCAGGTGGAACGAGGATTTTGAAGACCAGAGAGAGGCTGCGCAGGGTGAAGACTCCTGACCAAAAAAGTGAGCGCAGAGGCGAGAGTGGCAGAAGAGTTTACATTCATGCCAAGCTTAAAATTTATTGAGGCGGTGGGTTGGTGGGGGCAGTGGGTGATAAATATGTTGAAGCTGAGACCTTTTACTGAGGGTTTTTAGTTATTGCATTTACACAGGCTGTCAAGTGAATCCTCTTGGTCTAAATGTCCCAAACGATCAGTAACTGTGCTTATTAGTCAGATTTCAGACAAGAATATTTTAATTTTCAGACTGAATTTTTCAATTGTACTTTTAAAGAATGGAAGATTAGTGAGCCAACCTGATTGGCTTACTCCAGCTGACACAATTTGCCAATTTTTAACCATGTTTATGTGTTTGGTGTAAATCGGTTCCTCAGGCTTATGGCTAGTAACTGAAAACTTCACACCCAGCATTTGTTGTGTGCTAATAGCTCTAATTTCTCTTCTGTCTTTTCATGATAGCCTGTGCATGGTGGGCCACAGTGTCATGGGTGCTGGCCGCTTCCTGCTACCTCACACAAGCGACCATTCATTATATGTGGGTCTAATCAGTGAGTCTTATTCCAGCAATGAGGGCATCATAATAATGGCTGAATTTGATCTTCAACACTTTTCCGCGCAGTCGGAAACACTAGTTATTGATTGGGAATTGGGAATTGTGGTTTATTTCCCCCTTCTGCAGCCACCCTTGCTGAGATCAGTTAACTCGGTGCACCAGGAATTGAACTTTGGACGTTCCTGTAAACCAGACAACATACCATTTCATCCTTCAGTTTCATATTGTGTGTTAAATTATTTTATTTCTCCATCTAATTTCCGCTTTTAACTTTTTTAAAAAAGGATGTTGCAGTGCGATAGTACAATATCTTTGGTTTGTGGAACTGATTCAATTTAAAAACAAAAAGATTTAACGTGGTATTTTTTCACCATGGTTCATCAGCATTGAAGCCAGATGCCCTGAGGCAGCCAGCTGTGACTGATTTACTTTTCATGTGTGCAGCTGGGCACACAGCCTTTCTCTGGGCAATTAAGAAGCTGAATAGAAATTGACTGTGAAACTACAGTTTAGAACAATGGAGAGCTAAACCCCGTTCCCCATCCCATTCCCTGGATTTAACTTACATATGTGTATAATACAGGTGAATTTACAGAATTCTTTGAGGTTTCTGTGCAGTCTGATTGTATGAAATTATTGCTTTGTGTTGTCTGCAGTGTACAGAATGCATGTGACTAGCAAGCTGCTCCCAAAGTCCAGAAAAGATCATAGCCTCCCTATTAGTTCCCCCAAATATTTCCTTTGTCAAATATTCATCCAACTCCCTTTTTGTAGCATCTGTTGGAATCCATTTCTTTCTTTCATTTGGGCAAGTGCCAACCTAACAAGTGTCTGTACTTTGTGAAGTTGTGAAGGGATAAGGCACTACACAGTACAAGTCTTATTAAGTGTTGTGCTAGCTGCCCAGGGGTAGTATATTTGTTTTGATATCAGGCACTGAGAGTTCAGACCTCTGCCCATCACTCTAAGGTGTAAGGCCTGAAATCTATCAAAGCTAAAGAAGCTTACACTAAAACAAAATCATACTATTGTCATCACTGTTGAGATGGTTACTGAGTGGTAGTGGCTTAAAACCAAATTCAATACCGTGTTCACTTGACTGAGAAAGATCTGTAAGGTGCAGAAGGGATGAGAAATAAAGCAAATGAGTTGTTTGAGCATTGTATTCAACACCTTTAAGAGATTACCCTCTGTAAAACTACAGGGCCCTTTGATTTGATCCATTGCTTATATTGATTTGCACCTTTTTTTAGCAGCAATTTTCTAAGTAAGTGTGCAGTGAATTGCCGGCTATTGTGTGTGTACATTATTTTATTGCCTGTATACATTTATTGACACCTTATGTATGAAGAAGCTTTGATACTTGAAGTGCTGTGCACGAAAGAACAGGCTTGCTTCTTTCCTCGAAGAAAATGGGAGCATTTCCTACAGAACCTGCTGGGAATTATCGGTTGGAATGACATTGACCAGCTGCAGTCTGATAATAAGAGGCGCTAACATTGCTTAGGAAGCAGGTAACCATGAGGCAGTCGCTGGACTTAGAATAAAGAAAAGAAAAACATCAAAGAGAATTCTTCCAGCTCTCTCTGCACCCCCCACCTCCCAGCCCTGATGCTGATTGCTCACTCAGACTGGGGTATAATTAAACTTGGGAGCATTATTAGAATGCCATTTTTCGTGCATGTGTTTTGTCAGCAGTGATTGTCCACATGGTGTTTAACCATCTGAGCCAATCCTGTTCTTGATAGACAACCACATACTTTCATTTCATGTCATGTGACAATCCCTGCCCCTGCACAGGGATGTCTAAACCGTTGGCAGCACCCTAACTGCCTCCTCCACCCTGCCCCCAATCCAGCACAGACTTTAATTCGAGCACCTTTATGCCTCAGCTTCAGAAGACGGTACACTGATCGAGTGGACCCTAAGAAGCTGAAAGGTTCCATATTCCCTCTTTCCTAAAGAAATTAGGTCTCTTCAGTCTTGCCTTCTACGGCACATTTCGACAGTCTCTCCTCGTCACCCTCCCCTTTTCCTCCTCGGCTTCTCTCCCCTTCTCTTCTCTGCCCTTCTCTTCTTTCCCCTTTCCTGTTGGTCACTCTCTTACCTTCTCTTTCTGCACACTGAGGGCAAAATTCATTTGCATAGTGCTGTAGACCGCTGCTGCGCAGCCCACACAGAATTGTCCAATGATACCAGTGAAGAATGCTACACAGGTAGTTTGAAGTGGAGCTAAGCAAATGAATTTTACCCCTTTTGTCTATCCTCTTCTTCCATCTTAGTTTCTCCCTTTTATTCCCTGCACTCCTTCCTTCTCCCACTCCTCCGTAGCTTTCTCCCCTTAGCTTGTCCCAGTTCTTGTACTTTCAGCTGTGCCCAGGTCAAGGTCCTGGTTACCTGATCCAACTTGCTGCCTACTTAGAAAACAAAGCAGGGAGGAAATGACTGAGTGCCTCCTTCCCAGGACACTTCAGACAGCTGTAAACACTGTATCAGGTTTTTGTTTACTCTGTGTACATGGAGCAATTCTATCATTATATTTGTACAGTGCAATATTCAGCTTGCCAACTTGAATTTGTTCCAAATTAATCAGACAAATTTTGTCACCTCATTCCTATTTGGATTGGCGATGGTCAATTTGATATAGTGTGGGTGTGGAGACTTTCACTATCAGGAATAGGAATGCTGTGATGATGTAACATATAGTCATCTCCATGTCAAAGAGAGATGATGCTTAATGCAGTTTTGAGAAATTCACCTTCTCAACCAGTTTAACAACTATTTCTCCAGTGCATGTCTGGTATTCAGACAAGATGCTAACATGGGACCTTGCCTTATCCCTTCAGGGACAAAAAAAGTTTGTATATGACATTTTGAGCAAGAGCAAGGAGATTCTTTCGTTCAACATTTTTGTCTCAACCAACATCAAAAAATAAATTATCAAGTTATTTATCATATTGCTGGTTGCAGTGCCGAGTGCAAATTAGCTGTTAACATTATTACAGTGACTATACCTCATGGACGGTGATGTGCTTTGGGACATACTGGGGTTGTGAAAAATCCTGTATTAGTGAAAGTTCTTCCTTTTCTTAAGGAGAAAACTGTGGATGCAAGCATGACCCCAAGCTTCTGATGGCCTGTCATTTTAAATCTCCACCTTGCTCTCAGGCTGACATCTCTGTCCTTGGTCTGCTGCACTGTTCCAATGAAGCTCAACGTAAACTTAAGGAACAGCACCTCACCTTTCATTGAGGCACTTTGCAGCCTTCTGGACTCATTGAGTTCAATAATTTCAGGCCATAAACGCCATCCCATTTTGTTTAATTTTCTTTGCATGTTTTTCTCTTATTTTCACTTTCAGACAGTAGCACGCCTCCTCTAACACATCTTCTTTTGTTTCTTTTCTTGTCCCCTCGCCATTTTCTTTGACCCTATAGGACTAACTCTTCTGTCATTCAAACTTTCCTGTCATCCATCCTGTCACAGGCCTTCCTTTTGTCCATGTCCCACCCACCCCTTGCTCAAAATCTCTTCCAAATCCCTGTTCTGATGAAAGGTCACAATTTTTCCCTCCACAGATGCTGCCCGACTTTCTGAGTAATTCCAGCATTCTCTGTATTTTACTTATTTCTTTCCCTGTGTAATCATAAATATCTGCATAAAAGCAACGGGTTCAACATTTATCTGGCATTCATTTGGGCCTGCTGCCACCGCTTCCTGTTTGTTGAATTTCAGGAAAGGCAGAATAACATGTTCAGAAAGTGTTTTGACCCTTTATTTTGCAATTGCAGGCTGGAGCATATGGAGCTCATTAATTTGATCATGTAATAAAGCTTGTATTTACTGTAAATGAAGGCCATTATATACTCATGTCCTGGATAATTCCTCCGTCAGTTTTGTTTTATGTTCTTCTCCTCCTTTAGCAACCCCATGAACACTGTTATCCAGCCCAGTTTTCTAACCAAAAGGAAAAGCAGGTAACTTATTCGCAAGTTGCCAGCTTCTGCCAGGAGATGCATAGCTCAGGCTGATTAAATTAAAATCTCCAGCATTTCCTATCAGTATCTAGAAACAGATAAGTTAAGGTTTTAAGTTCAGACCCTTCACCAGAACTGTTCTTCAATTTGACTTCAAGTTTGTCTGCCGTCTCCCAAGGAACGGACCTCAGCTCCACTCAGCGCCACTCCCAAATGTCCTGGCTGTCAGCGGGAGGTGTGCGTTGGTATTTCATAGCTGAATGCTTGGCTTCTCTCATCATGCATGAGTGCTCGTGCACCATTGAACAACTCGCAGCATATTACGCTGTGGACCATCAGTCTATCCATGATACAATGATCTAGGGTGGTGATGAAAAACGGGCAGTACCTGATTGACTGCCTGTTCTAAGCAGCACTTCATTCCATTAACTACAATGGAGCTGAATATTGGCACTACCTATAATAGGTCAATCCCACACCACTTATTTTGCGCCACTGCCTGAGACAAATTTATAGCCTGTTATATTAATGCATCCAGTGTATTAGTCAACCTACAGTACTATATGTTAGTGTAGAGTCAGTTTATAAATGGTGCATCACATCAATACACCATAAATCTACCTAAGGCACAGGCAGTCCATACATGGTGTGGATTGAACAAGATAGTTTTTTTTCATATAACATTTTGGAATATTAACTGATTTTTGTTTTTGCTTCAGTAAATGCAAAAGAATAACATTTTCACTAAATATGAAGCAGTGGTAGCAAATAGAATAATAAATAGCAGATAAACATATTTTAATTCTATTTCTGAAATGTTCAATTAAAGTTACAAATTAACTTATTCCTGATTAATTCTAAAAGCAATTAAGTCTTTGAGAAATCATTTTTGAGAGATCTATTCACAAGATATTTTTATGTGTATATATATATTTATACACACAGACACATTAACGTGTATATATGCGCGTGCTTCTCATTCTAGTCTTTCAGCCGGAGCCAGGCTGGGTTTCTTTTAAAGTTGGCCTCTGCTGTGGATTCCAGCTCTTTGATGGACAAAATTGGTATAGATCATATTGTAATTTGGAAATCTGACTCCGGGTACTTCCCACATGCAAAATAAAAACAAACTTGAAAATGGGAAAAATGAATCACTTTTCAAACATGAATTTTGACAAGTTGGATGTTTCTGAACTTTAAGGCATGGAATTACTTTGCCTATCTTTGTGAATTAAAATGGAGATGGGAAGTGAATGGCTCTTTTATGTACTTTTTGGTATTAACTGCCTTGTTTCTGCAGTTTTATTGGAAGGTATTTTTGAGTTGCTATGCTCCCTCTAAGTCCTTCACCTCTCGTATATTATTTCCTAATCTAGAAGGTGGAATGCAGTCTGTTCCTTTCCCTGGCTTTTAGCAGAGCTACATTTCAGCAGGTTATTGTGAGCTGTGACTAATCCAATGATTCCATTCCTCACTCATTATAGGGAAGTGAATGACAGTCAGTTCCTCTCCTCCCCTCCTCCAGCCTTCTGTGGTGAAGCTACTTGTTAAACTGTGGTTCAACTTACATTTTCTAAAACATACAGTATTTTTATTCCTGTGTGAAGACATTTCGCTTATAGTTTTGGATTATTAACAAATCGCAAATCTTGTGAATAATAGATTTTTTTTACATGAGATCCAAATGTCAGCTCACCCCATGTCCTGAAGTGTGCAGGAAAACCTCTAGTTAATGGTATACATAGTGAGATGTCCCACTTTAACAATGTCCAGCCCGGTAAACTGTTAGAACATAACAGTGTTCAGTGGGTACAGGGAACCAGATTCCAGCTGACCTGAGTAGAGAGAATAAGTACAAGAGTAGGCCCAAACATTGCCCCAGGTACATTATCTATGCCATAGTTTTGATTAAATATATCAATGGTCAGATGCCATTGTTGCATTGGAATCTGTTTGCATTCAGCAGATGTAATACCCATTCCAGTAATTATAGGAACTTTAAAACTATTAAGATTGGAGCTGTATTTCTGTTGAAGAAACAAAACATGATCAAATAAATAGAAGTGACTAAAGTATTGCAGGAAGTGAGCCTCCTCAAAGACTCATTTTTAAACTTGTGGGTTAAAAAAATGGGTAGTAATTCACAATGTATTTAAAAGAAACAAACTAATTATTGCATTCCCAGTTATGCCCCACGTGGAAAAATGATGTTTTGAGGAAATCAGGCTTCAATTCCTTGTGGAAGATGAATTTGGAGTGCCATCTAGTGATAATATTCTGTTTGTACAATACTGGGAACCTGAATATATACATACATCAAATATACGTTTACCACTTTGCATAAGCTTCTTTTGCTGAAATATTTGCTGCAACTGAAGTAAATGCAAATTTAAATCCATGATTCTAGTAAAACTTACTTACCAATTCATGTTTTTGATTTGCACCAATTTTTGAACCATTTAAAACATTATATCCATGTAATATTAATGTACTTTAAGGATGTATCATAAATTGTTGCGCTATTGATGTTCAAAAAATGTGTATGACGTCTTGCTAAGGGTCCTTCTACAGCACCTCTGAAACCTGTAACCCCTGCCACCTAGGAGAACAAGGGCAGCAGGTACATGGGAACACCACCACCTGCAAGTTCCCCTCAAAGTCACTCACCATCTTGCCCTGGAAATATATCCCTTCACTGTCGCTGGGTCAAAATCCTAGAACTCCCTCCCTAACAGCACTGTGGGTGTACCTACACCACACGGACTGGAGCGGTTCAAGAAGGTAGCTCACCACCACCTTCTCGAAAGAAATTAGCGATGTGCAATAAATGTTGGCCCTACCAGTGACATCTACATCCTGTGAACGAATAAGAAAAAAAACAAATTAGGTTGCAGGGTTTGAGTACATTGTCCACACTGACACTCGGCATGGTACAAAGAGAGTGCTGCATTGTCTGAAGTGCTGTGCTACAATTAGGACATTAAACTCATGCCAATCTGCCTGTATATGTGCGCATAAAATATTCTGACACTATTCGAAGAAGAGCAGCAAGTTCTCCCATTCTCCTGTCCAATGTCCCTCCCTCCACCAGTGTCACCAAAGATTGACTATCTGGCCATTTCATCGTGCTGCTGCATGTAAGATATTGGGGTGTACAAAATGGCTGCTGTGTATACCTGTGCATCAATTACTGCACTTTAAAGTAATTAATTGGGCAGAATTTTCAGGTCGGCGGACAGGCGTGAT
This sequence comes from Cetorhinus maximus, assembly GCF_964194155.1. Classification (NCBI taxonomy): domain Eukaryota; kingdom Metazoa; phylum Chordata; class Chondrichthyes; order Lamniformes; family Cetorhinidae; genus Cetorhinus; species Cetorhinus maximus. The sequence continues at coordinate 97,864,880 of NC_135884.1, forward strand.
TGGTGGACCCGGGACCAGCTGGGAAACGGGCTGCTCCCCGCGATCAGCCCGCAACCGCAATTTCATGCTGGTGGGCAAATTAAGGCCTGCCCAATATAAAACACGGCTCCCCAATGGTCGGGAAGGGGCGGGCGGGGACAGGTGCCTGTCGGCCGGCGGGTCCAATGGCGACCCAGCAGTCGGTTTAAAAATGGTGCAGGCAACCCCTTGAAGGCTGCCAGGGAAGGAAGTTTCCTCTGCGTTGTCAATATTCAAGTTATGGAGTCGATTACGACTGGACACGGCAGGTAGGAGGGCAGGTCGGATAGACACCTGACCCACTGCTTTTCAGATGAGTGCCTCACGGTCCTCCTGAAGGAGGTGGCTGACAGAAGGGACACCCTTGTCCCCACAGATGGGAGGAGAAGGTCACCGCACCTCGCAAAGAGGGCATGGGAGGAGGTTGCAGTGCTGGTTAGCAGCCATGATGTGTTGTGGCGCACATGGGTGTATTGCTGGAAGAAGTTCAATGACATGCTGTGCTCAGGAAGGGTGAATACCATGTTGGCATGGGTCAGTGTGCAGAAGCATTAAGGTGTGGCCGTTCCCTCTGTGGACCTCAGGGATGCTGGAGCCTGAGTACCAACTGTCAACGACGCCGGAGCTGGCCAAGGGGGTGAGCCCTGGCTCCTTAGACTGAGTGCCTTGCGGCTCAAGGGCCACAACTAGGATGTGTCCTACGAGGTGCTCCTCAGCTGGGTTTGGCCAGGCTGCAATGGTGCTGCAGGTAGAGAATGGACTAATCAATGCTCCTCTGTCCTTTCAGGAGAAGACGAGCCATAACCAATCAGAGAGGTCAAGTACTGGCGGAGGCCTGCCCAATCTGCTGCTGCTCAGCAGGTTCGAGCAGGATGCCCTGGAGTTCGAGAGCTGGCACGCTCCACGTGCAACCAAGCGTGGAGAGGCAGGGGTGCCAGGCAAAGGTAAAAGTACAGTGCACAGAGCTGAGAATTTCAGACTGTGCAACCATTCTAGTGCAGTCTCCTCATTGATGGAAGCCTCAAACCTGGAGTCCCCACTGATCATTGAAAGATGATGGCACCATGATGCAGATCTCCATTATTTCACCAGGGTGTCTGGCATGCACAGTAACAGTGTGATGACTTTAACTAACGACATGTTCTTCTTCTCCCTTAGCTTCGTCAGCAGACGTTCGATCTCCGGACCCTGAAGGGCCACCCCTGATGCCGGAGGACCACCGGGCTTCATTTGCACCTGCGACACACCCACTCTCTGAACCAGGCACCAGTGCAGATACCAGCATCTTGGTGGGCATTAGATCAGCGGCCAAAATGTCGGTGCAGATTAGTGAGGGCACTCCATACTCACTTGAGGTGCAGGCGGAGGCAGAGAGTGCCCAGGGTGCTGGCAGTCAAAGGGCTGCTGGGGACCAGGATGATACTGGGTCGAAGGCAGATGATGAGCCCCTGGAGTCGTCCATTAGGCAGCAGATGCTGGATGTCCAGTGGGGTGTGCGGGAGGGTCTGGCGGAGATCCATGAGGGTCTGCGTGCCATGGTCTCTGTTGTGGAGAAGCATGAGCACTATGTTGACCCTCATGACCAAGCGCACTGCCTCCTCCATTGAGAGAGCGGCGACTCTCATGGAAAGGCAGCTCCAGGGACAGAATCAGGGCCTAGGGATGCGCTCAGACCTGCAAGCCCTCATACAGGCAATGACCTCAGGTGGTCAGTGCCAGTGTGGGAGATGGATGAGGCACCCAGTATCCCAGCTAGGTCCCTGTCCATCAATGATGAGCAGGGAGGTCCCGAGCGACCTCATGTTGGCGCATGAGCTGCTTGTCATCTCTGTGGGCTTCTCTCAGGGCGCTCTGGATGATGGTGGCCGCAGGTCCTCCACCCCTCTGCCAGTGACTGTGGTATCTGATAAGGCTGTGATGACTGGGGAGATACTAGCTGTGGCACTGGCTGCTCCCTCCCAGGCGGGGCCAGCACAGGCTTCACTGGCCAGAGGACGACCACCAAGGCCAACAAGACAGCAGGGTCAGCAGGCTGCCTCCAATGCCGGTGCAAATGAGGTGGGTGGGGTGGGGCAGGGGGGTGCAGGGCACCACGACGCACCTGCAAACGTAAGTTAAAGGCACCATAAGCACACGAGGGACGGTTCATGGGTGGTTTTCTGCCCATTTATGTTTGGTTTATATGTCTGCTGGTGTGGACATCAACACCAGTAATGGTAATGTCATTATGCGTTCAGTGTGACAATAACATTAAATTTGCTTTGGTTCTGATGGCCTGAGCATGCATCACCTTTTTTCTTTCTGGTGCAGGGTACGCCAGTAGGTGATGCTGGACATGAGTGGCTGGATACTTTATTACACAGGCATTGAGTGGACTTTGGGTGCAAATGAAAGGGTCATTTCAGATGTCCGGGATGGAGGTGGCAGCCCTGGCAGATCTTTGGCAGCCTAGCTGAAGGAGCATTAGATCAAGGCGTCTCTGGTGTCTCTGCCTCCCTGGAGGTTACCGATGTCTGCCTCCACGCCCTCAGTATTCTCCTCACCATGCTCCTCTTCTGACTCACTGCTGGACTCATCATCTGTGACCTGTGCAGCTGTGCCAAGATCTTCTTCCTGCATGGGGTCTCCCCTTACCAGTGCCAGATTGTGGAGAGCACAGCATGCGACCACCATCAGTGACACCCTCTCTGGGGATATTGTAGCGCTCCCCCTGAATGGTCCAGGCATCGGAAGTGCATCTTGAGAAGACCCAAGGTCGTCCCTACCACCGCACTTGTGGAGGCATGACTCGTCTTGTAATGCTGCTCTGCCTCTGTTCTTGGGTGACGGAGAGGTGTCATGAGCCACCTCTTAGCGCTTGTCACCCAGCAGCCATCCATCCAGTCGGGCTGGAGCATTGAAGAGCTTCAGCACCTGGGAGTGTCTCAGGATGTAAGCATCGTGGGAGCTGCCTGGGTACCTTGCACAGACTTGCAGAATCTGCATCCTGTGGTCTCACACTATCTGCACATTCATGGAGTGGAAACCCTTCCTGCTGACGAAGGCACCCAGCTGACCCGCTGCCGCTTTGATGGCCACGTGTGCAGTCGATTGCACCCTGGCGCAGGGGAACCCATCAATCGCTGCAAAGCCTCTGGCTCGCTCAGCCTGGCTGGCCTTGGCCGTACGGTAAAGAATAAATGTCAGTACCCACCTGAACAGAGCTTCTGTCACCAGCTTGGCGCAACTGTGGATAGCTGATTGGGAAACTCCACACAGATCCCCCACTGAGCCCTTGAAAGAGCCGGAGGCATAGAAGTTGAGGGCCGCTGTGTCCTTCAGAGCCACTGGCATGGGGTGTCCACCCACACAGTGGGAGGTGATTTCAGGCCCAATCATTTGACAAATGGAGATCACGGTCTCCGTGGAGAGGCAGAGCCACCTTTGGCATTGCACCTGAGACATATTGAGGTAGCTGCATCGCCGCCTGTAAACCCTGGCAGCAGGATAGTGGTGTCTTCTGCGACCCCTTCCGCCTTGGACTTCCTGCTGGCCCTCCGCCACTTGTGCCTGCATCTCTCCTCCCCGGAAGCTGCATTGGGACATCTGGCCTCCTCTCCCTTCTACCCCATTCTTCCTCCTCCAGAGGAGATGCACCCAGCGGAGTCCACAGTCCCCATTACCAGGTTAACAGTAAGCTGTCTGATACCTAGAAGGGTCCATACGGTCTGAATCCTCTGGGGGCCTTGTAGACACCAATAAATCCTGAAATGAAGCCTGGAAATGCTAAGAATGAAGCTCAGAACTGCGATGAAGCTGCCAAGTACCAATAAGCACAGCAGCAAACTATCTTCAAAACCCATCACTGCACACACTGACAATGCTGCTGACCCTTTTTATCCCGCCCTTGGATGAGGTTTAGCAAATTGTCAGCTGCCCGTCTGTCTGTTTTGCCCGTGCGATGAGGGCAGTGTAAAATCCAGCTTAAATCCCTTTTTAATGGCTATAACTGGTCTTGTAATTGATGGCGGGCGCGGCTCTGACTCTTGTGTGCACCCGCCAACCGAAATATCGTGAGAGTGTACGATAACGTCAAGGTGCTTGCCTAACGTCATCACGTGCTATTTTATGCTCGAGCGGATCGGGCGAGCGCCCACCTGCTCAGCAAAAAGTTCTGCCCATTGTGTGTGAAACGGTTTTGAGTCATTTCCGAGAAATTAGGTGAAATGTCATATCAATGAAAATCACTTTTTTTTTCTTTTAGTTTACACCTTTCAATTCCTTCTCTCTAAGTAAGCAAGAGGTGGCCTTATGACACAGTGGGTAGCGTCCCTACCTCTGAGCCAGAAGCTCTGGGTTCGAGTCCCACCCCAGGACTTGATGGCCATGGAAGGTGCGTTCGTAATGCAGCCAAACAGATTGAGTATCAACCTGAAAAGCCTTCCAACACAAGCCAATGGCAGGCGGTAAGAGCAGGAGAGATTCCTGGTCAACCATGTGATGGAAAGAAAATTGGAGCCTCTACCATCACTAACCATAGCTCCAGACTACAACATGCAAGTTAGAAGTGCGTGTTGCCACAGCAACTCAGACTCCAAGTAAACGGTTACATACCAAGTGAGATGTGCATAATTTCACAAATTGTGTGTTTAACTGCATGTATGTACAGTCTTAACTGTTGCAAATGACTGTAGATATAATTGTAGCTTTATTTGTAAACCCTGCCCTGCTTCTCTTTCTGTCCCCTGAGTTCTGCTGTTATATAGTTTCAATGACTTTGATCTATTTTTGAAACCAGGATGCCAGCCCACACAGCTGAAACCTCAGTCCCTCTCCTGACTGATGTTTTGATCAATATGGTATCTGAACCGCCGGAGTTTCTATTTCCCATGGCAATGAAGCCTTGAAGTGGAGCTCTGTTCAGCTGCTAGAAATAAACTGTACTGACAGCCAACAGCCTATGTTATTCAGTTCCCCTTTCTCCCTACCCCACTAAAATACTTCAATCAACAAGGATAAGACCAGAAATTTGTTGGTACACATATCAGGAGAGGATTGACAGACTGGATCTCTCTCGCTTGAAAAAAGGTTGAGGGTGACCTAATCGAGGTCTTTAATATTATGAAAGAATTTGATAGAGTGGCTAGAGAGAACGTTTCCCCTTTTGGTCAAGAGCATAATTAGAGGCCATCAATATAAGATGGTCATCAAGAAATCCAACAGGGAATTCAGAAGAAACCTCTTTACCCAAGAAGTAATAAGAATATGGAACTCGTTACCACAGGGACTGGTTGAAGCGAATAGTATTGTTGCATTGAAGGCGAAGCTAGATAAGCCAATGAGGGAGAAGGGAATAGATGGTTACTATGATAGATTGAGATGAGAAAAGATGGGAGGAGGCTCGAATTGAGCATAAACACCGGCATGAACTGGTTGGGCCAAGTGGCCAGTTTCTGTGCCATATATCCTATGTCTCTTCTCTTTTTCTCGTTGAGGTGCTGACTGTTGCTGAACTACAATTCCAAAGGTGCCAACAGTCCCTGGATACATTACCCAATGGACTATTCCCCATTAATAAAAACAGAAAATGCAGGAAATACTCAACAGATCTGGCAGCATTTGTGGAGAGAGAAACAATGTTAACGTTTCAAGTTGAAGACCTTTAACTCGAACCATTCTCCATGTCTGATAGTGAGTTTTGACAGGCTACTCAACTGTACAAGGCCTCACTGTTGGGTTGGATCCTGTCATTTTTGTGGATGTTTTCCAACATCCTCTCTCTGAAAGGAGACACTGGATAGCACTTGCTTTTAGTTTTTTTTCCTTTGCAAAATCAAAGCCTGAAAATTTTCTTGCATTTTTTAATATGGAAACTAATCCTGCAAATGATTTTAAAGCTAATTTAATAATTTTGCAACTGTTGTAAGTTATTGCCCGCCATATCTTGCTTTAACTTTGATAGATCTCTACCACCAGCACAGATGAACTGCTTTGTCTTTTACTTCATTTATTTATTTTGCTCTGATTCCCTCTCCCAATCATGTCTGTCCAGTTGGTAACCTTGATCCCAGGCATCCTCCTGTACCATTGCACAGTCAGCCCATCTGTATTAGCTGCTAGTGTGATTCATCGTATGAATTTATCTTCCTACATTATTTCTAATAACAGTGACTGGACTTCATTTTGTTACAAAATGCTGTGGGAGGTCGTGAGAGGTGCTACATATATACAAGTTCATCCCATCCCACCCCATCCCTTTCCTTTCTTTTCAGATTCTGGCCTTTGCTGAGAAATTAAGCAAAGCAAGTTGAACTCTCCCATACGAGTGATGAGCCCCTGTCGAACCACTCTATGAATAATGGGGCTGTAATTCATGCTCTGCACTGTGCTGCCTTATACCCATCTTATGCCAGTTCTTTTTGTGCACTCTTCTGGTTGTGGTGGGAGTTTGTGTATAGCTTCTGTAAACTGATCCTAAAAACTGTTGTCCCATCACTGTCAGACTAATTGTGACTGCTACAAATGCATTGTTAGTCACTCCATGCCAATGTGTATCTTCTTTTGTAGGATGACAAAGATCTGGTGCCTGAGTTTGTAAATGCCGAAGGATTGACATGTCTAATCAAAGTGGGAGCAGAAGCTGACCAGAACTATCAGAACTACATCCTGAGAGGTTAGTTAGTACTCTGCCTCTACCTCTATACAGCTAAGAGGGCTGCTCATTTACATTATTGCTCCAGGATCATTTTGCTCTAAGATCACTTTTATTTTTAAGAAAATGGATTTAGTAAACACAAATTGCGATTCAGATAAAATTTTGGTTCTCCTTAATATTTGCTATCTATGCCTGTTTAGGAATATGCAGCACTATTATTTAACCTGTCCTGTAAATGGTATTGTAACCCCAACAATTTGTGATCCCAGTTCAATGTCTCTGGTGGCAATTGTCCCACTGATCTTGACCCTGATGGTGGTCTTTTAAATAGCTCCCCTCCCACTTGTTTTGGTTACAATGCTGGTTGAAGACTTGAAATTTTGGTATAATGTATATTCATGTTTCAGCTCCAGAACAAGATATATGAGGAGCAAATGTCAGAGACAAATACTAGAGTGCCTGGTCTCCAAATACATTGAGGTGAAAAAAACGAAATCTTGACAATCATGATGTGAGCAAAATAAAATAAAACAAGACATCCAGTGCTGCTCTAAATATCTCCAAAAAATAAATTCACAAACACCCGTCACATGAAATCCAACAAAGCCTAGCCTTCCAATTTAAGCTCAGAGTTGCAGCCAGCAAGTAAATCTGAGCATTTGGAGGCAGCTTATTGGTTGTAACAGCACTCGGGGAACAGGTTGTGTGACTTATGGGGTAAATGTTGCAATTGCATCAAAAGGACCCTTTTAGCAGCCTACCTCTATCCCATAACCATTCAGTGCTCCTATTCAGTGAGTATAACAGCTCCTAATTTGGTCTCACCAGATTTTGTAGTTGGAGATTATGCTAGCAGGACTTCCGTATTGGTTCCAAAGAGACGAGTTCACTTTGCAGCTTTATAGTTTGCAAGTAGGAGCTAACTTGTTTATTTGCTTTTTCTTCTTTGGTTTTCCAATTTTACTCGGATCATGATTGTCAAGATTCAGTTTTTTTTCACCTCAATGTATTTGGAGACCAGGTGGCAGAGCTACGGATAGAAACTCACTCTAGTATACGTCTCTGACGTTTGCTACTCATATTCATGTATCGGGGTCACAGGCTATGGGCCGCTGCTGTACTTGCAATCCAGCAACATTTATAGTAGGGTTAGATCAATCTGAACTTTGTGTGTCATTGGATTCTGCAGAAATGAGATGACAATGTTTAGATTGGGAACAGGCAATGGGCCCACCAAATGTGAGCTTTCTCGTCAATAAACCTTGTATCCCGATCACTATCCCCTTTCCACGTGTAATTGATTCTTGTTCTCATGTACAGTGCCCACCACAATGTCAATCCGCCCTTCACCAGTAAACAGTGTTGTCAGCTGGCCTGCACCCTTAGCATTAATCTGCTTTTTTATTTTTCAGGACATTTTGACCATTGTGTTTTGCCAACACTTTTTGTTTTAATTTTAAGACATACACTTGCAGGTTTTCATTGTATTTTTAAAAAATTTGACCATTTGCTTGCCTTTTTCTTTGAGTGGGCTGTTTGCATGTTCTTTTTTAAAACTTCTTCTAATTGATTGACTGGGGTGACCTTTAATATGATGGCTTTTGTTCTAGGCTGCAAGTCATTTAACCCTTGAACTTCATCTCTGTCCTTGGAGTTTCCCCTACCTTTTCCCACTCTGCTTAATTCTATTGCTCTGTTGTACTCTGGGTGGGGTAACTTCAATGTCCATCACCTAGAGTGGCTCAGTAGCACCAATACAGATTGAGCTGGCTGAGTCCTAAAGGACATAGCTGCTAGACTGGGTCTGCAACAGGTGGTGAGGAAACCAACAAGAGGGAAAAATCTACTAGACCTTGTCCTCACCAACCTACGTCCCACAGATGCATCTGTCCATGAAAGTGTTGGTAGGAGTGACCATCTCACCGTCCCAACTTCACATTGAGGATACTCTCCAACATGTTGTGTGGCACTACCACCGTGCTAAATGGGATAGATTTGGAACAGATCTAGCAACTCAAAACTGGGCATCGATGAGGTGCTGTGGGCCATCAGCAGCAGATTTGCACATAACCACAATCTGTAGCTTCATGGCCTGGCATATCCCCCACTCTACCATTACTATCTAGCTGGGTGATCAACCCTGTTTCAATGAAGAGTGCAGGAGGGCATGCCAGGAGCAGCACCAGGCATACCTAAAAATGAGGTGTCAACCTGGTGAAGCTACAACACAGGACTATCTGCATGCCAAACAGCGGAAGCAGCAAGTGATAGAGCTAAGCGATCCCACAACCAAAGGATCAGATCTAAGCTCTGCAGTCCTGCCGCATCCAGTTGTGAATGGTGTAAACAACTAACTGGAGGAGGAGGCACCACAAATATCTCTATCCTCGATGATGCGGGAGCCCAGCACATAAGTGAAAAAGACAGGGCTGCAGCATTTGCAGCCTCCTTCAGCCAGAAATGCCGAGTGGATGGTCCAACTCGACCTCCTCCTGAGGTCCCCAGCATCACGGATACCAGTTTTTAGCCAGTTCAATTCACTCCACGTGACATCAAAAAATGACTGAAGGCACTGGATACTGCAAAGGCTATTGGCCCTAAGAATATTCCGGCAATAGTACTGAAGACTTGTGCTCCAGAACTAGCCGTGCCCCTAGCTAAGTTGTTCCAGTACAGCTACAACACTGGCATCTACCCAGCTATGTGGAAAATTGTCCAGGTGTGTTCTGGAAAAAGCAGGACAAATCCAAACCACCCCATCAGCCTATTCTCGATCATCAGCAAAGTGATGCAAGATATCGTTGACAGTGCTATCAAGTGGCACTTACTCAGCAATAACCTGCTCACTGACACTGAGTTTGGGTTCTGCCAGGTCACTCGTCTCTTGACTTCATTACAGCCTTGGTCCAAAATTGGAAAAAAGTGCTGAGCTCAATAGGTGAGGTGAGAGTGACTGCCCTTGACATCAAGACAGCATGTGACTGAGTGCGGCATGAAGGAGCCCGAGCAAAACTGGAGTCAGTGGGAATCAGGGGAAAAACTCTCCGCTGGTTGGAGTCATACCCAGCACAAAGGAAGATGGTTGTGGTTGTTGGAGGTCAGTCATTTCAGCTCCAGGACATCACTGCAAGAGTTCCTCAGGGCAGTGTCCTAGGCACAAACATCTTCTGTTGCTCCTTAATAACCTACCCTCCATCATAAGATCAAAATTGGGGATGTTCGCTGATGATTGCACAATGTTCAGCACCATTCGTGACTCCTCAGATGCTGAAGCAGTCCATGTCCAAATGCAACAAGACCTGGACAATATCCAGGCTTGGGCTGACAGGAGGCAAGTAGCATTCATGCTACACAAGTGTCAGGCAATGACCATCTCCAGCAAGAGAGAATCTAACCATCGCCCCATGACATTCAATGGCATTACCATCACTGAATTCCCCCAGCATCAACATCCTGGGTGTTACCATTGACCAGAAATTGAACTGGACTAGCCATATAAATACTGTGGCTACAAGAGCAGATCAGAGGTTAGGAATCCTGCGGCGAGTAACTCATCTCCTGATTCCCCAAAGCCTGTCCACCATCTACAAGGCCCAGGTCAGGAGTGTGATGGAATACTCTCCACCTGCCTGGATGAGTGCAGCTCCAACAACACTCGAAGCTCAACGCCATTCAGGACAAAGCAGCCTGCTTGATTGGCACCCCGCCCACAAACATTCACCACTGACGAACAGTGACAGCAGTGTGTACCATCTAAAAGATGCACTGCAGGAACTCACCAAGGCTCTTTCGCTAGCACCTTTCAAACCTGTGACCTCTATCACCTAGAAGGACAAGGGCAGCAGACACAAGGGAACACCACCATCTGGAACTTCCCCTCCAAGCCACTCACCATCCTGACTTGGAAAAATATCGCCATTCCTTCACTGTCACTGGGTCACAATCCTGGAACTCCCTCCCTGACAGTACTGTGGGTGGACCTACACCACGGGGACTGCAGCGGTTCACGAAGGTGGCTCAACATCACCTTCTGAAGGGTAGTTAGGGATGGGCAATAAATGCTGGCCCAGCCAGTGATGCCCATGCCCCTTGAGCAAATTTTAAAAACATAATCCACCAAACTTTACAAACTGCCTGTCTATTGATCTTTATTCAATCAATAGCCCAGCTATCAGTCCTTAGGTTTGAAGAAGGGTTCTGCAAAAACTTTAATTAGTATTTTTCCACAGAAGCTGACTGACCTGATCCATATTATCTGCATTTTCTAATATTTTTCCAGATTTCCTGCATTGCGGTTTTACCTTTGTATCAAAAATTCCCTGGCTTCTTCCCATCTCACTTTTTGAAGAGGTGTGTTATAGTTACCACTCTCCAGCCTTCTGGCACAATTTTCTTTCTCACGTAATTTTGCTGTTTCTTCCCTAGTTATCCCCCACCCCAGGTTTCTCTGATGGAAACCATAGGCTCCTGTATTTTTTTGACTGTTCCAGCTTTGAATAACTTCCTGTGGCAGTTCTACAGCTCCCTCTGGTGTTCTAACATTTTATTACCTCTGTATTTAGAATCTGCAATTCAATCAGCCTCTGCTACAAGCTCACCATCTTAATGACCTTCCCCACCTTAGTTACTAATGGGCCAATACGCTTTTATGTTACTTTTTGTGCTGACCTTCTATCATCTTACTTTTTCCAAACTCCTTTTTTTGTCATTTTGCTACATGTATTCGTCCTGGCTCAGGGTCTCAGTAAGCCTTATTTTTTTTTACAACAACAGCAGACACATGGGAACAGCAGACACATGGCATTTTGCTTTTAACCCTAATTTTTTGTTTAGTTTTGCATTTGATCCAATCTCTGTGTTCACCCAGGAAGATCCAGCCTTTTCTACCAACCTTTTTTCCTTATGTATTTCCAGCTCCAGGTTAAATATTTCCCACTGCTAATCTACAATTCCATGGTTAGTTTTTCCTTGTTACAATTTATTTCCTCTAATTCACATGTCTTCCATTTTTATTTTTTCACATTGAATTTAATGATTCAATTTTTCCTGTTTCATGAACCATATCTTTAGATCACTTACTCACTCTGCCTTATTACCTAGAACAGGGGATACGTAGTGATTCCCTCTGTGAAAGGGTCGTTAGTCTGTAGAATTCTCTTCCCCAGAAAATAGCGGAAACTGGGTCACTGAATATTTTCAAGGCCGAATTAGACAAATTTTTGATAGACAAGGGAGTCAAGGGTTACAGGGGGACAGATAGGAACGGCAGAGTTGAGACCACAACCAGATCAGTCACGATCTTACCCAGCAGTGGAGCAGGCTCAAATGGCCAACTCCTGCCCCCTGAGTCCCATGTCCTATGTTCCTATGTATTGAGTGATAAACCAACCTTACGGAACACACTGGAAACAAACAAAATGTTTTCACCACAAACATTTTACAATTTAAGTCTACTTTTGTATAACTGAAATCCCCTATCACATTTACTAATATCTCACTAATACACCTGGAAACTTTGTCCACTGTTTCCTTTCTACTGTTCAGCCATCTTTAACAATCTCATGTAATATCGTGGTACCGTCATTACAGTGTAAAAAGAGGCTATTTTCTCCATCTCGCCTCTGCTGGCTTTTTGCAAAAGTAGACATACTTAGTTTCACATGGCTGCATTTTGACTGTAATCCTGTCAGTTCCTGATGCTCAAGAACTTGTCCAACTTGCTTCTAAATTATTTATGGGATGAGATTTCACTGTTTGGCTTGTGACCTTGATGTCTAGTTTAAATGGTGGTCACAAGCTTCGTTGTGTGGGAAAAGGTCACCTGGCAGTGGTTTTCCTCGAATTGGCCAATTAGGGGCCAGATGATGGACAGAGAGTGGGCAGGATCTTGAAGCTGGAGAGCCAATAGATCTAGTGCCAGTGATTTTAAATCTGTGATTTCTAGTTATTGACCCAATCGCCAGAGCGAATAATATTTCTCCATCTGTTCTTTCAAAACCTCTCATCATCTTGAAAATTGCTTATAGCTTAGCTTTCTCTGTTCCAAAGTAAACAGTCCTATTTTTTCTTCATAGTCGAAGTTCCTCAGCCCAGGTAAAATCTTGGTAAATCTCTTCTGTATGCTTTCTAAGGCTTTTACATCTTTCCTGGAGTGTGATGCCGAGAATTATCCACAATACTCCAACTGAGGCCTGACCAGTGATTTATAAATTTCCAGCCTGATCTCTTTGCTTTAATATTCTGTTGCCCTATTTACAAACCAACCTTTTAACCACCTTATCAACTCACTGTGTCACCTTTACAACTTATGTATATGGACACCAAGGTGTCTCAGCTCATACACTTTTCACAATCATGGCATTTATTGTATACTTCCTTTCCAAAGTTCATTGCTTCACTTTTCCACATTGAACTCCATCTTCCTTGCTTCTGCTTATTTTACCACCCTGTCTATTATTCTTAAACCTTTATCTGTCCTCACCACTAACTACTATTTGCATCATCTGCAAACTTTATAATGCTGCTTTCTACGCTCGAGCTTAGTCATTTACAAAAATTTCAAAGGATAATTGTCTCAAAACTGACTCTTGGTGCTACATAGGAGCAGGAGTGGGCCATTCAGGCCCTCGAGCCTGCTCTGCTATTCAATTACATCATGGTTGATCATATACCTCAATGCCACTTTCCTGCGCTATTCCCAAATCCCTTGATGCCATTAGTATCCAGGAATATGTCGATTTCTGTCTCGAACATGTTCAATGTTTGAACTTCCACAGCCCTCTTGGTAGAGAATTCCAAAGATTCACCACCCTCTGAGTGAAGAAATTCCTCCTCACCTCAAAAAAAAAATGGCCTGCCCTTATTCTGAGACTGTGTCCCCTGGTTCTGGACTCACCAGTCAGGTGAAACATTCTACCTACATCTACCTTGTCGTGCCCTGTAAGAATTTTGTAAGTTTCAAAGAGATCATCTCTCATTCTTCGAAACTCTAAAGAATACAGGCCCAGTTTCCTCAACCTCTCCTCATAAGACAATCCCGCCATCCCAGGGTTTAGTCTGGTGAACCTTCATTGCACTCACTCCATGGCGTTTATATCCTTCCTCAGATAAGGAGACCAAAATATTCACAATACTCCAGATACAGTCTCACCAGTGACCTATACAATTGCAGCAAGACATTTTTCCTCCTGTACTCAAATCCCCTTACGATGAAGGCCAGCATAGCATTTGCCTTCCTAATTGCTTGTTTCAGCTGCATGCTAGCTTTTAGTGACTCATGAACAAGAAAACCCAGGTCCCTTTGGATATAAACACTTCCCAACCTCTCACCATTTAAAAAAAATACTCAGCATTTCTGTTTTTTCGACCAAAGTGGATAACTTCACACTTATTCACATTATATTCCATCCGCCACATTCTTGCCCATTCACTAAGCCTGTCCAAGCTCCCTTGAAGCCTCTTTGCATCCTCCTCACAACTTACATTCCCGCCTAGTTTTGTGTCATCAGCAAATTTGGAAATATTACAATTGGGCCCCACATCCAAATCATTTATATAGATTGTGAACAGCTGTGGCTCCAGCACTGATTCTGGCGGTACCCCTAGTAACAGCCTGCCACACTGAGAATGACCCCTTTATTCCTACTCTCTGCTTTCTGTCTGTTAACCAATTCTCAATCCATACCTGTATATTGCTCCCAACCCCATGTGCTCTAATTTTGTTTACTAATATCCTGTGTGGGACCTTATCAAAAGCCTTCTGAAAATCCAAATGCACCACAGCCGCTGGCTCCCTTTTACCTATCCTACAGGTAACATCCTCCTCCGAGAAGAGGAAAAACAAAGTAATTGTTTAGTTTCGCCTCCATTTCTCTATTCTCCTGTCTCCACTTGTCCTTTCCACATACCTAAGGAAGCTTTTACAGTCCGCCTTTGTTTCCTGCTAGCTTGCATTCAATTCTCTTTTCCCTTTCTTTATTAGTTTCCTGGTCCTCCTTTGCTGGGTTCTAAATTACACCCAATCTTTGGCTTACCACTTTTTCTGACAACCTTATCAGCCACTTCCTTTGATCTAATGTAATCTTTAACTTCTTTTGTTAACCATGGTTGATTCGCCTTTCCTGTTGGGTTTTTAGTGTGTTAGAGGAATGTATATATGTTGTAGACCATGTGATACTTTAAAAAATACTAGCCATTGCCTGTTTACCGTCAATTCTTTCAGTGTATTTTCCCAATCCACCATAACCAACTTGCCCTCATACCTTCATAGTTTCCTTTGCTCTGATTTAAGACCCTAGTTTCAGAATGAACTATGTCACTTTCAAACTTAATGTAAAATTCTGTCATATTACGGCCACTATTTCCTAAAAGCTCCTTTACAGCAAGGTTATTAATTAGCCCTTTCTCATTACATAATACTAAATCTAAAATAGCCCGATCCCCAGTTCAGTGTTCAACGTACTGCTTCTGAAAACCACCTCGTACACACTGCAGGATTAGTGCTAATTAGTGCTAATTAGGTTTACCCAGTAAATTAAAGTCGCCCATTATTACTGTATTGTCATACTGTACAGCATGATGCATGCTGCTCTAATTTCCTGATTTATACTGTTCCCAATATTGCCACTGCCATTACCACAGTTTGGTGGCCTATAAGTAACTCCCACCAATGTTTGCTGCCCTTTGCTGTTTCTTAGCTCAACCCAAACTGATTCTGCATCTTGACCCTTTGATCTAAGATCCTCTCTCCCTAATGTACTTATCCTGTCCCTAATTAACAGCGCTACCCCACCTCCGTTTCCTTTTTGCCTATCCTTCCTAAATGACGAATATTCTTAAATATTCAGTTCCCGGCCTTGGTCACCCTGTAACCATGGCCACAATTTTACGCTGGTTGTGCGGGCACGTGCCCGACCCAACAGTGTGTGAAATCGCACAAGAAGACGGGTGCGCGTCCCATTGTCATTGCGCACTCACACAATATTCCGCATGCGTACGCCAACAATTAAGTGGGCAATTAAGCCTGTTAAGGAAGCAATTGAGATCGATTTCATGTGGCCCGTCCACTTTTACGGTTGGCGGATAGGCCAATTGGCCAGGTGACCTTTACATTTTCACTGAAATCTCGATCCAGGGCAGCATGAAATGTCCAGGGTGAAATATAATAAAAAAAACATGCCTGGGGACTGATGTTTTTTGAGTTCTGTTGTCAGGTGCTTGAATGTGTTGCATAGAAACAGTTTGGTGCATTTTTTTCTTGTCATTAAATCTGTACAGGTCTGCAGCTACCTGGGGCAGCTCTGCAGCAGCTGCCTGCCTTCAAAGAGCTCATTAGAAGCGCCTAACCGAACTCTCATTTTTGTCGGTGCCCACCATCTTTCCACTCCCCTTGGCAGCAGTGAGGCTTTCTCAGCGTGTGTCTCATGCTGGCTGGCCGTTAATTGGAGAGCCAGCATGAAATTGCGTTTGGGGGCCCATTGCGAGTGGAAATGCATTTCGTGTCCGCTTCAGGGCCTGCCAATCGCACACCCCCGACGACCATGAGACTCAGGCCCATGGATCCGCAATGGCAGTTAAACTGTACCCATTTACTTCTTTTTGTGCCTTCAAAACATCTACCTTATTGCGAATGCTGCGTGTATTCAGATAAAGTGCTCTTAACTTTGCCTTTCTAAGACTATTTTGTTTACTGATCCGATTTAATGCCTGCCTTCACTTCACCTGCCTTCTAATTTCACTTACTAATTTTACTGCTTTTTAATTTCTTTCCAAACTCCCTAAAACCTGCTTTCAGGACCTAACCTCTCTTCCTACCTATGTTGTTGGTACCAATGTGGACCATGGCCTCCGGCTGTTCACCCTTCCCCAGAAGAATGTCCTGCAGCGAAGGGGCCACAAAATTCCACCCTATGTTTTTCCAAATAAAAGTTTCTTCTGTCACTAACTTCCCCACCATCGATGTTAAGCTGACTGGCCTGTAATTCCCTATTTATCCCTCTCCACTTTATTGAATAGTAGTATAACATTAGCACCCTCCAGTCCTTGGGCACTACACCTCTACCCATTAAAGTTTGGGAGATTGGAACCAATGCCTCTGTTATTTCTGTCTTTGCTTCATTCAGTAACTGAGGATGCATTCCATCTGGACTGGGTGACTCAGCAACTTTCAGTAATGCTAATCTTTCTAGTACATTTTCTTTATTACTATCTTATCCATAAATTCCCTCTCCTCATTTAGTATAACCTTCACATCATCCCTTTCCTTTGTGAAGACAAATGCAAAATATTCATTTCATACTTGTCCTCTGTCTCTATATGAATATTTCCCTTTGGATCCTCAATAAGGTTCATCCTTTCCCCAGTTAACCAACATGATCTGCTTTAGTTATCTACAAGGAATCATCAGATATTACTAGCTGTATTCTGATGAACGGCTTACACTAGAAACATGAGCTTTTCTGTTTCTTCACAGACGCTGTCTGGCTGTTCAGTATATCTAACACTTTCTGTTGTTGTATTAAATTCCCAGCATCTAATTATTTTGATTTTCATTACAAAATTCAAACTTCAATAAGGTCATTAAACACACCATGTCAGGATTTGCAAATGAATCAAAATTGCAATTTAGAATGGTACCTTTTATGTGTTTTTTAATAAGAGGACATATTTAACAGTCTTTTTTTTTAACTTGTATTTACAGCTCTGAGCCAGATCATGCTGTTTGTAGATGGAATGAATGGCGTCATCGGTCATAATGAGAGCATCCAGTGGCTGTACACTCTGACTGGCAGCATGGTGAGTTAGGTTTCCTGTATATGAATACAACTGATGATGAGGATGTTTATTTTCCTATGAACTTAAATGAAAGATTCTGAGCTGGGTTACTCTACCCCAGACATTACCTATCAGAATCTATTGTAAGGGATGTAAGTGGACTCTTAGAAAGTTATGGTAAAATTGGTCAGAATCAACATGGATTTATGTTTCACAAACCTGTTGGAGTTTTTTGAGGATGTAACTTGTAGCATAGATAAAGGATAACCAGTGGATGTGGTGTATTTGTACATTCAGAAGGCTTTTGATAAGGTCCCACACAGGATATTAAACAAAATTAAAGCACATGGGATTGGGGGCAATATACAGGTATGGATTGAGAATTGGTTAACAGACAGAAAGCAGAGACTAGGAATAAAGTGGTCATTCTCAGGCTGTTATTAGTGGAGTACCGCAAGAATCAGTGCTGGAGCCACAGCTGTTCACAATCTATAGAAATGATTTGGGTGTGGGGACCAATTGTAATATTTCCATATTTGCTGATGACACCAAACTGGGTAGAATGAAAGTTGTGAGGAGGATGCAAGGGGGCTTCAAGGGAATTTGGACAGGCTAAGTGAATGGGCAAGAACATGGCAGATAGAATATAATGTGAATAAATGTGAAGCTATCCACTTTGCTAGAAAAAACAGAAATGTTCAGTATTTTTTAAATGGTGAGAGATTGCAAAGTGTTGGTGTCCAAATGGACCTGGGTGTCCTTGTTTATGAGTCACTAAAAGCTAGCATGCAGGTGCAACAATCAGTAAGGAAGCCAAATGGTATGCTGGCCTTCATCACAAAAGTAAAGATGTCTTGCTGCAGTTGTATAGAGCCTAGGTGAGACTGCACCTGGAGTATCATGTACAGTTTTGTTCTCCTTACCTAGGGAAGGATGTACTTGCTGTAGAGGGAGCACAATGGAGGTTCACCAGACTAATCCCGGGGATGGCATGATTGTTTTATGAGGAGGGATTGAGGAAACTGGGCCTGTGTTCTCTAGGGTTTTGAAGAATAAGAGGTGATCTCATTGAAACTTACAAAATTCTTACAGGGCGTGAACAGAGTAGATGTAGGAAGGATGTTTCCCCTGGCTAGTGAGTCTAGAACCAGGGGACATATTTTCAGAATAAGAGGTAGGACGTTTAAGACTGAGATGGGGAGGCATTTCTTCACTCAGAAGGTGGTGAATCTTTGGAATTCTCTACCCAGAGGGCTGTGGAAGCTCAGTCATTGAGCATGTTCAAGACAGAAATCAATCGACCAGTCAGTTTAACTTCAGTGGTGGGCAAGATTCTAGAAACAATTATTCGGGATAGAATTAGTAGTCACATGGAAAAATATGGGTTGATAAGAAAGAGCCAGCATGGATTTCTAAAGGAGGAATCATGTTTAGCTAACTTGCTGGAGTTTTTTGAAGCAGTAACAGAAAAGGTCGATGAGGGTAATGCTGTTGACGTGGTGTACATGGACTTTGAAAAGGCATTTGTCACAGTGCCGCACAACAGACCTGTGAGAAAAGTTATTGCTCATTGAATAAAAGGGACAGTAGCAACGTGGATACAAAATTGGCTCAAAAATAGGAAGCAGAGAGTAATGATCAATGGGTATTTTTCAGGCTGGAGGAAGGTTTGTAGTGGAGTTCCCCAGGGGTCAGTATTGGGACCCTTGCTTTTCCTGATATATATAAATGATCTAGATCTTGGTGTGCAGGGGACAATTTCAAATTTTGCGGATGATACGAAGCTTGGGAGTGTTGTGAACTGCGAGGAGGATTGTGTGGAACTTCAAGAGGACATAGACAAGTTGGTGGAGTGGGCAGGTAGGTGGCAGATGAAGTTCAATGCGGAGAAGTGTGAGGTGATGCATTTTGGTAGGAAGAACATGGACAGACAATATAAAATAAGGGGTGAAATTTTGAAGGGGGTGCAGGAGCAGAAAGACTTGGGTGTATATGTGCATAGATCATTGAAGGTGGCAGGACAGGTGGAGAGAGCAGCTAATAAAGCACATTGTATCCTGGGCTTTATTAATGGGGGCATGGAGTACAAGAGCAGGGAGTTTATGCTGAATTTATATAAGACACTCGTTAGACCTCAGATGAAATATTGTGTACAGTTCTAGGCGCCACATTTTAGGAAGGATGTGAACACATTGGAGAGAGTGCAGAAGAGATTTACAAGAATGGTTCCAGGGATGCGAAACTTCAGCTATGAGGACAGATGGGAGAGGTTGGGACTGTTCTCCTTGGAAAGAAGGCAGCTAAGATGAGATTTGATAGAGATGTTCAAAATCATGAGGGGGCTGGACAGAGTAGATAGGGAGAAGCTGTTCCCACTCGTCAAAGGATCAGGAACGAGAGGGCACAGATTTAAAGTGATTTGCAAGAGAAGCAAATGTGATGTGAGAAAAAACTTTTTTGTACACGAGTGGTTTGGGTCTGGAATGCACTGCCTGGAAATGTGGTGGAGGCAGGTTCAATTGAGGCATTCAAGAGGGCATTAGATGATTATTTGAATAGAAACAATATTCAAGGGTACAGGGAAAAGGCAAGGCAATGGCACTAGGTCATAATGCTCATTTGGAGAGCCGGTGCAGTCATGATGGGACGAATGGCCTCCTTCTTTGCCGTTAAAATTCAATGACTAATGACATCAAGTGATATGGAGATAGATGATCAGCCATGTTCTAATCAAGCAGGCTCTTTTGGGCTGAATGGGCTACTCCTATTCCATGTGTTCCTTCCTGTTGCAATTGGACTTGGTTCTCAAGGCTACAGAGGGAAAAATTAGTCCAGGCTCCCAATTTTAACCACCTCCTAGGAAATATGGCTGGAAAGTGCATGCTTTTAGAAGCTGAGTGAGTGTCGGATTGGACTGTGATTCACACCATGGTCGAATTTCCTGCTAACAATCCATGCTCACATCTGCAGTATTTTGATTCCTTGAGGGCAGTTATTGTTGCTGTTGGCTCGTGTGTGTAATTTAGTACTTTTACTCGAGTTACAATGTGTCCTTGCTCTTACCTTTAACGTTAAGCCACTAGATGGTTTAGAAAGCATGACTGAGCTTTTGAGGAAAGAACAGTGGCAAGGGAAGCACAGTAACAAAACGAATGGACAATGTGCTTCCCTTGCCACCGTTCTTTCCTCAAAACCTCAGTCATGCTTTCTAAACCATCTAGTGGCTTAACGTTAAAGGTAAGAGCAAGGACACATTGTAACTCGAGTAAAAGTACTAAATTACACACACGAGCCAACAGCAACAACAACTGCCCTCAAGGGATCAAAATACTGCAGATGTGAGCATGGATTGTCAGCAGGCAATTCGACCATGGTGTGAATCACAGTCCAATCCGACACTCACTCGGCTTCTAAAAGCATGCACTTTCCAGCCATATTTCCTAGGAGGTGGTCAAAATGTTTAGGAAAGTTTTTTTTGCAAGTCTTTCAAGAAATTTTTCTGACGTGCAATAAAAATCACTATGGATAATCATGTAATTGTGCCAAAGAAGTGAGAATGTGGACAATGCTATTGAATGGTAACGTATTTGAGGTAACTGAGGAGGAAAGTGATCTGGGAGGTTTGGTGGACAGGTTGTCAAAACTGTTAGGCAGTGAATAAAATTCAACACACCTGTTAAAGGTATGACATAAGTCAAAGGGGGCGATTTTAAATAAAAGCAAAATACTGCAGATGTTGGAGATCTGAAATAAAAACAAAGTGCAGGAAAAACTCAGCAGGTCTGGCAGCATCTGTGGAGAGAGAAACAGAGTTAACGTTTCGAGTACTATATGACTCTTCTTTGGAACTCATTTTTGTGTGATTTTAAAGTTGCATCTAGCTTTGGTGAAGCTGCTTCTAGAGTAAAGCTCCAGTGTTCAACATACTACAGGAAAGATGTAGAATTACTAGAGGGAGCCCTATAAGGCTGATAGTCCTATCATTATAATCCATTATAAAAGAGCATGTTCGCTGACTTACCATGAGCAATACCTTCACAATCTACCAGTTAGTTCTAATTCTTGAAATAATGGAGCTCATTTATACTCATGACAGTTTATAACCTGATTAGCTTCAACCTTATGAAACAAAATTCAGAATGACATACAAGTGATGCATCTTTTTCCCCGTGTTGTCAAGGTAAGATGTAAGTAATAAGAACAATATTACAGGAAACTAGAGCCCATTGTAACCTCCATTTCCTCTGGCGACATGTAACATGTTGTATTGGTTTAAACTGCAAGTGGAATGAATCAAAAGCCAGCTGCTTTCACTTTAGCAGAACCCCAACAATCCATTGACTCGCACTAATATTTCGAGCTGCATTGAACTGGCAGATTTTGTTTTATGTGTCCTGTAGCTGCATGCAGCTGAACAGGAAGCAGCCGTTTCATCTTAACATGCGCATGTGTGTGTGTGTGTCTTTTTATAGAGATGTTTATAAGGTGCTAACTTTTAAGCACCTGCTTTAGACTTAATAAAAGTGTGATGTGACGAAGGAGCCACAAATAATTTTTGTGCATTTACTTTTTATATTTGGTATTAATGGAAAACGATCAGTAGAAGAGATGGAAAAATATATATTCATGCGATACAATGAATATTACCATATTGACAGGCCAATATGTTTGTTTTACACAGAAATTAAATTCGCCAATTAAATTTTGAGACCAGCCATTCCATTTACAAAGCACATCTCACCAGATTACTGATTTATAGTTTCTTCCATCAGTTGTCAACAAAGAACGCTGTTTTTAATGATGTGTCAATGTGGTTATTTATAATTATGTCAAGTGAGAAAAGTGCTGTCCATTCAGTCTGCCAGCAGGGGTCCATACCAGAGCAGGGCTGGAATCAGCAGAAATTTGTATCCTGTGCCGTGTCAGACTTAACAGAAATCTCAACAATTTTGGTGGGTTAACTCAAGTTTCTTCCTTGGTGTATTGTTTTAATTGGATTTGTCTTAAAGAGTTTGACTTTTTTTAAATGCACTAAGTTAAAAATAACCTAGTTATGACACAATGCGTTCTAGTATTAAAATTCTTTTTCAATCTACAAGTTTGTTCCACCAATTGAAAACAAATTTTTCTGCAGACCTAACCATGTGCACTGTGAGTGGATGGCATTTCCAGGGAATGGTGTTAGGGCGGCACTAGGGATGGCTCAGCAGATGCTGAGAGTTGGAGGATTGAGACAGTTTTATTCAAAGGTTCCTGGGGGGGCACAGTTGGATGGAGGCAGGGGAGATAAAGGGGCTTGCCTATTGCAATCTGGTTTTTTGGGGTTTTGGTTCTTGCCTGTTGGAACGTAGGTGATCAGATGTTACTGACTTATTCCCTCTTCCCGGTACTGGGAGGTGAGAAGGAGGGATGGCAGGGTTGCGGAGCATAAGCCCACAAGAAAAGAACTTAGGAGACCTGATACCAGCACCACCACCTCCTCCTCTCTTCCTCTCTCTCTCTCTCTCTCCCCCCCCCCCCCCCCCCAAAAAGAAGAAAGTGAGCATCATCTCTGCTGATCATTTGATGTATTTAACCTGACACCACACCTTTGTGTGGGAATTGTTCTGTTGTTAACCGTTGAAATTAGATGAACTTTTCTTAATTTGTAAAGCCAAAAGTGTCTGTTCCTGCAAGGTCACAAGCCAATAAACAGAAGTCTTTCTCTGAAAAAATGTATTCCACTTGAACAGCAATCTGTATGAAGTTGCACATAGTTGTAAGATTTGTAACATTTAGTAGAATGAAAATGTATTTTATAATAAGATAAGGCAATGTCCAATAAAAATCAACATGTTAATTGAAGGCAAGTGAACAGTGCTCTGAAGTTTGTTCATTCAAACTTGATCTCTTACTACTCTACAGTGACACCTTCTGGTAGGGTCAGAGCATTCAGCCTGAAATACTTTCTGCCTCTCCTGTTAGCTGGCAAATCTGACATTTATTCACAGTCTGCTCTTCTGTTCCTCAATCCCAGTACCGTTTGGTGGTGAAGACTGCACTGAAACTCCTGTTAGTATTTGTGGAATACACCGAGAATAACGCAGCACTTCTGATCCAGGCTGTCAACATTGTGGATGATAAAAGAAGTAAGTGCTATTCTAATGGGGTCAAGGAGAGTTACAAGCAGACATTGTAAGTGTTCAAGGCACAACATCAAAGGCATGTACGTTAGACGAAATCAAAACTAATGGTGGCTTGTAGGTAAACATGCTCCCAAAGGTGCAAATATATTTAAAAATTACAGTGGCTGTGGCTTTTTTTTTGCTGTTAACTGTGATTTTTAAAAGAATTTCAGATTGAATGTTTTTAAGTAAATTTAATGGATTTTTGAATGGAATTCACATGTTGAAGTGTGTGGTTTATTTGTGGTGCTAATCTCTTCACTATTGACCCTAGGGCTTTGTGACTGACAAGGTATAGAGCTGAACGCTCCCTTGCACTAACACCCCACTGGGAACAAAAAACAAATCGAATTTAGTGCCTTTGCATTAACGTTTTTAAACTGACACAAAAAGTGCAAAAGGTGAATCAGACCACTGATTTACTGCACATATATAACACAGAATTTAATCAGACTAAGCCCACCTAACCACAGGATGGTAAGAAGCCTGGATTTGGGGCTGTGATTGAGGCAGGTGAAGAGGAAAGAGCAGTGGACACAAAAGTGTGTGTAAAAGCAAACTTTAAATAGTTGCCATAATTGTGCCTTTTGGAGAGGAAGGTCATTATAACAGCTGTGAGAGGATTGTCATTGGAAAAGTAATGTTCAGCAGCATGAATAGGTTTCTTTGCAACTGTAATATCGAACTGGCGGCAAGAATTAGAATGCTGAACAAAAACAAAAATACCTGGAAAAACTCAGCAGGTCTGGCAGCATCCGCGGAGAGGAGCACAGTTAACGTTTCGAGTCCGAATGACCCTTCAACAGAACAATTGTTTTGCATGGTCATTGAATTGTTAGGTATGTGATAACTGGATCTTTGTGCTGCAGTAACAGGGAGATTATAAGTGTCTGAATTCCATTAGTTGGACAAGAAGAATGACTAACGAGAGAGTCACATGAGAAAATAAATGTTGTGGCAGATTGTGATGAGGAAAATGACACTGGAATGTAGTCGAGAATTCCACTGTCCAAAGTCTACTGTTAAAGTTGCTGTGAAACTATGAGGAAAATAAGGTGCAGTGGGAAGCTCAATTCCCCTGACCCCATTGGTTTTTTAGGTCAAAATTTAAAAGGAAATCCCACTGCTCAAAGTCTATCGGAACCGCCATTTTGAAAGTTGTGTAGCATGAATGAGGGCTGACCTCTCCCCACACCACCTGACTCCTTATCAGTGATTCCACAGACTCCTCCTTGAACTCAACATGCTGCTGTATCACTTAAACCATCCCTGCAATTAGTTATAAATATTGTGCTCCCTATGCAGATCTGAAAACATGCCCCCCCCAAACCAATACTTGAATCTAAACTAAATGCAAGAGTTGAGTTACTAATCTAACCCCAATTGCTGGAGTTTACAAGTTTGTTGCCAATGTTATAAAAAAATTGGTTATGGTTAATTAAAGCGGATAGCCCTCAAAAATCTGCGACCAATCATCCATATTGAACTTGTCTGGACAATGTGGATAAAAATTAACAAGTCATAAGAACCAGCCACAATTGCAGATGTTAATTCTACACACCTTTTGGTTCCACTTTCTTCAGATCTCTGTGTCTCACTTTAATCAATGTCGACTACACCATTTGTTTATCTGTCCAGCTGTTAAAATGCTTTGTGCTCAGATACAATCTCTGCAGGCAGGCAGTGGGAATTCTGTGCTTAACCATTTCACAATGCAGGCCACTCTTTGAGTGATTATGGGCCAGCAATGCTGACTTACGTGGCTGAATATCAAGATTGTGGGTGTTGGGAGAGCAGTGTTGGGAAACTGAACAGTATGTGGGTTAATTTAAATAGATGATCAGAGCGCTGTTGACTGGTGTACAAATACAGTGAAAAAGCTTATTTATAGATTTTTGTCTGGCAAGAGTATTAAGGAATTTGCAACCAAGATGTTGAATGGAATTCAAGTTGCAGATCAGCATTGATTGAACAGTGTAACTCGTTTAATGGGCTGACTGACCTACTCCTCTTCCTATGTTTAGCACTAGTAAAGAATTGATGGGCTAGTTTGCTCCATTACCAGCATTAACTGACCACCAATGAATGTTTTAAACTTCAGTTGTAAAATTTAACAAATGTGTTCAGTGCTGGTTGCAATTACTCAAATCTTCTCCTGGTGATCTTGCTGGGTTTCTGCAATCATATTGGTGTCTCAGCGAAGAGACACAGGGCAAGATCAGGTAAAACTATCCCTCTGCATAGAGTCAACATCAGTTTTTTTTTAATGGAAGCATTTGTTGCTCAGCTGGTTTGACAACTTCTGATATTAAGCCATCAGCATTGAGATTGATGTGGCTATTGGTGTATGGCAGATAGAGGTTTAGTGTGTTACAGCCAGGTGTGCAGCAAACACTGTGCTAAAATGAAGGATAAAACCTGGAGCTGATGACAGACAGCATTCTGTCCAGGTGATTTACTTTTATGAAATATGCAAATGACAGGCAGGAGCAGAGCAGCTAGTTCCATCAGGCCTGCCCCACACTCATGGTGCCTGGAGTGTCCTGACTAGGTACTGCCTACCCCCAGCAGTCATGCAATTTTTTTTTATCCTTTCACAGGATGTGGGTAACACAGGCTAGGCCATCATTTATTGCCCATCTCTAATTGCCCTTGAGAAGGTGGTGATGAGCTGCCCCAGGGCTGTTAGGGAGGGAGTTCCAGGATTTTGACCCAGTGAGAGTGAAGGAGTGGCAGCATATTTCCAAGTCAGGATGGTGAGTGACTTGGAGGGGAGCTTGCAGGTGACAGTGCTCCCATGCATCTGCTCTGCCCTTGCCCTTCTAGATGGTAGAGGTCACGGGTTTGGAAGGTGCTGCCGAAGGAGCCTTGGTGAGTTTCTGCAGTGCATCTTGTAGATGGTACACACTGTTGCCGCTGTGGAGTGGAGAGAGTAGATATTGAAGGTGGTGCCAATCAAGTGGGCTGCTTTGTTCTGGATATGTTGAGCTCCTTGAGTGTTGTGGAAGCTGCACTCATCCAGGCAAGTGGAGAATATTCCATCACACTCCTGACTTGTGCCTTATAGATGGTGGACAGGCTTTGGGAAGTCAGGAGGAAAGTTATTCACTGCAGGACCCCTAGCCTCCATCTCACATCTGCTAGGAGAGACATATAAATGGACATTCACTGTGATGTAATAGTAGTGATGATAAAGTGAAAGCTGAAGATAGACAATAAGCTGGATTGTAATACTCCCACTCTAACGGGTTTAAAAGTCTGCTTTGACCTCAGACAGAGTGCAGTTTTTTGAAGAGGGCAGCGTCTGAACGGACCCTTGCTGGCATTGATACAACTTGCTGCTGCTGTAAAGTTAAAGAACCGATGGCATCAAATCCAGAAGCAAGCAGATGAATAGAATTTGAAAAGAAGATATACCAGTTTATATTTTGATTTATTTTTAATTCATTGATGATTGAGAAGAATAAATGTTGTGAGGAAGTGTTCCTGCTTCTGTTCTTATTGTTAACTTGCCCTAAGTGTGCGTACTCACTTTAGTGTGCATACTTTAGCATACAGAGATGCTAAAAACCAGATGCTGCATCAATTAAATTGCTGTTGTGTTTTTTATGAAGCATTAATTTCTGTATCTGTCGACTTGAAACACCCAAGTTGTCTGTCTTCTTTGTCATTCAGTCTTTTTTCCCCCTGTAATATACACTAGTATCAAACCTGATTATAATCCATGAATTCTGCAAAAGGAAAATACAAGAATCTCATTGTTTCTTCAGGACTGTGATGAAGAAGTGTTTAATGAACCCGCACACCCATGAAAATGACATTTTCTTGAATCTTCCGTTTTGTGTTGTTCTCTCTTTGAGTTGATTTTCTTTACTTTCTCCCAGGATAGGTTCAGGGTGGGTCAATTGATGAGCTTGCTGTCCTGCTAACGTGACTCTGCAGTCAGCTGTCAGGACATGGGCAAGAGTGACTCATATTCTTTAACCTCATCCTGTGTGAAAGATCTGAGCAGTAGCCCATTTACCCCCAACCCATGAATGTGGTAGTACAGCTAAGGATGACATTGCTGGCTGTGAAATTGGGTTTGAACCTCAATCCTGGCATTTCTTTCCCTGAAAATATACTTCATTCATAAAATTTATAGAAGTACGTTAATGTCAACTTTGAACTGTTATGTAAAGTGCAAAACAGATCAGTTTTTTTCAGTACAGTATGTGGCACTCTGAAGTGCCTCACTATACTCACAATTACAGGTTATATTTGCAATATTCAATTCATGTCAATCATACAGCTCAGGGGATTTTGCATGGTTTCCAGCCCCTCAGTGCACTTTGGCAGGAGGACCTTCGATTGTGGCCTTTCCACATTGAGCCTTTGCGATGGCTGCCCCAATCTTTACTGTATCCCTCAACATGTAGTCCTGGACCTTGGATTGTGCCAGTCTGCAGCATCTGGCCATCAACAGCTCTTTGCATTTCACTAAGCTGAAGATTCTCCAGCAGCATTGATGTTTATCTCTGAGTGCGCCTCTGGCAGCGGCCTGTAGAGCACAGAGTCCTGTGCTACGGAGCTGCTCGGGCTGAACCTTGACAAAAACCACTGCATCTCTTTCCAGACCTTCTTTGCAAAGGCACATTCCAGAAGGAGGTGGACGAAGGTCTCTTCCCCACTGCACCAGTCTTGAGGGCAGTGTGAGGAGGTGGTTGGACTCTAAGTGTGCAGGAAGGACCGGACAGGGATGGCCTTTCTCATCACCAGCCAAGCTATGTCTTGGTGCTTGTTTGAAGTTCTGGCTGTGGCACTTAGCAATACAGCAAAAGTGCACTGTTTTGTAATGCTGCCTGTTTGTATCTCTGTCCCCACCCATCCCATGTTTTGATGCCCTGCATCACATGTCATACTCTAGCACTGAGAGACATGCAGGGGTGCCCAGCAGTGGTATGCCTGCTAATTATTTCCCCTTGTCCCCAGGGCAAAAGTTTGAGTTCCCTTCTGGCACTTTGGCATAGACTTGATGCTTGTTGTGCAGGGAATCATTGATACATACCTGAGTCTGACCATTCCAAACCACAGACCATTGGAATGGGCATGCACTGGATTACTGCACTACCTAATTCTTTGTATCATGTTGAATACTCAAATTTCTCTTTAAATGGGTGATGTTCAATCTAAAGTTATGCCTGTGCCTTGTATAAATTAAAAACTGGAAATGATGCTGCAGATGTAAAATGCATCCCATGCAAAGTGGCGATGGCTAGCCTTTTCAGATCTTGTCTAATCACATTCTCACCGTCTCCCTAACAATAATTGTGACTCGTGTACTTGGATTCTTGCTGCTATTAAGTAAAATAAGATACTTGTGATGATTTTACACATCACATGTGTATCCCAAATGTTAGGAAAACACAAGTAATCAAATGCCAGCTAATATCTGATCCTGAGAATGACTTTCAGGGTAAATGATACACTTAGTCTGTATTAGTGTGGTAAGCAGTGTTTGTGTACCCTTGGTTCATATTAATGTGGTAAAATGTGCCTGTCCATTGATGCCAAAAGAATTTTGGGGAGATGAGAATTTTGTTTTAAATCAGTGGGCTGTTATGTTCTGGAGTGGGCTGCCTGAAAGGGTGGTGGAAGCAGATTCAGAATTTCAAAAGGGAATTGGATAAATACCAGAAACAGAAACATTTATAGTACTGTGGGGAAAGAACAGGGAAACTCTTTCGAGTTATCAACAGTCACAGATTGCGACTCTTTCGAGTACAATCACAGTTCTTGGTTTCCGGGAGTGGGACATGAACCCACAACCCTCTGATTCAAAGGCGAGTGTGCTACGAACTGAGCCACAGCTGGGACTAATTGGATAACCCTTTCAATGAGCTGGCCCACAATAATAGGCCTCATGGCCACCTTTGATGCTGTATGTTTTTTTTAAATTAATTTATGGGGCATGGACATTGCTGGCTAGGCCAGCATTTATTGCCCATCCCTAATTTGCCCTTGTGAAGGTGGTGGTGAGCTGTGTTCTTGAACCACTGCAGTCCCTGTAGTGTAGGAACACCCACAGTGCTATTCTGGAGGGACTTCCAGGATCTTGACCTAGCGACAATGAAGGAACAGCGATTAACTTCCAAGTCAGGATGGTGAGTGACTTGAAGGGGAACTTGCAGGTGGTGGTGGTCCCATATATCTGCTGCCCTTGTCCTTCTAGGTGGTAGAGGTTGTGGGTTTGGGATGTGCTGTCTAAGGAGCCTTGGTGAGTTCCTGCAGTGCATCTTGTACATGGCACACACTATTGTCACTGTGTGTCGGTGGTGGAGGGAGTGAATGTTTTGTGGATCGGGTGCCAATCAAGGGGACTGCTTTGTCCTGGATGGTGTTGAGCTTCTTGAGTGTTGTTGGAGTTGCACTCATGCAGGCAAGTGGAGCGTATTCCATCACACTCCTGATTTATGCCTTCTAGATGGTGGACAGGCTTTGGGGAGTCAGGAGTTGAGTTAATCGCCGCACGATTCCTGGCCTCTGACCAAATTTATTAATTGTTTGTAGCTTAGTCTGATGCTGGATGTAATCACATTAAAAAGCATGGCTACAATATTTCTCCCAACTTTTAAATCTGACATCTAACTATTTTAAAATCCTTTCTTTCTGCAGACACAAAGACATGGACGAATTTAGTTGAAATTCTGGAGGAGAAGAATGGAGCTGATTCCGAGCTGCTTGTCTTCACTATGACGCTTATTAACAAGGTAAAAGTTGGTTGTGATTCTTTAGCAACTTTATTTAAACCTGTGAGACCCTGTTACATGAATCAATCTTCATCAATAAAGTCTGGGAGTTGTATTTCACTGTTCCAACACTGGTCACGCCAGCCTCTTCGGTTTTTGAGATGCAAGCCTACAAGTCCAATTCTCTTGAGATCCAGTTTTTTTCCACTATGTTCATTAGTATCATTTTACATAAAAATCATAATGCAACAAATACAGTTTACAAATCAATATTTTTACTAGTAGGCTGACTGAAAAAAATTGATATTTAAAGAAAGAAAGAACTTGAATTTATATAGCACCTTTCATGCCAGGACATCCCAAAAGTGTTTTATAACCACAAAACTACATTTTGAAGTAATCCTCTATTTCTGTCTGCACCAACAGCAACAGAAATATTTTAGAAAATTGTGTTTTTAGGGTGATATAACTGGTGCTGAACGTCTGATAGATATAATCAATTATCATTTTTTTTCCTTGCCAATTTTATCCCTTTTCCTGAAGGAGTGAACTCCTTGCTGGGGTATGTTGGTTCTGATGCCAGTGAACCCTCTATCAGTGTGACAGAGTAGCTATCATTCATGTGCAAGACTTCATTGAGAGTGTCAAGAATCTAGTCAACTGCAGGGAGCATGACACTTGAGTCTGGCTCTGGTCTCACCCCACATTTCACACATATGCGCTCCCAGCAATGTTAGCCAAATTTATTTTCCAATCTAACTCAGGGGGTACTGAGACCAGTTGCAGCATCACCAAATTGGCACAGACAAGGATTGAACTTTTGGCCTTTCTAGTCTCCATGGCTCAAATACTCTCTGGACAAACTCACCAGCTCATTGGCAAAACAAATTGCTTGAATGCAAAATAATAGTTTGTTACAAAGCTGGAAAGTTTTCCTGAATGCTGGGAAATGTCAGTTGTGTGAACTTGAAGTCCCATTGCACAGAGCATTGCTAGACAATTATTTAGATCGACTCTCAGCTGATGAGTAATGTTGTCAGAGATTACTAATAATGAATTTACAGAGACTCAGAGTATCTAATTACAGAAGTGACATTTTGGATTGTGATATTTTTAAAGCATTTTCCGGAAATTATAGCATTGACTACAACTATGCGCAAAATGTTTGTCAGAAATGTGGTTCGTGTTGGCTACAGTGCAAACCTGACCATTCTTGACATTTATAATAATTTATGCTTTGTTTTCGCTATAAACAGCACCATTTAAAAACTTAAATGTTGTGTAATTTAACTGGCTTTGGGTTTATATATTTTTTATATATTATATATTTATCTTGAAGAAAATGATCAAAATTTGCAGTAATAGAACAGGTAGATCGGGCTGTGAATTATCCAGTGCTTACCAAACTACTAAATCCAAGACCATGCAGATTCTTGTGCTCATTCGAATGAAACTCTTCATAGAGTTTTAGAATACCACAGCACAGATTCATAGCTATTTGTTCCATCAAATTTGTGCTGGTATTTGCCTCAATGGGAGCCAGCTTGTCTAATCCCATTCTCCACTCAATCCCCTCATTCTTCAATATTTCTCTTTATCAAGCAACTACCTAACTATCTTTGAAAAGAATGTATCATGGACTTGGCTTAACCATTGATTTATGGCACAGAAGCCGACATTCTAACCAGCTGCTGTGATAAGAGTTTTTTTTTTCAAGCATCTTTAATTCATTTTGTGAACACTTTAATTTGTGTCCTTGTTTTGGCACCTTGCTGACTAGTCAAAACAATCTCTGACTATTTCCCTCAACACAATCTTTCATAATTTTGAAAACATCTATTGGGTCATCCTATAAACTACTTTGCTCTATTGAAGAATGCACTAACTTCTCAACTCTCTTTAAGGTACACTGCACCTTATCCATTATCTTTCCTATACAGGATTGTCTAAAATTGCACATAATACTCCAGGTGCAATCTAAATAAGGTCTGTCTAAGTTCAACATTATTTCCCTGCTTTTGTATTCTGTGGCTTAAGGTATAAGCCACTTGTGATGCTACCTTTAATGACTTGGCAATCTGGCATATCAAGTCCTTTCTACTCCATTTAAAATCTTGTCATTTGAAGATGTAGCTCCTTTCATTATTTTATTTCCAAAATGTATTATCCCATATTTTTCTATAGTATGCTGCATCTGCCAACTATCTGTCTGGCTTTTATTTTATCCTTTCATGGGAGGTGAACATCACTTGCAAGGCCAGCATTTGTTGCCCATATCTAAATGTCCGAATTCCCCTGATGCCTCATGTATGTCCTCTTGCAGTCTTTCAGGATTCTTGTTACAATTTGCCAATTCTCCCAATTTGGTGCCATCAGTAACTTTCGACGCTGTTCATCCAATTTCTAAATACAAATCATTGATGTACATAGTAAATTAGAATGGCCTCAACACAGAGGCCATGGAATGTTCATGTGGATACATTTTTGCCAACTCGCATGTAAGAGTTGTTTCTTTCTAACCTATTTTGCCAAATTTGCTCAGGCTCTGGTTATTTACTCCTTTGAAGATAGCACAAGCTGTTTCACTTATTTTTCCTATGAACAATACTGACAATATCATTGTAATAGCATGGAATCCTTGTTTATTCTGCAAAACATATCCCTGTAATGCTCAGTACACCCAAATGCACAACAGAAAACCTGAAACATAATACTTGTAGACTGTTGCTAGTTATATAACTTTTATGGCCAAGACTGTATCTAAAACTCTACTGCTGGTTCCAATCAACTGTCTGTCACTGTTCAATATTGTTTTCAGGTTGCACGCGATAAATAATGGATGAAGAAGTTTATGGGCTACCTTAGCTTGTCCTTCCAGAAAAACTAAGACACCATCCAGTCGTTTATTGTGACTCCAATTTTTTTTTGCACCTGAAAGGTCATCCTAAGTGTTTAATCACTCTTTCGATGATTACGAACTTCCTGACATCAATCTTAAATTCTCCAGTGTTTGAACTTCTGTCTCTTTGCCCTGTTTTAACGGTACCTTGAGTTAGTACTCGTGGTTTACTTTTTCCATATCCTTTATTATCTTGTAGACTTTCATAAAGTCCCCTTTCGGTCACTTTTCAAAGCTTTGTCATCTTTGCTCATAATTCAACTCTCATAAACTAGAGATCAGCCTTGTGGTTTTTCTCTATCTTGCTTTTGGGTTTTGAGTAGTTTCCTTGTGCTTCTGAGGAAAAACCTGGATGTAATAGGTAGGTGTGAGTAGAGCAGTGTACAGCTCTAGGATAACTTCTCCAGCTTATCCTCTGCTGATTTAGCAACGTGACCTTATTTGCTTTGTTGTTTGCTGCTCCAAAATGACTAGAAATGTTAAATGTTGAGCCTTATTATTCCCCTAAATCTATTTCAACTTCACTGTTTGACACCATTCACAGAGTGTGTGTGCTGTCCATTTTCCTTCATGTGCATCATCCCTTGCATTAACTGTGAATTTTATCTGCTACTATTTCTCTCAGTTATGGGCTTTATCCAGTTCCTTTTGTGTATCCTTGGATGTCTCATCAAACTTGATTGGTTCCTCCTTTCTTTATTCCTCTTCCTTGTCAAGCTTAGAGTTGTCCATATATTTGAATAATTTATACAGGGTTTCTGAATCCAGAAGCAGACTTTCTCTGCGAGCTTCTGAAACCCACCATCAGGCTAAATGGGGGTCAAAAGCCCACAGTGTATGAAACAGTCACTAATGTGATTTTTCGCAGAATGGCCAATTACTGGCCAGGGGTGGGCTCCCCGTCCAATTAAAGATGGCAGGCAGGCTCTTGAAGCTGAAGGGCCAACCAGAGGCCTTCCAATCTGAAAGCAACAGCAGGTTGCATTGGAAAGTAAGTGAGGGAAGGGCGTGTTTCAAAATGGAGCATCTTCTATCCAAACTTTATTTTTTACATCTACAAATGGTCTTTGCAGCCAGGCCACCAGTGATGGGGGGGGAGACGCCACAGGATAGCCTGTGGCTGTTACTGCACCGAGGCAGGCACAACCTCTAAGCCTTCAAGGAGTACTGGCCACTCAGTCTGCTGTCAGGAGGCCACTTCCAGGCAGCTACGCTGGCCCCAGCTGCCTGCAAGGATCTGGAAGCTGACTGGAAAATTCCAGTCAGTCTCCTTTAATTGGCCTTAAATGGCTCTTTAGAAGCTGGATCGGCTACCTGCGGGAGCCAGCTGGCAGCGCTATTTCTATTGCCCGCCCACCCGCCGCTAATCGTGACCCTGATTGGGGCTAAAAATCAAGCCCAAGTCACTGACTTAGATTAGAAACAGGAGGGGTCCTAACAGTTCACCTAGTAGTCTCTTTCCTCCTCCCCACCAAAATCCATTCCCATAACCTGCACCCGCTGCTTCCTATACAACCCAGCCAGCTTCGGATCTCAAATTCTTGTTACTTGATTGTTTCCAGTTCATCGTCAGAATGTAAGCCATTGTAAATCAAATCTTTCATCTTAGTTCCCAAAGCACATTTTATTCTGTAATGTTGCCTGCTTTATAGCACTGACTGTCCTTTGCTGAACAGTTCAGAAGTAATTGATTCCAGTTTCAGTTCATTGATTTTTAGATGAAAAGATGTTACATTTTTATGTCAGTTCTGTTAGAGTTTCCTTGGAATCCTTTTTCTGACCTCTTTGCTGTCAAGTGAGGTAAGGAGCAGTTAGTTGTTTTGAAGTAAAATAAATAATTAAAAACCTCATAACATTTTCTTCATGAACTATTAGATTTCAGTGATCTCCTTCATTGGTCCTCCTTGTGTACATGAGTTCCCTTACAGTAGTGAGAGTTAGCTATGAGAAGCCTTTAATATATTAATCACATGGAAGACAAGAACAGATTGGTTAGAAAGCCATTTAGTGCAAATTAATATTGTAAAAATGCCATTTTTAAAAATCTTTGTTCGAATCAGTAAGAAGGGATTTGAGACTATGACGATTACAATAACAGATTCTACAGTATGAAGAAGCAGTACTGGCCAGCTCCTTTCAGGAATTTCCCTAGTACATTAAGTAGTAGTTTGGGTATCATTGTCCATTACAAAATATATAAAAATCTAGTATGTATAAAAAACTGATGCTCTTGTAACAGTGTAATTTTTGTGGCAAAACATAAACTCAGCAAGAAAATCCTGGGGCAGAATTTTTCCATTGGCGAGCTGGGGGTGGGGCAGGGGTTCCCGCTGACATCATCCCGCCCCATTTAAATATTCAGGAAGGCGGGGAGACAGCGCGATCAGCTGCGGGCCCGCCGACCTGTCAATGGCCAATTGAGGCCATTGACAGGGTAGTTAAATCAATTAAAGGCCCTGCCCGTCCAACCTTAAGGTTGGCAGGCAGGCCAGGAGCCCCAGCGGGCTTCTGAAAAAATATGAAACCTCATCCACCAGCGGGATGAGGTTTCATGTCGGTTTTAAAAAACTTTAATAAAGTTTCTGTGATATTTATTAACATGTCCCATCTCACGTGACATTGTCATATGAGGGGGACATGTTAATAATTGTTTTATTTTTCTATTTTTAAACTTTCAAAAACTGTCAGTGATCTCCCTGAGGCAACACTTAGTCTCAGGGAGACGTGCGCTCTTTCGTGTGCATGCGCAAAAGAACGCACTCTGGCAGTTGGGTAATTCCCCAATTTTCTGGAGTAGTTTTCCCCTTATTGGCCCTGGGTTTTTTTTGCCTCTTCCAGGAGATGACAGGGTTGTCAGACAGAGTGCGAGTATCTAGTCATAATGCTGCAGTAATATGAGTGTGGAGGTGACTTGATGGACTAACTTTTTTTTCCTGCCCATCCATTTTGTATGTTTGTATCAAAGTGATTTTCTTTGATTCAGCAAAGTAAAGTTTATCTGCCGAAAAATATTTCTTTAGATTTTTATGACTTTATATTCTTGATTTGAGTAAAGAACTTTGGTATCCATGAGGTGATGAATTAAAATGTGCTAATTGCAAATGCACCATGCAATTTTACAGAAAATGAATCCCAAAGCGCTTGGTATCATTAATGATATCATTATATTTTAATCTTGAGTAGAGAAGTATACAACGTCTTTTGTGCACCTAATTAATTTCATGATTTAGTCATCAGCAATCATAATTTAGTGAAACAAAACTGCTGCTGGAGATGATGAATGTGCTCAAAGTGGGTGGGTGGCCTAGCTTTTGAGTCGACCAGAAGAAGCTGAGCTGACACTTTGTTAAAGTGTTCCAACCACTTCAGTTTTTCTGCATTTATTCTGTTTTGAGGTCTGTGTAGTGTCTATGTGCACATTTCAACATGACTAACTGAGTTGTTGAGTCCAATGGTTAAGTGAAACTACAAAATCATTGCACGCTCTAGATGGCGGATTTGTTTTTGTTTAGCTGCGTGATAGTTCATGCGATGTTTTCTATATTTAATTTAATGTTCTTTAAGTGAAGCAATGATTGTGGCTTTATAATTTTTCCACTGAAGTACCTATATTCAACTAAAGCCCTCAAACAGGTTAGTCTGTATCATGGCATTGCTGATGACTTGTAAGACAATGTTTAAGTAGCTTTCAATATTACCAGAGCTTGTGCACCTGCTGACTGCTTTTAAGACCTTTAAATGTATACCATTAGTTACTTCGATTGTTTTGTGACGTTGGTTGTTGTTTTGGTCATGTTCTTTATCCAGTGAGGACTAAGTCTGCAACTGATCCAAGTGATAGAGCTCTACAGTTGAGAATGATGTAGATCTAAAGGTATGCAATGTTGCATGACTGGTCTGTACTAAAACCAGGGTTCTTTTTATGATCATTGAAGTACAGAAAGACTAGCCAGTATAATTTAATAAAAGATAGGCCTGTTAAACTGGAGATTATTTTTAAACAGTGTGTAACTCCAGCTATTCTGTAAATATTTAAGCTTGGCTACAGTAAGAGACTTTCAGCAGTCTGCTGGCAAGTGTAACTTAAACACTGCTTGACTTCTTGTATAAATCTTGCTGGCCCTTCAGTTGGAGACTGAACCATTGACTTTACAGTGAATGAATGAGGGGGGTGTCCAGTATTCAGCCTGACATGTAACAAAATGCAGGCGTCAACACAGTGCAAGATAAGAGGTATGAAATTGAAGAATAATTGTTTCGCACCATTACAAATATCTAATTTGCAGTTATATTCATGTGATGACATTTTATGGTTTTCTTTAATTAAGAAAGCAGTTGAAACGCGCTCCCCTTATAATGTTGCATCATTTGTTGAAATGTTACAGTAAAGAACTGTAACTGCCATTCATGTTTCATTGTTATATAAAACTAAGTTGCTATTGAGTGAATTTTTATATTCCCTTGACATTGGTTTAGTCATGGTGTCAATTTGGCACAGTTCTATCACCCCTTGTTAATTGAAATCAACTGGGTATTGACTGTATTCAGATAGTGGGTATTCATTGCAGATTGTCCTGTGCTCATATATAGGAGCAGACTGAAAGAAGGGCTGTTAGTTGGAGGTGCATGATATGCAATGTGTGTCTCAGTAAATATAAGATTATAAGTGTAGGCTCCAGTGTTCTACCCTTCATGACCTGGCTATGAGTTGTAACACCCTTTACCCTGAGTCAGAAAGTTGAGTTCAAGCCCCACTGTAGGATTATGGCACGTGATTTTCCTGGCCATCTCCATTCAAATGATATTGTAAATGGCTCCCATTCGTTAGGTCTTGCTCATTTTCAAAATCACCATCTCCTCGTCAATATATTCATCCTCAATCCCTCTGTCCGTGCAAACTAATGCCACTACTCCAACCTTTCTTTCCAAAGTCCTTGAACGTGTTGTCACCTCCCAGGTCTGTGGCCTTCCTGTTCTAAGGCTTCCTGTTTGAATCTCTCCAGTCGAGTTTCTACCCATACCATAGCTTTCATTAAAAGTCAGTACTGTCTTCCTCTGAGAACATGGCCATGGTGCATTATCCCTCATGTCCTTCTTTAACATCTGCAACTTTTGACAAGTTTGATCACCCACATCTTCTGCAACTCCCCATTGCCATTGTCCAGTTCAGTGGGAATTTCCTCTCTTGGTTCCCTCCTCCCCCTTTGATCATAGGCAAAGCACCTGCAGCAGTAGCTTCTTTTCACCCCCTTGCACTGTCACATCAAATGTCCCCCAAGAATCCACCCTTTTCCCCTTCCCTGTCCTTATCTACATGCTGGTAACCTCATCCACAGACATGGTCAGCTACCATGTATACACTGATGACATCCAGCAGCACCTGTCTCGACCTCTGGGTTGTCAGACCACTTGTCTGATGTTCAGAGTTGGATGTACAGCAGTTTGGTTTAGCTAAAAATTGGGAAGGCTAAACCTCCACTGCCATCAATTCCGTTCCCACTCCCAGGCCACTGTCTCGGGCTGAACAAGACTTTGCAACCGCTCGTCCAAGACCCAGCTGCCTATCTTATGTCCTGCAGCAAGTTCCATTCACCCAATGTCCCCGTCCTCAGTGACTTACGTTGTCACCTAGTGCTCCAATGCCTCAAGTATAAATTTCCCATCTCTGTGTTTAGACCTCTCCATGAATTTGTCTTTGCTATGTCTAACCTCCTCCAGTGCTACAACCCTCCATCACTTCTTCTGATTCTGGCCTCTTAAGCATCGTCCTTCTCCCTTTGCCTCAAGATTGACAGCTGGGCCTTCAGCCACCTAGGCCCATTCTTTGCCATTCCATCCTCTCTCCACTACTCTTTCTTTCCTTAAGAGCCTCCTTGACCAAATGTTTGTTCAGTGCTCCTGATTTCTGTTTCTTGGTGTCTATTTTTCTCTTAGGCCTCTGCAAAGAATCTTGGTACTTTTCCTCATTAAAGGTTCTATATAAATACAAATTGTTGTTGCTGTTAATCTAAGTGGACAATTCAGTGCAGTACAGTGGAATGCTGCACTTCAAATAAGACTTTAAGTCCTGTCTGGCTGTTCTGGTG
The DNA here is from genome assembly GCF_964194155.1 of Cetorhinus maximus. NCBI lineage: Eukaryota > Metazoa > Chordata > Chondrichthyes > Lamniformes > Cetorhinidae > Cetorhinus > Cetorhinus maximus. Next base: position 97,904,182 of record NC_135884.1, read on the forward strand.
GTGCAGGTGGATGATCATACAGCAATGTTCAAATGAGAGCAGGGAGTTATCTCAATGTCTTGGTCAACATTGCTTCCTTACTCAACACCAGCAGAATTAGCAAAACTGTTATTTCATCTTTTTGCTGTTTATGGAATATAGGAACATAGGTGCAGGAGCAGGCCATTTATCCCCTTGAGCCTGTTCTGCCATTCAGTGAGATGAATTGGACTTCTAAAGGCATTTGATTAAGTGCCAAGTAATAGACTTGTCAACAAAGTTGAAGCTCATGGAATAAAAGAGACAGGGGTGGCATGGATACAAAGCTGGCTGAGTGATAGGAAGCAGAAAGTGATGGTGAATGGCTGTTTTTCAGACTGGTGGAAATTAAACAGTGGTGGTCCCCAGAGGTCAGTATTAGGACTTCCTGCTTTTCTTGATCTATATTAATGGTCTATATTTGGGTGTACAGGGCACAATTTCAAAATTTGCAGACAATACCATAAGACGTAGGAGCAGAATAAGGCCGTTTGGCCCATCGAGTCTGCTCTGCCATTCAATGAGATCATGGCTGATCTGATAATCCTCAACTCCGCTTTGCTGCCTTTTCCCAATAATCTTTGATTCCCTAACTGATTAAAAATCTGTCCATCTCAGTCTTGAATATACTTAACGACCCAGCCTCTACAGCCCTCTGTGCTAAAGAATTGCACAGATTCACTACCCTCTGAGAGAAGAAATTCCTCCTCATCTCCATCTGAAATGGGCGACCCCTTACTCTGAGATTGTGCCGCCTGGAGCTAGACTTTCGCACAAGGGGAAACAACCTCTCAGCATCTACCCTGTCGAGACCCCTAAGAGTCTTATATGTTTCAATAAGGCCGCCTCTCATTCTTCTAAACCCCAATGAGTACAGGCCCAACCTACTCAACCTCCCGTCTTAAGAAAATCCTTTCATACCTGGGATCAACCTAGTGAACCTTCTCTGGACTGCCTCCAATGCCAGTATATCTTTCCTTAGATAAGGGGACCAAAACTGTTCACAATATTCTAAGTGTGGTCTAACTAGTGCCTTGTATAGTTTTAGCAATCCCTATTTTTATACTCCATTCCCTTTGAAATAAAGGCCAACATTCCATTTGCCTTCCTTATTACCTACTGAACTTGTATGCTAGCTTTTTGTGATTCATGCACGAGGACCCCCAAATCCCTCTGTGCTGCAGCCTTCTGCAGTCTTTCTCCATTTAAGTTATATTTGGCTTCTCTATTCTTCTTGCCAAAGTGCATAACCTCACATTCTTCTATATTATATTCCATCTGCCAAGTTTTGCCCACTCTTTTAACCTGTCTACAACACTTAAGTACTGTGATCCGTGAGGAAGATAGTAATGGACTTCAAGAGGAGTTAGAAAGCCTGATGGAATGGGTGGACATATGGCAGATGAAATTTATTGCAGAGATGTGGGAAATGATACATTTTGGTGAGTAGAATGAGGAGGGGCAACATAAAATAAAGGGTACAATGCTAAAGAACACAGGGACCAGGGGTATATGTGCATCAATTATTGAAGGTGACAGTGCAGGTTGAGAAAGTGATTATAAAGGTATATAGGATTTTGGACTTTATAAATTGAGGCACAGAATACAAAAACAAGGAAAGTATGATTAGCCTTTATGAAACACTAGTTGGGCCTCAACTAGAGTATTGTGTTCAATTCTGGGAATCACACTTTAGGAAGGATGCGATGGCTTTAGAGCGGATGCAGAAAGAATATATGAGAATAGTTCCAGGGATGAGAGACTTCAGTTAAGTGGACAGATTTGAGAAGCTGGTGCTGTTCTCCTTACAGTAGAGAAGGCTGAGGAAGGATTTTATGCTCATAATCATGAGGGGTCTGGTCAGATTAGATAGAGAAAAACTGTTCCACCAGTGGATGGGTCAAGAACCAGAGGGCACAGGTTTAAATCTTTGGCAAAAGGCAACATGAGGAAAAACCTTTTTACACAGTGAATTCAGCCCATCAAGTGGGACTCCAGTCAACCCTGCTCCCCCACGCTATTCCCATAGCCTTGCATGTTTATTTCCCTCAAGTGTCTGTCTAATTTCCTTTTGAAATCATTCATTGTCTCTGCTTCCACCACCCTTTTAGGCAGCAAGTTCCAGGTCATTAGCAGTCGCTGTGTGAAAGAGTTCTTCTGTATCTCTTGCCTGAAACCTTAAACCTGTGTCCCGTAGCCTTTGCACCGTCAGCTCGTGAGAACATCTTTTCCTTGTCTACCTTATCTAAACCTGTCATAATCATGTGCACCTCCATCAAATCTCCCTCAATCTCCCTTGCTGCAAGGAGGACAAGTGTTTCAGAAGTGAATGGGTTAGCGCAGGGGTGGAGGCGCACAGCATTATGGAAGCAGAAGCAGGCAATCTTTTTAATGGAGATTATATGAGCTCAGGTCAAGTCAAATAGGATGCAAACTTTGTGATGATTCTTTCTTAAATCAGTGTGCAGAGAGAGGGTGGAGTCAGTGGCAAAGGAACAGGATGTATGGTAAGGAAATCTGTTGGCCATCAAACTACAAAATCATATTCATGTATTGGTAGGGGTACAAAGAGGACCCTAACTGTGAAGGAGATCGAAATTCAGGAAAGAATAGACAAAATCAACTTCTACAATCTAGAAAGATGGTGATTAAGGAAGGAACTTCATGGCAGTATACAAATCCTTAAGTGATGTTGATGTCATAAATGTTAATACTTCAGGATAAGCCAGATAATAGGGATCATAAAACAAAAACAGAATTACCTGGAAAAACTCAGCAGGTCTGGCAGCATCGGTGGAGAAGAAATCAGTTAACGCTTCGAGTCCTAACGACCCTTCGCCAGTTCTGCCGAAGGGTCGTGAGGACTCGAAACGTTAACTGATTTCTTCTCCACTGATGCTGCCAGACCTGCTGAGTTTTTCCAGGTAATTCTGTTTTTGTTTTGGATTTCCAGCATCCGCAGTAGCTTTTAGCTTTTTGTTTTTATAATAGGGATCATAAATTTGAATTGATGGAATGTAAATTTACATTCCGTATTATAACATTTACGGTAATACTTGGAGTAAGGTACCAGACTCAGGAGAGACAGAAACATTAGAAATTGTCAACCGGATACCCAAAGGGAGAGTTAGGCACTGGAGGGTTGAGGTTTGTTGAGTGGTTTTTCTTATAAGTTCAAAGTTGATTTGAATGATCTTTCTTTTTTTTGACAGACCTTAGGAACTCTTCCAGACCAGGATTCATTCTATGATGTTACAGACTGTCTTGAGCAACAGGGGATAGAAAAAATCATCCAACGGCACATGAGTAATAAAGGAACTGACCCAGACTTAAAGCAGCAGTTTACCATTTATGAGGTAAAATCGTTTTCTTGTTAAAATATGAATGAAACAGAAGTGCCGTTCCATTGATAAATATTAGCAATTATTAGTGTTTTTACAATTTAGTAAAAGAAAAATTAACAGATTTCTGAGATTTTGTCTCAAATCTTCACTTTAGCAGCAGTACAATCAGATATTGCCCCTCAAAGATTCGGTTGTCTAGATGTAGCACTTTGAGCTCACTAATACTAGGGTGAAGTATTGATGGTCCTGAGTTTGCTGTTGATGTTGATTGTGCTGATGTGATCAATTAATGTCATTGAACCAGAAGTGTGTCTAATAGCATTAAAATATGTTTTTTTTCACTAAGAGGCATATTAATACCCAATGGTATTATAACTCTGAACTTGCAATGAACTGGTGGTAAGTTAGAATGAAACATAAAAGTTGCAGCCTTTGCCAGGATCAGCTAGACTAATGGAAGAGAAGAGTTTTTGAGACTGAGGTTTGCTGAAAGTTGAAGTTGCAATTACTGTCTGTGGTTGCTTGAGACCACTGGGAGATTTTTGATTCTCTCCCTACCCAAAATGAGCAGCTACGACATGCTTAATGGACATAGCTTTATTTGTCACTATTGAAGAAGATCAGTAGCAGCAGTAGGAAAGAATGGAGGAAAGGAGAGTGATGCCACATTTTGGGGGCATGCACCCTACCATTTATTACCCACTTCCCCAAGGAATATACAGGTAACACAGGCTCGATGAGGAGTTTAATGTGGATTTGAAAAATGTATTTCCCTGAAGAGCTTTGCCACCAGATGCTTGAGGATCCGCAATCTCACTCATCAGCCTACATTGCTTTGTCAGTGTCTCTGAAGTGATGATTGTAATCAGTGTTTAATGGCACTGAGAGTCATTCCAGGCAGCAGGAAGGATCTCTCAAGCATCGCCCAAAGCACACTAAGAGAATGTAGCCATCAAGGGACTGACGGCTCCAGACAGGACAGGTTTGGCAGTTAAATATTGCAGGTTATAATGTATTTGGAAATTATGACAAAGGGAGAAGGAGAAGGGGTTAGCTATGTTAATCAGATATAACATAATAGCAAAAGCAAGAAAGGACGTAACCAATGAGATAGAAATGGAACCCATATGGACTAGGATGAAGGACAAAGGGATCAGTCACATTATTAAAGATGAAATACAGACTGTCAGAGGGTGGAAAAGATGTAGGTGGAGAAATCTATGAAGGAAAATCTATGAAATGACTGCAGTTTAAGAATCATAATCATGGTGATTTCAACTGTCTCCAAACATAGCGGCAGAGGGAGGGAGTCAAAAGGGAGAAGGCAATGTACTTTCTACATTATGCAAACGACTCCTTACTGACCCAAGGCATGGGAGATTATCTGGGAATAATGATTACAATATAATTAGATTAAAAATAATGATTGAAAGCGATATAGAGAATACAAAGACCAAACTGATAGATTTGCGGGGGGGAAAAACAATTATGAGAAAAAGAGGATGGAGCTATGGAAGAAAAAAAGATGAACTAGAGAAAAATATTGACTAAAAAATAAAGCAACAGTGTGTAATATTTAAGGGGGTGTTGGGAAAAATATATACCATTAGATGATAAGAACAGACAAGCCAAGAATGAGATGCTATGGATAAATTAAGTGATGGAGATAAAATTAAAGCTGGAGGAAAAGGTGTCCAAAAGTACATAAACAATAAAGGAGAATAACAACAGTAAATATGATGAACTTAGGAAGGAGGTTGAAAGAATCAGGAAAACAAAGAAGAAATATGAAATTAAAATATCAAGGAATATAGAAATAAATAGCAAAGTGTTCTAAGGCACATAAGTATTAAAGGAGAATGGGAAAAAAAGATCCCACAGAGGCAAGAAAAATAAACTCACAGGTGATTATGTTGAAGTGGCAGGGATACCGAGTAAACACTTTGCCTCAGTTTACAAAGAGGAAATAACTACAGTAGAAATCAAAAGAGATAATATAACAGTTACAAAAGGAAGAAAGGAGATATTAGTCAAACTTAAGGAGGGTAAAAACCTGAGCCCAATGGTTTGCGATCAAAGCTGTGTAATTTCAGAAGTCCTTTGACAAGCCTAAGACAAAGGCTGGGATCTACGGAGTCAGCAACCAAATGAATTGGAGGGCTCCAAAACCAAAAGCACAAGCAGTTAAAGGAAGTTTTATAGACTGGCTGAAAGTGGGAAGTGGTGTTCCACAGGAATCTGTGCTGGGACCACTGTTGTTAACCATATGCATAAATGAATTTGACTCAGAAATTGGAGGTATCATGTAGAACATTTTTGTGTTCTCTGTCCATGTGTGACCCTCAGATAGTGAGATTCGACAAATCATTTGTCTTGTTTGTTAGTCGTAAATTTGCAAAATATTAGTGGCATCTGTACAATATGTAAAGCCATGCAATGGGTTCTCTGCATATTTTGTTTTAATACATTGAAAGGAGGCACTGACATCCAGGCCACTAGCTAATGGTCAGATTATAATGTATCAGCATGCCAGGAATCCAGGGCCTCAGAAGTACCCCCTGGTTGATATTTGAAGTAAAATGCTGAAGTAATATAATTTCATGCCTTCTCATTTTCCACAAGGAAGAAGTACATTTTGCCCCACATGATGCAACCATAAACCTGCTCTTTATTAGTATTTATTTTAAGCAAGATCAAATGGATAACGGAATTAATCAAGTAGAAGCTTCAACATTTTGGTCTATGGTCTGGCAGAGTGTCTGTAATATAGCTTGGCTTTGATGAGTAACACATGGTGAAAACTTCAGAGAACTAGGAAAAATCAGAGAATAATCAGTGATGTGGTTCACCCTCCCTCCCTTTTGAATAGTTTGCATTTCCAGTCAGGCAATTTACTAATTTGTTTTTCTTTCTCTTTTGCCCTGATTCCTGTAAATTAGGTATATAATCTTTTATGTATGTGTTAGATTACATTATTAAAAAAGTCTTTTTCTTCCAACTCATGCTGCAATGTTAATTTTTTTTTTAAATTGAGGGTTTGAATCTCATTCTTTATTACCCCAGTAATCCTGCTCTTCACCAGACAGTGCAGGAGGATAATTGACATTTTTTAAAAGCTGAAAACCCAGGAGAAGTCCCAAGGCCCATGGGGTGTGGGACACCACAAAGGTTGAAAATAGCACAATGAATGGAGAACTAGTGATGGCAAGTATGTCACTATTTTCCAAACCCTGGCCTGTGAGCAGCCACTCAAGCCACATGAAATGTATATACCCTGCAGCCCATGACACCCAAATAGTTGGCCACCCTTGATGTAGCTAGCAGGAGAAGACTGAGGGAAGTGAAAGAAGTCCTGAATAAGAATGAGTTGGAGCAGAACATGGTCTGACAACAGTGTGTAGGATGGTGTACTTCGAGCTTAGGAACAATGGGAAGTTCAGGGAAACAATGCCCATAATATTATGGGTAAAGTAGAGAGAGACACCAGAAAGTTTGGGACATAGATCAGAGTCTGCGAGAGAGATAAGTATTGCTTATCAGATTATATGTTTTCTTGCATCTGGCCCTGGAATTGATGGAAGACTTGCACCTATGGTGATGCACTCAACTGTTCATTGATCCCTGTTCAGTTTGGCACATCCTCACCGCATGGGATAGGGTTTGTGGGTTAGTAAACTAAAGCATTGCACATGTGCCCCCCACTGCTGTGTACTACACCTTGGTACTCCAATATGAAAATAGAATGACAACTGTGTTCTAGAGCATAAAAAAGGCCATTCAGCCCATTGTGCTTGTGATGGTGAGAAATGTCTCTCATTATTCAATCAATGCTCTTCATAATTTTGGACACCTCTATAAAATCTAGACAGGATGAGAGTTAACTGGTAAACAAAGCTGGTTTAAAATTCTGCTGATAATCGCTTTTATCCCCCTTGCCCATTGTTTTCTGGATTTTTGATTTTTAGTGCTTAGTACAATTATAACTGTTGATGACTTGTCTGGTGGTGGGATTTCTAAATAAAAAAACACAATCGCAGTGACTTGATGTGAATGCATAACATGAGATGCATTGTGTAGGACCTTGTTGCTGACTGCTCACAGTGCCTGTTATTTTTATTGGTTCCATTATGGGACTAAAATGGGCCTTTCCAAGAGTCTATTCATCCCTAGGTCTCTTTACTGCTTTGATAATTTGCTGGGGGTTTACAGTGGTGCCCTAAGCATTGACTTGGCATCATCAATACTTGTGATTCTCAAAGGGAATCCAAGTGCAGGATCTAAGCAGGAGTCTTGATAGCACTGAAATGGAGCCAAAGGAATTATTACTGACCCCTCCAAGTCCACTGCATTGGGTTTTAGTTTGAGAATTGAATGCTCAATATCTTAACTGACTTGGCCTCTGATTCGATTTGGTGAAGTGCCAAGCTCAAACTCACTCCTTTGCCTTTACAATCCAACAGAGACAGCCTCTCCTCATACGAGGTATCAAAAGTACAGAGTTGATTTTTACGCCTCATGGCAGTTTACAATGGAGCGTGAATGTCCTGGCTACCCTATTTTACAGTCATTTTGGAGAAATAGATCTCAAAAATGTTTGTTTTGAATTGATTCTGTTCTTTGAATGTTGAAAGCATTTTAAACAAGATTTGATAATACTTTCATTTTTTCCAACGAATTTTGCACCTGGCAATCTTTCTGAGTGTGCTAGGCCAAAAAATTTATAGGTATATCCTTCTGTAAGTACAATTCAGTTTTTACTCATTGTTCTTACAAAGACTATGCCTAAGTCCCCGCTGTCCTCAGCTGTGTAACTGTGCAGTAGGTTGACAAGGTAATCGCTTAACTGAAGATTACATACAAAGTGTTGTGAATCTGAGAAAATGAAAAGATGTGACCAACAAAAATAACCAGGCAGTAAAGGAGCAACTGATCCATCAAGTTTGCCTGTCACTCATGATTCCTGGAGCATCCTGACAATTCATTTTCTCCCCCACTTAACCATCCCAAGCACCGTGGTCTCATACCTTTCGTGGGAAAGGCAAAGGAACAGAAGATAAAAATAGGGCTAATAAGGGAAAGAGAACCTAGAAAATGCCTCCCCAATCCCCTTGGATAATCAAAACCAGTCCATGCCATCACATTGACTGTGCATGTGCTGACTATTAAACCACTCAGCTTTTAATATGATCTCTACCCCAGCCACGAACCTGTCCAGCTCCCTTTTGAAGGTGCAGAGAGTCAGCACATGCCACACAAACCGACAATGCATTCCAAGAGACGCATAACATTCTGGGAAGAGAAGGACCAGCTAACATCTGGCCTAGTGCTTCCCAAATTATTTTCCAATACCACACCATTTTTACACTTGAAAATTAATCCGACCCCAGACACCAACATAAACAAAACAGCAATAAAGCAGCAACCTAACATTTAATATATAATTATTAAAGTTTGCTTTTTATAGATCAAAATGCAATATGAAAATCCCAGACCCTCGGCATCTGAGCTGCCATCAGTTGCTAAATCCTCTTCCGCCTCCGTCACCACTGCACCCAGAAAACCTCTGATGTATTTATGTAGGTGCATGGTTACATCACAGCAGGCCTGATCAGAGCCACCGCAGCCAAAGTATCCAACATTGGGAGTTTATCTCCTGATTGGTTACTTCCCACTGTTGGAACAATACAAGGTGGTGGGAAATCAATGTCATTTTATTTCTCACTAGCCCACTTGCTCTTTTTGTGACCCCACTGTGGTCGTGACTCTCAGTTCGGGAACCGCTGATCTAGCCTATTCTACTGTTGCACAGTTTAAGAACATGATCCATGGTTCTCCCCAATCGGTCAAAGCTGAAATAATCCATCAACAGCAATGCAATTCAGCCCTTTCATTACTATATTTACCTCTCTCGGGTTGCCTCTAAGCCTATGCTGCTCTAAAGTAAAAAGACCCAGTTCTTTTTACCCTATCTGAGTAACTAAGGTGCCTTAAGCTGGAGATCACTCTTGTGACTTTCCTGTGAACTTTTTTCAAGGCCACTATATCACCCATCATATGAGAGGACAAAATAGTGAAATATGAAGTCTTGAATATGAATTTCTGTAATTGTGTCAAATTGCCAACAGAGAGGAATTTCAACAATACTGTAACTGTACTGTTTAAATTTTCTGCATTTGTGGTCTTGGCTGGGAGTCACTAAATGCTGTGCTTTTGTTTGATTTGGCTATTTTTGAATTGTTTTATTGCCAGCATCTTTCAATCCAGCCATCTTTTCATACTGCCTTGCTAATGCCTGGCTTTTTTCATGCTGTGCCAACCATGGTTTAATGCTGTAGTGATCTTCTATCCCAAAGAGCTAACTATTGGGTATGGATTTTAGAAAAAAAATAAATTTAGCATTCTGTGAACAGTGCTGATTTATGCTGTCTGCTCTACTCTGTGTCCCTCTTCAATTAATGGTTTCTCCAAGAATTGTCCACTATTTACCTAACTGACTTTCACTCAAAAGTTTTAATTTATTGCGCTTTACTGAAACCAATTTGCCTGATGTAGTTAATTACCAGATCCTAATTGTTGCATTTATAATGATCTCTCTAGTGGGGAACTTTCAGCTAGTTTTCCTATTGTCATTGTTTTTTTGAAAGTTAGTAGTGTCTGGTTTGTTGTTGCAGTCTGATAGTTCAGATTAGTTCACAATCACTTTGCCATCAGTTGGATGGATGAATGATCCTTGATTCCTTGATTTTGCTTAGTGAATTTTATCTGCTTCCTACATCGGGCAAATGGTGCTGACCATTTGCCATTACCGTAAGAGTCAATTAGAAATGTGCTGCTTGTAATATATGGGGCCACAATTTGCTGTCAAAATAATGGCGAGACTAATGGCCTTTTCCATTATTTATGCAAATACTACAGCATCTTCAGGTGAGGGATAGATGTGAGGTTGAACACTGATATCCAAAACGTTGATGTCCCAATTGCCCCGCTTCGCCATTAGCTTCATGGAATTGACATCTGGCTAGCTGCCTCATTGCGAAAATGTATTGAACAGTGTGAAGTTGCTGCAATTGCATGGTAGCTATGAAATAAAAACATGACAGAAAGTTATGCTTTGCCCATTTCAGTTTAACGATGTGTTAAATATGAATTACTGCAAGTTAACCTCTTTGGCACTGAAAATAAAATGAATGACCCCACGTTTGAAGTCTGATTCCTTCAGGCTTCAGTTGTTTCAGATTTTAAAATATGTTTATGTTTACTTTTTCTTTCTGTCTCTTTTTTCCCTTTCTCTTAATCCAATCTTTTCTTCTCTTAATTTCTCTTTCTGTACCTAATTTGACATTGAATTCACCCACTTAATTTACACTTCCTCCTCAGTTCTTACACTACTAATTTCACAATCCTTCAATCTGATTGGGCAAGGAGGTACACAGTTGCTTGCCCTGTTCACTCAGGCCCTAGATGCCCCTTTTCCCTTGACATTATCACCTCAAGTTTTTAACAAGTTTCCATGCAAAAACATTTAAACTTAAATATCCAAGGGCCAGTCTAACTAATGGAAGATGCCATTAAATGTCCTGCTGCAGCAAATTACAACCCATTGAGCGCACCGACTATTTCAAGCAGTTCAATAAGTATTTAGCAATTTAAAATGCTCTGCTGATTTGAGGCAATGCCGGCTCTTGAAGCTGTTTCAATCAGTTGTTTGCACCTCATCAAATGTACAATTACCTCAGTGTTGAGATTCTGCTAACAATTAGGAGAGGCAGTTGGTAAGTGAGATTTCCTTTCTCCACTAAAAAAAATGCTGGTCACTTATCTTTTTGGTTTACTGCCAACCATGTGTAACAGGAAAATCACATTCATAGCAATGTGCCTGCTACAAGTGGTGGGAACTGCATTACTATAGGTGAAATTCTCCCACAATATGCTAACATCATCTACTATTCACACTACGCAGCTTGCAACAATGCAGAACAGTTTCCGGTTTGTACTAACACATACCTATCATTGTGATTCGATTATGAAATCATCTAAATTTACTTCAAGCAATTAGTATCAGACAGCCTCACACTGTTTCAGATTCACACCAGCTATGTGCACATTGATGCATTTTCCTTGGTCGGAGAGTGATACAGATTGAGTAGTAGAACTTCCTTCTCCTGATCTTGTCTCTGTAAGCAGGTAACAATCTGAAACTAGTAGCTGCAGCATTAAGATGATCCCAGATAGCTGTACTGTGAACATCCGTAATGTTTTATCTTCCTGGTTAAATACTGTGGAGATTGGCTGCCTGTAACTTTACCAAATTGATTAATAGACCTATGCCCACAAGAAGCCAACTGTTTCCACAATTATGTTGTACATATACAGTGTACAAGAATATGAGGAGTTTGAAATACACTAAAGACAAATATTTACATCACTTAATGTCACATTTCATGGAAAATAGCATTACAAGTGAGGACAGATATCGATGTGAGGGGGAGAAAGTCTTTCACTGATATTACTGGAACCTGTCTGCTATCTGCTGTTAAATGGATCTAATGGTGAATTGTGAAACAAGACACAATACCTTTCCTTGATAGTAGGTTTTTTCACATGATGCAGCCTTGAGGATCTCTGCTTCCTAAATAATACCCCAGTGTCTCAATTGACTCTCCTTAAATGTGATTCCAATCTTTAATCAAATGATGCCCATCAACTATGTATCTTTAACTACATAATCAACCAGCAGTTAACATCAACATATCAATTTATCTTTTGTACTCAAAGTAAACATTTTAAGAACTTGGATAACGAGTGGTATAAATATATGCTTGTCAGGTTTCTATCCTACAGCTCTTTCCTATCCATGATTATTTTTTTCTTTTTATTCATTCACGGGATGTGGGCTTTGCTGGCGGTGCCAGCATTTATTGCCCATCCCAAGTTGCCCTTGGGAAAGTGGTGGTGAGTTGCCTTCTTGAACCGCTGTAGTCCATGTGGTGTAGGTACACCCACAGTGCTGTAGGAAGGGAGTTCCAGGATTTTGACCCAGCGACAGTGAAGGAACAGCGATATAGTTCCAAGTCAGGATGGTGAGTGACTTGGAAGGGAACTTCCAGGTGGTGGTGTTCCCATGTACCTGCTACAAGAACAGAAAATGCTGGAAAAACTCAGCAGGTCTAACAGCATCTGTGGTGAGAAAAAAAAGAGTTAATGTTTCAAGTCTTTATGACTCTTCAGAGCTAAAGAGAAGTAAAAATGTAATGAAATTTATACTGTTTAAGTGGGCTGGAGCAGTTGAAGCTGGATAGAAGGCCAATGATGGGTGGAGGCAAAGGAGAGATTGCCAGAGATGTCATGGACAAAAGGACAAAGGGGTGTTAATGATAGTGATACAGGCTAAAGGAGGTGCTGATGGTGGCATTAAGGTCAGAAAGTAGAATGTGATAATAGCAGGACAAGGGTAAGCACTCTGAAAAGAGCAACGTGAACAAGTGACAGATGGCCCTTGTGGGGGTGGGGTGGGGGGAGGGGATGGTAGTGGGAAAAAAGAGTGAAAATAGGATAAAAGGTGCGGATAGAATAATGAATAAAAATGAAAATAAATAAAAATGCCGGTGTGGGGTGGAGGGGTGGGGGTGTGTGAAGGGAAGATGTGATTGGTCGTGGCATCATGCTGGAGTTGGTGGAACTGGAAGAGGATGATCCTTTGAATGCGGAGGCTGGTGGGGTGAAAAGTGAGGACAAGGGGGACCCTATCATGGTTCTGGGAGGGAGAGGAAGGTGTGAGGGCAGAGGCATGGGAGATGGATCAGACATGCTTGAGGGCCCTGTCAGCCACAATGAGTGGGAAACCTCAGTTAAGGAAGAAGGAAGCTGCCCTTGTCCTTCTAGATGGTAGTGGTCATGGGTTTGGAAGGTGCTTTTGAAGGAGCCTTGGTGAATTCCTGCAGTGCATCCTTTAGATGATACACACTGCTGCTACTCTGCGTTGGTGGTGGAGGGAGTGAATGTTTGTGGATGTGGTGCCAATCAAGCGGGCTGCTTTGTGCTGGACAGTGTCAAGTTTCTTGAGGGTTGTGGGAGCTGCACTCATCCAGGCAAGTGGGGAGTATTCCATCACACTCCTGACTTGTGGGCAGACTTTGGGGAGTCAGGAGGTTATTCGTCGCAGGATTCCTAGCCTCTGACCTGCTCTTGTAGCCATAGTATTTATATGGCTAGTCTAGTTCAGTTTCTGGCAATGGTAACCCCCAGGATGTCGATAGTGGGGAATTCAGTGATGCTAATTCCATTGAACATCAAGGGGTGATGGTTAGATTCACTTTTGTTGGAGATGGTCATTGCCTGACACTTGTGTGGCGTGAATGTTACTTGCCACTTGTCAGCTCAAGCGTGGATATTGTCCAGGTCTTTCTGCATTTGGACTGATGCTGACCATAACACAGAAATTGTATATCTGATAATTTGATTAAGTCACTCACTCTTGTCATTCATGTGACATTCATATTTCTGACATTATTGCATAACTTCATCAGGTTGTATGGGAGCTATAAACAGAATCCCTGCCAGGCACTGGGAACTGAACCGCATCCCTGCCAGGCACTGGGGACCGAACCACATCCCTGCCAGGCACTGGGGACCGCATCGCATCCCTGCCAGGCACTGGGGCCCGAACCGCATCCCTGCCAGGCACTGGGGACCGAACCGCATCCCTGCCAGGCACTGGGGACCGAACCGCATCCCTGCCAGGCACTGGGGACCGAACCGCATCCCTGCCAGGCACTGGGAACCGAACCGCATCCCTGCCAGGCACTGGGGACCGCATCGCATCCCTGCCAGGCACTGGGAACCGAACCGCATCCCTGCCAGGCACTGGGAACCGAACCGCATCCCTGCCTGGCACTGGGGCCCGAACCGCATCCCTGCCTGGCACTGGGAACCGAACCGCATCCCTGCCAGGCACTGGGAACCGAACCGCATCCCTGCCAGGCACTGGGGACCGAACCGCATCCCTGCCAGGCACTGGGAACTGAACCGCATCCCTGCCTGGCACTGGGGCCCGAACCGCATCCCTGCCAGGCACTGGGAACCGAACCGCATCCCTGCCAGGCACTGGGGACCGCATCGCATCCCTGCCAGGCACTGGGAACCGAACCGCATCCCTGCCAGGCACTGGGAACCGAACCGCATCCCTGCCTGGCACTGGGGCCCGAACCGCATCCCTGCCTGGCACTGGGAACCGAACCGCATCCCTGCCAGGCACTGGGGACCGCATCGCATCCCTGCCTGGCACTGGGAACCGAACCGCATCCCTGCCAGGCACTGGGAACCGAACCGCATCCCTGCCAGGCACTGGGGCCCGAACCGCATCCCTGCCAGGCGCTGGGGCCCGAACCGCATCCCTGCCAGGCACTGGGAACTGAACCGCATCCCTGCCAGGCACTGGGAACCGAACCGCATCCCTGCCAGGCACTGGGAACCGAACCGCATCCCTGCCAGGCACTGGGAACTGAACCACATCCCTGCCTGGCACTGGGAACCGAACCGCATCCCTGCCTGGCACTGGGAACCGAACCGCATCCCTGCCAGGCACTGGGGACCGAACCGCATCCCTGCCAGGCACTGGGGACCGAACAGAACCCATTGCTCCCTTCCCTTTGCCTCAACCCTACATGTGTACTTTTCCCATTTTCAGATACTTGAATTGGCATCTGGTTAAGGAATGAGAGCCTGAAATCCAGAGGACCAAGGGACTGATGAAGAAAAAGTACTGTCTCTTGATCTCATACTTGCACCCTTCAACTGAGATACTGACATTGCATGTACTTTACAGGATAGTATAGAGGCAGGATTTGCATCTGGTGAAATACTGGGCACAAGTTGGCTGCAGCCAGGGCAGGGCTAAAGGATAGCAGGATGCTAGCTCTGCAGAGGACTCAATGAGGACTTCAATTGGACGGTGTTTAGAAAAAAGCTGACTGGCATGAACAATGAAATGCTTGGTGCATTTGGAAGCTGCCAGAAAATCTGATGTCAAAGTCAAGGAGCCTGGAGAGGTCCAGCTTGAACTTGGCATAAGGCCTTGCCCAGAACGCCCTGTCCTGTGCATAAGTCGTGCATAAGAGAACGTTTGCAGACCCAACCATGATGCAGCATCTGATGGCCAGTGTCTCAGCTTCCATCGTAGCACGAGCAGAAGCTCAGGTGTAGAGCAGCCACCCTCAAATTCGACATGGCAGCTCAAATACTCGGGCACCAGCAGGCTGGTGCAGAATGACTGCTGTGAGGATAGTGGACATTGACCAGGATGATGTTCTGAGTATGGTCACGCACCAACTGCAGATTCAGAGAATGTTAACCTTTGGGGTTCTGGTACATCTCAGCATTTAGATGCAGCACCAGCAAAGCTACAAGTTGATGGCACCTTGTACCATCCAGTCAGAGAGAACACAATATACCCCTCCCCTCTCCTTGCATGAAGAGTGTCTGCAGCAATGGATGGCAAACTGAGAGATGTTACAGATGTTGCCTGCTCCAACCTGAAAGGATCCAGATGTGAAGAAATTCAGGGCCATGGGTACCTGACAGTCACTGGCAGTGCCATCTTTGCCCTGCTCAGAAGTGGCAGATTTCATCGAAGAGGTGGCAGAGTTCTGTGAGCGCCTCCTTCGCAGATGACGGGACAGATGACAGACACACTGTTCCTGCTTTAGATCGAGGTAAGAGGATTGCTGCTGGAAGACCTTGGGTGGACGAGGACTCCTGCTGAAAGCTCTTCTCCCCATCATCTGCTGAAAGCTCTTCTCCCCATCATCTGCCTCTGTGAGCAGTTTGTCCATCTCCCTCTCATGCTGCAGCCCAAGAGGCTGCAACTATAGCACCCACGCCTGCGGGCTGACCCTTGCAGCCACAGTCTAGGCACTCTGCAAGTGAAACACCAATCTCCTATTGACATCACCAACTACAGCCGACACTTCAAACCACCATGCAGTTCCGCAAACTCAAAAAGAACCAGCAATTAATTGGCAACTAATATCAAGTTATTGATGACCCTTTAAATAACGTGGGGGTGGGGGAGGGAATTCTTCCTGCTTGCGTATTTAAGAGAGGGCATTAGCTCGAGCAGTGAGGTCCAAAATGGCAGTGCTGGCATCAAAGCAGCGTTACATACTGACATCACAATCTGTCTATTCTGCATATTTCCAATACACACTCTTAATGCCCGTGTTACCACCCTCACCAAAGTGGAGTTCAGCACAGTGCTGGTACAAAAGAGCACATGAAGAGCTGAAGCTACAGGTGCTAAGGAGCCCAATTTTGCAGCCATAGGTTTTAAGGAGCATCTTAAAGGAGCAGAGAGAGGTGGAGAAGTTTAGAGTGAGCATTTCAGAGCTTGGGTCCTGAGTAGGTGAAGGCATGGCCACCATTAGTGAGGCAAAAAGAATCAGGGATGCAAAGGAGGCCAGAATCAGAGGAGTATAGATGTAGAATAATACAATTATAGCCATAACCATTTGGTCCGTCTGCCCATGTTGGCTCTCTGCAAAAGCAACTCAGTTAGTCCCTAGCCTTTACCTCATAGCCCCAAAAATGGTTTCTTTTCAGGTGCTTGTCCAATTCCCTTTTGAAAACCACAATTAAAATATACCTCCATCACACACTCAAGTAGTGAATTCCAGATCATAACCAGAAACTCGGTTTAAAAAAAGCTTTTCCTATGTCGCCAATGGTTCTTTTGCCGTTCACCTTAAACTTTTGTTCTCTGCTTCTCAACCTTTTGCCAATGGAAACAGTTTGTCTGTATCTATTCTGTCAAGACCCCTCATGACTTTGAACACCTCCGTCAAATCTCCTCTCAATCTTATCTTTAAGAAGGACAAACCTAACTTCTCCAATCCATTCAAGTGACTGAAGCTCCCCATCCCTGAAACCATTCCTGTGAATCTTTTCTGAACCCTCTCTAATATCTTCATGTCCTTTCTGAATGTGGTTCCCAGAATTGGCCACAATATTTCAGTTGAGGCCGAATCAGCGTTTTATAAATAGAGTCATAGAGTTATACAGCACAAAAAAGGGCCTTTCGGCCCATCGTGTCTGTGCCGGCCATCAAGCACCTATCTAATTCTAATCCCATTTTCCAGCATTTGGCTCGTAGCCCTGTATGATATGGCATTTCAAGAGCTCATCTAAATACTACTTAAATGTTGTGAGGATTCATCATAACTTGCTTTTGTACTTTATGGTTAGGATTTTGTTGGGCTGACAGAGGGTTCTCCCTCTGGTCGGAGAACCATTGGGGAACCTCCATCAGTTCCATAGGGGTGGCCCAAAGGAATCACGTGGCCCTTCAGGCACTTAATTGGCTGCCACTGGGCTTTCTCCACGGTTGAGGTCCCCAGTGATGGAAGTCCTACCCACCAAGAACTGCTGGCCAATCAGAGGCTGTCAAGGCTGTCGTTGACAAACTGTTAACCACTACTCTCTGCTCACTGTCACTCATAAGAACATAAGAAATAGGAGCAGGAGTTGACCATGCGTCCACTTGGGCAAAATTCTGTCTATCTCAGCCTTAAGTATATTCAGCGATGGATCATCCACAAGCCTCTAGGGTAGATAATTCCAAAAAGTCACAACCTTTTGAACAAAGGAATTTCTCCTCATCTTAGTCTTAAATGATCGGCCCCTTTATCCTGAGGCTGTGCCCCCATGTTCTAGATGTCCCAGCTGGGGAAACAGCCCCTCAGTGTCGACCCTGTCAAGTCCCTTCAGAGTCTTGTATGCTTCAATGACATCATCTCTCATTCTTCTATATTTTAGAGAATATAGGCCCAATTTACTCAGAGTCTCAGCCCAGGTACTAGTCAAGCGAACCTTCACTGTAGTACCTCCAATACGAGCATATCCTTCCTTAAATATGGAGTGCAAAACTGCTCACAATACTCCAGTTGTGACCTCACCAAAGCCCTAAAAACTGTAGCAAGATTTCCTTGCTCTTGTACTCAAAACCCCTTGCACTAAAGGCCAACATGCCATTCCCCTTCCTAATTGCTTGCTCCACCTGCATGCTAATTGTGTGTTCCTTGTATGAGTACACTCAAGTCTCTTTGCACATCAATATTTACAAGTTTCAGGCCCTTTAAAATATTTTCCACTTTTCTGTTCTTACTACCAAGGTGAATAACTTCACACTTTCCATCTGCCACCTTGTTGCCTATTCATTTAACCTGTCTAAATCTCTTTGCAACCTCTTTGTGTCCTCGGCACAGCTTACATTCCCACCCAGCTTGTATTGTCAACAAACTTCGACACATTACATTACTCTGTGTCTTGTCATTGAAGTCATTAATATAGATTGTAAATAGCTGAGGCCGCAGCACTGATCCTTGTGACACTCCACTAGTCACAGCCTGCCAACTTGAAAATGCATCATTTATGCTGCCTTTCTGCTTTCAGTCCATTAAACAATCCTCTATCCGTGCTAATATATTACTCCCTACTCCATGAGCTCTTATCTTGCCTATTAATCTTTGGTGTGGCACCTTATCGAATGCCTTTTGGAAATCCAGGTGTACTACATCTACAGGTTCCCCTTTATCTAACCCACTAGTCGAGATTGGAGTGCCTCCACAATTTTCTTCCTTTCCTCAGCACCCTTGGATGCATCCTATCCAGACCTAGTGACTTATTAACTTTAAGTATTGCCAGCCATTCTAAGACCTCCTCCATATCAATTTATAACCCATATAGTGTCTCAACTACCTCCTCTTTCACTATAACTTCAACAGCATTCTTTTTACTTGGTAAAGACAAGTGCAAAATTCTCACCTAGCACCTCAGGCATGCCCTCTGCCTCAATGCCTAGATCCTCTTTCTGGTCCCCAATCAGCCCCACCCCTCCTTACTAACCTTTTGCTATATATGTGCCTATTCAAGGATTTTGGATTCCCTTTTATATTAACTGCTATTCTCTTCTCATACACTCTCTTGGCCTCTCTTATTGCCCTTTTTGCTTCCCCTCTGAACTTCCTATGTTTAGCCTGATCCTCACTTACATTATCCACCTGACATCTGTCAAACGTTCCCTTTTTCTGCCTCATCTTACTCTCTCTCTCTCTCACTATCCAGTGAACTTTGGTTTTGCTTGTCCCACTTTCTCCCTCATGGGAATCTCAAAGGTTTGTAGAGCTTGAGATGGTTACAGAGACAGGGAACAGCAAGACCATGAAGGAATTTGAAAACAAGAATGAGAATTTTAAAATTGAGGCTTCGGTGGACCAGGAGCCATTGTAGATCGGGGTGATAGTGAATGAGATTAGGTGCAAGTTAGGATATGGGCATTAATGCTTTGGATGAGCTCAAGTTTATGGAGCATAGAAGATGAGAGGTCGGCCAAGAGAGCAGTGGAAAGGTTGTGCCTGGAGGTCACAAAAGCATGGATAATTCAAACAGAATTACTATTGAATGATTTAGAACAAAATAAATGGTTTCCACACACTTAAAAAATCTAGTAGCAAGATTTCTGAAGTGATTCTATGGTGAGATTTTGCATCTATTTGCAGCACTTTATTCCGCTTTCATTTTGCTGATCGATCTTTCTGTTAATATTGCTCAGACTGAATTACTAATCCTAGAGCTGTTAGTGTAATACAGAACACAATTCTCTGATAAGCAGCAGCACTTTTTCTATAGGCCTTTGGTTGTCATCCCTTGTTGCCCAGGTTTCTCATAATTGGCAGCCAAGCAAAGCTAAAACTATTCACTCAGTCCATAAGCATGTCGCTTGCCATTTCAATTCACCATTTGGCTCTCATGCCCACATTTCTGTCCTTGTCCTGTTACCATGTTCCAGTGAAGCCCAAAGCAAACTGGAGGAACTGCACCTCGTTTTTTGATTAGGCACTTTACTGCCTTCTGGACCAAACACTGAATTCAACAACTCCAGACCATGAACTCTATTCTGTGTTTTAATTTTTTCCCCTCCGCTTTCTGCACCCCCATACCCCCCAAGGGCCAGTCTGTAACTTGTTCTCATGTTTTGCTTTCAGAAGATGCTGACCCTTGTTCTGCTCTTCACACATTCATCTATCTGACCTTTATGCCACTGTTAACACCTGTCTTAGTCTTTAACACTATTATTACCACTCCCTTTGTCTTGCGTTCGTGATATCTTTGTCACATAATCTCTCCTGAGCTCCAACCTATCCCTGACCTTTTATTTTGCTTCATCCCCACTTCAACAGCATAAAACCCATCGCATTTCTACCTCTCTTCAGCTCTGAAGAAGAGTCATACAGACTTGAAGCGTTAACTCTGTTCCTCTCTCCACAGATGCTGCCAGACCTGCTGAGTTTTTCCAGCATTTCCTTTTTTTATTTCAGATTTCCAGCATCTCCAGTATTTTGCTTTTGCTAAAAATATTGTATTCTGTTAGACCAAGGACCAGCAAGAATTACTTTTTTTCTGAGTTTGAGAAAAGGCAGCTGATCTAAGTCTGGCCATTGAATGTGCTGCACTTGTGGCAGCATGATTTTGATAAAACGTCAACCCATTTCTGGGATTGATGTCAAGATGTAACATTTTATTACACTAGACGCTTTGTGTATCGTCACACCTACAGGCGTGACGACTGAATTATATTGTTCGTGCACGGTTGTTGATTTATAATGGCTGCTCCACACGTACCACTGGATCAGAGGGAGTGAAGTGTAGATGTGCATGATGAGCAAAGCTCTCGGGGGCTTTTCTCCATGTTGCAGGAAAGGGCCTACAGTTTCACTAATAACATTGTCCTTCCTCACACAGTGAAGTCAATTATTCCAGAGTAGAGATCACGTCAGTGTACAAAAGGCACTGACCCACGCTCGCCAGGAACAAAATATGTCAAAGCATGAATTACACACCTGCTACACAGATGTTTCTCAGCTGTAACAAAGTATAGTATATTCTAGGACCATTTACCTCCTAAACCTCCCCAGGGAGGTATGGAATATAAATAGAATCTCACACCAGGTGCTGATGTGCTGTGATTGTTCTTTCACCCTTAGAAAATAATTGCAAAATTGGTTACAGCCACACTCCCTCTGAATTATTTGGGGCCCCTATCACACTTGAAAGAATCGTGCATGTAGTCATCAGTATGCATTTATGTTTCAGTGGTATGATCTCTCATTGAAGAGAGATTCTCATCATCTGTGTTAGCTTTGAAAGATTTGGGATTAACTTTAACCTGCTTTAGATAAATAGGAAAATCCAAGATTAAAAGGAAAAAAAATACAGGAAAAAGGGAAAAAAACATCACTCAGCATCAGTTCTCATTGCTGATGGTGGCCTCACCTGGATAAGTAATTTGTCATTTTTATCAGATGCTGATTTGTTGTGCATGTGGAATTTTTCATATTTGCTTTTTTTGGTCTATTTTGGTCAAATTTTTAAAAAGTAGATCAGATAAAACTGATAATTTCATTGGAGGAGCTTTGTCTAAAAGAGAAAGTTCTGTAGGAAACTCTTTCGAGTTACCAACAGTCACAGATTGCAACTCTCTTTCGAGTACAATCACAGTTCTTGGTTTCCAGGAGTGGGACATGAACCCACAACCCTCTGATTCAAAGGTGAGGGTGCACTAATTTGTACAGACTTTCAGGA
Source organism: Cetorhinus maximus (assembly GCF_964194155.1). Lineage (NCBI taxonomy): Eukaryota > Metazoa > Chordata > Chondrichthyes > Lamniformes > Cetorhinidae > Cetorhinus > Cetorhinus maximus. The sequence goes on from NC_135884.1 coordinate 97,926,177, forward strand.
GGCATCACTAATTTGTAGTTTAAGAGATTAACAAAATGGATATGCTAATATATGGGGCACATGATGATGTGGCACTGACATCAGGCAGACAGGTGTGAGGTACTGTAGGGAGCAGACTGGCAGCCCTGAGGGGTGATGTGCCTTCCTGATAACGCACTATGTACACACTGTAAATGGTGTAAATAAGCTAGTTTTTAAGTAACTACCTGATACGCATACACCTCTTCCTTGCTAGAATCCTGGCCTAGCATCTTCTACAGCACTTAACAGTGTGTCAATTCAGCTCCTTCATACATTGAAGCTCAAGGAACCTATTGGATGTTGTTAACTTTAGAGGACTGAACAAAACTAAACTGAATATGTTAAAGGTTTATCCAAGTTTTTGAAATACCTCATTCTTTGACATTTTTTTTTATACCAGCAGTAACTATTCATCTGAAACAAAAACAGAAATTGCTGGAAAAACTCAGCAGGTCTAACAGCATCTGTGGACAGAAAAACAGAGAATAACATTTTGAGTACATATGACTCTTCTTCAGAGCTAAAGAGAAGTAAAAATGTGATGAAATTTATACTGTTTAAGGGGATGGAGCAGGTGAAGTTGGATAGAAGGTCAGTGATAGTGGGGGGCAAAGGAGAGATTGACAAATATGTCATGAACAAAGGGGTGTTAATGGTAGTGGTACTGGCTAAAGGAGGTGTTGATGGTAGCATTGAGGTAAGAAAGCAGAATGTGATAATAGCAGGACGAGGGTAATCACTCTGGAAAGAGCAACATAAACAAGTGACAGATGGCCCTTGTGGGGGTGAGATGGGGGGAGGGAACAGTGATGGGAAAAAAGATCAAAAATAGGATAAAAGGTGGGGATAAAACAATGAATACAAATGAAAATAAATAAGCAAATGCTCCAGCCTTATCTTTTGCACTGATGTGCTGGGCTCCTCCGTCATTGAGGATGGGGATATTAGTGGAGTCTCCTCCTCCAGTGAGTTGTTTAATTGCCCACCACCATTCATGACTGGATGTGGCAGAACTGCGAAGCTTAGATCTGAACCGTTGGTTGTGGGATCGCTTAGCCCTGTCTATCACTTGCTCCTTATATTGTTTGGCATGCAAGTAGTCCTGTGTTATAGCTTCACCAGGTTGTCACCTCATTTTTAGGTTTGCCTGGTGCTGCTCCTGGCATGCCCTCCTGCACGCTTCATTGAACTAGGGTTGATCCCCTGGCTTGATGGTAATGGTAGAGTGGGGGATATGCCAGGCCATGAGGTTACAGATTGTGTTTGAATGCAATTCTGCTGCTGCTGATGGCCCACAGCGCCTCACGGATGTCCAGTTTCAAGTTGCTAGATCTGTTCGAAATATATCCTGAATAGCATGGTGCTAGTGCCACACAGCACGATGGAGGATATCCTTAATGTGAAGAAGGGACTTCGTCTCCACAAGGTGGTTACTCCCAACAATAGTGTAATGGACAGATGCATCTGTGACAGCTAGATTGGTGAAGACAATGTCAAGTAGGTTTTTCCCTCTTGCTGGTTCCCTCATCACCTGCTGCAAACCCAGTCTAGCAGCTGTGTCCTTTTGGAATCAGCCAACTCAGTCAGTAGTGGTGCTACCGAGCCACTCTTGTGGTGGACATTGAAGTCCCCCACCCAGAGTACATTCTGTGCCCTTGCCACCCTCAGTGCTCTTCTAAGTGGTGTTCAACATGCATGAGTACTGATTCAACAGCAGAGGTGAGGGGTGGGGTGGGGGGTGGGGATTGCGGGCACGTGGTAATCAACAGGAGGTTTCCTTGCCCACGTTTGACATGATGTCATGAGACTTCATGGGGTCCAGTGTCAATGTTGAGGATTCCCAAGGCAACTCCCTCCAACTGTATACAACTATGCTGCTACCTCTGGTGGCTCTGTCCTGCTGGTGGGACAGGACATACCAGGGATGGTGATGGTGGTGTCTGGGACATTGTCTGAAAGGTAAGATTCCATGAGTTTGACTATGTCAAGTTGTTGCTTGATTAGTCTGTGCAACAGCTCTCCCAATTTTGTCACAAGCCCCCAGATGTTAATAAGGTGGACTATGTAGGGTCGACAAGGCTGAGTTTGCCATTGTCATTTCCAGTGCCTAGGTTGATGCCGCATGGTCCATTCAGTTTCATTCCTTTTAAACTTGATAGCTGATAAACTGAGTGGCTTGTTAGGCCATTTAAGAGGGCAGTTAAGAGTCAACCACATTGCTGTGGGTCTGGAGTCACATGTAGGCCAGACCAGTTAAGGACGGCAGATTTCCTTCCCTAAAGGGCATTAGTGAACCAGCTGGATTTTTATGCCAATCGATGGTAGTTATCATGGTCACTATTGCTGAGACTAGCTTTTAATTTCAGATTTATTAATTGGATTTAAATTCCACCAGCTGCCATGGTGGAATTTGAACCCGTATCTCCAGAGCATTATCCAAGGCCTCTGGATTGAATGTATTCAGTGACCCAGTTTCCACTGCTCTCTCAAAGAGAATTCCAAAGGCTGGCAAACCCTCTGAGAGAAGAGATCTTCTCGGGTTCATCTTCAGTGGAAGTCCCCTTATTTTTAAATGGTGTCCTCTAATTCTAGACTCCGCCATAAGGGGAAATGTCCTCCCAGCATCCAGCCTGTCAAGCCCCCTCAGAATCTTATATGTTTCAATAAGGTCACCTCTCAATTTTCTAAACATCAATGGGCATAGATATAACCTGCTCAACCTTTCATCATAAGTCAACCTCTTCATCTCAGGAATTAACCTAGTGAGTCTTTTCTGAACTGCTTCCAATGCAAGTATATCCCTCCTTAAGTAAGTAGACCAAAACTGCATACAGCACTCTAGGTGCGGTCTCACCAATGCCCTGAATAGTTGTAACAAGACTCTGCACTTTGGAGGCAGACAGCCAATGAGTCATTAGGAGTGATATTACCAGGTTGCTGGCATTTTGCTGGCAGTGGACCAAGCCATGGTGGAAGCTGCCAGCTTAATCAAGGCAACCTTCCTTGCAGTATGGGAAATGGTCAAGCAACCATTGGAGCCAGAGGCTCCATCCTCCAAAGATGGGCCCACAGACAGGAAAGGCAGCCCCTGCGGCCCCAACAAACCATCTAGAGGGGCTTCTCCTCCAATCCGAGTGTCTTGCCAGCTGGGACCCTCTGATTTTAATTTTATCCTTCCAAGAGCATCTTCATTTTGAGTGGTGCTGAAGATCTCCTACCTGCTTCAGCATCACCCACCTCTCCCAATGGGGCTGCTAAGGCTCCATTGCTGCCAGTCCTCTGATTGAGACAGCAGCATCTAAACCCTGTCCTCGGAGGTGGCCAATGGTCACCTCCAGGAATTGTGCTGAGCTGGTCTTGTTGCAGGCAAGTCCGGGCTCCAGACCCCCATTTGATGTCCAGGTCCTGAAGCCCAAGGTCAAATCCAGCCCAATGAGTCTGGCTATTTTGAATATAAACTCAATTTGCAAATGCATTTACACATTAGTTTTAGCAAAGAACAAATGATTTCATGCAGTTTTTACTTGAAAAGGATGGCATTTAAAAGGATGAAGCAGTTTTCTATTATTAGCTGTAGGAGGCTGTTCATTTACTTTGAAATGCGTACACCAAACTTCATTCCTTTCATATTTTCTTGTTGATTCACCTCTGTGCAGAGTTTGATAAATCAGTGTGCTTTTCCATAAGTAGCTGCATTCTGGACACTCCTCAGATTTTCCGTATTTCTCTCTTGCTACACTAAGTACGTACGAAAATACTGTACTTTTTGTTTCCATTGCTCAGTGTTATATGAAACTTGGGTGTAATAACCCACAGATAAGTCAGATGGTGCACATAAAATCAGATGGCACTCGCAAAATAGGAAACCTGTCCGTTTGTGTAACATGATATGCTTTTGAAGTTTTGGCTGTGGTCAGATTAACTGTGTAGCAATACTTGGATCTTTGATTCCTTATAAGGCATAACTGAGTTATTTTTAGAGTTCTCTAGAATGATCTCAGATTTTTTTTCTTAAAAGTCCATTTCGAAAGTATTGGGTAATGTTGAGTTCATCCATAATCACACAGCTTTGTCTTTGTTCCAGATCATGATCAGTATTTTCAAATAAATGACCATTTGTTTTGAAACAGATTTTTTTCCCTTTATATTTATACAAACAAATTACAAAAATAAATATTAAAAATTGTTGATCCATCCTGGACTCCGTAGAAATGGATAAATGGATAATCAACATGAAAATTCTGGGAAAATGTTTAGTTTACAGGGCAAGTAAATTGTATATAGAATATTTAAATTTGCTGCTTTGCTCTTTATCTGCTTTTTGCTGTTGTTTTTGTCTTGTTCCCCAATGCCCTCTGTCAGAGCTCTTTCCCCCTTCTCTCCATTCATTTATTGTTGCCAGTATTATGAGGCCTTTAAGAGCTGAATTACTAAAATGTTCCGGTCCACTCCTGTATGTAGACTCATGGCCTGTAAAGGGCAAAACAGCCTACTGTAGAGGAAACCTGGCAAAATGTCCAGTAAAAAGAATAGCGAGTTCTTAGCTTAATTTGAAGATGTTTCTGATTTCAGTAACACGAAAATGCATTGTAAAAATTGACTCTTAACTCTATAGGCAGAGCTTAAGTTTGTATATATCCCCCTTCACTTCCATTCAGATCATTGTAAGGGCTGTAGACATTTACATTGATTTCACTAGACTGCTGCCTCTCCATTTTTTTCATTTATTTATTCTACCTAAAATCTGACAACAACAACTTCCATTTATACAGCATCTTCAATGCAGTAAACTATCTCAAAAGGTCTAACAGAAGCATTATCAAACAAAATTGGACACCAACTCACAAAATAATTTATTTGGACGTGACCAAAAGCTTGCACAATGTAGTAGGTTTTAAGTGCCTTAAAAAAGGAGAGGCAGGTGGAGAGGTTTAAGGAGGGAATTCCAGAGCTTGGAGCACCAACAGCTAAGGCATGGCCACCAATAGTGGAGTGATGAAAACCAGGCATGAGCAAGATTGCATCTATTAGTTCATCCCAAATAACTATAGAATGTTAAAAGCTGGTATCTTGGTGTATTTTGGAGGACTACCTGGATGCTGGACTGCTTTAGATTGCGATTTTGCCTTCATATCAAAGTCATAATACTCAATTCTGATTGTGAAATAATTCTATTGTTTTCACGCAGGATTTGACAGTGGAAATGCTGGTCCAAGGTTTCCAATTCCTCTGTGCATAAAGTTTTATGTTACCAGAAGAAATAATAAATGTGTTCCAGATCTCACTATGATTTTCTTGTACTCAGAATGCACTGAAGCATGAAGACGGTGAAGATGATGGACAGATGCCAAATGCACGAAGAGACAGGAGGAAGCTGACCCCAAATGGGGATGATGGACGGAAAAACAGGCGATCTTCAGGACAAAACATGGCTGAGGTATCATCAGTGAATAGATCAACCAGCCCAGCACCGGCAAGGCCGCAAAGCCCAACCCCTGGAAGACTGAGCCCTAGCAGTCCTACAAGGTTTGATGCAAAGAGTTCAAAGGTGATTTCCATTCACCCAGCACAGCCTGACTCCCAAAGCCATTCTGCAATAACTTCAACCACATCTGCAAGTGACTTAAACTCACCATCTGTAGACCAAGTACAATCCTCAACAGAGTAAGTTGCTACATTGAATTTCATCTGTATAATATGAATGAATTGTTTTATATTGGATTAGGGGATAGCTGGTATGTTGCATTATGTCTTTCTGCACAGTTATGAATGTCATTTTTCACTATGAAGATAGTGATGAGGTCCAACAATAGCAAATATGTGAACAGATCTATTTTCGCTGAATGATTGAGTGAACTGAAGTGAAGCATTTCCAGCATAACAAGTAATGACATTTTTTAAAAGAAAGTACTTCATTGGCTGTGAAACATGTTGGACATCCTGAGGTCATGAAAGACTCGACATATGACCGGACTGCAGCTGGCCATTTCAATGTAGCCGCTGATTTTTAAATTTATGCTAATCATACATTTTTCATACATATTCAGTTCCATTTTAAAGAAGAGAGGAGCCTATTGATTGTCCATTTGTATTACCACCTAAGAAGAATTCAATAAGTTCTTTAATTCATGGAATGATGCATGACGCTGGCTGGCTGACTTATGTTTCAAGTTGTGTTTTATGTGGAGCATCAGAGATGTAACTTGAGATCTTATGACAGTACAAATATGTTTTTATCCCAGTTAGCCTGTAAAGCGATTGTGCTGATTTTGGAATATTTGGCCTTTTGCCTTTTAACTGTAGCATGCCATAGTTTTGCAGTATCCAACAGCAAATGGTACATTAGGTTCTAGCCTGACAGGCTACATTACTCTGTTGAAAACTAAGGAATTGGGTACTCTCTTGTCAAGTTACATTGGAATTGACTTGATATTTTAGAGCTGCATATAGTTGCTTCATGCTTTGTTGCCCAGTGGCAAATCCAACTCAGAACCGAAAACAGACTTGCGCATGCGTGTGTATATAACGACTTAACTTCACCTTCTTATGGCATGTCATGTGGAAATATTCACACTGCCTGGCTCATCCATGTAGCAGCATTATCTCAGTGAGAGAGCCTGCTTAATATTCCTGACTTAAAGAGGATGATGAGGAATTAGCTCATGGGGAGCCACAATTATTTGAACGTTATTGGAGTGGCCATATTTTACCATGTTAATGCATGGATCACAGAAATAATGAAAATCAGTTTTAAAAATTGTGTATCTGTAAAGCAGATGCAGTAACTGTCCAAACTTATTAAGGAAACAAAGTACAGTACACTGAAACAGGCACTAAAAGAGACAGGCCTATAAATCGCTGTAATAATGCTTGAGGATTCCTAACTTCCCCCAGCAGTTCAGCCAGTTTATCCAACTGAGCCATACAGACCAGAAAGGTACCAAATTCAACCTCTGATCTGTTACGAGCATTAGAGTGATAGACAGGTAAAGACCCTCTGGTCCACCCAGCCTGTCCCATACAATTGTGATGCTTTGTATATACACACACACTTTCCACCTCAGTTGAAACCATGTTATCACTTTTTATTGTTATTTAATTAATGCGAACGCCCTAAGCCATTGGCTGAGTTTAAGGTGACTAGTCAACCAATTAGTCTGTCGCGAAGACACTCCTTGGTAAAGTGCAGCATTGTTTGTGTATCTCCACAAGTGCATAAGGGGTTTGTGTTGAGGCCCCAGAGGTGGAGATTGGCTACACAGGGGCCTTGGCCCATCCTGAACCTGTTTAGCAATGACCACCCCCCCCCCAACCTCCTTGGTAGTTTGAAGCCTGCCATTTGGCAGATGGGGTTTGTCACAAGGAAGTTGCTTGTGACTTCCTGTGTTTCCTATTCCTTGGTCCAAAGGATGTTTGCTGGTGGATCTTGCTCAGGAAGGATGCTCCAGATGGGGCACTGTGATGGAAGGTGGGTAGTAGGTGGGTTGAAGAGGTCATCGTGGAGCGGTAAGTGAGGTGTAGCATAGATGGTTTCAACCAGCTTGTGAATTTTCGTAAGTCGGTGGCAGATATATGGAGGGAATGATATTAGTGAGGACAGGAAGCCAGGGGAGGGGTGTTGATCGGAGGGTTCCAGTTATGATGCGCATTGTTGCATTCATTTGAGTCTCCACAGGATGTGTGTGTGTGATGACCTTTGTCAGACAGGTGCTCAGCATTTGACCTTTGCTGCTGTTTTCTTTAGATGTTCCTGGTATCTAGTCTCTCCCAAGTTTGTTGGGTTGGGATCATGCTTTCAGATCTGGCCATCCATGTAGATTTACCATTCTTTTGTGGTGCTGGCATTGGAGATAGAATGCAATGGTTGTGGTTTTAGAGGGATTCAGCATGAGATGCCATGTGCTGCAGAAATCCATCAACTTTGTAACTTAAGGGTCTGGTCCAGAGTGCAGAAGCATGAAGCATACCAAACTCTGAAAGAGCCTCCTTGTAGAATCCCAGACCGCCCCCCCCACAGCCCTCAGAACTCGCAGTCTCAACACTGAGCAACCCTCTGGCTTTATGGCAATGCAGGGCATGCTCTCTGAATCTTACAACTTAATGTTAAGGGCCTGTTGGCTGCCAAGCAAAACCTCTTTATGTGATCTCTTAAGAGGGTTAGTAAACCAAACAAACCCCAGGCCAAATAGGGGAGGTAAGATCTGAGAAATTTCTCACCCATCCATCTAGGCAATCCAAAGTAGTCCAAGAGATCTCTCTGGCTCCAAATTCCCTTTGGTAAGGTGTGATCTTCACCGAATCTGAAACAGGTTTAGCTCTCATTTAAAGGAATACAGCAAATCAGCATCCATCATGTGAGACAACTGCCTGTTCCAGAGGCCCACCATTCTTTCTCAGGGAAACGAACCACCTCCTGATATGTAACCTTGATAAAAATGAAAGAATTGACATTTATATTTTCACGACAGTTGCATGTCCCAAAGTGCTTTCCAACTAATGAAGTATTTTTTGAAGTGTTGTCACTCTTGTCATGTAGAAAAATGGCAGATAATTTGCGCACAGCAAGCTCTCACAAACAGCAATATAATAATTACCTTATAAACAATTTTAGTAATGTTGATTGAGGGATAAATATTGGCCGGGATGCTTCCTCTGCTCGTCTTCGAAGTGGTGCCCTGGGATATTTTATGTCCTCCTGAGAGAGTAGACATTGGTTTAATGTCTTATCCAAAAGACAGCATCTCCGATGGTGCAGCACTCCCTCAGTGGAGTGTCAGCTTGTGTGAGACTTGAATCCACAAACTTCTGACTCAAGGCATGAGTGCTACCAACTAAACGAATGCTGACACTGAGTTGACCTGGTGTTATATAACTTAAAATTGTGATCACTGAACCTATTTAATTGATACAAACAATCAACTGGAACACAAACATCAAACTATCTTTGCTAACTAACTTTGCTATATCACCTCTAAGTCTGTACTTCTCTAATGTGTAGAGGCCCACTCTTACAGCCTATCTTGACGTTTTGTACTAGAAATTACTCGCTATGCATTTTCCAAAGCTTCAGAGCACCCACAATGTGAGGAGACCAAAGCTGGGCACAAAATTCCAAGTGCAGCCTGATCAAAGTCTTGTACAAGGCTAAAATAATAGGCCTTTTTCACTGTACTTGTCTGAATTAAACATCGTTTGCCAGCCGTAAGCCCAATCTCTCGGCACGTTTAGATCTACCTAAAGCAGTCGAGCATCTTTTACAGTCCTAACACTCGCACAGATTTTCCAATCATCTGGCACAAAAGTAAAACAGGAAAGGTGGCTCAACCATGGCTTACAAAAGAAATTAGGGATAGTATCAGATCCAAAGAGGAAACGCCAGAAAAAGTAGCAAGGCTGAGGATTGGGAGCAGTTTAGAATTCAGCAAGTGTTGTCAAAAAGATTGATCAGGAAGGGGAAAATGGAGTATGAAAATAAACTTGCAAGGAATATAAAAACTGACTGTAAAAGCTTTATAAATATGTGAAGAGAAAAAGATTAGCAAAGACAAACGTAGGTCTCTTACAGTCAGAAACAGGGTGAATTATAATGGGGAACAAAGAAATGGCAGAAGAATTGAACACACATTTTGGTGCTGTCTTCACAAAAGAGGACACAAATAATTTCCTGGAAATGTTAGCGAACCAAGGATCTAGTGAGGGAGGAATTGAAGAAAATCAGTATTAGTAAAAAAAATGGTGCTGGAGAAATTAATGAGGTTGAAGGCTGAAAAATCCCCAGGACCTGAAAATCTACATTCCAGAGTACTAAGGAAGTGGCCCTGGAAATGTTGGATGCATTGATGGTCATCTTCCAAAATTCTGTAGACTGGAGCAGTTCCTACAAATTGGAGGGTGACAAATTTAACCCCACTATTTAAAAAAGGAGGAAGAGGAAAAACGGAACTACAGACCAGTTAACCTAACATCAGTAGTGGGGAAAATGCTAGAGTCTGTTATAAAAGATGTGGTAAGCATTAACAGGATTAGACAAAGTCAGCATGGGTCTATGAAAGGGAAATCATGCTTAACTAATCTACTGGAGCTTTTTGAGAATGTAACTAGTAGAATAAATAAGGGAGAACCAGTGGATGTGGTGTATTTGGATTTCAAGAAGGCTTTTGATAAGGTCCCACATAAGAGGCTAGTTGGAAAAATTAAAGCACGTGGGATCGGGGGTAATATACTGGCATGGATTGAGAATTGGTTGACAGACTGGAAACTGAGAATGGGAATAAATGAGCCTTTTTCCAGATGACAGGCGGTGACTAGTGGTGTACCGCAGGGATCTGTCTTTGGGCCCCAGCTTTTCACAATATACATAAATGACTTGGATGAGGAAACCAAATGCAATATTTCCAAGTTTGCTAACAACACTAAACTGGGCGGGGTTGTGAGGAGGATGCAAGGAGGCTTCAGGTCGATTTAGACAAGTTGTGCGTGTGCGCAAACACATGGCAGATGCAGTGTAACATGGATAAATGTGAAGTTATACACTTCAGTGTGGAAAAACAGAAAGGCAGAGTATTTAAATGGTGGTATATTGGGAAATGTGGATGCACAAAGGGATCTTGGAGTCCTTGCACACCAGTCAATGAAAGTAAACAGGCAAGTGCAGCAAGCAGTTAGGAAGGCAAATGGTATGTTGGCCTTCATTGCAAGAGGATTTGAGTTCAGAAGTAGGGATGTCTTTCTGCAGTTATACAGGGCCTTGTGAGACTACACCTGGAGTATTGTGTGCAGTTTTGGTCTCCCTATCTAAGAAAGGATATACTTGCCATAGAGGGAGTGCAGCAAAGGTTCACTAGGCTGATACCGGGGATGGCAGGACTGTCGTATGAGGAGAGATTGGTTCAACTGGGCCTGTATTCACTAGAGTTTAGAAGAATGAGGGGGGATCTGATTGAAACGTATAAAATTCTAACAGGGCTAGGCAGACTGGATGCAGGAAGGATGTTTCCCCTGGCTGGGGAGTCTAGATCCAGGGGCCACAGTCTCAGGATACGGGGCAGGCCATTTAGGACTGAGATGAGGAAAGATTTCTTCACTCAGGGTGGTCAACCTGTGGAATTCTCTACCACAGAAGGCTGTGGAGGTCAGGTCACTGAGCATATTCAAGAAAGAAATTAATAAATTTTTGGATATTAGGGGCATCAAGTGGTATGGAGAGAAAGCAGGAATATGTCATTGAGATAAAGGATCAGCCTTGATCACATTGAATGGTGGAGCAGTCTCGAAGGGCCGAATGGCCTACTCCTGCTCCAAGTTTCTATGTTTCTATCTGCAGATTTTCAGATTGTTTCCCCCAACACTTACAACCAGATGATTAATAAAAATAGCAAAAAGGAACATCGTTCGCTATGGGTCACCACTGGTAAGTCATCTCCAAACAGATCTGAATCTATGTATAAATTCATATTGCTGCATCCCGCCTACCAATTTTTAATCCAGTTCAATATTTTACCATTGAGACCAAAGACTTCGATCATGTACTGAAGCCTCTTGTGTGGTACCTTATCAAAAGCTTTTTGGAAGTCTGAGTAGACAACACCTACTGTGCTTTCCTCTACCACCCTTTTCATAACTTCTTCAAAAAATACCATTAGATTTGTAAGACCTGATGTCCATTTCGTGAAGCCTTGTTAAAAGTCGTTAACATGTCCCTCTTTATCCAAGTAATCATTGTATCCCTTATGAGTCCCTTTGGGAATATATTTGTCTTCCACAACTTTTTTTTCATGTCATTCTTAAAAACTTTACATTTGCATTTTGCGTTGGTCCTGTCACCATCCAGTGTGTATGGTCTGAATGAACCACAGTGGAGACAGTCTCCGCTTGACACTAGCAGTTGGCTCGCTGCACTTGAGTCATGTTAAAGATTCGATAGATTATATAATATTCCATAACATTGGTCTTTTCTGAGCTTTGACCCCTGGCAGATAAAGGTTAAATATCAGACCAAAACAAAGGTGACAATTGCAATTATGTATCACCAATGATTTTTTAAAAAAGTTTTCTGCTTTGCATTTGATGAAACCCATATGATATAAATTCAGAAGGGTACATACACCTGGAATGCAGTGCCTGAAGGGGTGGTAGAAATAGATTTAACAGTAGCTAGCAAAAGGGAATTGAATATATAATTAAAAAGGAAAGTTTTGCAGGGCTATGGTGAAAGAGATGGGGGATGGAACTAATTGGATAGTTTTTACAAAAAGGCATGATGGGCTAATTGGCTTCTTTCTGTGTTGTGTGATTCTAAGACCATACTGAGATAGACCTTTTGCTCCATAGGCTATATTAATCTGTACATGCAGGGCTGGTTGGTGCTGGAGGTGTTTTAAATGACCTGTGTTTCATTATTGAATTGTTGTACATTGAATTGTGGCAAATGCTTTGCCTTCGAACAGAACTCTTAAAGAATTTACTGCCATTTTATGTTCTATCTGTATGAACCATTCATTAGCAAATGTTAGGAAATCGATCCATTAAGAACAAGGGCATTAGCTTATAAATTGTGGTCTCAAAATTCATTATTTAATGTGCTTGAATTGAAAATGAGTCACTACTTACTGTACATAATACACTAGTTTACAGGAAATAAGTTGTCAAGAAAAGGCAATTTTGCTTCTAACTGTAATTAGACATTTATGAACCTATGTATAAATCTAATTATCCATTAAAGGGAAACTTTGGCCTTCAACCAACTTTAGAGCACATTCCTCTGCTAACTAGTGCCTAATCCCTCATTTATTACTTCACCTACGCAGTAAAATCCAACTTCATGCTGGATGTTTCTGACTGAGATTTTTATATCCGCAGATGATAATGTTAGTCTTGGCCAAAATGACCATTGAAGCCAGGGCTGTATGTGTTGAATCGGTGTTTAGGGGAAAATACACAAAGTAAAAAAAGTGAGGGAAGAATGGGAAAAGGTCCAAGCAGGTGAAAGGTCAGGAAATTCAATAGAAAATCACTGGCTTAATTAACCACAAGACAATTGTCTGACAAAATGAAGTTGAACTCAGGACAATGAGCTTTACTTTCACCACTTGGTTAGCACCAGTTAGCCACAAAAATGATGTTTGACTGATGTGGTACGGTAATCCAAAGGCTATTTTATCATTTTTTTCCTCATTTAAAACTAAATTGTCTGACGGACACGGGTCTATTGTGAGATTTGTTTGATGACTTTATTTAAAGGAGAAAGAAAGGCTGGTAGAGTATTTCAACTACAAAGTATACTACCATCTGTTTCTTTGAAGAAATAAGTCACTTCTCTAACTGTAATTTTTCAGGAGATATCATTGATCATGTTGCTTCTATTCTTTCTCACTGAGAGACATAAGTTTGGGTCTCTGTTTCTATCACCAGGCTCTGCTTAACCTGTAATTTTCAGGGTTGAGAACTTTCTTCAAGCCATTCAGCCCTCTGATTAAAATGGCAGATCAGGTTCAATCTGCATATTTAAAGAGGATCCGCCCCCATTCCCACTCTGCCTTCGGGCATATGTCATTGCTGCCTGCAATTTAATATTGCAAGCAACCAGATCAGAGTAAGAAAGGAGTGGTTAAGTACCCCATTCCAGTTTAGCTGGTCTCCAACCTAGCCTTGTTTCCACCAGGCACATGAGTGTTAAGATCAAGAGCTGTGTCTTTGCTTTTGTGTAATTTATCCCTTATTCATAAAACTGAGTATTCCATATACCTTTTAACAGCTTTACAAGCTTATCCTCACACTTTTAAACAGTTACTCCCAGGATCCAAATTAGTTCTACAGATACAATGGCAGCTTTTATCGGGACACTCAGTTTTCCTGCCAGGATTGCTTAGATTGCAAGTGGTTTAATCCGGGCTGGAAGATGGATTGTTGCTCCTGAAACATGGTTAATCTAATTTTGGAACTTGAAGCATCCTCAGCCAGAGGGAGCCAAAATTAAGATGTTTTTGAATACCTGTCTTATTCCAATTCAAAGGGATGGTGACATTGTTCCCCATGAGTATGATGGTTGACGTTCATGGTGATCCGGTGCCCACTGAATTCTTTGGTACCTTGCTGTTTGAATGATTGAATAAGAATGGTGCATTCTCCTGGTGGTTATCATTGGAAATGACTTAGTATAATAGAGGAATTGTAGGGACGGGGGTAAATGAATCATCTCCCTTAGATCCCAACTATATCAGACATGACATTCTAAGTGTATGATGCACATTTAATCAATTACAATTTAACTGCGGTGTTAATAGCATTGCACATAAAAGTTGTCAGTGGTTTAGGCCACAGAAATATTTAACTCGTCATTCATTTTCTCAACACATTTTCATCCAGCTGTGTATTATTTCTGATCAGTGCAAGGCTCCCAGAATTATAAAATGACATACAGTGTGTTGATAGAAAGCAGTGAAACATGATTCCAATTATATTTGGCAAATTGTATCCTCAAAAGTTGACGAGTTGACATGTTAGCTCTGTGGCCTCAGCTGGGGCTAAACCAGAAATCTGGTACCTTTTAAAATGTACTTGATATGATTACCAAATATTTGTAGGAATCTGTCAGTCTGTAGCTTGCCTTAATTTCCTTTCACTGCACACTGAAATTTGCAATAAAAACAGAAAATTCTGGGAATGTGCAGCAGGTCAGGCAGCATCCAGAAGAGGAGGAGAGATTAACGGATCAAGAGGGACTGGCACGGAGAGGAAGAATTTGCCTCTTTCATATGACTGATTAAAACCAAGAGATGAGAAACAGGTAGAGGTCAGGTGGTGAAATTTGCTAACTACCTTTACAAATTAGCACTTTTCATTCCTGGTCTGTCCTGTAAGTCACCAGAGTCTCATACTCAGGAGTTTGCCCAATATCTATTCATACCATAGCATAGCGTAGCCCTTGTGATCTACACTCACCATAGTTTTGCACACGTCCTGATATGTGCTGCTCCGGTCTTTCATAAGGGAGACTGAAACACTTGATGATTTGTAGAATTATATGGCTCAGTAGGAGGCCTTTCAGCCCATTGTGTTTCTGTGCTATCTCTTCGAATGAGCTATCCAATTAGTTCCATTCTCTGGCTCTCTCCCAATAGTCCTGCAAATTTTCACGTTCAAGAATTTATCTAATTCCCTTTTGAAAGCTCTTGTTGGACAGAATTTTCCCCCCGTTGGGGTGGGGTGGGTGGGGGGGGGAGTTCAGGAGTGGGCGCGTGGAGGCGCGCCCCCGAGCGTGCCACCATTTTACGTGGGCAGGCCAATTAAGGCCCACCCAGCGTGACATCCACCAGGAAGCGCTGTGCGCTCTCTGTGTAGGCAGGGGGGGGGGGGCGGGATTCCCTGAGCCGAGAGTGCGCGAAAGAGCGCACTCATCTCCTTGAGGCTAAGTGCTGCCTCGGGGAGATCGGCTCCAGATGTAAAAATGCTCAGAATAGAAAAATAAAATTTCCCTGACATGTCCCCTCATGTGACATTGTCACGGAGTTGGGACATGTCCATCACTTTTATTAAATTTTAAAAAACCTACATGAAACCTCATCCTGCCCGTGGATGAGGCTTCATGCTTTCAATGAAGCCCGCCAGGGCTCCCAGCCTGCTCGCCAACCTTAAGGTTGGACGGGCAGGTCCATTAATGATAATGAGTTTGTCAATGGCCTCAATAGACCATTGACAAGTCGGCGGGCACACAGCCGATTTGGCTGAGCCCCCGCCGACCTGAAAATTGAAATGCCACGGGGTGACGTCGGGAGTTCCGCCCAATGTCGCCCCACGTCATTTTACGTGTCGGCGAGCCCCCCCCCACTGCTCGCCGACCGGGAAATCCTGCCCATTAAATCTGTTTTCAACCTTTTAGGCAGTGCATTCCAGATCACCGTAAGTCACTGCGTGAAAAACAAAGTCTACGTCATCTCCCCTCTCAATTCAAAAGATTGAGTGAAAAAAAATAACAAACCACATTCCCTGTTTTTTTCAGAGCTAACATATTTTGCACCTTCTATGCACTATGCTAATAGTCACCTTTCTTCCCCAAACCTCTGCACCTTGAGAGGTTCCTTAAAATAGGCCTCTTTGACCAAGCAGCTGTCCTAATATCTCCTTTGAATTGGTGTCAATTTATGTCTGATAACACTCCTTAGGATGTTTGACTATGTTAAAGGCACTATATAAATAGGAGATGTTGTTACTTTGCAATGTTGCCTGGAGAATTCTGCTCTCAATGACAAACTTAACATTTGCCAGCTCTGTGCTTTAAGACTTAAGTAACTAATTTCAAATGTCAATGTCAGCTAGTTATGAATGGTAACACAGTCCCTAGTAGTTGAACCAGCACAACAAAAAAAAATCTTGCCACTGTTTTCTTGGACCACATGCATAAAATGGTTGTTCACTCACAGTTGGCTGCACTTCAAAACAATTCATAGTGTATGAGGTGTTTTGAGTTGCTCTGAGCAATGGGACGAGCACCACATCATGCAAGTTCTTCTCTTTTCTCAGTATTGTTGAACTGCATCTTCATTTTGTGTGTGGTTATGTTAGATTCCTAATTAGTGTGTAATAATCAATGTCTAAGGCCTATTCCCGCAATTAAGACTGTAGCATCTTTAAAACAAAGTATATTAAAAGTGAATAGTAATGTGAAATGAGCTGAAAGGTGGTTTGCAGTAAGTTCAGGAGCAACAATTCTGTGTTTATAAGGACTATAACAATATGGATTCTGCAGGTAAGATCAATTGTAACAAGCTAATGTTGATAATTTTCTTCATTTATGAGCTCCAAGAGGTAGTGCTATTCGCCCATAACTAATCATGAACTTATTTACATGAAAGTGTTTCACCCAGAGAGGAACATCTTTATTGCGACAATTTTGTTCAAGTGAGCTCTGGCCATAGGTGAACTTGAATTGGGTGCCTTTTTCTGCTACCAGATTGGCTGGAATTTTCCAGACCCTTTACGGCAAGTTTCCATGCGGCGGGGCCGGTGAGCCATTGAAATCTCTGTTCACAACGGCGAGACCAGAAGATGCTGCCGGTGTGAGGGGCTGGAAGATTCCAGCCATTAAGTCTTTTTCATGTTTAACTTCCCTTTTCAAAGTCTACATCCTTGCTGGGTTACAGTTCCACGGGTTGCCCTCTGGATCCTTCCACAAGTGCCCATTATTCATGATAGAGCCTTGACTATGAGTGTTGGCAGGCCATTCACTCATTGTTGCTGCATCTGACCTTTGCATGTGCACTTGAAGCAGCAATTAGGAATGAGAACCGTGGCCAGTTTCCCCATCTCTAACGCGGGCAGCAAGGACAATTCTGGAATGTACAACAGTGATTGAGATCAAGGCTGGAATTTTACACCTTCCTCATGTTCCCCCAACCCCCTGCCCTCGTGATCACAGCTTCCACCCCCTCGTCAGGGCCCGCCAGACTGTCCCCAGTGAAAACGTCCTAATCTACCTGGATGTCTGAATCCAGCGACAGTCTTTGTTGGGGATTGGCTGCAGTCAGCAATCGTCACTGCTCCCAGTTGAACTGTTGGGACCAGAAAGCTAATGGCAATTTGATTGACCAGCAGCTCTCAAAGGCAGGGCTTCCTTCCAAATGGGGGCAAAAGTCTCACCTTGAGCCAATTAGCAGCCCAACTGGGGAGGGGGGAGGCGGTGTAGGGTGGAGGGAGGGAGAGGGGGGAATGGTAAGGGGGTAGGAGGGGGGAGGCAGGGGGGAGTAGGGGGGAGGGAGGGGGGTGTGGGTGGATAGGCAGGCAGATCCACTGCCTCCACATGAAATTCTGCTACGAGTAACTCAACAGAAAGGGATTCATCTAGTCTGCACCAAGTCATTGTTGGAGTTTGATCTTTGATTTTAAATGCATCAAATATCTTTTTCCATAGCTTTATGCTATCATTAGCCACTTTTCATTTGTTCATGAGATATGAGCATCATTGGCAACACCAGCATTTATACTCATCCCTAATTGCCCTTTAGAAGATGGTGTTTAGCTGTTTTCTCGAACTGTTGCTGTCCATATGATGTAGGTATACCCACAGTGCTGTTAGGGTGGCAGGTCCAGGATTTTGACACAGCAACAATGAAGGAACGATGATAAATTTCCAAGGCAGGTTGGTGTGACTTGGAAGGGAAATTGCAGACGGCAGTGTTCCCATGTGTGTACTGCCTTTGCCCTGCTAGGTGGTGCAGGTCATGGGTTCGGAAGGTGATATCCCAGAATACTTGGCGGGTTACTGTAGTGCATTTTGTAGAGGTTGCAAACTGCAGCCACAATGCACCAGCAAACTGTTAGTCTGAGTCCCATGTTATTCTCCTTCTCTCCCATTTCATTACTACTATCATTAACACAACATCATGATAAATCAAGTCAACACAGATAGCACAAGTTATGTTGGATCCTCTTGCTCTTCATGGAACTGCAACCAGTTTAGTGGGGAGAAAGTGCTTTTTGAAACTAATTAATTATGTGGTGGAAGGAGCAAGATTATCATTATTTTAATGGTGAGAGAAACCTTTCTCCTTCCTGCAAAACATTTGCTTCAAGTGTTCAATGGTCATTATTTCTCTCCCCCTTTGACAATTAATGCAACGTGTACTTTTGGTAATGATGAGAATTAAGTGAAACTGAACCTCTTTTTAAAAAAACATTTGTGAGGAGGCAGAGACTGTTTTAAAAAGTGTCTGTTTTTCTTGACAAATTGGTTGGGAGTTTTGCTGCTGTTGTAGAGGAACAA
Organism: Cetorhinus maximus; assembly: GCF_964194155.1. NCBI lineage: Eukaryota > Metazoa > Chordata > Chondrichthyes > Lamniformes > Cetorhinidae > Cetorhinus > Cetorhinus maximus. The sequence continues at coordinate 97,944,955 of NC_135884.1, forward strand.
ATGTTCTCGAGACTTGTCTTGAGTAAGTGTATGTGAGGTTGTGAGTAATGATTCAACACCAAGAATAAATAAACACCAGGAGACTGCAATGGTGCCAAACTAAGCTGGAACCATGGTGAATGTCAAAAGCTATTATATCTGGCCATCACGCATGTTTATAGGATTGGTAGTTGGAACGTGATGACTATGCCCAATAGAGCAAAACATTAACCCATTTGGTACTGATTCCCTTCATTCCCTTTCACAAAATGCACTTTCCATTACAACCAACATAGTGCTGCAATATTTCACCATCAGCATCTTCCTCATGTCATTAACTTTCTCCCATAGTTAACAAAGAAAAGAAAGCTTGCATTTATACATGTCTTTTCGTGACCTGAGAACATCCCAAAATGCTTCACACCCAATCAAGCACCTTTGAAGTGTAGCCACTATTTTAGGAAACACAGTAGATAATTTGCACACAGCCATGTTACAGCAATGAAATAGATGTCCAAATCATCTCTTTTTGGTATTGGTTGAGGGATAAATGTTGACCAGATCACCAGGAGAACACTTATCCTCTAGTTCAAATAATTCCATGAGATCTTATACATCTGGAGAGAGGGCAGATCTGTTTAGCGACTCATCTGAAAGCAGATGCCTCCGACTGTGCAGAACCAAGGAGAGTGTTTCACTGTCAGCCCCAATTATGTGCTCAAGTCTCTTAAGTGAGGCTGGAAACCACAACCTCCTGACTCAGAGGTGAATGTGCTACCAACTGAGCCAGGTGTAACATCATGTTGCCAGGAGTAAAGGTGGAAGAAATGGTTTCTTGTCTTTCTAGTATAACTTTGATACATGTAACATACCTTCTTGTCCCCATTCTCTTTCTTATTGCTCTTCTATCACACCTGAATGGTGACTTCAACCATATGCTGTTAATAATATATGGCGGTAATAAAAACAAAAAGTAAGCCTGGAACAGCTTCAGACAGTTCTACACTCCAGACAAGTGGAGAATAAATTTCCCTGCAGTTTGACACAAGTGTCAAGAAAGTTTACACCCCTCAATGGGTGTGAAGAGTAACAATGTCGTTCCATTGGGCAGAAATTTTCTACTCCCCCTACCGCCCCCTCCACACCAACCCACTTTGGCCAGTCAGCCGACTGAACCATCAGCATTGATAACCTCAGTTTAGTGCTTTAAAGGTCTCTTAAACTAACGGCCTTAGGAAAATGAAGGGATTCTTTTCATATACAGGTCAGAGGCTATAACTCAATGTTTCTGCTATAGCTGGTTTGCTCCATTTGCATTTACGACTTGATAGCCTGGTGGAATACTTTTGGTAGATTTAGACTAATACTGACTATGAACTGTGCTACTCAATTCCCGCATTGAAGCTAATATTTTGGATGAGAAATGGGAAAAATAAAGGAATGTTCCAGATTTGAGCCCATGACAGTAGAAGTGTACTCAACCCATTGCTACGTTTTTTTTTCACGTTTTCTTCTTGTTCCCCATCACTATTGAAGTCATTGGTAAATTTTGACAGTGATCCTAAAATAGAATGTGTTTGCTTTTTTTAAAGCAGTCAATATTTAGGACATGTGGGCATTTATTTTTAATTGATTCTCACAGGTCTACCTATTAGAAGACTTACCCATAATCAGACTTGGAACACTTACAGAAAGAAGCTAAAACACCTTCACAGCGTTAAATCTAGTGTGGGAAGAGCAGTGATATTTGTAGTTTTACAGCTTCAAACTAGAGGCAGTTGTGTTGTGGATATGTGGTTTTGTCTCTGCGCTGATATGGAATCTGGAGCATAGCTCCACTTTAATCTCTGGTGTAATTCAGTCCATCAGAAGCAATGTATATACCATTTTGGGAAGGACCCTCCCACCACTTCATTTTTGTACTGACTGCTGTTTAGTCTACACCCAATCTTAAGAAAATTTCTTCAACTTTAAAACAAAAAGTTGAAAGTTTCCCAAGCAGCTCAGCTCTATTGTTTATAATGTTATTAAAGAACTGATGGGACAATCAGCTCCTTACCAAATTGAAACTCTTCACCTGAGTGGCAATCTGTCCATGTATTTGACAGAACATCACTTTGGACATCGAATGTTGTGGATATGGTAACTTGGTGCTGCTGATTCCTCTTACTCTAAAGCAAGGACCAGTTTCAAATAAAGAGCATTGTTATGTGCTTGCCATTAAAGTAATTGCCAGTTATAATGTGATAAGTTTATTGAACTTTTCTTATTGTCCCAAAAACTATCTGCTCATCTAGTCCTGTTCTACGTTTGGCTCCAGTTTGTTTACATTATCTGAAAAATCTAATTGATGCAGCCTTTTAAAAAGTACATTGTACACAGGGGATAGCAACTGTCAGCTGCAGGCCCATTGGTTGAAATTCAAAACGTTCAACTGTGCTTTGAGAATCATGAATCAGTTTATATTATCGGTCGCCTTAAACATGAACAATCTCAGAGAGTTATACGGATAAGGCATGACCTATCATTGACACTGACACTGACCCCTTGTGTGGGCCAAGTTTTTTTCCCCTGTACCATCTAGTATCTTGCCAATCCACAGCACAATAATCGTCCCATGGGGGCTAATGTAGTAGATTACAGAAAGATGAAAGTTAGTTTAATGTAATTAGGAGGACAGAACAAATGTGAAAACATGAAAGTAATGTAGCACCATTTGTTCATATCTGGAGATCTTAATTTGGTTTTTATGTCTTTCCAAGCTATTGCTGTACTCAGATAACACGGAGATGAAAGTTATTGTTTTATGATAATTTGAGGCAGGTCCTCAGGAGCATCCTTTTGTCCATCATATAAGTCAGTTGTTCTCAAAATTTTGGTTGAAGGATCCTTTTTCAAATGGATTATTAATCACAGACCACCATAATCTAAATTGGAATACTACATAATATGCATGATATGATAGTGCTTTCACAGGATGGGAGCATTGCTGGCAAGGCCAGCATTTGTTGCCCATCCTTAGTTGCCCTTGAAAAGGTGGTAGTGATCCACCTTCTTGAAATGTTGCAGTCCATCTGGTGTAGGTACACCCTCAGTCCTGTTAGGAAAGAAGTTCCAGGATTTTAACCCAGTGACAGTGAAAGGTTGGCGAGATAATTCCAAGTCAGGATGGCGTGTGTCTTGGAGGAGAACTTACAGATGGTGGTGTTCCCATTTGTGTGCTGCCCTTCTCCTTCTAGGTGGTATGTCATGGGTATGGAAGATGGTGTTGAAGAAGCCTTGGTGAGTTGCTGCAGTGCATCCTGTTGATGGTACATACTGCTGCCCATGTGCGCCAGTAGTGAAGGGAGTGAATGCTTGTGGATGGGGTGCCAATCAAGCGAGTTGCTTTGTCCTGGATGATGTTGTGCTTTTGAGTGTTATTGGAGCTGCACTCATCCGGACAGTAGAGAGTATTCCATTCTTGACTTGTACCTTGTAAATGGTGATCAGGCTTTGAGGAGTCAGGAGGTGAATGACTCACCACAGAATTCCCAGCGTCTGACCTCTTGTAGCCACATTATTTATATGGCTGGTTCAGTTCAGTTTCTAGTCAATGGTAAGGCCCAGGGTGTTGGTAGTGGGAGATTCATCGACAGTAATGCTGTTGAATGTCAAGGAGAGATTCAATTCTCTCTTGTTGGAGATAATCATTGCCTGGTACCTGCATGGCATGAATGTTACTTGTTACTTATCATTCCAATTGTGAATGTAGTCCAGGTCTTGCTGCATATGGACACGGACTGCTTCAGTATATGAGGAATCGCAAACATTGTGCAATCATCAGCGAACATCTCGACTGGTTGGAGTCATACCTGGCTCAAAGGAGGATAGTTGTGGTTGTTGGAGGTCAATCATTTTAGTCCCAGGACAGCACTGCAGGAGTTCCTCAGGGTAGTGTCCTAGGTTGACATCTTATTTTTAGGTATGCCTGGTGCTGCTCCTGGCATGCCCTCCTGCATTCTTCATTGAACCAGGATTGATCTCCCCAGTTTGATGGTAATGGTAGAGTGGGGGATATCCCAGGCCATGAGGTTACTGATTATGGTTGAATACAATTCTACTGCTGCTGATGGCAGCACCTCATGGATGCTGAGTTTTGAGCTGCTAGACCTGTTCGAAATCTATCCATTTAACAAGGTGGCAGTGCCACACAACACGATGGAGGGTATCCTCAATGTGACGACAGGACTTTGCCTCCACAAGGACTGTTTGCAGTGGTCACTCCTACCAATACTGTCATGACAGGTAGATGGGTGAGAATGAGGTCAAGTGGGTTTTTCTTTTCTGCTGGCTCCTCACCACCTGCCGAAGACCCAGTCTAGTAATTGTGTGCTTTAGGACTTGGCCAACTGGTCCATAGTGGTGCTATCAAGCCACTCTTGGTGATGAACGTTGAAGTTCCCCACCCAGAGTACATTCTGTGCCCTTGCCATTTCTTCCAATTGATGTTCAACATGGAGAAGTCCTGACTCATCAGTTAAGGGGGTGGTGGTGGTCAGTAGGTGATAATCAGCAGGAGGTTTCCTTGCCCTGTTTGACCTGATGCCATGAGACTTCATAGGGTCTGGAATAAATGTTGAGGACCCCCAGGGAAACTCCCTCCCACTATATACCACTGCCACCACCTCTGGTGAGACTGTCCTGCTGGTGGGACAGGGCACACGCAGGGATGGTGATGGTGGTGTCTGGGACATAGCCATACTCATGGAAGCATACCTCACAGGCAATGTCAGGCGGTTGCCTGACCAGTCTGTGGGACAACTCTCCCACTTTGGCATAGGCCACTGGATCTTAGTAAGGACGACTTTGCAGGGTTGGCAGCACTGGGTTTGCCATTTTTATCTCTGGTGCCTAGTTGGATTTTTGATTTTGAAGCAGTTTGAACTGAGTGGCTTGCTAGGCCATCTGAGAGGGCCTTTAAGAGTATTGCTGTGGATGTGGAGTCACATGTAGGCCAGACCAGGTAAGGATGGCAGATTTCCTTCCCTGAAGGATATTAGTAAACCAAATGGCTTTTTACAACAATCGATGATGGTTTCATGGTCGCTATTACTGAGACTAGCTTTTAATTACAGATTTATTAAACAAATTTAAATTCTACCAGCTGCCATGGTGAGATTGGAACCAGTGTCCCCAGAGCGTTAGCCAAGGCCTCTGGATTATTAGTCTAGTGATATTACCCCTATACTATCATCTCCCCCAAAGAATGCTTACTAATGTTTTTAAGAAAACAGGTATTTACTCACTGATATCAGTGAGATGTGTGTGCCTGCTTCTCATTGTACAATATGTATTACTTAAATATTTTTTAAAATCCCTCTCTTCAGCAAGGCTGAAATCACCTGGCACCAATCTCCAGCCTTGGTAACCATGGGTCTACCTGATGATCTTTGTGCCACTCTCAGCATTCCTCCATGTGCACTCCTGTCCTAGCTGAAACAACCAATCTACTCTCCACTGCACATTTTAATGCAAGAACAAAGAAAATTGGATAGCTGGAGGCCATATGGCCCCTTGAGCCTGCTCCGCCATTCAGTGTGCTTATGTTTGACTTTCAGCCTGGACTCCACTTCCCACCTGTTCCCCGTTTATCTCAATTCCCTGACAGACTAAAAATCTGTCTGTCTTAGCCTTTAATATGTTCAACAAAAGGACATCCATAACCTTCCGGGATAGAGAATTCCAAAGATTTGCAACCCTTTGAGTGAAGGACTTTCTCATCCTAATCCTAAATGATTGGTCCCTTATCCTGAAGCTGTGCCACCATGTCCTAGATTCCCCAGTCAGGGGAAACAACCTCTCAGTGTCGACCCTTGGAACATGCCTTGTATTTTCCAATGAAATCACCTCTCATTTTTCTAAACTCCAGAGGATATAGCATTTACTCAGCCTCTCATCATAGGACACCCCTCTCATCCCAGGAGCCAATCTTGTGAATCTTTGCTAAACTGCCTCCAAGACAAATATATCCTTCTTTAGATAAGGGGACTAAAACTGCCCATACTACTCCAGGTGGGGTCTCACCAAAACCCTTTACAGTTATATTAAGCCTTACTTATTCTTGTACTCCAATCCCCTTGCAGTAAAGACCAACAGGCTATTTGCCTTCCCAATTGCAGTACCTGCATGCCAACTTACTCTGTTCCTTATACAAATATACCCAAGTATCTCTGAACAACAACATTTACATGTCTCAAACCTTTTAAAAAACAATCAGTTGTGTAGGCCCTACACTCTGTAATTTCCTTCCTAAACCCCTCTACACCACTTTCCTCCTTTAAGACACTCCTTAAAGCCTACTCTTTGACCAAACTTCTGGGCATCTTTGCTAATATCTCCTAATGTGGCTCAGTGTCATATTTTGTTTTATAATACCCCTGTGAAGCACCTTGGGACATTTTATTATGTTATAAGTGTTATATCAGTGCCACACAACAGACTTGTGGGCAAATTCTAGGTCATGGAATAAAAGGGAAAGCAGGCACTTGGATAAGAAATTGGCTGAGTGACAGGAAACAAAGTAGTGATAAATGGTTGTTTTTCAGATTGGAGGAAGGTTTGTGGTGGAGTTCCTCAGGAGTCAGTGTTGGGACCCTTGCTCTTCCTGATATATATTAATGACCTCGACTGTAGTGTGCAGGGCATGATTTCAAAATTTGCAGATGATACGAAGATTGGAAATGTTGTCAACTGTGATGGGGATAGTCTTGAACTTCAAAAGGACATAGAAACATTGGTAAATTGGGCAGATGAAGTTCAATGCGGAGAAGTGTGAGGTGTTTCGTTTTTGCAGGAAAGATATGGTGTACAGCATAAAATAAAGGAAGAACCTCTAACGGAGGCGCATGAACAGAGGGACCTTGGTGTATATGTACATTGGTCATTGAAGATGGCAGGACATGTTGAGAGAGCAGTTAATAAAGCATATAGTAGCTTAGGTATTATTGATTGGGGCATTGAGTACAAGAGTAAGGAGGTCATGTTGAACTTGTATATGACACTAGTTAGGCCTCATCTGGAATACTGCGTCCAGTCCTGGGTGCTATACTTGAGGAAGGATTGAAGGCATTGGAGAGAGTACAGAGGAATGATTCTCGGGATGAAGAACAGTAGCTATGAGAATAGATTGGAGAGGTTGGGACTGTTTTCCTTGGAGAAAAGAAGGCTGAGAGGAGACTTGATAGAGGTATTCAAGATCCTGAGGGGTATGGACAGGGTAAGTAGTGAGAAACTGTTCCAACTCAAGAGAACATAAAGAACTAGAGGACACAGATTCAAAATAATTGGCAAAAGGAGTAAATGTGATGTGAGGAAAATTTTTTCACCCAGAGGATCATTGGAGTCTGGAACAAACTTTGTGGATGGGCGGTGGAGGCAGGTTTGATCGAGGTGTTCAAAAGGGAATTGGATTGCTACCTGAAAAGAGAGAATGTGCAAGATTACAGGGATAAGGCAAGGGAATGGGACAAGGTGAAATGCTCTTTCAGAGAGCCAGTGCAGACTCAATGGGCCGAATGGCCTCCTGCACTGTAACGATACTGTGATAAATACAAGTAGTTATACATCAGCCCAGAATTCCTTGAGAGGAATTAGTGTGTGAACAATGAACATCATTATTAATGTGTAAATCAGTCAGCGACTTAGTGAGGAAGAGATAGCCCGCGAATTGTGAATCGTCACAACTTGCTGGACAATTTGAACTACTCTGCCATTTTTTAATTTTTAAAAATTCTTTTTTGGATATGAGCATTGCTAGCAAGGCCAGCATTTGTTGTCCATCCCAATTGTCCTTGAGACGGTTCCAGTGAGCTACCACCTTGACCACTGCAATCCAGGTAGTGTAGATACACCTACAATGCTTTTAGGCTCTGAGAAAACAGTATCTCACCTTTAATCTCCCTGTGTTATGATATTGCATTTGCACATTAAACTCACCAGAGAAAGCTATGTCTGGTAATTGATAGCATAAATACCCTTTTTAACATTGTGATAATTGGTGATGAATGATAAATCAACCTCTCTGACTCAGAAAGTGAACGGTTAAAAGTGTGAAGTCTCATTCCTTCGGGTAATGAACTGTGGCTGGAGATTTCAAAACGGTCAGCTATTTCTATAAAAATCCTACTTTTTCTTCCTATCTCGTTTTTCTCTATTAATGCTATCTTTCTTTCCCTTTCTAACTTTTTCTTTCTATATCTGATTCAGCATTGAACTCACCTACTTCCTCTCAGTCCTTTCCCTGTTTACTTATCTCATTGGTTAAAGAGATGCACGGTTTGGCCCCTTGTTCACAAAGGTCCCAGATGCCCTGTTGCCATTATTGCTTATTATCAGTTCGCACTTCCTGCGACTCTCATGGGCGGAAATATCTTGAGCTGAAGAGCATAGGAACAAGTCTAACTAACAGGGCACACTGTTAGATGTCCCCCTTTAAGAAAATTCTGGGTCAATGTCATTTTCATTATGCCTCATTAGTACTTTAATCTCAGCATCCTCCTGAATGTTGCACAAAACATTGTCATTAATCCAATTTTTGCTTATTTTGTTAACTCTGTTTTCTGAGGCACCAAGACAAAAGTCTCTAATTTTGCTTCATTGATTTCTAACTGCACAGAAGCTTCTTATTCTGCCAGTTCACAGTCACTGTGAAGTTTAATTAAAGTGTACTTAGTTTCCCCTCGATTCCCAACATCAACTGGTTACTACATGGCACATTTCCTGAATGTTTATAGCTTACAATGCACTCTGGTTGCTGTGCATTTCTAGTTAACGATAGCAAGATTTTTAACTGCCTTGTAGTTTCTTGGGAAAAAGTAGAGTGATGGGACTATGTTCCTAAACTAAATGCTTCCTTAAATACTTCTTGAGCAATTTAACTTGTGCCCTGAGGCAGTAAACATTCTGTCACATTAGGGACTAAATTACTTTTTGTGTAATTATATAAAAAAAACTTGTATTGAGAATTTTTTTTAAAGAATACTACATATAATGGTAAAATAATTACTGCGGTTTAAGTGACAATTACATGTTCTCATCATGCCAACATACGTACTTTGCTCTTAGTGTAGCAAAAGTTATCTACTGAATGTTATACAAAATATTGGTATTGATCAGAGTACAAAGTGTAAATGTATCTGACATAACCTTGTTTCTTTTGGTTGTATATACTTCTGCCCTTCTACATTGATATAGTGTGAATTCACATCTGTAAATGTAATAGGATCATAAAAAAACATTTAATTTGAAAATCACAATGATGCACTGCATGAACTTGCCAAGGTTGCTTAGACAGAACCTTCTAAACCCATGACCTCGACCATCTAGAAGGACAGGGGCAGCAGATTCATGGAAACGCCACCACCTGGAAGTTTCCCTCCAAGCCACTCCCCATCCTGACCTGGAACTATATCGCCCTTCATTCACTGTCACTGGATCAAAATTCTGGAACTCCCTCCCTAACAGCACTGTGGGTGTACCTACACCACATGGACTGCACTGGTTCAAGAAGGCAGCTCACCACCACCTTCTCAAGGGCAATTAGGGATGGGCAACAAATGCTGGCCTAGCCAGTGAAGCCTACGTCCCAAGAATGAATTTTAAAACGTTTATTCGGTGCACAGGACCTTGAACTCCATGCACAAGGGCTGGGATTTCTGTGTTCCTGAACATGAACCATATCATTGTCTGTTTTCACCACAGCTAGAATTAGATACTGGTTGTTCCACTACATTGTTTATTGAGTCTGTGAATAACTTTTGAAAGAGAGAAATTTCTCTTTCCCCCTCACGTTTTCATTCAAGGAGGTAATTTTGACTTTGTGATAGTGTAAAATTGGTGACAGCAAATTGGCTGCCCATTTCACACCTCCCCAAATTTTATTCCTGTTGATTTCAGTTGAAATAATAATTGGGAGTGATGAAAAACAAGCTGGTGCTTTCCTATCACTTGTTTCACATTATCAAACAAAGCCGAGGTTTACCTGACTGAATTTGATGGAAGATGTTACACCTGTGCACAACGTCAGTGGTAACTGGGTTATCTCAAAGCATTGTGTTGCGCAACAAAATTTATCCTATTCCCAAACTGGAAGTAGATGGGAAACTACATTTTTTTTATTAATCTTTACAGTGACAGTGAATTGTCATGGAAAAAGAAGCTTCTGGATAGTTAAAAATCAATGAAAGTGAGCTAAAGAGCCCTCTTGTGTAGGTGGTTCGGAGGGTAGAGCTACACAGGTGGATAGATGCCTGATAAATGTACGTTTAAAAATGAACAATGCAGAAATGGTTGTGGGGCTCATCTCTTACTGATGAGTGATTTTTTACTGTCATTTGTTGCTGTTGCTCATTCAGCTGCAACACAACAACAACATTATAACTTTAACACTTTAATGTAACAAAGTGCTTCAGGGTGCCTCACCAAGTCATAAAGAAAGCTCTCTCAAACAACAATCAGACAACTGAACAAATCATTTGTTATGGGTCTTGGTTGAATGTTGGCCAGGACACCAGGAAAAACCACTCGGTCTTTAAATTGTGTTATGAGATCTTTTAAAGCCCATCTGCAAGGGCAGAAAGGGCCTTGCCCTAACATCTCATTGAAAAGATGGCATGGTCACAGAACTGCACTGAAATGTTAGCCAGATTATGGACTTGTCACATACAGCATCCTCCAACTTCCAAGGATAGCCTCAATCCTATTTTCTGCAGCCTGCTCATTGTCAATAAGGAAAAAATTCACTCTGGTTTCCATCAAAAAATGTTGAAAGGACTTGTGGTAAATCAGGGATCTTGTAATTTTGGCTTGTAACTGTAGGGAGCATGCAAATGCATTAATGTGACAGCTAGACAGATCACCATAGGAAATAATTAATTTATTTTGATACTAGAAATATTGTATATTAATTAAATTGTGATATTTGTTGTTTACGAAGGGAGAATTAGAAATTGAAGACACAAAGGGTTACTTAAAACAAAATCATTTTTAAACTTCTGAAAGCTGATTAAATAGATAAACTTGAGCCAGAAATGGCACTAATAAATTGTACCAATAAATTGACAACAGGCCTCTGAGGTTAATTTATTGGTCATTTATATACAATATAAAATAAGGCCTTTTAAGGCCGAGTAAATGGAGTGCCATTTGTCTGATGTGCTTAAATTGTTTTTCTGCATAATTGTTGTATACTCTTCTTATCAAAAACATTCCAATAAATAATGGAAAACCAAAGAGTGTTATGGAAATGAGAACGGGCTGAACCATATTCCACCTTTCTGGAATGACTTATGAAGCATATTCAGCAATGGTCTAGGTAATTGATCAGCTTGTGCTGTAGAGCCAATTACAAGCATTCTTGGCACCCATTGTTTGCTGGCGACTATTAACTTTGTCATTGATGTTGACTTAATGTATTGTTCCACTATCATATCACGAAATAAATATTTTTCACTGGATAGCACAATAGTTTGTCCATTGAAGAAAATGTGAGCTTTGTTAAAGCAAAATAAAGATTTGCATTTATATAGCACCACCCATAACCTCAGGAGATCCCAAAGCTCTTTACGGCCAATTAAGAACCTCTGGTGTGTAGTTAATGTTGTAATGTATGCTAATGAAACTAATTTGTGGATAACAAAACTCCACACAGAGCAATGTGACTGTGACCTTTTTTTTTAGTGATGTTGCTTGATGGATAAATATTGGTCAGGGCGCCAGAGCAAACTTCTTTGTCAAATAGTGGCATGGGATATTTTATGTCCACCCGAGAGGGCAGAAGACACATATTTATTTGTGTTATATTTAAGGTTAGTTTTTATCGTTAAACTTTTAATTTTTGATTGAATTGATTACCTTGGTTTTTGTGAAGTAGGAATATTCAATTAATTTCAAAAGGGTCACAATCAGTGAGCTGTGGTACAATCATGGTGTGTGTTTGCATTGAGTCTACTCATAAATTAGTATCAAGTACATATTTTTATGCTGATATGATGAGTAGGTGTATTTCCCATTTGTGTAATTCACGATAATTTAGATGTGAAAGCATTAAGTGTTAACCCCTCAGTCTGCAGTCACTGTACCATTCATTTCCTCTAGTTCAGGATTGTAGGAAGCAGACTAGCAATCATCAAGTTGCTTTATGACGATCAATGTAGTCTCGACAGTCAAGTTTATGCAGGCAGATCAAATCCTCCCTTCGCCTCCCCCGCAACAAGCAGATACCTTCGTAGGAAAAATGTCTATGTTTGGCTAACATTTCAACATAGCCATCATAGAAACTGAAGGTAGAAAATGCTTCTTTCCTTCAACTCCAGTTAAAAATGTAGGCCTTTATTTAGTTGTTTGTTTGATTCAATAGCTAATGCTTCTTACTAGAAGTCACTATTTCTCTGTTAACTCTACCCAGGATAGATGTGCAATGTTTCCCACATTGACAGCACAAGAAAGAAAGAGACTTGCATTCAAATAACACTTTTCACCTCAGGACAACCCAAAGTGCTTTAAAGTGTAATCATAGCAACCAGTTTGTTCACAGCAAGGTCCACGCAATATGATAAAGACTAGATAGGGATGTTGACAGAAGGACAAATACCGACCAGAACACAAGGGAGAACACCTCTGCTCTTCTTCAAAGGGCAGATAGAATCTTGATTTAATGTTTCATCTGAAAGACAGCACCTCTAGCATTATTGATAACTTAACTGTCAAGACTACATTGATCCTCATAAAGCAATTAGGTGACCAACGTGCTTTTTTCAAAAGCAGCAATATAATTCAATTTATAGCACAAATCCATCAGTGCAATTTTTTTTGGGAAAAACGTACATTTAATTGACATTATATGATGCACTGAAGAGTCAGTCCAAATTTTGAGTAGGACATAAACTCTGCTATCACTGAACTGCAGATGACCTCTCTGAGGACTGGTTCAGCTTGATTTTGTTAATTTATGAGCTGTAATCATTGCAGGGCCTGGAGGACAGTTTTTCTTTCCAATTAATCTCCTGCTTTTTCAGAGCATCTCCTGCTTCCTCAGTTGAGATCAGCTACCTCAGCGAGGACTGAAAATCACACCTGATACCTTCAGTGGCTTTGTGTTCCACTTGGTAGTGCCTTTGCTCACTGCACCACTGCAGGACTTCAGGGAGATATCTCTATCCATAGATTAGAATTTATCAAACGTATTGACCAATTTTCACTTCCGTTGATGAGATATTTTGTAGCCCTGCCGCCACACAGGAACATTACACATGCCCACTCAGCACCCACTCTGTCTGCTGGAACAAGCATGGTGACATGTTTGTTATGCGCCCGTTATCCGCCTCTTCTCGCCAGCCGCTTGCTGCCTCCCAAACCCTCATTGCCTCCTGCTCGCCACCCACTCCTGAGCGCTCACTACCCTCTCCTGGGCTCTCACTGCTCCACTCATCACACCCCCCTCCCCCAGCCTCTCACCACCCTTCTCTCCTAGCCCCTCACCACCCCTACTCCCAGCCCATTGCTGTCCTTCTCCTGACCCCTGATTGCCACTTTGTTTGCTTGCGGGGGGAGGGAGGGCTCGGAAGAGGGGCTGCAAAGGGTTGAGAGTTGGGTAGCAAGCATGGTGGCGTGGGATGTGTCAAGGGCACCAGGAGGGAGGCAGCAAGCGGTTTGGAGAGGGGTCGTGATAGAGGGGTCTGAGGAAGGCAGAGAGTGGATGGTGAGGGATCATAAGGGAAGTGGTAAGTGAGGTGGTGAGGGGTTGGGAGGAAGGCCGCAAAAGGGGTGGTGACTGGCATGGACAACAGGCACATAACGACAATGTCAGCAGTGGGAGAAATCTCGCATGCACCGATAGAAGGAGTGGATGCTGAGTGGGTGAGCATAGCTGTCCCAGTGTGTTGGCAGCAAATGCAGCCATTTGTAAAGAGACAAATGAGGTTGCTCTCCCATGTACATTGTACCACAAAGTGGGTCTTTGTTGTTGGAATGTCTGCATGATTCTCTGCCAAGACTCTATCTGTTGCTCATCAGAAGAAACTGCAGGTCATTTGGCAGCTAGGATACACATACAAATAGCATAAAAGATGACATCGGTATACACATACGTAGGGGAGATATGCGTGCTTTTCTTGGCTGCTGCATCAATTTTCGATTTTGGATAGATACCAGCTCTTCTTTCACTGAAATCACTTCTAGTCTCAAATAGCAGATTTTTCATACCTTTGTTGTTCTGTGACGTACTGGCTGTTACATAGTGGCAAGCTACAGTATGCTTTGCCCAGTGGCCTGCATATATGTGTCATATGTCTACTGATTATGTTGCACAAACATTCACCTTGATAATATCATGACAAACATTGCTATCAGTGTGAAATGGATCTTTCTGATGACTGTAGAGGTGCAGGCAGTTTGTTAAGGAAATCACATGATAGATTTACACCAGCTAATGTTGGAGCAAGCCTTTGACTTAGTAGTAGTATTCCCACCTCAGAGTCTCAAGGTGCAGGGTTTGAACCACTCTCCAGCAGTCCTAGCGAGTGAAGGCAAGTGCGCCACTGAATTTTGGGTTGACAACAAGCTAGGGATGCTCTTGTCTGCTTGATGAAGTTGGCTCCTCTTCTTCAAAGGCGACAGCCCCAAAATCTCTCCTGCCATACAAGATTAACCACCCCATTAACTATTTTAATGATGGCTATGGCCGTTAAAGGTGTGATCACTTTATGGCCTGTCTGCCTGTTAATCATTCTGCTCCCTCACACTAAGGGAAGAGTTGGAAATATGAAAATAACAACCAGCTAAAGTAGGTTTGAAGTTCAGAACATTGCAAGCCCTCTCTTTTCATAGTAACTCTCCTGTTGGATGATAATCTGAATCAGACAGGTAATCAGGATTGTTGTAGCGATTCCACCAAAAGTCATTACGAGTGGCATATGGAGCCCAGTAGTGTCCAGTACAGAAAGTAATGTATGTAACAAACAGATATACAACCAAGAGCCAGGATACATATACATTCCCCATTCCATTAAATAACACATAGATTGGGCTTTATTGGCTGGCTCTGCTCCACATCTACTTTCAAAAATTTTTAACCATGCTCCCTGAAAAATCCAAGGTTTTATTTAAAAAAGATTAATCTCTATCCAAATACCATAGAGAACATCAAACCATTTAATCTGGGTTAGGTAATGAGTGGCTGTACTGAAGAAAGCTCTAGATACACTAAACTGGATGATCTCCATGGACTAAAATGACCTTTTACAAACTCAACAGATTATTTGTATAAATGAGAAGATGAGCAAGATCTCCAGTGACTCACCACTGGTTCCTTATCTTTGACAAAATAAAAGTTGAAGTGCTCTTTAAAATTATCTCTGCTGGTCAAAAGATTAAAATATGATAAGACAGTACTTGGGACTGTGCTCTCAGCATTAGGAGGATATGGCTGTTTACCTTTTGAGATTGATCGGGTTTATTCAACAGTAAGGTGCACATGCTGCTTACAGAGAACATTGATTAGGAAATTGTGGGAAGTTTCTGTCCATTACTTTAAACAGACAGAAAAATCAGGCATCTCTGAGCTGCGATTTTCTGACGAGGCATTTCTGTAAATGTTGATTTGTGCTAGGAGCACCCAACCACAAAATCCACCCTTGTGTCTCGTCAATCCTTTGAAGACTAGATACTGTATTCTTTCACCTACCTCCACACGAATGGATCGTACAACAATTTCTTCTGTTGTGCCTTAAAATTGATTTTACTATTGCTGATATAAAAAAAGACCCTTCTATGTAACTTCTGAACTACCTTTCAGAAGATGAATTCCTTGCATTTTACTATGTATTTTAAAGCCTTCAGTCTGCATGGAAAATTCTTTGCATAACTGAAGTATATCAGTTACCCTGCCCCTCACACTTTTCATTGAACTATTTAACAACTTTTGGGCTTGTTTAGCATGCAGTCTATATTAATATTGCATGACTCGTTTGGTGGATGACTTTCTTCAGCAGCTCTTTGCCAATGTCTTTTTTCTTACATCTCTGGTCCTTTACTAGGGCACCTTCCTACACCAGCTATTATGCAGCAACTTCTTTCACCTTTCCATCAAGATCTAATCAAGCATCAGATGAGAGCTCACTAAACCCCACCAGGTTTGTGTTGCTTTTCTATTGTCATTTAGAACATTTTCAGTGTCTCACTTTCAGCCAAAGACAGTGAGTTCAGGGTGTTCTGTCAATTCCAGAAATGAGTTTTATATTCCAAATACCATAAGTGTCAGTAATAGGTTCAAAGGTTGATATTTTATTTGACTGCTGATTAACACTGTTCATGTAGCTAGGTACAACTACAGTCAAAAGAGGAGAGACCTGAGGTTTGTGTAGGATAAACCAGCAGGTAGTGGATAATGAACTGAATTTAGATTTTCCTTATCAAATGCCTTGGAGCAGTTCCGTTACTTAGTGTTCTTTAATGGGTTTCCTTTTGATGGCAGATTGTTTCAACAGCTTCTTATTTTCTATGGTTTTCCAGGAGCACAAGATTTGATTCTCTCCCTCCAGGGGCTTTCAAGCTCTAAGCTCTTTCTCCCTATTACTCCATTGAGCCTGTCTCAGTTCAACATGGCAGCTTGCTGAGGCAATAGCAGTAGTTAGAAGCAAAATGCACCATTTATCAGATAATCTGATGGGGAATTACAAATGTCATTATTCTTCTGACAATGTCGTTATGAGGAAATAAAATTCCTCCTGCCAACAATCTTAGCAAAAAAAAGCCACTGAATACAAAATGGTGTTTTTCTTCAGCCATTTTTCTTTCAGTAAAATTGTTGACTTCAAGACTTTCAACCCTATAATTTTTTAAAGATTTTTTAAATTCATTCACAGGATGTGGGCTTCATTGGCTAGGCCAGCATTTATTGCACATCCCTAGTTGCCCTTGATAATTCAAATGTTTTAAAGTACATTTGTCTATAAATCCATTTTTGTGGCCTGCATATCATTCAGATATGCATTTTCTAAGTGTTGGTTCATAATATTCTTAAAAAGTGTATCTCTCCACTTAAATGCTTAATTTTTTTCACCATGGTATTGTCATATTGCTAGATTAGTCAGGTCATATGTGACTGATAAATTCAATATGTACTGTATTGCTAGATTCTAAAGCTGGTGTTTAACAGTTATGGTATATCCTTGAGTTTTTCTCCTTAACATGAGGCAGGCTTTCTAAAGCCTGTGCATTGGCAGAAATAGTAATTGCTTTCCTGCATGAGAGAAAAGTAATTCTTCAGCCTTGCAACATCGCAATGATTCAGAGGATAACACCCTGATTCTGAAGTTTGGATAATGACAGGAAGTTATTTAGTCTACAGACACTGCTGACATTGGCTTATTTTCTGAATTTGGCAGAACTGGAGAGATCATTGTGGGCCTTCTCTGTGAGAACTTTGGGACATCTTAATACATTTTGTTGTCCTTTTTTTTTCAAAGGACTCCTTTTATAGCGTACCAGATTCTTAAAAAAAAATTGTTCTTCTATCTATCCGCAGCCTTGCCCCCAGAAAATTATATTCATCATTCAGTAAGCCGGATCTGCTAAACTCATCTTCAGAGGAGAAAACAATGAAAGCAGGCCCCGGAGAAAAAAGTATTTTCAAGTAAGTCACAGCAATGAAAGAGAATTTGGAGATCTGTGTTTCGTATATGAAAATTCATTTTGACATAAGAACAGAAGTGGAATAAGTGAAGTATTGGTGGAATTTTAAATATCCACATTTCTATCACCTGTCATGCAGATTCCCTGGCATAATTTTCACCTTTTGTAAGATACTGTCCCATTGCACAGCTTTTAATTAAAAAAAAACTTTTTTTATTCTTTCATGGGATGTGGACATCGCTGGCTAGGCCAGCATTTATTGCCCATCCCATATTGCCATTGAGAAGGCAGTTGTGAGTTGCCTTCTTGTCCATGTGGTGTAGGTACATCCACAGTGCTGCTAGGGAGGGAGTTCCAGGATTTTGACCCAGAAGCAGTGAAGGAACAGTTCCAAGTCAGGATGGTGTGTGGCTTGGAGTGGAACTTGCAGTTTGTGGAGTTCCCATGCATCTGATGCCCTTGTCCTTCTAAGTGGTAGAAGTTGCTGGTTTGGAAGGTGCTGTCGAAGCAGCCTTGATGAGTTACTGCAGTGCACCTTGTGTTTGGTACACACTGCTGCCACTGTGTCAGTGATGGAGGGAGTGGATATTTAAGGTGGTGTATAGGGTGCAATCAAGCAGGCTGCTTTGTCCTCGATGATGTTGAGTTTCTTGAGTGTTGTAGGAGTTGCACTCATCCAGGCAAGTAGAGAGTATTCCATCTCCTGACTTGTGCCTTGTAGATGGTGGTCAGGCTTTAGGGAGTCAGGAGGTGAGTTATTCTCCACAGAATTCCCAGCCTCTGACCTGCTCCTGCAGCCACAGTATTTATATGGCTAGTCCAGTTCAGTTTCTGGTCAATGGTAACACTCAGGATGTTGATAGTTGGGGAATTCAGCAATGCTACTGCCATTGAATGTCAAGGGGAGATGGTTACATTCTCTCTCATTGAAGATGATCATTGGCTGGCACTTGAGGCATGAATATTATTTGCCACTTAGCAGCCCAAGCCTGAATGTTGTCCAGGCCTTGCTGCATGTGGGCACAGACTGCTTTTGTACCTGAGGAGTCGCGTATGGTGCTGAACATTGCACAATCATTAGCAAACATCCCCGCATCTGACTTTATGATGGAAGGATGGTCATTGATGAAGCAGCTGAAGATGGTTGGGCCTAGGACACTACCCATAGGAACTCCTGCAGTGATGTCCTGGGTCTGAGATGATTGACCTCCAACAACCACAACCATTTCTCTTTGTGCTAACTATGACATGAGTGGAGAGTTTTTGCTCTGATTTCCATTGACTCCAGGTTTGATAGGGCAAATACTGCCTTGATGTCAAGAACACTCACTCTAACCTCACCTCTTGAGTTCAGCTCTCTTGTCTGTGTTTGGACCAAGGCAGTAATGAGGTCAGGAGCTGAGTGGCCATGGTGGAACCCAAACTGAGCATCAGTGAGCAGGTTATTGCTGAGTCAGTGCTGCTTGATAGCACTGTCACGACCCCTTCCTTGACTTTTTGATGATGATTGAGAGTAGACTGATGGGCAGGTAATTAGCCGGGTTGGATTTGTCCTGCTTTTTGTGGACAGGACAATGTGGGTAATTTTCCACATTGCTGGGTAGATGCCAATGTTGTAGCTGAACTGGAACAGCTTGGCTATGGGTGCAGTTGGTTCTGGAGCACAAGTCTTCAGTACTGTTGCCAGAATGTTGTCAGGGCCCATAGCCTTCACAGTATCAAGTGCCTTCAGCTGTTTCTTGATATATGTGGAGTGAATCGAATCAAATTGGCTGAAGATTGGCATCTGTGATGCTTCAGCCTTCTCTTTTGCACAGATCCCTTGGCTTGATGGTAATGGTAGAGTGGGGGAAATGCCAGGCCTTGAGATTACAGATTGTGGTTGTATACAATTCTGCTGCTGCTGCTGATGGCCCACAGCACCTCATTGATGCCCAGTTTTGAGTGGCTAGATCTGTTCAAAATCTATCCCATTTAGCATGGTGCCATACAACATGATGAATGCGAAGATGGGACTTCGTCTCCACAAGGACTGTGCGGTGATCACTCCTACCAACACTGTCATGGACAGATGCATCAGCGACAAGCAGACCGGTGAGGACAAGGTCAAATGGGTTTTTCCCTCTTATTGGTTCCCTCACCATCTGCCGCAGACCCGTTCTAGCAGCTATGTCCTTTCGGACTTGGCCAGCTGTCAGTAGTTGTGCTACTGAGCCACTCTTGGTGATGGACATTGAAATCATCCATCTAGAGTACATCCTGTGCCCAAGCTCAGTGCATCTTCCAAGTGGTGTTCAACATGGAGGAGTACTGATTCATCAGCTGTGGAGGGTGGGGTCAGTAGGTGGTAACCAGCAGGAGGTTTCCTTGCCCATGTGACTTCATGGGGCCTAGAGTCAATGTTGAGAACTCCCAGGGCAACTCCCTCCTGACTGTATACCACTCTGTCACCACTTCTTGTGGGTCTGTCCTGTTGGTGGGACGTAGACATATTCATGGAATCGTATCTTACAGACTATATCAGGCTACTGCTTGACTAGTTTGTGGGGCAGTTCCCAATTTTGGTACAAGCCCCCAGATATTACTAAGGTTGACATGGCTGGATTTGCCATTAATGTTTCCGGTGCCTAGGTCATTGCTAGGTGATCCGTCTGGTTTCGTTCCTTTTTGTAGACTTTGTAGCAGTTTGATGCAACTAGGTGGATTGGTAGGACATTTCAGAGGGCATTTAAGAGTCAACCACATTGTTGTGGATCTGGAGTCACATGTAGGCCAAACCAGGTAAGAATGGCAGATTTCCTTCCCTAAAGGGAGGGATAGATTTCTTTCCCTAAAGGACTTTAGTGAATCAGATAGATTTTTATGAGTTTGCAATGGTTTCATGGTCACTATTAACAAGACTAGCTTTTAATTCCAAATTTATGAATTGAATTTAAACTCCACCAGCTGCAGTGGTGGGATTCAAGCCCATATTGCAAGAGCATTAGCCTGGGCCTGTGGATTACTAGCCAAGCGACATTACCACTACTCCATCGCCTCCCCCATTAGTCTTTTTTGTCTTAGTAAATAAAGCTATAATAACATTTCTTTTGGGATGGCAGGAATGTCGTACAAGGAGAGATTGGCCGACTAGGCCTGTATTTGCTGGAGTTTAGAAAAATGAGAGGGGATCTCATTGAAACATATAACATTCTGACAAGAATGGACAGACTGGATGCAGGGATGATATTTCTTCTGGCTGGGAGGTTTAAAACAGTCTCAGGATATGGGGTAGATCATTTAGGACTGAGATAAGGAGAAACTTCTTCATTCAGAAGGTGGTGAACCTATGGAATTCTCTACCACAGAAGACTATGGAGGCCAAGTCACACAATACAT
Source organism: Cetorhinus maximus (assembly GCF_964194155.1). Lineage (NCBI taxonomy): Eukaryota > Metazoa > Chordata > Chondrichthyes > Lamniformes > Cetorhinidae > Cetorhinus > Cetorhinus maximus. The sequence continues at coordinate 97,965,982 of NC_135884.1, forward strand.
TTAAGAAGGAAATAGATAAATTTCTGGACTCTAAAGGAATCAAGGGGTATGGGGAGAGCACGGGAGTACAGCATTGAGATAGAGGATCATATTGAATGGCGGAGCAGTCTTAAAGGGCTAAATGACCCCCTCCTGCTCCTGCTTTCTATGTTTCTATGTTATTTGTATTGTACTGGTGTTCTTTCCAATAATAAATTGTTATACCATGTGTTTAGGACCAAAATTCGAAGCTTATCAATTATGCAGCAAAATTCCATGAATCATCAGAGGGAACCATTCTTGTTATGAAAGATCATTGAGGCTGCACATAACATCTGTTCTGCACTATAGCTTTGTTTGCGAACACTGCTGTAATGCCTTGGTGTGTTGTACTACGTTAAAGATGCTATATAAATACAAGTTGTGTTTGTAAGGTTTCTGATTCCACACAACCTATTGTAAATTTTGTATTCTAGTTTACCATTTAATCTGCCACTGAACATTCTTGGGATTCTTTTTCTCCACTTAAATGTAGTTCATGCTTGAGTGTAGCATGTAGCTTTAAATGTTAACTTTAAGATCTATTGTCATCATTACTCTATAGTTTTAGAAGTGGATTCAGTTCTCAAAAAACCCTAAAACCCTCTCACTTGACTGGTTTCTCTGTCCTTACTTTTGCCTTCAACTTATTGTATTTCATTCTAACCTTTCATTGCTATGAATCCACAATCCTTACTAACAAGAATCAAAACCATCATTTTCATTTATTTTTTTCCCCATTCAGTTGACGACATCAGGCAGCCTTCAAAGTGGTGATTCTTGATAGCTCCCATGTTGGGCAATAAAATTGACTTAAATAGTCCAAACAATTTAGTATGAGACAATTATTTTCTTCTATAAAATGGGAAGTACTTAGAACAAAAAGTATCTAATTTCCCTTTGTAGCTTCCCTTCCCCTTACAGCATTATGCAGTCAGAAAGCCCAGTGGCTTCACAAGTATCTCAGTATACTTACTTACAGAAGTTAAAAATAAATATCCATCTCCATGTTCTGCAGTAACTAACAGCACATTTGGCTTCTTTTGTAGTCTGGTGGATCAGTGGGAGAGGGAATTTAAGTCTAAAGGAATAGGATGACTGACGCCTGTCTCAGCAATAGTATATCTGAGGGAGAGGGGCAGTGGGGTGAGTACATGGATGATTGGTGTGCAGAACTAAGAACAGGATAGGATTAAGGAAGCATAGTTCAGGGTGAGTTGGAGTTTGCACAGAGTGGACCAGTGTTGACGAAATCAAGCCTGGAGTGAATAAGATGTAAATGGGAGTTTTGATGGTGGTGGGGTGAGATGGGGATGGAAGGAGGTAGTGGGGGAATTTGTGACTTTGATGATAGGCTAAATGCAGAGCTGTAAACTCAATTCAGGGTTGAATTGGACATTTAGTTTGTGCACTGGGTTCAGCTTTAACAAACAGTCCAGAAGAGCAAGATGCAGCTTCTTTGAGAGGTGCACAGGATGTCTTTGGTCTTTCTAGTATTGAGGAATAAAGACCTGTCTCATCCATGAACTCATGTTAGACAGGCAGACAAACCCAGTCCCATCTAGTCGAGAGTAATGCCAAGGAAGTAAAAATTGGACGTTGGCAGAGATTTTGAAGTTGATCCTGCACTTACAGATAATATCTTGTATATAATAAGGATAAGGAAATAGGGGAGGCAAACATATAAATAGTACATTTCCTGTTATGACAAAGTTGAAGATTTAAGTCTTTCAACATAAAACAAAGGTTATTTTGCATTTTGCCAATGAACAGTTACACTGCTAGATAAACAAGTAGTGTACAATTGTCACAACCATAACTGTGCAACATACTTTAAGAGTTGCATAGGAGCTTTCATTTAATGTTACAATGATTGATTAATTTGCTATTTAAATCTGAAATTATAAAATCTGTTTCTTTCCCAGCACCTCCAATGACGTGTTATCCATGGAAATTGAATACTTTATGACTACATATTAATCACCATTGTGCTTGGTGACCTACAATGGTTTCTGGTTAAACAACACCTCAATTTCAAAATTCTCATCCTTCCTTTCGAATCCCTCCATGGCCTTGTCGCTCCCTATCTCTATCATCTCCTCCAGCTCTGTAACTTTCCAAGATCCCTTCACTCCTCTAATTCTGGCCTGTTAAGCATTCCCAGTTTTAATTGTACCACTGGCAGACATGTTGGGCCCTAAGTTATGGAATTCCCTCTCTAAACCTCCCCACCTCTCTACATCTCTTTCCTCCTTTAAGACATTCCTCAAAACCTATCTCTTTAACCAAGTTTTTGGTCATCTGCTTGATTACCTCCTTACGTGGTTTAGTGTCAAAAATTTTTTTTGTTAATGCTCATGTGAAGTGCCTTGGGATATTGTACTTTGGTAAAGGCACAATATAAATACAAATTGTTGTTGTATTGAAATTGATCTTTTTCTCAGGGCTGAAAGAATTTCTACTGGCGATAAGCCAGTTCTGAGAAAGTATGGGTAAGTATTGGGTTTGGATTGGAAATTTTAACTGTGTGATCTTTACTGGGTTTTCTTTGTGATCTTTCTTTTCTGCCACAGGTCCTAAATTTGGAGTCAAATTTTATTATAGGCCTGTACAAGTTGAGGGGATGTTGGGGCATTTGAGCAGATCCTATTCCATTAGAGTAATAGTGACTCTCTTCATTGATAGCTGGCCAACTCTTCCTCATAGCTTGAGTTTGCTGGTGCTTTGTATCTGATGAATCCAGTAACAATCTCTACATTGTATAAGACAAAAGGCCATTTTTGGGCTTTTATTCAAAAAAAGGTTTTGTTGCAATTAAACTGAGTTCCAATTCACGTTTCAAACTTAAGTTGTCAATTGCCCACATTGAATGAAACTTGAAGGAATTTTAGTTCCTGTTTCAGCATTTTTAATGAAACCGTAAGGGTCTGAGAGATCAGACTGCTACCCCAATGTATAAATGTGCTTAAAAGTGACAGGCCTATAATAAGTGAAGTAACTTAATTTGGAATGATGCAGTGGTGGTTGGGCCATGGCGCTGGGCGGGGGGATAGTGTTGCTGGTTATCATCTTATTTTGGAAATTAGATGACGTTTTCCTTCCATGAGTGGAATTCTGAACCACAGATTGATCCAGATGGATTTTGGCTTTTTGGGGCTGTTTGCACACAAAGTAATAAAGTGGGGAAAATGCTTATTTTTCTTAAAGTGAAGTATTGATGCAAAGTGCTTTGGATTTGAAATGTCCACCAAAATTACGCTTTGCTGTGGGAATTGATTGGTTTGCTTAACTGCATGGTTGGTGTGGGGTGCTGTGGAATATCAGTTTGCTGGAACCTCCGTTAAGCCCAAATTGCTGGAATGGTTTGGGGATTGCTTAAAATAAAATGCTGAGTTTCTACTGTAACTCTTTCAGAAATCGCTTTTTAGAAAATCTTGTTGCAACTCAAAGAGAGAGGGATTTAAGCAAGTCAAGCTTTCCCAGAGATATTGCCTCCATACCTCCAGACAGACCCCCTGAAGGTAAGTTATTCTTTTCTGCTCATTTATACAATACTTATGGATGAGAAAGACCATTCAGCCCATCTAAATAAGTCCGTCTGGTTTAACCCTACACTTTTTTTCCCATGACTGCATCAATTTGTCAAATGGTCCCAGGGTTTATATCTGCATCTGGCTCAAAGTCATTCCAAGCATTGATCATGCTCTTCATGAAGAACACACTCCAGATGTTGGTTCTAAAGTTACCTTTTACAACCTGCCTCCCTTTGTCCTACTGTTGCGGTTTCAGTTAGTGTAGGATTCCAGGTTAATCTTTTCCTTGTTGCATTCTATCTGATATACCTCTAGAATGTCACTTCTCAGTTGTCTCTTTTCCATGATGTAAAGCCAAAGTTTCTCCAATCTTTCCTCACAACTCAGACAATTGGCACCAGGGATTAGCATATTATTGCCATTGGTCATTTAATGCCTCCTTTGTAGCTCAGTGACCAGAACTGGGCACGGTAGTCCAGATGCAGTCTGAACAGAGCACTGCTCAATTTTATCATAACTTCAACAACTTCTGTTCTACTGTGTTGACTATGCAGTTCAACATACAGTTGGCTTTGTTCATTGCTGCTCAGCCTTGGTTGAAGATGTTAAGTATGCTATGAGCTCTAGATCGCTTTTTACTTCATACTTAGCAATTTTAGCACCATTCGTAAGGTTGCATTGCACACAGGAAGAAAAGAATAGGCAATATTTTATCCCCCCCAGCTAGTGCCGTAAAAAAGGGGATGTGTCTTTCTTCAACCTGATTCTGCTGGACTGCAGCCCTGGGCCTTGAGGACAGCTGTGCTACCTGGATCTCACCCAGCCAGAGTCAGCAGGTTGGACGAGACAGGCATGGAAGAAATTTAAAGTAAGTAACTGGGCATGGAGTGGAAATCTGACGCTGATTGTTACTCCGAGGAAGTTACAGCCCATTTTGTTTATCACGTTCTGTAGTTCCTGCGCTGGCTACTTCTATTCCATTGTTTTTCCAAGTTGGTATCATCAGCAAATTAATTCATTTGCATTGGGTTTCAGAACCCAAGTCATTGATGTAAATCAGCAACTCTAGTGGTCCCAGCACTGAACCCTAGAGCACTTCACTCAATAATTCCCTCCAACCTACCTGATATTACCCTCTAACTCGTACCCATTGTTTTATATCTTTCTGCCAGTTTCTTGCCCATACACAAGTTTTGTCCAGAATCTCCACAGCTTTGAGGTTAATTAGCAATCCTTTTGTGTGGTACTTTATTAAATGCCTTTAGGATGTCTAAGTACTTAATATCATACAGCTTACCACAGTCAAGTTGTCACTTCCTCAAAGGAATTCGAAAGGCTGATCAGGCAGGTTTTTCCTCACCTGAAGCCATGTTGACTGCTGTTTACTAGCTGACTGATGTACAGATAATCCTCAAGTACACCCCTGATAATTGAAGTAAGATTAATGGGCCTGTTCTGTCATGTGTTTTAAATATGAGGACCATGTTGACCTTTGTCTAGTTTACTGATATCCACTGTGCTTTGACTCATAATGATTGTCAATGCCATGCTAATCTCCAGGTTAGTTTCTTACAAAACTCTGGAATAAGTATCATTTAACCGTGGCAATTTATTTGTTTTAAACCCTTTCATTTTACCTAAGACTTCAGCCTCATATCAAATTGATGGGTTATTTTTACTGTGATAAGCACAAGGGTGCAGATTTTGGTCCAACCAGATGTGGAAATTTATTTTTTTCTGGTTTTGAATAATGGACTGAAACTTTGGAAGAAAAATCCAATAATACCTCATACCTACATAAGAGCTTTCAAGGTGATTGAGATTAATTGGACTGACTATATTGGAATGGGGCAGAGCCTATGTGCAAATGCACTGCACCATCCAGTGTCCTCAATAAAAACATTTCACTTTGGGAGTGGGATTGGTTGAGCACGTGGCATTGTGAACATTTCGCTGACAGTGTACCTTTTACAAGTTGCTTTGAAATTCTGTGGGAGAGAGTAATGCAGTTTGTGACAAGTACTGTGATCATCCGCTGTAATGTGGTAGAAATTAAGCTGGCAAAAAAGAACAAAAAAGACTTGCATTTATAAAGTGCTTTTCATGACCACATCTCAAAGTGCTTTACAGCTAATTAAGTACTTGTTGAAATGTAGTCACTGTTGTAATGTAGGAAATGCAGCAGCCAATATGTGCACAGCAAACTCCCAAAAACAGCAGTGATAATTTTATGTCTTGGGTAAATGAGTTCATTGGCCAACCAAGCTCTAATTGTACACCTTCCTATATTCTCCTCAATTGCTGCTTGCAATCAACAACGGGAAGAAGCTGATGTAAGAATAAACAGTGATAGTTTATTGAGACATAAGGCAGAGCACGGGGTTATATGTACTCACTCAGAAACCTCCAGAACTAGACTTAAAGTTCCCAGTTGCCCACGCCGTATAGTGATTCATCAGTGCTGTCACATGATCAGTACACTTGCATTCTCTTAAAGGGACAGGGTACCTCACTTTACCATAGATTCTGACCAGATAATTTGTCTTTTGTGATATTAATGAATGGTTAAATATTGACCAGGACACCGGGGATAACTCCCCCACTCTTCTTCAAAATAGAGCCATGCGATCTTTTACATCGGCCCAAGCAGGCATATGGAGCTTCTGTTTAATGTTTCACGTGCAAGTGCAGCGCTCCCTCAGTATTGAACTGGAGCGTCAGCTTTGATTTTAGTACTGAAGCCCTGGAGTAGGTCTTGTCGTGGAACCTTGTGACTCAGGCAAGAGTGCTACCAACTGAGCCATGGCTGACACACTAACTGGATATTTGTGGCAAGGCCAGTTTCAGGTTTCACTTACATGATCAAGAAAGGTGGCAGAGGGAGGTTAAGTGACTAATCATATCTCATACACCATGGTGCTGAAAAAAAATCAAACGTTGACTGTCTTGTCCTCCATGATCAAATAGCTGCTACTGCTTACCAGCTGGGCTTCCTCAAGTGAGGTATTGAAAGGTGGATCAATGCCTGTGGAAATCCATGCCCAGGTACAAGTGGCGGTGAGCTGCTGCCTGTTTTCTCTTATCCTTGCTGTTCTGTAGAATGCTCTTTAACACTCTAATACCTCGCAGCTGATGAGCACAAAACTCCCAGCAAAATAAAAATATTGAAGTAAGGTTCAAAAACCAATGATATTTGCATTGACACAAATGAATTGAATCTTTTCTGCAGGAGCTAATCACCACAGGGAGCAGTCGAGGTGAATTCTAAAGATGCTTTTAAGGGGAATCTGGATAAACATATGAGGGAGAAAGGAATACAAGGATATGTTGATAGGATAAGATGAAAAAGAGTGGGAGCAGGCTTGTGAAGAGCATATAAATACCAGCATTGACCGTTTGGCCCAAATGCGCTGTAAAATACTATGTCACTATTATTAATTATGTCAATCAGTGGTCAGGAGAAGGTTGCATTCTACAGCATTAATTCTTCTCTATTCTCTCCGCCATATATCCAATATTAATTTTGAATCATTTTAACTTTTTGAAGCTTAGCTCTGTTCCATCGCACCAATTCAGATCAAACTGGGGCACGCAAGTGTCTGATTGCTTAAAAAAAACCCGTTCAGAGGCTGAATTGTTTTTCTAAGCTTTCAGAAGGCTGATTATCATGGCTGACTGACTGGTGAGCTCTTTAGGCTGTTACTTGGGATCCTCAAATCCTTGGAATGCCTGACAGGATAACCGAGCAGCAGCACAGGGATGCGAGCATTATGACATTAAGGTTTTATCAGCAACAATTTAAAAGTTAAAAAAACTGTTAATCAATCTTAGCTGATAATGGACAGCATTACCTTCTTTAATGAATTTCTTTGTCATATCAATATAACCCTTTGCCAAATGATGTTGCTTTAGAAGTGTTGTGTAGTAGAGCGAAAGATGGTGCATTTTGCACTTAAATGGATGCCCTTACTCCTCCTCAGTGTTAAATGTGTTTGGCTTCAAATACATCACCGCATTGTGCTCTGTAGGCTATTCTGCTGCTTTTCACAGAACCTTATCTCAATTAGAAGATTTATGAGCCAAAATTTTGTAGAATGTTAGATACAGAATAAATCTATAGGACAAGTCAGGTGATTTTCAAACTGTTAGCAAACATCAGGCAGAACATAATTCATTCCACAGCTCCTGAATAAAACATTTTTTTAATGTGCTGAGCTCCTGTGAAAAGTATGTCCAAACTAGATATAGTGAGAAACAGTGAAAGTAGAAGTGTTAAAAATGTGAATCTGTAACATTTCAAGTTGAATTTCTCCAAGACACATCATATGATTCAAACTATTTGGGGATTTTTCAACTTAACGACTGACATTTACGGCATTGTTTTCTGAACTTCCCTCCCTTGTTCCTCCTACACACCAAATAGATCATTCTAAATGCTCTTCCTCTTCCCTAAATCCTTAAGTAATTGAAATTCTGACTGCTCATTAAACTGTGGAGCTCCCTATCTAACTCTGTCTTCCCTTCTTCCTGCAACCCATAGGGCAGAATTTTACATTCTGAGGGCGGGAGTGTGCCCGACCCAAACGGGCTAAAATCACACGGATGAAGTCGGGCGAGTGTCCCGACGTCATCGCACACTTGAGCGATACTCCGCTCGGCGGGCACGCATGGCAGTCGGAGGTGTGCCTGCCAACAATTAAGCGGGCAATTAAGCCCATTAACGGCGCAATAGTCTGCGATTTATTTTTGTGGCTCGTCCAACCTTACGGTTGGCGGCTGGGTGAATCGACCAGGCCTTACATTTTTGATGAAACCTCATCCAAGGGCGGGATGAAATCTCTGTTAAGAAATAAAATAAAAAGAAATATCTGGGGACAGCATTTTTATGAGATATGCTTTCAGGTGCTTAATTGTGCTACATGAACATTTCTTTGCAGCTTTTTTGTGTTTTATTTCATTATTTGCAGGTCTGCACCTCCCTGAGGCAGCTGCCTGCCTTCAGAGAGCTCTCTCAAAGTGCTCACCTGCGCCCACGGTGACATCGTCGCCCACCCTCTTCGCGTCCGCACCCCAGCAGTGGTGAGCTTTTCAGTGCGTGTTTCACGTTGGCTAGCCGTTAATTGACCAGCCTGCATGAAATCACGGTCGGGGGGTCTGTTTCCCGACTACTGCTGGGCCTGCTGATTGTGCATGCCCGATGAGGGAAAAATTCTGGCCATAGACTTTTCAAAGCTAATGTTGCTGCTACTTAACTGCTATATCTTGATTTTATCTTCTTTCCTACACCTTTAAATCTTGGTGTCCTGTAGTCCATTTTGCAATTTAAAAAAACTTGGAGGAAATATTGGATAGCCCCTAAAAATGAGTGCAGAGATCACAGTGCACAATTAACCTGTGCCCATTGATTGTGATGCACGTGGCAAGCCAACTTTGTCGTGCCTGCTCATTTCAATTATTCCAGCATCCAGCCAGTCCTAACTGGGCTGTCGATTGGCTGGACACATTAGCAGAAGACCAGTATTGTGACTGGTTAGCACCATTTAAGGCTAGCCCATATCACTTAAAGCTAGCCTGCATCTATTAAAGGGGAGGTGCATTGTGGTTGAAGCAGGTGCTGACAGTTATGCGCGGCACTGGAGGCCTTAGTGGAGGAACTGGAAAGAAGAAGAGAAGATGGCTTGTATCTACAGGAGGCGCATTAGGCTCATGATCAGAAGGCAGTGGGAGCAGATGGCCATGGAGGATAGTTTAGAGTCAGTACCTGCACCTTGTGAGACAGTGGGCAAGTGTGGCCTGTAGCCAGGGCAGGGGCAAAGGCTTGCACAGATGCTGGCACTTGGAGGATGAGGCCATAATTGAGTCCTGCTGCAGATGATTCAGATGAGCACTTTGGGGCAGCTTACAGAAAAACGCTGATGGGTATACACAACAAATACTTGGTGCATTGGCAGGCCTACCAGAAAGCCTGCAGTCAATGTCAAGGAGCTTGGAGGAGTCCAGCACCAACTTGGCACAGGGCTTTGCATGGAACTTGGAGCCCATCCTTCCCAGCATGGAACTGGTGGCCAACTCCATCTGCACACATGTGGACCCCACCACGATGCAGTGTCTGATGGCCGATGTTGTAGCTCCCATTGCAGCACAAGCAGCAGCCACTTAATGCCTGTGTGCTGCAATGGAAGCTCAGACTGCTGTCAACATTGCTGTAGATTACAGTGTTCAAAGAGGCTCTCAGGGTGTTGCTACAGTTCAGCAATCGCTTGGATTACAAGGATTGCTGAGGCACGATCTTGGGGCAGTGTCAGTGGTTGCATCAAGCACGAATCTGTGCTGTCTGGATGACAACAGTTGTCCTCCCACTATTGCCACTTTGTCGGTGCCCTTGCTGTTGCCTGACTGTCAGCCAGCCCAGACTGCTGCCATCCATGCCAAGGTGGTGCATTCCAAGCTGGCCCTTCTAGGACCAGAGCTGTTTGACGGCATCCTGCAAGGTCATTTGCAGCCTCGCCCAGTGAAGGTCGGCAGTCTTTCAACAGCCATGCTGCAGCCACTCAGTAGCACTGCTTGGAGCACTAGGACAGGCAAAGGCACACGAAAGACAGATGCTAAGGTAATGTACAAAGTGATTAGTTGACTTTTATAAGATCATAAGAAATAGGAGCAGCAGTAGGCCTTTTGGCCCCTTGAGCCTGCTCCACCATTCAATAAGATCATGGCCTTAACTCCACTTTCCTGCCTGGTCCCCATAATCCTCAACTCCCTTGTTGGTCAAAAGTCTGTCTAATTCGGCCTTAAATATATTCAATGACCCTGCCTCCACTGCTCTCTGGGAAGAGAATTCTTAAGTGTAATGACCCTCTGAGAGAAGGAATGGCCCCTCATTCCTGTCTTAAAAACCCCTTATTTTTAAACTGTGCCTCCTGGTCCTAGACTCATTCACAAGGAGAAACATCCTCCCAGGACCCACCCTGTCAAGCCCCTCAGACTCTTATATGTTTCAATAAGATCACCTCTCATTCTTATGAACTCCAATAAGTATAGGCCTAACTTCCTCAACTTTTCCTCATAAGACAATCCCTTCTCTGAACTGCTTCTAATGCAAATATATACCTCTTTAAGTAAGGAGATCAAAACAACAATATGTTGTTTTATGCAATTCACTCCTCAATGCTGTGGGTGCCATATTAGAGCTCTAAGGCACTCATAACACCTCAAAAACAGGCAGAAACAATCCCAATTTTTCACCCAAATAACACCTCCCCCCCGCCTCCCAACACCATATTGTAAGAGGCAGAGATTTAAATGATTATATGATGCCTAATGGGGCTAATATTCTGAGAGTTTAGTTGCATAACCCAATTATCTCTCCACTCGTTATTTTCATCTTTTGGATGAGATGTTAAACTGAGGCCTTGTCAGCCCTCCCAGGTGGATGTAAAAGATCCCATTGCTTGATGTTGAACAGTATGGGCACTCACCCAAGTTTCCTGGCCAATATTTATCCTTGAACCAATAAGTAAAACAGATTATCTGATCATTATCACATTACTGTTTGTGGGAGCTTGCTGTGTGCAAATTGGCTGTCACATTTCTTACATTACAAAAGTACTTCATTGACTAAAAACATTCATACATACACAAACTCTTTCATCCTTTAGTTGGAGTGACATTCAATGCTGGAAACTGTCCATATCATGAAGGATAATTGAATGGAATCTCATTATGAATGTCACATAGTCAGTGACACATTAGTTATAATTATAAGCTTGGAAAAGATATATTATGTTCTGAACTATGAAAATTATCTCATGAGCCTGATTCAACTCAGTGTAATTGTTAATCACTGTGATGTCCGTGCAGGTAATTGACTTCTGAATTCCTAAATGCAGAATAACTAAATGGTCATGCTGTCAAAGCTTTTCTTAGTACAATCGGGATTGTGTTACAAATTACACTGACAACTAATTTAAGATTATCAGTAAGGCTTGCAGTACGGCTCACTTATGCATGCTAGGAGATACACATAGGGCCCTGTCCTTTGTAAACAGAAAGAATATGTCCACACATTGCACCTTTTTCAATGAAACAGAAGCATGGGGGACAGCCATTCCCTGGTTCATCCCCATGGCAATGCCTTGATCAATCAGTGTTGACTTGCCTGATTTGAATTTAAACAAAAGCTTGGCAGTTAACTGTTCCCTGGTGCATTCTCCATAGCAACACCTCTACCAATCAGAGTCCATTTGCAAATCATTCCCATGCAGTATAAATTATTGTTCCCTTTGAGATTTGGTGTTCTTGCATCTGTCCTATTGAGTGCAAGACAAAAAAGCTTCAACACCATGTCTCTTTTTTTCATTAATACTTAAGTCTGTACTACCAAGCGACTATTCTTAATAATTAAATAGTTGTGCCCTAATAGCTACTGAGGCAGATGTATATCATAAGACAAAAGATAAAAATAAAATCAATAAAAATAAGACTTTACTCCCTCCCCATCCCGTACCTTTTCTACCATTGTATATTTGCAATGGAAGCAAAGTTAAGTGGGACGGAAAAGGATGATGTGCCCTTTGGTGGCCTTATAATGGCTGTGAATTTGAAGGCAATAAAACAGAACAAATTGCAAATTGAGCAGCTACAAAAAAAAATTGAAATTTATTTTGAGGATCTCTCTCTCTCTCTCTAAATCTATATCTGTGACTTTACATCAGATTACCATTAAGTAAGCAAAGGTTGAAGTCTGTTGTAGGAGAAATGTCATAACAATTTCCTTAAGTATGTCCTCAAAATGGAGTGCTCCCTGAGTGCCCCAGCACAATCCAAATGACCAATTAATTTTTGGTGCCGTTCCACGTGAGCACTCGATGGTCAGCATAGATAGCCTTAAATTTGTAAAGAAAACTCTTTATTTCTATTGGCTAATCTGAGTGGCACTTGTTAAAAGGGTTCATCAATCATTCCGGTATCAATTACCTTTCACAGTTTTATTGGCACCCAAACCAATGTGGGCCAGAACCTAGACATCCAAGTCACTCACTTACTCCCTAGTTCTGAGATCTTTACTCTCAAAGGGCCCAGCACAAGTCCAGTTAGGGAAGCAATTCTTTATGTTCCCCTTCACATGCTGTCGGTGAACCTCTGCCCTTAAAAAGCTTGTTATCTGCCCCTAGTAAGGCTTTTTCATTGCTTCTCTGAAGCAGCACCCAGAAGACTTCGATGTCAGCATAAGACGCAGCCACATGACTGACCTCTATCAGTAATTCCCACGAGCCATGCCATTGACCCAGGGCAGGAAGCTTAAGGGCACCTCTGACCTCTCCTCTGGGCACAGCACACCTCAGGTATGCTGGGCCTGCCAGACGCCCAGGATGCACCAAATGCAAATCTATCCTAAGATTGAGAGGGGGTATGTTCTGAGTTATTTAATGCTGAAATAACATAGTTGTAAGAGAGCTAAGTCAGCTGGCTATTAAAGGTAGACTAGAGGATGGAAGTGTGACATTATCATAGTCCAATTAAACTAGACATTTGGAGATCTTACTCCCTCCCTCCTTTCTCCCACTATGTGGAAGAGATTTGCAGCTAATTTTGTGTCAGTTCACTTGTTGAAATATCTAGTTAGGTGAAAAAAGATTGGTATTTATTAGGATAAGTACAAACATGGTTAATTTTTATAACTAAAAAAACAGAAAATGCTAGAAATACTCAGCAGACCTGCCAGCATCTGTGGAGAGAGAAACAGAGGTCCAGATACTTGTCCCTTGGTCGGTACGCATAGTTGGGGGATTTCCTGGCTCAGCGAACCTGACCTTTAAAAACAGCCGCCCACAGGTCGGCTTTTTAGTTGGGGTGTGCTGCTAAAACAGGAGTCGGGGCAGGCGACCCTGGAACGAATCTGCAGGCTGCTGGGTGCAGAGGCTGGCTGAATGCAGGCCTGCCTCTGTGCCCCAGCACTGTGATTAAATAAATAATAAAAAATAATGCCAACCTATGCCCCCTACCCAGACCCCACCCCATGGTCCACATACTCCTATGTCAACTCAGTTACCCTTTACCCATCTCCATGGCCTCTCACACCCCTATGCCAACCTAATGCCCCTCTACCCACCCCCATTGTCCCAGACTACCAATGCATGCGTGCCAAAGAGTACTTCAATCTCCCCGAGGCATGGAGCTGCTTCAGAGAGAGTGAATCACTATTATAATTAATGAATAAATGGATTAAAATTTTATTTAAACATGTCCCCTAATGTGACTGTGTCACACGAGATGGGACATGTTTTTATATGTAGGAAATTTTTAAAAATTTAATTAATAAAAGCTTTAGGAAACCTCGTCTCACTTGTGGATGAGGTTTCCTAAAAAACATGAAGGCCGCTTGGCCTTTTCGCCTGTCCGCCAACCTCAAGGTTGGACGGGCAGCGTTAACATTAATTATTTACTTAATGGCCTTAATAGATCATTTACATATCGGCGGGCACGCAGCTGACTCTGGGGCACGCCCGCCGAACGAAACATCGCACGCCTGACGTCACCGCGTGTCATTTTACGTGGTGACGTGTCAAGCCCACCCCCGCATGCTGGCTGAAAAATCCTGCCCATTAACTCTGTTTCCCTCTCCACAAATGCTGCTAGATCTGCTGAATATTTCCAGCATTTTCTGTTTTTATTTCAGATTTCCAACATCCGCAGTATTTGGCTTTAGTTTTAATCGTTCATTTCTTCATGGCTTCAGTGGTTTTGGAACCGTGTAAAGCAGGTTAAGTGTAAGAATAGATATTCTGACAAGGTACTTTAACTGTCTCCCTTTACAGATAGTGTCAGACTTAGTGTATTTCTAAATTTTTCTGTTTTCATTTTAAATATCCTGAAGTTTCCTCAATTACCTTTACAGAGTTCAACGAGACACTCTGTATGATTTTTATTATGACACAGCTGATGGTAAAAGCTGAGTTGTTCAAATCCCAGAGGGGAACTTGAAACAACTGTCATAACCCATGTTTTCAATTTGTATGTTTCGAGATGCAGGCTTTGAATTCGGTAGTAATAAGACGACTGAGTCTCGAAAGGTTTTTATAAAACTAAAGTAAACATTTATTAATACAAAGATTGTAAACACATACATACGTCTACAAAATTACTATTATAATAACTACAAAAATCCCCTAATTAATCTGACTCTCAGTTACACCCCTGTTAAGGCAGCAAATCTCATAAATTTAAATGGACACCTGGCAAGTTACACCCTGGACAGTCGCATTCAAAATGAGTTTCTTTCAGCTCTGGGTCCTTGCAGACAGCAGCTTGAGGCTTATAGGCTGGAGGCTTCTCACACTTGCTGGATCTTAAAATGCCTCTACCTTACACAGAATCTCCTTTCTCCTTTATACATATCTTTCTCTTTAAATGTAAATTTTCCATTGTATCACTAGGCTTTTAACTTTACCTCTTCTAACAATAACATCCTTTCATCCCACCAATTTTATTAGTAAGCTGAAAAAATAAACACATTGCTTGGCATCTTCTAGCTAGGTGCAAGATTTCACCCGCAGTCTTGAATGGTTTCTTTTAACAAATGCAAATTTACACTTTACCTTCAATCCTCCTTACGTTTACCTAATTAACATCTCAAAATTGCTACACATCAAAGCACCCAGACTAGCTGGTTTTAATCCAGTTAAGACACACATAGACACAGACCTCACTAGAACTCTATTTTAAAAAATATTTTCCAATAACATTATAGATATTAATATCTCTTCATGACACTTTACTGCAGGAGATTAGATTATCAGATAGATTATACGTATTTGTGGGTGTTCCTACACCACCTGGACTGCGACGGTTCAACAAGGCAGCTCACCACCACCTTCTCAAGGGCAATTAGGGATGGGTAATAAATGTTGGCCTAGCCAGCGACACCCATATCCCATGGACGAATTTTTTAAAAATCATGAAATTAGTGGATTTAAAGTGCTGAGACACCTTTATGTTCTCAAATTTTGCACATCATAAGCATGGTAATACAATTCCTTCTGATTGCCATTTAAGTTGAAATTGTAGAAAGCAATACATATAGGAAATAATGTGTCTCTAATTCAAAAAAATCAGTGGAATCTTCCCCTGAGAAGTTGAGGAATTATATCACAAAAGTGAATGAAGTCATTATAGATTTGTGCACATCAATAAAACTGTGAGCTAGAACTGTGTTAATTTTACAGCACAGAAAATGGTATCTGTTCTGGCTCTTTAGCCTTATATCATGATCTGCAAATTACTGTCATCTGTTCCATCAAACCATTTTATGGTCTCTGCCTCCACTTCTTGTTGTGACAAAGAATTCCATTCTTTCTCAGCATAAAGATGTTTCTCCTTGCCTTTCTCCTCACTCTTTTAAATGAACAATGGCTGCTATTTTATCTTAATCTTGGTGTTGAGGCCAATTGTTGCACCCAAACTGTAGCCACAGCCAAGACTAACCAACTCACCAATAACAGCAACCTGAGAACTTGTTGGTTTGCATGACACAGTACCACACTGGACATTGCAATCATCAATTGAGGAAGTTTACCTTGAATTATTCAGTAGCTATTTTAGTATTTGATAAGATGAATAATTTCTGAGTTATGACATCTTGGAGTGAAGAAATCATTGGGACATTTTGGTTCTTTCCAGGATGTTGACTTGCATTTTTATGATTAATTTCTTCCCCCACATTGTTAATTTTAGCAGGATGACAAATGATAAAAAATATGTTGTCCGGAGACAAATAGACATGTAAATATTTTCTAAACTGAATCATTCTTTTTCCTTGCAGTCGAGGTGCTAAGTGAAAAGGAGCAACAGAATGAAGCATTAAATGAGAGAGAGCCATGTTCAGCCTCCAGCAGCTCGTCCACCAGCAGTACATTGGAAAGGGAAGAGAGGGGAGACAGACAGGCGGGCGATAATGAGACAGGCAAGGAAGATTTCATCTCTTAGTATCCGTTCATTCCCCAAGAGCAAACTGCAGGAGCATCTGCTAATAGCGGTGCTACAAACAGAAAGGGTACATGTTCCTCAATAAACAGCGCGAAATGTTATTTCTGAAAAGAAAAATAAGATGCTGGTTTACCAGTTGAGCTACCCCACCCCCCCCCTGCCAACCACCCCAACAAACAAAACTGACTGCTTTAATTTTTTTATTAAATAAGGAGAGAAGTGTTGGAATCCGTCTGGTTACTTTTTAAAGTATTCAGATGTTTTTTGATATGATCGACAGAACTCTGGGCTACTTGCCAGACTGCACACTTAGCTTCCACTCCTTTGCCTGGGGAGAGTAAATTACTTGTAATTTGACATTTATGTTTTTTAAAAAAGTATGTAAATTGTTTGGATCAAATGGTCACGTTCCTCGCTTGGTGCAAAACAAATGCTGTACTCTTGTTTCGTTTCTGTTCACTTCGTTGCACAGCACAGCACAGTGCACAGTGAGATTTGCAGCAAAGCTCCAAGTTTACTTTCCCTGTGTTGATGAGTAGCATCATTTCAATTTCTCGGATTCAGAATGGTGGCGTGTGGAAACTCGGGGTTTTGTTCCAATGTTGGACGCCATGGAAGTAAGCAGAGAGGCTTGTTTCACTGTTACCCTTGGTTTTGTCTCTTCAGTGTGAAACATTAATTTGGAGAAAAAAAATGCTTAGAAATTGTTCAATTGTTTAACTGGCTGGTTAAATCGTTGCAAGGCAATATTATGTTTTATTCAAGTATTGATATTTTGTTTGGATGCAGGTCGGTGCATCTCCCGCCAGTCCAGCTTGGATCAGTGCAGTGCCATCTCCAGTGACAAGAAATTCATGCTTGACATGCTTTATGCAAAATCCAAGGTCAGCAACTTCCAAGTAACTAAGGAAGAGGGTCCGACTGAGAGCGAGAGGAAAGTCACAGAAGAAGCCTTGGTGGAATCCACGGAGAGTCTGATAAAACGCTTTTCCAGGCAGGCCAGCCATCAGAATGAGGAGACCCAAAGAAAACCTGAAATTGAAAGCATCCCTGGGAATGTAAAAGCTACTTTGGGGAAATTTGCTGAACCTCAGATTAAGGTTTTGAAGGAACAGTTTAGCATTGAGGCTGAACTAAATGAGAAAAATGCGGAGAAAACGTCCATAATTACACCATTGAAGAAAGACTCTGAACACATGTGGGATCAACTAGAATCAAGTCCAAGAGTGCTGAAAATCAAAGATTTAGACTTCACAGATCTCCGTGAGGAGGAGGACATAGATGTATTAGATGTAGACTCTTCCATGGCCAAGGCAGGTGTTAAGCATGATCTTCCTCAACCATCTGATAGTTCAGTGGTTCCACCTCTCCCGCCGCCACCTCCACCCCCTGGATGTCCACCTCCTCCCCCTCCACCACCACCACCATCTTTTAGACAACTTCCTGGCCCTCCTCTACCTCCCCCACCTCCACCTACTAACTTATCACCTTCCCAAGTAGCAGACCCCACATTAACAAAGAAGAAAAAGACTGTTAAGCTCTTCTGGAAGGAACTGAAGCAGCCAGAGAGCCCTTTCAGGAGCTGTAAGTTTGGCCGGGGCACTGTCTGGGCTTCCCTAGATAAAGTGAAAGTGGACACCACTAAATTGGAACATCTGTTTGAATCTAAAGCTAAGGAATTACCCACGAAGGTAAGGATTGACCTGTTTTTTGATTATTAAAAAACTAGGAAAAAGATAACTTAAGACCAATTTATAATACCATTTCCAATTTAATGAGAATGTGCTTTCTGTTGGGGCAGGTTATATCTGACCAATTTATTGAATGTTATGCATCTGGTGGATATAGATGAAAAGTCATAAATATTTACTGCCTTGATTTCAGAAAGACATTTGCCACCTCGTCACATAATAGATTGATTCACCAGATGCATGGCCATGAGAGAGATGACGATGTCTTTGCCTGATAGATAGACAGCAAAGGGTGATGGTGTGAGAGGAAGATGTCAGTGAAGTCCACAGGAATGAATAGTCTAATAAATGATTTCGAGGATGGAATACTGTCCAATGGGTCTAAATTTACAGATGACAGCACGTTGCATACTGTACCCAATGATGCTAATCTATGCACAATAACTGAAAGATTACATAAGCGGACAGAGGGGAGGCAAATGAAATTTAGCACTGATCAATTATGAGTGGCGAGATTAGATGGGAATATGAAGTACAAGTGTGCTTGAGGTAACAGAGACCTGGATATTATTAAACCCATTTGGCTTTCATGGGTCTAAAAAGCAAATCAAACATTCAGGTGTATAGCTGAGGGTGTAATTTAGAAATCACAGGGAATTATATCCAAGTTATCTCTGGCCTTTGTGAGACCACATCTTTAGCACTTTGATCAATTTTGTCACAAGGATGCAAGGTTACTGAAGGGCGATGTTACAAATTTGGGGTCTGTTATAGAAATTCTCTCAGTCACAGTGGCCCTTGTCACATTCGAGAATTAAGTAGTACTGCTCAACGTCATCTTAAATGACTGAAATAGGATGCATTCCTCACTTGTGCCTTGTGTACTTCTCCAATCTTCTAGGAGGACATAAGTGAGATGAAACCAGATGCAACAGTTATCAAGCTGCTTTATTTTACAATTGCTAAATGAATACACTAAGCAACAGTTACAGCAAATTTCACTTGATCCAACTTAACCTAGTTCCCTCCTTGCAAATAAGATAATTAACAAGCCATGATGCTCCCTCCCGGTTAGTGGGTTAAAATATATTTGGTTTTGGTCAGTTTTGGCGTTGAACCAGACAAAGGTGTACATTGATCCTGTTCGGTTCTATTGTTAAGCTAACCTTCCTGGGCCTCTTTCCGCAGACCTTACCAACTGCCCTTCAGTATATGTGTCTTTTTTCATTATTCCCTTTCCACAAAAATCTGGAGGCTCAATTCCTGACCCTTTCCCCGGCCAGGAGTGGGACAGTAGAGTTACCAATTTAACCTGCCACAATATTTTAAAGCCATCTTCATGCAAGGGTCAATAATAGTAAACATTCTGCCTTTTTGATTCTAGAAAGTTATTTTCTCAGAGTCAGAATTCGAAGACGAGGCACACAGCAGAAAGTTATGGATGTCAAAGCAAAATCAGAACTTTAGGCAACTTGTTTTTCTAATAGAATGGTGATAGATTTATGGGAAAAATGATCAGTGGCAATTGTGGAATAGAAAAGCATGACAGGATTTAAGAAGATGATAGGATTATTTCCTTCCCGTGAAATGTTATTCATCCAGAATCAGCTAAGGAGCCTGAGAGAGAGTTTACAAAGGTGGGCTAAATGCTGGGCGCCGCCATTTTACGTGGGTGGGCCAATTAAGGCCTGGAAGCAGGGGTTGCCTGGGTCGGGAGTGCGCTCTTATGCGCATGCATGCGAAAGAGCGCAGAAATCTCCCTGAGGCAATTAGTTTTAAGTTTAGACAGTTTAATAAAGTGTTGAAAAATTTTTTCTAAAAATTTTAAATCATTCATGAAACCCATGGATGAGGTTCCGTGAAAAATGCAAAGGCTGCCTGAGCTCTTCGCCTGCCCACCAACCTTAAGGTTGGATGGGCAGCTCAGCTGATTGCCTTACAGGCCTTTGACAGTTCGGCGGGCGCGCAGCCGACTCGGCTGTGTGCCCGCCAAACTTAA
The DNA here is from genome assembly GCF_964194155.1 of Cetorhinus maximus. Lineage (NCBI taxonomy): Eukaryota > Metazoa > Chordata > Chondrichthyes > Lamniformes > Cetorhinidae > Cetorhinus > Cetorhinus maximus. The sequence continues at coordinate 97,986,207 of NC_135884.1, forward strand.
AATCTAAATGATGCGCAGTGACGTCGGGACGCACGCCCGACGTCACCCTTTGTCATTTTACACCTCGGCGAGCGGGCCCTGCTCTCGCTCGCTGAAGATTCTGCCCAAAGTTGCTGATTCTTCCCTGTCTTACTCCACTCAATGCCGGTCCAGTGTCAGGATTGTTACTATGTAGACTCAACGTGTGATGTTCAAGCTGTATTCTCTCATAACGTATCTGGAAAGGTTTATTGTGCAGACTTAATACTTCCTACCTGTTTGACATCCCTGAGTAACTCAGCAGATGGGTCAATTCAAAAAGAAGTACATCATTTTTGAAATGTCTCTATTCAGAATGTTGTCCATGCACAAACCCCACCAGATTGCTATATACCCTTTCTGAGGTAATCACTTGAATTTGCCTTGCTTTATCTTATTCATGTTTTCCATGGTCTGCTCACCATGGGCAAATCTCTCCAGATTTTTTTCAGATCTAAGGGTTTCGGGAAGTGTAACCTGTCTGCTATAATTAGCACCAAAGGAACTGGGAGTCAAAGTCTGAATAAATTCACAGTATAAATCCACAGAATTGATTACTTAATTTTCTTTTTACAATATGCGTATACATTCTGTTGTATAGTGGCATTCTTATGCTTTTTTTTAATACATTATATGTAAAGTTAGATTAACTGGGATGAAGATTGCGACTTGACACCAAGGCCACAAATAGCTTGCATTCAACCGAATTATTGTATTAGTAACCCAGTAATTAATTAGAACCACAAGACATGATTGCCCTTTAATACAAATGTTTAAAATTTGCTGCATCTTGAGTAAGAATGGACTGTTTTGCATATATCCAGTGTTACATCCCAGAAAGCCAGGATAGAACTGGAGCCAATCATTCACAGAGATACATAATTACAAATATGCGCAACTCCCCCATCCCCCAACCATTACAGTTTCAATCTGTTCCTATTTATTTATTTATTTATTTTGAGTTTTCATCGTCCGTTTTATTGGGTTTCCGATATATAAAAAAGTCATGGACGCCAGGACCGGCGGCTCAGGGATCAGCTCCTCCTGCTCCGGGCTGGGGGCCCTGGTACACTGCACCTCACCGGGGGGGTCTCAGCAGCGGAGCACAAGTGAAATCCTAGTTAATGTCCACCACCTGCCTACAATTAATGATAATTAACACCCAGGACAGGCTAAATAAAGCTCACCTTTTCAAAACAATACCATATTTTTTTATTTCCTTTATAATTTTTTGAAGTATCATTCTTTTTAATATAAGATCTATAACTGAAAAGAATTGCTGTGCTAGTATTCATCTTGCAATGACTCAGCTCTCACCTTTGAGCCAGAAAGTTGTGCGTTCAAGTGCCACTGAAGAGATTTGAGAAGATAACCCTGTGCAGTGCAGTACTGAGGAAGTGCTCCACTGTCAGAAGTGCCATCTTTTGGATGAGATGTTAAACCTGTGGTCCCATCAATCTTCTCAGATCTTTTGGAAGAAGAGCACAGGAGAACCTCTGGTGTTCTAGCAGTATTTATCCCTCAACCAATACTTATTTTAAAAAAGATTATCCAGTTGTTTTCTCACTGTTTGAGGGACCTTTGCTCAAATTGGCTGTTGTATTTCCTGCATTGCAATTGTGACTGCACTTCAAAAAACATATAATTGGCTGTTGAGTGCTTTGGGACATTTGCGGTTGTGAAATATGTGATATAAATGCAAGTTCATTCTTTTTATGAAATCCAGCATGGGTAAAATACATTGGTCCATAATTTATGATCCAAAGTAATGGTGAGGCTCATGGCATTTCCCATTATTAATGCGCAAATGCTACAGCAACTTCAGCTGAGAGCAGATGTGAGATTAAATGTGGAAATTCAGAAATTGCTGTTTGAGATGAACGACTATTGAGATTAGCATTGCAAAAATGGCATCTTGCTTACTGCCTAGCCATTGAAATGCATTAAGCAGCGTGAAGTTGCTGTACTTTCGCAGTAGATAAAAACTAAACTCACCACGGAAAATTAAGCCATTTTAAGTCCATTTCCGTCTAAGTACCCTTTTAATGATGGGATAAGTGCTAATTACTTTCAGTCGATCTCTTTAACACTGAACATCAGTAATTCCATGAATGAAGTCTCATTTTGTCAGATTTTAATTGTTGTTGAAGATTTTAAAAATACAAAACTAAAAAACTTCTTTTCCTTTCTGAACCTCTTTTTTTCCTTTCTCTCTGAACCAGTATTTCCTTCCCTCTCTTATTTCTCTTTCTATATCCAATTTGGCATTGAATTAACCCACTTTAATTTACACTTCCATTAATGTGGGAGATCTTGTTCAATGAAGTAATTTTTTGGGCTGCCTTTGTCTATCTGTTTCCCTGCTCCTACAACGCACCTCTCTGGAACCTGTATTTTATTTGTAGTTTTCTGTCTGGCCCATTGGATGTCAGGTGGTTCAACAATGAGTTAATTTACTTACAGACCAATGGGATTTCTGGACTTTTTTCCAAGATCAGCAGCAGCATGAGTACCTTTATCTGTTCTTTATCAATGATCGCACCCTCAGGGAATGGCCACAGAGGAGCTGCTTCATGAAGGTTGCCCATCTAAATGTCCCAATCTTTATTCTGGGCTTCCCCCAACCCCACTCCCACAGATTTCTTCCAGGTGGTTTCTGGAATCAGGAGGTACCCAATTAGCATATCCCTGCCCCTTCCTACTGCATCAGCTGCATCTACAGCAGGTATTGTACTTCACACCTGCTCCCTTAGCCATTGTGGGGTTACATACAATCATTGATTTACTGACTTAAATTGCAAGAGTGAGATACCTTTAAGTTTGCAAAAGTTTTGGCGTTATATATAGTGGACTGAAAAAAAGAAGGGGTTGCATTTATGTTGCACTTTTCAGGACCTCTGGACCTTTACACAATCAATTAAGTACTTTTGAAGTGTGGTCACTGTTGCAATGCAGGAAATGTGGCAACCAATTTGTGGAATTCTGTCAGGAGATCTTTTACATTGACTTTAGAGGTTAGGCCTCGATTTGATGTCTCACCCAAAAAATGCCTCCTCCAGCATTGCAATCACTACTGCACTTAAGCACATAATCCAAGCTCACACTTAACTCTCTAGCCTTAAACCCATGACCTTCTGACTCAGAGGCATGTGTCTTACCTTTGAGCCAAGGCTGACACATGCTAATTGTTGCATTGATTCATCCCTCATTACAACATTGCTGATTGTGTGCTTAATATATTGTTGCAAAGAAACCGCAGTATCTTATGGTATACAAACATTTGAATCATCATGCTGAAATCACAAAGCAATGAATGTACAGTGGTAGCATGGTGCCAACTCATACCTGGGTGCCAGTTTACTGAACTACAACAGTTGTAGGTTCATTGATCCTTCAGTTGCTAACTCAGTGAGCTAATGATTTCACCTATTCACTGTGGGAAGGTATAAAATGGGAATCAAGCACTTCCTCATTAGAGATAGTCACTGATCCTCACCTCCCCATGTACCATGGAGCAGTGGTCAACCTTGAGTGGTTTTTGCAGAGATCTTGGCTCAGGCTAACTGCCCGCAATTCAGGTGTCTCAGCAGGGAGGAGGCTATAAATAAATAAACCCAAAGGTGCAATGTTAGCGATAGTGTCCATTTTCTGATAAAGCGTGTGATTTTGCTGGAGTTATTAACTAGTACTGTTAAAAATTTCCCGAACCTGTCAGTAAAATGAAAAGAAGATGAGGTTACAGGTTGCCACACACACTTCAGTTACTGCGCTGCAATTAATTCTTCTTTGTTTGAATCATTTCCTGTTTAAATTAGGAAAAGGTTTTAAAACCAATGGAATGGAGATTTTTCTGATTGTGTTGTTCAGGCCCTTAGGGAACTTAAAATTCTATGAATTTTGGTCCCAAATATGCTCAAGGAACCAATAAGATGTCATCATAATTACTCACAGACTTTATAATTGTTTTAAATGTTTAACCAATGAATCTTTTATAGTGCCTGAAATAATTAAAAGAGCCATATCAAAATAATAAATATATTTATGTAATTTACAAATTCCCTAGATTTAATAACGGTCCCAGTGGATTGGAAGTTAACACCACTATTCAAGAAAGGATGGGGTGTGAAAACAGGGACTCTAAGCCAGTTAGCCTGACATCAGTTGCCAGGAAAATGCTGGAATTTATTATTAAGGTAGCCTTAACAATGCACTTAGAAAATCATAGTATAATCAGGCAAAGTCGATGTGGTTTTACAAAAGGGAAATGGTGTTTGACAAAATTATTAGTATTTTTGACACGTAACTAATAGGGTAACAACAGGGAACTTGGAGAAGTAATATCCTTGGATTCCCAAACGGCATTTGATAAGATGTCACACGAAAGATTAATACACAATGTAAGGGATCATGGAGTAGTGGTAATCTACTAGCAGAGATAGATGATTGATTCATGGAAAGGAAGTAGTGAGTAGGGGTAAATGGGGCATTTTCAAGTTGGCAGGCAGTAACTAGTGGAGTGCCGCAAGGATCAGTGCTGGGGCCTCGGCTATTTACAATCTACATTAATGATGTAGACAAAGAGACAGAGCAATGTATCCAAGTTTGCTGATGACACAATGGTAGGTAGGAATGTAAGCTGTGAGGAGGACTCAAAGAGGCTGCAAGGAAATATAGAGAGGTTATGTGAGTGGGAAACAAGGTGGCAGATGAAGTATAATGTGGGGAAGTGTGAGGTTATTCACTTGCAGAGCAGAAAAACAGAATATTTTTAACAGGCATAAAACTTCCAAAATGTTGAAATTCAGAAACTGTACTCGTACAAGGAACACAGAAAGTTACCATGCAGGTAAAGCAAGGAGTTAGGAAGACAAATGGCATATTGGCCTTTATGTAAGGGGATTGGAGTAGAAGAACAAGGAAGTTTTGCTACAATTTTTCTGTACTTTGCAGAGACCACACCTAGAGTACTGTGTGCAGTCTTGATTTCTGTATCTAAGGAAGGATGTACTTGCATTGGAGGCAGGACCACAAAGGTTCCTGGGATGCGAAGGTCATCCTATGATGAAAGACTGAGTAAATTGGGCCTATATTCTCTGGAGTTTAGAAGAATGAGATCTGATATCATCACAACATAGAAGATTTTGAAGTGGCTTGACAGGGTAGACACAGAGAAGTTGTTTCCCCTGGCTGGGGAGTCCAGGACACGGTTGTGTAGTTAAAAGCAAACTACTGTGGTTGTTTGAAATCTGAAACAAAAACAGAAAATGCTGGAAAAAACTCAGCAGGTCTAACAGCATCTGTGGGGAGAAAAACAGAGTTAGCATTTCGAGTCCGTATGACTCTTCTACAGAGCTCTGAAGAAGAGTCATACGGACTCGAAACGTTAACTCTTTTTCTCCCCCATGATGCTGTTAGACATGACTGTGTAGTGTTCAGTTGTTCGATCACGTGTCTGTTGATTGGTTAAGCCTGGGTATGGACTCAGAGAAAAGTAAACAAACTGTAGAAAGAGCTGGAAACCAGAACTGAAGAATGGAGTAGACCTTTTAAAGCACTAAATAAAATCTGTTACACACATGGAAACTTGTGTCATCTCTACAGAGCTCTCAGATATAAAATATACAATGGGGCACAGTCTCAAGATAAGGGGCCAATCATTTAGGGCTGAGATGAGAAATTTCTTCACTCAGAGGGTTGTAAACCTTTAAAATTGTTTACCCCAAAGTGTTGTGTATGCACCATCATTAATTACACCCAAGGGTGAGATAGACAAATTTTTGGTGTCTCAGGGAATCAAGGAATATGGGGAATGAATGAGAAAGTTGGGTTGAAGCTGATCAGCCATGATTGTATTGAATGGCGGAGCAGTCTAGAGGGGCCATATGGTCTACTCCAGTTACTATTTCTCATGTCCTTAAGGGTTGACAGGATCTTAGAAAAGAAAGGATGATATTTTGTTTAAGTAACAATAAAAACTATATCAACCTATACTTTGTTTAAAGTTATTGTAGACTCAGGGTAAGTATCAGTGATGACACTTGATCTTCCACTTTACGTCAATAAATCTTGGACAACTGTATGAACTGCTATTCTTCCACAGGTTGTAAATTGAGAGATAATCAGATAATGACATTCCTTTGTGCTTCCTGCAGAATACTAATACAGCAGGCTCTTGGAAAGACTGAAACAAAAACAAGAAGTGCTGGAAAACCTCAGCAGGTCTGACAGCATCTGTGGAAAGAAAGACAGAGTTAAAGTTTCGAGTCAGTATGACTCTTCTTCAGAACACAAAGAAGAATCATACGGGTTCGAAATGTTAACTCTGTCTTTCTCTCCACAGATGCTGTCAGACCTGCTGAGTTTTTCCAGCACTTCTTGTTTTTGTTTCAGATTTCCAGCATCCGCAGTATTTTGCCTTTATCTTGGAAAGACTGATTGACCATCTGTTGTTTTAGATTGGTCAATGGCAGCTTGGCTTTAGTTGAGTTCTCTTAACTGTTGGAACATAGACATGAAGAGGTGTTACTCTTTTCATTACTGTGCATGTTGATTTAGGTTAGGTTTTTAAAGTTATACAATTATATTCAACAGTGTCTACACTTCAAAAGCACTTCATTGGCTTTGGGACATCCCCAGGGTTATGAAAGGCACTCTATAAATGAAAGTTTGTTCATTCCTCTTTCTACATGTCTGTTTATTTTCTCATTCTCACCTTCCTTTTCATCTCCTGAGTGGAGTGACTCTCTTGTGAGGACATGGTTATTGAACAGTAACCATTCTTCAGATGTGAGTCTTTTGAAGGTGAGTGCCAACTAGCTATCATCCAGTATCCACACAAGAGCTCTTCTAGCAGGATGCCGCTACCTGCCTTCTTCCTATCCCATTGACTATGAGGCCTATTGTAACAGCTACAATTAGTTACTTCAGCATAACTCAGGGATTCAAATTGGGATCTTCCTGGTCTCTAAGATTCAACTGCACACTGGATAAACCTGTTGAACCATCAGCACTCCACTGATTTCAAATTATGTTTGAAATCTTGTGCAGAATTCTTTCACTTTATAACAGTGACTACACTTCATTGGCTGTAATGTAGGAAACAAGGCAGCCAAGATAGAAATAACAAATAACCAGTACTCATCTGGGTTTGCTGTTGAGGTCAGCAGTGTCCAGCTGCTGGAACAGAAGCCAATCTCAGCACAATAATAGACCCATCCACCCATCTGGAACCTCTGATATTGTGGCTTGCATGTAGAGTGCTCCTACACCAGATGAATTCAGTCCATGTCTCGTCACTGTTAAAACACTATTTTCTGATTATGATTTTTATGGAATGCACATGGTTAACTGATAAATGGACAATGTCGAGAGCTATGGAATATTCCATAGCTATCTGTTATCTCTTAAGAATCTGATGCACTTGTTGCTTCTGACTTGTCTATAATTTCTGTACTTAATGGGATGGACAACAGAAAATAACATTACGTGGGCAATCTGTAAAAATTTCTAAGTTACTTTCAAATGTAGCTCCTGAAAAATGCCTTATAATTGTCTTATAGACATTGAATATTTTATTCTTGAGGACTTGAATTAAGTACGTTGATTTAGCAGATGATCTGTTTGCAGCAGAGGTAGACTCGCCATTTGGAAAACTGGGAGATTTCCTGAGTACACCCATGAATTGTTCCACAGCTGTATTCTCCCTCAAACCCAAAAGAATCTGATCCAAGGAAACTGATGTGAAGGGAATTGTGAGAGACGAGAGCCCACCAGCTTCCTCTCCACAATGTAGCTTATAATTGTTTTGCCTGAATCTGTTCAGCAATGGATGTATACTGATGGTGAACATAAATACAAACAGTGGATCCATTTTGCAGCTGTAAGTCTAAGAGCAGCACAACACTACAGCAGCAATTGTGCTTCAAATATATATATATATATTTTAAATGGAACAACTTAATTTCAAAATGGTGTTGTTAATTTAACTTCTAGAAAGGAGGAGATGCCAAGAGGCAAGGACTAATCGTGCTGGATCCAAAAAGGAGTAATGCGATTAACATTGGTCTTACAGTATTGCCACCAGTACATATCATCAAAAATGCCATCCTCAACTTTGATGAATATGCAATCAACAAGGAAGGCATTGAGGTAAGGGATCCAAACTTGAAACTGTGGACTCAGGTGAATGTGCGTACAAGAATTTAGAAAAAGGACAAGAACAAGAATGGGAACGTTAGGTTGCAACGGTTTCTTGCTCCATCTAGTCAATTTTAGATCATTCCTCCACCCCTGTCTCAACATTGTCAAGTATCAGTTAGTGCTTCAATTCAATTTTATATGAATGTACAAAATTGACAGGCAGGAAAGGACCCGCTGACCCATCAAGCTTTTCCCACATCATGGTGGCCAGAACATCAGGAATAAACACTTCCTCACTCCCTCAAACCATCCCCTGCAGCTGTGCATCAATCTGGTTTCAATCCTATATCAAACTAACAAAGTTAAGCGCAAAGAAACCAGATAAATTTTAAACGCTATACTGCCCCTCTAACAAAGAAATATTTACACCAGTTTTACTGTGTGACCCTCAGTTGTTTTTATAACTAATATCTCTCCTTGTTGCCTTGGAAATTCCAGCACATTCATTGTGGCTGTTCACTAAACTGGCAGCATTACATGGAAAACAAACAATGTGTTTTTAAAAAAAACCAGATAAAAGTGACTAAATATGGCCTGCTGGTGAGAAATTCAGCCAGAAATTGTTTATTTATTAAAAATTAAATCTAATTTCACTGCTGATTTAAATTTTAAAAACACAGCAAAATCTGCCAAACCAAGTAATATTCCCTTGAACAAGAGATGATGGATGTAGTCCTAGTGGTTCTCCAATGCTTTATGCAGAACAGGAATTCTCCCTTGCAAATTTCCCCCCATATTATTTACCATTCCTCATTTGGAGGCAGGATTGATCAGTTGTTTCCTTTTTCTTCCTCTCTCACTGCCTTCTGGAAATATACCCGGATACAGTGGAGCCTCCATGACTCATGGTCCACATATCTTCCAGAATCTTTGGAGGGCAAAGTCTTACATGAGTCTTTCCCTAATAGATGTAATCTACCAACATCATTCTCTTCCTGTCGGGTGTAAGTCAACTCCTCAACCCAAGAAAGATTAAATTCAATTTAAGTTGTTTGTAATGTATTTATCTTCACTCCTTTACTTGTGTATCAAACTTGTCCAGACAAAATCTGGGGACTCAATTGCCTGCCAAGTTCCATTATCCTGTAGGAGAAGGAGGGCCCATCCATCATTGGCCCATTGTAACCTGACTGAGACCAAACATTAAGTGAGGAACCTCATACCTTGTCTACCTGCAGATATTTGTGTATTCTCACCATCAGGAGAATAGTGATCACCTCCAGGTGCCATTCTTTCCTGCTTATTTTAGTTGATGCTGCCACTTCTAACGAAGGCTGGTTGGAAGCTGAAGGTCCATGAGTCTTCTGGATAGAAGGAAGGTGATCTGTCTCCATGAGTTTAGTTTTAAATGGTAATCAAATGGCATCTCTCGTGACCAACAAAAACCTGGGTTGTCATAGATCATGTAATTTATGATAAAGTGTGACATCAACAGTAAGAACATGATATCTTAGCCACCACAAGCACTCTTGTAAACTTACGTTATCATCGTGATGGTACACCAACTCACTGTGGAAAAGATATTCACTTTACCTGATGCTCCAAAAGTGTGCTATTGGGCACTCTTGGTTACTTCTGTTATCAATTCATTCTCAAAGTATGCTGTGAATGAGATTTAAAAGGAGCATAATATATCATTGACACAATCCTGGTTTAATATAACCATTTAGGAACATAAGCAGGCCTTTCAATTCCCCAAGTCTGTTCTGCTACTCAATTAGATTATGGCTGATCTGTCTCTTAATTCCATTTACTTGTCTTGGCTGCATATCTAATCTAACATTCCTAACAAACATCTGTCGGTTTCAGTTTATATAACATACTTTTCTTTACAAAAAAGCTTTGTTCATTTTGATATGCATGTTTGCATTCTTTTTCTTGAGTTCTCTGGCCAAGGGCGGGTGATTATTCACCAAACCACCGCTTAGTGCCATGATTTTGTTTACCACGGGTAGGGTGAGGAGGCAGGAATGAGGATTGAATCCTGTGCTGTTGGCATTAAGCTGATCCCTATGCTAGCTGTCCAGCCAACTGAGCTAACTGGACTCCCAGTTTTTGCACTGTAATACTTTTAGAGAAGAAGAGCCTGATTTTAAATTAATTTATTCAAAGACAAACCCTACTATCTCCAGTTAATTGAAGGATAACATTTTCAAAATAGTCTAATAGTGACTTTTTAGTCAACATGTCAAATGACTGTGCTGTTTGTAATTTTCACTGATAACCCTGCCATCACCTCGCCCTCCTATTTTCCAACAGAAAATCTTGACCATGATCCCCACAGAAGAGGAGAAGCAGAAGATTCAAGAAGCTCAGCTGGCAAATCCTGATTTGCCACTGGGAACAGCTGAGCAGTTCCTTTTAACCCTGTCATCGATCAATGGGATTACAGCCAGGCTGCAGCTCTGGGCTTTCAAACTAGATTACGAGTTCATGGAAAAGGTGGGAATTGTCATAGAGTTTTTGTGGTAAAGAGCTAAGGAATGTTACAGCTTTTAAAAGAAATATGACCTCCAATACATAACGACTGGATTTGCTACAAGAGTACTGCACTTTGTGCAGTGTGTAGGATTGAAATCTATTTCATTGGGGAAGACTATAAATCAATATACATTATATAATATTAAATATATATAATTATATATAAATAAATGTATATAATATATGTATACACTGTTAGTAGCGTGAAGAATATAATACAGTTCAACTTCTTCACATTAAAAGCTGTGAAGGATCCAATTCTTGGTACATTCTAGACGGCAGATAATGGGCAACTTGTGTAATCCTAGATGCTTAAATGGGTATATTGTAACCTTTATTTGCTGTTTAAGAGGAATATTGAAATATTTGAATTGACATGCATATGCTAGTTAGCAATGCTCAGAGTCCACACGCTACATTATAGAACATGATGATCTTTGATCTGCCAATTGGATCTGCAGCTTTAAAGTTCATGGCTGACAGGCTTATGCTTTTAGTAGGGGACTATAATTCTACAAGATTATGAATCAATCTATTTGCTAACTCTTTTAAATGCTTCAGATTGCTTACTTAATACTTTGACTGTCTGTTCAAAATTGACTCTCAAGAGAAGGTTTGCACATAAACTTCTGAAATCAAAGTTTTAACTTTTTGTTGTAGGAAATTGCAGAACCGCTGTTTGACTTGAAGCACGGAATGGAGCAGCTTGCAAAGAATAAAACTTTTAAATCCCTTTTGGCAACTCTACTTGCAATTGGAAATTTTCTGAACAATTCTAGCGTAAGAAGCCATTCTTGTTTCATGGTGATGGAATTGCAATTTGAAACCCTCAAGCTCCCTGATTGAAGTTTACATTTTAGAACTTGCTTTCCCCTAGGCCAAAGGATTTGAACTGAGTTATCTGGAGAAAGTGTCTGAGGTGAAAGATACAATTCAGAGGCAGTCTTTGCTGTACCATACGTGTAACCTTGTGGTGGAGAACTTCCCAGACACAACAGATGTGTATTCAGAAATTGCAGCGATCACCAGATCTGCTAAAGTAAGTACCAGGAAAGTGCATATTGATGCAGGATGACGGTGCTGAGAAATTCACTATTTTCTACTTCATGCAGCCAGTGGCATCAAGCATCCCAAGAATGTGATTCATACAGGTTAGGTACATAGTGAGGTTGCTGCTACACTGCTCCATCAATAGCTTAATCCCATCTCAGAGGCACATCCACCACTGGACTAACATGGTAGCTGGTTTACAGTCCCATTCCTCCTTGTGGTCATGGCCTCTTGTGCATGCTTCACCCTGTCATTGGTGACTGTGTCCTTCAGCCAACTCAGCCATAAACTTCGAATTCCCTGCCCAATCCTTGCACATGTCTCCTCTAAGCCACCAGTTGTTTGTCGAAGCAGGTGGCCACCTAATGTCTCCTCCTTTGTCCTGATGTCCATTATTGTCTGATTACGTTCCAATGAAGTGCCTTGGGACATTTTGCTATGTTGAAGTGCCATGTAAATGCAAGTGTTGTTGTTGTTGTCATTGCACTGCAGCTGGTGCAGGTCCCGGTGCTTCAGTTTTCAGCACATATTGGTACATACTGCAGTTGGACTTGCAGGCACCTGGTATGTTCCCTACCACCCCTACGCACCTGACAAGGCAATAATGAAGAGTTGAAGCAGAACTTGGTCAAATTCAAACCATGAAAAGCAAAACCATGAAAGCAGCGAAATTACCCTTCTGCCTCAAGATGTGCAAGTAGAAGTTATAATGCAGTTTTATGGAAGTGAATAATTGCTGTTAAATATTTTGTAAAGGAAATTTGAATTTTAGCAGATCAGCAACACTAATGCAAAAAAGGATCTGTTTGGTTACAGTACAAAAACAGCAAAGAATACAATCCTATTAGAAAATAGAGTTTATCTTTCCATGTTATTCTTAAAAATGGAATTACTCATGAATTAGACTCTTGTATATTTTGGTGCAGAGAGCAACTTGAACAGATTTACAAAGCTTTCTCCATATACACTGACAATTTAATCAATCTAATGGAAAACCCTTCTGATCAATGGGCCACGTTTGATGGTAGCTGCTACAATTCATTACATGTGCTGCCTATTTATGTTTCCTTTCTGCTTGTAGCTGCATATGCATTATTTGTTCCTAGGATGCTCTTATCACATGTCCGCTTGTCCGTGTTCACAGATTGACTTTGATCAACTGGCAGAAAGCCTTACTCAGCTGGAGCGAAAATGCAAAGCTTCGTGGGATCATCTGAAGGTCATAGCTAAGCATGAAACAAAACCCGTTCTAAAAAATAAAATGACAGAATTTCTGAAGGACAGCACAGAAAGGATCATAATCCTTAAAGTGGTACATCGTAGAATTATAAACAGGTCAGACTTCATTCTCAAGGTTCTGTATGCTTGCTAGAAGTTTTAAGATTAAAAAAAGTATACCAGTGAGACTCCTGTTGGAAATGAAAACGCATTCTATAAAAACAATCAGGAGCCCTTGAATGAACTGGCATCTAAGTGTTTATTCACACATTGTTTCTGTTTTGGTCAATCAGATCATGGTTTATTTCATCTTTATTATCCCACCTTTGCTCTATCCTTTATCCTTACCTAATAAAACAAAATCTATTGAGCTCAGTCTTGAAAATTGACCCAGGACCCAGAGCCTTCTGGGTGGATAATTCCAGATTTTTACTATTCTTTGTGCGGAAAAAGTACATGATTTTAGTCTGAGTCAACTGTGTCTCCATCTCTCTCTTGCTCTCTTTTCCCATTCACTCACACTTTCAATTTCACTCTCATTCTCTCTCCTTTTCAATCTCTCACTCATTATCTCTCTCTCACTCACTCCCTCTCTATCTTTCTACCTCTCTCTCATACACACTCTCTATCTCTCTCACACTCTCAGGCTCCCAGGAAAAGATGAGCCTGGCCTGCTCGTGGTCTCATCACTTTTGATTGGCTAAGAGGTTTCATTGCCTCCCAATCACATTTAGAGGCTCCATGGTGCCTCTTAGTGGCTAGTTCCAGAGATTATTTGTGGTTATTTTGTGCCCATCCTGTCAGCTGAAAGGTAAACCTGATGGCTGAAAAAGAAGCAAAAATTGCAGGAACGAGGAATTTTCTGAGGAAGCAATTCCTCCATGAAAAATAGAAAGTTTTAAACTTTTGGTGGGGGATGGGATGGGGTGATTTCAACACCATTTGTTTCAATATATAGCTGGCTAAAATCCAGACCAGTCTCATGGGATGAAAAACACCTGCAGTTTGTAAGGTTTCCTAGGTACATGAAGCCTGAACACCCTGTTGCCAGACTGCTTGATCCTTAGGGCACTAATTCAGGCATAATTGGCACTAAATTCACAACCTTGCCCAAAGTCCCCATAGATGGCTGGTGTGGGTAATGGGGAAGTATCAGATTGTCCTGAGGTTGGGCCACTGTATTGAGAGCAAGTGTCTATTCATGGAAAAATATGAAGATGAAAGTTAGTGGAGTTTGCATAATTACACCATAAGATAAAAGCAACTTCAACAAAAAAAATAGGTAGTCCAGAGATCACAGAATTGTTTGGATTTGTCGACAATCTAAGGATTAAACTCAACAAGGGCCGTGGTTTACAAAAAGCAACTCGTGTAATAGCCAGCTCTCTTATAGGTCCTCGCGGAGCCATCGTCAGTTAGAAATTTATTTTACAAAAGGCCCCTGCCCCAACACACATCCCCTACCTAATTAGCAGCACTGTCAAACCAGTCTAAAAACAACAGAAGCGCAGCACAGAATGTCAGTGTGCTTTCTTGTGCTTTGGTGCACTCTTGTGGAGGAATCTGACATGTGAACGTTGCTACATTTATCCTTAATTACTGAAAGCAAAAAACACCTTGCCTGTAGCCCCAAGGCCCCATTTCACAGCATGTATGCCATCACTACAATGATTAAGTGGAAAAGTGATAGAAATAACTTCGTAATATCAGCTGTAGAGAGAAATTCCTAATACATTTCTTACAGGTTCCATTCTTTTCTGTTGTATCTGGGTCATCCTTCTAATGCTGCCCGAGAGCTGAAGATTACCAGGTTCTGTAAAATAATTAGCGAGTTTGCACTAGAATATCGGACCACCAGAGAACGGGTACTGCAGCAGAAACAGAAGCGGGCCGCGTATCGAGAGCGGAACAAGACGAGGGGCAAAATGATCACAGAGGTATGTTTATTTAACAGGATTAACTTTCTATCTCCAGTATAACATATACAAACAAATTCGGTTTTATTAAAACTCAGCATTGTTGCCTACAATGCACTTTAGTAGGATGAGGTTTTTCATCCATTGAATAAAATGCTCTCAGTTATTCATGGGTCTTAGTTTGCCATTAGGATGAGACAACTGGATTCAGTAGTGTTAATGCTGGAAGCTGGCATGTGGAGTTAAGACCAATTCAACCTCGAAGCAGACAATCTCTATGTCGGAACAGATAGAGGTTGATGCCTAGTTGATATTGGACTTTGGCCCTCATTTAGGTCAGACTAGTGAGTCTGTCATGATCAACATCCTGGGAGTCTGATCATTAACCAGTCATATAAGTGCAGGCCAGAGGTTGGGTATTCTATGGTGAATGGCTCACCTCATAAGTCACAAAGCTTCTTCGCCACCTACAAGGCACAAATCAGGTGTATGATGAAATATTCTCCACCTCCCTAGGTGGGTGCAGCTCCAACAACACTTAAATAGCCCAACGCCATACAGGATAAAGCAGCCAGTTTAATCAGCACCTTAAATAGCCACAGCTCCTGCCACCACCACACCACTATGTTGCTGCTGCAAATGTGTACTGTCTACACGATGCACTGCAGCAACTCGTCAAGGCTTCTCCAACATCATGTCCCAAATCTGTGAGCTTCAAAACCTAGAAGGGCAAAGGCAGAAGGTGCAAGGTAACACCACCACTTCCAAACTTCCAATTTCACCCCCCACCTCACCCTGCCCCCACAAGCCACAGTCAGTTCATTGCAACAAGATCAAAATCATGGAGCTCCCTTCTTAATGGCACTGTGGGTGTACCAACACCACATGAACTGTGGCAGTTCAGGAAAACAGCTCACCACCAAGTTCTCAAGGGTAACTAAAGATGGACAATAAATGCTTCCTTGACAGTGATGCCTACATCCTGAGAATGAATTTGGGGGAAAAAAGAGCATTTTTGAGCCTTTGGGGCCTGGGAGCCATTCTAGGTCAATGAGAAGAAAGGCTGGTGGATTTGGTATGTAATAGAAAATAGGTAGTAGAATTTTGTGGTGTCGATGTTTATGAAGATGGAGGAAGAGAAGCCATCTAGGAGAGCAGTGGAATAATTGAATCACGAGGTGACAAAGACATCAGTGAAGGTTTCTCAAATGTACGGACTGGGGTAGAATAGAAAAGGGCAATGTTCCAGAAGTAGGTGATGAGGTTGGAAGTTCAGTTAGAGGGTTGAATAAGACGGCATTGTTGCAAACAGTCTGGATCAACCTGAGACTATTTTTTTTTAGTCTTTCACGAGATGTGGGCTTCATTGGCTAGGCTAGCATTTGTTACCCATCCCTAATTGTCCTTGAGAAGGTGGTGGTGTGCAGCCCTTCTTGAATCTCTGCAGTCATCATGGTGTAGGTACACCCGCAGTGCTGTTGGGAGGGAGTTCCAGGATTTTGGCCTAGCAACAGTGAAGGAATGGCCACTTTGTTCCAGATCAGGGTGGTGTGTGGCTTGGAGGGAACTTGTAGGTGATGGTGTTCCCATGTGTCTGCTGCCCTTGTCCTTCCAGATGGTAGATGTTGCCGGTTCGGAAGGTGCTGTTGAAAGAGCCTTGTTGAATTGCTGCAGTGCATCTTTGTAGATGGTACACACTGCTGCCACTGTGCATCAATGGTGGAGGGAGTGAATGTTGAAAGTGGTGGATTGGGTGCCAATCAAGCAGGCTGCTTTATCTTGGATGTTGCTGAGTTTCCTAAGTATTGCTGGAGCCACACTCATCCAGGCATGTGGGGAGTATTCCATCAGACTCCTGACTTGTGCCTTGTAGGTGGTGGACAGGCTTTGGGAGTCAGGTGGTGAGTTACTCACCACAGGATTCTTAGCCTCTGACCTGCCCCTGTAGCCACAGTATTTATACGGCTGGTCCTGTTTAGTTTCTGGTCAATGGTAACCCCCCCCAGGATGTTGACAGTACAGGATTCATCCATGGTAATGACATTGAATGTCAAGGGGAGATAGCTAGATTCTCTTTTGTTAGAGGCCTGCACTTATCTGGTGCAAATGTTACAAGCCACTCTTCAACCCACGCCTGAATGTTGTCCAGTCTTGCTGCGTATGAATACAGACTACTTCATTATCTGAGGAGTCATGAATGGAACTGAGGACAGTGCAATCCGCAGCAAACATCCCCACTCCTGAATTTATGATGGATGGAAGGTAATTTTGTTAAGATGTGGCCGATGATATGTGCCAGGCAGACCAAATCCACAAGGGAAACTTGGCCACTAGTTTTGCAATTTGTATTTATTACGAGAAGGCTTACGTACTGATTTCAGAAGAATTGCGTCCACTAACACTTTGAGATTTTAAAACTAAATTAAAACATTTATTAACAAAAGAAAAAAAAACAATAAACACACACAAGATTACAATTACATGGTTATTTAGTATTAACAGTTCCCAAAATTCTTAATTAAACAGGCTCCCAACTACACATCCCCTTTAAGGCAACAGTCCAAAAATAGATTTGAAATTATAAAATCAATCCAGCAAGATTACCACAGCACCCACTCAACAATGGAATTCCAAAGGCTTTTTCCAACTTTAGTTACTGGACATAGCAGACTTCTGCAAAAGTGGCTAGAGGCTTTTCCCCAAGGATTGCTTCACATGGTGTACCTTTTGATCTCACATGGCCACCCCACCCCACCCCACATAACCTTCCATCCTTCTTTAAATACATTTCTTCTTCTTTAATCTGTAAATTCTATTGTTTTACAGGTCTTTGGAAATTTACTTTCCCATAATATAAAAATCTTTCATGTTGTCAATATGGCCAGTACTTTTGGGAAAAATCAACATCATAACCTTGCCCTATTCATCTTGCCAGTCATAAAATCTTATCATGTCTCCTTTGAAAATCCAACAACTCTAGCCCTTATCTAAAAATTGAAATTTCATTCACACCTTTTCTGTGGAACCCTCTCAATTTCAAAAGTCTGCTTTAAACCTAACTCTTTTGATAATTCCAACCTTGCAGCCTACCTCTAATTCAATTAAATCAGTCACACAGATATAACCATTCACACTCGCACCCATAAGCCTACAATAATATTATGAAAAATATTATAGTTTCATAATAATGAAGCAACTGAAGATGGTTAGGCCTAGGGCACTACCCAGAGGAACTCCTGCAGTGATGTTCTGGGACTGAAATGATTGCCCTTTGATAAGCGTAGCTATCTTTGTGCAGTGGAGAGTTTTCCCCCCGATTCCCACTGAGTTTTAGGTTATCTATGGAGAAGGACAAGGAGCAATCTAGAGTAAAGCTACTTTGTTGGAGGTGGATCAATTTCAGTGGGTTGAGTATGGACCTCTCCTGGATAAATTCGAACTGAAGATTGGCAGGCAAAGCTATACCAAAACGATGGGCTACCTTTAAAGAGGAGCTGGTATGGGTACTGTCGAGATACATTTCCACAAGGGGGAAAGATAGGACAAACAAAGCCAGACTCTTAGGATGACTAAAGGACAAAGAGTAAATTGAAGCAGAAAAAATGTGCACATGGTAGGTGTCAGATTGGTAATGTAAGTGAGAATGAGGCTGAATATAAGAATTTCAGAGAAGAAATGAAAGAAAATATGGGAGAAGCAAAGAGAGAATATGAGAAGAGACCAGCAGCTAACATAAAACGGAATTCAGAAGTCTTCTATATGCATATATATACTAAATAGGAGGAGCTGGGCCAATTAGGGACCAAGAAAAGGATATTTATGCATGGAGGCAGAAAGCAAGGCTGCGATATTAAATGAGTACTATGCATCTGTCTTTACTAAGGAAGAAGATACCGTGAAAGTCATTGTGAAGGAGGAAGTAATTGAGATGATGCCCGGGCTAACAATTGATAAACAAGCCGTTTAAAGTTGATAAGTTGTTAGGACCAGATGAAATGCATGCAAGGATGCAGAGAGAAGTAAGGGTGGAAATTGCAAAGGTGCTGGCCATAATCTTCCAATCCACCTTAGATACAGGGGTGGTGACAGAAGACTGAACAATTGCAAAGGATAACCAAAACAAAAACAGAATTACCTGGAAAAACTCAGCAGGTCTGGCAGCATCGGCGGAGAAGAAAAGAGTTGACGTTTCGAGTCCTCATGACCCTTCAGCAGAACTTAGTAAAGTTAGGAGAGGGGTGAAATATAAGCTGGTTTAAGCTGTGGGGGGGTGGGGGGGTGTGGTTGTAGGGACAAGCAAGCAGTGATAGGAGCAGATAATCAAAAGATGTCACAGACAAAGGAACAAAGACGTGTAAAAGGTGGTGATATTATCTAAGAGAATGTGCTAATTAAGAATGGATGGCAGGACACTCAAGGTACAGCTCTAGTGGGGGTGGGGTGGAAAGACTGACAGGTCATTACAGTTATAGATTTAAAAATAATGGAAATAAGTGGGAAAAGAAAAATCTATATAAATTATTGGAAAAAACAAAAGGGAGAGGGAAGAAACGGAAAGGGGGTGGGGATGGGGGAAGGAGTTCAAGATCTAAAGTTGTTGAATTCAATATTCAGTCCGGAAGGCTGTAAAGTGCCTAGTCGGAAGATGAGGTGCTGTTCCTCCAGTTTGCGTTGGGCTTCACTGCAAAGGATATACCCTTGTCCAAAAAAGGGTGTAAGGGTAAACCCAGCAACTCAGTGGTGGGAAAGGATTTAGAAACAATACAAAATTAATGCTTACTTGGATAAGTGTGGATTAATTAAGAAAGCCAGCATGGATTTGTTAAAGGCAAACTGTGTTTAGTTAACTTGGTTGAGGGCTTGATGAGATAACAGAGGGTTGATGAGGGTAATGCAGTTGATGTGGTGTACATGGGTTTTCAAAAGTCGTTTGATAAAGTGTCACAAAATAGGCATGTATGCAAAGTTGAAGCCCATGAAATAAAAGGGACAGTGGCAGCATGGATACAAATGACTGGATGGCAGAAAAGAGTACTTTTACGAACATATGAAATAGGAGCAGAAGTAGGCCATTCAGCCCCTCGAGCCTCCACTATTCAATAAGATCATGGCTGATCTGTTTGTGTTTCGAATTCCACATTCCCATCCACCCCTGATAACCTTTCATTTCTTTGCTTAACAAGAATCTAGCTACTAGATAGACGATTGGATTGAAGATCGACTGGCTGGCAGAAAACAGAGAGTATGCATAAATGGGTCAAGAATCTAACTGTCGCTTTAAAAATATTCAATGACCACGCCTCCGCCGCCTTCGGAGACAGTGAGTCACACAACCCTCAGAGAAAAAAATTTATCTATCCTAAAAGGGCAACCCCTAATTTTAAAACAGTGCCCCCTAGTTCTGGACTCACCCACAAGAGAAAACGTCCTTACCACATCCACCTTGTCAATACCATTCAGGACCTTCAGTCAAGTCACCCTTCACTCTTCTAAACTTCAGTGGAAACAAGCCCAGTCTGTCTAACCTTTCCTCATAAGACAACCAACTCATTCCAGGTATCAATCTAGTAAACCTCCTCTGAACCGCCTCCAGTGCATTTACATCCTTCCTTAAATAAGGAGACCAAATCTGCGCACACTATTTGAGATGTGGCCTCACCAAATGCCCTGTATATCTGAAACATAACATCCTTACTTTTATGTTCAAATCCTCTTGTAATAAAGGATGGCATTCCATTAGCCGCCTTAATTACTTGCTGTACCTGCATACTAACTTTTTGTGACACGTGCACCAAAACTCCTAGATCCCTCTGCAGCTCGGAATTCTGCAGCCATTCTCCGTTTAAGTAATAATCTGCTTTTTTATTCTTCCTGCCAAAGTGAACAACTTCACATTTTCCTACATTATACTCCATCTGCCAGTTTTTTGCCCACTCACTCAACCTATCTATTTCTGTCTGAAACCTCCTTATGTCTTCTTCCCAACATACTTTCCTATCTATCGTGTGCCATCTGCAAATTTAGCTACCATGCCTTCACTCCACTCATCTAAGTAATTGATATAAATTGTAAAAGGTTGAGTCCCCATCATAGACCCTTGCGGGACTCCACTCGTCACATCCTGCTAATCAAAAAAATACTCATTTATGCATACTCCCTGTTTTCTGCCAGCCAGCCAATCTTCTATCCGTGTTAATATTTAACCCCTACACCATGAACTTTTATTTTCCACAATAACCTTTGATGTGGCACCTTATCAAATGCCTTCTGGAAATCCAAGTACAGCACATCTACAGGTTCCCCTTTATCCACAGCGCATGTTACTCCTTCAAAGAACTCCAGTAAATTGGTTAAACCTGATTTCCCTTTTACAAAACCATGCTGACTTTGCGATTACCTTGAGTTTCTCTACCCAGCCATAACCTCTTTAATGATCGATTCTAACACCTTCCCCCCACAGACGTCAAGCTAACTGGCCTATAGTTTCCTGTTTTCTGCTTCCTTCCTTTCTTGAATAGAGAGGTTATATTTGCTACTTTCTAGCCTTATGGAACCTTTCCAGAATCTAGTGAATTTTGTAAAATTAACACCAGCACATCTAGCCACCTCTTTTACGACCCAGAAACTTGTCAGCTTGCAGGTCCATCAGTTTACTCAGCATTGCTTCCCTAGTGATTGTAATTTCACCAAGTTCCCCTCTCCCTTCCACCTCCTGATTTACAGCTATTACTGGAATGTTTTTTGCATCCTCTATTGTGAAGACTGAAGCAAAATATTAGTTCATTTCATCTGCCATTTCCTTATTATCTACTATTTACTGCCCACTGTCACCCTTTAGAGAACCAAGATTCACTTAACTTACTCTTTTCCTTCTTAAATACCTGTAGAAAATCTTGCTTCTCTGCTTTTACATTTCTAGCTAGCTTCCTCTCATTCTCTAATTTCTTTCTCCTGATTAACCCTTTAGTCATTCTCTGCCGTTCTTTATATTCTGACCAATCATCTTTGTGCAGTTGTATGCTTTTTCCTTAAGTTTGATGCTTTCCTTAACTTCTTTAGTTAACCACGGATATTAGGTACCCCCTTAGAATTTTTCTTTATGGTAGAAGAATATAGTATACTTATTCTGAGTATTCTGAAATATCCCCTTAAATGTCTTCCACTGCTTCTCTGTTGATCTATCCCCTAGCCTAGTATTCCATTTCACCTCAGCTAGCTCAGCTTTCATACTGACATAATTGCCCTTATTCAAGTTTAAAATACTAGTCTTAGACCCACTCTTTTTTTCAAACTGGATGTAAAATTCAACCATGTTATGGTCATTGCTACCTAGGGGTGTCTTCACTCTGAGGTAATTAATTAATCCTGTCACATTACACAATACCAAGTCTAATATAACCTGCTCTCTGGTTGGTTCCAGAATGTGCTGCTCTAAGGAAACTAACTCAAAAGCATTCTATGAACTCCTCATCCAGCCTACTATTGCCAATCTGATGATCCGAGTTTATATGTAGATTAAAATCGCCCATCATTATTGCTGCCCCTTTATCACAAGCACCCAATATTTCTTCTTGTATACTTTGTCTTACATCATGGTTATTGTTAGAGGGCCTGTAGACCACTCTCACTCGTGAATTCTTTCCCCTGCTGTTCTTCATCTCCGCCCAAACCAATTCTACATTCTGATCTCCAGAACCAAGATCATCTCTAACTGTTGCACCAATGCCATCCTTGATCAGCAGTGCTACCCCTCCCCTTTTACCGAGCTTCCTATTCTTCTTGAATATCCTATACCCCTCAATATTCAGGACCCAATCACTGTCATCCTGCAGCCATGTCTCTGTAATGGCTATCAGATCACATTTATTTACTTCAATGTGCGCTATCAGTTCATTTACTTTGTTATGAATGCTATACGCATTCAGATACAGAGCCTTTAGTTTTGTCTTTCTGTTATCTTTGTAACATCTAGTCTTGACTATTGGTGAACTCCTAGGTTTTATCTCTCTGTCCATTCCTGCTATTCTATGACTCTCATTTCCCATATTACTATTATGGGCTCCTGCCTTGAATCTACCCCTTGTTTTGCCACATCTACCCAAGCTTGATCCTTCACCCTTCTTTGTTTAGTTTAAAGCCCTCTCTACTTCCCTAGTTATGCGATTTGCAAGAACACATGTTCCAGCATGGTTCAGGTGTAGACCGTCCCAACGATACAGCCCCCAATTTCCCCAGTACTACTGCCAGTGCTCCATGAACCAGATCCTGCTTCTCCTCTACCAGTCTTTGAGTCATGCATTCATCTTTCTAATCTTATTTGCCCTATGCCAATTTGCATACAGCTCAGGTAATAATCCAGAGATTATTACCTTTGAGATTCTGCTTCTTAATTTGGTACTTAGCTTCTCATACTGACTATGCAGAACCTCCTTCCTTGTCCTGCCTATGTCATTGGTACCTACATGGACCACGGCGATTGGCTCCTCCCCCTCCCATTGCAAGTTCCTCTCCAGCCCTGAGCAGATGTCCTGAACCCTGGCACTGGGCAGGCAACACAGCCTTCTGGACTCTTGCTCTTTGCCGTGGAGAACAGTGTCAATCCCCCTCATTATACTGTCCCTTATACCACTACATTCCTGTTTTCTATTCCCACTTGAACAGCTTCTTGTACCATGCCATGGCCAGCCTGCTCATCCATCTTGCAGCCCTTGCTTTTGTCCACACAGGTTGTGAGCATCTCAAACCTGTTTGACAATTGCAAAGTCTGAGGCTCCTGCACTACTGTCTGCTTGGTCCCATTACCTGCCCCACTCACGGTCACATCCCCCTATCCCTCACTACTGACCAAAATAGATAACTCTATTCTAAGAGGTGTGACCATCTTCTGGAACAAAGTGTCCAGGTATTTCCCCATCTCCCTTATGTTGCTGCGCAGTGTCTGCAGTTCAGCTTCCAGATCAATAATCCTGATCCAGAATCCCTCTAGCTGCTTACACTTTCTGCAGATGTGTTTGTCATGAATCAACTTGGCATCCAAAAGCTCCCTCGTTCCACAGCCACAACATAACACCTGTCCTGCCATTGTTACTTATGTTATTTAGTTAATTTAATTACTCACTCGATTAACTTAGAATCATTTCTATGTATACCACACCTCTTTCCCCCGCGCACTGAATTCCCATGTGAACCTAATTCGCATTCACTCCGGCATAGTCTCCTGTCTCTTCGCCCACACCTTACTGATCATACAGTTGAAAGGCTTTTCTCTTTTATAGAACCTCTAATGAGTCACTAGCTAGTTTAGCTCCCTGCTATAGTAACTAACACCATTTGAACCAACTGCTTTCAGTTGATTGACAATAACTGCCGCTCCATGCAGCTCTCTGTATAACGAACTAACCTAACTCACTTGAAGGTTGGTACTATGTCAGGTCTTGATTCTTAATCTATAGTTGAAACCTGAAACGGACTTACCACGTGAACCTAATTTGTTACTCACTCAGTCTCCGCCTCACTCCGCATAGCCACCTGTCTCCTCATGCGCCCCTTTCTGATTTGGGCTGGAGGCAGGTATAGAGTGGGGTTTCCCGGAAATCGGTACGAGGACCACTGCTTTTCTTGATATATATTAATGACCCAGACTTGGGTGTATGGAATGCAGTTTCAAAACTTGCAGATGACAAAACTTGGAAGTATTGTGAACTGACATCAAATGGACATGTACAGGCTGGTCAAACGGATGGACATATGGCAGATGAAAATTGATATTAAGAAGTGTGAAGTGATACGTTTTGGTAGGAAGAATGAGGAAACTAAACATAAAATAAAGGATACAATTATAAAGCAGATGCAGGGACAGAGAGACCTAAGGATATATGTGCATAAAATTTTAAAGGTGGCAGGGCTGGTTGAGGAGGAGTTAAGCATATTGTATCCAGGGCTTTTTAAATAGGGGCATAGGGCACAAAAGCAAGGAAGTTATGATGAACCTTTATAAACCACTGATTCAGATTCAACTGGAATATTGTGTTCAATTCTGGGCACTGCACTTTAGGAAGAATGTGAAGGCATTAGAGAAAGTGCAGCAAAGATTTGCAAGAATGGTTCCTAGGATGAGGGACTTCAATTATATGGATAGATTGGAGAAGTTGGGACTGTCTCCTTGGAAAGGAGAATGTTGAGAGGAGATTTGATAGAGGCATTCAAAATCACAAGGGATCTAGACAGAGTAGATAGGGAGGAATTGCTCCCATTGGTGACGGAAGGGTCAAGAACCAGAAAATACCAATTTAAGGTGATTGGCAAAAGAGCCAAAGGAGGCTAGGGGGAAAAGGTGGGGGTGTGGGACTAGCTGAGTTGCTCCTGCAGAGAGCTAACATGGACAGAACAAGCCAAATGGTCCCCTCTTGTGCTGTAATCAGTCTATGATTTCATACTCAGTTGGTCTGGCAGAAGCTATAAAGAGAGAAACAGAGGTAGCATTTCAGGTCAATGATGAAAGGTCATTGACCTGAAACATTAACTGCAATTCTCACTCCACAGATGCTTCCTGAGTATTTGCAGTTTTTTCTGTTTTTATTTGCCATGAGGCAATGACAGAGCTGCCATTTGCAGAATTGGTGTCCAGTTGGAATAAATTCTGTATTCCATACATGTGAGAGATCAGTTCATTCACTTGGCTTCATTGTTATTTGCCATATGGTTATTTGGAAATGGAAACTTTTCAGTAGCTGTTTAAGATCGACAATGCCCCTTATCCCAAGAATCTGATTTCCTTACATTATGTGACAATAAAAATCCATGAAGGGACAGTGTGGGCTATTGTTTAAAAGCTCCTAAGTAACTCCTGCATTATTTCTGTCTTCAGAGCGTTGTAGAAATTCTTCTAGCCCTGGATGTTTCAAGGCTAATCCTTGAGACAGTAAACCTAAACGTGCTGGAAGAATCTCAGCAAGGTATTGCAGTCAAGATGAAGGCACAAGCCTAAGAGATCAGATGTATGTAATATAGATGCACAAACTCTGGGATTTGAAATGTAAAATTAGTGCAAATCATTTTAGAACAGGATGAGTGATATTTTCAAAGGAAGAGTTTTTTTATATGGATATAATTTGGCTTGTAGCCCAGCTAGGCTCAGAATAAAGAGATACCACAATATTTATTGTTATCTACTATGTTTCAAGCGGAAAAGTTTAGCATCGACTTTACCACTTGAGGAATCTTTTCCATTTTGGAGAAGTCAGTTCAGCTATCAGTAACTGGAATTAATTGAGTCACTGTGGTGGACATGCTTGACGAGTTCTCGGAAAGTTTGTAATCTAACAGCATTTGAAAGGAATGAATGTGCAATGCGGGAGGCTGACCTGTAGTGTTCTGTTTCTAAGGGCATTGGCCTCCTGGTCTGCATGAGGTCATCTTTGAAAGCCCCCAAGTACCACTGACATTCTGGATGTGCACAGTGGAGGTCTGCATAGTAGCTTGGCATTGTAGATCAAAGCCAGCTTCTAAGTGGTGAATTATGGGCTTGTATTTCCTCTCTTGAGGGCTTGAATTTATATTCGAGAGGCCAGGGTTACCTTATCAGATTATGATGTCTTGGTAACTGAAAATTCAATGAAAGGCAAATTAATGCCATAGGAACATGTGATAATTACAAATTCTGTGATTCGAACATAGCCTGCAATGTCATGACTGGAGTCCAAGCTTTTCTTTCTCCCAAGACACCATCAAAACCGAACCTCTGAACTCTCTGGGTGCCAATTTCGGTTTAGGTATAGAACTGCTGTGGAATGTCTGAACTATTCCTTGGAATAGCACCAAGGAGAAGCCGAGGGAACTGAGACGAAACAACTGGAAACCTAAGCAACATGAACAAGGTCCACCCATTATTTTGTAATATAAACATAAAAGATCAGAGCAAATTAGTTTCAGATAAGTGTCCATGCTCAGTGCCAAGTCTTCCACAGAAATTAAGGTTAATTTTGTGACTTGAACAGAGTATAAGGAAGTCACATAAATTGCATTGCAATTACCTCCCAGTTGAATGCATTAACGGTATCGGTATGGCCATCTAATTAAAACAGTGGATGTGCAAATACTCATTTATTATGCTTACTTTTGAAACCTGCCTCAGCTAACAAATTTTCAGTGAAATCTTTTTTTGTTTTCTAAAACCAATTTGAGTTGACACAGCTGCCAATATCAAGGACTGAAAAACTTTCATTATGTTTAATTTCAGCAAGTGACAGCAATACTATGGCAACCACTGCTACATCATTCAGAAGTTAAGTAAGTAGTAGTAACTGCTGAAAGCTGTTTCTGTATGCTCTGGAAAGTAGTGGAAGCAGTTACATATATTATGAGCTGGAAAAAGGTCATGACTCTTAAGTCATGACCTCTAACTAGCCTCAAGGTAGTCCTTTGACCTCAAATGGTACCATCACATATATCTCCATTACTGACAAACTCTAACAAACTGGAACTTCCTTTTTCTTGCAAATTTCTTTTCCCATGTCACAATTTAGGATTTTTTTTCTGTAAATTCCACATTCTAGTACATGATTATTCCTCAATTTTCAGGGAGACTGTTCCAAATTCTCTCCCACCCTCTGGATTGGGGAACGAGAAGGCAAGTCATTAGATAACTCTGATCTGTCTCTCTTCCATTGCAGCCTTTCTAAGCTTCTCTATTTAATAGTATTGTTTATTAGTTCTCTGAGCTTTCTTCACTTGTTTCTCCAAAGCTTCACATATGCTATCCTCCAACCGTTTCCTTTATCCTCAGTTGCAATCAGAATAGTCCAGTATTCTTTCTTGGAACCTATAAATTTTCATCTCCTTACCTCCTTCAATCTTCCCTACCTCTATAATCAACAGGCTTTTAAAAGCAAGTTTGACATTGCCTGGTCACT
Organism: Cetorhinus maximus; assembly: GCF_964194155.1. Lineage (NCBI taxonomy): Eukaryota > Metazoa > Chordata > Chondrichthyes > Lamniformes > Cetorhinidae > Cetorhinus > Cetorhinus maximus. Next base: position 98,014,000 of record NC_135884.1, read on the forward strand.
ACCTTTTGATTTATCTGATTTTTCTCTCTCCTTAATCTTGCTGGTGTGATATACAGCCAGTCCAGGTATTCCAAACCAAACAGCGACAGTAACACATTCATCTTAAGTGAGTTACCATTGACATTAACAATCAACTAACCTTGGCTTTGGAAAAGTGGAGAGGTTTTTCAAAGGGACATGGTAAGATGTTAACAACTGGCAAGATAAATAAAGCAAAGTTATTACGTTTATTTTTCCCAAAAGTCCTGGCCATAATGATAACATGAAAGATTTTTATATTCTGGGGAAAGTAACTTCTAAAGACACGTGGAAACAATGGGGTTTACACATTTAGGTTTCTCAATTTGCAAGATCTTTCCATCTCCCAGTCCACAAAGTAACTTTTAAACTTAGAAAACTATTTTGACTTATTGGAAAAAGATTTGTTGCACTAAAACTAGAGGCATGGTTTCTACCTGTGTAACAGAACTATCATATTTTTCTTGATATTACTGTGGGATACTTTAAAGCAGGCTTATGTTTGCGGGTGTGTAGGTTTCTGTGGGTGTGAATAATTTAAGAAAACTGCAGACTGTTAGACTGCAAGGTTTGAATCATCAAAGGGATTAAGTATAAAAAACAGGTAGCTGAAGTGCTACTGAACAAGCTAAGTAAAATGGAATTTGCATTTTTAGAAAAGTGGAGAGGTTTTTCAAAGGGACATGGTAAGATATTAACAACTGGCAAGATAAATAAAGCAAAGTTATTATGTTTATTTTTCCCAAAAGTCTTGGCCATAATGATAACATGAAAGATTTTTATATTCTGGGGAAAGTAACTTCTAAAGACAATGGGATTTACAGATCAAAAAGGGATAAATATATTTAAAGAAGGATGAAAGGCTGTATGACATGTGGCCGTGAGAGATCTGGAAAGGTGACTATGTGAAAGAGACTTGCGAAAAAGCCTCTAGCCACTCTGCAAAAAAAAGTTGTGTTAAAAGCCTTTGGTAGTCCATTGTCCAGTGGTTACTTGTGGTAAAACTGCTGGATGACTTTATAAATTTGGAATCTATTTGGACTGTTGCTTTAAAGGGGTTGTGTAGTTAGGAGTCTAACTAGGCTAAGTAGGGGTTTTTGGAACTGCTATAAATATGTACCTGTAATCTTGTGTGTGTTTAAGTTTGTTGTTCTTTTGTTAATAAATATTTTAATTTAATCTTTAAAAATCTCTGAAAGTGGCGGTGGACTCATTACTTCTGATTTCAGTGCACAAGCCTTCTCATAATAAATACAAATTGCAAAATCGTTGTGATAGCGTGGCCAAGTTTCCCTTGTGGATTTGTTCAGCCTGACAAATACCACCTGCCATATCATAACAAAATTGAGGGCTCTTTGTGGGATTTTTAAAATTCCTTGATTGGCTTGGAGTTGGTACATCTCAAGTCTATGAGTACGAGAAGAACATTGAACTCAGGAATTGGTGTTGAGGGATTTTAAAGTGGTTAGACTGCAAAAATGGCTTTAACAATTGCTAAGACTTTTCTGGGAGTGGAAAATGTAACCCTGATCGGTTTGCAAAAAGTAACCAAGGCTCAGGTAACAGAATTGGCAGATAAGTTGCAGTTAGGATTAACCACAGAAGCAAAGAAAGCAGACGTAATTGAAGTTATAGCGCAGCATTTGAAATTGGAAGGGATACCTGAAATTAGTGAGTCACAGCTGGAGGTAGTGAGACTTCAGTTGCAAATGAAAAAAAAAACTTGAACTGGAGGCAAAGGAGAGGGAAAATGAAAAAGAGCATTTCAAAGAGAAATGGAAATGAGAAAACTTGACCTTCAGAGAGAAGAATTAGCAATGGAGGAAAGAGAAAAGGAAAGAGAAAGAGAATATCAACTTAAAAGGCTGGAAGTTAAAAAAAGAGACTTCAGCTGCTGAGGAAACCTCTGATGTGGAAACAACTGCTCTCAACCTAAAACCCAGCGGGGAGATGTTTAACTTTGTGCAGGCTCTTCTGAAGTTTGAGGAAAAGGATATAGAGGCGTTCTTTATTTCGCTTGAGAAGTTAACTAAGCAAATGAAATGGCCACAAGAATTCTGGACATTACTTTTATAGTCTAGGTTGGTAGGTAGAGCTCATGAGATGTATGCATCGCTGTCAGAAGAAGATCAGTGGATTATGAGGCAGTAAAAAAAGACTGTTTTGGGTGCATATGAGTTGGTTCCTGAGGTATTCAGGGAGAAATTTCAGAATGTAAGGAAACGGCCCAGACAGACTTATATTGAGTTGAGAGAGCAAAACAAAGTAATTTTGACTGGTGGATATGGGCATTAAATGGAGAGATGACATTTGCAGCTCTTGGAGAATTTAAAGGTTCCATTCCTTCGTTAGTTAGAACTCATGTGGAAGAACAGAGGGTTAACATGGCTAGGCAAGCAGCTGATGATTATGAGCTAGTCCATAGACCAAAACTTTTTTTTCCTTAACCCATTTAAATCAGAGAAGGGTAGAAAATGGGAAGGTGACAGGAAGGCAGGTAGTCAGGAAAGAGAAGGAGCAGTCGGGAAATTTTCAGGAAGCTTCTCAGACCACAAAGGAAGGTGCTGAGGGTGGGAGTGACACTCGAAGACTTAAATGTTTTCATTGTAATAAGTTGGGGCGCACAAAGTCAATGTGTTGGAGGTTACAGGGAAAACCTATTGCAGTAATTGGAACACAGAAAAATTCTGGAAGTAAGAGTACTGTAGGTTCTGAGATCCAGGGGCAAGAAAAACCACTGGTTTGTGTACAGATAAAGTAGGAAGAATCAGTGGTAGGTAAAGAAGTGGAAATGTGTTCACAATTTACCCAAGGGAGTTCTGAAGGGCAGGTTACAGAAATATTTAAAGATTTTTTATGTGAAGGGAAAGTCTTCCCATGTGTACAGGGTGGAGTAGGCAAATATATTAAAATTTTAAAGGACACAGGGGCTAGTCAGTCCTTAATGTTATGGGATAGTGCTATTTGTTGTCCAGAGGGGGTATTGCAGGAAAGAGTGGTAATAAGTGGAATTCATGGAGATGCTAACCTATTCCATTGTGGAAGGTAAATTTAAGAGTAAATTGAAAACAGGTGAGGTGATTGTTGGAGTAGTGGAAAAATTGCCCATTGCAGTGGTTCAATTTATCTTAGGTAATGATATAGCTGGGTCACAGATGTTGGTGATGTCTACTGTAGTCGAGCAGCCTGTGGAAATGCATTCAACAAAGAGGTTGCAGAAGCAACATCCTGGATTGTTTCCAGATTGTGTAGTAATAAGATCACAAACTCACAGGTTGAAACAGGAAGAGGAGGAATCTAAAAGTCAGGGGAAGGATGCTGACCTCCAATTAGCTGGATCTGCCTTTGAAAAGATTGTGCAGGAAAAGAAGGTTGAAGAGAATGAAGCTGAAGTGTTGAGCTCAGTGAAATTGGTAGAATTACAGCAGAAGGATCCAGGAATAAAGAAGTTATATCAGATGGCTTATTCGGAAACAGAGGCAGAATGTATTCCAGAATGTAATTACCTTAAGATAATGCGTTAATGAGGAAATGGAGGCCGCCTCATATTCCAGCAGATGAGAAGTGGGCGGTAGTATATCAAATAATTATACCATTTGGATGCAGAAATGAAATATTGCAACTAGCTGATAAAATTCCAATAGCTGGACATTTAGGAATTAGGAAAACTCAGGCGAAAATACAAAATATTTTTATTGGCCTGGAGTGCATAAAGATGTAGTCAAACTCTGTAGATCATGTCACACATGTCAGGTGAAAGGAAAACCTCAAGCAGTGATTAACCCTGCATCTTTAATTCCGATTCAAGCATTTGAGGAACCTTTTACCAGGGTCTTGATCGATTGTGTAGGGTCCTCCCTAAGACCAAAAGTGGAAATCAATAATGGATGTGTCTACAAGATTTCTGGAAGTGATACCTTTATGAAATATTACAACAAAGCAAATTGTAGAGGAGTTGACCAAATTTATTTTACAAGGAATGGGTTACCAAAGAAATACAATCCGACAGTGTTCAAATTTCATGCCACAGTTGTTTAAGGAAGTAATGAACAGCCTGGGGATAAAACAGCTTATCATCCTGAATTACAAGGTGCTTTAGAGAGATGGCATCAAACTTTAAAAACTATGATGAGGACTTGCAGTCAAGACTATCCACAGGACTGGGATCAGGGGATTCCATTTTTATTATTTGCTATTAGAGATGCCCCTAACAAATTGACAGGATTTAGTCCTTTTAAATTAGTCTATGGTCATGAAGTATTAGGATCACTTAAGTTGATTCAGGAGAAACTAGTGGGTCAGAGTTCAGAAACTACTCTCCTGGATTATGTGACAAAATTCAGAGAAAGATTGAACAGAACATGTGAGTTAGCTAAGGAACATTTAAAGATATCACAGCAGGGGATGAAGACAAATGCAGAAGAGGGCAAAAGCTCGTAGTTTCGTTGCTGGGGAAAAGGTGTTAGTTTTATTACCAGTGTCAGGTGAACCATTAAAGGGAAGGTTTAGTGGGTCTTACTGGATTGAAAAGAGACTGAGTGAAGTAAATTATTTAATAAATACTCCAGATAGAAGCATAGTGTGTGTAATGTAAATATGCTTTAAAAGTACTTTGATAGAGAGGATAAACAAATTGAAGGTATTAGTAGTGGTAAATAAAGAGAAAGAGGTAGAAAAGAAGGATTTTGAAATTGATTTTCCTCTAATAAAATAGGATAATGAGGGGGGTATTTAAAAATTTAAATTTTTAATATTGAGTTACCTTCCAGACAAGTGTCAAAGGGATTTGGAAAAGCTTTTGCAGTCACCTAAAGCTATTTGTGGAGATAAGCTGGGGAGGACAAATTTAGCTATACATGATGTAAATGTGGGAGGTTCAGTTTCAATAAGGCAACATCCTTTATAGATTAAATCCAGTAAAAATAGCACAAGTACAAAAAGAAATCAAATCCATGCTTCAAAATGACATCATACAGTAACTGGAGTTCGCCTGTTGCACTGGTGCCAAAACCGGATGGGACACAAAGGCTGTGTGTAGATTATCAAAAAGTGAATGCAGTGACAAAAGCGGATTCATATCTTATTCCATGGTTGGAAGATTGTATTGAGAAAGTGGGACAATCAGAATTTACAAAGGTTGACTTGCTGTGAGGATATTGGCAAGTACTGTTATCAGAAAGAACAAAAGAGATATCAGCTTTTATAATGCCAGATGGACTATATCAGTTTAAAGTTATGCCATTTAGTACGAAGAATGCACCAGCAAACAAAGTAATCACAGGACTGAGCAATTGCGCTGTTTATATTGACAACTTGGTAGTTTTCAGTCAAACGTGGGAGGAACATTTACAACATCCGAAAGAACTGTTTGATCGACTGCAAGAAGCTAATTTGGTGGTGAACCCGGCTCAGACTAAGTTTGCAAAAGCGCAAGTTACATATTTAGGCCACACCATTAGATGTGGTAAGGTGGCCCCACGAGATGTGAAAGTGAAAGCCATCGTGAATTTCTGAGTGCCTACAGCAGAACAAAAAGTTTTGAGATTTCTAAGTATGAATGGATTTTATCTGAAGTTTGTATGACATTTTAGCAGTGTGGTTGCTCCATTGACTGAACTACTAAAAAAGAACAAGAAATTTCAATGGATACAGGAGTGTCAGAATGCATTCAACAGTTTAAAAACTGTGTTCACTGCTACACCAGTGTCAGCAGCACCTAATTATGCCAAGCAGTTTAAGTTGCCAATTGTTGCAAGTGATCTGGGTATTGGTGCTGTGTTGTTACAGAAGGTAAAACAGGAATTGAAAAACCAATAGGATATTTTCCACGAAGGCTGAATGTACATCAGAAAAGATACTCAACCATTGAAAAAGAGACACTAGGTCTGGTGTTAGCATTGCAGCATTTCAAGGTTTATGTTGCAAGCAATTCTTCAGAAACAATTGTTTATACAGACGACCATCCTTTAAAATTTCTGGACAAATTTCGAGTCCAAAGTGCAAGACTGTTCAGATGAAGTTTATTACTGCAACCATTTAATTTACAGATTATACGTGTGGCTGGACGAGAAAATTTAATTGCAGTTGCATTGTCAAGAGTTTAAAGTTCAGAAGGAAATTGGACATTTGAAACGTGGACACTGGGCTGAAGTGACCTCTGTTGATGCAAAGAATTTGTATATATTGTTATATCAATGCATGTACCTGGGAGTGTAATAGTTTTGTGTATATAGATAAGTATGGTAAATAATGCAAAATGGGTTGAGAAAATGAAACCGTCTTTTAGAATTATGACAGTTCATTTTTCCATAAAGATGGAGGTGTAATGGAACTATCATATTTTCCCTGATATTACTGTGGGATACTTTAAATCAGGCTTATGTTTGTGTGTGTGCAGGTTTCTGTGTGAATAATTTAAGTAAACTGCAGACTGATAGACTGCAAGGTTTGAATCATCAAAGGAGTTAAGTATAAAAAGCAGGTATTTGAAATGCTAATGGCAAACTAAGTAAAATAGAAATTTGCGTTTTTAGATAAGAGGAGAGGTGGTTGGCTTTTCAAAGGGACATGGTAAGATGTTTACAACTGGCAAGATAAATGAGGCAAAGGTATTATGTTTATTTTTTCCAAAAGTGCTGGCCATAATGATAACATGAAAGATTTTTATATTCTGGGAAAAATAACTTCTAAAGACAAGTGGAAACAATGGGACTTACAGATCAAGAATAGAAAAATATATTTAAAGAAAGATGGAAGGCTGTGTGAGGTGTGGCCATGTGAGATCTGGAAAGGTGACTGTGTGAAAGAGACTTGGGGCAAAAGCCTCTAGGCACCCCGCAAATGTTTGCTGTTCCAGTAACCAAAGTTGTGTTAAAAGCCTTTGGAAGTCCATTGACCATTGGGTGCTTGTGGTAATATTGCTGGATGACTTTATAAATTTGGAATCTATTTGGACTTTTGCCTTAAATGGGGTGTGTAGTTAGGAGTCTGGTTAAGCAGGGATTTTGGGAACTGTTATAAATGTGTAACTATAATCTTGTGTGTGTTTAAGTTTGTCCTTCTTTTGTTAATAAATGTTTTAATTTAATCTTTAAAAATCTCTAAAGGTGGTAGTGGACTCATTACTTCTGACTTCAGTGCACAAGCTTTCTCATAATAAATACAAATTGCAAAATCGTTGTGATAGCGTGGCCTAGTTTCCCTTGTGGATTTGGTCAGCCTTGCAAATACCACCTGACATATCATAACACTTTGCTAAAGTAGGGACCAAAAAAAATGTTTAAATTTTTGCTGTATGCCAGGATTAGCTATGTTTTCTTTCTTTGAAAGAATACTGCAGCTGTTCACACACAAGATTGGGTACAATACTGTAGTCTGTCAAACTTGCTCAAAATTACTCGCTCAAGCAACATTTCCATCAGATTCCATTTTATGTAAGCATTATCCATATGTTTACAAATTATAAAACTTAAAAGAATTCCTATCTCTAGGCTATCAGTGCCTACCCAATTCTAGTGTTGTTATATGTGAGAGAAATGCACAAACAATTGATCAAATCTCAAGGAACCTTACAAAGCGATAGCAAACCTCTTCAATTACAAGCACATAGCTGATTACAAGTCTCCTTCATTGTTTGCGGGAGCATTACAATCCAGCGAATAACGTGGTCAACAAACTAAGTTGATGGGTTACAAACTGAGGCAAGCAGATCGACCAGCAATTTGGTTATATAATTCATTATGTGTTTTTCCCTCCCTAATTGATGTGGAGCTGGCTGAAACTTTCTCTGGAGCTCTCAACTCATGGTCTGATTGATCAACCCTCCCCAAACTTAACCCTTCATCTGGCTAGGAAATATCTGCTTTTTCTTCTCATCCTGTGCATTATTATGCAACTGCACTCAGATAAAAAAAAAATGATTGTGACTTTCAACTCAAATGTTTAATTTGAATTGAGTTTGGCATTCGAACTATTTTAATTTTATAACCAGAAAAAATTCAACAAGAACTATTGGGTCTCTGATGAGTGTGTAGGTCAGGGTGACAAGCACAGAATTTGAACTTTTCTTGCTGCACTCAAGGGATTTCTGGCTATAAAGCTGAAGAACATATGCCATGTCTGATTCCTATTTTGATTAGATACCAAATAGCAAAATGTCCAACTCTGTTTTAACATTTGGCACTTAAGCTGGGTTATTCTAGTAAGGTCAGACTGACCGAAAAGAGAGTTTTTGTTTGTTTGTTTGAAAAGACCAAATGGCTGAGTTTAGTTCAATACAAGATTATTTTTGAACTACTCTTACCTTCAGTTATTTCAAAGACATATGCCACTGCACACCCAGCCTTTGGTTAATCCCATATCAGGGATGCAAATGCTTGCAAAACATTAGATATACAATAAACATGTTGAATTCTTCCAAACTGAGGGAACATATATATAAGAGACCATCTGCAAGAAGCACAAGTCAGAAAAAGGTTGACCTAATTGTAGCACTGATTGTCTGACCCAATCTCCCATTCTCAGGGAGTGGGGTGGTGGGGAACAATTCATTCCAATAGTTAAGGGGTTATTCCATTCTCCTTGCACCAAATGCAGCCAAACTGCAGTTAGTAAAAGTGCAGTCTGTCAGGTTAAAAGGGCATTGTCATCCAAGGAAAACAGTGACAGTGTCATTTTACTGGAAATTTGTCAACATTAAAACAGACTGACATAGTCTCATCATTGAATAACTTTGTTTATAGAAAAAAAAACAGACCAGTGAATTAAAACATGATGTGTGGACTTTGGTTGTTTGATGAGGGAAAAGCCCAGAGGAGATTAGGTTTCAATTTTCAGTATTCACAAAGTACTTGTGGATGAGTGAGGCCATTTGGTCTGTCTTGGCACATCCATCCAGAAAGATCTTTATGTCTGTTGCATTATCCAATTGACTTTGAAGAGTTGTCAGGTTTTTACCTCCACTACTCCATCCACGCAATAATTGTGTGTGTGTTAAATTTCCCTTTGTTAGTTTGAACCTGTGCTCCCTGCTCCAAATCTTGCAATTTAGGTTTAGTTTTACATACTACTAGCTCTCTTAAAAATTACTAAGATCACTGCAAAATGCCTCCTTTTAAGGCCAAAGAGTCTACAGTTCTTCTGGCATATGAGCAGCCTTCTTTGCACTGTCTCCAAGACTCAAGTGTTTCCCTTGTGACTTGGCGATCAGAACAGGACACCAGTCTGACCAGAATACTGTGATTTGATCACAATCTCTTTTGACTTGTAGTCTACTGTTTCAGCTACATAGTTAAGCATTCCATATTGGCTATGCCAGTTACTGGTTTGCATTGGCTGAACATGTTGAGTGTCAGGTATTTCCCTCCAAAAGCAATGTGAAAACACTAAAATAAGCAATTAAGATGCATGTATGTTAGTGCATTCATAATGTACTGTCCAAACTTAAAGTAACTGCTTATGGTGAATAACTTATCAATGAAGAGGCAAGTAACATTGCGCATTATATCCACTTAAGGCCATGGGGTCTCAAAGCATCAATATTTATATTTGGTATGAAATGTATATAATATTTGCCATTAATTTACTGTAATTTTGGATGTCAGGAAGAGGCGAAAGCATTTTGACCTTGATGAGCAGAAACAAACCCATTTTATGTTCAAACTCAGCAAGTTAATTGTTTAACTGAGCCATGTTTCTCTTTGCAAATTTTGCAGACAGCAAAATTCTCTACTGCAGCTGGTAGTACTGAAAGCAGCCCAGCTCCTGAAACACCAGATCACCAACTACAAGCAGATGAAGAGCACGAGAACATGAAAAATATTTTGACTGTACCAGAGCCACAGACCCGAAGGAGCAGAGGCAATAGATGTGAGCTTTATTTCTCTCTTTTTATTGGGAGTGGATCAGTCCATGCTGCTTTTTTCAGTGTGTCCAGCCAGAGTATTTTAGCATTCTGTACATCTTGGGACTATATAAATCCAACACAAGTTAGCTGACCAGTTTAAAGTGTGAATATTGGTGAAATTCTCCCCAACTTTCTGTCCTGAGGCAACATTCATCAGAGTTTATTTCCAGATTTAGCACTGTTCGATTACATCTTATTGGGTTCTTTTAAGTAAAAATCCTATGGGATTCACAGCTGTAGAATTTAGATCCACACTAAGGCGCGAATTTTACACTCCATGAACGGGAGTGTTTCCCGCCTCGCAGAGTGTATTGTATGGCGTGATGATGTTGGGCGCCGTTGCTGATGTCATCATGCTGGTTTCTAATCGTACCATGTGTGGGCGGGTCAAAAGGACAGGAGACCACCCATATTTAGATGTCCATTTAAATGCCTATTGAAGCATTAACAAGCAATCAGAGTGTAGTAATGTGGGCAGAAGGCGAGATCAGAATTACGTGTGGTGTGAACCTTGTTTTTCTAAGGGCAGGCTTGTTAGGGTGGGTTTTTAAACTGCAGCTGAAAGTAGAGTCTCAGCCTTGCAGTTCAGAAAGCTCTGGTTGCAGGGAGTGCTCATTTGACTGGGCCTTGCAGAATTTTGAATTCTCTATCCTTAGAAGGACTCTCTCCTCATTGGGAGGGGTCTCCTTAAGCCTTCATTCTCTCCATCAGCCAGGGGTGAGTGCTGTAAACTCTCCAACACAGATGGAGATTGTGCTCTCAGTAGGAGGCACAATCTTCAGTAAGGAGGAGAGGAGGATTAGGAGGAAAAGGAGGAGGAGAAGGGTCAGAGGTCATAGGGGATGCCCTGGAGGCAGTGGCTCCTCAGGATGGGGACAGACGAGCGCCAGGTCCTGATGCTGAGGCAGAGCCTGGAGATCCTCCACGCAGGCACTGAAGACATTACGCTGCACCGAGGGTGTACAGGCAGCGCGCCAGCTACCTTGAAATGATTGAAACCCAGTGCCAAAGACTGAAGGTCTCAAGGGGAGCTGTCACATCCCTTTGTGAAATGCTGACTGAAGAGATTGCATCAAACTGCCTTGGTGGCCACCGATGACTGTCACCCTGAAGATTACAGTGGTGCTCAACCTTTTCGCTGCAAGCTCCTTCCAGGCAGCAACCGGGGACCTGGCAGGGCAAACCCGGCCAGCTGCATACCACTGCATCGAGGTATTCACTGATGCAATGTTCCGGAGGACTGGAAATTGCATTACTGTCACCATTGATGTGCAAAGCCAGATGGAGAACAACTGAGGATTTGCAGAAATTGCTGGTTTCCTCAGGGTGCAAGGAGCCATCGATTGCTCCCACGTAGCCATCAAGGCTCCTGCGGGACAGCTCTGTGTGTTCATAAACAGAAAGGGTTTCCACTCAATCAATGTTCAGCTGGTCTGCAACCACAAATGGCGGGTCATGCAAGTTTGTGCCAGATATCCAGCCAGCAGCCATGATGCTTATATACTGAGAAATTCGCAAATACCAGCAGTTTTCACTGGCAGTTGGCTTTTGGGAGATAGGGGTTATCCTCCGAAGAGATGGCTTATGACACCTGTGAGGGTTCCCAGATCAGAGGGAGAGAGACAGTTTAGTAAGAGTCAGGCCAGCACCAGGGCCATTGTGGAGCAAATAATCCGCCTTCTGAAAAAGTGTTTCAGATGCCTGGACCGATCAGGAGGTACATTGCAGTACTGTCCCTCAGGGGTCTCCCTGATGGTCGTGGTCTGATGTGTCCTCCACAGCATAGCTATACAAAGAGGAGATACTTTGGAGGATGATGAGAGATCAGAAGGGGACCAGTCATCTGAGGACGATGGCGAGGATGAGGCAAGGGAAACCAGCGACGTCGTGGTGGGTGTCCCTGGCTGCGAGTGGGCAGATGGCTGTGACACTAAGGATTCCCCTTAATACAACAGCAATTTGTGTAGAATCTTGCAATACACCAACGTCACACATATGTGGGGAATTAGATACCTCCATTTCACACTTAGAATGAGCAACTTTTCCACTGACCCACAGGAATGTAGATGTGCTTCAGCCCTCCCTCAAATTTGGAAATCCTACCTTCACCTACAGACACTAGTCAAACATCTTGCAGCTATGGAAAATAACGCAAGGATGAGGAAATGTGACTTTGGAGTTTAATGAGCAGGATTTACAAACAATGCACATTGTCAATGCTAGTTCTCACCCATGTGCCCCTCCTCATGACTACTGTGAATATGGACAAAAACGTTGACATATGCTCTGGCACAGTATTCCCCCCCTCGCTTGTGGCTGCACTGGAGAGAGGCGTCTGATCTGCCAACCCCTTTGTCCTGGATGACATTGGCGGGCGTCCTCTGTATGGCTTAGGCTTTGAGGTGCCGGCCACTTCAGGAGACTCTTGCGCAGATGCATGCAAGTCTTCTGTTGCCGCTGCAATGGTCGACTCCTGTGGCTGATGGATGGAGGAGATGCTGCCCTCTCACTAGCACCATGAGAGGAACTCTCAGATAGAGGTTGCAGCTGCTCATTCCCTGCCACAAGGGCCGGTTGGTCCTCCCTACCAGCCGGAGAGGTTTCAGGAGCTGGGTGGGCAACCAAGCTCACAATTCCCTGTTGCCTTGGGCCTGAGCTCAGAGCCACGGTGATGGCGAGGTCAGAACGAGGACAGTCGCATCCCAATATGCTCAGTTTGCCCCTCCAGGACAGTCACCAGTCTGTCCATGGTGGAAGCTTGGCGATCTGAAGAGTGGGTGATCACAGCACTTATGATCCGGATGGACACCTCAACAGTCCGGGCTAGAACACACAGCCTCTCTGGTATATCAGCCGTATCTTCACGGACCTCGCGCTGCACATACAGCATCTGCCGCCTTACGGACAACTCCAGTAGCTCATCATCTGACTCAAATTCAGACTCTGGATCACCCTGTGCACTCCTCTGACTGCCTGAGGCCTGCTCCACCACTCTCCAGCAGCTGCACTTGCGATTGTGAAGTGTCCTCACCAGTGCATACATGTCCCATGTCCGATGCACTGCACCCTGCTGAAGTGCCAATATCTGTGATAGTACTGGGTGCCAAGAGAGGATGTGACAGCGCACCATCCCAGGGTCCCTCGAAGTAGGAGAAATGAGGTTGGTGAGGTCTCCGATGGAGGCAACGCTAAGAGATTTCTCCTGTAACGAACATAATTCATTCTGGGGGGTGGTCATTGATTAACATATTTCTAAATGCGTGATGTCTAACTCTTGACTCCTGTACATCTCCTCATGGCCAGACATGCATTAATTAACTCCACAGAAACAAAGGGCGGAATTGTCCCAGATTTGTTCTATGTGCGGTAGTGGGCAGGAAAAGGACGTTTTACCCGCTGGCCGCAATGGTGGGGTTTCACGCTGTATCGTCCCAATCTCACCTCATTAATCATGCATTCCTGGGAAACACGCTGATTCACCCACCATGCCATCATCTCGCCACTTCTTCATGCTGGGCGCCATATTTAAAGTGCAGCCACGCGCACACCTCTCCAGCCCAGGACTGCTGCATAGAAGACATGGTCCTGAAAGGCAAGAAGACTGCAGCCCCACCGGATTCAGTGATGCATGCCTGGGACATCTTCTGGACACTGTTGGAGCCCGCCACAATATCCTCTATCCCCGCTCTGGCCGCAGTCTCACCAATCCGGCTTGGGAGGTGGTGGCAGAGGTTGTCAGTGTCAATGTTGCCCAGAAGAGGTTCACCATCCAGTGCAGAAAGAGGATGAATAATCTCATCTGTGCTGCTAGGGTAAGGCAACCAGTTTATCGCTCTGAACTCTCAAACTCACAAGCACATCACACATTCACTGGCATCTCACTCACTGCCAGCTCAAGGGACTCACTCTCTCACACAAACCCTCACATCTCCATCTGATCTCATCTCCTCTGGAGACTGTGCCCTCAGCCCTCACCATCTTAAGGCCACTGGCACAGATCAACGTGTGCCCTGACACACACCCCGGGATACCTCCTTCCCCCACTAATGCCCCAGCCCTGCAGCCTCTTCCCTTGCCTGAGGCCACTTATCCCCCTTCCCCAAGCAAGCCCTAGCCCCGCAGCCATTGAAATGCCACCCCTGCCTTACGGCTGGTCTTGTAAGCAAAGACCTGCCCATGAGCCCCACTAAAAGTGATGTGGAGCTGCCTGCGAAGCCTGGCACTGATAACCATGGGTGCTGCCCAAAGCAAGGTAGGCAAAGTCCCGAGCGAAGTGCAGCTCACCAGGTGTATGTCGCTTATGTTCAGTTGTGAAACACGTCAGCATGCAATCACACCAATGTGCCCTGATGATCCAGCGTGGGGGAATGATTCCATTGGGCTGGGCTTATAATGATTTGCAGATATATTACAATGAAGTTCTCGATGTGCGGTGGCAGGAAACGTGGCCTGCCCTTGATGAGCGGATGATTGCAAACTGGTTTCACGACGTTGTGAAACCGATTTTTGGCCTTCCCGCCATATTGTCCACTCATGCCCATCATGACACCTGACACCAGCGGGCATGGAAAATTCTGCCCAGAATATCAATGAACAAAGATGTGAATCCGCTCATGATGACAATTGTCCAGGGTCCCAAGTGTGCAATCCCAGCACAAAACACCGTGCACTTATCCATTACACCTTTAAACCACACTGACTATTTTATCTTATCACCCAGTATGATATTTTTGCCATCTCGCCAGATCCAGCCCTCCCTCCAATCTCGCCACTGCCCACACTCCTTGAACTCTCGTTGTCTACAAGGGACAGCACTTGTTCCTCAAATCAGGTGAGGATCTTTAGCCTTGCTATTCCTCCACCCGTGCAGGAGCGCTTGCGGGTGTTCTTGGCTCGCTTCTCTTGATAAGAGTTGACATGGATTTGGCATTGGCAAACTCAACTAGTCACATATCATGTCTCAGCGCCATTACCACATGAGCGGATGGCTGGCTAAAGCCTATGCTCGGGTGTCAAAATGTCAACGTGCCAACCAATCACCATCCAAAATAATAACTGCTTTGAACGCAGAGATTGCTGGTAGAAGTCAGCAGGTCTGGCATCACCTATGGAGGGAAAAGCAGAGTTAACCTTTCGAGCACGTATGACTCTTCTTCAGAGCTCTGAAGATGTCATCTGCACTGGAAATGTGTCCCTTTGTTTCCCTCTTCACGGATGATGCCAGGCCTGCTGACTTCTACTAGCATTCTCTGTTTTTCTTACAGATTTCCAGCTTCCTCAAATTTTTGCTTCACACCTAATAACTGGTTGGAATGATCCACGGCATGGATCCAGACCGCTGTGCGCCTGTGCGGACATGCAGCTATGGATGAGCTGAGAATCTGGCACACCTGCTGCATTCGCTTTTCACGTCTGACCCACACTGGACATATCTTGCTCATACTGATGCCATGCTCACCCTTGCCGGTTTCACAAGGTCATTGAATCTTTTCTGGCACTGAGTCCAGCTGCCCCTGACCACGTCAATACCCAAGATGTCCCTGGCCATCTGCTGCTACACAGCACATGTCTGCCTATGGGCCCTTCTCTTGCCACCACTCGGAATGAGGTGCTCACTTCTAGCCTCCACTGCATGGAGGAGTGTACCGAGGGCCATGTCCGTGTACCTGGGGGCAGCTTTCCTCCTTCTGGAGCAACTCTTCCCCTTGCTCCAATGGTGCAGACATCTATGTATGGAAAGATAAAATCAATGCACAAATTCTCGATGTGTACAGCTGGTAGACTTGCTGAATTATTAAAGTATGAGTTATTATGAGGCTGCAGCTGACTGTCAGACATAAGCAATAATTAACATTTACTTACCTTGATACACTGCAAAACACTACGATCCTCACTGGTCACCAGTTTGTTTCTCTCCAAGATTATTACAGGGCTTGCCTGAAAGTGAACACTGACAGGGGGCCTTTTAAATGGCTGGCCGTGACTTGGTTCTGGGTCACAGCAGCGAGCTTCCGAGCCTAACACCCGCCTTCCTGAGCGCATTGGGTGGGATGACTGTCTGTCACCTGCCCTTGCCACTAATTGGCGGCAATTAGCATTTTATTGTGCACGCTTGCGTTGTGACCTCGGAAGCCGGGAAGGTGTGGGACCTGCCAGCGGCGCGTCATCATAAAGTCCAGCCCTAAGCAACTGTCGAATTTTCCTCAGAACTCAATTCTCGCCTTCCTCACCTGAAAGCACTGGCCCTTGCTGAGGTAGCAACCCATAGAGAATGGTCACCCTTCGGCATGTGCAATTGGAGACTTTTCATTTTAGAACCGAGATGGAGAGTTTTGGCTGGCTATTTGACCATGATGCACATCATAGCCCAACTAGATTTTGTGCCCATCTGACATTCACAAACATGTACTTTCCTAACAGGGATCCTTGGACAGTGATCAGCGGCAGAAAGCTAGGCTGATGTAATTTTATTCTTTTCCCTAGCACAGGGGCCCTGAGGCCAAAGGTTGGCTCCGCACTGCCATCATGGCTCAGGTTTGCTAATTCTGAGCAGACTGAGCATGAAAAATAGAGCCTCCTTATTTTCAGTCAACTCAATATTGGGCACTTTACTTCCCAACTGAACCGTTGGGGAGGGGGAGTTGGTCGAGGTCCCTGTAGAAATTTTACAAACAAATTGGGAGCAGGAGTAGGCCACTAGGCCCTTCGAGCCTGCTCCGCCATTCAATGAGATCGTGGCTGATCTGATTGTAACCTCAACCCCACATCCTGCCTACCCCCAATAACCTTTCACCCCTTTGCTTATCAAGAATCTATCTGCCTCTGCCTTAAAATATTCAAAGACTCTGCTTCCACCACCTTTTGAGGAACAGTGTTCCAAAGACTCACAGCCCTCTGAGATTTCTCCTCATCTCTGTCTTAAGTGGGCGACCCCTTATTTTTAAACAGTAGCCCCTAGTACTAGGTTCTCCCAGAAGAGGAAATATCCTCTCCACATCGACCCTGTGAAGACCCCTCAGGATCTTATATGTTTCATTTTGAGCAGCATCATGCCTGACTAGTATACAGGAGAGATTATGGGCCAATTATTCTATGGAAGTTTGATTACTGGATATATGGTAACCACCTTTTAACTGTACAGGCAAATAAAGGCTCAGGGCGTTTATTGCATTGATAGTATTGATTTTTAAAAATCCACAGTCATTTAACACTAATAATCTTTATTACTGACGGTTGTAGAGGGATGAGAAACTAGTTTGGGCGTTTATTGGATACAACAGGTGAACCAGTTTACATGTACTTGGAGCAAATACAAAACACAACAATACAGATACACTAGATTAGCGGAAGTGTACTTTGGTCATTTCTTTGATCACAATATTCATTACAGAAGTCCGCATTTCCAGTGGGTACCTGTTTTTAAACCTAACAGATGTTTCTTTTTCTTTTCCATTTTGGTTTTTGCAGCTATTGGAAGAGTCAGTCCACCAAATCCTTCTGTTCCTAAAGATGAAGCAGCAAGTCCAGCTGATGATGCTACTGATGAAATCATGGACCGCCTGGTAAAATCGGTCACACAGAATCCCAACCAGAGGCCATCTACCCCTAAGGAACGCAAGAGATCAAGAGCAAATAGGAAATCTTGTAAGTGTCTCTATCCCTAGTAATTGGGGCTGGAGTGGGGGAGGGGGTGCTGTGAGAGGAGTGATTATGTTTCCTCAAAACTTTGTAAGATTAGAAAAATGAAGCAAATCTACTTTTGATCCGTTCTTTCCTAATGGGTTAAGACTGTTTTCATCAGAATTCTGACTATATAAGAACAGTCTTTTGTAATAATGGTAACATTTTCATGTAAGTATTCTTGAGCCCATAAATTATTAAATTGTTTTTATTAAAATATCCCATATAGCTAAATTTAATTCTACATGTAAGAGTGTCCTCCTGCTGTTTAACACATCCACTCTTATCTATCCAATCACAGGCAAAACATCTCCAGCAATGGCTTCTTTTCCTGCCCCAACTGATATCACCTTGTTTGGCTCATTATCCACTGTGTTTGATTATACCTCTGTGAAACACTTTGGGACATTTTTCTTTGTTAAAGGTGCTATACAATTGCAAGTTGTTAAAATTAAGTTAATTGAGGCAGAATATTGGCCCAGATTTTGTAGTCATTGGCAAAGAGTTGGTACTCGCTGCTGACCTTGAGAAAAGTTACGAACAAAGGGAATTCTAGAGTGTAGATTTCCTCCATTCCAACAACACTTTGAATTTGGTGCCATTTATGAGGATTTGTGGCAATCAGCAAGAAGACAGGCAGACTAAGCAACCAATCATTTTGAAAAATTCTCACAGACAGCAAAGCAGGAAGTGAAAAGCACGGAATATAAACCACACTTAAATCATTGCATATGAAGCAAAATAAAGATTGGCGCATACATATGGGATTAGTGCAATGTGGTCTGCAAATACAGAATCATGTTCATGTTTGTTCTTCGTCTATTAGTATAGACTGATATTTTGAGAAGAACTTCAGATCTAAAATGTGTCAAGGCAAAGGAAAATTCATATTTTGCTAATAAATTAGCTGGTCGTGTGTAATTGTATTAAATTCATCCATGTTCTTGTTACTTCAATTACAAAGACACTCCTCAATTTGCAACAAAAGAAAATGTCTCTTCTTGAATTTTATAAGCTTTGGCCTCTCTTTGTTATACTGTCACTCATCCATTCTATTTTTGAACCAGTGAAGTTCGGGTACAGACACTCTGTACACTCATACTTTCGGCCTCAGTGAGCAATTTTTAGGCAGGTGCTAACCTGTGCGAAATGTGGCAGAAGTTTGCTGAATATTCGTACCTAAACTTTACTGTTTATTAAATATACCCCCTTATCTTTCTCCTTCCAAAATTGTTAATTTACTCTTCTTGCAAGCAGCTAGCTATTACATATCCTGCTTTGTACTGAAATGGTGATCATTTGGTAGGGAACATAGTTCGGGCAAAAAGCACTGCAAGTTTTTATTCACCTTCCCTCCCTTAAAGCGGAATGTCTTCCAGCAACATCCAGTTTTTCCCCTACTTTGATTATAGGCGGATAAAATTATTTTCATTGAGGAATGCAAATTGGTGTGATCGACAGCTCGAGGAGTTGAACTGCTGGTTTACTGGTTGTAATATTGCACTGTCCAAGAATCTGACCTAGTGAGACATTTATAATAAAAAATGTACATGCACATTGCATTATTCATATTGCTATAATTCCTCAGGGCACACAAAACTGTCACCCAGGATTATGAAAAGTACCATGGCATGCAGCGACTAGCTCACACCTTTGTCCAGCTTGTTGTGATAATGTGATTCATTCCCTAATATGACTGACCTTTTGCCAGCCACCCCTCTGTTTTATGGGTGCAACACTCACTAGTTTTTAATCATACAAAAAATCAATTGCATTGTAATAATACAATTTTCTTTGAAGGAAGCCTTTTTTCAAGATAAGTGACACAACACTAACTGTTGGGGCAAGCCTATTAATTATCAGTTTGAAACTGGCATTTAACGTATTTAATGCAACTGCACCATTGTTACAGAGAAAGAAAGCCAACCATTGACCTTGCGCCTGACATTTATAAGAAATTTACTAATAGATCCAAGCAATTTATACACAACTTCAATTCCCTCAGAGAGCAATAACATCAACTTGCATTTATATAGTGCCTTTAAGATAGTGAAACATCTCAAGGCACTCCTCAGGACCATAATCAAACAAAATTTTACA
This sequence comes from Cetorhinus maximus, assembly GCF_964194155.1. Classification (NCBI taxonomy): domain Eukaryota; kingdom Metazoa; phylum Chordata; class Chondrichthyes; order Lamniformes; family Cetorhinidae; genus Cetorhinus; species Cetorhinus maximus. Next base: position 98,033,702 of record NC_135884.1, read on the forward strand.
TTGAGACAGCCACATGAGATCATAGGCAATCAAAGAGGTAGGTTTTATGGAGTATCTAAAAGGAGGAGAGAGAGCTGAAGAGGCAGAGGGGTTTAGGGAGGGAACTCCAGAGGTTAAGGACCTAGGCAACTGAAGGCACAGCCACCAATGGTGGAGCAATGGAAATCACGCAAGAGACTAGACTCGGACGATTGGAGAGATGTCAGAAGACTGTAGGACTGGAGGAGGCTACAGAGATAGGAGGAATGAGGCCATGGAAGGATTTGAAAACTAGGCTGAGAATTTTAAGATCGAGGTGTTGCCAAATCAGGTGCCAGTGTAGGTCAGCGTGTATAGGACCAATGGGGGAACAGGACTTGGTGCAAGTTAGTATTCTTTCAGCAGAGGTTTGGATGAGATATTTGTGGTGGGTGCAAGAAGGGAGGCCAGCCAGGAGAGCATTGGAATAGCTAAGTCTAGATCTACCAAAGGCATGAATGAGGTTTCAACAGTAGATGAGCTGAGATAGGGATGGAATTGGGCAATGTTTTTTTTATTCATTCATGGGATGTGGGTGTTGCTGGCTAGGCCAGCACTTATTGCCCATCCCTAATTGCCCTTGAGAAGGTGGTGGTGAGCTGCCTTCTTGAACCACTGCAGTCCATGTGGTGTAGGTACACCCACAGTGCTGTTAGGGAGGGAGCAGCAGTGGATGTAGGCAGTCTTGCTGATGGAGCATTTATAACTTTGGAAGCTCAGCTCATGATCAAATAGGCTGACAAGGTTATGAATGGCCTGTTTTAGCCTCTGCCAGGGAGAGGGATGAAGTCAATAGGTAAGACCTATTGGTTGGTGGCCAAAGACAATGGCTTTGGTCTTTCCAATATTTAATTGGAGAAATCTTCTGCTCATCTAATACAGTGACCTTAAAGGACAGACCTCGATACCAGCTAAGCTTCATTACCAGATTAACCATCAGCAATGCCACAGAAGATACTCTGATGTAATCTAAACAAAATTGGTATGCTCAATATTATACTGACATATCACTGTGCACCTCCAATTCAGTGGAAAGTTATATCAATTTTAAAACCATTTGACAAACCTAATATACAAGAATGATGTATTTTGATTTGCAAGATAATTGTTCAGGACAGCCCTGTCCTTGGAGGTTACTACTTTCCCTTTTCTTTGACTTTTAGCTGGGCCCAAACAAAATTTCAGATGATTTATTATCATATTTGTTGCGCTAATGAAAATACAAGTCTTCTGGTGTTACCCTTCGTTTGCTCTCTGACAGGGATCTTGCAATTTTTACATTTTCTCTTCACTTCCAGCATGGGATTTATTTATTTTTTTGGGAAGCCAGTTAAACTTGAAGCTGTTTTTATCAGTATTTTTATTGTCAGCATGGTGCATGTTGCTAAACATGCTGGTAAATGGGATTGTAAAGTAACATCAACGGTTCCTGTTAAAAATGATTTATTAAAAATCTTTTATTTGAGAGGGGAGGTGGTAAATGTTACCAGCTGCTAAGTGAACAATCAGTACTGGAGATTGGATTAATTTGCTAGTTTTGCACCCACCATGCACATTCCCCCCTTCCCACCCTGCCCCCCCCTACTCCTCACCCTTCCTATAAAGTGCCATTAGGTCAGGTGTGAGGCATGGTGCAATTGGTAACATTATCCTTTTGAGTAAGATGATACTCCAGTGCTATATTGAGGGAACGCTGCACTGTCAGAGGTGCTATCTTATAAATGGGACATTAAACCTACCCTCTCAGTTGAATGTAAAAGATCCCATGGGACTATTTTGAAGAGCACCAGGGGAATTTTCCCAGGTGTCCTGATCAATGTTCATCCCTTAGTCAACATCATTTAAGAAGTAACCTCAGATTATCTGGCCATTATCACATTGCTGTTGTTGGAGCTTTCTGTATGCAAATTGGCTGTTGTGTTTCCTATATTACAACAGTGCCAACAATTAATAGCTATAAAGTGCTTTGGGACATCCTGAGGCTATGGAATGTGCTCTATAAATACAAGTTCTTTCTCCAGTTATAGAGCAAACAGATGCAGAGTAAATTCTACCCTCTCCTGTCCCACTGACATAACTTTCTTTCCATCTGAGAAGAAAATTCCCAGTGCACCAGTGTGAATCGTGATATCTCCCACAACTGTCATATTTACCACCTCCCTGAGTGAGACTCTGCTGTGCTGGTTTTCACTGTATCGGGGACAGTTCCATGGTGTGGCTACATCCCATTGGGACCTGGGCTGGAGTGACCAGGGTACTAGGCAGAAGTGTTCAGTTTACCTGTACTAATGGGATTGCTTTTTCTTTGCAGTGCGAAGAACCCTGAAGAGTGGTCTGACCCCGGATGTGGTTCAAGCCTTGGGTTTGTCCAAAGCGCCAGAAGTAGAAGTATAAGACATCTTGGAAGCGAGCAAAGCTCAGTGACCATCAACAACTGAGACATCTACACTAACAGCACAGAAAGATGGCGAAAGTACTTTCATATCCCTCCAGATTCCCAACAAGTTCCAGAACTTCACAAGTACTTTTAATTGTTACAGTGGCCCTGGGCCTTGTACTAGCACATTGTCGGAAGGAAACATGCGTTGAACTTAAGTCATGTGAGATGGGCTCACTAAATCTGACAGCCCAATTCATTCTACATAATAGATTCTGAGGGCAGATAAGAGTTCAGCCAAAACAATCATAAATGCTCCCTTCTCCAGTTAGGCTGAATGATGATGTTTCCTCTCAAAACTACTAGTGTTCAACTGAAAACCCATATCTATTTTCTTCCGCAATAAATTGCCTCCAATCCTTTATTGAAAGCAGCAGCTCGTGCAGCAATTCCGCGGATGTCGTTCATCCTCCAGTAATATTGCCAAGTATGAAACTGGATAGTGAGTGACATTGAGCTGCTAAACCATGAAGGGCTTCACGGCTGAACTCGACCCTGTCCTCATTCATGGTACATATGTGAACTCTGGGGGGGATTCAGTGGATAGTGATCAGGTGTGGAAGCACTGACCAAACTTTCCCTTCCCCAACCCAGAGACAATAAGACCCTTCCCACTGGTGTTCAGTAGTTAACGAGCTCACTACAGACCAGGGATGGAACTTGGAACTTGGGACTTTCCTGACACACATGGCTCACCCACTCATCATGCATTTACCCACTGAGCCAACAGGAGATGCCACTGAACTATTTTAAATAACGGACTTTAACTAGCTATGGACTTAGTGGAACCATTATGTCTGTAACCATAAGTATTTAAATTATGTAAAATTACTGGTCTTTAACCAGCACTATGTTGTAAAGATATCTTAAACTGACAGGGTGGAGAATTGATATTAATAATAATGATAACTACATTGAGTAAAAGCAAATAAAGTATATCCAATTGTCAGACTGCAACAGAAACATATTTGGAGTTGTCCTCATGCAGCATAGTAAAATTGCTGACCAACATACTTGTGTGCAGTCTATTATGGATACAAATTTGCACTGGGTGTCACATTATTCTTTTAAATGACCATGCAGAGGCAGTATTAAGATCACACTTTTAAAAACCACTAATTGATAACTTAATTGATAGATTAGTTGCAGTGTAGTTCCGACAACTACCTATAAAGATCCAAAAGTACTTTCCTTCAAATGGTTTGCAAGGTTGCTGAATTAGAGAAATGCAGAAATAAGCAATTATACTAACTGTTACAAATACATATCATTCTACTTTTAAAATAAACTATAAGATCAAAGGTCCTTCAGGATTGTGTGATGTATTTTCATGAACTTTATATTTTTATCCATGAGATTTTGTTTTTTGAATGTTTGTATAAGGGTTGTTGCAACAATTAAATGTTTCAAATTTTTCTCATGTTGCTTTGCTTTTTCTTTGTAAGCTGTGGAGGTGGTGAAAATTCATGGTTCTATTGGCTTATTTTTTGCCATCTCTTCAAATATGTCTTGAGTATAAATATTTGAAATGGAGGGCTTTAGTTGATGAGAGTCAAGATCTTCCCTCATCCAATACAAAGATGCTTCAGGTCTTTGTCATTTTCTGTGCTCTGTTAGGTCCTCTATGCTCCACACACTGCTGATAACACCAACAGGTACATCAAAGCAACTCTGACTACTTTTTCCAGGTATGGGAGTGCCACATGTGCATTCCAAGCTGTTTCTATACTGTGTCTGTGATCCCAGCATTTGAAGGATTGTAAATTTAAATCAATCCCCGCTCACTCCACTATGCAGCTGATTAAACACAAAGTGTATATTCTTGTGCAAGTGAACTCTGGCGCTTTAGCAAGAAAATTCCAAAGCTTTACTGTTATTTCACAAGATAAATACAGATGAGGAAGATCATTCAGCCCATCTGTCTAAAAAGAAAAACTGAAGGCTCTTCCCATTAGATTAGCCAACTTGCTCTGGAATAACTCTTAAGATTTTTGGCCCCACCACCATTTGTGGGTCCATTTCAAACTGCCCCAAATCTGCCCTAAAGCGTTGGAGGTTCTGCATTGTCCAAAGTCAGATGTATTTCAGATGATACATTAAACTGAGGACTCACCTGTTTTTATGGGATGACATAAAAGGTACCATAGCACTTGTTTGATGATCAGAGTGTTCTTCCCAGTGTGCTCACCAATATTCGTCATCAAATCCAAAACCGCCAAACTAGGCTACAGAGGAATAGGAAGTATCTAATCATGATGCTCCTATCATCATGACTGTGGGCTACTCTTGATGGACCCAGCTGATCTTCCCTTATCTGTCTTTTCTGTATGTTTGTATGAATTGAGTTTCATCTCACTAATGTTTATGGTGCTTGTCTGTGTGTAAACTAACCACGTATTTACCTGAAAAGTGACAGTGATTACATGTCAAGATAATTAATTGGCTGTGAAGCAACTTGCACCATCCTGATGATGTGCAAAGCACTACAATAACAAATACATTATTCCTTAAATTCACCCTTCACTGCTTTGAGCCCATGCATCCATACCTAACTGTTATGATGAGCCTTGAAGTAGTGTTCTGGGTTTACTCTTTCTATATCATTAATATCTCACACTTTTGTAAGGTCCCCCTTACCACCTTTCAAGCCTAAAGAGCTTCAGTTTCTCAAGCCTTCCTTTAGGGTTCGGTCCTATGTCATTCAGAGCTAGTCTTCTAGCTCTCCTCGACATTGCCACCAGGACTGGAATGCTTCAATTGTGCCCTGGTGGCCAAATCTGAAACAATACCTAAGGTACAGTCTGACCAGAACACTACATTTTCTGACTCAGCTTTTTATTTGACAGTTCAGTATTTTGTACACTTTGTTGGTTGCTACTATACACGGACATGATGTGCTAAGTGCCAAGTCTGTTAACATCTGCATCTCTCTTGCACCCTCATATTCCGGCATTTCTGCATTATTCATTATGTATGTTGTCCATATTTTCTTATGATGGGCGGTACCTCTTATTTTACCAATCACTATTCTTCCCATTTATAGATTTTTGCTTTTTTCTTTATGATTCATGGCTGCATCTTCTGACTGTATCTGCTTCCACCCCAGTTTAGTGAACCTGCCAAATTGCTTTCAGTTTATGAATCCAAGTCATTGATGTAAATTAGAATCCACACTGATCCCAGCACCCACTCCACTCAACACTTCCACATGCTTCCCCTAAACAGCACCTTGTTGTTCCTTTTCTTCAGTCAGTTTCTTATTTATTTCAATGTTTTACTTAAAAGTTGTTGAGCTTTGAACTTATGTAGCAACCCTTCATAGGGGGTTTTATAAAACATTCTCTGAAATTCCAAATACATGAGCCTATTTGGAATGTTAGCTCCTCAAAAAATATTCAATAATGTCCGTTAGATAGTTTGTACAATAGTAACCTGGTAAATAGCACAGAATCAGGTTTGCTTCTAATAATTGATTCCAATAATTTAATGTCACTGGTGCAAAATTAATGATTCTGGCATATCATGGGCTAAATATACCACTTTTCCTGAATATAGGAACTATGTAAGCTTATTTCCCATCCAGTGGGATATCCCCGAATTCAGTAAAGCTCTCGTGATCGGTCCCTGCAATTTGTGTAGGGCAGGATATGAATAGCAGAAAGCATGAAAGATGGGAAACCAGCCAGGAGAGCATTGGAATAGCTGAATCTGGAGGCGACAAAGTTTGGATGTGTTTCAGCAGCAGATGGAGTGAAGCAGGGGCAGGATGGGCTTTGCAATGAAAAATACATGGGGCTGGAAACTTGGCCTGTGTTGAACAGGATATTGAGGGCCTCAACCTGCAACTTGTAATTTTTTTGCCTTGCAAGTTGCTGGAAGTGTGAGTTGACAACAGCACGGTGAGGGCAATGGAACATCTGTGACTTAGCTGAAGGATGGGACTCCCAAAAGTCTATCTCCTTAATCAATTAAATTTAAGGATAGCAAAAGAAACAGAGGGATAACAGAGAAGGAAAAAGGACAAATTGGAGTCAAATCAAGTCCTGAAAGAGAGGGAAGAGACTGGATTAAGAGAGAGAGAAATCAAGAGACAGAAAGTAAGAAAAATGTTTTAAATTTAAACGTTTAACAACAATTTACTACCTGCAGGAGTGAGACTCCACAGTTTAAATTGTTCCCTTTCTGGAACAGAGAGATTGAGAGGCATGGTAGGAACATGTATCTAATTAACAAGGTGCTTATCCTTTTAAGTAACAGCCCTAACTTTCTTTGTGAGTTTAATTGTCAATCATGGTGCAAATGCAACAATTTGTTGAAACTTACAGTGAGGTTGAGAGTGAGTTGTCATTTTCGCAGGGCTAACCACAAACCATCCAGCAACTTCATGAGGTTCTCTTCCTCGCCACAAGCTGCTGGATGATTTACACATTAAACTCATTGTTATCTTGTAAAGCTGTGGAATAGTTTTCTATCAGAAACAACGGCTATTATTGTTAACTAACCTCTGTGAAAGACATTTGATAATAAATTAGGCTTGAAAGTTACACACATTTTTAATGAAGATAGAATGAGAACAGGGTGCACTGACAGTCACCAGTAAAAAGAACAGGTGTCTCAGTAAGGTGATGAGTGGATGATGAGAGTACAAGAAAAGTCAAGAATGTGAAAGGGCTATTTGGTTGGTAAATCTTATTCCTCTATTTCGTTAACTCTCTCGAAACAACACTTAATTATACTTTGAACACAATGATTATGCTTGTATTGTTCTACTCAGTATTGCTGTCGTCTCTGTAAACTTAAGGTCATCCAAAACTCAGCTGTCCATGTCCTAACTCAGACCAAGTCCCTTTCATTATAACCTATGACCTGTATTCACTCACATACATTTGCCTCTGGTCAAGCAATGTCTTGATTGTAAAATTGTCGCCCTTGTTCTCATATCCCTTCATGGTCTCACCCTTTCCTTTCTCCGTAATCTCTTCCCACTCCATAACCCTCCAAGATATCTGCAATCATCTATTTCTGGCTTCTTGAGCACGCTTATTTTAATTGTTCCACTATTGGTGGCCAGGCCTTCAGTTGCCCAGGCCGTAAGCTCCAGGCTTCCCTCCCTTCACCTCTCAACCTCCCTACCTCACTTTCCTCCTTTAAGGCAACCCTTCAAACTTCCTTGGCCAAGCTTTTGCTCATTTAAAATATTCTTACGTGACTTGATGTCATTTTAAAAATAATCCTCCTGTGAAGTCCCTTGTGGTATTTTACTAGGTTAAAGAAACTATATAAAATATACAGTGGTAGATTAGGGTGGTAGATTATTCCAAATTTATTTTGCTCTGAATTAATAAGTTTTACTGATATCATTTCTAAATTTATTTCTCATTGATTTCTATTCTTCAGTCACATTTTGAAGTGATAATCCGAGTTTATCTTGTATTTAAAATATTAAATTCTATATGTATCAATGAGATCACTTAAGCTTCTAATCTTTCATCTTCTTTAAATGGGATGTTCTTGTTCTTTTCTGTGTCCTCGCTGTCAATGTTTCTAGCATGGTGGCCAAAACTGAATATAGTACTCTGTGTAGTCCAGGATGCTGTAACATATTTGCACAACCTCTGTAGATTTATAGTTTACTATTCCGTCTTTATATAAGTTAGAATTCTGTATACTTTTGAACTTGCTTTGCTGGGCTGGAGAGTTTTAGTTATGAGGAGAGATTGGATAGACTGGAGTTATTTTCCCTGGAGCTGAGGAGATTGAGGGGGGACATGATTGAGGTGGATAAAATTATGAGGGGCATAGATAGGGTAGACAGGAAGGAACTTTTCCCCTTGATAGAGGGATCAATAACAAGGGGACATAGATTTAAGGTAAGGGGCAGGAGGTTTAGAGGGGACATGAGGAAGAATTTTTTCACCCAGAGGATGGTGGGAATCTGGGACTCACCACCTGAAAGGGTGGTAGAGGCAGAAACCCTCATAACTTTTAAGAAGTATTTGGATGTGCACTCGCGATGCCATGGCATACAAGGCTCTGGGCCTGGTGCTGGCAAATGGGATTAGAATAGTTAGGTACTTGTTTGACCGGCGCAGACTTGATGGGCCGAAGAGCCTTTTTCTGTGCTGTAGACATCTATGACTATTATCTTGGCATTGAAAGTGGCATGTCTACTATTACTGTTTGGCCCCTTTCTAAGTGTCTTAGTGTTAATCCAATTAATTATATATAACTGTTCCCTGCTATTTCAGGCTAAATGTATGTAATATTTTTCATTTATCAATTGTAATTTATTTGTGATGTGTCTGTCCAATTGGGCAATCAGAACCCTTTAGCAAATCTTTTGCTGGATCCACTATGGACCTTTATTCTCATGTCCATCCTACAGTTAGTTTGGGTATCCAAGTTTTCATATAAACTGGAAAATGGTAAGAGCTCTTCGGAGGACCACACTCACCAGTTAACACTACCTCCTCGTCTTCCAAGCACAGTCTGCCCATTACCAACAGATCTTTAAAATTATTTGGGTTATAGAAGACCCAGCAGCCAATCATTTAAACTGAGAAAGCTGAAAGTGGGGTTGAATGTCAGAAGTTTTTCTTTCTCAGAGAATGGTCAACCTATGGAACAGTATTCTGGAGATGGAGCAAGGACTGTCCACTTACAATCCTTCAAGAAGGTGTCAAGACACATTTTTATAAAGACAATTGATCATGGCAGAAGAAAAGCAAGACAAGTTCTTCTTGGAACTACTTTTAGGGCCTGCATGGGATTGCATTTTTTTTCTTTATTCTTTCATGTGATGTGGGCATCTCTGGCAAAGCCAGCATTTGCTCCCCATCTCTAATTGCCCTTGAACTGACTGTCTTGCCACACCATTTCAGAGGACAGTTAAGTGTCAACCATATTGCTGGAGGTCTGCAGCCACATGTAGGCCAGACCATGAAAGGACAGCAGATTTCCTTCCCTAAAGGGCATTAGTGAACCAGATGGGTATTTACAATAGAATGGTTTCATTGTCACCATTACTAAAACTAACTTTTCAATTCAGGGTTATTAATTGAATTTAAATTCCACTAACTGCCATGGTGGGATTTGAACCCATGTCCCCAGATCATGAGCAAGGGCATCTGGATTACTAGTTCAGTGACATTACCACCATCTCCATCACACACCAACCCTAAGTTTTTGTAGGGTCAGAAAGGGACTTTTGACAAAAGGATTCCTGAACTGGCTGCCAATCTCTGTATTTGCTTCTTCCTAAAGACATGGAGAGAAAAGGTAGGTCCATGCAGGTTACTCCGGTGAAAAGTGAGGTGAGTGAACCGGTCTGGGACGATTGGACGTTTTTGTGTCCTTGGCATGTAAATAACTAATTGGGGATAATGTGTATAATGATAAATGTAGTTAATTACAATATTACAGATTCAAAATTACAGATACATATCAGACATCAAAGATGTATGAGGTTTCAAGCTTTTACTCGTTTCTACAGTTTCTGATTTCCTTGACAAAGTTGGTCCACACGAGGGCAGTGGTGGTAAAGACTTTATCCTCGAGCTGACCTTGAATTACAACAGTAAAACTACACAGCTGTTTCAATAACATTACTAGTCAGCTTGCATTTACAAATCACTCTCTTTTGTGACAGCCCAATATAGAAAAGACAAATGACTTCATAATATAAAACCAGAGTTTGTATTTAAACAAAAAATCTCCTGCTGTAGCTATGCTTCAGAAAGTAATGCATCACAATAACATCAAAATCAAGACACTGCCAAGTATTTGCCATCCAACAATCATCTCTCCACCAGTCATACTACCCAGCCCCATCTCCGTCCTTTCAGCCCAGACATCTCATTACCCAGCCAGAGTGGGATATTGCAGGGCTCCAGTTCTTCATCACCCCGCAGCTGCCACACACTCACCCAAACAAGGCAGGGCTGACCCCCCACACCCTTGCCCAAATGCTGCCTCCTTCACATGTGGCACCACAAGGTGTTACTTTGCTAAGTAAGGAGGCACAAGCACTTGGAGCGCAAAGACTAGCAGATGGATTGGTGCCCCGCCAACTGGAAGCTCCCCTCCCAGCATGTTAGCTACAGATGCCAGTGCCAACAAGGGAACAGCACTTAGACGTAGCACCCGTAAGCATAAATTTAAGGCACCTTAGGCACACCACGGGTTTATCACTGGTGCTTTTATGTTGGCCCATAGTAGTTTATTGAAGACTTGGTGTGATGTGCAACACCTATTTTTTTGCCTTATGAAGTTACATTTGTTCTCTCAATAAATTTTGATATGTTGCCATGTCTCAGGGTGATTCCTTACTTCTGCAAATGGACGGGAACCCATGATGTTATGAGTGAGTTGTTTAACATTGAGCTTTATTGACAAGGGCCTTACTTAATGTTACTATCCAGGCAGATTTAGCACTCGGGTATCAAGTATGGAGTCTGCAGCCCTGGCGAGTGTTGAAGGTCCATCGGTGATGCGCTAGCTGAAGGTTCTTTGGATTAAAGCCTCCCGGGTGTCCCTGCCTCCCTGGAGTATGCCCGGGTCAGCATCTAACCCATCAGCATTTCCCTGTGCGTGCTCATCCTCGGGCTCACTGCTGGACTCATCATGTGCATCCAGAGCAACTGCGTCTACGTCTTCATTGTCCACTGCATCGCCTCTTTCCAGCGCCAGATTGTGGAGAGCGCAGCATGCAACCACTATCAGCGACACACGATCTGGGGGGTACTGGAGTGCGCCCCCTGAGCAGTCCAGGCATCACAAGCGCATCTTGAGAAGACCGATGGTTCTCTTCATCACAGCCCTTGTGGAGCCGTGGCTCCTATTGTACCGCTGCTCAGCTTCTGTTCTTGGATGGTGGTCATGAGCCACCTTCTGAGGGAATAGCCCTTGTCACCCAGCAGCCAACCATCAAGCCGGGCTGGAGCACTGAAGAGCCCCGGCACCTGGGAATGTCTGAGGATGTAGGTGCCGTGGGAGTTGCCTGGGTACCTCACGCAGACTTGTAGAATCAGCATCCTGTGATCACACACTATCTGCACGTTCATGGAGTGGAAGCCCTTCCTGTTGACGAAGGCACCGGGTTCACCTGCTGGCACCTTGATGGCCACATGTGTGCAGTCTATTGCACCCTGGACACGGGGGAAGCCAGCAATGGCCACGAAGCCTCTGGCTCGCTCCGCCTGGCTGGCCTCATCCCAGCGGTAGTGAATGAAAGTCAATGCATGCCTGAACCTGCTGTAACCGCGTCTGTAACCTGCTTGACACAAGTGTGGACAGCTGATTGGGCGACACCGCAAAGATCACCCACCGAGCCCTGGAAGGAGCCGGAGGCCTAGAATCTGAGGGCAGCAGTGACCTTTAGTGCCACTGGCATGGGGTGCCCACTCACACAATTTGCGGAGATCTCAGGGCCTATCATCTGACAGATAGAGTTGACTGTCTCTCTTGAGAGACGGAGCCTCCTTCGGCACTGCACCTCAGACATATTGAGGTAGCTGCTTCGCTGCCTGTAATCCCTGGCAGCAGGATAGTAGCGCCTTCTGTGGCCCCTTCAGCCTTGGACTTCCTGTTGGCCCTGCACCCCTTGTGCCTGCGCCTTTCCTCCCAAAGGTGGCTCCCTTGGAGGCTGAATGTGGACTCCTGGCCTCCTCCCCCTTCTGGCCCTCCCCGTCTCCTCAGGAGGTGCCTCCAGTGGACAGCACAACTCCCATTCCCAGGATAAGGCAAAGCTTCCTGAAAGCTGCAGGCCCCAAAAATGATCTTTACTGCAGAGTCCTGACCTGAAGGCTTTTACCCCTGCCCAAGCAGCTGGTGTGAGTTTTCCTGCTCACACAGGCATGTATCAGTAACTTTCACACTTAAATACCTGACAGATAACATTCACTACCCCACTCACCCCTCTTATCCCACCTGTGGATGAGGTTTATACAAATGTCTCCTACCTGTCTGCCCGTTGCACCCGTGTGACCTCCTGAAGATCGCATGGGCCCCGAAAAATTGCAGACAATTGCTGCCTCAAGGACCTTAAGTATCTGATTAATTAATGGTGGATGCACATCCGAGAACATCGCGCACCCGCCCACCGAAATGTCGCGATGGCGCACAGTGACATTGGGAAACTCGCCCGATGTCACCGCGTGTCATTTTACGCATCGGTGTGTGAGGCCCGCCCCCGCACGCCAACGGGGAAATTCTGACCATTAAAATCTCTGCCACCTAGTTTACATGATACGTTGTGTAGAGAAGTTGTTCATCCTAAAATATACCTTGGATCATGTTGATTTAAAGGTACTTATGTATTCCTGTATTAGGGAATTAATAGGGTACGAATTATCATACATACAGGCTCTAAAAACCAAGTGCCAGTATTATTCCAGATCTGCAGCATTGGATCTTCCAATGGCTTCATCAAGAATGAAAAGTCTTATCATGACACGTTTTCCAATTGAATGAAAATTAATTTGATGGAAGATAAGTTACATTTAAATAATAAAGACGATTGGATAGTTTGCCCTCTATCAATAATGAGAAAATAGTCGCTTGTTAGTACAGGATTTGAGCATTGCTGAAAAAAGAGACATGCTGTCGAAGCCTTTTGTCTTGCACTCATCAGGACAGATGCAAAAATGCCAAATTTCAAAGGGAGCAACAATTTGTAAGGTGTGAAGAAAGGGTGCTGATTAGTTGACAAGTCAACTCTGATCAAGGTGTTGCCGTAGAGAATGCACCAGAGGACTATTGTTCCTCTGTGTTTCTGTTTAATTGAAAAAGGTGCAATGCCTACACGTTTCTGCTTGCAGAGGACAGATCTTGATGTATGAATATATGTAGCTTTGAGCAAGTAAAGTGAGCCACATTGCGAGCCTGACTGATAATCTGAAAGTGGTTGTTCGTGTAATTCTGAGCACACTTGGGATTGTTCAGCAAGTGTTGTCCAATCACAGAATCACATCCAACATTAGACATTACACTCGTGAGTTTTGCAAACACATCTGGTTGAGTATGGTCAATACTCTTCCTATTGCAAATAGTTGAAGGGACATGCTGTTTGATATGTTCTGCCAACCATTGGGACATACGGTCTACGTAACTGGCATTTCACCAGCACCAAATTTCATTTACATTACTTATTTGTGTGGTGGTAGACAGGACATCTTTTCGGCTTGATGCCAGCATCCTGTTCGTGGAAAATACCACTCGCGTCGCTACTGCATGGTAACAACGTTAAACGGCTAGCTTCACCCGTTGCTCAAATTTTTGTGATGCCCTTCCACAGTAATTTGAGGTGGACTGGACACTTTTAAGGTCCAAATGTGGTGGCCTTAAGCCCATTTGTGAATTTGTGTGGTACACAGCGAGCAATGATCTGATCGGGGTAGCCGTTATCCCGCAGGATAGCTTTAATGCACCTTATTTCAGTATAAAGCTTGCATGGTGAGCAAATGCCTTGGACCCTATTTGATGATAAAGCCAATCTTATGAATCTTAAGGTCAACCAATCAGTGTGGAGCTGTAGCGTATATTGACCAATGAAAGTAAGCTTGCGGTAGACAGTATTTTTTTTTAAAAACAAGTCATTTTTATTTCCTTCTTTTCAACCAAATGCAGACTGGACAGGTCAGTTTGCTGGTCAACTCCGACCCCAGTCTTAGGACCAATCAGCAGTAGCACCACCCCATTCTGGAGCATGTGCAGTGGGTGCAGCAGCCTAGTCTTCAGCAGCAGGCTGGGCACTCCAGTCCTTTGTAGCTGCTTCAGCAGTGAATGTTGCTGGCTGGAGAACCCATTTTTCAACCATTTCTCAACTAGCACGTCAAGGAAAGAGAGCTCATTAGGCTGCTCCATTTCAAAGGTAAATTTGAGTGCAGGATGGCACCCATTAAGGTGTGTAAGGAAATCTTTACACGCAGTTGCTATATAGTTCTTTTTGAGATTTTTTTTTTCCAATTTAATGATTCGGTATAAATGATAGTTGTTATTGCTGAAAGGGATTTAGAGCATTATATTAATATGAAAAGTGAAATGATGGGCAGAATTGAATCCAGGCGACAGAAGTCTCACCAACAGGCTGGAAAGCCGCAAGTCCCCATGTTGCCTCCATTGGGGATGGCCTGCCATATTAGGTGACCACCAGACACTCCAGCAGCAGACGTTACACGGGATTTAGGAATTCGAGGGTAGAAATCCCTCCCACTGAGAGCTGCCGGCCAATCGGAAGTCAGCAGCTCTCCAGTACAGGGAAGGTTGGCAGCTGCTGGCAATATACCAATGAAGAGACCCAGGCTACAGGTGAGTGGTGGCAGCATGGGGGTCGTGGGGAGGAGATCACTGGTTGGGAAGGGAAGAGGTTCAGAAGAAAGGACAGGGCTGGAGCTCTCAGTGGGCCCACCCTTCTCGATGCCAGGTCCCTCGATCAAGCACTGAATGCCTTTGAATGAGGGACCACCCCCCCCCAGGGTGCCCGCAAGCAACCCCAACAAGGTTTGCTTTTCAGGCTTCCCCTGTGGATGTCCCTTACCAGCGATGGTGGGATGAGGCTCTTAAGTGGGCATTAATTATTCTCATATTAATATAATGCTCTTAAGTGGGTATTAATTGCCCATTTAAGGGCCTCAATTAGTGTCCAGGCAGGAAGGCCTTCCTATTTTGAACTTACTCAGGCAGAGGCGGAAAGGCAGCAGGGTCCCCACCCCATAAACTCCCACACGATTAAATGCCCCCACCTCTAAACTCGCCACTGCAGGGGGGGCATTAAATTCCACCTAATGAGTGAGCATGAGAAACATTTATTTTTCAAAGAAAGGAAGCATTTATTAGTAAGGGAGAGAGTGGCCTGTTTTTCGATCTTTTCTGTCCCAGATCCTGCACACTCTGGCTTCTGTATTTTTGGTTACTGACAAGCCCAAATTGTTACCAATTCATGATCGAGAGTATCTTCAATGGTTCTGGTATCCAGGTGAGATTTGGTGATGTACCAGGATGGTAAACAGAAAACCCATCATTAAAATTTCCTTTACCTACTGCACCATGTGCCTCTCTATGGAATCCTCCTCACACCTTCAGAAGGTGGGAGAACATCTGACCGAGCTTCAAACTTTAATCTTCAAATGCATTTGTTAAATAAACGAATATGCAAGTTAATAACTGAATACACATATATTTATTGATAAATATAACTATAACCCTCTAAAGGAAAACAATGTTTAATAACAATTTTATAGTTGACCTTTTTTTAAATTTGGTTTTTTTGTTACTAGAAAATTGATTTTGGCATGACCGTGGTTGGCTGATGAAGACGTATACACCGAGCCATGTGGAAAGATAGGATAGGACAATTAGATAGTTCTACAATGGGCCAAATGATCTCCTTTTGAGTTGCACTGTACTATTTGCTGGTGACAGAATTGGGAGATATTCCAAAAACTCACTCCAGAGCCACCTCATGGCCACAATATGTAATGACATCATGACAGCTGACAGCAAAATTGGTAAAGATTGACAGCACAACCAAAAATCATGAAAGTTAGGAAGTTTCAAACCATTTTAGTGACTTGAACAATCCACACTCAAATATTCCCTCAACAGCTATGCACTTGAATAACTGTCAGCTGTCAATCATGCAGATAACTGAACAAATCACAGAATACATTTTTATTCCAATAAGGTATGGCTCATTCCCATAGCCTTGGAGTTAATCAAAAAAGCCTTCACAACATTTCTTTGGAGTTCAGTGGGAACATCATTCTGAATGCTTTTTTAAAAAATTCCTTGTGAATGAATGAAAGGAACTACTACTAAGCTAAAACATAATGTTTCAATTTACATTGCAAATGCTTATTAATGGGATGAGGAGAGTGTGCACTAATGAAACACAGGAAATATATTAGTGAAACAGAGAATATGACTGAGGGAATAAAAATTGCGTGTGAATATAATTGTAAATATTAATTTATGAACAAGAGGCATACAGAGTATTGAACCCAATTAACAGACAGGGGTCTGCCTCGTGTCCAATGAATGTTGCAAATAATGTATTAAATTTAAGATGAAACATGAATGCAGGCAGATCTAGCAAATCACGCTTGCTTCCAATGATTATTTTAAAGTGTTTAATGACTGTTTCAATACAACTCACTATATTTAATTTTCTGAGGCTGACAATGGGTTTACATTACAGGAATGGTGTGAAGCCTACAAGCAAAGGTATTCATTTGTTTTGTAGGAGGTTGCGTTTGAATCTTGATAATAGGAAGCTGTTGGTATATTTTAAGCACCGTATCACTGAGCGTTATTAATTATTGCCTTGGTGTAAATTTGTAGCCTTATGGCTGTGTAATAAACTTGGAGTACCGGGCAGGTTTCTTGTCAGAGACAGTAAACTTTATTTACCGAGCTCCTGATGGAGCTACATGCTTGTACCAAGATCAGGCCTAGAAAAACTCCACCCCTAAGATTACCTGCAGTTAGGGCTGATTCATCTGTACAGGCACATGATCCCTATAACAGAATGAAATGTTTTACTTACAATTACTACATTCCTCCTTCTGATTATGTTTTACCTCTCTTTTTTACAAAAGTATCTTAACCCATAGCATATACAAATATATACAGTTCATGCAATTATAGATTTAGTCTTTGAGGTGGTTTTCTGATTCGAGTAGAGTGACGCAACCCTATGACTTGAGACTCTTCCATTGGATGGACTTGACCAGGAACTGCAGCATCAGGGACATCCTTAGACAATGGCAGTTCAGAATTATTTACTTCAACAGTGACATCAGGTATGTCTATTCTATGTCAATCTGGCACCTCTGGGATCAGATGGAGTAACTGGTTGTTGGAATTTCTCTCTACTTCTAAGATGATCCATGTGTTCCTTAACAATCCTGTTTTCCACTTCTACTTGATATGGCAAAGGTCCTGTTTCAGAGATAATTATACCAGGAACCCATCTTGATCCAGTTGCAAAATTTTGCACAAAAACTGTGTCTCCCACAGTAAATTCTCGATCTTTACTGTGAACATTATGATTCACTTTCTGACGACTCTGGTTTTTCTCCACCTTCCCCTCTAAATTGGGGAACATTAGACTCAATCTTGTATGAAGGCGGCGTTTCATTAGCAATTCAGATAGTGTTGAACCTGTAGTTACATAAGGAGTCATGCGATAATTGAGAAGAACTCTTGAAATTCATGTTTCTCGAGTTCCCTCGGATAATTTCTTCATGCCTGCTTAAAGGTTTGTACTGCTATTTCTGCTAACCCAATGGTGAGGAATGATGCGGTGCTGTTCTGACATGCTTAATCTTATTTAGGTTCATAAATCTCTGGAATTCCATACTAGTACCATTATCCGACACAGTGACTTTTGGTAGGCCATGTACACTAAAACATTGGCACAACTTTTCAATAGTTGCACATGATGTAGGTGATCTCACTTCATACACATCCATCCACTTTGTGTATCAATGATCACTAAAAACCTGGTACCTAAAAATGGATGCACAATCTCTATGTAATCTAACCCAGGGTCATCCAGGCCACTCCCATGGATGCAGTGGAGCTGAAACAGGCAACTTCTGCTGCTGCTGATACTGAAGACAGTGTTTCACCATTTTTTCTATATCACTGTCTGTACTTGGCCACCAGGTATAACTTCCTTTTCGAAATGCCTGGATGCGCACTATGAAGCCCTATCAATAGTGGTTTTCTCCCTTGTGAAGGTACGACAACTCTTGCTCCCCACAACAAGATACCATCCTGACAACTTAGTTCGGATTTACAAACATAGAATGGTTTTAATTCTTCACGGACATTTGACCATCCTTGCAATACCTGTTCTCAGACTTTTGATAAAATTGGATCCTGGTTTGTCCAATCCTTTATCTGCTTCACACAGACCGGTGTGGATTCTGGGAAATTCAACACAAATACAAATTTGTGTATGTGTACATGTGTAATACTATCTGGCAAAGGAAGGCGACTGAGGGTGTCTGCATTTGCTATATGCACACCCGGATGGTGCATAAAAGTGTACTCATATGCCAACAAAATTAAAGCCCATCTTTGAATTCTACCAAAGGCTATCAATGGGATTGCTTTATCTTCACTAAACAAACCTAACAGTGGGTTGTGATCTGACACTGTGGTGAAGTGTTGACCATGCAAATATTGATGGGATTTCTTTAATCCAAATGACAGCTAAGCCTTCTTTTTCAATTGGTGAGTAACCCTTCTTGGCTACAGAGACGGTTCTGGAGTCATGCCCTATTCATCTTTCAGATCTATCCTCCATCTTGTGTGACAATACCGCTCCCACTCTGTAGGGAGATGCATCACAAGTGAGTATTAATTCCTTTGAAAGGTCATAGTGCACTACAGACATGACGAGTATAAAAGTTTCTTGACTTGTATGAAGACTTCCTCTTGCTGTGCCTTCCAGGACCATCTGCGGTGGTTCTTCAATAACAAGTGTAAAGGGGCTAATACTGTAGATAAATTAGGCAAGAAGCTTCCGTAATAATTTATCATACCCAAAAAAGACTTGAGCTCAGTGACACTGGTAGAAGAGGGCACTTCCTTGATTGTCCTGACTTTCTCCTCCACTGGATGCAACCCTGGGGCGTCCACTCGATGACGCAAGTAGGTGACTTCAGTTGCTTGGAAAGTGCACTCACTTTTTTCAAACATACGCCAGCCTCCAAAAATCTCCTCAGAACCTCTTCTAGGTTGGCCAAATGTTCTGCTTCTGTGGATCCTGTGATTAGGACGTCATCCAGGTACACTATAACTCTGGGAAGTCCTTGTGGTAGGCTTTCCATGGTTCTTTGGAAAATTGCACAGACAGATGACACACCAAAGAGTAGGCATGTACATTGGTACAGGCCCTGTGCCTGTTTATGGTGACATACCCTCTAGATGTGTTGCCCAGCTCTAGCTGCTGGTATGCATGGCTCATGTCCAGATTAGTGTAGGATCTTCCTCCTGCAACTTTAGCATACAGATCTTCAATTCTTGGGGTTTGATATTTGTCTAGTTTCGCAACCTGCTTCACAGTTAATTTCCACAGATGCAAATGGTTTGATCTGGTTTCATCACAGGGACTATGGGTGCTGCCCATTCTGAAAATTGGACTGGCTGGATTATTCTTAACTTCTCCAAACGGCACAATTCCGCATCCACCTTCTCCTTTAGGATATAAGGCACAGGTCTTGCCTTAAAAAACCGGGGTGTTGCTTAAGAAATCCAGGAATATTTAAGCTTGTCGGCCTCTTATTTTTCCCAACTTATCTCGGAATATCTGTCATACTTTTTTAACAACTCAGGAATTCCTCCTGTTCTAACTTGAAAAATTTCTGACCAGTTGAGTTTAATTTCTTTCAACCAGTCACGGCCCAGAAGGTTAGGTCCTTCACCTGTTACAGCAATTATTAGCAGCCTGGGCTGTCTGTTGCCTGTAGGATACAGGTACAGAGGTGATGCCTTTCACCTGTATTGCCTCTCTAGTATACATTTTTAGCTGAGCCGTGGTTTGCTCTAAACTCAATGGCTGGGTACCTTTGCTGAGGTATTTAAAGATGTGTTCTCCCACCACTGTGGTCAATGCTCCTGTGTCGACCTCCATGACTAGAGGCTTCCCATTTATTTAAAGGGTAATGGCAATTGTTTCAGTTTTCCCTGCCTTAAGATTATTAAAGGAATCAATATCAGTGTCAGCAGCTTCTGATTCATTTATATTGTGCACTGTCCGAATGGTTATCTTGACCTCGCCCTGCATTGTTTTATAACACGCCCTTTTTTGTGACAATAGTGGCATTCTGCCTCTTTAAATCTGCAGGTTTCCAGTACATGATTACGCCCACACCGGTAACAATTTAATTTCTGAATTACTGGTGAGCTGCTTCCAGTATTTATTTTTGTTTTTCGAATGGTAGGGACTGTGTCCTGCTTCGCGGTAGCCTCCCTGGTTTTTGTGCCACGGCCGGCAGCAGGCTCCCGCCCTAACTGAAGAACGTGCTACGCTGCACAGTCTGCAAAGCCCACGAGTCCCTCTCAGCACTCTCCATTGCTAGCGCTATCTCCTTGGCATGCTTCAGGTCAATATTAACTTCTGCAAGTAAACGACGTTGAATTACGTCGTCGTGTACGCCGCATACCAAATGATCTTGCAACATGTCATTTAGAGTATCTCCGAAGTCACAGCTCTCCGTTAACTTTTTTAACTTCGCAATGTACGTTGCAATTGAATCACCGGGGGCTTTTACTCTAGAGTTGAGCTTGAATCTTTGCACGATCGCCGATAGTTTGGGCTGAAAATGTGCTTTCGCAATGTCTGCTGGCTCGTTGAAGGATCTGGAATTTTGCGTGTTCGGGGCCGTCAGACTACAGATTAGGTTGTACATCTTGCTCCCGCAGACACTTAGGAGAATTGCTTTCTGTTTCTCCTCCACCATTATTTCGTTCACCACAAAGTAGAAACCTAGGCACCCTACGTACTGACTCCAATCTTCGATGGACGAGTCGTGTCTGTCAATTCTGCCAGAGTGGCATGACTGGTGAGTTTACATTCCTTTCTTCCTTTGAAAATTGAAATGATCACATTTGTGAGGCGAGGTGCAGCATCAGAGCTACCCCATCCTCATTGCCAATTGTATTAAACTTGGAGTACTAGGCACGTTTCTTGTTAGAAATAGTAAACTTTATTCACAGAGCTCCTGATGAAGCTACATGCTTGTACCAAGACCAAGCCTAGAAAAACTCCATCCCTAAGGTTACCCGCGTTTAAGGGTGATTCATCTGTACAGTCACATGATCCTCACAACTGTATGAAATATTTTATTTACAATTACTACAGGCTGATGATTCATCCTTATTATTAATTGTACTTATGAAGGCTCATTTTGTCAATACTTGGCTGAATTCTAACATCAAATGGAAAATATTGGATTTAAAAGAAAAACCAAAGAGAGGGTTCTTTATTAAAGATAGTGCTGGATCGTGGCAGAGAAAAAGATGGCTTTGTGCAGCAAAATTCACTGCTCTAAATCACAAGTTTCAAAAGTCCTTTTGGATAAAGATTTTCCTGATGTATTATTATGTTTTTCTAATCTTAATGTTCATATAAAATAAAGGGGGTGTAGGAGCAAAGGGACCTGGGTATATATATCTGCACAAAGCATTGACAGTGGCAGGACAGGTTGAGAGAACAGCGAATAAAGCATATAGAATCCTGGACTTTATAAATAGAGGCATAGAGTACAAAAGCAAAGAAGTTATGATAAACCTGTATAAAACACTGGTTCAAACTCAACTGGAGTTTTGTGTCCAGTTCTGGGCATCACATTTTAGGAAGAAAGCATTAGAGAGGGTGCAGTAAAGATTCATGAGAATTATTCCAGGGATTCAAATGTGTGAATTGCTTGGAGAAGGTGGGAAGAGAAGAGGAGGCTTGATAGAGATTTTCAAAATTTGGAGAGGTGCAGACAGGGTAGATAAGGAAGAAATTGTTCCTGTTGGTAGAAGGATCAAGAATTAGAGAACACCGATTTAAGGTGATTGGCAAAAGAAGCAACAGTGACATGAGGATTTTTTTTTACACAGCAAGTGATTACTATCTGGAATACACTGCCTGGGAATGTGGTGGAGGCAGACTCACTCCTGGTCTTCAAAAGAGAATTGGATCATTATTTGAGGAGAAAAAATTTGGAGGGCTACATAGAAAAGGCAGGGGAGAGGAACTAGATGAGTTGCTCTTGCAGAGAGCCAGCATATACATGATGGGCTGAATGACCTTCTGTGCTGTAAATATTCTATGACTCTTTTATGTTCCTTAATATATTCTATGATAACTGAACTTCAGTACAAACCTGAGTAACTTCCAGTATGTAGATTAGTGCAATGGAGGTAATTACTACAACTAGGAAATTGCCTGGACTCAATAAATTCCATAAGGCCTGAGTCTGAAAGCTGCACATTATGGATCATAGAAGATGGAATCTGATTATGAAAACTGGTGAAAAACTGAAACACAAAACTTGAAATATAAGTCCTCATCAATGAGCTGTGCTAGTCTGTCAATCTTACACTTTAGATTGGGGCACATTGAGATACACCATACTGAAGCATCTCAATGTAGTTTGCATTGCATTTAAGGAATTTTTCATTATCCATCGTTACTAGACTTGGGGTATTATTGTGGTTTTTTTGTTCATCGCTGTAGTTTCTGTCATTGGAAATAATGCAATTTTGTTGCATATTTCAATTCCATTAACAAAGCGACTTCTACTTTTAAAAATTGGCAAAACAGGCTAGAGATTATAAGAATTCTCTCTGCTCCCTCTTCCCCTAAAAATACTGGAAATGTTCAACAAAATTTCAGCAGAAGTAATTAACTTTATGACAATTAATTATTTTTTTTAAAAACTGGAAAATATCAGGCTGAGGACAGAATTCCAATTACCGAGCTAGATATCAAGTGATCAACTATTCCACAGGGTCTATACTACTTGAAATGGGCAAGAAGGGAGGAATGTCATCCTCAAAGTTTGTAACCGTTTACCCCCTTTTTAAAAAATTGTGAACCCTAGGTGAGGGGAGGAACCCCATGGAATAGACCACCATCAAGATTATGGACAATAAGATAGAAAATTAAATACATCACGTAGTATTAATTAGGTGAAAGAGTTTTAAAACCTTCTACAGTTCTGAAGTTCTGGGAAACAATGAGTTGAAGTAAGATCACCTTAATTTCCATGGGGAGAAGTACTAATACATTAGACAGGAGAAAGAAGTTTCATTTTAGAGTTATTTGTCAGATGAGAATTTTTGTATTCTGGTTAAGACTGTAAGTGTTAGAATATCCTTCTCTTTTAGAGCAATATTCAAGCATTTGGTTTTATAGAAACTCCAAAGTTACTGGAGGGATAAAGAACTGCTTGGCAGGAAGAGAAATTCAAGATTCTTAGAGGCAGTTTTAACAATGAAGAAGAGATAGGAATTCCATTTGAGATTTGAAGGAATAATAAGGCCAAGAATGTCAACAGGTTGTTTGTGGGGGGTGGGGATGGCACCGTCTAGTCACGAGGCATTGGTAGCTTTTAATTGTCTTATTTTATCCTCCTTGTACATCCGGATGAAAAAGTACTAAGGGTGGAGTCTTCAAAGCTCAGAGGCCGTAGTTTTTGTTCAGACTTGAGTGGCGTGAAGAAATTTAAAGAAGACAATTTTCTCATTTCCCAATTAAAGAACACGAAGGTGGTCTGACGGCAACAATTTGATCTTTTTACTTCATGAGACATGGCTTGGGGGTAGACATGTACAAGACATGAAGGAAGTTCATGAATGCCGAGTGGCGAATCACCTGGGACATGATTGGACGGTGAGTGACTGATCTGAAAAGGGAATGTTCCTGGTGACAAACTCCGAAAACGTCAGAATGAAAGGTCAGGCTCACAAAATCTAAATTTGGTATCAGTCAATAGCTGCCGCTTCATTTCACATATACTATTGTTGGGGTTGTCCTGCACTGGAGCCGGATTGGGGTTGCTGGCCTGTTATGTAGATTCCTCGGTGTAAAACGGGGAGGGGGTGGGGCGGCTTATTTTGAAAACAGTACTGGAAAAGATTAGCATGCTCTTTTCATATGTGTATAAAATCATGAAAATTTGACATCAAGATTAAACCCATTTCTATAAAGCGTACCTCGGGAAAAATCATTGAATTCAAGTGTTTCAATGTAAAGTCTAGATTCCCTGTCCCTCTGAACAATTTCCCATCCACAATACAAGTGATTATATACAAATGTTTGCAATGAGAAAATAAAGTGACATGCTTTTTTAAAAACTTCATTGAAATAGTTTCAGACAAATACACGATCGGGATCGGAATCATGCAAATTTACAGCACACAAGAGTCCATCAGGCCCATCGTACCTCTGCCGGAGTTAAACTGTAACGAACAAATTGCCTGAATATCAATCGTGGTATTTGATCATTTGCCTTTTGGCAAGTGTAAATGTAAAATTACAGGTGTTTTATGGAACAGTTAAATGTAAGCTTTATAGATTGGGTAAAAGCAAAATACTGCGGATGCTGGAAATCAAAAACAAAAATAGCTGGAAGAACTCAGCATGTTATGAAGAGTCATACGGACTCGAAACGTTAACTGTGTTCCTCTCCGCAGATGCTGTCAGACCTGAGTTTTTCCAGCTATTTTTGTTTTTGTTTATAGATTGGAAGGTGCTTTCACTTTTATATGGGGGAGAATTTCATGGTCAGAAGAATTCGCATTTTCCCCAATTGCAGTGTTCAATAATATTAATTCCTTCCCTTTTAACACTGCATTAAGGAGGGCGACCCTCCCCCCCCCCCCCCCCCGGCAATGTTGCACAACAGGGCACGGGGGCAGTGAGTGACTGCTGCTGGACAGCAAGTCTGTAATATTCACCTTTTTAAGTGCCTGAGACCGAATAATTTCTAACCTCTTCGTCCAGAGACGGTGAAGTGAAGGTTTGAAGCTAAAGGCAAATGAGGAGCATTATCTTTTCAAAGAGACAGCACAAATAATTACCTATGCAGCCAGTAAGCACAGCCTCTCTTAAAACACAGCAGTTACAACATAGCCAATTAGCACAGCATCTTTGGCAACATAACATTGCCGTAGTATGTTGCTGGTTATTTCTGCATGTCTCACAAAGAGGAGGACGTGATTTAATTGTAGCATTTGATTTCATCGTAGATTATACTTTTACATGAATGCTTCTTTAAATATCAAGGAGACTCAAAATTAATAAACGTTGAAGACTGTTAAAAAGTATATATGTGCACTAACACAAATAGGGGTGAATTTAACTGGAAGACTGAGCAGGGGGCTGAGGTTCCACTTTCCCTGTGATTGACAGCTCGACATCGCGTGCCGTCATTGGGTACCACTGCTCGTCACGTGTCCCCCAGGCCAGCCTCTCCCAATTAAAAGGCAAAGAAACAGCCCAGGGAGGCTTGAGGTACGAAGCCAGCAGGTACGAAGCTGCCGATGATCCCGGCTGTGGGTGAAGGATACGCTTGCTGGCCAGGGGAGAATGTCTTCTGCCCGCCTGTGCCTGCCCGCGGTCACAGCGCTGCTGCTGCTGTGTGCCCTTCAAGCTTTGCTTGCCAGCAATGGGACCTCGGTGCTGACAGAGTTACTGGAAGAAGCTGGGATCTCACCTCTGCACCAGCTCACCGGAATCGGCAGCCACCCGGAGCTCCGGACAACCAGCCACCCAGTAAAAATGCAGAGCAGCGAGGATGAAGGGGGTACTCACGGTCACGACATCGTGGGCTTCCAGATGGTTAAGTGGCAATGGGCTCATGTCCAAGGACCCTACCTGATAGCCGTGTGGATACTGGTAGCCAGCCTGGCCAAAATCTGTGAGTATGCTTGTTAATGCTCAGAGATTTGAGAGGCGGTACGTTAGCCCATTGGGCCAGTGACAATGTTGTAATAAAGCACAGCAAAACTCTTACAGCTACTGACCAGATACATCAGTTCAAGGAACTTCGGATACCTCAATTTGATGTAATTTCATTCGCTTTTCCCTCCTGGGAGCAACTTTTGAGATATACAGGACTGTAAAACTATTAGTACAGTTCTCCTGTTAATTAATCCTTTCATTTTGATTTGTAGCAGTCGTTCTAATCTCTACACATTACTCAGAGAGCAATTGACTTATGCTATCTGAAGCTGTTTGTGTGTATGTGTGTGTGTGTGTGTGAGAGAGAGAGAAAGGTCCTGAAGAAAAGATCATGTTTCTGAATCTAAAGGTCTCCCAGAGCTCACCTGTCTGGCTGCAGGTGTTTGTGTTGAGCTTTAATCTGTAATAGTTGTTTTAAAAGCCTGTGAATGCCAATGAAATGCTGTGAAGCAGAGCAGCAGTGATCTGTGTGACTCTATTCTGAGGTTCAGGTGCTGCAGGTGTTGGGGGGTGGGGGGGGGGGGGGGGGCGAGGGCAATGCATGCATCTACATGGTGTATTTGGAATGAGTGCACTTTGGGTATGGCTACTGCCCTAGAATAGAGATTAAGTCATAGAATCAAAGAACGGTTACAACACAGAAGGATTCAGCTACAGCAGTATATGGCTGTATGGTGAGAGATTGCAGAGCTCAGGTGCAGAGGGATCTGGGTGTCCTAGTGCATTAATCACAAAAGGCTAGTATGCAGGTATAGCAAGTAATTAGAAAAGCTAATAGAATGTTATAGTTTATTGCAAGGGGAATTTAATACAAAAGTAGGGAGGTTATGCTTCAGTTATACAGGACACTAGTGAGACCACATCTGGAATACTGTTTACAGTATTGGTCACCTTATTTAAGGAAGGATATAAATGCATGGGAAGCAATTCAGAGAAGAAGACTAATACCTGGAATGGAAGGGTTGTCTTATGAGGAAAGGTTGGACAGACTAAGCTTGTATCTACTGGAACTTAGAAGAATAAGAGGTGACTTAATTGAAACATATAAAATCCTGAGGAATCTTGACAGGTGGATGTGGAGAGGATGTTTCCTCTTGTGGGAGAATCTAGAAATAGGGGTCACTATTTAAAATAAGGGGTTGCCCATTTAAAACCGAGATGAGATTACATTTTTTCACTCAGAAGGTTGTGAGTTTTGGAACACTCTTCCTGAAAAGGTGGTAGAAGCAGAGTCTTTGAATATTTTTAAGGCAGAGGGGGACAGATTATTGCTAGTAGGTGGGATGCAGATTTGAGGTTACTATCAGATCAGCCATGATCTTATTAAATGGCGGAGCAGGCTCGAGGGGCTGAATGGCCTACTGCAGTTTCTTGTTTGTATGTCCATTTGATTCTTGCCCTTTAGTTTGTTGGAATGATGAGTCTTTCTGTTGTCTTCCCAAAACCAAGATTATCAGTCACGGTAACAAATTGAAAGGTGTGTTTTTTTTTGCAGACCACCTGTTGACACAATTGATTTTGCTGCCTCTAACGTTTTAGATTGAGAACTGGGATGCATCTCATGCTCCCTGGAAATTATTCAGCATTGAATGTTTGGTTTGGCAAGGCAGATGATACTGAATCCAAAGCAATGCCATGTGAAAATGATCACTTCAGCTGCTCCACTCTCAGAGTGAGGAGAGGACTGCTTATAATGCCACTAAAACTCAGAGCACACAGAGCAATGGACCCTCTTACAGCAACCACAAAACAGGATGCTTAATGGACAGGCTGCTGGAGACAGGAATATTTTGATCAGTATTGAGCATGAGATTTGTGAGGGCTAATGGAAGTCTCTACAAGAGACAGTTTATCTGCCATAATTTCTCAGTAAGACATGTAACCTCCCAACCACATTTTTCACTGTCTAGAGAAGTGTTTTAAGTTAACATCAACATTATACCAACCGTGTACATTTGAGTTCAGGTCGTCTGACTACTTGATTTATTTAATAAAAAGCAAAATATTGCGGATGCTGAAGGTCCAAAATAAAAACAGAAAGTGCTGGAAAAACCCAGTGGGTCTGGCAACATCTGTGGAGAGAGGAAAACAGAGTTAATGTTTCAAGACCAATATGACACTTCTTCGGAACCTGATTTATTTAATCTGGTTTCCCTGAAGTGGACCTGATTCGGCAGCGATTGGGAAGCTGTGGATTTGAATTGTTTCATGAACTAGAGCTCTTGTAGTAATGTGACTCCTGATGCTCCCCACCTTCTCCTTCTCTTTCTTCTTCCTAGCCCTGCTCTCATCTTGATTGTACTGTCTGGATCTTTTCTCTTTATAGGCCTCTCCTATCTATACCTATGTAAACAATTGGAACAGCAAATTGCCAGGTGCTTTGGACTCCAGTATAAAACCCAAATGGAGGAGTGAATGATGTATTTAACATAGTGATTTAATGGTTCTTCTCATCTGTTAAGATCAATTAGAAAATGCTTTTTGGTGCTTATTAGCATTGTGAAGCAGTGCCACATAAACTATCATGTTTCAGTGTTGCTGGCGATCAAAGGATATGAAAATAAGGCTGGATAGGGTGAAAATTCATGGATTTTGTTTACAATAGTGTCAACAGCCCCAAGATCCCTTGTGTCCTCACAGGCCTTACTACTCTGCTAACCTCCACCTCCTGCTTCCACTCAAACTGAGACACACAAGCCATTTTGTATCTTTATATAGTATCTTGTAAAGTTGAGAAGTACTTTACAAAGATAAATTGGACACAGACCCTGGGTAGGAGTATAAGCCTCTGGTGTGAAGCTTCTAGCTGGACTTGAGCTTTAGTCTTGTTAATGGCAAGAGTTCTGGCATAGTAGTATTGTCACTGGACTAGTAATCCAGAGACCATGGGTAATGCTCTGGGGACCTAGGTTCGAATCCCACCACGGCAGATTTGAATGCAAAATTTAAAAGCAATCCGGAATTAAAAGTCTGATGATGACCACAAAGCCATTACCAATTGTCGTAAAGACCCATCTGGTTTACTAATGTCCTTTAGGGAAGGAAATCTGCCATCCTTACCTAGCCTGGCCTACATGTGACTCCAGACCCACAGCAATGTGGTTGACTCTTTAAAAAAAATGGCCCCTGAACAAGAGCAATTAGGGATGGGCAATAAATGCTGGTCCAGCCAGCAACACCCACATGAACGAATACAAACAAAACATTGCCTTTAATGTAGTGAAAAATGCCAAAATGCTTCTCCAAGAGACATGAGGAAACAAAAACTCCCCATTGAAGGATATGATTGGGGAGAGTAACTAG
Source organism: Cetorhinus maximus (assembly GCF_964194155.1). Lineage (NCBI taxonomy): Eukaryota > Metazoa > Chordata > Chondrichthyes > Lamniformes > Cetorhinidae > Cetorhinus > Cetorhinus maximus. The sequence goes on from NC_135884.1 coordinate 98,062,927, forward strand.
AAGTTGCCTTTTGTGTTGGTGTATAAGCTTTGTTAGAACAGATGCACAGGAATTAGGAGCAGGAATAGGGCATTCAGCCTCTTGAGTCTACTTCACCATTTGATAAGATCAAGGCTGATCTGATTGTGGCCTGAACGCCTCTTTCCTGTCCATCCCCCATAACCCTTAACACTCTTGTCGATCCAAAATCTATCTAATTAAACCTTGAATATATCCCCCAGCCACTGCTCGCTGGGGGAGAGAATTCCACAGACTAATGACCTTCTGAGAGAAAGAAAAAATCCTTATTGCCATCTTAAATAGGAGACCCCTAATATTTGAAATGTGTCCCCTAGTTCTAGACTCTACATAAAGGGGAAACATCCTCTCAGCATCCACCCTGCTAAGTCCCCTCAGGATCTTATATGTTTCAATAAGCCCACTTCTCATTCTTCTCAACTCCAATGGTAATAGGTCCAATTTGCTCAACCCTTCCTCTTAAGGTAACCTCTTCATCCCAGAAATCAGTCAAGTGAACCTCCTCTGAACTGCTTCTAATGGAATTATATCCTTTCTTAAGTCAGGAGATCAAAACTGTATGCAGGATGCCAAATGAGATGTAAGGCCATGTACAGCCACAGTTACACTTCCTTACTTTTGGATAGATTTTGCAAAGGTTTTATAGAGGTAGCGGAGTTCAGGAAATGATTTCCAGAGAATGATTGTGCTACCAGTGGTAAGTCAAAGGAGAAGGAAAGTACAGAACACTAGATTTGGAGGAACAGGGGATTCTGGGCTAGAGGAGATTGTAGAGAGATGAGGTAGGGCAAAGCTATGGAAAACTTTAAAGATGAAGATAAAGATTCAAATTTAATTTTGTGAAGGAAAGAAGTCATGGTATAGAAGTTGACATCATGCTCCTTTATAATATTACACAGGGACGTTATGCATAGGAGGCTACCAATGATTGCACCTTGGAACAGACTGGGGATAACTCAAGGTGTAGAAGGACAAGTCTTTGTAGGAGATATGCTAGTTACATTAGCGGCAGCAATGGAACAATGAAAGTGGTGCCTCTGAGGAAAGGCATAGGAACAGGAGTGAGCCAGGTAGCTCCTTGAACCTGTTGCACCATTCAGTAGGATCATGGCTGATCTGCAGCCTAACTCCATATACTCACCTTTGCCCTAAATCCCTTAACACCTTTGGATAACAGCAATTAGCAATGGCGGAGAAGGAATGATAGAATGAATTGAAGGTCGTTCAGAGGTGGAAAAGGAATAATGTACCATAATTGCAGTTACAGGATATTGTTGACTGTAACCAAGTTATCTCAGTGCTATATGCAGGACTGAAAGGACTTTAGAAGAGAGTATTAAGAAACATGGGCATAGAAGTGGTTCTGATGATGCATTTGAGAATCCTAAAGAACAATTTTAAGAGATTGGATCAAATTCGAAAGGCCAGACCTGTGGGATAGTCTTTATAAGGAGGATGATGATAGCAGCTTTGAAGTGGAGGTATCAGCTGAAAAAGGGAGTTGTTGCTGTCTATGGTTTGAGGGGAGGTATTGGAATGGGGACTGCCTTTTTTAGGTGATTGGTTTCACGGAGATTACCTAGGTTAGGCTGGTGATGGGTGAGAAAAATAACACATTGGGGTTGAAGTAAAGGATACCTTGTACTTGACAGAGTGACCTTCGAGGTCAGACAATATTTGTGGGTAGGTTTGAGGCTTTCTATGACCATTAGACACTGTCAGATACTGCTTTCATACTATGACCTGAGTTGGCAGTTTTCTAACAATACTTAATTTGGTTAGCTCATAGGTATTAGTGATGCCCTCCTCTACTGTGTTTAAAAATAATTGGAATATTGTTAAATTATTTGCATTGGTTGGAGGCATCCTTTGGAGATTGCACTTGTGTGATTATTGTATTGGTACAGAGGATGTGGCCAAATGGGACAGAAGGAAATTGAGTGGAGAATGCTATCCATGAACCTTTCTCATTTGGTTTAAGATGTGAGAGGAAGGAGGCAATTTTGATGCAGGACAAAGGGCTATCCTTTGAGGACACAAAGGAAGACTTTCCTACTCCCAGATCCAGGTAACCACAATGCTGATGGTATTGACTGCTCCCTTTCTTCAAGAAGTAAGACAATTAGCTTTCTCTTATGTAACATCTTTCACTCCCTCAGCACTTTCCAGTCAATGAAATACTATTGAAGTGTAATCACTGTTTTAATGTAGAAAGTGCAGCAACCAACTTGCACACAGCAAGATCTTGCAAGGAACAAAGCGATGGTGACCAGATCATCTGTTGTAGTAATGTTAGCCAAGGGGTAAATATTGGTCAGGCATCGGGTAGAGCTCCCCTGCTGTTCTTTGAATTAGTGCCACGTGGCTCTCGGTTTAACGTCTCACCCAAAATATGCGCTCAACCCGATCAAAACTGCACTTGCTTCCCTCTTTCGAAAGTCTGCCCTTAATCTACTTCAATTACAAACAGCACCTATTCTGCTACTTCTTTTTTGATTCAGCTCATAAACACATGGCTAATTTCCCCCCACACAAATGGGCATTGTCAACTGTTCACTTTTAAATCAATATTTCTTTCTCTTGCCTCCCCAATCCAACCCTTTTAAAAAGTTACTTTTTGCCCTATTCAAAGACATTCCACCTCCAGTTTTCAGCCAGCAGGAAATGAAACCCAGGTTGGATGTTGCTCCGACTTTCCCACTTCCTGTCCTTGGCCCCGTACTCCGCTTTTCAATGGACTTTGCCACTCTGAGGCTTGTGTCTTAGAATATTCATGAGGAAAGTCACAATAGAAAATTTTGGTTCTACTGAAATGGTATCTTATTTTAAATCTGTACTGTTTTGAAATTGTATTCTATACATGGCAAATGCAGTCTTTAATAATTTATTTAGCATTTTAATTGAGAATGCAAACTTGTTGCAATATACAATAAAGCATTGTAGAATTACAGACATGAAATATTATCGTCTTATGAAGAATCAGTCTGTTCTGAATGAGGATGTTGGAACATGTTGAGACTGTTGAATGAAAATGGGACAGAGTGTGAATGTTTTCTGATTATTCCTACTTTTGGGTTCTCAAATGAGCAAATGGAGAGAAAGGTTCTTTTTGTAACATTTAAGATTTTGTGCTACAGTAGAACCTTTGTCTCAGTTTATGGGCTTAAGCAAGTAATTAAGAAGGCTAATGGAATACTATCCTTTATTACGAGAGGAAAAATAAGGATGTTATGCTTCAGTTATACAGGGCTTTGGTGAGACTGCACCTTGAATACTGTGTGCAGCTTTGGTCTCCTTATTTGAGGAAAAATGTAAATGCATTGGAGGCGGTTCAGAGAATGTTTACTAGATTGATACCTGGAATGAGCGGGTTGCCTTATGAGGAAAGGTTGGATAGACTGGGCTTGTTTCCACTGGAGTTTAGAAGAGTGAGGGGTGATTTGATTGAAGTATACAAGATCCTGAATGGCCTTAACAAGATGGACATCAAAAGGATGTTTCGTGTTGTGGGTGAGTCCAGAACTAGGGGGCACTGTTTTAAAATGAGGGGTCGCCCTTTTAGGACAGAGATGAGGAGAAATTTTTTCTCTGAGGGCTGTGCAACTTTGGAACTCCCTGCCTCAGAAGGTGGTGGAGGTGGGGTCTTTGAATATCTTTAAGGCAGAGGTAGATAGATTCTTGTTAGGCAAGGGAATCAAAGGTTACAGGGGTTAGATGGAAATGTGGAAATCGAAACATAAGAAGATCAGCCATGATCTTATTGAATGTCGAAGCAGGCTCAAGAGGCTGAATGGTCTACTCCTGTTCCTATTTCTTATGTTCTTATGTTCTAATGTATCACTCTTGCCAAACAGGGGATAGGAATCAGAACTCTTTATCTCTCTTGATTTCAGCATTGGGAATTGATGCATTCTCAATAGTTGTTTCCACATGTTAAAGTTGTTATGCTGGGGGAAGTGATGAAATTCCATCCTTTTCACCCTGTTGATTCACATCTATTTGTCCCAATTATTTACCCCACCTGAAGGTGAAGTACAGTCCTTGAAGTGCTCACCGCCTTAATCAAATTTTTCATGAGTATGCGTTGGAAGTGAATGTCTAAGGGCTTTGCAGCAATGGGAATCTCTTGGTCGAGCCCATCCTGCCCACACACACTTTCACTTTCCAACAGGAATCACTGGATAGGGATTATTAACAGAAACCATGGTGGGGTGAAGGAAATATTGTGGATTCTGATCCTCACAGGCAAAGTGCATCTTGAGCATTCAGTTCACATAATGTGGTTATAAATATTCTAGTGGAACTCCTGCAGTGTCCAATTATATATAAATCAGGAACTGAGATGTTAAGTGCAGAGAATGGAGGCTTAGTCATTTGTGCCTTTAGATTAAAAAAATAGCTTTACTGCTGGAGAAATTGCCAGAGAGGAGATATTTGTGTTTTCCTTGAATCCAAAATATACTCACCCAGTAATATCTGAAATACCTTCTCCTCACAGGAAAAAAGTGCATTCATATAGCACTTTTCATGATCTCAGGTTATCCCAATGACATGCAGTCACAGTTGTAATATAGAAAAATGTGGCTGCCAATTTGCGCACAGCAAGGTCCCACAAATAGCAATGACCTACGAGAACAGATTTTGACAGATTTTTTTTTGATTGAGATACAAATGTTGACCATAGCACCTGAGAGAGCTGCCCTGCTCTTTGAATGGTCCCATGGGAGCTTTTTGCATCCACTTTAGGCCCACAGGGTTTGATTTAATGTCTCATCTGAAATACATCACTGCCAGCAATGCAGCACTCCCTCTGTACTGCACTGTTAACCTAGATTATGTACTTAATTCTCTAAAGTTTGAGCTGTTCGATAAGAGTGCAACCACTGAGTTAAGGCTGACATCTTAAATGAAGTGTGTTGTACAAATACCAGCAGTATATAAAAACAAAGTGCTATAAAAACTCTGGCAGCAGGTCCGGCAGCATCTGTGTAGAGAGAAACTGAGTTAATGCCCCGAGTCCAATGTGACTCTTCTTTGGAACTGAAGAGGGGGCGGAATGTGATGGGTTTTATGCTGTTGAAAAAGGGGCAAGGGCAGGTGGAGCAAAAGAGAAGGTCAGGGATAGGTTAGAGAGCAGGGGAGATTAAATGACAAAGATGTCACAGAAACATGGCAAAGGGAGTGGTAATGCTAGTATTAAAGGCACAAAGCATTGGTCCAGGGTAGATGTTAATAGCGGAATCAAGGTCAGCACTGTCTGAAAGCAAAAACATGAGAACAAGATACAGACTGGTACTTGGAAGAAAAAATTCAAAATGGAGGAGAGAGTTCATGGTCTGAAGTTGTTGAACTCAATGCTGAGTCCATAAGGCTATAAAATGCCTAATCGGAAGATGAGGTGCTGTTCCTCCAGCTTCGTTGGGCTTCACTGGAACATTGAAGCAGTATATAGCTATGTTAGTGATATAGAAATCCAAAGAGCTCTGGAGAAACTGGGTTCAAATCTCATCATGGCAGCTGGAGGATTTAAATTCGGTTAAATAAATCTAAAATGAAAACATCTAGCCTAAGTGATAGTGACCAATTAACCATTGGATTGTCATAAAAATCTAAATGGTTCACTATTGTCCTTTTTAGGGAAGGAAATCTACTGTCCTTACTCAGTCCAGCTCATGTGAGACTCCAGACCAACAGCAAGGTAGTTGACTCTTAACTGCCTTCTAAAATAGCCTAGCAAGCCACTCAGCTGTGTCAAACCGCTGTGGAAAAGCCTACAGTATGTGGTCTGGTTTAAGAAGGAGGCTCACCATCACCTTCTTGGGGGTAATAAGGGATGGACAATTAATGCTGGTTTTGCCAGCAGCGCCTACACCCCATGAACAAATAATAAAACCCTTACTTAGAAACCCTAGTTATTCGTTCTTTTTTTTAAGTATAGGATTGGTTTCTCTCTTGCCTTCTCTGTGGCTGAGATCAGAAACTCTCTCAAGGCAAGGGGCTTCCCACCCTTCTGTCCCCTTTTGTCCTTGCATTCTTTATCCTCTGCTAAACGTGCACACAGCAATTTAGAAGCTCACATAAACACCCTGGATGTTTTGAAGCATAACTGGACTTAACTGTTCGAACAGACTTTTAAGCCATTATCTATGTTTAAAAGGAAGAGTCTGTGCAAGCAAGTTGCAGCTACATCTCTGACATCTGAGTATCCAGTAAACAGGAAGCCTGATAATGGTGTTTGCAAAACTTCCAAATAACAGGTCTATGAAAACACCATGTTCAGAAGGAGGTTCGCTGAGGGGTCAGTGCAAACCTTTTAGTTATGGTGGGTTTCTTTTTGCAACGTTGTAGGATATTTTGCCCATCAGATGATGCTCCACAAATGAACTGCCTATACATTATAGAATGTGTGTCATGTGACAAATGGCATGAATTTTGATTTGCTTTCCCCCTTGTCTCTTAGATTTTACTTTTGCGCTGCTGATTACTGGAAATCGAAATCAATGTGACATCTGGGTTCTCATGAATGTGAAACCTAAGAACAGAGAAAATAAAAGAAAAAACTATGAAGGGAATGGGGTGAAGTAGTCAAATTAGATACAAGCGAAAGAGTGAGAAAGATTGAATAAAGAGAAAGAAAACTAAAACAGATTTGAGAAACCGCCACGAACAATTTACTACCTACCAGAATGAGATGCCACAATTTCAGTTGTTCCCTTTCTGGACCTCCCAAATTTCAGTTCATGTCAGAAGCACAGAACAATCATTAATGGAATCCTTATGAAAGGAAACACCAGTCCTGTGTATCTGCAACAATATTCATTCAATCTTGTGGGGCAAGCCTAGCAATTTCTGAACACACATGCAGAGGCTGATGTGAACTCCCAATTTTGCAAGGCTAACTGCAAATCCCCCAACAATGTTATTATGAATCAAAACTCCTGTGTATCTTCCTCGCCACAGATTGCTTTTTTATGCACTAATAATGTCAAATACCATGAATACGCCATTATTTTTCCAGTCATTTCTACACCATAACATTTGTGCCATACAAGTGCCAGGCAATGACCATCTTCAAGAAGAGAAAGTCTAACTACCTCCCTGTAACATTCATTGGTATTTAGTATCACTGAATCTCCCACCATCAACATCCAAGGGATCACCATTGACTGGAAACTTAACTGCACCAGCCACATAAATATTGTGGCCAGAAAGCAGGTCAGAGCCTGAAACTTTTGCAGTGAATAACTTACCTCCTTGACTCCCTGATCACCTTCTCCAGGTTACAAGTCGGGAATATTATGGAATACTCGGACTAGGACTTAAGAACAGGAGTAGGCCATTTTCCCCCTCGAGCCTGCCCTGCCATTCGTAATATCATGGCTGATCTGATTGTGGCCTCAACTCCACTTTCCTGTCTGCGCCCCATGATTCCCTTGTCAATTAAAAATCTACCTAACTCAATCTTGAATGAAACCAATGACACAACCTCCACTGCTTGCTGGGGAAGAGAATTCCATAGACTAACGAACCTTTGAGTGAAAAGAATTCTCCTCATCTCTGCCTTAAAAGGAAGACCTCTTATTCTTAAACTGCGCCCCCTAGTTCTAGTTTCCCCCACAAGAGGAACCATCCGCCCTTTCAAGTCCCCTCAGGATCTTAATGGTTTAATAAGATCACCTCTCATTCTTCTAAACTCCAATGGGTATAGACCCAATCTGTTCAACCTTTCTTCATAAGATAAGCCTTTCATCCCAGGAATGAGTTGAGCGAACCTTCTCTGAACTGCTTCTAATACAATCTTATCCTTTATCGGGAGACCTAATCTGTACCCAGTATTCCAGATGTAGTCTCACCCAGGCCTCATACAGATGCAATACTTTTATATTCCATTCCCCTTTCAATCAACCCCAACATTGCATTTGCCTTCCTACTCACTTGCTGTACCTGCATACTAACCTTTTGTGATTCATTTACCAGGACACCCAGACCCCTCTGTACCACTGAGTTCTGCAATCTCTTCCTATCTGCTCTTCACTTGCCTGGCTCAGTCCAGCTCCTTCAACACTAAAAAAAAAATCTCAACACCATCCAGGACAGAGCAGCCCATTTGATTGACACCCTGTCCACCACCTTAAACATTCACTCCCTCTACCACCAATGCACAGTGGTTGCAGTGTGCGCCATCTACAAAATGCACTGCAACAACTCACTAAGGCTCCTTTAAAGGTTCCAAACCTTTGACCTCCACCACCTAGAAGGACAAGGGCAGCAGACAAATGGGAACGCCACCACTTGCAAGTTCCCCTCTAAGTCACAACATCCTGACCTGAAAGCGTCATTCCTTCATCGTCGCTGGGTCAAAACCCTGGAACTAACAGCACCGTGGGAGTACCTTCACCACATGGGCTGCAGCAGTTCAAGAAGGCAGCCCAGCACCAACATGTCAAGGGCAAATTAAGGATGTGCAATAAATCCAGCCTTGTCAGAGGTGCCCACATCCCATGGAAGAATAACAAAATTCTCTTCTCTACCAAAAATTAAATTGCTAGAAAATATTCACATCCATTTCACGATCATATACAATGTTTGCCCCACTGTGTGCTTGAGGAAAGATTAATATTTTACTTCCAATATCTGAGATACAAATAAAGACTGGATAGATATATTTAGTATAAGGGTCTGGCACATATAGGGTTAATGTGGGACTGAGTACAGTACTGTTCACACAGTGATGTAAGAGAACACGTGACCTGTATCTAGGGGTCAATCTAGTGTTGGACAGAACTGTGTTTTTTGAATTCATTCATGGGATGTGGTGTCACTGGCTGGGCCAGCATTTATTGCCCATCCCTAGTTGCCCTTGAGAAGGTGGTGGTGAGCTGCCTTCTTGAACCGCTGCAGTCCATGTGGTGTAGGTACACCCACAGTGCTGTTAGGAAGGTATTTCCCAGATTTTGACCCAGCGACAGTGAAGGAACAGCGATATATTTCCAAGTAAGGATGGTGAGTGGCTTGGAGGGGAACCTCCAGGTGGTGATGTTCCCATGTGCCTGCTGTCCTTGTCCTTTTAGATGGTAGTGGTCGTGGGTTTGGAAGGTGCTGTCGAAGAAGCCTTGGTGAATTCCTGCAGTGCATCTTGTAGACGGTACACACTGCTGCTACTGTGTGTCGGTGGAGAAAGGAGTGAATGTTTGTGGATGTGGTGCCAATCAAGCGGGCTGCTTTGTCGTGAATGGTGTCAAGCTTCTTGAGTGTTGTGGGAGCTGCACTCATCCAGGCAAGAGGGGGATATTCCATCACACTCCTGACCTGTGCCTCGTAGATAGTGGACAGGCTTTGGGGAGTCAGGAGGTGAGTTACTCATCGCAGGATTCCTAGGCTCTGACCTTCTCTTGTAGCCACAGTATTTATATGACTAGTCCAGTTCAGTTTCTGGTCAATGGTAACCCCCCAGGATGTTGATAATGGGGGATTCAGTGATGGTAATGCCATTGAACATCAAGGGGCAATGGTTGGATTCTCTGTTGTTGGAGATGGTCATTGCCTGACATTTATGTGGTGCGAATGTTACTTGCCACTTGCCAGCCCAACTCTGGATATTGTCCAGGTTGTGCTGCATTTGGACATGTACTGCTTCAGTATCTGAGGAGTCGCGAATGGCACTGAAGATCGTGCAATCATCAGCGAACATCCCCGCTTCTGACCTTATGTTGGAAGGAAGATCATTGATGAAGTGGCTGAAGATGGTTGGACCGAGGACACCACCATGCGGAACTCCTGCAATGATGTCCTGGAGCTGAGATAACTGACCCCCAACAACCACAACTATCTGCCTTTGTGCTAAGTATGATTCCAACCAGTGGAGAGTTTTCCTTCTGATTCCCATTGACTCCAGTTTTGCCAGGGCTCATTGATGCCACACTTGATCAAATGCGGCCTTGATGTCGAGGGCAGTCACTCTCACCTCATCTCGGGAGTTCAGCTCTTTTGTCCATGTTTGAACCAAGGCTGTAATGAGGTCAGGAGCTGAGTGGCCCTGGCAGAACTCGAACTGGGTGTCAGTGAGCAGGTTATAGCTAAGGAAGTGCCGCTTGATAGCACTGTTGATGACTCCTTCCATTACTTTACTGATGAATGAGATAGACTGATGGGGCGGTAATTGACCTGTTTGGATTTGTTCTGCTTTTTGTGTACAAGACATACCTGGGCAATTTTCCACCTGGCCGGGTAGATGCCAGTGTTGTAGCTGTACTGGAACAGCTTGGCTAGGGACGTGACAAGTTCTGGAGCACAAATCTTCAGTACTATTGCCGCAATATTGTCAGGGCCCATAGCCTTTGCAGTATCCAGTGCCTTCATTCGTTTCTTGATATCACGTGGAGTGAATCAAATTGGCTGAAGACTGGCATCTGTGATGCTGGGGACCTCCGGATGGGGTTGAGATGGATCATCCACTCAGCACTTCTGGCTGAAGATTGTACCAAATCTTTTGCACTGATGTGCTGTGCTGCTCCATCATTGAGGATGGGAATATTTGGGGAGCCTCCTCCTCCAGTGAGTTGTTTAATTGTCCACCACCATTCACGACTGGATGTGGCAGGACTGCAGAGCTTAGATCTGATCCGTTGGTTGTGGGATCGCTTAGCTCTGTCTATCATTTGCTGCTTATGCTGTTTGGCATGCAAGTAGTCAACTTCACCAGGTTGACACCTCATTTTTAGGTATTCCTGGTGCTGCTCCTGGTATGCCCTTCTGCACTCTCCATTGAACCAGAGTTGATCCCCTGGCTTGATGGTAATGGTAGAGTGCGGGATATGCTGGGCCATGAAGTTACAGATTGTGTTTCAGTACAATTCTGCTGCTGCTGATGGCCCACAGTGCCTCTTGGATGCCCAGTCTGGAGTTGCTAGATCTGTTCAAAATCTATCCCATTTAGCGCGGTGGTAGTGCCACACAACACGATGGAGGGTATCCTCAGTGTGAAGGTGGGACTTTGTCTCCACAGCAACTGTGCGGTGGTCACTGCTACCGATACTGTCATGGACAGATGCATCTGCGGCAGGCAGGTTGGTGAGGACAAGGTCAAGTGTGTTTTTTCCCTCTTGTTGGTTCCCTCACCACCTACCGCAGACCCAGTCTAGCAGCTATGTCATTTAGGACTTGGCCAGCTCGGCCAGTAGTGGTGCTACTGACCAACTTTTAGTGGTGGATATTGAAGTCCTCCACCCAGAGTATATTCTGCGCCCTTGCCACCCTCAGTGCTTCTTCCAACTGGTGTTCAACATGGAGGATCACTGATTCATCAGCTGAGGGAGGGCGGTACATGGTAATCAGCAGGAGGTTTCCTTGCCCATGTTTGACCTGATGCCATAAGACTTCATGGGGTCTGGAGTTGATGTTGACGACTCCCAGGGCAACCCCCTCTCGACTGTATACCACTGTGCCGCCACCTCTGCTGGATCTGTCCTGCCAGTGGGACAGGACATACCCAGGGATGGTGATGGTGGAGTCTGGGACATTATCTGTAAGGTATGATTCCGTGAGGATGAATATGTCAGGCTGTTGCTTGACTAGTCTGTGAGACAGCTCTCCCAATTTTGGCACTAGCCCCCAGATGTCGTTAAGGAGGACTTTGCAGGACTTTGTCGTTTTCAGTGCCTAGGTTGATGCTGGGTGGCCCATCTGATGTCATTCCTTTTAGACTTCATAGCGGCTTGATAACAACTGAGTGGCTTTCTAGGCCACTTCAGAGTTGACCAATTGTCCTTTAAATGAGCAGCTTGCTAGACCATTTTAGAGAACAGTTAAGAGTCAACCACATTGCTGTGAGTCTGGAGTCACATGTAGGCCAGACCAGGTTAGGACAGCAGATTTCCTTCCCTAAAGGACATTAGTGAACCAGATGGGTTTTTACAACAATCAACAATGGTTCCACAGTCATCATTGGACTTTTAATTCCAGATTTTTATTGAATTCAAATATCACCATCTGCCGTGGTGGGATCCGATCCCAGGTTCCCAGAGCATTACCCTGGGTTTCTGGATTACTAGTCCAGCAACAATATCATGATGGCGTCGCCTCCCCCTTAAGTAAACATTGAGACAGCTCCTAGCTTTAAATCCTTCACTGTATATATGTATATAGTTCTTGTAGTTAATAAATACATACAGTTAACCTACTTAAGGCTACGAAGACTTCATCAAGACTTACTGAACGGCATCCAACACACAACATGGCGGCAGCGAATAGAAACCTCATAAAAAAATGCAGAGAAAAACTAAAATTCTGCAAAACTAAAGAAAACTTCAAAGAAGCATTCTGACCTGAAGGAAAGCTCGAGAAGCAGATGCATAAAAGCAAATCACCAGTCGAGTGACCATCGCTGTGAAGAAAAGTGCCCCTACAGGCGAGATCAATGTCCTGTAATTTCAGCCCAGTGCTTTCAGTGTAACAGAATTGGACACTTCGGCAAACTGTGCGAGGCCAGAACACCTTAATGCACAGAAAACCCAAAGATGATTCATGAGGTTGAGACTGCATACCAAGAGGGGACACAGCCATGCTTTTTGGGTGAGGTCAAAGATCCTGGATTTTCCTATTGGAATTACGGACATTTTGGTTAATGACTGTCTCACAAACGTTAAATTTGACACGGGTGTCAGTGTTATGGTACTATTGGACAAAGAACCGTGGCTGAGAGACCTCTGGCTTTGAACTTCCAGGTGATGCTGGAACCAAGTGGCAGCCATACATTGCCAACAGCGCACCACACAGCCAAATGCAAACGTGAGCTGACGAAGAAACCACACCCCCATAACAGGAATGACCATCCTCCATCACAGTGGAAGTCGCAACGATCCACATGAAAGAAGAAAAGGGAAAAATGACATGGAGATGAGCTCAACGTTCAGCCACCTCACAAGAAAGGGGATGGAACAACAGCCAGCTATCACCACAACTGCCAAATCGACAAGAGCAGTTCAATACCAAGGAATGGAAAAAGAGGATAAAAAGATACCCAGAAGCCAGAACAACCAACAAATCAACAGTAGTGTGAACAAGATATGGAAGGGTTATAAGGCTGCCAGGCCGCCTGAACCTATGAACTCAGAGATTGAAGGGAGGAGGTGGGGTAGTAATAACGATGTAAATAGATGGGGTAAACTAGAATAACTTGAAATACATTGGATAAAGACTTGGGGGAGGTGTAGTATAAGGGTCTGGCACATATAGGGTTAACACAGGACTGAGCACAGTACCACCCACACAGTGATGTAAGAGAACATATGATTCACACCCAGGCTCAGTTTAATATTGGACAGAGCCATATGCACAAGCAGGCGTGGAGACCACTCCTAGCATGTATATATGTACATAATTCTTGTAGTTCACCTTCCAAACCCATGACTACTACCATCTAGAAGGACAAGGGCAGCAGTTAGATGGGAACACCACCACCTGGAAGTTCCCCTCCAAGCCACTCATCATCCTGACTTGGAAATATATTGCCGTTCCTTCACTGTCGCAGGGTCAAAATCCTGGAACTCCCTCCCTCACAGTACTGTGGCTGTACCTACACCACATGGACTGCAGCGGTTCAAGAAGGCAGCTCAACACTACCACCTCAAGGGCAATTAGGAATGGGCAATAAGTGCTGGCCCAGCCAGTGATGCCCACATCCCATGAATGAATTAAAAAAAAAGTTCACAAATACATACAGTTAACCTACTTCAGACTGCAAAAACTTCATTAAGACCTACTGAACAGTATCCAACACCCTACAACAATGTAATTGCATTTTTGAGGTGTAAAACATTCAGTCGCAGAGCAACAGACAGTTATCCAAGGCACCCGGCTTTCCACTGATTTCAAATAGAAAGGAAAATGAGGATAGCCAATCAGTGATTGCCCTTTTGCACCCATTTGTGCCACCCACAAAGGGTTGAATTTCCCCCCCTCCCCCTTAAAGTTCTCAGCTGGAAAAGGAAGTGTCTCAAAGGTGGTAAGAGAACACAAAATTGCTGAAGGTATAGAACATGTTAACGCAGAATTAAGGGACTCAGCTTCAAACCAATAAAAGGTAACTCTAGGACTGATAGAAATGCTTCAAACCCAGTGATCAAAATGTAATGATTTTAGAGAACAAAAACCCTGAAGCTATTTAAGAAACATTGGGATTCTGCAGAGTAAGGACATTAGTCTCACTAGATGAATGAATTGAAATGTAGTGAGTAGCCTTCCTCCTCTAAATATCTTAACTGAACAATGACCAGTATTACCACACTGCCAATCTCCTCCCTTCTCCTGAAAATGCAATAGGTCAGTTTGTAGCCCCTTACTGTACCACTTGCTATGTGACACACTTTCATTTCAGATTTCTAAAATTGTAGTGAGGCATATTCCAAGAGCACTTTACTGAATGAAGGAGTCAAATAAGCTTATGCTATCCTGGGGTTGTTGCCTTTTACTCTTTACTTTTACTTTTCACTCAATAATATCCCTCAAACTTACTGCATCTTACTCCTCAATACAAGAGTAATTACACATTACACTTTTTTAAATGAAAGATTGGCTTGGTAACTTGGTGGATTCTAATTTATACTCTAAACACAGTGTTTTTAATTTTGATAACGAAAGGGCTGAAATTTGTTATCTGCAAATGACCTAACTTGAGTTGCTGTCAATTAATAAATCCACATGTGCAAACCTTTCACAGCTATTCATTGCCTCCAGTAACCCATTACAACTTATGAAAGGAGTAGTCTGGTAATTGGATCAATTACTCCAATTATTTTTAAATGTTTACAAACTATAACTGAGATCTTATATACATTTTTGAAAAATACTTTATATAAAATTTTGTGACAATGTAAACCTTGACAGATCTCTTATTCACTTAAGCCAAGTATAATAGTCATATAACCTTGTTACAAGATTAATCGCTCACTCTGTAGGACAGAGTATTTGGTCCGTATTCATCATTAATTCAAATAATCTTCTAGCAGTACCTACATTTCCTTTCCCAGATTTCCTAAGTGTTTTCAAAGCCCAATTTCTACTTAGCTGCCTCTTGCCCAGAATTGCCTGAAGCCTTATAAAAAGACCTGACCTAGGACTAAAGAGGAATTGGATATTTATGTTATGAGGAAAGGAGAATAGGAGTAGGCTGCACTGAAAAGTTTTTAAATGATTAACAATGGTGACAGAAGACCAGATAGACCAGTGTATGGAAGAATTGAGAGAAAACACTGAGAACCATATGTAACTTACTGGGGAATGGGAGAGACAGAAGATCAACTGCAGTTAAACCTGGTCGAGAGGAATTAAAGCACCAGGAATGAGATATCTCTGGAAGAAACTGGAGCTGTGCAGCACAAAGAGATCCATTGATGTTGAGGAGCTGTTGGAATTGAAATCATTGGTAAGAGAACAACATCAAAAGGTCAGAGATCAATGTACTTAGGCGGCAGCAAGAGTGCCTGGCATGGGTCAGTCGGTGGCATTCTTGCCTATGAGTCACAAAGTTCTGGGTTCAAATTCCACTCTAGGACATGAGCACAAAAAATCAAGACTGATAATCCAATGCAGAATTGGAGGAATGCTGCACTGTTCAGCTGCCATCTTTTCGATAAGAAGTTAAATAGAGGCCCCATCTACCTTCTTGGGCGGATGTAAAAGATCCCATGGCGTTATTTTGAAGTGGGGTGGGGGAGGGGTGGAGGTATCCCTGCTGTTCTGGCTAATATTTATCCCCCAATCAGCATCACAAAAACAGATTATCCACGTGTTATCAAATTGCTGTTTGTAGCTCTTGCTGTGCATAAATTGGCCGCCACATTTCCGTACAGTACAACAGTGCCTACACTTCAAAAATACATCATTGTCTGTAAAGTGGATTGGGATGTCCAGCGGTCATGAAAGGCACTATATAAATGCAAATTTTTTACTTACTCACTCACAGTTCCAGTTAAGAAGGAACTGCAGGTGAAAGCTCCAGTGGATAGCTGTCCAGTGGAAAAAAATAAGACTGAAGTACACAGAATACAGATGGGAATTTGGATTCATTGTAGCACAATCAGCTAGGAGTTGCATGCTTTAGATCTTGTAGGTGAGATTTGACAGTGGAACTTTGAAGCTCAAGTTGGCACCTATTGGACAAAAAACAATGTTTTGTTTTCTGATTTGTATTGAGGCCATTCCATAATGACAGCTATGTCAATCCCAGTAATTGATAGAATAGAACTGCCCAGGACTCTTTTACCACTTGTAGTACTGGCAGCAGCTGAACATTACGTTCTGATAACATATAAGATGATGAGCTCAGGGCACCTCTTTGCAACGTGGAAATGTTAACAAAGGGGAATGCAGTCCATGTTGATCAAAGTTGACTTTGCCTCAAGGTGTGTGCAGACTACAGCATTTGCTGTATGGTTACAGCTGATGTGTGTGTGTGTGTGTATGCGCATGCGTGTGCATGTCTGTGTTACCTCTGACATCACTGTGGAGAAAGTTGAATTTAACTACAGGTTGTGAATAACCAAAACATTCCTAACACTCAACTTACCATTGGAATAAAATAATTTCATTCTATAAGGAACTCACCTTGAAATTGCTATTTTTGTTGTGAAAAACTGAATTCGTTTCTCTAGCCCCTCCCATATGTCCACAATTTTATGACAGTAAATTTTTAATTTGGAAAAATAAAGTGTAAATCAATACAAATTTGTAAAAATGCTAATAAGTGTTACCTCTGACTTTAAAAAAAAAATGAAAAACAGGATAATGTATATCTTATCCTTCCAGGAAAACACTGGGCCAAAAGCACATGTGTATCTGCAAAAGTATGTGGAGATGTCCACGCAAGGCCGGATCTTGCCTGTTTAGATGGGTCTTTGAAATGAGGAGCAATGTATTGTGATGCACTACAAGGAAATGTGTTGGGGGTGGGGAGAGTGGTGAAGAAAAGATTTAGCTCTTTTCCTCATGAAAACAACAGCCTTTTTAAAAATGCTGAACTTGAAACTTGCGCTTA
This sequence comes from Cetorhinus maximus, assembly GCF_964194155.1. Taxonomy (NCBI): domain Eukaryota; kingdom Metazoa; phylum Chordata; class Chondrichthyes; order Lamniformes; family Cetorhinidae; genus Cetorhinus; species Cetorhinus maximus. The sequence continues at coordinate 98,079,977 of NC_135884.1, forward strand.
CACCGTGTATGCAAGATCTTCATACTGTCTGTGTGTCCCAGTCCACTTTGAAATCATCCTACAGTAGGGAAAGTTGGACCTCTGATTTCAGCAGCCTGACCTCTCCATTTAGTTTCCGTAACACTGTGTAAGCAAAATCATCCCTCATCACTTTTTTTATAGTAACACCTATCTCTCAGCACCTTGTTATTAGAGCAGTAAGCCAACACCGACTGGAAGAATAATTGCTGCTTCTCCAATTACCATTAGGAATTTTCTAAAATGTGTAACTTTTGCTAAAAGCTGCAAAAGATTTTCTGTGGGTGTCACTGATTCTGCCACAGGGGCTTCAACTGTTTACAATTTATATAAATGACTTGGATGAAGGGGTGGATGGGATAGTTGCCAAATTTGCTGACACAAGGATAGGTCGGAAAGTAAGGGGAGAATTTTCTCCCCATCGGGGGTGTTGGGCGGGAGAGGGCACAGGAGGGCGTGCAGCTGATTGCCGCCCACAATCGGCTGGGCGCCGCCATTTTATGTGGCAGGCCAGTTAAGACCCGCCCAGCGTGACGCGCACCTGGAAGCGCTGAGCACTCCCTGTGCGGGCGGGGTGAGTAGGCTGAATCGGGGCCAGCGCTCTTGAGACAAAGCTGCCTCAGGGAGATTAGTTTGAGTTTCAAAAATTTCAATAAAGAAAAAAAAAATTTAGGACATGTCCCCTCATGTGAGCTGGGACATTCTATGAATTTTAATGAAAATCTTTATTTTACTTATTTTACTTATAAATCATTCATGAACCCTCATCCCGTCCATGGATGAGGTTTCATGAAAAATGCGAAGGCCACCTGGGCTCTTCACCTGCCCGCCAACCTTGGACGGGCGCTATGTTAAGTGGTTTAATTAGTTTTTAAATGGCTTTTAATAGGCCTTTGACAGTTCGGCAGGCGCGCAGCTGCAGTGCGGTCCCACTGAACTGAAAATCGGAATGACGTGCGGTGACGTCGGGACACATTCCTGATGTCACTGCGTGGCATTTTACGCGTCAGCAAACGGGCCCTGCCCCCGCTCGCTGAGCCGAAGATTCTGGCCTAAGTTGTGAGGAGAACATAAAAAAGCTGTAAAAAGACATAGATAGGTTAGTGAGTGAGCAAAGATCTGGCAAGTGGAGTATAATGTGGGGAAAAAGTGAAATTGGCCATTTTGGCAGGAAGGACAAAAGAGAAGCATATGTAAATTGTGAGAGATTGCAGAGCTCTGAGATGCAGAGGGATTTGGGTGTCCTTGTGCATGAATCGCAAAAGGCTAGTGTGCAGGTACAGCAGGAATTAGGAAAGCTAATAGAATGTGTCATTTATTGTGAGGGGAATTGAATACAAAAGTAGGGAGGTTATGCTTCAGTTATACTGAGCACTAGTGAGACAACATCTGGAATACTGTGTACAGTATTGGTCACCTTATTTAAGGGAGGATGTAAATGCGTTGGAAGCAGTTCAGAGAAGGTTTACCTGACTAATGTCTGGAATGGGTGGGTTGTCTTATGAGGAAAGGTTGGACAGGCTAGGCTTGTATCCACTGGAGTTTAGAAGAGTGAGAGGTGACTTGATTGAAACATATAAGATTCTGAGGGGTCTTGACAGGGTGGATGTGGAGAGGATGTTTCCTCTTGTGGGAGAATCTAGAACTAGGGGTCACTGTTTAAAAATAAAGGGTGCCCATTTAAAACGGAGATGAAGCAAAATTCTTTCACTCACAGGATTGAGAGTCTTTGGAACTCTCTTCCTGAAAAGGCAGTAGAATCAGGGTCTTTGAATATTTTTAAGGTAGATGTCGATAGATTCTTGATAAGCAAGTGGGTGATAGGTTATCAGGGGTAGGCGGGATGCAGATTTGAGATAACTATCAGATCAGCCATGATCTTATTAAATGGTGGAGCAGGCTTGAGGAGCTGAATGGCCTACTCCTGCTCTTTGTATGTTTGTATGTACAGTCTGCTCTCCCACAGTAAGTCATTTGCCTGTGTATCCACAATAATTTTGATAACTTTTCTTCCCAGTGCAATGTCACCCAGTCCCATTATAAGGCCATGGTACGTACAGTAACTGGAAACCAACAACTGCTCATGTGGATTTTAAAGAAGTGTTCACATTGTGATGCTGTTATGATTGTATTCATTCCCCATCCCTAGTTGATATGAGAAAGTGGCCCTTCTTGAACTACGGCAGTCCATGTGGTGATGGTGCTACAACAATGGTGTTAGGTTAATTAAGGTGTTGGCATAGTGATATTGTCACTGGACGAAGTCTTCACATTGAGGATACCCTTCATTGTGTTGTGTGGCACTACCATGGTGCTAAATGGGATAGATTTCGAACAGATCTAGCAACTCAAGACTGAGCATCCATGAGGAGCTGTGGGCCATCAGCAGCAGCACTGTACTCAACCACAACGTGTAACCTCATGGCCTGGCATATACCCCACCCTACAATTAACACCAAGCCAGGGGCCAACCCTGGTTCAATGAAGAGTACAGGAGGACATGCCAGGAGCAGCACCGGGCATACCTAAAAATTAGGTGTCAACCTGGTGAAGCAACAACACAGGACTACTTGCAAGCCAAACTGCATAAGCAGCAAATGATAGACAGAGCTAAGCAATTCCACAGCCATCAGATCTAAGCTCTGCAGTCCTGCCACATCGAGTCGTGAATGGTGGTGGACAATTAAACAACTCACTGGAGGATGGCGCTCTACAAATATCCCCATCCTCAATGGTAGGAGAGCCCAGCACAGCGGTGCAAAAGACAAAGCTGAAGGATTTGCAACAATCTTCAGCCAGAAGTGTCAAGTGGATGATCCATCTTGGTCTCCTCTGGAGGTCCTCAGCATCACAGATGCCAGTCTTAAGCCAATCTGAGTCACTTCACGTGATATCAAGAAACGGCTGAAGGCACTGGATACTGCAAAGGCTATGGGCCCTGACAATATTCCGGCAATAGTACTGAAGACTTGTGCTCCAGATCTTGCCGTACCCCTAGCCAAGCTACAATACTGGCATCTACCCAGCAATGTGGAAAATTGCCCTGGTATGCCCTGTACACAAAGAGCAGGTCAAATCCAACCCAGCCAATTACTGCCCCATTAGTTTACTCTCAATCATCAGTAAAATGATGGAAGGGGTCACCAATAGTGCTATCAAGCGGCACTTGCTTAGCAATAACTTGCTCACTGATGCTCAGTTTGGGTTCCGCCTGGATCACTCAGCTTCTGACCTCATTACAGCCAAACATGGACATAAGTGCTGAACTCCCGAGGTGAGGTGAGAGTGACTGCCCTTGACATCAAGGCAGCATTTGACCGAGTGTGGCATCAAGGAGCCCGAGCAAAACTGGAGTCGATGGGAATCGTGGAGAAAACTCTCCACTGGTTGGAGTCATAGCGACCACAAAGGTAGATAGTTGTGGTTGTTTGGAGGTCAGTCATCTCAGTTCCAGGATATTGTTGCAAGAGTTCCTCAGGGTAATGTCCTAGGCTCAGCCATCTTCAGCTGCTTCATAAATGACCTTCCTTCCATCATAAGGTCAGAAATGGGGATGTTCGCTGATGACTGGATAACGTTCAGCACCATTTACGATGACTCAGATATTGAAGTAGTCCATGTCCAAATGCAGCAATATAAACACTGTGGCTACAAGAGCAGGTCAGGCTAGGAATCCTGTGGCAAGTAACTCGCCTCCTGACTCCCCAAAGACTGTCCAACATCTCCAAGGCACAAGTCAGGAACGTGATGGAATACTCCCCACTTGCCTTGATGAGTGCAGCTCCAACAATACTCGAAGCTTGACACCATCCAGGACAAAGCAGCCTGCTTGATTGGCGTCCTTTCCACAAACATTCACACCCTTCACCACCAAGGAATAGTGCCAGCAGTGTGTACCACCTATGCGATGCACTGCAGAAACTCACCAAGGCTGCGTAGACAGCACCTTCCAAGCCCACAGCCCCTACCATCTCAAAGAACAAGGACAGCAGATAGATGGGAACGCCACCACCTGAAGTTCCCTGCAGGCCATTCACCAAGCTGACTTGGAAATTTATCACTGTTCCATCACTGTTGTTGGGTCAAAATCCTGGAATTCCCTCTGAAACAGCACTGTGGGTGTACCTATACCACAGGGACTGCAGCGGTTCAAGAAGGCAGGTCACCACCACCTTCTCAAGGGCAATTAGGGATGGGCAATAAATGCTGGCCTAACCAGTGCTGCCCACATCTCGTAAATTAATTTTTAAAAATCCCAGGATGTTAGCTTAATGAAAGTGATGTACATCCAAGTTGGGAATAGTGTGTTACTTGGAGGGAAAGCAATGATATTGCTGCTCTTGTCCTCATTTGTGATAGAGGTCACAAGAATGGAGGTGCCTTCAAAACGATCACAGTAACAATCACCAGAGATGGATACCAAATCCAGCTGGTGTCAGCTGTGGCTCAGTTCATAGCACCCTCGCCTTTGAATCAGAGGGTTGTGGGTTCGTGTCCCACTCCCGGAAACCAAGAACTGTGATTGTACTCGAAAGAGTTGCAATTTGTGACTGTTGATAACTCGAAAGAATTTTGCAGCGGCTAACTGCCCTGTCCTCATTGGGTTTGAGCTGCTTGAGTGTTGTTTCAGCTGCAACTTTCCAGGTGAGTGCTGAGTATTTATCATACTCTCACTTGAGCTTTCTAGATGGTAGTGAACCTTTGAGAATGGTGGACTAATTATCAGGACAAGAGATGAGCCACTTGTATGAGTCCCCAGTTAAAGGAGTGGCCAGTTATAGTGCACAGGACTTAGTACTACAGCTGGGAAGTTTTCAGGTCCACTTTTTGTTTTAGTTTTGCATGGAATGAACTGAATTGACTGGACACTGGTTGCCACCATTGGTTGGACAACTGAAAACACTTCCACTTTGTGCTTGATTGCCTGACTTCATCCTAGTGAAGGATATGGATGTTCATGGTGCCTCCTCCTCTTCCTCCTGTTAGCTGTCTGATTGCCCACTACCATTTAAGGATGGATGTTGTAGGGTAGCAAAGCTTTTCACTGATTGTGGGAAGGACCACTTAGCTCTCTCTGCTTCTGGTGTTTTGCATGCAGGCAGCCATGTCAGGCATCTTCACTAGGTTTATATCAAATTCTGAGAGCATGCTTGTTGCTGCTTCTGGCATGCCTTTCCACACTCCGCGTTGAACCAGGGTAGGCCTCTTGCTCGACAGTGATCAAAGTGTGAGGAATGTGTAAGGCTGTGAGTTTACAGAATTGTGCTGCTGATGACCAATAATGTCTCACAAATTTTTTCTGCTGGTGGATCCATCTAACTTGGACAATGTTTGGCCCACATTACGTAATGGAGGATGTTACCATGGTGAAGGCTAAACTTTTTCTTTATACAGGAGTGATGGTCACTTCTGTCAGTACTATGATGGACAGCCATGTCTCCAATATGTACAGTTGATGAAGGCAAATTAAAGTAGGTTTGTTCGTGTGTTTTTCCTTTCAACACTACAGTGACTATTCTGTGTCTGTACTTCTCTTTGAGCGTCCTGAGAAGTATTCAACACAGGCTACTGATGTTTCAGTTGAGGTGAGGGTGGAAGAACAATTTCTTGACCTTGCTGAGCAAAAGCCATGCGATATTCATGGGGTGCTGAGACAATTTTGAAGACTCCCACAACCTCTCCCACCCATTTGTATGTTGCTGTGTCCCCACCTCTGATGAGCCTATCCTGCTGAGATAGTGGTAGAGGAGGCTGTAATGTTAGATATGTTTCTGTTAACCATCAGTACCACTGCTAAAAGAATGTACTGACCTTTAACACCTACACCGAGAAACCTTTTTGAATTATGAAAGCTTGTAAGTTAGAATTTGTCAAATCCATAGCTAACACATCAAAAATGTCAGTCACAAACAGGCAGGTAGAACATTATAAATCAATTAGAATCTATTCTTGTCATTTTAATGTATGTTCACAATGCACTGAGTTTACGCTCAATTGAATAGAATATATAGAAGAGAGAAAAAATTTATTGAATAAATTAATTAAATATATAATCATTTTACATTTGAAATCCAACAATGGAGTTAGAGATGATAAATTGTTTGGAGAAAATAATGGAAACTTGCTGCAGGGATGAAGAAGCACAGATAAATCAACCAAGAAAATAAGAAAAAACTTCTGCATGCCAAAAAGATAATGCCCTGTTTATAAAAGTGTGCAGTGAATGGTGTTTAGCTCTAGCGATAGCAATACCACTGCCTGGCACTGGCCCCACAACTGACAAAGAGGGCAGAGCAATAGCAATATTGAAAACATAGGCATCATTTTTCAGGGGTTTTGGATGGAGGGATGATAGTTGTTGTCTACGGTGGTCCTGCATAGTGCCTGACCCCTGTAAAAATTTAGATTTTTGACCCTTTTCATTTCCAATGTGTTTTAATAAGCTTTTGATATGTTTCTCTATTTTATAAGTGTAAGACCACTTTAGTTTTAAATGGTATTTCACAGATAATGCAAACTCAACGTGGAAACTCAATAAGATAGCACAATGTATAACAAGGTATGACCTGCTTCTGTTCATCTCTTTCACCTGCCCCCCTGTAATTACATCATGGTTATAAATATTTTGATCCCCATTGAGAACAATCTATTTATATAAGCAATCTTAGCTGTTTACTTCAGAGATAATTTCCCAAATAAGACTTCATGGCCTATCTGTTCTTTAATCCTTTTGAGGAGTTGTTTTACAGATCACTAGAGCAGAGTTTAATATGGGTGATAGAAGGCTAGACCTCCGCAACAAAAACTGGTGGCACCCCTGACAATCTGATTTCCAGGAACCCCAAGAGAATAAGCTGCCTAATTGGCAGCAGGAACCCTGCTGCCAGGGGAAATTAAATTGCGGGATCCTCTAGTGTGGGGCACATATCCTGCTCTCCTACCCCGCCCCCCACCCCTGAAAGTTTCCAGCCAATCAGAGGTGGCTGGCAGTTCTCCAGTCCTGGCAGCATCACAGGAAGCAGTGGCCACTGCTGGTATTGCTCCAGGCCTACACAGAGGATCGCCGATGGATCCTCAGGAGTCAGGTAAGTGGGGAGGGATGGGGGTCTCAAGGAGGAGGTGGAGGGGTCGACAGCAAGGGCAGCGAGGTGGCTTCCTTTGGAAGCCCCTCTTTCCCAATACCTGGCTGCTCAATTGCGCACAGAATACTTGAAAGTGAGGGCCCACATACAGTATATGGAAGTTTATGTTTCAAAAATGGAACCCTTGTTCCTATTTATTTCACAATTTTACCCAAAGTTTTGAGTACCAGTTGTTTTTTGAGCTTATGAAACTTTCTTTCAGCTCAGCACTACTCTGGTAATTTGAGTTGTCTTTATTTTTGAGTTATATGCAGGATTGTTGTAAGTTTGACACTTCGCCTGGGCATTCCGTTCTGTCCAGAATCTTTTTTCCATGGTCACTGACTGCTGCTTGGACTCTTTCAGTTCACTCGTTAGATTGTCAATCTGTTTCATAGAATTTCTCTTACCTGCCTTCAAAGTCTGGATTTGCTCTTCCATGTTGTGTATCTCAGCCATCATGTTGTTCAGATTAGACCGAAGTTCAAGAAGTTAATCAGTTTTGGTTGTTAATTCTACTTTCAAGCAACTGTTCTGATGCATTAGCAATCCTTTCTCCTGCTCCAGGCATTTTGCACGATGCTTACTAGAGACTTTTGATGCTTGAAGTTCATCAAGTGTTAATTGACAATCTATCTTTGTTAAATATGCTTCCACAAGTTCATCATTTAAGCGTTTTTGTTAGTAAAGGAAGATTTCAGTGCAGTGGTGAGTAGTGATATAGGAGCAATAAATCGTGATGTGGAATCAGTTTGGGTGGAAATAAAGAATAGCAAGGGGAAGAAGTCACGGGTGGGAGTCGTCTATAGGCCCCCGAAGAGTTGCCTCACTGTAGGACAAAGTATAAATTGGGAAGTAATTGAGGTATGTAAGAAGGGTGTTACAATTGTCATGGTTGATTTTAATCTGCATATTGACTGGACAAATCAGATTGGCAGGGGTAACATGGAAGACAAATTTGTAGAATGTATCAGTGATTGCTTCCTAGAGCAATACATTGCAGAACCCACCCAAGAACAGGCTATTTTAGATTTAATAATGTGTAATGAGGTGGGATTAATAAGAGATATCGTAGTTAAGGATCCCCTAGGGGATAGCGATCACAACATGGTAGAATTTCAAATTCAGTTTGAGGGCGAGCAACTCGGGTCTCAAACCAGTGTCCTCAATAAGGGCAATTACAGAGGTATGAAGAAAGAGTTGTCTAAAGTGGGCCGGGAAAATAGGCTAAGGGGAAGGCCAATGGATGAGCTGTGGCAGACATTTAAGCAGATATTTCATAACGCTCAGCAAAAATTTATCACGGTCAAAAAGAAGGACTCGATGAGAAGGATGAATCACCCATGGTTAACAAAGGTGGTCAAGGAGAGTATCCAATCAAAAACTAAGGCATACAAAGCAGTGAAAATTAATAGTAGGCCAGAGGATTGGGAATTTTTTAGGAACCAGCAGTGGATGACTAAAAAGCTAATAAAGAAGGAGAAAATTGATTATGAAAGCAAATTGGCAAGAAATATAAAAACAAACAGCAAGAGCTTCTACAGGTATATAAAAAGAGAGTAGCTAAAGTGAGTGTGGGACTCATGGAGGATGCGACTGGAGAATTGATGACAGGGAACAGGAAAATGGCAGATAATTTAAACCAATATTTTGCATCGGTCTTCATGGTGGAGGATACTATAAACATCCCAAAGATATTAGATAAGCAAGGAGCTAATGGGAGGAAAGATCTTGTAACAGTCTCTATCACGAGGGACAAAGTATTTGACAAACGAGTGGGACTAAAGGCAGACAAGTTGCCAGGACCTGATGGCCTGCATCCAAGGGTTTTAAAGGAAGCGGCTGCAGAGATAGTGGAGGCATTGGTCGAAATATTCCAGAACTCACTGGATTCCGGGAGGGTCCCAGCGGATTGGAAAACCACTAATGTGACGCCCCTGTTCAAGAAGGGAGGGAGACAAAAAGCAGGAAACTATAGGCCTAATATCTGTCATTGGGAAAATGCTCGAATCCATTATTAAGGAAGAGAGAGCAGGACGTTTAGAAAAGCTTAACGCAAACAGAGTCAACATGGTTTTGTGAAAGGGAAATCATGTTTGACAAATTTGCTAGAGTTCTTTGAGGATATAACAAGCAGATTTGATAAAGGGAAACCAGTAGATGTGTATTTGGATTTCCAGAAGGCATTCAATAAGGTGCCACGTTATTGCACAAGATAGGAGCTCATGATATTGGGGGTAATATATTAGCATGGATTGAGGGTTGGTTAACATACAGAAGACAGAGATTTGGGATAAATGGGTCTTTGTCAGGTTGGAAAGACGTAACTAGTGGAGTGCCACAAGGATCAGTCCTATGGCCTCAATTATTTACTATCTATATTAATGACTCGGAGGAGGAGGCAGAGTGTAATATATCCAAATGTGCTGATGACACTAAAATAGTTAGGAGGGCATGTTGTGATGAGGACATAAGGAATCCGCAAGGGGATATAGATAGGTTGAATGACTGGGCAAAAACTTGGCAGATGGAGTTTAATGTAGGAAAGTGAGAGGTCATGCACTTTGGCAGGAAGAATCAAAAGGCAGACTATTATTTAAATGGAGAGATACGCCAAAAAGTGCAGCACAGCGGGATCTGGGTGTTTTTGTGCATGAAACAAGGCAGACTATTATTTAAATTGAGAGATACTCCAAACAAGTGCAGCACAGAGGGATCTGAGTGTTCTTGTGCATGAAACACGAAATGTTAGCATGCAAGTATCTAAGAAGGCAAATGGAATTTTGGCCTGTTTTGCTAGGGGGTTGGAGTTTAAAAATAGGGAAGGCTTGTTACAACTGTACAGGGTGTTGGTGAGGCCGCACCGGGAGTACTGTGTACAGCTTTGGCCCCCATATTTAAGAAAGGATATACTGGCATTGGAGACAGTTCAAAAAAGATTCACTAGGCTGATTCCCGGGATGAAGGGGTTGACTTATCAAGAATGGCTAAACAGGTTAGGCCTTTATTCATCAGAGTTTACAAGAATGAGTTTACAATACAGAGTTTACAATAATATCTTATTGAAATGTACAAGATTCTGAGAGGGCTTGACAGGGTAGATGTTTCTATCAGTGGGGGAATATCAAACTAGGGGACATAGTTACAGAATAAGGGGACACTTATTTAAAACTGAGATGCGAAGGAATTTCTTCTCTCAGAGGGTAGTGAATGTCTGGAATTCTCTACCCCAGAGAGTTGTGGAGGTTCGATCACTGAAAGTATTTAAAGAGGAGGTAGATAGGTTTTTGAAATATCGGGGAGTTGAGGGCTATGAGGAGCTGGCATGAAAGAAGAGTTGAGGGCTGGGGCAGATCAGCCATTACCTTATTGAATGGTGGGCAGGTAATGTGTTGGGCTTCCGAAAAATATATATTTTTCGGGATTTCCAGAAAGTTCTTGGCTTCTCTGGTGCTCTTGTAAGTTTTACTCAGGTAATTTCTTTTGCTCTTTTGTAGTTATATGGGAGTTTTCTATCCCTCTTTTTAAGCTCTTTGTGCTCCACAGCTTGAAAGTTAAGATATTTGTTAAAAGCTTTTAATATTTCATCGAAGCTGGTTGAGGATTCATCAATGCCTTGCATTAGGATTACTTCCTCTACAAGTTCATCAAACCAGTATAAAAAGGTATTAATCTGGACTTTTTCCGACTTTCCACTTAGACCTGATAGTCTCCAGTAGTTTAGAAATTCTCTTCTCAAGGACACCACATTTCCCGTTAGGTGTGGCCATTGGATAAGCCCAAATTGATTTGGAAATGTGGATTCTGATCCATGGTCAAATTTTTAAAAGTGTAGTTCTGCTCTAAGAGTTTACAGAATTTCAAGATGGTGTCACCCTTCCCTTGGAGACGAATGGAATTCCCGCACTTGCCAGTTTTGGCAGGCTCTGCTTACAATGGCGATCATGCTCAGCTGGAAAAAAATTTCCAGCAATAACTGCTTGGAAAGGCTGCCTGCAGAGTTCTTTTGCACAGCGTGTAAGCTTAAAGTTGCAAATTCGTTGAATCTTTTGCTTGTCTTTAGCTAGGTTTAAAAAGCCGTGATCCTCCTGGGGTGTTGAATTAATTATTTATAAATATTTTTGGACCGAGCTTAGATGCCACGTGTTAAGGTGCTAACTCGGGGATTGGGTTTTTAGCCACAACTTTTTTCAAACTGCACTTCTGACTCTGAAAATTTTAAGGATTTCTCAGGACTTGCTGTAGTCTGGAATTTTAAAAGATTTAGCTCACCCTTGTTTGGTCTGCTGACTGTGCTCTGGTTTTTGAGGCTGGACTTCCAAAGAATATGCAATGGAATCTTCTGCTGCAGTAAGGAATTTTAAATCCCTGCATTCAGCTTTCAAGCCTTTCTTTGGAGCTTTATCTTGGCGATTTTTCCCTGCGCCTGTTTCAGCTTCTTTCCAGATCAGCCTGCTTTGCTGAATTTTTTCTCAGTCTTCCAGCATTTTATTTTTTGGGTGTATTTTCTGAGGCTTTGCATTTTTCCACAAGCTGCCACCATGTTGTAGGGTGTTGGTTACAGTTCAGTAGGTCTGAAGAAGTCTTCATAGCCATACATAGGTTAACTGTAAGTCTTTATTGACACTTTGAAATATTTACAAAGATACAGTAAAGGTTACAGACTAGGAGTTGTCTCCATGCTTACTGGTACACACTGCTCTGTCCAAAACTCAACTGACCCTGGGTGCGAGTCATGTGCTCTCTTACACCATTGTTTGGGCAGTACTGTACTCAGTCCCACATTAACCCTGTATGTGCCAAACCTTTATACTACACCTATGATTTTGCAGTAGCCATTAAAGTTGTACTTTAATCACTCTCAGTTGATGTCATCCTGGTCACTTATTTCTTTGCACAAATATTCCTTGTAGATAATACTCTGATATTTGTAGCAGAAGATAAGTCACCCTTTCTTCTGTGGTACACCGCTGCTACCCTGTTCTATCTTTAAAAACCTGTTGCTCCAAGATACAAAGCAATTTGCTTATAACCCTTAAATTTTGAAGATCTCCAACAATGTGGAGTAACTGGTCATTTACTGAATTAACTAAGTAATTAATTCTATATGAAGAATTTTGAAATGTCTTGAGGATATAATACATAATGTGAATGCTCTTTTTTTTCTCTCGCACTCTGCTGTTCACTTATACTGCTTAAGTATGCTTTTCTCACAGGCAATATCCGATGCAATGAGCCAAGCTGATAAAAGCATGTCACAAACCACATTCCCTTCTTGACACTTGCAAAGCAATCCATCAAGCAATGTACCTGAAATTTCAACCACTCTCCATCTGATAATTCCAACCTGTCCCTCTGAGTGCAGAAGTCATAATTGACCAACACAAGAAATCTACTGAGGCAATTTACAGTGAAACTGGAGGAAATTTGAGTAGACACCAGGACCACACTATTTACCTTCAGTATAATAAATGGTCAGTTGACAAGTATCTCAATATACAAACAGCAGTGTGTTTTTATCTTTCAGTCAGCTATCCAGCAGCTCAGTAATTAACTGTGTGGTTCTCCACATGACCCTTCTCTCCCTTCAACTGAGAGATATGCAATAGATCTGCTAATATATCATCATATAATCTGCCAAAGTCTCATGAGGTGGCCATTGCACTCATCTTAATTATGTTTATTGATTTTGCTTGTAGTTCACTATAGTTTTTCCATTTTAATACCCAGGCATAAGGATTAATAATTTTTTAGTAAATCATGTTCTTAAAGGATGATTTTGCTTTGGGGAAGAAAAGAGACCTGGACTGGGATTTTGGCGGGCTGACGGGGGTCTCACCCACCAGTTGGAGAACTGGTGGGGAACCACTGTCAGTTCCGTGGATTAGGCCCAACAGAATCAAGTGCCCTTTAGGCACTTGGCCACTGACAAGTTGTCCAAATCAGTGGAGGTCCCACTCACCAAGAGCTGCCAGCCAGTCAGAAGCTGGCAGCTCACCATTGCTGCCACGCCATTGGAAGTGGTGGCTGCTGGTTACAGTGCACCCACCAGAAGCCCAGGATTATTGTGGTACCCCAGGCCAAAGGTGAATAAGGGCTGGGGTGGGGTTCAGAGGGTGGGATTCATTAGGAGATGTGGGGTTGGATTTCAGCGGCCACCCCCTAGCCTGATGCCAGGTCTCTTGATCAGGCACAGAGTGTCTGTCTACGAGGGTCGAGTGCCTTTTTAACACCGTGGAAGCCGCTGTGATGTCCTCTATCCCCACTCTGACCACAGGATGGGCAGCTACATTACCACACCGGCTTGGTAGACAATGGCAGTGGTGATTAGTGCCAATGTTGCACAGAAGAGGTTTGCCATCCAATGCAGATAGAGGATGAATGATCTCCTCCATGCAGCCAGGGTAAGGCAACCATCTCATCACTCTAAACTCTCACTCAAGCCCATCACACATTCACTGTCATCTCACTCACTGCGAGCTCAAGGGACATCACCATCCATTTTCTCACACATACCCTCACATGTCCATCTGGCCTCATCCTCTCTGGAGACTGCCTCCTCAGCCCTCAACATCTTGAGGTCACTTGCACAGATCAACCTGTGCCCCCACACACACACCCTGGGATACCCTCCTTCCCCAGTACAGCTCTCGTCTTGCAGCCCCTTCCCTTGCCTGAGGCCACTTCTCCCCCTTCCCCAAGCAAGGCCTTGCCCTGCAGCTATTGAACAGCCACCCACATGTGGCTGACCTGGTAGTTAGAGACCTACCCGTGAACCGCCCTAAAAGTGATGTGGTGCTGCCTGTGAAGCCTGGCGTTGATGACTACGAGAGGTGCCCAAAGCAAGGTAGGCAAACAACCCTTGAAGTCCCGAGCGAAGTGCAGCCCGCAAGTGCATGCTTCATATGTGCTGTTGTGAAACATGGCGTGTTTTCCTGCTGACATGGGCGGATGATCCAATGGAGGGGGTGGGTTGAGTCTGGCGGGCTGGCCTTATAATGATATGCTGATGTATTACAATGAGGTTCTCAGTGTCCGATGGCGGGGAACCTGCTATCGGTGGATGGAGCGGATGATTGCAAACTGGTTTCACAATGTCGTTGTTGGCCTTCTCGCCATATTGTCCAATCACGCCACCGAACATAACCGACGATGGCGGGCACAGAACATCCGCTTTGGTCTCGACCTTCAACCTTTTTAGTTTGGCAAAGACACATTCACACTAACCCTTCATCATCACTAGAAATATTGCTGATATGGAAAGAATCACAAGAGTTTCTGCAATGGGTGCAGGAGCATAGTAGTTATGTTATTTAAAAATCTGGAGATATGAGTTCAAATCCCAGCACAGAAACTGTGGAATTTAAATTCAATTAAACGAGATGCCTAAATTGTTGTAAAATCCCGTTTAATTCACAAACATCTTTTTTAGAGCAGGAAATCTGCCATCCTTACCTGGCCTGGCCTAAACATGACTCCAGGCACAGCAATGTGGTTAGCTCTTAAGTGCCCTCTGAAATAGCCTAATTAATGATTCAGTTCTATTCCAGGGGTCAGATCACCACCACCATCTCAAGGGCAATTAGAGATGGACAATAAATGCTGGCCTTGCCAGTGGTGTGCACTTCCTGTGTGTGAATTCTGATAAAGGTCGAGTGCATTAACTATTGAAAATGTATCCAGTAATATCCAACTGCTGAAGAAATAGTTTATTTGGCAAAAAAGGTTGCCATGGCATCTTTACAATTTCATGTTTGATATCTGTTGAATTGACGCCAATTTGCTCTTGTTACAGGCAGGAGGAGGTTAATATAAACTGCACTAATTTCCCCTCTCACCACCTGTCCGTAAACAGAAAGATATTTTGATTTGTTTCCCTCTTTATTAGGGGTGGTGTTTTTCCCACAGATTTCTTGTGTTGACTTCACACGATGAGATAGGCATCCAGGGAGGAATCAGTCTTGAAGGTGATTGTACAGAATTTCCAGCTGAAGCAGTGTATGAATGAATACTTCACATCTGTCTTCACCCAAGAGAATGAGAATGAAGGTATCAAACTTGGGAAGAAAGACTGCGAGGTTATTGAGCAAATTGATATAGGGAGTGACAAGGTATGGAGGTGTTGGCAGGCTTAAAAGTGGACAAACCTCCAGGTCCGAATGATTTGTGTCCCAGACTGCTGAGGGAGGCAAGGGAGGAGATCGCAGGGGCTCTGAGCCAAATTTTTAATTCCTCTCTGGCCACGGGGGAGGTGCCAGAGGACTGGAGAACAGCTAATGTGGTTCCGCTATCTAAGAAGGGTTGCAGAGATAAGCCAGGGAACTACAGACCAGTGAGTCTCACGTCAGTGGTAGGGAAACTATTGGAGAAAATTCTGAAGGAGAGAATCTATCTCCACTTGGAGAGGCAAGGTTTGATTAGGGATAGTCAGCATGGCTTTGTCAGAGGGAGGTCATGCCTAACAAATTTGATTGAATTTTTTGAGGAGGTGACCAGATATGTAGATGAAAGTAGTGCAGTTGATGGATTTCAGCAAAGCCTTTGACAAGGTCCCACATGGGAGACTTATAAAGAAGGCAAATGCACATGGGATATAAGGTAATTTGATAAGGTGGATTCAAAATTGGCTTAGTTGTAGGAGGCAGAGGGTGATGACAGAAGGATGCTTTAGTGACTGGAAGACAGTGTCCAGTGGTGTACCACAGGGATCTGTGCTGGGTCCCCTATTATTCGTCATTTATATAAATGACACAGATGACTGTGTGGGAGGTAGGATTAGTAAGTTTGCGGATGACACAAAGATTGGCCGAGCAGTTAACAGTGAGGTTGAGTGTCTTGGGCTACAGGAAGATATAGACGGGATGGTCAAATGGGCAGATAAGTGGCAGATGGAATTTAACCCTGAAAAGTGTGAGGTGATACACTTTGGAAGGAGTAATTTGACAAGGAAGTATTCAGTGAATGGCATGACACTAGGAAGTTCCGAGGAACAAAGGGACCTTGGCATGTGTGTCCATAGATCTCTGAAGGCGGAGGGGCATGTTAGTGGGGTGGAGAAAAAGGCATGTGGGACACTTGCCTTTATCAATCGAAGCATAGATTACAAAAGTAGGGAGATCATGTTGGAGTTGCATGGAACCTTGGTGAGGGCACAGCTGGAGTACTGTGTGCAGTTCTGGTCGCCACATTATAGGAAGGATGTGATTGCACTGGAGGGGGTGCAGATGAGATTCACCAGGATGTTGCCTGGGATGAAACATTTAAGTTATGAAGAGAGGTTGGATAGACTTGGGTTGTTTTCGTTGGAGCAGAGAAGACTGAGGGGTGACCTGATCGAGGTGTACAAGACTATGAGGGGCATGGACAGGGTTCCCTCTAGTTGAAGGGTCAGTCATGAGGGGACATAAGTTCAAGGTGAGGGGCAGGAGGTTTAGGGGGGATGTGAGGAAAAATGTTTTTACCCAGAGGGTGGTGACGGTCTGGAATGCGCTGCCTGGGAGGGTGGTGGAGGCGGGCTGCCTCACACCCTTTAAAAAGTACCTGGATGAGCACTTGGCACATCATAACATTCAAGGCTATGGACCAAGTGCTGGTAAATGGGATTAGGTAGGTAGGTCGGGTATTTCTCATGTGTCGGTGCAGACTCGATAGGCCGAAGGGCCTCTTCTGCACTGTAAGATTCTGTGATTCTGTAGTTGAGGCCAGATGTTCAACCTGAGCAGACAGGCATTCAGCCATTTTAAAGGTATTTGTTCAGTTTGAAAATTTTAGAAATAGCAATGAGCATATTTATATACATTTTATAAAAATATAGTATCAGGTCTTAGTCCCTCACACTTGCTTTAAGAAGACTTTGATAAATAAAACATGACAGATCTCTTTCCAATCATCTGCATTGAAGATTGCAAAAAAAATTACTTATAAATAGTTCCTGATGTCACATTGAGCTGATGTGCTCAGACATGTGACTCATGGTAGCATATTATTCATTACATCACATCAATGGCAATAGAGTTTTTTTTTGCTTAACTGTCAAATATATCAATGGCATCATCTAAATGCTTGGTTAAACATGATTAAACAACACTGAACTGGACCTACTGGGGTACAATAGCCTTATGAAAAAATGGCAGTGACATGACAGACAACTCGTTTTGTTACAAACAATTACTTGCACGATACTTGAGTAGAGGACCTACTTTTTGTGTCATTTCAGCAGTACATTGGAAACCCATGAAAACTGAGGCAGTCATATTCACTATCACTTAACTACTTGCTCGTGATCACACGTTGCAACCTACAGAACGAGCAAATGACCAATACCTCCAGTTAGCCACACCAGAGCAGCCCTGATTTTAAGCCTTGTACATGTAGAAACAAGTAATTGCATGGTCCTGTAACTGCTGTATGTAAACACAATATTCCTCTTCTTGTGTTAAAAGGGAGAACAAATTATATGTACAAAGGTAGAAATCAAAGTGTGGATGGTACAGAATTGGTGATGTGTATCTTGGGATAGAAAGGGTCATGTGTTCACTGAAAAGTTGAGAATTTTTACAATTAAAATGATGCATTCTGGTTGATCATAAGCTCTTCACAATTGATTGTTGTAGAATTTTAAAAAAGGTGTCATTTTGGATTTTCAAAAGTCCAAAAGTCACCTCGGTGTAATTTTTCGTATTGGTATTGGTACTAGGTAAGATTTCTGTCCGTATTCTTCCAAAAAGGGAATTTTCACAAGAGGTGTTGCACAAGGAGAAGGCCACATTAATTTAAAAAGTTCAACAGATTTTCCTTAAATGAATTCTTAGAAAGGCCTGGAGATTAAAGTTTGTGGAAGGTTGTTCCAATCCTTTAATTGTCCTTGGGGGAGGGAAAAGGAGTCTGCAAAGGAAGCACATTGGGGCATATATAGTTAGAACTGTTGGTCATGAACTCTTTGAGCTGAGTCACTTTTGGGCATGGTGGACTGCTTAGAAATATTTAATTGTCCCTTTCAAAATTTTAGAGGCATATCAACCTGGAGACTGTGCTAGCCTGGTAATGTGACCAGGTGGGAAACCTAGTGTCTTGTAATTACAAGCTGCCCAGCATGTGTCACTATGCCACTTTCTCATAAGGCTATTGTACTCCATTCTATGCTCAATCCTTTTCAGAATTTTGCTGTATCTGTCTGTGCCCTGTTTCCTTTTTTGTTTTCCTCCCATCCCCTTGCTATTTGTGGTGTTGCTATCAGAAGTGGAGCCTGGTCTCTGCTGGTTTACAGACTGAGAATGTTATATTTTGATGTTCCTGATTCACACTGTTAACAGTGCAGCTTAGTGTATTTAAGTACTAGCCACTTTAGGACAGGCCTCCAAACATTGCTCACTTACATTGGGCCTTGTCCTTCTTCCAAAGCGATTAATTTGAGCATTGTACAAATTTAGGGAGAAAGGAATTCCATCTTGGGGTGAGGGGAACATCATTGAGCCCACACTTCACCTAATATATTATAGTGAGGGTAGCATTTACACATGGTGAAGCAAGAATGACCTGTTTCATAATTGAAGATTCCATCAAAGTTGTCGGACGGAAGAAAATTAGTTTGTCCAAAATATCTATCCCATACAGTTGAGATGCAAACATTCACTATCCACCGAGAGCTACTAGGACAGGAGAAAAAAACATCAGGCCAATGCAAGGGGAAAGGTTTGAAAATTCCTCTCCAACCCTCGAAGCTAGTCCAGATGATTGCATGACACTGACCTATATTACACAGTACCTACCTCTTTACAGCGCGATCTCCAACCCCCAGCGAGAAACAGATCCAGCTCCCCTCATGTGAAATTCTACACGGTGTCAACACATAAGACCTCCCTTGCTCTCCTTTGATTTGTGCCATGGGATCATTTATGGCTGCCTGGGAGGGTAGGTGGCATTTCCATTTAATGCCTCATCTGAAGATGGCACTTCCAACAATGTAACACTCTCTCAGCAGTGCACTGAAATGTCAGCTTAAATTTTCTGCCTTCTATGGAGTGGGAATTAAATCCCTGCAATCTTCTGACTCCAAGGGGA
The DNA here is from genome assembly GCF_964194155.1 of Cetorhinus maximus. NCBI lineage: Eukaryota > Metazoa > Chordata > Chondrichthyes > Lamniformes > Cetorhinidae > Cetorhinus > Cetorhinus maximus. The sequence continues at coordinate 98,099,176 of NC_135884.1, forward strand.
GATTAGAAGAATTATTTGGATGTAGGATGTGGATTTTTTTGTTATAGAATGTTGAAGCAAAGGACCATAAATCTCTTTGGAAAGTGCATTCACTGCTTGAGAAATAGGAATATTAGAGTAGGGTGACCAAGCAGGAGAGTGGGAATGCTTGGTTTATGTGGAGCAAAACACTGTTATAAATATGATGGTCTGTTCCATTTGTGAGCTGCAAGTTTCTACAACAATTTTCATTTATCTCATGTTGTAAACATTGAAAAACATCTCAGGGTATTTCAGTGGCTCTGAGCCAGGGGCGATGTTGGGAGGGTGACCAAAAACATGGTTTAACTCTGATCAACCTGCTTGAAAAAAGGCTGTTTTAAAGCAAAAATAAAATTACCGAAACAAGTAATCAGTAGGCACTAGTAAGTATGTAACATTCTCCAATTTTACATATTTGGAACTATATGATGATTCAGATTAATTCGTACCCTAAGAAAAGCACTATTTCATTACTTGTGGAAAGCGTAGCAAATGTGTAAGTTTAGTAGTTCCTGAAAGAGCTTTGCATAGTTTATTTATATTCCTACATCAGAGCTACTGAGAAAACCAAACAGCCAGTAGTGATGAAAAGAAATGACACATACTGAAAATACACAGCTGGCCTGTCAGCATGTTAAAAGTAGCTAAAATGATAACTTCATCTTTAGAGGAGAGAGAGTCTGTGGCCAAATTATTTCCCACTTTCTCTTAAGATAGTAATGGACCTGATGTGACTTTTGGCTTTTATTTGATTTTCCAGTACCTGTGTGTTAGTTTGGTGCCCTTTTTCTCTCCAGTACCCCAGCCCCTCGTGACGCTTATTTTTTTCTTTCCCATTCTGTTAAGCGATGTTTATCTTTCTCTTTTTGTCCATTATGGCCTGAATTTTTCCAGCATTGGACAGGCTCGGCAGGAGCAGGCCAACTAAGGCCCGCCCAACGTAATATGCGAGCGGTAGCGCTCAGCGCAACCTGTGCGGGCGGGGGGGGAGGAGGGAGAGTCGGGTTTAGCGCACAGTTCATGCATGCGCGCAGAAGAGCGCTTCAATCTCCCTGAGGCACGGAGCTGCTTCAGGGAGACTGAAGTGCTTTTGAAAACAATAAAATCAGTAAAAATGTAATGAAACATGTCCCCTCATGTGACTGTGTCACAAGTGTTGGGACATGTTTTTGTTTTTCAGAAAAACGTTTTATTTAATTCATAAAAGCTTTAGGAAACCTCATCCCGCTGGTGGATGAGGTTGCCCGCCAACCGTAAGGTTGGATGGGCAGCGTAAAGTTGAACTTAATTACTTCCTTAATGGCTTTAATAGGCTTTTTAAATATCGGCGGGTGCGCAGCCGACTCTGGCGTGCACCCACCGAACGAAACATCACGAGACAGCACGATGACGTCGGAACACACCCAACATCATCGTGTGTCATTTTACGCACCGGTGTGTCAGGCCTGCCCTCGCACGCCGACTGTAAAATCCTGGCTTATGTGTTTTTCTCCAGTTCCAATTAATTTGCCGTGAATGCCAACCAAATCGCAGCCTTCCTGCTTTAGGATGTGTTCATGATCTGATATTCAATATTCCTTTGCACTTATTGTTGAAGGCAGTTTGTTTCTCTGCCATCTGCTAAAATACACCTTTTCTGGACTTTTCTTCCCTCTCGAGCAGCTGAATCTACGGGCGGAATTTTACAGCCCCTCCCACTGGTGGGATTTTCTGGTCCCACCAAAGTCAATGGACATTTGAATGGCTTACCTCATTTTACCAACCCTGCCGTGACAAGGCCGTAAAATTCTTCCTTTTATTTTAGTTACCAAGGCCCTTTTTGCCCAACACTATCCATCACCTCATCCTTCAATCTCAATTGTTACTCGAACTTTATTTCCATCTTTTTTCTTTCAAACATTGGAAGTTCAGAAACTGTTCATCCAAATTGATCCCTTTTCCCTCAAATTTACTATTTTTTTTTGGTCTCCATCTGTTCTTCTAACCCCACTCCTGTCCAGTTCATCAGATTTTCACAATTATTTGGCTTCACTCAGGACTGTTTGACTTCAGTCAATGACTCAAACTTTACCTTTCAAACCCCACACTCACTTCAACGGATTCCAAAGCCCAGCAATAATAAAAACAGAAAATGCCGGAAATACTCAGCAGGTCAGGCAGCGTCTATGGAGTGAAACAGAGTTAACAGGCAGAATTTTCTCGTTGGCATGTGGGGGCGGGACCCACACACGGACGCATAAAATGAAGTACAGTAACGTCGGGCGTGCGTCCTGGCATCACCGCGCGCCATCATGATATTTTGGTGGGCGGGCGGGCGCGCGATGATCTCCGATGTGCGCTCTCCGTTAATTAACGGGCAGTTAAGGCCCTTGAGCCACTAATAGATGCCGATTTTTCGGGGCCCGTGCAATATTCAGATCGTCGCACGGGCACAACGGGCAGGCAAGTAGGCCACATTTTTAAAAACCTCATCCACGGGCAGGATAAGAGGAGTGAGTGGGGTCGCGGATGTTATCTTTCAGGTATTTAATTGTGAAAGTTACTGACACTTGCCTGTATGAGCAGGAATACTCCAAAACTCATACCAGCTGCTTGGACAGGAGTAAAAGCCTTCAGGTCAGGACTCTATAGTAAAGATCCTTTTTGGGGCCTGCAGGTTTCAGGAAGCCTTCCCTTAGCCTGGAAACGGGAGTTGTGCTCTCCACTGGAGGCACCTCCTCTGAGGAGGAAGGGAGGGTCAGAAGGGGGAGGAGGCCAGGAGTGCACATTCAGCCTCCAAGGGAGCCACCTTTGAGAGGACAATCGCAGACACAAGGGGCGCAGGGCCAACAGGAAGTGCAAGGCGGAAGGGGCCACAGAAGATGTCACTGTCCTGCTGCCAGGGTTTACAGGCGGTAAAGCAGCTACCTCAATATGTCTGAGGTGCAGTGCTGAAGGAGGCTCTGTCTCTCAAGGGACACAGTAACCTCCATCTGTCAGATGATCGGCCCTGAGATCAGCGCCAACTGTATGGGTGGGCACTCATGCCAGTGGCGTTGAAGGTCACAGCTGCCCTCAACATCTATACCTCCGGCTCTTTTCAGGGGTACGTGGGTGAATTTTGCGGAGTTTCCCAGTCAGCTGTCCACACTTGTGTCAAGCAGGTTACAGACGCTCTATTCAGGCGTGCATTGACTTTCATTCACTACCGCTGGGACGAGGCCAGCCAGGCAGAGCGAGCCAGAGGCTTCTCAGAAATTGCTGGGTTCCCCCGCATCCAGGGTGCAATAGGCTGCACACATGTGGCCATCAGGGTGCCAGCAGGTGAGCTCAGTGCTTTCATTAACAGGAAGGGCTTCCACTCCATGAACGTGCAGATAGTGTGTGATCACAGGATGCTGATTCTGCAAGTCTGTGCAAGGTACCCAGGCAGCACCCACAATGCTTACACCCTCAGACACTCTTCAGTGCTCCAGCCCGGCTGGATGGTTGGCTGCTGGGTGACAAGGGCTATCCCCTCAAAAGGTGGCTCATGACGCCTCTCCGCCATCCAAGAACAGAAGCTGAGCAGCGGTACAATAGGAGCCACGGCACCACAAGGGCTGTGGTGAAGAGAACCATCGGTCTTCTCAAGATGCACTTCCGATGTATGGACTATTCAGGGGGCACACTCCAATACTCCCCAGATCATGTGTCACTGATAGTGGTTGCATGCTGCGCTCTCCAGAATCTGGCACTGGAAAAGGGGGACGCAGTGGAGGAAGAAGATGTAGATGCAGGTGCTCCGGCTGCACACGATAAGTTCAGTAGTGAGTCCGAGGATGAACACACACAGGAGAACGCTGAGGGGGTAGATGCTGACCCAGGCAACCTCCAGGGATGCAGGGACACCTGGGAGGCTTTAATCCAATGAACCTTCAGCTAGCACATCACAGATCGACCTCCATCACATGCCACGGCTGCAGGCTCCGTACTCAATACCCGAGAGCAACATCTGTCTGGTTAGGAACATTAACTATGTGCCTTGTCAATAAAGCTCAATGTCAAACAAGTCACTCATCACATCATGGGTTCCCGACCACCTGCAGAAGTAAGGAATCACCCTGAGCCTTGTTCACAACTAAAGCATTTAATTAATTCAAAAAACAAAACAGGAAAGAAACTTCATTCACAGGTGTTGAGCAGCACACCAAATTATAATCAACTAATCCCGGGGCAACATAAAACCACCAGTGAGAAGCCCGTCGTGTCCCTAAGGTGCCTTAAGTTTACGTTTTCGGGTGCTAAATCTAGGTGCTCCCCCCTCGCTGGCACTGGCATTGGAGACAGCCTGCTCGCTCTGCTGTCCTGTTGGCCTTGATGACCTTGGCAGGCATCCTCTTACCAGTGGAGCCTGTGCTGGCCCCGCCTTGGAGGGAGCAGCCAGTTCCACAGTTGGCATCTCCCCAGTTGCTGCAGCCTCATCGGATCCCACGGTCATTGGCAGAGGGGCGGAGGAGCTGCTGCCTTCATCCGGAGCACCCTGAGAGGAGCCCGCAGAGACGACAGGCAGCTCGTACACCGACGTGAGGTCCCTTCAGATTCCTGCTCACCATTGATGGATGGGCACCTAGCTGGGATACTTGGTGCCCAATCCTTCTCCCACACTGGCACTGATCAGCTGAGGTCAGTGCCACTGTGAGGGCTTGCAGGTCAGAGCGCAACCCCAGGAAGCCCTGATGGTTCTCCTGGAGGAGCCTCTCCATGAGAGTTGTCACCCTCTCCATGGAGGAGGCATTGCGCTCGGCCATGAGGGTCAATGCATTGCTGATGCTCCACATGGACTTCTCCAGCACGGAGACCATGCCACACATAGCCTCATGTATCTCCGCCAGATACTCCCGCACACCCTGCTGGACTTCCAGCATCTGCTGCCTCAGGGACGAATCTGGAGGCCCATCATCAGCCACCGACTGAGCATGTTCCTGGTCCCTTGCAGTCCTCCGACTGCCGGCGCCATGCGCACTGTCTCCGCTTGCACCTCAAGCGAGTGTGAAGTGCCCTCACCACAGTGCCCGCGACACTAGCCGATGACCTAATCCCCACCGAGGTGCTAGTATCTGCGCTGGTGCCTGCCTGGCAAAGATGACGTGACGCAGGTGCTTGTAATTCTTCCAGGCCCTCAGGTGTGACAGGTGGCCCCTCTGCCTCCTCAGCCTGGCCCTGCTCCGGTGATGCTGAAAGGAAGAACAAGGGTATTTGATTAGTTTAATTCGAAACAATGACAATGTGCATGCCTGGCCCCGGGATCAATGGGAAACCTATGTTGGAAGCTGGTGGGGGGAAAATTGTGGGGGGAGCTCTTCCCAAGCGCAGTGTGGGGGGGAGGCCTAACTGCTGTGTTAAGTGACCCACGCCAACACGGTACTCACCCTTCCCAAGCGCAAGAGGTCATTGAAATGCTTGCGGCACTAAACCCAGGTGCGTCGCACCACGTTGTGTAAACTCATTATCTCTGCCACCTCCTCCCAGGCATGTTTGGTCATGTGGGGGGATTTCCTCCCCCCATCCCTGGGATCGAGGATCATGCGCTGTGCTGCCACCTCCTCAAGGAGGGCAGCATGGCACTCGTCCAAAAAGCACGGGGCACAGTGTCCCGCTGACCTGCCTTTCTGTCAGGCCTGCTCAGCAGCAGTGTTCTGGGAAGCCCTTCTGGCCATGATTGATAGCCTTTGCAAGGCTGCAGGAGGCCGCCGGGTCACTACTGGACCTGGCTGTCACTGCAGTCCCGCTGCCGCCCACCCACTCCTGCTGACCTCAGGAGCCACGTTTCACGCTGGGCGGGCCTTAATTGGCCCACCCACATAAAATGGCGGCGTGGAGCCGATTGCAGGCGGCAGTCGGCTCTGTGCCCGCTCCCGCTCCCGCTCCCAACTGGGAGAAAATTCTCCCCAATGGTTCAGGTCAATGATGACCCTTCAAACACGAGAAGGGAAATAGAAGCCAATGAAGGTGGACATTTTAAATTATGTTCCTAGTCTTTTCCTCAATAGCCATTTGTAATGAATCATTCCACTGTCTACTTACCCTCAGCTCAAGAACTTCTGCCTTCCTTCCTCATTGGGTCTTTCAGTGAGAATCCTCACTCTTCATTCCCTTAGTTTCCACTGGTGAGCAAATGGAAAACAATTATTCGCTGTTCGCCCACAGCAAAGCTTCCCTCAGTGCCACTCCCTCTCACTACATTGCTGTTGTCAGCTCTACAGGAAATATTGGACCCCACTCAAACTCCACTGCCCCCAAAGGCCTTGCTGTTTCTCCATCAGCCCAGTTGGCCCTGAGCTGAGGGCCAGCTGTCTGCAGGGACTGCCATCACCAAGCCAAAGGCTTCTGTGTGCCAGTAGTTGGTGACAGTGAGTGTCAGAAATTTCAAGGGCAGAGTTCCCCAGGGCTGCTGGCAGCAGTGCCCACGAGATTCCTCACATCCTGGGAGACTGCCAGATGATCGGATTGGTATCCCTACCTCTGGATCATGATCCCATTCCCAAATAGAAAACTACAGTTTTCTAGATACTGATTCCATCATTTCTGGAGATCCCTCTTTCTGCTTCATCATCCTTAAGATTCAAGAAAAGAATCGCTCACTGTAGCTTTGGGCTGCTTCTTTCCTGCGAGTTAAATTTATTTTAATCTTTGACCCAGTTATTCTACCTAATCCCCTTGTCCAATCGGTAAGGATCTACATCCTATTATTTTAGAGTTTGCTGCTATTTTGACAATTTAGTCAGCTCCACTTCCATCCATCCGCTGGTTAGTTCCCAGGCTCTGGCTTCTTTGTTACATGCCAACCTTCCTCTACTCGGCTAATTTTGTTCTTGCACTCAACAGCTTCTCTCTGATTCCATACACTTTCTCAAAAGTTGTGTCCTGTTGGGAACCAGCGGTTGTTTGTCTAGTTCTAGATTAGTCATGCCCACTTTGTGATTATTCTTTTCCTTCAATCCATGGATGCTTTTGCTGGTTTAGCTTCCTAATCTTGCTCCTCTGTGAAACGTTTTGTTAATCTTTACCATTTTCTATCCAATCTTTACATTTTACGTGGTCCATATCTGATTATTTGAATGACTCTTTCTTCCATTTGCTACACCTTTATCTCCATACCTGGTAATGGATTTCTTGTAGATATGTATAATCAGGCCACAGCCCCTTCAAATTCATGAAAGAACCCACCCAACATCTTTTATCTTCTCTTTTTCTCTTTTTTCTCTTTTATTCTCCTTGTCTCACCTTGGATCTGTGTCACTCTGCCTCCTTCCCCTCCCTGCCTTTCCTATCCCACCTTCTCCCTCTCTCTCTCTCTCTCTTTCTTTATCTCCTCTCTCCCCTTTCGCTCTTTTCACCTTGAGGATAAAGGAGATGACAACTTTCTCCAAAATATGATTTAATTGGACATTTTCAGAAAGGTTTCGCATGAAAGAGGCTTCGAAAACCTAGGGTAGAGTGTAGGAATGAATAATGGCATAATTAGCTCCTCAGAAAAGATTTGGTTCCATGTGAAAGATTTTTAATTAAACTAAAAACCACAGGTGTCTGAAGTGCACCATGGTAACGGATAAGCAATTAGTTTTAAATAATGGGAGATCAGGTATGTTCCTAAGTGTAAAGTCAGACTTGGATAGGTAAGTAAGTCTGAAAAATGCCCATAGCAATATAAAGCTTGCGTTTATATAGCACTTTTAATGTATAAGACATGCCAAGGTGCTTCACAGAGCCAGTATAAAACAAAATATGACTGTGAGTCACATAAGGGCATATTAAGTCAGATGACCAAAAGTTTGGTCAAAGAGGTAGATTTTAAGCAGTGTCTTGAAGAAGGAAAGTGAGGTCGATAATCAGGGAGGTTTAGTGAGGGAACATCAAAGCTTAGGGCCTAAGCAGATGAAGGCACAGCCAGCAATGATGGAGCGATTAAACGCGGGTATGCTCAAGAGGTCGGAATTAGAGTAGTGCAGAAATCTGCGGATTGTAGGGCTGGAGGAGATTACAGAGATAAGGAGTGGTGAAGCTGTAGAGGGATTGGAAAACAAAGATAGGAACTTTGAACTCAAAGCATTGCTTAACTGGGAGCCAGTGTAGGTGAATGCGCATAGGGATGAATGGCATTTGGTCACAGGGAGCAAAGATTTGGATGATCTCAGATTTACAAAGGATAGAATGTAACTGATCAGCTAGGAGTGTGTAAGGATAGTCAGATTTAGAGGTATCAAAATGCATGGATGAGGATTTCAGCAGCAGTTGAGCTAAGGCAGGGATGAAGTTGGGCAATGACTCAGAGGTGGAAATAGATGGTCTTCGTGATGGATGGATGTGAGGTTGAAGCTCATCTCAGGGTCGAACATGGCCAAGGTTGCTAAAAGTCTGGTTTGGTGTCATGGAATCATCCACAATAACCTCATAGATTGCAGCAGCTTTGTTCACAAGTGAACAGATACCCTGGAGGGAGGCACAGCGAAGGGGCAGTGAGAGCTGGATCACTGAGAAAGTCCACAGGATCAGCACTGGCAGGGATAGATTACATGGAGAGGAGAGTAGCGAGATTAGCCCTCAACTGGCATGCTGAGTGGGAACGGCGGCGTGAGAGTACAATGGGGCAATTGGAGTTGCTGCTCATGAGGAAGCAGCAATCAGTGCGTCAATGGGCCCTTTGGAGAATGCCATGACGGCTAAGGAAGGAAACTGTATAGTAATGGTAAAATACTGCGGATGCCTGAAATCTGAAACTGTATGCTTATCTGAGAGGGTGTCAAGCCTTGGAACGAAGCAGGAAAATAGGAAGGTCAAGGAGAACTGAAGGGTTGGGGAAGGAATTTGGGAAGGTCGATTACCCGGGAGAGAGAATGCCTGAAGTCCCAAATATAGCCTTTAAAGGCAGTGGTCAGGCCTTTTCTCTCTTTAGGAAGGAGTACATATGTAAGGAGTGCAAAACGAGGCATTACGACAGGAGTTTCACTGCCAAAGTAGGTGGTTGAGGCTGAAACCCTCAACTCATGTGAAAGGTACCTGGATCTACATCTGAAGTGCTGTAACCTGCAAGACTATGGGCCAGGTGCTGGAAAGTGAGATTAAAATGAGCAGCTAGTTTCTTTTTTTCTCTTTTTGGCTGGCGCAGACACGATGGGCTAAATGGCCTCTTTCTGCACCGTAACTTTGCTATGGTTCTAGGAGATAGGGGAAGAGAGAAAAGAATGAGAAAAATAATGAAATGGAAATGATGGGCTTGGATCCGGAGCGGCAGCCAAAGTGCACATGCAAATAGACATGGAAAACTGGCTGGTAAGTATCATATTACTGTCATTAGATGACCTAGCCATAGAAATCAGCAGTGTAAGCTGGTCAACTTTCCCAACTCACAGAGAGCTTCTCACTTGGATTTATCTTGTGATCTGCTCTCTTTCCATGGTTGTTCCTCTGTTCCAATTTCAGAGCAGTTGTACAAAGCTGAAGCTCATCAGAATAATCAAGTGGCTTTAAAAATTCAGTGTATGAAGGACCCAGAAATCTTTGGCTTAATGGCATGATGATATGTATAGATGAATCAAAGATGGTGGTATAGAAAGTGATTGGTCAAAATGAAACCAAATAAAATGTAAATATTTAGGAAGATATAGAAATGAAGCCTTAAGTCTCCAAGAAAAAGTTAAGTGGGTTCTTCTTTTCAAGATTATGCATGGGGAATCCTTCTCTTTTTATACTTCCTAGCTTTTCATTAAAAATTCATTTTTCATAGATTTGCTAGCCTCCTGAAGTTTCGTTTTTTAACTGTTCTCTGTCATAAACATTTAATTATTTCATTTAGTTGAATACCATATAATTTTGCAGAATCAGATGTGGTGATAACCACATTATTTTACCCTATGCATAAATGTACATAATTTAGATGAAGGAAGTAATATGTTCGTAATTTCTATCCTTCAGTAACAGTGACACAATTAATTCTGCTTTCAAAAATGCTCATGCGTCCTTGTGGAAGTGTCCTCTGCTGTTTATTGTGAATACGTCACTTGTTTAAAATGAATGCAGTGTGGCAGTCTAGCCAACTGACTCGATCTGTAGTCCCTAGAGCAAAAGGAACCAAGTTTACGTCAAAGGAAACATTTTCAATAATGGCTCCATTACAAAATGAAATGTCTTTTTTTTTTATCTTGGGAGTTGTTGGGTGCTGATTTTATTTATAAACTCCTGGATCTTTGCACTACTTGTTTATGGCAGCAGAGTTTTCCTCGAATTAAACTCCAGCTTCTTGTTTTTCTGTCCTGCATACATTATTAGTTTTCAACTGAACATTTAAATCTGTGAATAACAAAGTAGAGGTGAATATGTTGCCTCCAACATGTCAATTTAGCTCTTGGTTTACTTTTCTGTCTGTTGCTGCCCTGGCTTATCATTCTTTCAAGTAATGAACTGATGACTCATCTCAGTTTCAACATCAGAGCTATGTTTCACTGGAACTTCTAAAGCAAGGATCTGAAGAATAATGGGGAAAAGGTACAATTGAATATGGTGTGAAGGACACTATGAAATCAAGTATCCCCAAATCATTTAAAAATATAACTTTAGGACTACAAATTCAGGTTCCATATAGGACAGTTAAACTTCTGTCATCCTATGTTTCAATTTTCTCTCTCATAGAAACATAGGATTTAGGAGCAGGAATAGGCCATTTGACCCTCCTGGCTTGCTCCACCATTCATTGATAAGACAGCCTGATTGGATAGTAGCAAAGGAACACTCTCTGCTAAAATAGCTTGTTAAAAGGCCAACCTTGTGACTACAGGTATGTTAACTGTGTCAGGAAGATATAATAATTTTCATAATGTTATTTGGAATTTATTGTAAAGTAGAGTGATAGTGGGGCCTGTGCCTATTTATGTGTGTGTGTCTGTGTGTGGGACTTAATTGAATTAAAGACAGCTGGTCTGAAGGTTTTGATGTAAGAAGAGAAGCTAGGTTTGAAATGCTAAATAGGTAAACATGGGTGAAGTTTTAGAATATGGGGTGTTAAGGGAACATTTGCATTTTTAAATAAACCCGACTAGCTTGAATTCAAAGATGGGGTGAAATGTTTCACCTAGCCAGGAGAAGTTAAGAAACAGGGTGTTTATTTTTCCCAAAGATTACTGGTAAAATTGGTACTATGATGGATTTTTATTATTAGAGAGGTAAAGTCCAAAGACATAGTGAAACAATGGGAATTTGCATTTAAAGGGGAAAATATGTATAAAGGAGTAAAGGCTGTGTGCAAGGGAAGGCATTTTTAAGATCTAACACACGTGTGAAAAGCCTCAAGTTGCTGTTTACAAGGAACTGAAGCTGAGGAAAAACTCACTTTGAATTTGACTGTCCAGGGTATATGCTTTGCCTGGGCTTATTTAAATCTATGTGCTTTACTGTTGCCTTAATGGAGGTGTAACTGGGAGTTAGATTAATTAGGGGATTTAGAATTTATTATAGCAGCAATTTGTAGACACATTTATGGGCTTACATTCTTTTCTTATAATAATAAATGTTTAATTTAGTTTTGTAAAAGAAACCTCTAAACTTGGTGGCCTTCTTATTACTGAATTCAAAGGCCCCATCTCGACTTAAATACAAATTGCAAATAGTTGTGGCAACTGCTTCAAGTTTCCCTCAGATTTGAGCAGCTTGGCATTTACCTTTCACCTGCTATAACACTGACGAGGCAATGCAGTGATTTTGAATTTAACCAGTAAATCAGATTAGTGCAGGAGTGCAGCCACATTTGCTAATTAGCTTGAGCCTCAATTTTTACTGGTTAAATCAATGAAAAACCTGGTACCAGCACATCACGTCAATCAGAAAAAATGATATTTGCCACAAACATTAGCTGCGAAATACGTGGCTGATAACTTACTTGCTACTTTTTTTTGGTTGTCTGTTTTTTGGTTGTCTGTGGTGTTAAAGTACCATTATTTTTAATGACATGGATTTGGTCATTTAAATGTTTATTTAATGAAACAGAAGGTACAATTTGCATCATGTACATAATAGTGAATTTATTGTTGGATTGCTCTCCGGGTACCTTTAGGGACTTTAACTATGCCACATAACCAACTAGAATTTGAAACCTATCTGTGATAATGAATCCTGGTTTCTGAGGTATGTCCGGTATTCTTGAGCCTTTTCAGTAAATGTGTCCGTTATATTTCTAATTCCTTTTGCTGTTGGAAAGCGTGAGTTTTCCTAGCCATTCAGATCTGGCTGGCTGTATGTTCATTTTTTACCTCTTTATACCCTTGGTAGCAGAGTTAAAGTATCAAGGATGAATCTTGTTGAAGGATTGGAATTCAGATCCTAATCAAACCTGATTGATTAACTTAGCATTGGCAGATCTGTGATTTTTAAACTTGTATGTTGCTATTCTGTGTATCCAACACCTAGTAGAGGTTTTAACTGAGAATGGTATTAATTCCAAGGTCATACATTACCATAATTGATATCATTTGGGAAGAATGAAAGTTTATTGTATGAGAAGCACAAGTCTTTTTGTGGGATCATTCCACCATTGATAAAGGTTCTTGGCTTGAATTTTATGGCGGAACAGTTTGCAGAACAGTGTAACAGGCCTAACGTAAACATTTTCATTCCTTCAAAAATGGCAGGTCTGTAAGAATATGGTGAAGAGCCTTGTGCAGTACAGGAGTGTTTTATACACAGCTGTCCAGAATCTGGTGCTGCTGGGACACAGGGAGGTGTACCTTGTTCATACCTGTTTCCACTACTAGGTGGATATGCTGCTTCTGCCTTGTCCATTGCATGTAGCAACCAACTTTATCATTGCAGTTATAATTTAAAACTTAATTCTGGCTTGCATGCATTTTTTTAAAAGTGATGCTTGATTTTTTTTTAAAGAGCTACAAATACCTGTAAAATCTTGCACTATGGACATAACATTGAAGCTAAGTACCATAATGCTGTTTTTGTGCAGACTTAACCTTAACCTAAAGTACCATACTGCTGTTGTGTTTCCCAGAATATATTGTGTGATTAAGTTAGCAATTTCCTTCCCAGGTGATGGGGATAATTATAGAGTACGAAGCTGTATTTCTGTAGAAGATAGAACAGGCTGCAAAAAAAAAGAAGTATTACTTGTTCTCCTCCTCAGAATATGCCTCCTCCAAGCATGGATTAGAATTGAGCTCTGGCACTATTTTTCAGTTCTAGCTAATGGGACCAACAGATGGGATCACTCTAACTATAATCACTAAACAGTGAAATGTTAAATGTCACTGGCACTTTAGCACCATTAGATGATGTTGGGAGTTATTTGAATCCTGTCCATAATTTTGATCAGATCTTTTTAAACGATTAGAGAATCCAGGTTGAAGAGCCACAATACAGGACTCACCATCAAGGTTCAAAAAGAGTGAAAGGGATAATTGAGGTAAACGAAGTAAATTTAAGCTACCTTCTGGGGAAGATTCCATTAGTATCTTATTTCTGTCTATAAAGTTATTACATTACTTTAGGACACTGAGAAACCACAGGATTGTCATTCTACTCAGCTACTTAGTTTAGGCTGGGTAATTGATTCATGGTAAAAGACACTTTTACACCAAACTTGAGTGACTATCTGTATTGGGTTGTATCTGAAGTGATCTTCCAATGGTTTATTTAATCAAGAATAAGGTCACCTAAATAATTGCACAATGTATTTATTTAAAACTGGAAATGAGTCTAATTCAAACAAACCATAAATAATTCATATCAGAATTTTTTTTTGGTTAATGGTCCACCTCTTAGGTACATGCAGTTGGTTGCACAGAGATGAGCATAAACAGAATTTCGAAATGATCAGTTTGACAGTGTTTTATTTGAGGCACAAGTTCTTGCTTATTTCTAAGTTTTTAAAAATCAAACTCAAAGGGCGGGATTTTCCATGGCCACCGATGTTGGGCATATTCGGTGGTGTGAGCGGACAATATGGCAAAAAGGCCAAAAATCGGTTTCACGACGTTGTGAATCCAGTTTACAATCGCCCGCTTAGCCTGCCAATGGCGGGCTGCGTTTTCCGCCATTGGACATCGGGAACCTCATTGTAATACATCTGCATATCATTATAAGCCCAGCCCTCCAGGAACGTTTCCCTGCACCCCCCCCCGGCGGATTGTCCACGTATGTTGGCCGGAAAACACGCCAGTGCAGAACACGATTTGACAAGCGTGACATGCAGAAGTCGGGGCTTACCGCCAGAGCCTTGCTCACATTGTGGACATCTGAGGGGCAGAAGATACTGGAGCCTGACAGCAATGGGCCCCTGGAAGAACGTCCATGGCATGCTGGGTGGATCCTCATGGACATGGCTCTGCTGCAAAGCAGCTCATGGAAGGTGGAAAGTCACCATTGAGGGTCTGCTCACAACAGACAATGGTCGAGGGGTTGGAGAGGAAGGTGCAACTGTGTTTGGGAGAGGAAGATGTACCGGGGGCTGAGAGAGGAAGGTTGAGGATCAACTGGGAGAACAAGAGGTGTGGGGGGGTGGTGGCACGAGGTTGGAAGGGGGGTGGAATGAAGGTGTCTGAGGGGTGAGGTTGGGAGGAGGGAATGAAGCTGTCAGTGGAGGGGATGGTTGTGGGGGAATGAAGGTGTTAGGGGGGGAACGAAGGTGTCGAGGGGGGTGAGGTTGTGAGGGAACGAAGGTGGCAGGGGGTGAGGTTGGGGGAGGGAATGAAGGTGTCGGGGGGTGAGGTTGGGTGGGAATGAAGGTGTCAGTGGCTGAGGTTAGGTGGGAATGAAGGTGTCGGGGGGTGAGGTTGGGAGGGGGATACGAAGGTGTCAAGGGGGTTGAGGTTGGGAGGGGGGAAAACATAGGTGTGGGGGGAGTGAGCTGGGAGGGGGGAGGGACTACAGGGGAGGAGGGGTTAACAGGAGAAGATGGCAACTGTGGAGATAGCTGTCAGGGAGGTGGAAGATGTAAGGTAAGGAGTGTGGAGAGGGGAAGGAGTCCAAAGGGAGGAACGAGCCGGGGGAAGGGAGGAAAGAGTGCGGAGAGGGCAGGGCGTAAGGGTGGAGGAAGAAGTAAGGGGTATCTGAAGGAGTCAGGAAAGGGGAAGGACTAAGGGGGGGTGGGGGGGGGAGGAGTCCGGTGGGGAAGGATAAGGAGGGTACTCCAGTGGGGTGGGAGGAAGGAGTTCCAAGGAGGAAGGAGCCCAGCAGGGGGGGATGTCCAGGTGAATATGCACAGGAAGGCTCTGATGAGTCCATGACTGCCTCCTGGGGAGCGAACTGAGGGTGGGTGTGGTGTGAGGGAATGGTGAGAATGACCGAGGGCAGAGTGAGGCAGTAGGGTGGGAGGGTGAGGGTTCGACAGTAGTGGTAGAAGAGATGGCGAGGGTGGTTGGTGGGGACTTGGAGGCAGACACGGATCCTGGGTGTGGGAAGGAGGAGGTTGGGGAGATTAATGTGGATGGGGGAGGGATTTTAGGGAAGGAAGGGAACATGCTCGTTCACCTGGACATCTCTGGAGGAAAAGGGTTGTGGCTGGTAGGTCATGGATGGGAGGTGGAAGGTGATGCCAGGGGGGTTGACAGTGATGGGGGTAAGGAAATGAGTGATTAGGGGAGGGGAAAGGATGGGGGGTGGGGGGCAATATCAAAACTATTACTACAATGCTGGCTAAGTCGAAAGTGAAACGAGAGTTGTGGTGGGCGGGAACAGGTGCTGCATGGGAGTGTGATCAGTAGGTGGGCAGAGATACAGGTCAGCTCAGCTCAGATTGATAACTGAATGCGAACCCCAGCAGGCAGCATTGAAAATGCTCAGGACATTGAAATGAGTGTGATGCAGGAACGATCTGTGTGTGTGGGAGTGTGCTTGCATGGGGCTCTGAAAGGCCCTACCACTTCACCCTCCAGAATCACTCGTGGACTGGCTGCTTGCAGCTGAACTGCTAGTGGAGGAGGTGGGGCGATGTAGTGAGAGGACTCACGAAGCCTGTCAACGAAGCTGAAAGACACCATTGCACATTATTCAGTGAAAGTGAATATATTTTCAGATTGTAAAGTGACAAAATGTGTTCAGCCCTGCAATCAACTGTGATCAGAATTTCTTAACTTTTGAATGCCTTAGACTTCTAGTTGCTGCCCTGACATCCACAGCAGGAGTGGAGACAGACTGTGCAATGGTTGGCCCTGTCCCCTCTGATGCCTTCAGTGTGGGTCCTCTGGAGAGTTGAGGTCTTGAGGGCCCCGGCTTGCTTTGGCTGTCCTTTTGTGGGCCAGCTGCTCCCTCTGCAGTGACAGAGGATGAGGGTGAGGCGGCCACAGGCAACAGGCAAAGAGGGACCGGACTGACTCTGGGATTCCTGAGTGGATGACCTAGAGGTGTCCAGCTGCTGCTCCTCCTCCCTTTGGGTACCCCGGGGCCCTGGCCTGACTCCTTGAGGGGAAGGAGCACCTGGGGGGACGTCAAGGTGCCCTGTTTCCGTCTCGCGTTGCCACTGCAGGAACTCGCCCTTGGCTCCCGTGATGGAGTGCAGGCCTGTGCGCATCTCCACATTTTGCTGGACCAGGGTCTCCAAGGCGTTCACCATCCTTCCCATACATGCACATGTGGGCACCACTTCATCCGAGAGCAGGTGGACACATTCCTCCGACTCACATGCCACTCGGTTGAGAGCTTTCAACAGCTCTGCCTTCTGCTGACTCTCCACGATGAGTTGGAAAGCCAAATCCAGAGGCTCGTCATCTGACTCGGTCCTCACAGAAACCTCTTCCCCACCAGTTCTCCGAGCGCCGGGGAGCTTGGCCGAACCTGCCTCCTCCTGCTGTGGACACATGTCTGTGCGGTGACCACCAGATTGTGAACCCAAGTCTGCTCTAGATCTAGGTCCCACCGAGGCATGTGTCTCTGTGCTGGTGGAGGGTGAGGGTAAGCGCTGGGTTGGATCTTCCAGGCTGCTTATTTCCAGCTCTTCAATGGAGTAGGAGTCCTCTTGGCTGGAGGTGATGATGCTGACGGAGCTGAGGGACTGGTTGGCTGAGGGTGTTGGTCGCTTGGCAGAGCTCCCTGTGAACCGAAGTAGAGATAATTGGCCCATGGCAGCAGAGTCAAAAGCAGGAGAAAGAGCACTCACAGTTGCGTTGAGAGAGGTGGTGCAGGATCCTCATGAGGGTGCTCACTGCCGCCTTCACTGTCGTACTGCAAGCACAGTCCACATCCTCACCAGTCAGCGTGATGACACACTGCTCAAAGTGAGTGAGGGGCTTAATGTGGGCCACTCCACCCCCGGTCTTGGATCTCTTCCTGCTGTTGTGAGCAGGTTTCTCCTGTGTGGAAGCAGATGGAGAGAGTGTGAGCAGGACGCATGGCACTGCCTGGAATGTTTGTGTGGTGAGCGGAGCCATGGACAGGATGAGGATGCGAGCTCCAGAGGACATGAGCCTGATGGAGATGTGAGGGTGTGTGTGAGAGTGGTGTTGTCCCTTGAGGTCTGAGATCCCTGTGGAAGTGTGATGGGTTTGTGAGTGTGAGTTGAGAGTGATGAGAAGAGTGACTTACCCTGACGGAACGGATGAGACCATTCACCCTATTGCAGCACTGGTTGGCTGTCTTCTTTTGCAGGGCATTCGCACTGACCACCGCTGCCAATTCCTCCCATGCTGGATTGGTGATGCTGCTGTCCGTCCTGCGGCAGAGCGGGGGTAGGGGACATCATGGCCGGCCTCCACTGCATCCAAAAGGCACTCGAGGGACATGTCATTAAACCTGGGCTCTGCAGTCGTCTTGCCTTTTGGGGCCATGTCTTATTTTGCAGCAGTCGTGGGCTGGAAGCTCTGAGAGGTGTGCACTTTTAATGTGGTGCCCGGCATGTTTCCCGTGAATGCATAATTAATGTGGCGGGATTGGGGCGATACGGCGTGAGAAGTCACCATTGCAGCCGGCAGGCAAACGTTATTTTTCCCGCCCGCTACCACACTTAGTGTAAATCTGGGACGATTCCACCCAAAGTCTTTTGTGTTCAGAGGAAAAGGAATGATGAGGGTGGTTTGACGCTTGGAGTCCATGACTCAACGCACAGACAGGCAAATTAATATTATGTGCCCATGAGGTCAAAGCATAATTATTGCACTGGCCTATAAAGCAAAGGCATTAATGGGGGAAAATTAACGCATGGGGACTTGTACCCCGGGCTGCAAGAATTCTTAATCTTACTTTGGGTTTGGAGGGGGGCTATTTCTGAGCTGCTTCCCTCACTGCCCTCAAACTTGAAACAAAATAAGGGGTATTTTTGTGAATTTGTCATTATTTTAAAGCCACATATCCAAGAAGCAAAATTGCCAAATCCATAACCTTTTACTTTTACCCCTTTTTTTCATTTTGTTTAATGTGAATTACTTTTGCAGAAGTGGAAGGACTTTGGTCAAATTGAGTTAAGCTAATGGAACAAACATTTGTGATTTCACAATTAATTTCCATTTTTATTCCAATGTACGGGAGACCGGATGATGCTGGTTAGGACAAAGTCTCACCTTCACAAGGGCAATTTAGGGATGGGCAATACATGCTGGCCTAGCTAGCAACATCTTCATCCCATGAAAGAATAAAAAAAAGAGCAATGGGAGCCCATAACATACCACTGTAATAGTGTTGCCAATCCTGTAGGAGTGGCCTGGAGTCTCGAGGAATTAAAGGTTAATCTCCAGGACACTGTTGCAAATGGGGAGATGATGGCATCTCACTGACTCATAATCTAGAGGCCTGGGCTAATGCTCTGGGGACAGGAGTTCAAATCCCACCATGGCAGCTGGTGGAATTTGAATTCAATTAATAAAAATCTGGAATTATAAAGCTACCAATCTTGACCATGAAACTATCACCGATTGCCATTAAAAAAAACTATCTGATTCACCAATGTCCTTTAGGGAAGGAAATCTGCCATCCTTACCTGGTCTGGCCTACATGTGACTCCAGACCCATAGCAATGTGGTTGACTCTTAACTGCTGTCTGAAATGGTCTAATAAGCTGTTCAGTTCAAGGGCAATTAGGGATGGGCAACAAATGCTGGCCTTGCCAGTGATGCCCATATCCCATGAAAGAAACTAAGGATATATATCATTGGGGTGTAATTTTTTTTCAAAGGTTCAACACTTCTCTTTATTTGTTACAAAATATCAGACATCAGGGAGATAAAGGGTGCTTTAACTGACAGTCAAGTATCATCCATTAATTAATTTGGAGGTCGAGCGGTTAGAGACAGGAGATCGTATGATGGCACCTGTAGGTGTATGGCCAGCCAGGGTTGGTAAGTCTTACACTCTAAGCTGAAAGGTCAAAAGGTCAAACACGCTCAGTTATTGGGCAAATGTTACTTTGAGACAGTAGCATCAGCAGAAAGTTATTGCCAACTTATGTGAACATGTCAAATTGCATCTTTTCAACTTGGTCACACCAAATGATTTTTTGTAGTCAATACAGCTTAGACACGAATTTTATAATCTCGCTGTGGGAAGCTATTCAAACACACAACCTGATGCATAAGTAATAGAATTGATTAGAAAACAGGAGATCATGTACACAGAGAATGAACTTTGAATGTATGTGGCAGGGAATACGAGGCAGGACTCAGTCTTGTATTTTGATGGACAATTAAGCCGGTTCAGCCTTGCATCCAGCTGCTAAACAATCCTGTGTGACTTCTATCCTTTTTTTTTGTTTTAAAGATATACACCAATAATATAATATTCTAATCAATCACATTATTACAAAGTGCAACATATGCTGGGTTTTATTTCCTCCCAGCACCCCCTCCCCTGTCTATTACTTTTGCTCTCAACCCTCTCCCAGTTAACTGGTCTGGAGCTGAGTAATAATCCTACCCCCAACTGGCTACTGGCTCCCTAAACTGGATATTTCCTGTCTTCCCTGTGGGGAGAAACTCGTTTTTTGATTTCCACTTTTCCCCTGGTGGTCTGGCACCAGATACTGTGTGGGTACAGGTTTCAGAACAACGAAAAGTAAAACACTGTGAAAATGTCCTCTGGTTTTGATTGTGCTGCACTCTATTCATTTTGCCCTTGATCTGGATTAGTGCTTCTGCTGCTGCTGGCTATTCGTTTGATTGTACGTTGTGATGCTGCACATCCTGTCATTTTAACAGGTTAGTCATTCATAAATCAATGCAAAAAAAGCTTTCCATTTCACAACACTGTCAGCTGTTTCCTATTTTGTAATTATTTGGGATCAGCATCATTGGCATTGTTCATTTGGGTACAAATGGAACAGATGTTCACAGGTGACCTTTCATCTCACCTTGCAGAGAAAGCATGGTAGTAGTCTTCACATAATTAACAAGGAGAACGTTGTTATTTAAATAGTTTGGGTGTCCTGCATCTTTTGGTCTGTGTAAAAATTCTCTAAAGCAGTGTACTTGCTCAATTTCCAGTTGATGAATGTATTTGGTTAATATTCTAATGAGAAAGATTAGAAGTACAATCTTAATACATTTTGTGCTTGTGTAAAGCTGTTGGCTGTGCCTGAATAGGGGTGTTTGGCAAATAGTCACTAACTAACAAGTTAGTGTCAAACTCAGTAGACACTAGTGTGTATATGTTTGATGTCCATGCAATGGATAAATGAACAGATTTAAAAAATAAAAGGTGGATCAGCCTTTCAAAATGTTTATTTAAAACAAATGTGCGAGAGTATTTTTAATGGCAATTTAATGCCAATTATTTTGGTTTTATCAATTGATAAAGAATTATGGCAACCCTTATTTCTCAACTACATGACCCCCCACCGCCGCTAATGCTAATGTTTGGAATTCCATAGTGTTAATCATGTAAAGATCTTTTCCGATCAATCTGTTGTCAGCTAGTTTCTTCTAATTTTCTAATGCTCAAAATAACATTTTAAACAGAATAAATTGAATGCCTAAAGTTCTAAACTTGCATCATTTTTCTCCAGAGTGGTATCCTCTTAACTGAAGGTAGGATCTGCAGTCTGACTACGTGCAATGTGCAGAATTACCCACAATGTATCAGCAGCATGTATGCTATTCCAACAATGGAGGGCTTCTCTCTGTCTCTAGCAACATCTATTGTTATTTTTTTAATTTATATGTAGAAAAGCTACAGGATAAATTTCATTGGCATTATTCAGCAAAAAAAGATTTTTTTTTAAAAGTGGAGGCTGTAGATATGTGATGACCTCCTCTGAGGACTCCTCGCCCTCTTCTGCTCCAGTTCCTGTGTCACATTTAAAGGCCCTATGGGAGATGAAAGACAAAAATTAGAAATTATGTGGGGAAAGGGTAAAAAGTCAACATTGTACAGATGTCAGTATTGACAGCAAAATGATATTAACAATAGTTATGTGCCATATGGTGATATGTAATTCTGTTACCTAATACCTAAGAGATCTCTATCTATTGACAATGGCCATGCACTCTGTTGATCTCCAAGATTCCCACTTGCGAGGGGGTTGGTTAGATAAAAATTCTGTCCAATACAGTACTGTAACAAGAGCAACATCTTATATTTATATAGCACTTTTAATGTAATAAAAAGTCTCAAAATGCCCGCAGAAGCATTATAAAACAAAGTATGACACCAGGACACAGAAGGATATATTAGGTCAGACGACCAGAAGTGTGGTCAACGAGCTATGTTTTAAGGAGGAACTTAAAGGAGCAAATTGAGTTCGCGAGGCAGTGAGGTGTAGGGAGGGAATTCCGGAGCTTGGGGTCTAGAGGGCTGAATGGACGGCCGCCAATGGTGGAGTGACTATGATTGAGGATGCTCAAGAGGCCAGAATTAGAGGAGTGTAGATATCTCAGAGCGCTGTGGTGCTGGAGGAGGTTACAGAGAGAGTGAGGGGAGAGACCATGGAGGGGTTTGAAATCAAGGATGAGAATTTTAAAGTCAAGACAGTGCTTGACTGGGAGCCAGTATAGATCAGTGCGCACAGAGCTGATAGGTGAATGGGACATTCTGCATGTTATGACATGGGCAGCTGAGTTTTGGACAACCTCAGGAGGGTAGAACATGGGAGACCAGCCAGGAGTTCATTGGAATAATCAAGCCTATGCAATAAATATTCCTGTGGAGCGTGTCCTGTATTGAGTCGTTTAATTCACTTCTGTCAACAATAAAATTGAGCATAATCTGATAAAGTGATGCTTATTCCGTGTCAGTACATGTGAAATCACTTAAGAACAAGTGCCCCTGGTATGTTGGCCAATTGGCCACTATTCAGTAATGAATCTTGATGGGTCATTGCTGGCAGGTTGTTTGGGGTTCGACACAGTCAATCATGCTGTTGGTCAATATGATGCACTTGCACTAAATTTTCTAGTTAATGTTGATGGGTGATGATTTGCAATGAGAGCACCACTCCTTCTTGGGCATTGGGCATTGAGCATTGAGGCCCAAGGTAGACTGGAATAAATGTTGTTGTACATGTTGTAAAAGTGGGAAATACATTTAGAATGCATCCTGGCTCTTCCAAATATGATGCCTCAAGTCTAAAAAGGAAATAAGTATTGCTTGATTTAGTCCTGGGAAATGAAGTGGGGAAACATAGTTAGGTTCAATGTTAAAATAGCAAAAGATAAATGAGCCAAAAGAAGCAGAGTTGTGTGAGATAAGAAGGGATTTGACCCAAATTAACAGTGGCGAAATGTTAGGAAAAGGATCAACGGAGTAGCAAGGGGAAATTTTCAAATATGAGATGGATAGAGTGTAACATAAATATAGTCCCGAAAAGTGAGAAAGGAGGCACATGATAAAGTTAGCGATAGCAATACTAAATAGTATCATGAGGAATATAGAAAGTGCAGTGACGGGGTGAAAATGGTGAATCAAAGGGCTAAAGAGGGATATGGGGGAAAAAAGACTAGCCTAAGCTAAAGTTTTTATAGTAATATATAGTGTAATCTAATAGTTGGAAAAGGACCACTAGAAAAACGAAGAAGGAAGTCTAATTGTGGAGGGTGAATTAGAATAGAGAGAAATATTTTCAGCGGTTTTTATATATGAGAGTGAAAGAAAAAAGTGAGAAAGATATGGAATAATTGTTAGAAGTGACTGTAAAACTGAATTGACTGAAACTCTTGGTGGATAAGTCACTAAACCCTGGTAACTTGATAAAAGTCAGGGAGGCAATAATAGAGGTTCTGGTAACAATAGTTTTTCAATGCTCCTTTTAAATTCATTCCATGGAACTGGTAAAAACTGAATGTAACACCTTTTCTCAAGAAGGGAGAGACAGATAAACTGGATAATGTAGACCAGTTAGTCTAACAGGCGGTGCATCCCGCAAGATGTCGAAGCAGTCGCTGACTAAAGTCATCTAGAAGCCGCCCAAGAAGCAGAGGAAATCTCGCCAGCAGAGCTATTCCACTCACGTGTACAGGAGGCTGACTCAGGTCCACCCTTCCACCAGGATCTCGTCCAAGGCCATGAGGGTTATGAATTCATTTGTTGTTGACATTTTTGAGCACATTAACTCCGAGGCCTCGCACCTCATTCACTACAAGCGCCACACCATCTCGGCCAGCGAAATCCAGAGCGCCGCCCGCCTCATGCTGCCAGGGGAACTGGCCAAACATGCCGTCTCCATAGGCACCAAAGCGATCAACAAAATACATCAACTCTGTTTAGGTCGATCATTCCAAAGATTATAAATTGTGGGCCAATTTCGAGTTTATAATAAGACCATAAGACACAGGGGCAGAAGTAAGCCATTCAGCCCATCGAGCCTGCTCCGCCATTCAATGAGATCATGGCTGATCTGATAATCCTCAACTCCACTTTCCTGCCTTTTCCCCATAACCCTTGGTTCCCTTACTAATTAAAAATCTGTCTACCTCAACCTTGAATATACTCAATGACCCAGCCTCTACAGCCCTCTGCGGTAAAGAATTCCACAGATTCACCACCCTCTGAGAGAAGAAATTCCTCCTCATCTCTATCTTAAATGGGTGATGCCTTACTCTGAGGTTATGCCCTCTGGTCCTAGACTCTCCCTGGTTCTACATTCCATTCCCTTTGAAATAAAGGCCAACATTCCATTTGCCTTCCCTATTACCTGCTAAACTTGTCTGCTAGCTTTTTGTGATTCATTCACGAGGACCCCCAAATCCCTCTGTGCTGCAGCTTTCTGCAGAATTTCTCCATTTAAATAACATTCAGCTCCTCTATTCTTCCTGCCAAAGTGCATATCCTCACATTTTCCCACATTATATTCCATTTGCCAAGTTTTTGCCCACTCACTTATCTTGTCTATATCCTCCTGTAGACTCCTTGGGCAGAATTCTCTGGCTGGCAGGCGGAGCGGGAGTGGGCGTGGGTGGGTGCGGACCCGATCGCCGCCTGCGATCGGGTCCGCGCCATCATTTTACGCGGATAAGCCAATTAAAGCCCGCCCAGTATGAATCGCGGCTCCCGAGGGCAGCAGGAGTGGGCGGGCAGTGGCGGGACTGCAATGACCATCGGGCCCAATGGCGACCCGGTGGCCTGTTTAAAAAAAACTGCCGCAGCCTTTCAAAGGCTGTCAAGCATGGTAACTGGAAGGGCTCCCCAGAGCGCTGCTAGTGAGCAGGCCAGGCAGGGGGGCAGTGTGCCCCCTGTTTTTCGGACAATTGTCTTGCTGCCCTCCTTGAGGAGGTAGCAGCATGGCAGAAGGTCCTCGTACCCCAGGACGGGAGGAGAAGCCCCCCCCCCCCCACATGACCAGACGTGCTTGGAAGGAGGTTGCGGAGGTCCTGAGCTCCCACGATATGGTGCGACACACGTGGATCCAGTGCCACAAGTGCTTCTATGACCTCTTGCACTCAGGAAGGGTGAGTACAATGTTGGCATTGGTCACTTAAACCAGCAGGTAGGCTTTCCCCCCTGGTGGCCCCCACCTCCCAAGTCTGAGTTGAATCATTGACGACATGTGTCCTTCGCTAGGTGGGCCAGCAGATATTTCCCATGCTTAGGTCACCCTGAGAGGGTGGTGAAGAGATGGGATATGCACCCGCAGCATGTGGTACACTGAGACCCACATGACTGTTTTGGGGGCAACCTGGAGGAGCTGCACCTAGGCGCAGTGCTGGAACTCCAGGACATGTCAAAGCCAGAGTGATGACATGCTGGAATGGGAGCTTCAAGGTGGTGAGGCATTGATCAATCTGCTGCCCTCTGTGCCCCACGTGCTTACGCCTCCTTGCTATGGAAGGTTAGATCGTGTGGTGCCAAATGTGATGTAGGCAGCATTTGGCCAAGCGTGGAGGAGGGGGGGCGGTGCTGGACAGGCCTGGCATCTTTGTGTGTGTTTGGCAGCAGAGGGGTGAGGAGGCACTGGAGCCCTGCAATGTCCTACTCTGGTTGGGGTGGGCCGTCCATAAAGAGAATCCAGGTACAAGTAGCACTAATCAATGCTCTTCTCTCCATTTCAGGAGAAGAATGCACATGATACCACCGAACGGGTGAGGAATGACAGAGGGCAGTGATGCTTAGCCAGTTCAAGCAGGAGGCCCTAGATCTGGAGAAGCACCATGTGCCCAGGTCCACTGGCCATGGCCAGGTATGTTTGCCCAGCAGTGAGGTCACCATTATTCTCCCAACAGTCATGGCAGTGCTGAATGTTCAGTGATTGAAGTTTGCAACATGGCTTGATCATTGCTTATGGAAGGATGAGTGCATAATGATCTGGGGACAGGGATGCACATTGACATTGTCTCCACGTTAACTGATCCAATGTCCTTGTTCTTCCTTTCAGCATCAGCGGAGCAGGGCCGGGAGGAGGAGCAGCAGACGCCCCCTCTCACACCTGAGGGCCCTGAAGTCTCGGACTCACCTGCGTCACACCATCTCTGCCAGGCAGGCACCAGCGCAGATACTAGCACCTCAGTAGAATTAGATCATCGGCTAGTGTCCTGGGACACAGCAGTGAGGGTACTTCACAGTCACTGGAGGAGCTGGCGGAGACGGAGAGTGCCCATGGCGCCAGCAGTCAGAGGACTGCAGGGGACCAGGCACATGCTCAGTCGGTGGCTGATGATGCGCCTCTGGAGTCGTCCGGGACACAGCAAACGCAGGAAATGCGGCCAGGTGTGCGGGAGCATGGAGATACATGAGGCTATGCTTGGCTTGGTGTCCGTGGTGGTCACCACGGACCATCATCGATGCAATGAGCCTCATGGTCGAGCACCATGTGTCCTCCATGGAGAGAGTGACGACCCTCGTGGAGAGGCTCCTCCAGGAGACCAATCAGGGCTTCCTGGGGATGCGTTCTGACCAGCAAACCCTCACATCGGCATTGGCCTCAGCTGGTCAATGCCAATGTGGGAGATGGTCTGGGCACCAAGTTTCCCAGCTCGGTGCTCATTCATCCAAGGTGAGCAGGGAGGTCCGAACTGACCTCAGGTCAGCACAGCAACTGCCTGTCATCTCTGTGGGCTCCTCTCAGGGCGCTCTGGATGAGGGTGGCAGCTCCTCTGCCCCTCTGCCAGTGACTGCTGCATCCGATGAGGCTATGACGACTGGGGAGATGCCAGCTGTGGAACTGGCAGCTCCCTCCCAGGCGGGGCCAGCACTGGCTCCACAGGCCAGAGGACGGTCGCCAAGATAATCAAGGTCAACCGGACAGCAGAATGAGCAGGGTGTCTCGAATGCCAGTGCCAGAGAGAGGGGGAGCACCTAGATGTAGCACCCGAAAAGGTAAACTTAAGGCACCTTAGGCACACAACGGGCTTCTCACTGGTGCTTTTGCGTTGGCCTGCAATGAGATCTTTGAGTTGGTGTGGTGTTGAACACCTTTGTCATTTTGTTCTCTTAAGTTCCTTTTGTTATACCATTTAATTCAGACATGTCACCATGGCTAAAGGTGCCTCTTTTCTTCTGCAGGTGGATGGTTACCAATAATGTTATGAGTGATTTGTGTGACATTCAGCTTTATTGACAAGGCCCTTAGTTAATATTCCCATCCAGGCAGATTTAGCACTCAGGTATCGAGTGTGGAGCTTGCAGCACAGGATTGTGTTGGGGCCTTGATGGCCACATGTGTGCAGTCTATTGCGCCCTGGATGCGGGGGAAGCCAGCAATCGCCACACAGCCTCTAGCTCGCTGTGTCTGGCTTGCCTGGTCCCAACGGTAGTGGATGAAGGTCAATGCATGCCTGAACAGAGCGTCTGTAACCTGCTTGACACAAGTGTGGACAGCTGATTGGGAGACACCGCAAAGATCACCCCCTGACCCCTGGAAGGAGCCAGAGGCATAGAGGTTGAGGGTAGCTGTGACCTTTAGAACCACTGGCATGGGGTGTCCACCCACACAGGTAGCGGAGATCTCAGGCCCAATCATCTGACAGATATAGTTGACTGTCTCCCTTCAGAGACGGAGCCTCCTTCGGCACTGCAACTCAGACATATTGAGGTAGCTGCTTCACTGCCTGTATACCCTGGCAGCAGGATAGTGGCGTCTTCTGTGGCCTCTCCTGCATTGGACTATCTCTTGTGCCTGCGCCTCTCCTCCTAAAGGTGGCTCCCCTGGAGGCTGAATGTGTATTCCTGGCCTTCTCTCCCTTCTAGCACTCCCTTCCTCCTCAGAGGAGGTACCTCCAGTGGAGAGTTCAACTCCCATTCCCAGGCTAAGGGAAGGCTTCCTGAAACCTGCAGGTGCAAAAACGATTCTTCACTGCAGAGTGCTGACCTGAAAGTTGTGAGTCCAGTCCAAGCAGCTGGTGTGCGTTTTGAAGTGTTGCAGATCACACAGGCAAGTATCAGTTACATTGCAAAATAAATATTTGACAGAGCACACTCACGGCCCCACTGAGCCCTCTTATCCCACCTGTGGATGAGGTTTATACAAATGTGTTGTGCCCATGCGACGACCCGAAGATCACACGGGCGCCGAAAAACCGGTCAATTGGCGCCTTAAGTGGCCTGGTAATTAATGACGGGTGGGCATTGGAGATCGTCGCGTGCCCGCCCACCAAAATATCACGATGGCAAGCAGGGACGTCGGGACGCCTGCCCGACGTCACCGCGCGTCATTTTATGCGTCGGCGTGCGAGTCCTGCCCCGGCACACCCACGGGAAAATTCTGCCCCTTGTGTCATCCTCACCACTTGCCTTCCCACCTATTTTTGTGTCATCCGCAAACTTGGCGATAATGTATTCTCTTCCCTCATCCAAGTCATTAATATATTTGTAAATAATTGAGGCCCCAACACTGATCCTTGTGGCACTCCACTTGTTACAGGTTGCCATCCTGAAAATGCCACCCTTATCCCAACTGTCTGAATTCTATTAGTTAGCTAATCCTCCAGCCATGCTAACATACTACCCCCAACACCATGGGCTCTTATCTTTTTAAGTAGCCTTATGTGCAGTACCTTATCTAATGCCTTTTGGAAATCCAAATATATTACAACTACTGGTTCCCTTTTTCTATCCTGCTTGTTACCTCCTCAAAGAATTCTAATAAATTTGTCAAGCATGATTTCCCTTTCATAAAGCCATGCTGACTCTGATCGATTATATTATGCATTTCTAAATGCTCTGCTATTACATCCTTTATAATAGACTCTGACATTTTCCCAATGACAGATGTTAAGCTGACTAGTCTATAGTTACCTGTTTTTTGTCTCCCTCCCTTTTTGAATAAAGGTGTTACATTGGCAGTTTTCTAATCCCCTGGGACTTATCCAGAATCTAAGGGTTCTTGGAAGATTACTGCCAGTACATCCACTATCTCTGTAGCTACTTCCTTTAATATCCTAGGATGCAACCCATCAGGTCCAGGGGAATTATTGGCCTTTATTAGCCCCATCAGTTTCCCTAATACTTTTTCTCTAGTGATAGTTATTGTATTTATTTCCTCTCCCCCTGTCCCCACCCCGGCTTTTGCTCCTTGATTATTTAGTATTTGTGGAATGCTTTTCGTTTCTTCTGCCGTGAAGACAGATGCAAAGTGTTTATCAGTTCCTCTGCCATTTCCTGGTTCCCCATTATTATTTCCTCAGCCTCATTCTCTAAGGGGCATATGTTCACTTTGGCCTCTTTCTTCCTTTTTACACACTTAAAGAAGCTCTTACTGTCCGTTTTTATATTACTTGCTAGTTTACCCTTAAGGTTTATTTTCTCCCTCTTTATTGTGTTTCTACTCATCTTTTGTTGGTTTTTAAAATTTTCCCAATCCTCTGGCTTACCACTAATCTTTGCCACATTGCACGTTTTTTCTTTCAATATATTCTTATAATTGCAGATAAATTTAGGGAGCATTTGTAGAGAGACATGGACTAATCAAGGACAGACAGCAAGTCCTGTTTGCAAATTTTAAGTTTTTGTTTGAAGCAATGACTCTATAGATAAAGGGAATGCAGTATAAGGTGGTGTACATGGATTTTCAGAAGACATTCTACAGAGTGACTAAGATTAAGTCTGTTTGAAAATTCAGGTGCACGGTACAAGAGGAAAGGATATTGATATTGAGAAGGAAAAGTAAGATCAGTTGGCACAGCAGTATGAGTCCAACACACCTGACACGCCAGGTTGTGTGGCCCACTGAGCATAGGCAGCTCTAGATAAGGACACCTATCCTTTGTTAAATGCTGTACTGGTGTTGATATTTTCACCTGTTGTTGAGACTGTTTCTCAAATATATCATTTGGTCAGGTGCTTAATAATGAAATGTCGACAACCCAGAACTCAGCAAAAGGAGAAACCCTTTGGCACTTTGAGAATTAATGGGAATGAAGAAAGGAAAAGAAAAGTTTTCCATTTATATAGTACCTTTCACAATCTTGGGACATCTGAAAACACTTTGCAGCCAAAGAAGTATTTTTGAAGTATTGCCACTGTTGTACTGGAGAAGAACAAATGAAATAAATAAAATTCAAGTCTGCTTTACCAGAGGCTGGGAGGTCCCTGTGGCACAGTAGGCAGTGTCACTGCCGCTGAGCCAGAAGTCCAGGTTTGAGTTCCATTCGAGCACTTGATGGCCACGGAAGGTGCGTCCATAACGTGGCTAAAACAGGTTGACCATCACCCTATAAATCTTTCCAATATGCCTATAGTAGGCTGTAAGAGCAGGAGAGTCTCCTGGTCAGCCATGCTTGATATGAAGTGGTGCCCCTCAAACTATAGTCTCTGGTGACAGGCTGTGACCTATTCCAGGAAAAACTAGCTGTGGAAACAGTCATAAGTACATTTTGTGCCTCCCTCATGTGTCATTAGACACGGGACAGACTCTGTCATTACCAAGCTGAGGTCCAGAAACTACCGTTAGTAAAATGCAGGGGCCAGTCATCACTGCCCCTCCCCCAAGGAGCATTTCAGTAGTAAACCAGCTGTGCATTTGTGCTCCTTCTACAATGAATGAAATATATTTTAAAATAACCCTTATGTCAACTTCTGAATTAAAATATATGAAACATTTATTGACTGACTATTATGAGCTCACATCACCATGTTTGTAATGGATGGAATTCCATCAAATGCTACAAACCTTGACTCTGGTCTCCATTACCAGCATTACCAGGGATCATAGATAAACTATCTCTTAAACGCTGTTCAGCAGCAGTTCCTTATCGGAGGCTTATGTTTTATAACAAACAATAAAATCATTAGGCAGTGCTTTCATTGCCCTGCTGTACAATTACATTTACAAATTTGACCTTTTTTTTAGATAAAGCTGTTGATACTAAGTTGGGGAATCAATTTTTGGTCCAGATTTTAACCGCTACAAAATATATTTTGTATTAAGTTGAGCCAAAAAGTGAACCATTTGGTTAATTTTATGTTGTGACTCTGGCTTTGGACAAGAGATAAATCATTGGTGTTGTAAAGGCATATTTTGAAAATTGGAATGAACAGATTTTCTATTCTTTTACCACAACTTCGGGGGGAAAATATGAGTGATTTGACTTTTAGGGTGGAATTGTCCCAAATTTGTACTAAGTGTGGTAGCGGGCAGGTAGAACGACATTTTAGCTGCTGGCCACAATGGCGGCTTTTCACGCTGTAACGCCCCAAACCCGCCGCATTTATTATTCATTCCTGGGACATACGCTGTTTCCACGGTGGGTGGGCTCTCATTTGCCTGCTACGCCGTCACCGCGCTGTTTCATCATGCTGGGTACCATATTTAAAGTCCAGCCACACGCACACCTCTCGGTGCTTACAGCTCACGACTGCTATAAAGAAGACAGGATGGCCCCAAAAGGCAAAAAGACTGCAGCCCCCAGGTTCAATGACGTGTCCCTCGAGGGCCTTTGGACACAATGGAGGCTCGCCGTGATGTCCTCTACCCCCGCTCTGGCCACAGGATGGGCAGCAACTTCACCAATCCGGCTTGGGAGGTGGTGGCAGCGGTGGCCAGTGCCAATGCCCTGCAAAAGAAGACAGCTGCCCAGTGCTGAAAAAGGATGAATGGTCTCATCTGTTCTGCCAAGGTAATTCACTCTTCTCATCACTCTCAACTCACACGCTCATCACACATCCATCTCAGTGGAACCTAGATCTAGAGCAGGCTCGGTTCACAATCTGGTGGTCACTGCATGGACACATGTCCACAGCAACAGGAGGCAGGTTCGTGCAAGCTTCCCGGCACTCGGAGGATTGCTGGGGATCAGGCATCTGTGAGGTCCGAGTCAGATAATGAGCCTCTGGATTTGGCCTTCCAACTGACCCTGGAGAGTCAGCAGAAGGTGGGGGAACAACATGCAGAGCTGTTGGAAGCCCTCGACAGAGCGGCATGCGAGTCGGAGGAGTGTGTCCACCTGCCCTCTGATCAAGTGGAGCCCTCATGCGTGCATGGAGATGTCTCCATGGGGAGGATGGCAGCTGCCGTAGAGACCCTGGTCCAGCAGAACGCAGAGATGTGCACATACCTGCAGTCTATTGTGGGAGCCATGGGTGAATTCCTGTAGTGGCAACGCGAGAGGGAAACGGGACACCAAGACATCCCTCCAGGTGCTCCTTCTCCTCAAGGAGGCAGGCCGGGGCCCGCAGGCACCCAAAGGGAGGAGGAGCAGCAGCTGGACACGCCTGGGTCATCCACTTGGGAATCCCAAAGGCTGTCCTCTTCCTCTGAGTCCCTTTTTCCTGTGACCCCCTCAACCTCACCCTCTGTCACTGCAGAGGGAGCAGCTGGCCCACGAGTGATTCTGGAGGAAGAAGTGTGTGTGTGACAGGGCCTTTTGGAGCCTCGTGCAAACACTCTCACGCGCACACAGATCCTTCACGCTCCACACTCACCTCAATATCGTGAGCATTTTCAATGCTGCCTGCTGGGGTTCGTTTTCAGTTGTGCATCTGAGCTGACCTGCATCTCTGCCCACCCAATGATCACACTCCCATGCAGCTCCTGATCTCGCCCACCACGACTCTCACTTTTGATTTGAATAGCATGGTCTGGATTTGGTTTGTCGTGCGTTCCCCCCCCATCTTTTCCTCTCCCACAGTCACCTCCCCAACCACCTCCTTCCCACTCCCAGGGTCCGTGTCTACCTCAGAGTCCCCACCAACCACCCTCACCGTGCCTGCTACCACTACCATCGCACCCTCGCCTTGCCACCCCACTGCCTCACCCTACCCTTGGTCATTCTTACCATTTCCTCATGCCGCGCCCACCCTCAGTCCTCTCCCCAGGAGGCAGTGTTGGACTCATCAGACCCTTCCCTCACAAGTTCACCTGGACACCCCACTCCTCTGGACCCCAGCATCCCCAGAGCCCCTTGCCCCTTGCCCCCTCTGGACCCCTTCCTCACTGGGAAGCCCCCCTCCCCACCACCCCACATCCCCACCACCCTCCTCCCCATCACAACTTCTGTGCTTTATGAGCCTTGGGCCAAAAGTATGTTGAATATCGGGCAGTTCGACAAGTGTAAACCTAACAGCATATTTCTCTGTTTTAAGATTTGAGAGCTTTATTTTGCTTAGCCCAGTGATGTGTATTGGCATGGGGGAGAAATGTCAGTGTCCTCTCCTTAACTTCATTTTTTGGCATTAAACACTGTGTTGGCTGGATGCAGAGTAAAATTCTTATTTAATATTGCTCCAACATTGTGGCTTGCATGCAGTCTCTGAGGAGCATTCTTCATTGAAACGCTTTTTCATTTTTCTTCAGCTCTGAAAGATTGACAAGGAGATGAATAGGCTTGTGTTTGGGGCCCATTTATTAGCAACAATTGCACACTCATCCTATCTATTGACACTGACTGGAAAAGGCTAGTAATCCAGGGTGCCACTAAATGTGCTACCTCTGAATTTTAAACAGTTGCTAATGCATTGGCACACAAGTGTTTGTGTGCAGTGTCAATTCAGAAATTTCAATTGCAAGTGTATCCTCTGCCTTATCCCTATAGTTTAATCAATAGAATAGGAGCAAATTCAGTTTCCTTCAAATCCTCCCAAAAAGTCTGAGATGAATGCATCACCACATCGCTGACAGTAGAGGAGGGTCCCACTAAGAAGGAGATAAATCTACCACTGAACCACAAAGCCCCAAGTTTGACCTCTAATTTGTACTGTTAGCTGACCTTGGCCAGAATACAAGAGGGAAATTGCAATTAGCCATTCTCCCTGGTACAGTTAACTAAAGCTTCTATTCTAGTGACTCGTTGGAGTGAGCACATGTGGAGTGATCATTTAGATGGAGATGAAGAGAAATTTCTTCATTCAAAGTGTTGTGAACCTTAGAATTCTCTACCCCAAAGGGTTGTGGATGCTCCATTATTGAATTTTTAAGGTTGAGTTAGACATATTTTTTGGTGACTCAGGGAATGAAGAGATATGGGGAAAGGGTGGGAAAGTGGAGTTGAAGCCAAAGATCAGCCATGATCAGATTGAATGGCAGAACAGGGTTGATGGGCTGTTATGGTCTACTCCTGTTAAGTGGGTGCAGAGCTGGACAGGGCTGTGATTGCTCCATAAGGTCAAATGGAATGCCAACACTCGCCTTTTGAGTCGTGCACCTGCAAAATTGTTCCCTGAGAGGTAATGGGACCTTAAAGCTATAGACCAGCGAATGTCAGGAGAGGAGAGGAGAAAGTGGCAGGGTGAGACAAACACAGTGTAGCGATAGCCATGAGACTTCACTATTAAGCTGCGTGATACTCGGGTATTTTCAAGATTCAGGGCAAACAGTCACATATTTAGTATTGTAATATTTATTTATCCTGTGTGGCTGGTTTTAAATCCATTTTACAATAATCAATAAATATAAAGCATGAAATGATATGAAATTAATGACCCTGTTTTGCAGGCAATGGGAACATTGCTCACAGTAAACATTCACAGTAACATTTACACAAGTGCCAGGCAATGACTATCTCCAATAAGAGAGAATCTAACTCTCTCTCTCCTTGACATTCAATGGCATTAACATCACTGAATCCCCCACCATCAACATCCTGGGGGGTACCATTGACTGGAAACTGAACTGGACCAGCCATATAAATACTGTGGCTACAACAGCAGGTCAGATGCTAGGAATCGCGCAACGAGTAACTCACCTCCTGGCTCCCCAAAGCCTGTCCACCATCTACAAGGCACAAGTCAGGAGTGTGATGGAATACACTCCACTTGCCTGGATGAGTGCAGCCCCAACAACACTTAAGAAGCTTGATGCCATCCAAGACAAAGCAGCCTGCTTGATCAGCGCATCACCCATCAAACGTAAACATTTATTCCTTCCGCCGCTCACAGTAAACACCACGTATATCTTGTGTACTATATGCAAGATGCACTGCAACAACTCACCAAGGCTCCTTCGACAGCGCCTTCCAAACCCATGACCTCTACCACCTAGAAGGACAAGAGCAGCAGATGCATGGGAACACCGCCACCTGCAAGTTCCCCTCCAAGCCACACACCATCCTGACTTGGAACTTTATCACCATTCCTTCACTATCGTGGGGTCAAAATCCTGGAACTCCCCTGCACCACTGTGGGTGTGTCTGCACCAGATGGACTGCAGCGGCTTAAGAAGGTGGCTTACGCCCACCTTCTCAGGGGCCATTAGGGATGGGCAAAAGAAGCTGGGCTAGCCAGGGACACCCACATCCCATGAAAGAATTAAAATAAACGCTGCCATTATGCTGACTCTCCTGTATATTCTGCAATCTCTTTGGAACACAGAGTGTGAAATATGCTTGCATATTCTCTTTTTCTCTCTGTCTTTTGGCTTTTCCCCCACTCTCAGCCCAGGTATGAATTCTCATGAATAAAAGAAAAAGCACTGAAGGAGGATTTTTTTTTTAACCAGGCCCAACATCAAACTGCTGCATTGCTGCAATTCTTTATTCAAAGATCAGGAGTTTCTAACACACACTAATCAAGCCTCCTCCAACCCTGCTTTTTGTATATAAAGATTTTGCTAAAACTGTCAGCTAAGTTATTCATGATGTAAATTCCTTACAGTTGCTATGCAAACTTTACAATATATTTAACATGTTTAAATTCGCTCATTTCTTCAGCAATATTCATATTACAGGTTGAGGTTACGGTGTCGTTTTAAAAGAAGCCTATTTAGCAAACAAAGATAAACCAATTTTGAGTGATCAATTTAACTGTACAGTAATTGTGTTTGAAAACGAAGAGATTATTGTTGGGAGGTGTGCACATTGAGGGACAATATTTCAATGTGTATTGAAATATCATTGCAGCCAATTTCTTAAATAAGGAATGTTGCTTCCTTTTAATTCTGCTGTTAGAGAGTTAAAGGCTTGTGCTGAGTATTTATTTTGCCATCCTTCATGCAGCAGGTTTAATTGTGTTTCCATGGGCAGGAGTTCCCGGTCGGCGTGCGGGGGCAGGACCCACATGCTGATGCGTAAAATGATGCGGGATGACTCGGGTGGAACTCCCGACGTCACCCTGCGTCATTTCAATTTTCAGGTCGGCGGGGGCACAGCCGAATCAGCTGTGCACCCGCCGACCTGTCAAGGGCCAATTGAGGCCATTTAAAAAGTAATTGCAGTAGTTAAAGGTCCTGCATGTCCAACCTTAAGGTTGGCGGGCAGGCCAGGAGCCCTGGTGGGCTTCAGAGAAAACATGAAACCTCATCCATGGGCGGGATGAGGTTTCATGTAGGTTTTTAAAAATGTAATAAAACTTTAACTAAAAGTGATGGACATGTCCCAACTCGTGGAAATTTTATTTTTCTATTTATAACATTTTTTAATTTGAAGCGGATCTCCCTGAGGCAGCACTTAGCCTCAGGGAGATGAGTGCGCTCTTTCGCGCGCATGCACGAAAGAGCACACTCTCGGCTTAGGGAATCTACCCCCTGCCCGCACAGGGAGCGCATAGTGCTTCTTGCGGACGTCACGCTGGGCAGGCCTTAATTGGCTCACCCATGTAAAATGGTGGTGTGCGCCCGCTCCTGAACTTAAATTGTGCCCCATGACTCTGGCTTTTTAAATAAACATATACCTTGTATTATAACGTGCTTCCTAGCTTGGTCCCAAATACAGGTTTGTAGTTGCAGTCCTATAATGGTGTAAAACAGAGTTTCGATATTTATTTGACCAATAGAACATCTTCTGATTTTTAATGCTATTATATCTATATCTGTCTCTCTGTTATGTACAGGATTCAAACCCTATTTTTAAAAATATTTCCAGTTCCCAAAGAATATGATAGCAATGCATTCTAAAGTAGTGGACAGAGGCTAGTAACACCGAATAAACTGGAGAACTTAAACAGAACAAATGTGTCTTGTTTTAACACCAAATTACAATAGGAAAACTGAAGCTCAAGACTTGTAAACCACAGAAAATGCAGCTCATTGACATCAAAAAAGGATATGGGCAAAAATTGCATTACAGTCATAAAGCCGTTTAACACAGAGGGAAGTAATTTGGCCCATTGAGTCCACGCCAGCTCTCTAGAACTATCCAGTCAGTCCCATCCCTTGCTATATCCCTATAGCCCTGAATGTTTATTTCCCTCAAGTGACTATCCAATTTCCTTTTGAAATCATTCATCATCTCTGCTTCCACCACCCTCATAGGCAACAAGTTCCAGATCATTGCCACTCGCTGCACAAAGGAAGATCTTCCCCACATTCGTGCTGCATCTCTTACCTAAAACCTAAATCTGTGTCCTGGTACCATTAGCTAATGGGAAAAGCTTTTCTTCGTCAACCTTATCTAAACCTGTCATAATCTTGTACACCTCTGTCAAATCTTCCCTCAATCACCTTTGCTGCAAGGTGAACAACCCCAGCTTCTCCAACCTAACCTTGGAGCTAAAATCCTTCATGCCTGGAACTATTCTGGTAAATCTCTTCTGCATCCTCTCAAGGACTCTCACATCCTTCATAAAGTGTAATGATCTGAATTGGACACAATGCTCTAGTTGTGGCCTAACAAGAGCTTTATAAAGGTTCAGCATAACTCCCTTGCTTTTGTATTAAAGCCCCAATTTATGAAGCTCAAGATCCCATATGCTTTGCTGATACTCTCTCAATATGTCCTGTTGCCTTGGATTTTTAAAGATCCAAGCACATGAACCCACAGGTCCTTCTGACCCTGCGTACTCTTTAGAACTGTGCGATGAAGTGTGTCCCACCTCTCCTTATCCCTTTTGCCAAAATGCATCAACTGACAATGAAGTGAGCACTGGTAAAGTTAATACATTCATAAGGTAACAAGTATAGCAAATTTAAAAAGGGAGTACTAAAATTACAAGTGATATGCAGTCAGCAGTGAATGGATAAACTAATTGATCTGCAAGCGCAAACAGATCAATAAATTAATGGAGCAGAGACCATCAGTGAATCAATAAATTGAGTGCAGGGGTATATAAATGCACCAGTAAATTAATAAATTCATAGTGCAGCAGACCCTCTGATAAATTATTGGAGTTATGGGGGGATGGGGAAGCGGTAAAGGTCAGACGTTGCAGGTTATGATGTGTTATGACAAAGATGTCATGGACACGCACAAAGGGAGTGTTAATGGTAGTGTTAAACACTAAAGAAGGTGCTAATAAAAGTTGGGTAGCAGATTGAACAAGGGTCAGCACTCTCTGAAAGCAAAACATAAGAACAAGTTAGAAGGGGCCCTGTGGTGGGAGGGGTTTGGGAAATTTTTTTAATTTTAAATTATCAAAAAGGATCAACTCTTCTTCAGCCGCCTTCGTCTCTGTGCTTACTTCTTTAGGCAAGAGTCCTACCCCCATTCAATGGATTCTTTCACCCACCTCCAGTATTCTTCTCTACCTGGATCCCTCCCTCTGGCCTCTTACCTGTTCTTGACCTTTTGATTGAGAACTGTTGGCGTGACACCGGCTGGCTTAATTTCTCTGCTTCTCTCACCCACTCCAATCTGTCTCCTTCTCAACTTGTTGCATTCCATTCTCTCAGGTCTAACCCTGACTTTGTTATCAAACCTGCTGACAAGGGTGGTGCTGTTGTTGTCCAGCATATTGAGCTCTACCTTGCACAGGCTGAGCACCAACTCTCAGACACTTCCTCCTATCTCCCCCAGACCATGACCCCACCACTCAAGCCACTGTTTCCAGGAGTGTCACTGATCTCATCCCCTCAGGAGATCCTCCTTCCGCAGCTTCTAACCTCATAGTTTCCAACTCCGCATAGCCCACTTCTCCCTTCTTCCCACAACCCACAAACAGGACTGTCCTGATGGACCCATCGTTTCAGCCTGTTCCTCCCCTACTGAACTAATTTCTTCCTACCTTGACTCCATTCTCTCTCCCCTTGTCCAGTCTCTTCCCACCTACATGCGTGATTCCTCTGATGCCCTACGTCATATCTACAATTTCCAGTTTCCTGGCCCTAGCCACCTCCTCTTCACCAAGGTTGTCCAATCCCTCTACATCCCCATCCCCTACCAGGATGGTCCGAGGGCTTTCCGCTTCTTCCTTGGACAGAGGCCTGGACAATCCCCATCCACCATCACCGTCTGGCTGAACTTGTTCTCTCACTAAACAATTTCTCATTTGTCTCACTTCCTTCAAATAAAAGGTGTAGCCATGGGTACCCGTATGGGCCCCAGTTACATCTGCCTTTTTGTGGAGTATATGGAACATTCCTTGTTCCACTCCTACTCAGGCCCACCCCATAACTCTTCCTCTGGTACATCGATGACTATTTCAGTGCCACTTCGTGCTCCGGCCTGGACCTGGAAAATTTATCTTTTTTTTTGCTTCCAATTTCCGCATGTCTCTCATCTTCACATGGTCCATCTCCGACACTCCCTTTCTCCTAGTTCCTCTGCCTCCGTTGCATCTTTCCGATGATGCTACCTTTCAAAACAGTGCTTCTGATATGTCTTCCTTTTTCCTGAACCGAGGTTTCCCCCCACTGTAGTTGACAGGGCCCTCAACTGTGTTCAATCAATCTCTCACACTCCTGCCGTCACCCCTTCCTCTCCCTCCCAGGACCATGATGGGCTTTTTTAAAAATTCATACACCGGATGTGGGCTTCGCTGGCTGGGCCAACACTTATTGCCCATCCCTAGTTGCCCTTGAGAAGGTGGTGGTGAGCTGCCTTCTTGAACCGCTGCAGCCCATAAGTGCTGTTAGGAAGGGAGATCCAGGATTTTGACCCAGCGACAGTGAAGGAACGGTGATATATTTCCAAGTCAGGATGGTGAGTGGCTTGGAGGGGAACTTCTAGGTGCTGGTGTTCCCATCTATCTGTTGCCCTTGTCCTTCTAGGTGATAGTGGTCGTGGGTTTGGAAGGTGCTGTCGAAGGAGCCTTGGTGAATTCCTGCAGTGCATCTTGTAGATGGTACACACTCCTGCTACTGTGCATCGGTGGTAGAGGGAGGGAATGTTTGTGGATGTGGTGCCAATCAAGCGGACTGCTTTGTCGTTGACGATGTCCAGCTTCTTGAGTGTTGTTGGAGCTGCACTTATCCAGGCAAGTGGGGAGCATTCCATCACACTTCTGACTTGTGCCTTGTAGATGGTGGACAGGCTTTGGGGAGTCAGGAGGCAAGTTACTCGTACGATTCCTAGCCTCTGACCTGCTGTTGTAGCCATAGTATTCACATGACTAGTTCAGTTCAGTTTCTGGTCAATGGTAACCCCCAGGATGTTGATAGTGGGGGATTCAGTGATGGTAATGCCATTGAACATCAAGGGGCGATGGTTGGATTCTCTCTTGTTGGAGACGGTCATTGCCTGACACTTGTGTGGCACGGATGTTACGTCCCACTTGTCATCCCAAGCCTGGATATTGTCAGGTCTTGCTGAATTTGGACATGGACTGCTTCAGTATCTGAGGAGTCATGAATTGTGCTGAACATTGTGCAATCATCAGCGAACATCCCCACTTCTGACCTTATGATGGAAGATAGGTCATTAATGAAGCAGCTGAAGATGGTTGGGCCTAGGACACTACCCTGAGGAACTCCTGCAGTGATGTCCTGGAGCTGAGATGACTGACCTTCAATAACCATAACCATCTTCCTTTGAGCTAAGTATGACTCCAACCAGTGGAGAGTTTCTCCTCTGATTCCCATTGACTCCAGTTTTGCTAGGGCTCCTTGATGTCACACTCAGTCAAATGCTGCCTTGATGTCAAGGACAGTCACTCTCACCTCACCTCGGGAGTTCGGCTCTTTTGTCTACGTTTGAACCAAGGCTGTAACAAGGTCAGGAGCTGAGTGGCCCTGGTGGAACCCAAACTGGGCATCAGTGAGCAGGTTACTGCTAAGCAACTGCTGCTTGATAGCACTGTTGATGACCCCTTCCATTACTTTATTGATGATGGTAAACCACCACTGTTAGTTGTGGTAGTACCGAGCCACCCTTGGTGATGGACATTGAAGCCCCCCACCCAGAGAACACTCTGCACCCTTGCCACCCTCAGTGCTTCTTCCAAGTGATGTTCAACATGGGGGAGCACTGATTCATCAGCTGAGGGGGGGCGGGGGTGGTGGGGTGCGGTACGTGGTAATCAGGAGGTTGTTTCCTTGCCCATGTTTGACTGATGCCATGAGACTTCATGGCGTCCAGAGTTGATGTTGAGGACTCCCAGGGCAACATCTCCTGACTGTATACCACCTCTGCTGGGTCTGTCAGTGGGACAGGACATACTCAGGGATGATGATGGTGGAGTCTGGGACATTATCTGTAAGATATGATTGGATGAGGATGACTGTCAGGCTGTTGCTTGACTAGTCTGTGAGACAGCTCTCCCAATTTTGGCACTAGCCCCCAGATGTTAGTCAGGAGGACTTTGCAGGGTCGACAGGGCTGAGATTGCTGTTGTCGTTTCCGGTGTCTAGGTTGATGCTAGGTGGTCCGTCCGGTTTCATTCCTCTTTTGTGTTATTGTAGCAGCTGAGTGGCTTGCTAGGCCATTTCAGAGTCAACCACATTGCTGTGGGCCTGGAGTCACATGTAGGACGACAGATTTCCTTTCCTAAAGGCCATTAGTGAACCAGATGGGTTTTTACAACAATCGAGAATGGTTTCATGGTCATTATTGGACTTTTAATTCCAGATATTTATTGAATTGAAATTCCACCATCTGCTGTGGTGGGATTCGAACCCAGAACCCCAGAACATTCCCCTGGGTCTCTGGATTACTAGTCCAGTGACAACACCACTACGCCATCGCCTCCCCTTGTCCTCACTTTTCACCCCACCAGCCTCCACATTCAAAGGATCATCCACCACTATTTACGCCAACTCCAGCATGATACCACCTCAAAACACATCTTTCCCTCACCTCCCCTGTTAACATTCCATAGGGACCGTTCCCTCCGTGACACTCTGGTCCACTCCTCCATCACCCCACTACCTCATCCCCTTCCTATCCAATTACAGAAGGTCTAACTCCTGCTCCTTTACCTCCTCCCTCCTCACCATCCAAGGCCCCAAACACTCCTTTCAGGTGAAGCAGCAATTCACTTGCACCTCGTTCAATTTAGTCTATTGTATTCACCACTCACAATGCAGCCTCCTTTACTAAAACACAGACTGAACACAGACTGGGTGATCGCTTTGCAGAACACCTTCGCTCAGCCCACAAGCATGACCCCAAACTCCCTGTCGCTTGCCAGTTCAATTCACCACCCTGCTCTCATGCCCACATGTCCGCCCTCGGCCTGTTACAATGTTCCAGTGAAGCTCAACGCAAACCAAAGGAACAGCACTTCATCTTCCAACTAAGCACTTTACAGCCCTCTGGGCTTAACATTGGGTTCAACAGCTTCAGACCATGAACTCTGCCCTCCATTTTGATCATTAAAAACAAAATCCCCAACATTCTCCTCCCACAGGGCCCCTTGTAACTTGTTCTTATATTTTGCTTTCAGAGAGTGCTGACCCTTGTTCTGCTGTTAACACATTATGCTATCTGACCTTTATGGCACTATTAGCACCTTCTTTAGTCTTTAACATTACCATTAGCACTCCCTTTGTCTTGTGTCCATGACATCTTTATCAAATCTCTCCTGAGCTCCCATCTATCACTGACCTTCTATTTTGCTCTACCTGCTCCACCCCCTTTTAAACAGTATAAAATATATCACATTTCTACCTCACTTCAGCTCTGAAGAAGAGTCATAACGGACTCGAAACATTAACTCTGTTTCTCTCTCCACAGATGCTGCCAGACCTGCTGAGACTTTCCAGCAATTTCTGTTTTCAGATTTCCAGCATCCGCAGTATTTTCCTTTATTGAAGT
Organism: Cetorhinus maximus; assembly: GCF_964194155.1. Lineage (NCBI taxonomy): Eukaryota > Metazoa > Chordata > Chondrichthyes > Lamniformes > Cetorhinidae > Cetorhinus > Cetorhinus maximus. The sequence goes on from NC_135884.1 coordinate 98,141,835, forward strand.
TCAGATAGTTGAGTTGGCCTTTGGCTTATTTGCCCGCTTGCACCTCAACTTTACCTCCTGCCTGGCTGGGCTTGAGCTGGCTTCGTTCTACTTCTCTCTCTCTCTCTCTCTCTCCTCTCTCGACTGGTTGGGACAACTCTGCAACTCAAGGCTCCCTTGCTCTTGATGCTCACTCAGGTGGCTGAGCTCAGACGTGTGCTGGCCGCTGGCAGCATAAAACAAGCAGGGCTGCAACAATGCGTGAGCGCTGAGAGTGCAGTATGCATGCGTGGTCACGATGCCTTATGCCATCAGCTGTTCCTGTGTGGGAGTACTGTCTGCCATCGCAAAACGGTCCATTCCGTTTATTTAAAATGGATTCTGTGGCTGCCGTGAGCCAATTAATGGGTGTTAAAATCTCCCGGATTGCTATTAATAGCTGCCAGGAGACTTGAGGGTGAATCCAGTAGACTCCCAGCCGTTCCATGAGGGCTGGTAACCCTAAATGCTGCTGGGCATCTTTAAAACCTGCAGGCCACACACAAACCTGGACTGCCTGCAAAGAGCAGGGTGTTTAGCTGCACACTGCAATCGCCGTGACGAGCAGGCTGCACAAAGTTTGCATCGCCTCCACTGGACATGTGACAATCATGCTTTGGTAATCCCTGTACCTGAAAGCTAACACAGTTGAAGTTTTAGCCCGAGAAATGTAAAAAAAGCATTTTGCTAGTCGAAGAGCCAGAAAAATTGTGCAAGATGTATCACAATAAACATTGAACATTTTGATATATTTCAACACAGTTCAAATCACTTTTTTATTCTTAAAAGAAAGCAATGCAGTGAGCTGACCACAAAATCTGTTTTGATGACAATAAAAATGAAAAGTGCTGGAAAAACTCAGCTGGCCTGGCAGCATATGTGGAGAGAGAAATGGAGTTTGCATTTCGAGTCCAATATGTCTCTTCTGTTTTATGTGTTTTGATGATGTAAGTTGAAGGATAAATGTTGGGCAGCAGACTGGGAGCAAGTGTCCCGCTCTTTGAATAATGGCCCTTGCATCTTTTGCATCTGCCATGAGTAGAGAGACAGCTGGTGTCAGGAACCCAGCACAAACAATCTCGTGCCCGTGCCTCTCGGCCACGCGCCAACCAGGAGGTGGTCTCCTAACTGGCTGCTCTCTGCCGTTGCCATGTAATTAATGGCAGTGGACAGAACAGGGACACGTGTGGCCCAAAGGGAAGGGTCCCCAGGACTAGGCAGCAGGCAGCCCCACTGGGAGAGGATGACTGCTGCTGAGGCAGTAGTTAAGCGCAGGGGCACCTCAAAACGGAGGTCCTCTTAAAAAGGCTGAAAAAGTTTCCAGAGAAAAGAAGGCCCAGAGCTGTTAGGGCAATCAAGTGTGGAGGGGGAAAGAATGATTTTGGCCATGGCTGTGGTGTTTTCAGCCACTCAGCTCTGTCTCAGGGACATGGTGGAGAGCCTAGACTCCAATGGCCTTCTGACCACCCCCGCCCTGGGAGACCACCTCCGCGCCATTACCAGGCTCCAGGCTCAGCAGGGGGAGGGGAAAGGGGGTATCTGATGCCTGGAAAGGTCTATTGATCTGGGAAAATTGCCCTTAAGTGGGGCCTTAATTGTCTTGATTGGCAACCTGCCCCGGAAAACTCTCCCAGAAGTGAGATAGCACCGGGAGCCACCCAGACAGGATTTTAGCCGCCCTGAGAGGATTTTACACTAATTTCTCCCCCCCCACCACCCTCCGCACTGCAAAGCCAAGAGGCGAGAAGATTTGGGCCGGTATGTCTGACAGTGCGATGCTCCTTTACTGAAGTATGGGTTCAGATTATGTTCTCAGGTCTTTGGAGAGGGGGCTTAAATACATGCTATTCTAACTTAGAGTAATTACATGAGAGAAGCCCCCAATAAGTTAGATTCATAACAAAATGGAATCATATTAGCAAGATAACTAAACTACCTTTTTTAGCAAGCTGATCCCTTTTTTGTCTTCCAGCCATGGGAATGATCTTTTTATTGCATTGTTTAAGTGTGTAAATTTTTGAATAACATTCATTGTTATATCAGTTGAGTGCATGTCCGTAGATGTTGTGCTAAAATTGTACCATGCTCTGGACAGGCTATACCTTGATCACCATGTTCAGTTTTGAACACCAAAATATAAGAGAAATATTCATACCATGGGTGTAGTGTAGGTAAAGTCTGATTCTTGTCAAAGGGTTGAATTAATGAAAAACTGAGGCACGTTCTTTAGTCTTGAAAGGAATGGAAATTTTGGAATGGAGGTATTCGAGGCAGTATAGATCAGAGTGCTGCTTAAAAGAGCGATAGGAATATATGGATATTAGATGAAGTGGGATTAGGTTGTAAATTCTAAAAGCACAATTTCAGAAATCTGTCAGGAAGAAGTGCAATATGGCAGAACATTTTTGTCTCCAATGTATGGGATTGAACTAATGTTGCGAACTGCCCACCAAGGGCATCTAATCATTGGCATGTGGTGCTCAAGACTCTTTTCTGTAGATTTAACAATTGTAGATCACCATCCAGAAACATTCACTCCCTCCACCACTGACGTACAGTAGCAACAGTGTGTACCATCTACAAGGTGCACTGCAGGAACTGACGAAGGCTCCTTGGACAGCACCTTCCAAATCCACGACTGCTACCATCTAGAAGGACAAGGGCAGCAGATGCATGGGAACACCACCACTTGGAAGTTCCCCTCCAAACCACACACCATATTGACTTGGAAATATATCGCCACTCCCTCACTGTTGCTGGGTCAAAATCCTGGAACTCCCTCCCTAACAGCACGGTGGGTGTACCTACACACCACATGGACTGCAGCAGTTCAAGAAGGCAGCTCACCGCCACCTCCTCAAGGGCCATTAGGGATAGGCAATAAATGCTGGCCTAGCCAGCAATACCCACATCCCAAGAATGAATTTTAAAAATACATCAAAGAGATGATGAGACAATGTTGTACATGTTGAATGGTTTGTCCCTGTAAACCCCATGCAAAAAGTAATCAATACCTGGAATGGTCTTCTGGGGAATTTGTTAGAGGTGAAAATCTTTGTCTCTACACCTCTTCTCTCTACCTCGCTTTCCTCCTTTAAAGTACTTTTTAAAACCTACCTTGTTGATCAAACTTTTTGGTTATCAGACCTGATATCTCCTTATATGGCTCGATGTCATATTTGTCTTGCAATGTGCCTGTGAAGCATCTTGGGTCAGTTAAAAGGACTATATGAATGCAAATTAATTGTTGGAATCATTCAGACTACAGTCAGGTGATGTGATGAGGGAATTGTAAATGTCTTTTTGATGGCTAAATCGAGAAACGCTGAACAGCCTCTCATCAGTATCCATTCTGTGTCCTATCACTATAAAAAATTCAATTTTGAACTTGTAAGAACTTTTGGAGACTGGCCAAAATTTAAATATCAACTTTTACCATATGCTTAGGATATGAAACTGAAGAGTATTGCTTCATGATTAATCACTAAACCCCATGTGAGCAGTAAAAAAGACAATGCGAACACAGTCACTTCTGTATTTTTGTCAACCTGCGGCGGGATTTTCCATATCCACCCACCACTGCAATCTTCCAGTCCCGGCGCAAGTCAGTGGACTCCTGGCTGAGACACCACCTCACCCACAGCCCTGTGATAGGGCCGGAAAATCCCAGCCCTGATTAGAACATACCAAAACAAAAGAAAAATTCTGTCATTAGTACCTGAATCATATTTATGCTGTACACAGCTGGCTAAGAGATTAAAAATAGCTCCTGTAGCAGGTTGCAGTAATATAAATGACAAATATCGGCTTGATACTTGTTTGGGAATTTTGCTCCAGAAGAGAGCCCAGCTTTCAGCCTGTTACCTCTGCTGAAAACTTTCTTACAATCTCTTTGTAGCGGCTGCAGCCTGGCCTTGAAATAATCCACCCATTGGCTGGGATTTTCCGGCCCTATCGAGGGTGGGACCCAGCCAGAGGTCCATTGACTTGTGGAGGGACCGGAAGATCACGGTGGTGGACGGATGCGGAAAATCCCGCCCATTGTGCATTTCCAAGAGGGTTTGGGTGGGTCTGTTTGTTGCAGCCATTGTTTCAATATCTTTGCATTTTAACATCTCTCCCTTAGACAGGGATGAGTTTCGATGGGTGTCTGGATTATAGGAAATGTCTCTCTCCCCGCACTCCCCTGAGGGTGATTTGTTTGTTTTTCACCTTTACCTTGGAAGGTGGCCTTGCATTTTTAAGTAGTTGGTTCTGTCTCATTTCAATTTCCAAGTTGAAAAGTCATATTTTCAAAATTAAAGGGACATAGCCTCATGCCAAGTTCCATTACTTGCTTTATTGTAATCTCTTCTGTTGTGTAATGTGCATTGCAATTGTATGTAGAAATTTGTTCCAAGCTTTTTAAATAGTTTTGATCTAAACTTTCTTTTTGCTTAAATTTCCATTCAGTATGTTTTCTTATGTTAATTCTTGTCAAGTCGTGACATAGTCTTCCATTGATCATTGTACCTCTGCAGGTAATTCTACTGGTGTCAGCTGTGGCTCAGTTCATAGCACCCTCGCCTTTGAATCAGAGGGTTGTGGGTTCATGTCCCACTCCCGGAAACCAAGAACTGTGATTGTACTCGAAAGAGTTGCAATCTGTGACTGTTGATAACTCGAAAGAGTTTCCATCTCTTTGTGGTCAGAGCAGCAAGGAAGATGTATTAGCAGAGCATTTAACCTGCTATAAACTCAGGAAAGTTTAAGTACTAAGAGGCATCTCAAAGCCTTGATGGGGAATAAACATTCTAAAAATGTACTCTCAAAGCAGTGAGAAAGAATTTCTCATATGAAGGTATCCTGCATGGGGTTTAGAAGGGTAAATCAGTCAATGTGTACAATGTTGTCTCATCATTTCATTGATTACAATTGTTAAGTCTATAGAGAATTGAGCACCATATGTCAATGATTAGGTGACCTTGGTTCAATTACATACATGGGAGGTAAAAGTGTTCTACCATATTATGGTGTTTATTCATTTCAGAATGTGCATACAACAGTGGGGCTTCATCTGTCTCCCTCCTTACCCTGTCAGATTGGCCCTATTCAAACCTCAAGCTGAGCGATACCTTGAAGGAATTTTGGAGTCTCATTTATTAACACTGCATTTGATGGGCCAATTGATCACGAGAGTAAGCCTGCAGATGATTGATTGTTCCCAAAGCTCCTCAAAAGCTGATGTGTGAGCTGTGTAAGTGAATGACACATGTGTGAAGTGTTCTTGCAATTTGCCTCAGGTTCTTATTGAGTTTCCTGTTGTACAGTTATATTTTAATGGCTTATTTTAAAGTTTATTGCCCCAATTTGTGTTAGATTATTTAAATGATCTTGTTACATTCAAGTGTTTCTTTTGAATATCAAACCGAATTGAAGCTGCTAGTTAGGTAGTGAAAGCAATTTAATATAGTGTATCACCATGTTGCCTGGAATACATTTTATCATGCAAATGTTCATTTCTTCCCCCGAGTCACCTCTTTTTGGATCATGAGATGTTCTTTCACATTTAATATGTATTTATAATGTTAGCTGAGCAAGATCAGATACAGGCCTTGAGGAGCTCTGTGGCCCATTTAATCCTTCAATATTAGATTATTTATCAATAAAATAAGAGATGTGCATTGCACCGTTACATTGCAAAAGGTGGTCATTAATATCTATGGTTATGACAATGATAACCTGGCAGTAAATGACTGAAGGCTTGAATCTTCCAGATTTTAATAAAACTTCCCCTCTACTATTATACCTTAATGCATTTCAAAACTTAGAATCTTTCAAATCTATTTATTTTAAGTGACCTTCATTAGGTGGAAACTGAATTCACTGATTCATTTTTTTGGCAGCATTTTAACAAAAGCACAATGAAAAGAATGAATGGAGTGTTTTAATATTAAATGTCATATAATGCTAGAGAAGTACATGCATCCCATGATGGAAGTTCTGGTGCTTTGCCCCATTGAGTAAAGTGTCTTTGTGGCAGAATGGTTATGAACTCAGAGGTAGAAAAGTGAGATTCCCTGCCATTTGAATGCTAACAGAAGAAGATTACCATACACATCAGTGTTAAAGAATATAAGTGAGAAACAGTGCCTTGACTTAACTTTGCTTCCTGCACTGTTTTGCTGTTCCCAAGGCGTTGCAGGTCGCACCGACAACTTCTGCAAATTCCCTCCAGCCTGAGCTACCCTCTTTGGGACTTCCTGCCCTTAATGCCCAGCAGTTGATCTCTCTTGCCCTGATTTCATCTAACAATGCCTCCATGGATGCATCGGTGAATTTGGACATTGTTCCTGCTGCTGCAGCTCCTTCCTCGTTCATCCTCCCAACCCAACCTCCCCCCCAACCCACTACCACCACCAACCCCCTCCCCTCCCCCAACTCCTGGAGGGGCACGTGGTTCCTGGTCCTTCACACATCCAGAACACTCTGCTGAAAGATTTATGCCTCCATTTAATTGACTGTAGCTTTTTAAAGGCTATGCCAATACCGAATTCCCATGCCACCTATCTGGAGCAATATTGCTGCTGCTGCTTACTCATACTGGTTGGCAAATGAGGGCTGTGGAGGAAAGCACCAAGTTAGTGATGGTGTACTATGCCTTTCTCCACAGTTTCTTGCCAATGTGAGTCAAATCCTTCATATCTTTACATCAATTTAGGCAATGGCCTGAGGACATAATTCCAAGACTGTGCAGTAGTCAGCCAGTCACACTTGCATTAATTGGAATTTCACACCTTTTTTGGAGAGTAAACAGCATTTGAGATGTGCCACTCCTTAAATTAGAAAATTGTGGAAGATTTTAAACAGCAGCTTTATGGACGGCTCCAGATTTTCTTACCCCATGAGGCAGAGAAAACATCCCATTCAACTTCTAAAATCTCACTAGAAAATTTGTAAGATCCAGTTTAATAATGTAACTAATCACATTCCTGAACAATAACATCATCTTCCGTAGTAGTTTGCTCAACATTTATATTGGAACTTCATAGAATGAAAATGGTCCCATAATGAGGCAAGAAAAGCATTAAAATGCCAGAACATTGTATTGACTTTTTTTTGCGAAACCATATATGAATAATGCAGGTCTGACAGCATCTGCGGAGAGGGACACAGTTAACGTTTCGAGTCCATATGACTCTTCAACAGAACTAAGGGAAAATAGAAAAGAGGTAAAATATAAGCTGGTTTAAGAGAGGGGGGGGTTGGGTGGGTGGGGGGGGGGGGGGGGGGGGGGCGTGGGGGGGTGGGACAGGTCAGCAATGTCAGACCTGCTGAGTTTTTCCAAGTTTTTCCAGGTATTTTTATTTTTGTTTTTGTTTTGGATTTCCAGCATCCGCAGTTTTTTGTTTTTATCTGATATGAATAATGCAGAATTTCTTTACAGTGGCTCACCCAGAGCCTATAATTAATTATTGATTTTACAACTAAAACCTCATTACATTCAGGAGACTGAATTTAAAAAGTAACCTGGTTCTTATACATTTCAGCTGGAATGTAACTTGGTGCTGCATTTGGCAGATTGCATGTAAAATTATAGAATTTAAGGTCATTGGGCAGAATCGTCCGGTCCCGTCATGAAACCAGTTTGCAACCGTCCGCTCCACTTGTTCAGTGGCGAGCCACATTTCCCGCCACCACACATTTGGAATCTAATCTTTAGCATCACATTATAAGCCCTGCTCACTGGAATCATCCCCCATGTCAAATTTATCGGCCACGTCGGCATGACTTCAGAGCAGCTTCGCGACTGCCTTTAGAAGGCGTGCACCTGGCAAACTGAGTGCACACAACCTTGCGCAGCACTTGCGAGCATCGCCCATTGGATATCAAGGAAGAGGTGTCTAACATTCACGGGGGCACAGACAAGTTGTTTTATCCTGGTTGGCTTTCAGTGCGGTGCCAGGGCAAGGGCTCCAGTACAGATGAGGCCTGGAGCAGTGGCAAGGCAGCACAGACTGAAGGAAGTACACAAGCACATGCTGGGGGGTTGGGGGGTAAGAGGGTGAGGGAAGCAGCCACACACTTGGTAAAGCTTGTCAAAAGTGAGCATTCTTCTGCAGCTGAGACTGTTCAGCAGCAGCTCCATTGACATGCTTGGAGTCAGGCCTCTGAAGCTTTTCTGCCCATTCAAGCAACGTAAAAGCATGAAAGTGTCACCAAATGCTCCAGACCATTTCACCCCTTGGGCACAGTCTGCAAATTAATGTGCATTTTAGAGGACAGCAGAGCAATTGACAGACTGGGCAAGTTGTAGAATCCCCTTGCGAGAACTGGCCATGGCGTAGTCACTGCTGGAGGTGCTTACAGCCCCTTGCAATGTCATCATCCTGGTTTGGACCAGTCTCCCCCCATGGTTGAAGCTAACAGTGCAGCCTTGCAGTGCGGGTTAGGAGAATGCCTGTGCCTGAGCTGAGAGCACAGCCTGCAGTCCAGTGGCCGAAGCTGCTGCCGATTGGTCAAGCAGAGTGGGGCGGAGGTGGGTGGGATTTCGGGATGCCATGAAGCACACTACACACTGGCCATCCAAGTGGTGGCCAGCACTCTCCGACATGTGTGTAGGGGCCTTCAGACTTAACCAAGAGAGGTTCTTAGGACACATGCTAACCCACGTGTCTCTCTCTTTGATCCTGCAGGAGGAGAACATAGGATCACGGAGCCTAGTGCTTTAGTGGTATGCCTCAATGCTTATAGGGAGCAGAGAAGAAGTAGAAGAGTGCGGCAGAGGTGCCTGGCTTGGCAAAGGGAGGAGCACCTCCCTCAGGATGATGGGGCAGCAGGGCTTGCTGCGCACGCAACTGAAGATCCACAGTGAGCAATCGCTCGTAGGTGCCTCGCTAGACCCCTGAGGTTCCAGTGCTTTAACAGGTCCGGTGGAGCACTGCATTACAGTCCACTGAGGGTGGTGCTCACCATCGTGGCTTACTGTGCATTACACAACCTCGCGTTGCAACGGGGGGAGGACCTGGCTGAGGAGGAGTTGGAAGAGCTGCATGTCTACTCCGATGAGGACATCGAAGGGGGTGAGGGTGATGAGGTCCTCAAAGGCGAGGATGCCCGTGATGTGGCCATCGCACCAGCCAGATGAGGCAGGCGCTCTTGGGAGGCCATCATAGCCGCAAGATTCATGGAGGATGATGACAAAATGCAGTGAGGACAGTCCTGACATCCTCACCTTGCATCTTTGAACGTTTGACTCCTGTGTGGCTGATGGCAGCGCACATACCCTCAGTGCTCAGGATCATGTAATGGATATGCTGTGGAGGCCCTAATCATTGCTAGATTCCAGAAGGATGTTAATGACATGCAGTGAGGGCACCACATAGATATTCACATTGCCTCTGTGAATGTCTGACTCCTGTCTGACTGAGGCCAGTTCACTTGGGCTTTGTGATCAGGGTCATATCATGGATCGTAGCCGTGAAACTTTAAATGCACCTGATCCTTTGTCAACCTTCATCACCTGACCCCTTCAGGAGCACAGCGTCATCAGTCACAGATGCTGAAGAGATGCCCCACCTCAATGGTGCTAAGAGCACACAGAGAGAATGATGGAACTCTATGACGCCTGCCCACAACATTCTGGCAGCAATGACAAGCACCATCAAGGTGCAGGCATCACTAATGTGTCCAGTGGGTGTGAAGCCAGACCATCACTTTGGTCTGAAGGTTACACACTGCACAGGGAAGAGGCCCTGCACTGAGACACCTGCCTTTATCTTGTGCAGGAACCAAGGTTTCACATTTGAGCGACACGAACACTGCTCAGCAGAACAAGGAGCCATAGGCAGGGAGACATTCTTGGGAGTTTATTTACAATAGTGAACATTATGTGCAAATGATTAACACCCATACCCAGGCTGTGCAACTATATCTTCTTAACCTTCCTCACCCTGCCGCTGTGTCTTGGTGCTCCCCGACATCCACAGCAGAGGTGGAGGCAGCCTCCTGACTGCTACCTTGTGATGACCTTGATGGGTGTCCACTGGAGGGGGAGGCCTGGAGGGCCCCAGCCTGCTTTGGGTGTCCTGCTGTGGGCCAATTTCACTCCCCTCGGCCTGTGGAGCTGGAGCTGCGGAACGTAAAGGAACAGGGCATTTGGATCGGCCAGACATTTCCGGAGTCATCTCGGCGGATGGCCCCAGGGTGTTGACCTGCTGATCTTCCTCCCTCTGGGTGCCTGAGGGCCCCAGCTGACTCCTTGAGGAGAAGGGGAAGCTGGAATGAGATTGAGCTGACCCGCACCCCTCTCATGTTGACACTGTTAGAGGCCAACTATGGTGTCAGCAATGGAGTTGAGCCCATGCAGCAATGCAGGACCAGTGTTCTGGACCAAAGTCTCCATGGCAGCCACCATCCTGGCAGTGTTGGCCTCAGTGCATTGGCATGACAGTGCTATCACCTTGGACTGAAGGCTGATAGACTCCTCCATCGTCCCTTGCAATCTGTGGAGAGCAGCAGACATCCCTTCCTGATGTCCCTGTGAATGTCTTTTCAGCTCCATCAACTGATTGAGGACCGAGTCCAGAGGCTCATCATCTGACTCGGACTCAGTAGATTCCTTGCCTCCAGCAATTCTCCGAGTGCCGGCGACCAGGGATGTCCCTGTCTCTCCTTGCTGTGGAACAAATCCTCCAAGGTAATAGGTAATAATCCCGGGATTACTACCTGAGCCATTGGAAAACTGGCATAGGGTAAATAAAGTCAAGGAGTTAAATGTGTGGCTCAAAGATTGGTGTGGGAGGAATGGGTTTCAGTTCATGGGGTAACGGCACCAGCACTGGGGTATAAAGGAAGCTGTTCTGGTGGGACGGGCTTCACTTGAACCATGCTGGGACCAGTGTCCTGGTGAATCAAATAACTAGGGCTGTAGAAAGGGCTTTAAACTAAATAGAAGGGGGGAGGATTCTGGAGAGAGGATTTGTAGGCTTACAAAGCAAAAGGATATGGCAGACTTGCAGGGCAACTATTTAGGTAATGACACCCAGAGTGTGACAGGAAGGGACAGAATGTACAAACAAAAAAAGAGCAGCAAATAGGGTTAAAGGGGGAAAAAATGGTAAAAGGTAAAATTAATGGCTCTTTAGTTAAAGACACATAGCACTCAGAACAAAAGAAATGAATTAGTGGCACAAATAGAGGTTAATGGGTATGATCTCCTAGCCATTACGGAGACATGATTACAAGGAGATCAAAGCTGGGAATGAAATATTCAGAGGTATGTGACTTTTTGAAAGGACAGGCAGGAAGGAAAGGGTGGTGGGGTAGTTTTGTTAGTATGAGATGGAATTAGTACGATAGCAAGAAATGATCTTGAATTGGAAGATGTAGAATCCATAAGGTTGGAGGTAAGAAATAACAAGGGGAAGGAGACACTGGTGGGAGTAGTCTATAGGCCCTCTAATGGTAGCTATACTGTAGGACAGAGAATAAATCAGGAGGTAATGAGGGCATGTAAAAAAAGACAGCACATTAATCATGGGTGACTTTAATCTTCATGTAGATTAGGAAAATCAAATTGTCAGAGATAGCCACAAGTACGAGTTCATAGAGTGTATACGGGACACTTTCTGAGAACTATGTTGTGGATACAACCAGGGATCAGACTATTTTGGATCTGGTAATGTGTTAAGAGGCAGGTTTAATAAATGATCTCAAAGTAAAAGATTCCCTAGGAAACAGTGACCATAACATGGTAGAATTTAGCATTCAGTTTTGAGTGTGAGAAGTTTGGGTTGGAAACAACTGTGCTAAACTTAAATAAGGGTAATTATAAAGGAATGAGGGCAGAGTTGGCTGGAGTGGACTGGGAAAGGAGTTTAGCAGAAAAGACGGTTGATGAGCAATTGCAGATGTTTAAGAAAATAGCTCATGACTCACAACAAAGATATTTCCCAGTAAGGAAGAAGGATTCTAAGAAGAGGATAAACCTACCATGGTTAACCAAAGAAGTTAAGGACAATATCAAATTGAAAGAAAAACCATACGATGTGGCAAAGATTAGTGGTAAGCCAAAGGATTGGGAAAGTTTTAAAAAGCAAGAAAGATGACCAAAAAAATAATAAAGAGGGAGGAAATAAACTTTGAGGGTAAACTAGCAAGTAATATAAAAACGGACAGTAAGAGCTTCTTTAAATATATCATAAGGAAGAGAGAGGCCAAAGTGAACATAAGCCCTTTAGAGAAAGAGGCTGGGGAAATAATAATGAGAAACCAGGAAATGGCAGAGGAGTTGAATAAATGCTTTGCTTCAGTCTTCATGGTAGAAGACACTAATAGCATTCCAAAAATACTAAGTAAGGGGCAAAAGCTGGGAAGGAAATAAATACAATAAATATCACTAGAGAAAAGCTACTAGGAAACTAATGGGGCTAAAGGCTGATAAGACCTCTGGACCTGATGAGTTGCATCCTAGGATGTTTAAGGAAGTAGCTACAGAGATAGTGGATGCACTGATAGTAATCTTCCAAGAATCCTTGGGGAGAATTTTCTCCCCGTCAGGGGGGCTGCACGGGCGCAGTAGCCGATTGCCGCCCACGATCGGCTGTGTGCTGCCATTTTACGTGGGCGAGCCAATTAAGGCCTGCTGAGCGCTCCCTGTGCAGGCGTGGGGAGTAGGCTGAGTCAGCACATGTGCGAAAGAGCGCAGAAATCTCCCTGAGGTACAGAGCTGCCTCAGGGAGATTAGTTTAAGTTTCAAAAATTTTCATAATGAAAAAAAAATTTAAGACATGTCCCCTCATGTCACAGTGTCACATAAGCAGGGACATACTAATGAACTTTAATAAAAAATTTTATTCAATTTATAAACACTTCATGAAACCTCATCCCGCCCGTGGATGAGGTTTCATGATAAATGCAAAGGCCACCTGGGCTCTTCGCCTGCCTGCCAACCTTAAGGTTGGATGGGCAACTCTGTTAAGTATTTTAATTAGTTTTTAAATGGCCTTCATAGGCCTTTGACAGTTCGGTGGGTGTGTAGTCGACTCCGGTGCGCACCTGCCAAACTGAAAATCGGAATGATGCACGGTGACATCAGGATACACGCCCGACGTCACCACGCGTCATTTTATGCAACTACGGGGTGTGGGCCCACCCCCACACACCGACCCGAAGATTCTGGCCTTAGATTCTGGAACACTGCCAATGTAACACCCTTATTCAAAAAGGGAGGGAGGCAAAAAACAGGTAATGAGAGGCCAGACATCTGTCATTGGGAAAAGGTTAGAGTCTAATATAAAGGATATAATAGCAGAGCATTTATAAATGCATAATCAAGCAGAGTTAGCATGGCTTCATGAAGGGGAAATCATGCATGACAAATTTTTTAGAATTCTCTGAGGAGGTAACAAAGGGGAACCAGTAAGTGTAATATATCTGGATTTCCAAAAGGCGTTCAATAAGGTACCACACATAAGGCTACTTAATAAGATAAGAGCCCATGGTGTTGGGAGTAGTACATTAGCATGGATAGAGATTTGGCTAACTAATAGAAGACAGAGAGTTGGGATGAGGGGTGCATTTTCAGGATGGCAACCTGTGGAGTGCCACAGGGATCAGTGCCAAAGGGATCAGGCTGCACCACAATTATTTACAATACATATTAATGACTTGGATGAGGGAAATGAATGCACTATCTCCAGGTTTGCGAATGATACAAAAATAGGTGGGAAGCCTGCACCCGCTGAGCTCCCCCCACCCGATGGGGAGAAAATTCTCCCCTAAGGATTCTTGGAAGATTACAGGATGACACAGAGTCTGCAGACGTATATAGACAGGTTAAGTGAGTGGGCAAAACCTTAGCAGATGGAACATAATGTGGGAAAATGTGAGGTTATGCACTTTGGCAGGAAGAATAGAGGAGCTGAATATTATTTAAATAAAGAAAGACTGCAGAAAGCTGCAGCACAGAGGGATTTGGGGGTCCTCGTGCATGAATCACAAAAAGCTAGCATACAAGTTCAGCAGGTAATAGGGAAGGCAAATGGAATGTTGGCCTTTATTTCAAAGGGAATGGTGTATAAAAATAGGGAAGTCTTGCTAAAACTATACAAGGCAGTAGTTAGACCACACCTAGAATACTGTGAACAGTTTTGGTCCCCTTATCTAAGGAACGATATAGTGGCATTGGAGGCAGTCCAGAAAAGGTTCACTAGATTGATCCCAGGTATGGAGGCATTTTCTTATGACGGGAGGTTGAGTAGGTTGGGCCTCTACTCACTGGAGTTTAGAAGGATGAGAGGTGACCTTATTGAAACATATACGATTCTTATGGGGCTTGACATGGTAGATGCTGAGAGGTTGTTTCCCCTTGTGGGAGAGTCTAGGACCAGAGGGCATAATCTCAGAGTAAGGGGTCATCCATTTAAGACAGAAATGAGGAGGAATTTCTTCTCTCAGAGGGTAGTGATTCTGTGGAATTCTTTACCGCAGAGGGCTGTAGAGGCAGGGACGTTAAGTATATTCAAGGCCGAGACACAGATAGAGTTTTAATCAATAAGGGAATCAAGGGTTATGGTGAAAAAGCAGGAAAGTTGAGTTGAGGATTATCAGATCAGCCATGATCTCATTGAATGGCGGAGCAGACTCGATGGGCCGACTGGCCTACTTCTGCTCCTACATCTTATGATCTTATGGTCTTATGTGTGGTTTGCTCACCAGATTGTGATCCTGAGGCTACATTACATCCGGGTCCCACTTAGGGTGTGTCGCTGTGCTGGTGGAGGGCGTGGGTGAGCACTGTGGTGGGTCTTCAACAGTGCTGCCCTAGGGTCTTCATCCAAGGTGCTCTCGGTACTGGGGTTGGGCTGAAGGTTGCTTGAGGGCGACGTGTCAGAGAGAAAGAGGTGATTATTGGTGCTTGGCAGCCACGTTGAACACAGAACACTGGACTCCGAATAGTGTTGAGAGAGGGATGATGTGGTTCAGGATCCTCACGTAGGTGTTTGCTGCTGACGTCCCCGTCGCCGCAGGAATGGTCAGCATCCTCTCTGGCCAGCTCCAATGCACAACTCTTGAATTGGCTGAGGTCATTGATGTCCGGCACTCCACCCCTGGCATGGGACCTCACCCAGTGATTGTGCATGATCTTGTCCTGCATAAAGACAGATGGAGAAGGTGTGAGCAAGGCACATGCCAGGCCAAATGAGAAGGATGCCAGGCATGCGAGTGAGCTGATTGGAGCCATGGACAGGATGCAGAGGCAGTCTCCAGAGGAGATGAGGCCAGATATAGATGTGAGGGTGTGCGTTAAAGAGTGAGTGCTGATGTCCCTTGAGCTGGCAGTGAGTGAGATGCCAGTGAATGTGTGATGATTTCTGATTTCACTTTGATCCCTTTGCACCTGATCAGTCTCCAATTTAGTTTGCACGTACACTCTTTCCTCACCACCCCCACCCCCAAGGCCTGGTCTTGATGTCATTAGCAAATTTTGTCTCATTCCAACTTGCTTTGATTTTCAAAGGCAAAATACTGCAGGTGCTGGCAATACTCAGCAGGTCTGGCAGCATCAATGGAGAGAGAAATAGAGTTAACATTTCAGGTTGATGGCATTTCATTACAGCTGTAACATCTTCCAGTTTTAAATGAGTTTTAAGCAAGCTCAGAGCGAGGGAAATGGGGTTAGGGTAGGGAACATTATGGAATGTCTCTGATAGGGTGGAAGGCGGGAGGTTACATGACAAAAGGGAGGAATGTGAAAGGCAAAAGGAGATGGTAATGAGACAAGTAAAGAAACAAAACATGTATCAGTGTAAGAGACTGGGGCCAGAGTGAGTCAGGGGCCTGAATTTTTCCCATGTTGGGTGGGCCCGGCGAATGTGGGCGGGGGCGGCTGGGGAGCTGACCACTGCCCACGATCGACTCCACACTGCGATTTCATGCAGGCGGGCCAATTAAAGCCTGCCCTGCGTGGATCGCGAGCGGTAGCACTGAGCACAACCTGTGCGGGTGGGGGGAGGAGGGAGCTGCCGCAGGGAGATTGAAGTGCTTTTTACGAAAATAAATAAAGAAATTTAATGAAACATCTCCCCTCATGTGACTGTGTCACTTGAGATGGGACATGTTTTTATTTTCAAAATAAAGTTTTTATTTAACGTGTATTAGCTTTAGGAAACCTCATCCCGCTCATGGATGAAGTTTCCTAAAAAATGTAAAGACTGCATGGCATTTTCGCTTGCCCGCCAACCGTTAGGTTGGACGGGCAGCATAAATTTCAAATTAACTAGGTCCTTAATGGCCTTAACAGGCCTTTCAATTATCAGTGGATGTGCAGCCGACTCCGGCGCGTGCCCACTGAACAAAATATTGTGTGAGTGCGTGATGACTTCGGGATGCACGCCCGACATCATCGTGCGTCATACTATGTTCCGGTGTGTCGGGCGTGCACGCCGAAGGTAAAATTCAGGCCAGGAAAGGAGAACTATAGGCCCAGATTGTGCAGTTGCACTGACAGCAAAAGTGTCCGCATTTGTCATCATTACTCCTCCAAAACCGGCAGCAGCTTCTGAAGTTCTCACATGCGCAATTAAGTAGAGAAATCCAGAAGCTGCTGTCAGTGATTCTATATTTCTCCCCAGGATGCATTGCTGAAGTCCTAATGAACTGCAATCAATTGAAAATCACTGAACTGACGAGAACATCACATTTTACGTCATAATGGCACTATAAAAAAAGCCTTAAAAAGTTACTCCTTGGACAACATTTTCCCCCCGTTGGGGAGGGGGAAGTGCAGGGGCAGGCGCAAGTGGGTGGGCTTCCGATCAACGCCACCAGTCAGAGGGCGCACAGCCATTTTACGTGGGTGGGCCAATTAAGGCCCGCCCAACATGATGTGCGCCAGGTAGCGCTATGCGCTCCCTGTGCAGGCGAAGGGTTGGGGGGGGGGGGGGGGGGGTCCCTCAGCCGGGAGTGCGCTCTTTCGTGCATGTGCATGAAAGAGCGCACAGATCTCCCTGAGGCTAAGTGCTGCCTCAGGGAGATCGGCTTCTATTTAAAACTTTGAATAAAGATTAGAAAAAAATTTCCCTGTCATGTCCCCTCATGTGACACTGAGTTGGGACATGTCCATAACTTTTATTGTAAAATATTCTGCATTTTTTAAATCACTCATGAAACCTCATCTCGCCCGAGGATGAGGTTTCTTTTTCATAAGCCTGCCTGGGCTCCTGGCCTGCCTGCCAACTTTAAGGTTGGACGGGCAGGTCCATTAATGAGTTCAATTGATTTTTTAACTGCCTTAATAAGCTGTTGAGAGGTTGGCGGGCGCGCATCCGACTCAGATGCGTGCCCTCCAAACTGACAATCTAAATTGCGCGGGGTGACGTTGAGATACAGGCCCGATGTCACCCTGTGCCATTTTACGCGTTGGCGAGTGGGCCTCCCCTGCTCGCCAACCGGAAGATGCTGGCCCTTGTTAATGAAGTGTACCTGGATTTTTAACAGAGTACTATATCAAAACTACTACTGAAGAACCTCTCTGGCCCTGGAAATTATTTTTTATATTTGTGTACTGTTAAATACTTCCATTCTGAATATTCCAAGAGTTTTTTTAAAGTTTATCATATTTCAGTGCAAGTCTCAATCATTTATTTCAGTCTCTGTAAATTTTATAAAAAGTGGAATGTTAATTGGTGCATTTGATTTTCTGGTTTGCTGTGTGTGAGAATTCTTCAATCTGATTAGCCACTTATCCTGTTTCATTGCATCAAGTTGCTGGATGTATGGAGACCCCATGAACTTGGTGTCGGATCCAAACTATTGGAAAAGGTGATCTTTGTGGGCAACTTTCTTTGCAGTCAGCGGCAAGTGCCGTCGCTTCATCACTGACCACAAAGTCATGACCTAACTAGCCTCAATACCTCTCAATACTCACTCCCTTTCCTATGGTACCTTACTGTGCAAGTGAAGGAGATGCTATATCTTCCCTTTCACCTCCTCCCTTCCCACCATTAATGATCCCAAACACTCCTTGGTGAAACCGCGATTTACTTATTTCTTTCAATTTAGCATACCATATTCACTGCTTACGATGCTCTCTCCTCCACAATGTGAGATCAAATGCAGACCAGGTGATCACTTCCGTTCAGTATACAAGTGTGACCATGAGTTTCAGGTCACTTGCCATTTTAATAACCTTCCAGACTCAACATTACATTACAGCTCGCTTAGGTTTCTCATCTTGTTTCTTTACTTGTCCCACCAACCGCTAACTCCAGGCCACTGCTATTCACCGAATCTTGAACGCATATATGAATAATGTATATATAGTTTCATTAGAAATACCAAATAATGGAAATTCTCCCTCAGCAGGAGACACCAAATGTCACTGGCAAGAAGGTTGCTGCTGAGCTGGGGGAGGGGGTGGGGGTGGTTTCTGGCGGGTCTCAAGGGACAGAAAGTGGGGGGGAGCATGGAGCAGGGAAGGTCTAAACCTTCCTTGTATGGGCCTGAAGCAGCACTTCTGTTCCACCAGCCCCCTGAGGAAAAATCCTAACTTCTTTGTGCTTCTTCCAGCCTTGTATCCTTTTTCCACACACTCCCCCTTACCGGGAAAGGTTTCACTGCTCCAGTCATAGTTAAAATTGCAGCTGGGGACCAGTGACGTTATTGGATCCTGATCTGCATAATTAAGGGTTGGGTTAAAATTGCTCTTTATATTTCCAAGCCAAGAGCTGCCCAGCACTTTACAATGTAATGCAGTCCTGAACTCATTCTATAATAGACATCAAGCTGCAATGGAAATGGGATACAAGACGTGGACAATAGGGACAGAAGGTTTGAGATAGAGGTAGGAAGCCAGGCAAGCTGGTACAAACTGGGAAAGGCATTGAAAGTAGCTATTGCAGTTTCACGTTTTTAATCTTAAAAAAAAACCTATTACTGGTGCAAATCATGCAGACCGACACTGCACAGAAGAACAGCAGTGCTGATGAGATTGTATCTAGTGTCTCAGTGCTTTCTTAACTTGTTATCACCATTCGGATGTTAATCTGTATTTTGCCTACATGCCTGTGGCCAGTATCACAGAGCTTGATCAATCACATTGATCAAATTGGTAAGTTTCTAGTTTCTATAATGGTGTCCAATTTGTCCAAGTTTAGGTTTTGGTGTGTAGTCTCTTAATAGCAGCTTACATTCATATAGTGCCTTTCACATAAAGAAATGTCACTTTATGAGAGAGGGACATTGGTGACCACAGACTTCAGGCAGGAAGTGGGAGGGGTGACCCGAGGAATTGGCTAAGAGGTAACTTTTGAACAACCTTTGAAGGTGAGTTAAGGTAGAGTGAAACAAAAGTTCAAGTAGAGAATTCCAAAGTGGAGGAGCAGGGTGGCTTAAAGCTGCACCATCAAATGTTAAGGGGAGAGGAATGCACAGCAAACCAGAGTTGAAAGAGTGAAGAGTGTGGGTTGCAAAAATAGTAGGAGATCTTACCATTTTTCTGCTCCGTCTCAAGTATGATTAACACACAGTGGAACTTGCTCCAGAAATGACTGAAACTATCCAGATTGATGCTGAAGAATTTTCTCATTTCTCATTTTAACAAAATGACTGCTGGGGCCTTCTCCATAAAGCTAAAACAACAGCACTCTCATGGTTAGACTGCATTGTGTTTCCCTCCACGCCTGCTGTCCAGGGAGAATGATGTGAAATGCTGGAGGTAGTATATGTTACACCTATTTTCATCATTTTAACACTGGACATTGGAAATGAGTTCTATTTAAATGATATGTTTTAAATTGAAGTGGTTTTCAGACAGGTTTAAGATTCTTTTTATAGCTACAAGTTGCAGCTACTGAAACACCATGAAGTTTTATGTTAATGAGCCTGGCATTTCAGTTGTGTTCCACAACAAATGGGGAACATTAGCTAATTAAGTCACCTCCGGCTTTCTATAAACATCCACACCTGCTACTGTTGGGATCACCTATTCACTTGTGCGACATCAGATGAAAATCCATTCTCCTGGAAGGGGGAAGAATTCAGTTTTATTAACAGGTCTACTGGCGAATTACTGAATGGGCAAGAGGTAAAAGGAATGGACAACCTACTTCTGGCTGTCAGAAGTAAAAATAGAGGAGAAAAAGCCATCTACAAGATCAGTTGGTCAGTCAGTCAGGATGGTCTGAGAGAAAGGCCTAAGCAATATGTTAAAACTAGTGCTGAATAAACCTGAGTAAGTGAGCTTGGGTCTGTTTCAGTGCTAAACTGATAAAAGCAAGCTTTAGTCAGCCAGTTAAATCAAGGCAAGGTGGAATAGATACTTTATTTTTCTTATTCATGAAGAGTGGTTTCAGTTACATAGCTTTTGCAACACAGAAACGGGCCAAGCTGCCTAACAGGCTGTGCGAGTGTTTTTATGCTCCATGCAAGCATTGAAGAAGTTGAGAGGGTGGGTGGGAGAATTTATTTCCTCCCCTCAGGAAGTCCAAAACAAAGGGGTATGACCTTTAAATTAGAGCTACTCTAAATCAGGGTACTGTCAGGAAGCACTTCTTTGTGCAAAGGGTTGTGGAAATCTGGAGCACTCTCCTCCAAAAAGCTATTGAAATGAGGTCAATTAGTCTGAGTTTTTGTTAGGTGAGAGTATTAAGGGATATGGATCCAAAGCAGGTAATTGGATTTGAGATGCAGACTACACATGATTTAAATGAATAGTGGAACAGGCTTGAGGGGCTGAATGACCTACTCTTGTTCCTATGAACATCCTCCCACCATTCTTATCTCAGCCAATCATCCCATGTGTGTATTTATTTCTCCTTCATGTACTTAACAAGTTTCCTCTCAAGTGCGTGAAAATAAGTGAAGCCAGTTTTGATTATGGTTGTTACTTTGCACTTTTACTTTCTAAAAATCAAGTAAAGTAGTTTAACAGTTTGTGTCAAGCATCTTCATACTAGAGTGTTCTTTGTCTACCTACTAGAAGATTAAATAAGTGGACCCTGACAGCATATGGAAAACAAAATAAGCATGAAATTCAGTTCGGAGCACAACATGGTCCTTAAATTATGCTATCGTATGATTTGATATTGGGCAGTAACGTCAGAGTCCTGAACCTAAAATGTAGGGGCCAGTTATAGAACTGGCCAGCAGTGCTGCGCCCAAGAGAATATCTAAGGCAGACCCAAAATTTGTAACAGTACTTAATAATTTCCTGTCATTTTCTGATCGATATTCCCATTTTTGCCATGGCAACAGTCTGGATTGCTGACTGTACTATTGTAACAAATGCTGCCTTCACTGTTTTGAGAAATATTATAAATGGACAAAATGCCACATGGGGAAGTAGATAAAAAAATCTAAATCAGTACAAGTATTTTTATAATCAGAAACTGATGACTGGGGGAGAGGGAACAATGTGATTCCTATCAGACGATAGTCTGGATATTGATTAATGGTGACAAAACTGTTAACGTTCACTGTCATTATTCCTCTGAAGGCAACAGCAACTTCTGGAGTCTGCACATGCACAGAATAATGCAAAAATCCAGAAGTTGCTATCAATGATTCAAGGCAGCTCCACAGGGTGCACTGTTAAGCACCTCCCCACCATCCCCTAACAATACTGCAATCAATGGAACTCAGTTGAATTAATAACAACTTCTAATAAGAACTTCCATTGCTACGCTGTTAGAAATCCCTTGAAAAAATTACACCTTGTTGAATGAGATGTAACTGGGATTGTTAACAGCATGCTAACCTCATAATTACTGCTGAACACCCCCACTAGCCTGAGAAGCTAATTACGTATTTGTGGAATGCCAAATTTCTCCATAATGTTAAAAATTCTTCCACATTTTTAAAAATAATGTTTTTATAAGTTTGTTGATCCTTATTTTAACTTCTAAGGAAATCCAATCAAAATAATTTTTCACGATTTGAAAATATAATTAAAAGTAAAGGATAAAGTGCTTTTAACCGCCTGGTTTGCTGACTGAAAACAGGTCAATGTGATTGGCTGGTTATGTACTTGCTAACATCATTGCTGCAGCACGTCAAGACATCCCCTTGACGAGGCGTCAGATTTTTAAAATTCTTTTCACAGGATGCTAGGCCAGCATTTATTGCCCATCCCAAATTGGTCTTGAGAAGTTTAAAACATGAGAAGTTTAAAATGTCATCAAGAAAGGGAAAACCATTTCAGGGGAATTGCGGGCAGCTTTATTCAAGGTCAGTAGTAAGCATCTCTACTTCGCAGCTGATCATAAAATCTATAGATCTAACCTGCGATAGCCAAGTGGCACAAAGCAGGTCATGTGGAGTGTTAATTTGATTTCTGGTAGTACAGTGATGAGGATGATCAGTATTGCAAGCAATAATAAAGTGATTCCCCAGGTTGATGGTCTTGTCCATTCACTGAAACATTGAGGATGAATCATTTCATGACCAACTCCAATAAAATTAATTGGTCCCTCTTTTTAGGTTTGGTAACGATCGTCCCATTGATAACTAAACTATCGATATGCACTATCTGTGCTCACACATAAAGAATAGGCCCTTGGGTGACATTTCAATGCAGACACTACTTGTGGAACTGTAGGAGCGGGTGACAAAATAAGCCTGGAGTTCAGAATGAAGCAGTTGTGGATTATGGGACTAGGCAGCAGGTTTGGCAGACAGGAAGTGGGAGAGGCTTCAGTTAGCAATGAAAATGAATTTTGTTACCTCCATGCACAATCCTTTACATTCTTGTGTCAACTCTTCTCCCCGCCCCCCCCGTCTATGATTTGCTGACTTTTGTTTGTTGAGTTTGTTGAGTCCTTTCTTAATTCAGAAAATCCCCCTGAAGAGCTCAGGCCTTCAATGAGATTGGAAACCAAAATGATTTAAAAGCTCATCTGCAAACAAAGGTTATGCCTGATAATTATCAGTAGAACACTGTGTACACACGGAGACTTAACACTGTGAAATACACTGGCTGCTGTGTCCTCAGCAACAGCCGATTAATTATACAGAAAATGAATACACAGTGAAGGAGAATGGGGATTCTATCATACGTCCCTGTTGTTGTATATTTTACATAAAAGCCTATTTAAAACAAAAAGAACTGAACCATTGAACCTCTTCCAAATTTCTGTAAGGAAAATAAATGCTTGCTGCTGTAGCACTCGGATTTTGAATTGCATTCAATGCTTATGAAGTCACAAACACTTGTTTTGCATTGTGGTATAACTATTCCGACTGTGTGGCATGGACACAAGTAGGTTAAATATCCATAAGGTGGCAGGTGGGAAGCCAGTGAAAAATAAATCACACAACAGTGGGGATCTGCTGACACTGTGATTTCTAGGAAGTATTAACTGAACCAAAGGTAGTTGAGCTTGGTGTAATAAATCTGCTGTTTTTTTAAGAAAAAGGTCACCTCCATGTCTTTACTGTGATTTGAACACCTGGCTGTAT
Organism: Cetorhinus maximus; assembly: GCF_964194155.1. NCBI lineage: Eukaryota > Metazoa > Chordata > Chondrichthyes > Lamniformes > Cetorhinidae > Cetorhinus > Cetorhinus maximus. The sequence continues at coordinate 98,165,292 of NC_135884.1, forward strand.
CACCATTGTAAAGCTTACAGGTAAATCATATTTAAGTCATTTTTTAACAGAAATTTGAAAGAGGTTCAATGGTTCAGTTGTTTTTGTTTTAAATAGGCTTTTATGTAAAATATACAACAAGGACGTACGATAGAATCCCCATTCTCTTTCACTGTGTATTCACATTCTGTGTAATTAATTGGCTGTTGCTGAGGTCACAGCAGCCAGTGTGTTTCACAGTGTTAAGTCTCCGTGTGTACACAGTGTTCTACTGATAATTATCAGGCATAACCTTTGTTTGGAGATGGGCTTTTAAATCATTTCGGTTTCCAGTCTCATTGAAGGCCTGAGCTCTTCAGGGGGATTTTCTGAATTAAGAAAGGACTCAACAAACACATGTCAGCAAATTATATTGGGGGGGGTGGGGATGGGGGGGAGTTGACACAAGAATGTAAAGGATTGTGCAAAGAGGTAGAAAAATTCATTTTCATTGCTAACTAACACCTCTTCCTCTTCCTGTCCTCCAAACCCGTTGTCCAGTCCCATAATCCATAACTGCTTCATTCTGAACTCCAGGCTTCTTTTGTCACCCGCTCCTACAGTTACACAAGTAGTGTCTGCAGTGAAATGTCACCCAAGGGCCTTAATTTTATGTGTGAGCACAGATGGTGCATATTGATAGTTTAGTTATCAATGGGAAGATCGCTGCCAAACCTACTTCCTGACCAGATATTTACACATATGCTTTATTCAGCAGGTGATGAGTGTAGCAATCTGTGACAGGAATCAAAATTGACTAAAATTCCAGACTGGTGATTAAACTTGGGATCTTTCTGGTCTGGATAGTTTAGTACCTCATGAGCTAGTGCATTTACCAAATGACCCGTTGTGGCTGTGTCATACAAATTGTCCTTCTAGTATAAAGTGTTGTAAACTGCCAAGCTGTGGTTCATTTGATAGTGTTGTCACCTCTGAGTCATTGGGTTGTGGGTTGATGTCCCATTTTAGCATATAACCTAGGTTGATGCAACTTTCAAGTGTCCCGCCTGTCTCTTCAGGTTCCACAGCATTATTTCACAGTATTGGTCAAAGAGAGGGCAGTTCACCGTAATCTTGGCAAACATCCTCTACCATCACCACAAAATTAACAATTCATCCCGTTGCTGTCTCTGGGAGTTTGCTGTACAACAGTAGCTGTGTTTGGAAACATTTGGAATAGAATTTGGCTAGATCAAATTGAGTCACTCTTTAGCATTGGAAGACATTTTTGAGATATATAATACAGAATTTGTGTAAATGCAATTCTACTTGAACCTATGAAAAGAGATGGTGAACAAGTAGCTCCTAGTTATAATTTTGTTGACAGGACATTTGATTAATTTCTTCTATACGTCCTTGGTTGTTGTCCTTTGATAGCTTCACCAAGCACTAGCCTCACGTTTGATTTGTATGCTCCCTACCTCTTCAGTTGCTTTCTGTTTAATACATATAAAACTTGAGGCAATGTCTAGCAAATCGCTCTGGCCCTGATAATTCCTCATAGTATGAGGTGATCTTCACCTCCTGAAGAAACAGCTCTTGCTTGAAGGAATTCAGCAAATTGGTGTTCGCTACACAAGCGTGTTCCAGTGTCCACTAGTATCTGGGTAAAAAAATAAGCTCCTGACATCTTACCTAGTTCTGCCCTTCCATAATTTGATTGTGACCTCTGGTTCTTCCTAATCTCTTAAATTAAATCAAACTTTCTACACAAACACTAATCTATTCACTTCATCATCTTGGGGGTCTACTCTTCCCTAGGCTGTAGCTTAAGATTGAAAACAAATCCAGCTTTTGGCTACAATATCCTTCTGCAAAGACTGAATCATCTGCATATAATACCAATATTGTTCATGGATGGATACATGCAAACTGGTGGGAAACGGGGAATAACAAACACTTGTTAATAAAAGCAAAATGCTAGAAAAACTCTGCAGGTCTGGCAGAGCCTGTGGAGACAGAAACAGAGTTAGTGGCCGTGATTTTCCATGTCCACTGACGCGGGCGTGTTCGATGGCGTGAGCGGACAATATGGTGAGAAGGCCAAAAATCAGTTTCACGATGTCACGAAAATAGTTTGCAATCGTCTGCTCAGCCTGTCGATGGCGGGCCATCTTACCCGCCATCGGACGTCAGGAACCTCATTGTAATACATCAGCTATCATTATAAGGCCAGCCCTCAGGACTCGCTGCACCACCCCACTGGATCATCCGCCCACACGTCTGACGTGTGTCACAACAGCATATATAACGCATGCACTTTGCTGGCTGCACTTTGCTTGGGACTTCGAGGTTTGTTTGCCTACCTTGCTTCAGGCAGCACTCGCAGTCATCAGCACCAGGCTTCACAGGCAACACCACATCATTTTTAGAGGGGCTCACGGGCAGGTCTCTACCTACCAGATCAGCCAGATGTGGGTGGTTTTCAAATGGCTGCAGGGCTAGGGCATGCTTGGGGAAGGGGGAGAAGTGGCCTCAGGCAAGGGAAGAGGCCACAGGACGACGGCTGTACTGGGGAAGAGGGGTATCCCAGGGTTTTGGGGCACAAGTTGATCTGTGCAAGTGGACTCAAGAAGGTGAGGGCTGAGGAGGCAGTCTCCATAGGAAATGAGGCCAGATGGAGATGTGAGGGTATGTGTGTGAGAATGGGTGGTGATATCCCTTGAGTTGGCAGTGAGTGAGATGCCAGTGAATGTGTGATGGGCTTGAGTGTGTGAGCTTAGAGTAATGAGATGGTTGCCTTACCCTGGTGGCATGGATGAGATCATTCATCTGTTTTCTGCACTGGATGGCCAACCTCTTCTGTGCAGCATTGGCAATGGTCACCACTGCCATCGCCCACCAAGCTGGAGTGGTAATGTTGCTGCCCCTCCTGCGGCCAGAGGGGGGGTTAGAGGACATAACAGCGAGCCTCCAGGGTGTCCAAAAGGTGCTCAAGAGCTGCAGTCCTGGACTGGCAGCACTGAGCGTGGCTGCACTTTAAACATGGTGCCTGGAGTGATGACATGGTGAGGTGATGGCGTGGCAGGTGAATCGGAGCCCATTTGCCATGGAAACAGTGTGTATCCTGGGAATGCGTAATTAATGCGGTGGGTTTGGGATGATATGGCGTGAGAAGCCGCCATTGTGGCCGGTGGGTAAAGTATTGTTTTTCCCAGCCGCTACCACACTCAATGCAAATCTGGGACAATTCCGCCTAACGTTTTGAGTACAATACGACTCTTCTAAAGGGTTCCAAAGAAGACTCATATTGGAGTCAAACTGTTAACCCTGCTTCTGTTTCCACAGATGCTGCCAGACTTGCTGAGTTTTTCCAGAACTTTCTATTTTTATTTCAGATCTGGAACATCCACTGGATAATCAAACTGTTTGCCCATGTTATTCATGGTCATCAAGTAATTTGCTCTTTTCATAAGGATTGTTCCTACACAACCCTTCCATGCTGTTGAACTTTCTCCATCCCTAACAGCATTGTGGGTGTATCTACACCACAGGGACTGCAGCAGTTCAAGAAGGCAGCTCACCGCCACCTTCTCAAGGGCAATTAGGGATGGGCAGTAAATGCTGGCCCAGCCAGCGACACCCACGTCTCGTAAATGAGTAAGAAAAAGAACTTCAGCTGGAATGAAGTGCTGAACAGTTAATAGAGCTATTTTATTTCTTTGTTTCCTGTGAGAATTGTTAATTGCAGATCTCACATTCTTTTATATTGATCTCTATATTATGGATGCTGGATGATGCACTGAGCTGTTGACAGCTTAATGGCAGTTGCAGTAGGAGTACTGAATGGTGCTAATGTAGGAAGTACTGACAGCTATACTTAAAGTTCAACAAAAGCAAGACAAAAATTGGCAGACATTAATTCACTAGGAAAGTGCAACATGAAGTTCACATGCACTTCGTCAACATTAAGAGAAGCTAGAAACCTTTGCTGTTCTACCCTACTTGAACACTTATTTCAAAATGAGGCATCCCTACCCCCTCGAAGGTCTGCCCCCCCGTGGGTGCTCCTGTCCGGCAACCCCTTCCCCCCACCTCCGTGCTTTCCATCAATATCCCCACCTCCCTCGGGCCTTACCTCCTCTCCCCACAGTGAGACCCGCTCTCCACTTACCTGTTCTTGGACTCTGGGGCTAAGATCTGGGGACTGCTTGTAGTCCCAGTCCTGGCCATTGGCACTGCTGGGACTACAGGGCTGCTGGCCATTCAGATTGGTTGGCAGCTCTCTGAGGCAGTACTTGTGCCCAAATGAGGGGCTGAAGTCCCATCTCCAGCGACTTCCAACTTGGTTGCAGTACATTTGTGCATTTTACAACTGACAAAAATACTGCTACAAGGTACGAAGTAATCCTGAGGTGTACATTTGCAGCTGTGTCTTTTATAGCAATTCTTTCTCCTCCTCAAGGTATCATACTTTAAGAGGGTGTTGGTACCCATGGACTTCCATTGGATTGGTTTGCTGTTGCCTTCTGTAGTAAGGTTGACCCACTCTTTACCGCCTGCCATCAGACATGTTGGAAGGATTTACAGGTTGACAATCAACATGTTTGCCCATGTTATGCATAGCCATAAAGTCCTGGGACAGGATCTTCCCCCCTTTGGCGCGTGGTTGGGGGTGGGGGGGGGGGGGGGGGGGGTCGGGTGTGCGGTTGTGCAGGAGCAGGCGGTTTGCGCTGCCATTTTATGTGGATGTTTGCAAACAAACAAAAGATTTGACATTCTAATGGATGAAGGGGCTTAAAGGGTTAAATGATGAGGACAGGTTGCATAAGCATTGCTTGGATTCCCTTGAGTATAGAAATTGAAGGTGAGCTACTTCAGGTGTTTAAAAATGACAATATGATTCAACAGCTTAAATATGGAGAAACTATTTTCTCTGATGGGGAATAAATGGAACAACCTTAAAATTAGAGCTGGACCATTTAGAGTGATATCAGGAAGCATCTTTTGTTACAATCTTCATAGAGACTGCTAACCTTTAAAAAGAGATATAAATTTCCTAGTCACCAACAGAGAGAGCCACAGGACAAGATTTCATATTTTAAGCCTTTTACTGTACAAACAAGCTAAAATCAACCCAGACTAAACATTACTTAACAAATAACTAATACACCAAACTAAAGAAAAAGTTCTTCTCCATTAACTAATTGAACGAAATAACTTTATGACCCATTTGAACATTACACCATACTCCCAGCAGATATGTAGTCTTGAAGATTCCCTTCTCCCTGCCACACGTGAACCTTCCAATGTCCTTTGAAAATCACTTCCCTCAGTCTTCTGAGTATGTCAAACTGACTTCCAGCAGCAAGGCCCACTATGGCAACTCCTTGGTCCTTAAATCTCCACAAGTCCTGTGCCATCGAATAAAGAACCAATTGTCATCAGCACCCTTCTTGGTGGCTAACACAAAACAGTCTTTTCCTCTGTTTTCACAGCACCAACTATTTCTGTTATCCTCTCTGTGTCTGTGTATCTCTGTGTCCAGAAAAAACAGCTGCCTCTCTTTTGTGTCAAGATGTAAAATCTATCACTTGATTTCCAATAGTTTCGACCTGCTCCTCTTTCCTCATGACAACCGAATCACATGGGCCTGTCTCTTGCAGAGTTTAGTATGATCTCACCATTCATGTATTCAGGATATTCTAACTCATTTTACGTTAAAGGAAACATTTTAAAACATAACGCAGTCTTGCATTTGTAACACTTTTCACACAAAGCGTAGTGAAAATCTGGAACTTTCTTCCCCATCAGAAGGCTGGATTCTGGGATACACTAAGTCTTCACTTAAAGTTGTGGTTGCCTTACTGAAAAATGTGATTTTAAGTGAAACAACTTTAAGTGAATCATGGATTCTCATTGGAATCAATGTGAAAGCTGGAGTTAGGTCCCTTCAGACATTTCTTGCCCGGAAAGGCCAATGTGCAAGTTGAAATACTGTACCATACGTGGGCAGCACTGTGCATTTGTAGCTAGAATAATTTGCAAAATAAAATAAATCACTTATGTTACAGAAATACTGTATAAATTCAAATTAAAATAAGGCTAGATCACCAAACAAGTCCTGAATAGCACAACTTCTGTGTCTCACCCACATGACCCCTGAAGCTCAGCTCGACTTTTTGCTTGCTTTCTTTTCCACCTTGTCTCTCTTTCTGTATCTCTTTTCCACCCTGTCTCTCTCTCTCTCTCTCTGTATCTCCTTTCCCAGCCTGTCTCTCTCCTTTCCTATCCCGTCTCTCTCCTTTCCACTCTGTCTCTCTCCTTTCCTATCCCGTCTCTCTCCCTTCCCACTCTGTCTCTTTCCTTTCCCACTGTATCTGTCTCTCTCTCTCTTTCCTTTCCACTTTCTGGCAAACTCCCAGTACAAAGCTCCACCTGGGCCTGGAGCCTGGACCCATTCCTGACAGTCTTCAGGGAGCCAAGCCTCTCTCCTGGGCTGCTGATTGAGCTGAGAGGGTTTTGAGCTAGGGAGGCTATGAATTGAGCTGGGGGCTGTGGATTGAGCTGAGGGGTGGGTGTGGATTGAGCCAGGGTGGGGGAACGAGGATTGAACTTGAGGCAGGGAGCCACAGATTGAGCTGGGAACCCGCTCCCTCCCCGAGGCGCCCCCCCCCCTCCACCCCACCCAAATACTCACACTTCACCACCCAATCAGCGGTTTCACATCCTGAGCCATCATGGCATCGCTCCAAATGGTAGTGACTGTCCCGTCCAAGCCTCTGGGTCAGGCTTTCTGCCCTGCGCTCCTGCTCCTGGTTCTCAGGCCTCACTCTCTCCCCACAGCCTCAGCCTCTGGTGACAACAGGGGCACCTCTGACAACAGAACATGGCAGTGGCTGGCCCAGAATGCAGTGCGTAGTGCAGTGGAGCCAGGGTGCAAACAACATGAAAGCGAAAATGGCGACACAAATCAGAAAAACAGTCCCTAAAGAAGAGGCGACTTAAAGTGAGGACTTATTGTAACTGAAATTTTCAAGACTGAGATGAATAGATTTTTATTTGACAAGGGAATCAAAGAAAATGGAGGGCAAATTGAGCTTGAGGACCAGATCAGCCATGATCTGATTGAAAGATGGAAAATGCTCGAAGGGTTCAATAGCCTACTCCTGTTCCTATGGGTGGGATTGTCCCAGAATTGCGTTAGGGCCTGAAAAAAGACATTTTACTTGCCAGCTGCAATGGCGGGTTTTCGTGCTGTATCATTTGCTTCCCACTTCGCTAATTATACAGCCACAGGAAACACACCGTCTTGCTGGCAGACGGCCTCTGAATTGCCCACCACACCATTACCTCACCGTTTCCTCGCTCCGGGTGCCATATCTAAACTGCAGCCACGCACACAGTTCTCAATGCTTGCAGCCCAGGACTGCTTCAGTGAAGACATGACCCTGAAAGCCAAGAAGAGTTCAGTGACACACCACTGGAATGCCTTTTGGAGGTCCACCATGATGTCCTCCACCCCTGTTCTGGCTGCAGGAGGTCCAGCAATCTCTCCACTGCAGTCTGGGAGGCTGTGGCAGAGGTGGTCAGTGCCAATGTTGCACAGAAGAGGTTGGCCATCCAGTGCAGAAAGAGGATGAATGATCATCTCCGTGCTACCATGGTAAGGCAAACATCTCATCACTCTAAACTCACACACTCACAAGGCCATCACACATTCACTGGCATCTCACTCACTGCCAGCTCAAGGGACATCATCACTCACTCTCACACAAACCTTCATATTTCCAACAGGCCTCATCTCCTCTGTAGACAGCCTCCTCAGCCCTCGCCATCTTGAGGTCACTTGCACAAATCAACATGTGCCCCCCCACACATCCTGGGACACTCCTCTTCCCCAGTACAGCCCTCACCCTGCAGCCTCTTCCCTTGCCCGAGTACACTTCTACCCTTTCCCTAGATAAGCCGTAACCCTGCAGCCGTTGACGGCATAAAACCAATTTTTGGCCTTTTCGCCATATTGTCCGTTCAGACCCACCATGACGCCCACCGCCAATGGGAGTGGAAAATTCCAACTGATGTTCCAAAGATGGTTTTTTTGACTTCTAGTGGCTGGAATTTTCAATTCCAAATGGGATTCCATCAGTGCTGAGACTTCTGGGTCCTGAACGTGCTTCAGCAACAAAGCACGAACCCGGCACAATCTTTAAAAGTAAATGCACAAATTGGTTAAAACGTGAGTTCGCCACCAAATTAGCAGGAAGCAGGACAAGTACAGTCATGGGCCAATTTAAAAGGCAAGTGGCAGCCATCACCGAGACTGCCCTTTGTGGATATAATGGAGGGTGAGGCAGAGCAGAGGGCAGCGCGGAGAGGGCCCCTGTGCCAAGGCATCCCCCTGGTTTTGTGATGATGCTGGTGGCCAGCACATTCCACAGGAGCATTCTGTTTCCTGCCAGCGATCACAGGAGCCCACTCCCTCCAGCAGAGCGAGAGGGCATGGATGAGGTTGCCAGTGAGTTCAGTGGCAGAGGTGTGGTGTGGAGGACATGGTTTCAGCATCAAAAGCGATTCACAACCTCATTAGGTATAGCAGGTGAGTGATGAGAGAGACACTCACCAGAGTGTGAAAGGGGAATCATTTGGGCAATGAGAGGACAAATCACCATGGGAACAGGGTGTGCTGTGGACCCTCTCTGACTCACTGGCACAGGTTAGAACTCAAGTGCTGTTGGTCAGGAGGCTGGAGTGCAGTCCGTGATGTTGTCAGCAAGTGAAAGGCTACAAGTGGAGAGGTAGGCCTTGCGCTAATGGCCTTGCAGTTGAAACAGGAGATGAACACTGCCAAGATGGAGAGGACATGCCCAGAAGAAGGACAGGCACAGCTGGCAGTCCTCACTCGCTTCGAGGAGCAGGCGTTGCATGTGGCCAGAGTGTCCACCTGCAGAGACACAGGGGATGGAATGGTGGGGGTCCACAGCAGACAGAGTAATGACATCTCAACATTTCCAGGTTCAGGGGTTGCATGCAGAAAATCACCAGACGCAACCAGCTGTCATTTCAGAAGCTGACCTGCCCTCAATGTAAACTGCCTTAGCATCTGCTGTGTGCACTGATCTTTTCTCTCTTACGTCTCCCACAGGGTCACCTGTGGAGGGACAGCAGTTGCCGTATGGTCATCAAGTCCCTAAGGATTCCGAGGAGGATGACACCTCTGAGACTGCACCTTCACATCTTACCAGCACATCCTTCACCAGCACAGATACTCACACCTTGCGTCATTAGAGATGCTGGCACAGGGTGAGGCACACATCACCTCAGAGGAAGATTCAGGGCTGGCAAATTTGGCCGTGGCCAGTGCCCCTCGGCGGATGGAGGATGGAGGACAGGTGCAGCCCTGCTCAGGGGGGTGGAGATGCTAAACCTCGTATGGCACAAGCTAGACGGTTCTTCATTGAGAACTAGCTTGATGTGTGAGCCTACATACCGGAGTTACCTGAAGCACTGTAGAGTTATGGGATGGGAATGGAGTCCATTCATCATATGCTCCGCAATGACTCAGTGCTTTGAGTGCATGAAGTCATCCAGTGACAGATTGTCGGACCTCATGGAGAGCCATGTGCAGCATTACTCAAAATTGGACGTGAGAACAGCATGCTGACATGCAGAGGGTTCATGGCACACTCAACTGCATAGACCAGCCAGTGGCACACAGAGGCATGGAGTGAATGCCAACTGCGCCCCAGCTGGTGGACCCTTCCTGTGATCAACAGCACTAGGAAAGGGCTGAGGTGGCAATAAATGGTGCTGAGGGAGCCACTCCTCAGGTGGCTTAGTCATCATCATCTGCCTCCATGGCCCCTCTGATGGGTAAGGAATCTGAAGAGTGAAGCCCTGTGATAAAGACTGCCCCAGCGATGTCACATTTGTAGCAGCCTTTAGAGGTGCTGCCCCTAGTAACGCTGCAGCAAGGTTAGCTTCCAGGGCATCTCAGGCCCAGACAGACATGAGCAAGCAGCCTGCCTCTACCTCATCTTCTGCTGCAGGGGGAGCACTTCGTCTATGAAGGCCACCACATCGGTCAGATCATTTTGTGGGTCACCTGGGTGTATAGAATGTGAGACAGTATGTGATAGTGGACGAATAAAAGGCTTGTACATGCTTTGCATAAGGATTGACTTGTGTGCCTTCATTTGGTGCTGGAAATTCTCCAGAGAATGGCAAGCGAGGGCTGAGCAACTGAGTGGTCACGAGATATCTAAAGCATCAGTCTCGCTGGCAGAAGGCTATACATTCACAAACTTGAGTACAAAATAACTGATGCTCCAGTGGAATAGTAAGGGAGTGCTGCGCTGTCAGAGGTGCTGAATCATTTTGCAATGGAATGTTAAGCCAAAGCCCCATCTGTTAGTTCAGGTGGATGTTAAAGATCACATGGTTTTGCTGGAAAAATAATAAAGTCCTGCCCAACATTTCTCCCTCAACCAGCATCACCAAGAAAAGCAGACTATCTAGTCACACATCTCAATACATGTTATTTCACAGCTCAGGCAGTAGGCCATTCAGCCCACCAGGTCAACGTAAACCTTCTCTCAAGAGTGCTTCTCCTCACGTGTGCACTTTGCCTCAACAAAGCCTAACTCCTACCGCTCACTGACTACACACTCTGGGATTTGTGTAACTTTGTTGGTGCTGGAAAGCTTTGGCAATAGGAGACAGGGTTCTATGTAGTACTGTTTATCTCTTACACTGGATGTTCTTCCAGACCTAAAAAGACCGCCTGTCTCGCACTTCAGCCTTTTTCCTTCTCTGTTTTACTCTTTACCCTTTTATCTTTTCCTTTTATCTCTCTTTTTCTTCTTTTATTTCCTTTCAAACAGGTTTTTTTCTTTTCAATCTTCTTCCTGCAGCCTTGAAGCTGCTATGTGGGTAAGACCACAGGGGATATAAGGGAGCCTGAAGACTCTCACTCACTCAAGGAAACGGGAAATGGGAAGCAAGATATTGGAATTGGTTTGTTTGAAAGAGCAAAATACTGGCGATTGGATTTGGGATGGAGGAAGGGAAAAGGCACGGGGCAATTTTAATTCAGATTTCCTCTCCATCCTGGGCAGGAAACCAAAGGCATTGGATCACCCATTTTATTCCCTGCTCAATTTTAAATTCTACTGGAATTTCTACTGGCTTCAATGGGAAGTAAAATTGGACAGGTTGGGAAATGGGTGGCTGATCGGATGCTATCAGTTTCAGCTTGAAGTATGTTGCCACAGTGGGTAATACATTCAAGCAAAAATAAGTGTAATATAGTTAAACATTTTTCATTAGTTTAGAATTGCAATTTTTAAAAATTATTTTGTCTTTTCTACTGCTATTACATATTTGTATTATATTACTTGCAGATTATTCATGTGTTCATCGTTTTATAAATGTGGTTAATATTGTTCATTTTAAACAAAGTTAGATATAATGTTTTCTTGTTCTTGAAGACTGGGGGGGAGATATTGTGGAAGTACAGAATAAATTCCAGTAACTTAAAAAATAACCAGAAAGGATTTGTGTTATTCCAGGCACACTACAAGCTGGTTATTTATATCTTAAGAACAGATTGTCTCAAAGGTATAGGAAACTTGAATTAATCCATGAAACCAATCTAAAGTACAATAGTCTGAAAATTTTCCCTATCCCCCAGAGTTTCTAATCTCCACCAAATCACTGGAGGCACAGTAAGCAATGCCTCACATGAGGGTCAATTACCTGAAAATGCCCTCATACACCATCTAAATACATCCATGATGGGATGGGATACAAAGTTGTGTCTTTAATGTCCATTCATAGATATACCTTTTCTTTTTATCACATAGAGATGCTGGAGAAGGTGCAAAAAAGATTTACAAAAACTATACCAGAACTGAGAACTTCAGTAATGACTGAATGGGTTGGAGCCCTTTTCTCTTGAAAAGTGAAGGCTGAGGGCTGACACAATAGAAGCCTTTCAAATTATGAAGGTGTATGATAAGATATATGTAGAGAAGATATTTTCACAACTGCAGATGCCCAAAACTAGGGGTCATAAATATAAGATAATTGCTGATAAGTAATTCAGGGGAAATGTCTTTACCCAGAGAGTGGTTAAAATGTGGAGCTCACTACCACATGACAAACAGCACAGACGTATTTAAGGGATGCTGTATAAGCACATGAGACAGAAAAGAATAGGTCATGCTGATGCGGTTAGTTAGAGGAAGTAGGATGGGAGGACATGGCAACCTTATCTTTCAGCCGTGCCACTTCTGTGTAAACAGCATTATTCAAAGTAGACATCAAAAAGAAACATTGGTTCAGTGAAGAGAACAATAACTTAAAAGCTTCATTTAACATGGGCATGCAAAATAAGCGTGTTCAACTTAAAATATGTATATTCTGAACAGCCTCCGGCCATGTTTGAATATATTAGATGATACGTCAGTGCCTTCCAGGCAACCAAAACAATATATAAAATTACAAACTGAAAAGATGTGGCACTCTTTCTTCGTCCTTGGATGAACAGCCACAGTGAAATTCCCCTCTGGAATAGCTGCCCAACCAAGGAGAACGTGGAAGATATGAACACTGGCTTTATTCTTAACAGCTGCCTGACTCCCCATTTAACATGACAGAACATTCAACTATCACTGTCCAATTAACATACCAGGTAAATAACAACAAAAGTAGGTATAAATATTATATATCTTAAAACATACATTAAATACTTTGGAAGAAGGTTCTTCACAGAGCAAACTTGTGTTGGGTCTTTCAAAATACATTTTGGAGTCTGCTGAATAGGTCCCTCTGTGTAGATAATGGAAAAATAAGCTACTGACAGAGCAAATGCATCCTAAAATTTAGAGTTAAAGAAATAAAGCATTTGCTGTCTCTTGCTAACAATGTTCTTATATTCTGGATGTTTTATTTTGAGGTAGCTGAGTCTAGAAAAGTAATGAATCTTGAAGGATTAGATTTTTCAATAATGTGTGGAGAGGCCTGAATTGATAATTGCCAGGTGGCTAAGATGTCACACACTCTATTGTCGGAATCATCCCAGATTTGCACTAAGTGCGGTAGCAGGCAGGTAAAACGACATTTTACCCACCGGCCACAATGGTGGCTTTTCACGCTGTATCGTCCCAAACCTGCCACGTTAATTATGCATTCCCGGCGGGTTCTCATTCACCTGCCACACCATCATTTCGCCGCTTCATCACGCCAGGCGCCGTATTTAAAGTCCAGCCGTGCGCACACCTCTCAGTGCTTCCAGCCAATGACTGCTGCAAAGAAGACATGGCCCTGAAAGGCAAAAAGACTGCAGCCCCCAGGTTCAATGATGTGTCCCTCGAGGGCCTTTTGGACACAGTGGAGGCTTGCCATGATGTCCTCTACCCCTGCTCTGGCTGCAGGAAAAGCAGCAACCTCACTAATCTGGCTTGGGAAACGGTGGCAGAGGTGGTCAGCGCCAATGCCTGGCAAAAGAGGACAGCTGCCCACTGCTGCTACAGGGTGAATGGCCTCATCCATTATGCCAGGGTAAGTCACTCTTCTCATCACTCTCAAGTCATACATCCACAAACCCATCACACATCCATCGGGATCTCACTTCAAGGGACAACACCACTAATTCTCACACGCGCCCTCACATTTCCATCAGGCTCATATCCTCTCAAGCTCACATCTTTATCCTGTCCATGGCTCCAGTCACCACGCAAACATGCCATGCGAGTATGGAGGTCTCCATGGGGAGGATGACAGATGTCATGGAGACCCTGGTCCAGCAGAACGGGGAGATGCGCGCAGACTTGCACTCTATCTCCGTAGCCATGGGTGAGTTCCTGCAGTGGCAATGTGAGAGGGAAATGGGGCACCTCGACGTCTCTCTAGGTGCTCCTTCCCCTCAAGGAGGCAGGCCAGGGCCCCCCAGCACCTGAAAGGAGGAGAAGCAGCTGGATACCCTTGGGTCATCCACTCGGTACTCTCAGAGTCTGTCCTCACTCTCCGAGTTCCCCTTTGCCAGTGACCCCCTCAACCTCATCCCCTGTCACCACAGAGGGAGAAGCTGGCACATGAGCGATTCTGGAGGGAGAGTTGTGTGTGTGGCAGGGCCTTTCGGAGCCTTATGCAAGCACTCTCCCACGCACGCAGATCCTTCATGTATCATGCTCACCTCTATGTCCTGAGCATTTTGAATGCTGCCTGCTGGGGTTCACTTTCAGTTGTCCATGTGAGCTGACCTGCATCTCCACCCACCCACTGATCACACTCCCATGCTGCACCTGATCTCACCCACCATGACTGTCATGTCACTTTCGATTTGGACAGCATGGTCTGGATTTGGTTTTTAGTGCGCTCCCCTGTCTTTTCCCCTTCCCCAGTCACCCATTTCCTTTCCCACATCACAGTTGACACCCCTGGCATCACCTCCCCGCCCCCGTGACCTACCAGCCACAACCCTTTTCCTTCGAGGATGTCCAGGTGAACGTGCACGTTCCCTTCCTTCCCGAAAATCCCACCCCCATCCACATTAACCTCCCTGGCCGCCTCCTTCCCTGCCACAGGATCCTTGTCTGCCTCCAAGCCCCCACCAACCACCCTCCACGTCCCTTCTACTGCTACTGTCGAACTGTCACCCTCCCACCCTACCGCCTCACTCTGCCCTGTCATTCTCACCATTCCCTCAAACCACACCCAGACTCAGTCGTTCCTCAGGAAGCAGTCATGGACCCATCAGACCCCTCCTGTGCACATCCCCCCTCCTTGGCGGACCCCTTCCTCCCCAGAATACCTTCCACCCTCTGGACTCCTTCCCCCCCAGGAACCCCTTGCCCTCAGGAAGCCCTTCCCCTCCCTTTAGTCTCCTTAGTCTCTCCCCTTCCTGACTCCCTCAGACACCCTCAATTCTTCCTCCAGCTTCACTTCTTCCCCCTTCCTGACTACTTCCTCCAACCTTACTCCCTCCCCTCTCTGCACTCCTTCCTCCCCCCAGACTCCCTCTCCTCTCCACACTCCTTCTTCCCCCTGCACTCCTTCCCCTCTCTGCACTCCTTCCCTCCGAACTCTTTCCCTTACGTCTTCCACCCCTCTTACACCTACCTCCCCAGTTGCCATCTTCTCCCCCGTTACCTCCTCCTCCCCCATGCTCCCTCCCCTGCTCCCAACCTCACCCCCCAACAACTTCATTCCCCCCCTCCCAACCTCACCCCCCCGATACCTTCATCCCCCTGCCCCAACCCCACTGCCTGACACCTTCATTCCCTCCCTCCAAATCTCACTGCCCAACACCTTCATCCCTCCCCCCCCGCCACCCCCCCTGCCCCACCCCGGCACCTCCTCCTCTCCCAGCCGATCCTAGACCTTCCTCTCCCACCCCCTTGACCATCATCTGTTTGCATCAACGGTGACTTTCCAACTTCTGTGAGCTGCTTCACAGTGGCACCATGCCCATGAGAATCCACTCAGCATGCCATGGATGTCCCTCCAGGCTCCCGTTGGTGTCGGGCTCCAGCACCTTCTGCTCCTTGGCTGTCTGCAATGTGAGCAAGGCCCAGGCGGTAAGTCCTGACTTCTGCACGTCACAGTTGTCAAGACGTGTTCTGCACCAGCGTGTTTTCCCACCGATGTGGGCAGACGATCCAGCAGTGGGGGAATGAGTGCGGTGGGCTGGCCATATAATGATACGCTGATGTATTACAATGAGGTTCCTGATGTCCAATGGTGGGGAACACGGCCTGCCATCGACAGGCTGAGCGGACAATCACAAACTGGTTTCATGACGTCGTGAAACTGATTTTTGGCCTTCTCGCCATTGTTATAGCACAGTGGATGGCAAATGTAAGCTGCTCAAATCCCAGAGGGAAACTTGAAACACCTGGCACAACTGTTTGTAATTTGTACTTTATTTCGAGATGTGTGCCTTGAATTTAGTAGTAATGAGCCCAGCAAGACTTAGAGGTTTTTACAAAACTAAATTAAACATTTATTAATAAGAGAAATGACTTTAAGCACATACATAGGTCTACAAATTACTACTATGATAACTCCTAGCTCCCCTAATTAATTTGACTCCCAGTTATACCTCCGTTAAGGCAACAGTAAAACAACATAGATTTCAATAGACCCAGGCAAAGAACACAATACCCTGGACAGTGATATTCAAAGTGAATTCTCTTAGCTTCAGTTCCTGTAGACAGCAGCTTGGTGCATAGAAGCTGGAGGCTTTTCACACTTGTTAGATCTTAGAATTCCTTCTCCTTACACATAACCTCATCTCCTTTATACATGTTTCACCCTTTTTAATGTAAATTCAATTGTTCCAATATGTCCTTGCAACTTTACTTTTTCCATAATAAAAATTTTCCATGGTACTCATATTATCAGTAACCTTTGGGAAAAATAAACACACTGTTTGGCTTAGCTTCCTATGGCTAGGTGTAACATCTTACCATCTCTTTGAGATTCACGACTCTGGTTTATCTAAAAATGCAAATGTTCCTCACACCTCACATCCTTAAACTTCAGCCATGTTTATGTATTTAGCATTTCAAACCTAGCTTCTCTTTTGATAACTCAAAAGCTCCAGACTAGCTGTCTGCAATTCAATTAGAATCCCCACATACATCATCACACAGTGAAACTAATCCAAACCCTACTGTTAACCTACCTTTACAATAAAGCACAATAATATTATGAAAATTATTATATTTTCATGATACCATATTGTCCACTCATGCCACTGAACATGCCTGACGCCAGTGGGTACAGGAAATCTCAGCCTATCTTTTTATAAAATATATATATATGGTGTTGGGTGCTAAGACCTCATTCTATATTTTATACATGGATATGACTCAAAAGGAATTTCTGGCCTTCAGAACAGCAGCAACCCCATTATCTCAAAAGAGGTGCTAATGCCCCTGTGACTGCAGAGATCAAATCCCAAGGAATTGTACAAAGGCCCTTTACATTTCTAAGGCCAGGCCCTGGCCAATGGAGATCATCAGCCTGCAAGGACAAAAGGACCCTGAAACCTCTGTGGAACTTAATAATGGTTGAAATATTAATCATCTCAAGAATCCAGATAAGGAATATACATCCTTTGTCCAAGCCAAGGTGGAGCAGCGGGTGTCATGTGACATGACAGCCACCATGCACTCCCTCCCCCCCCTCCCCCGCCCCAACAAAGCAGCTAGAACCAGTTATCCTGCCTTCTGGAGTTGCGAGAGGCAGACTGCCATTTTACCACCCAGCAGAACAGAACTAGAGCTCAGTTCCAGGTTTGAATGCCTGGCCCCATCCCCCTGCTTTTACTGGAACTTTTGAATTTCTGTACCAACACCTACGAGACTAAATCATCCTTCTGGCCAGAATCTTCTGTTCGGCATGCAAGGGCAGGCCCAGCACACTGACGCGTAAAATGACGTGCGGTGACGTCGGGCGTGCATCTGTCTTTATCCTGCCGACACTGTGAAAGAATACACCATTGGATTTTGATTCTGGATTCTGGACTCTGGACTTACATGAAACAATAATTATTATTCTTTCTGTGATCTTTGCCCTATACCTCTTTCTGGACTCTATCCCATCTTTATAGTATGAGTGAAAAGGAAGCCACGTTGTGACTCTCCTCTCGTGTTTGAGTGTGCGCAAATAAATGAACCCTTTTAGTTCATCCTACCTTGAGTTTGCTGTGGAGTTATTAATAGAGAATTGGATCACACCAAAACTGAGGTGTGGAAAATAAGCCACCGCATATAAGGAGGAAAATCAAAAATCAGAACATCTTTCTGTTTTAAGGATGGGTGGCGAGGGAGAAATCAGGGCTGTTTAAATTAAACCCCCTCCTGTCCGTACCAATATCCTCATTCCTAATTTCTAAAATTTTAAAAAGTGGACAAAGACCCTTTTAAAAATGGCTGAAGCTATGTCTGTCTGTGACCCTCGTACAACAGGAGTTAATGTGGCAGTTTTTCAGAAACTGACACCTCATTATCTCAGAAGAGGCCGGGTGGTGTCCTCAGCCCAACCATCTTCAGCTGCTTCATCAATGACCTTCCTTCCATCATAAGGTCAGAAGTGGGGATGTTTGCTGATGTTCGCACAATGTTCAGCACAATTCTCGACTCCTCAGATACTGATGCAGTCCATGTCCAAATGCAGCAAGACCAGGACAATATCCAGGCTTGGGCTGACATGTGGCAAGTAACATTCACACCACACAAGTTTAGGCAATGACCATCTCCAACAAGAGAGAATCCAACCATTGCCCCTTGATGTTCAATGGCATTACCATCACTGAATCTCCCACTATCAACATTCTGGGGATTACCATTGACCAGAAACTGAACTGGACAAGCCATATAAATACTGTGGCTACAAGAGCAGGTCAGAGCCTAGGAATCGTGCGACGAGTAACCCACCTCCTGACTCCCCAAAGCCTGTCCGCCATCTACAAGGCACAAGACAGGAGTGTGATGGAATACTCCCCACTTGCCTGGATGAGTGCAGCTCCCACAACATTCAAGAAGCTTGACACCATCCAGGACAAAACAGCCCGCTTGATTGGCACCACATCCACAAACATTCACTCCCTCCACCACCGACGCACAGTGGCAGCAGTGTGTACCATCTGCAAGATGTACTGCAGGAATTCACCAAGGCTGCTTCGACAGCACCTTCCAAACCCTCAACCACTGCCACCTAGAAGGATGAGGGCAGCAGATAGATGGGAACACCACCACCTGGAAGTTCCCCTCCAAGTCACTATCCATCCTGACTTGGAAATATATCGCCATTCCTTCACTGTCGCTGGGTCAAAATCCTGGAACTCCCTCCTTAACAGCAATGTGGGTGTACCTACACCACATGGACTGCAGTGATTCAAGAAGACAGCTCACCACCACCTTCCCAAGGGCAACTAGGGTTGGGCAATAAATGCTGGCCCAGCCAGCGAAGCCCACATCCCATGAATGAATTTTTTAAAAGCCCCCTGTGAGCTGCAGACATCAAATTTAAAGGGAACTATACAAAGTCCATTCATAAGCCAGGCTTGGCCAACCAGAGCTGATTTGTCTACTAGGACAAAGGACCCCACAACCTCCCTTTCAAAACTTAATGGTTGGAACATTAACAATCTTAGACAAAGACACCCTTTGTCAAAGCCAGTGTTCAGAAATGGAAATCATGTGACATGAACCCTTAGCTGGTGGAACTAGTACTCTTGCCTCGTGGTACTAAGGAACCTCAGACTGCCATTTTGCCATTTCCAAGCAGCAGCACAGCAAAGGGACTCTATCCAGGCTGAATACCTGGCCCCATCTGCACTATTTTGACTGGAAGTCCTGTGCCATCGCCTACAAGACTGATTCATCCCTGTAGGCTTATCTCACCACAGAAATCAACTCTACCGGAAAAGTGAATTATCCAGCATCAGTTCAGCTTGCCGACCTCTCAGAAAGAATACACCATTGGACTCTAGACTCATGTGAATCGATAATTCTCTTCTCTGTGGTCTTTGCCCTGTAAATTTTGCCTTTCTCTTTCCCTCTTTTATTGTATGAGTGTACAGGGAGCCATGTGGCGACCCGCCTCCCGCATTTTGAGTGTGTGCAAATAAACTAACGCTTTGAGTTCATCCTATTGAGTTTGCTGTGGGGGTATTAGGAGAAATTGGATCACACCAAAACTGAGGGGTTGGAAAATACGCCACCGCTTATAAAGGGGGAAATCAAAATCAAAACACACTTTCTATTTATGGATGGGTGGTGAGAGGAGAAATCAGAGCTTTTAAATTTATTTTTTTTATTCATTCACGGGATGGGCCAGCATTTATTGCCCATCTCTAGTTGCCCTTGAGAGGGTGTTTGTGAGCTGCCTTCTTGAACTACTGCAGTCCATGTGGTGTAGGTACACCCACAGTGCTGTCAGGAAGGGAATTCCAGGATTTTAACCCAGCGACAGTGAAGGAACGGCAATATATTGCCAAGTCAGTATGGTGAGTGACTTGGAGGGGAACTCCCAGGTGGTGGTGTTCCCATATATCTGTTGCACGTCCTTCTAGATGGTAGTGGTTTTGGGTTTGGAAGGTGCTGTCGAAGGAGCTTTGGTGAATTCCTGCAGTGCATCTTGTAGATGGTACACACTGCTGCTACTGTGCATCGGTGATGGAGGGAGTGAATGTTTGTGGATGTGGTGCCAATCAAGTGGGCTGTTGTCTTGGATGTTATCTAACTTCTTGACTGTTATGGGAGCTGCACTCATCCAGGTAAGTGGAAAGCATTCCATCACACTCCTGACTTGTGCCTTGTAGATGATGGACAGGTTATGGGGAGTCAGAAGGTGAGTTCCGCGTCGCCAGCTTCCTAGCCTCTGACCTGCATTTGTAGCTATAGTATTTATATGGCTAGCCCAGTTCAGTTTCTGGTCAATGGTAACCCCCAGAATGTTGATAGTGGGAGATTCAGTGATGGTAATGCCATTGAACATCAAGGGGTGATGGTTAGAACCTCTCTTGTTGGAGATGGCCATTGCCTGGCACTTGTGTGACGTCAATGTTACTTGCCACTTGTCAACCCAGGCTTGGATATTGCCCAGGTCTTGCTGCATTTGGACATGGGCTGCTTCAATATCTGAGGAGTCACGAATTGTGCTGAACATCGTGCAATCATCAGTAAACATCCCCACTTCTGACCTTATGATGGAAGGCAGGTCATTGATGAAACAGCTGAAGATGGTTGGGCCGAGGACACTATCATGAGGAACTCCTGCAGTGATGTCCTGGAGCTGAGATGACTTGACCACAATCATCTCCCTTTGTGCTAGGTATGATTCCAACCAGTGGAGAGTTTTCCCCCTGATTTCCGTTGACTTCAGTTTTACTAGGGCTCCTTGATGCCACACTCGGTCAAATGCAGCCATGATGTCAAGGGCAGTCACTCTCACCTCAGCTCAGGAATTCAACTCTTTTGCCCATGTTTGAACCAAGGCTGTAATGAGGTCAGGAGCTGAGTGGCCCTGGCAGAACCCTGGCAAGTATTGCTTGATATCACTATTGATGACCCCTTCCATTTCTGATAATTGAGAGTAGACTGATGGGGTGGTAACTGGCTGGGTTGGATATGTCCTTTTTGTCCTGCTACCTGGGCAATTTTCCACATAGCCGGGTAGATGCCAGTGTTGTAGCTGTACTGGAACAGCTTGGCTAGGGGTACGGCAAGTTCTGGAGCACAAGTTTTCAGTATTATTGCTGGAATATTGTCAGGGCCCATAGCCTTTGCAGTATCCAGTGCCTTCAGTCGTTTCTTGATATCACGTGGAGTGAATTGAATCGGCTGAAGGCTGGCATCTGTGATGCTGGGGACCTCCAGAGGAGGCCGAGATGGATCATCCACTCGGCACTTCTGGCTGAAGATTGTAGCAAATGCTCCAGCCTTACCTTTTGCACTTATGTGCTGGGCTCCCTCAACACTGAAGATTGGGATATTCGTGGAGCCTCCTCCTCCAGTGAGTCGTTTAGTAGTCCACCACCATTCATGACTGAATGTGGCAGAGCTTAGATCTGATCTGTTGGTTGTGGGGTCGCTTAGTTCTGTCAATCACTTGCTGCTTGTACCGTTTGGAACACAAGTAGTCCAGTGTTATAGCTTCACCAGGTTGACACCTCATTTTTAGGTATGCCTGATGCTGCTTCTGGCATGCCCTCCCACACTCTTCATTGAACCAGGGTTGACCACCTGGCTTGATGGTAATGGTAGAGTGGGGGACATTCTGGGCCATGAGGTTACAGATTGTGTTCGAGTACAATTCTGCTACTGCTGATGGCCCACAGCGCCTCATGGATGCCCAGTCTTGAGTTGCTAGATCTGTTCAAAATCTATCCCATTTATTTAAATTAACCCCTCCTGTCTGTAACAATGATATTCATCAATTAATTCAGCAGTTTCCATTTACTAACTGAAATGCAGAGCACATTGGTAAGCATGAAACATTAAAAATGGTCTCAGAGCAACCGCATCTAGTATTTCTTTAAAATTTGCATTTGACACATCTTTCTGATGAAAATGTGCCATTGTAAGAGGAAAGAACTGCAATCCCTTTAATTATCTGTTAGCTAGTTAGAAACCTGTCCTTCATATTTCTAGTAGAGATAGCACCTCGCCTGGCCTTTCAACATAATGACCATCTAGCCTGTAATTCCAGAGGTTTTCTTTATTTGATCCATGAGGTTAAGCTTTAAACTGAAATCATAAGGGGTTTGTTGCTTTCTTGGTTTCCAACATTCATTTTCTGGTAACTGCATGAAAGAAGCCTTCAGTTTTCTATCATTTTGCAGAGAATTGACTGAGCCACATTCCTCCTTCGTTGCAGAAGATGGTCTTTAACTTGAAGGCTGCCATCAGCACGCTCACTGATCTGATTTTTTTTGCTCTGTACTAATTGGCCCAACACAGTATGTCAGTGTTTTCTCACCCAGACTAGTGATTTAAGTAGATTTAAAAAATAATTGCTTTCAAATTGTGTTAATAGAATCATGGTTTACAGGTATCTTCACCACTTGTTTGTCTCAGCACAGATTATCAAACAAGTAAAACCTAAGGAAACTGGTACTTTGATGAAGGGAGGTGGATAGATGACATCTCTTTTCACGTTTCTGACTGGGTTAAGAACATAAGAACAGGAGTCGGCCATTTAGTCCCCTGAGCATATTCTGCAATTCCGTTAGACTACGGCTGATTTATGCCTCAGTTTTATTTACCTCCCTTTGCTCCATATTCCTGGATATCCTTATCTAATAAAAAGCTATCGATTTCAGTCTTGAAAAGTCCAATTATCCGCTGCAATTGACGAAGTTCATTGATTCTTTGACAAAGATAATTTCAGATTTCTACTGAGTGAAGAATTGTTTCCTGATTTCATGCCTGAATGCTCTGACTCTAATTTTAAGATTATTTAATATTCAGGTTACTTAATTTCCCAACACAAGGTGTAATGACCATTAGTCTGTCCGCCATCGAATATCTGCCTGCTTTGTTGCATTCTTTCAGAAGGCTGGCTCAGAGGAGGAGCAGTTTTAACTGCCCAGCAGATAGTAGTATATCAAAAGATTTTGATGATGAGATTAAAACGTATATCAAGCATGATACAGATAAGAACAAGCAATAAGATATTCAATCCCATTTGCAATGTTGATGTCAAAATGAGATAAACCATTCACAAATAGTACTTTTGTGCTTGTGTGTGCACATTTATGCTTTGGAGGACTATCTTCAGTACTTCAGCTGGGTGCTTGATTCACATTAGCCCAAAGGAGCTAGGATTCAAATTTCAAAACCTTTTAGCTTATTTTGAGATGTGATGCTGAAAAAATATTGGGCAAGCTGAACGATGAAATTGTAACCCATCTATTCGGAAGAGGTTTCTCTTTCAGTAAATATAACTCATAAAATAAATTTTGCCTCTTGAGTAGCATGTTAATAAAGGCATTTAAATATCAGAAGTAATTTTACTACTGTAATAACCTGAAACAATTAAACATTAAGCTTTTATACATATTATCCATTTTCCCTCCTTTTCTTTTATCCACTCTTTAATTTTACACTGATTTTTTAATTAAATTTGCCCCATTCCACTAATTTTAACCTTGTTTTTTTTTAGTTTGGACTCCTCATCTTTTATTCTTCCTCTCTCTGCTCTTATTTTGGTTATATTTTTACTGAGGGGTTTTCATTGGTTAAAAGCTATTTTAATCTGTTTGTTTCTCTCAGAGGAAATCAAAAGCCAGGTTCAGAAGTCTTGCATGATCAGATCTGTGACCCAGAAAACATGTCCAAACCTGCTAGATCCCACAGTCCGATAGCATCCAGATGAGCAAACATGTCCTCGGGTGCTCAGAGGGTTAATACTGCATAGAAAGGTCTTTATCTTGAAATAATTGAGTGGTATTTATAATCCTTAATTATGATTTCCACATTTATATGCTGACTCTTGACATTAAAAGGATTTTTCTGTGGGGAGCTGAGGCTCAATATATTCCATGCTGATGTGTGGCTGATAAATCCACTTCACGCAAATTCGTTTCCATGGTAAAGAATTGTGTCTAATTTTATTGCTGTACACTGCTCATTAATCTCCTCAATGATGCTGTTTATCCAACTCCAATTTTGGTTGCCATCTCTTTCCCTTTTCTTAAAATGACAACTTGGACCCACATAAAGAAAGGCAAGAGCCCTTTTTATATATCAGACATAACTGGTCTGGAATATTTGACTACAATTCTTAAATAAGATAAATGCGCAGAAATAAACTATTCTATAAAATAAAAGGTGAATGCATAATTTTTGTACAGAAAATTTGTTTTGAGTTCGTACATACAAACTTGAAATGTTAACTCTGTTTCTCTCCACAGGTGCTGTTAGACCTGCTGAGTTTATCTAGCATTTTCTGTTTTTGTTTCAGATTCCCAGCATCCGCAGTATTTTGCTTTTAACATAATTTTTGTATTTCGCTATATCGTGGAGGATAACAGTGCTTTAGAACGGAACATTAGCAAAGTGATTTTAGGTCATCTTTGGTACAGGCCATTGCAGCAGTCCAACAGCACCATACTATAATAGATAATTAAACCCTGATAGTGAGGAAAAGATGCTTCATTTCCTGTCTTAGATTTTAAGTAACATTCCCAAAGGTTGAAGACAGAATTGGATCCTAAGTCTGGACAATTCTATATGCGTGTCTTTCAAGAGCCAAACAAGATTTGTTGCTTTTAACTGGAACAGGGGCCTTGTTCACTGTTACAGTATCTCTTCACTTCATGGGACAATACAAAATGTGACTGAGTGTGTGGTAGGTTATCTCGAGAGCAAACACGCCTGCAATTCTCACTCTCACAGCTTTTCTTAATGCACAAACAGCCTTAGAAAAATTAAGTTGCTTTATTTTTGAAAACATTACATATTATATAGCCCAGTACATGTTGCCATTCATTGTAAAGGCTGAGGAGATTGAACAAATTAATTCTGCAAAGTGGCAGAAAAGTGAATAACCCCTTTAGTCACAGGTACTAATTCAGCATGTGTTGTCATTCTTCAAACGTAAATAAGCTGTTCTTTTTTTAAATGCAAAAGTACTTTTAAGTACGAGTCCAGTTGTTGTAGAGAGAGGTAGCTACAATTGGTAACTCAATATTTTCCATTTTGTTTCTATTCTGTATTCCACTTGATGCTACAGTCATAAAACGTCATAATACACCCAGCACAGTGGGTAGAATGTACTTCAGCCCCAACTGCTAAAGAATACTGCCCCCTGTGTGCAGTGATGGTGCATTCCTCACATTTTAGATCTTCATATCGAAAGGTCATTGGAGGCAACTTTAACCTAACCTGCCCACCAAGAAACAATTGGAATTGGGTGCAGCTCTTAAGGTCAAAACAGACTTCATGGTGCTAATTGACGAGGAACATAAAGTTTTCCTGAGGTCCTGACCAATATTCCTCCTTCAACCAACACTATCAGACATATATTTTCTGTTTGAGATTTAAAATTCTTATCCTTGTTTTCAAATCTCCCCATGGCCTCACTCTTTCCTATCTCTTCTCCAGCCTTACAGCCTTGTGGGATATCTAAGCTCTGCCAATTCTGGCCTCTTGAACATCCCTGATTTTAATCGTTCTCCAGTGGTTGCTATGCCTTCAGTTGCCAATACCCAACTCTGGAATTGGCAGATTTCCTCCTCCTTTAAGATGCTCTTTAAGACCTACCTCTTTGACTAAGCTTTTGGTCACCTGCCCTAATATTTCCAAAAAGCATTATGGATAGTAATAGTTTGAATGATTTAGTTTCTTCGTTTGATTTCTCAGTTTCTGACACAGAGTACTTCGCTGCCCTGCTTCTCCTTGAAGGATGAAGTGGGATTACGGTATTCTACTATTTACTGTTGCCTTTGTGAAGCATTTCAAGTAGGAAGAACAAAAGGAATAGAGCCTGTAAAGAGAAAGCGTCACTCAATCTGTAACCCCAATCGAACTACATGACTATTCAAATAAGAAAACGATAAATTGTTACAAAGCAAACATGTCTCAGAATTGTGTAATGTGGAAAATCCCACAAAGCTGCAGGTTTGTCACTTTTACTTTCTTATGTATGAAAATAAAACACCTGCTGTCCAGTGGGACATTAAGCTTGCAATATATGGAAGGACGTCACCACTGTTGGGTGCACTCTTGCTCGAAGAACTTGCAGGTAAAAATAAATCTGCTTCAGAGTCACCTTTGGTCACTTGGAAATGTGCTATAGTTGGCTCCCTCCTCAACATTCTTCTGACCTGAAGGTGCAATAGTTTGGGTTAGGCAGTGCTGACTGCCTTATGGTACCTTACCAAAGTGACTGGCTGTTCCTAATATAGGAACTGCACTCTTAATACATGTGTTGAGACAATGTTGTCAAGCAATTTGACTTTGGGGTAAGTGATGTATCATGGCTAAACCTGCGTCTCCCCTCACCTGTCATTTCATCTCTAAAAGGAGTCACTCCATAGCAATCAGTAGCAGGAGCTCTGGCTGTGTCTTTTAGTGGTTTTAGCCAAGTATATAAATTGTAGTGACAGACATGGCCAGTGATACAACAATATTGTCAGATTGACAATTAACATTGTCAGACTGTCAAAGTGACATGCAAGTTTAACATTAAAATTCTGTTACCAAGACAACAATGTTCCTTTAAATTAATAAAAGGACTATAGGCCATATTGAAATGTCTCTTCAAACATGGTTTGAGAGTGGAGCTTTCAGAATAGAGGGTGATGTGTATTAAATGAATCATCTGATATAAAGTGGGTGTTGTTACTCAAATGTCAGAAGTAGTTTAATTATTGTGATATTATTCCTATATGAGTAAACTAAAGTTAAATAGAAAAAAATGTCTTTCCTGCTCACCTTCCATTCTCCTTTTCTTCTCCATCTGTTTTCCATTTTAGTTAATGTTACTTTTTTCCCTTTGTATTTAAATGCTGGGTTGAGCCTGTCTAAACTGCTTACGCATCAGACCCATAAAACTGAAAAGAAAGGAGGAAATGTTTCGTTCCTTCAGCCTGAGCTGTATTCGAAGGCAGAGCGTGTGATGAAAAGCCTGTATGTTAACAGTAATGCCCAGTGCCCAGCAACATGTTTCACACAAGTCTTATCTTGATACACAAACCAGACCTTGACAACTACATTGTGTGAGTCTGCAAGTGAGGCTAACTTGTTAGCTATCAAGTGTCAAAGTTATGAGTTATCATTTCCCTTGTGAATGGAGATCTTTATCATATCTGCCTACCACTATGACCTTATCTGTACAGTTGAAAGTTTTGCATATAGAATGTTCTGCACCTTAACTGTACCCATAATACAGGAATATTCTACACCGTCAGGGTCGAAAGCCATGTGATTCACTTACTGATAGAAAAGGAATTTGCATTGATATAGTACCTTTCATAGAGTCATGAATCATAGATTCATAGATCATTGATTCATGAGTCAGAGAGTCATTGTGGTACAAAAGGAGGCCATTCAGCCCATCAAGCCCAAGCTAGCTGACTGCAAAGCAATCCAATCAGTCCCATTCCTCTGCTCCATCCTCATATCCCTGCAAGTATTTCCCTAAAGAGCCCACCTAGTTTCCTTTCAAAATCATTAATCATATCTCTGCTACCTTCATAGGTAGTAAGTCATTACCACTTCCTGCACAAAAAAAGTTCTTCCTCTCATCCCCTCTCTAACTCTTGCCCAAAACCTTAAATCTATGTCCTCTAGTCCTTCAGCTAATGGCAACTGCTTTTCTTTTTCTACCTATCTAAATCTGTCATAATCTTGTACACCTCTATCAAATCTCCCCTCAATTTCCTTAGCTCTAAGGAGGACAATCCCAGTTTCTCCAACCTAGCCTTGTAGCTAAAATCCTTAATCCCTGAAACCATTCTGGCACATCTCCTCTGCACATTCTCAAGGACCCTCACGTCCCAAAGAACTTTTCAGCCAATGAAGTACTCTTTCAAAATGTAGTCACTGTTGTAAAGTAGGGAAATGTGATGACAGCCACTTGGCACACAGCAAGCTCCCACAAACTGCAATGAGATCCATGATCACTGAATCTGTCTTAGTGATGTTGATCCAAGGATAAATATTGGCCACAACACCAGGAGAACCCCCTATTCCTCTTCAACTAATGCTATGAGAACTTTTACTGAACCTGAGAGGACATGTCAATTTTACATCTCCTCCAAAAAATAGCACCTACAACAGTCCAGCATTCCCTCAGTTCTGCACTGAAGTACTAGCTTAGATTATGTGCTCAAGTCTCTGGAGTTGGGTTTGAACCCACAGCCTTTTAGACTCATAGGCAAGAGGCACCAAACAAGGTAGTCACTGGCTACCATTGAGCCAAAGCTGAAACCAAAAGGCATACTGCTTTCTCATCCACCCTCTATAAATGCCCATAGGAAAAATAGATAGGATTAACACCCAAAATGTTAACGAGTTCTAAAACATAAATATAAAATTTACCAACCTTCACTGTCATAGACCTTCCTTTTCTTGCAAGCTTTGGCCTCACCTGCTTTATTTCTTGTTCCTCTCCACTGCATTAACTTTTGTCCCCTTAGTGTAGCTCTTCTGGTCTCCCTGCAAGTATGACTTTTCTCCCTCTTCCTTTTTGGCTTATTTGTCCTGTGCCACCAATGCCCATATCCCACTGCCTCCACTCTCTGTGGACAGCACCAAAGGGATCAGATAGTTATACTTTTGATACTTGTTAAAATTGTTACTTTTAAATTGAAGTTTTCACAACATCACAAGTAAAATGATTTAGAATACATCTCCTACCTTCTCAGATTATATGGCTGTAATGACTACAACTCGCATTTATAAATGGCTATGTTTATAATCGACAAAGATTGCCTACTGATCATTCCTTGTGTGTTCATTTTCAGTGTTCCATCTCTCAAGCAAAGTGACGACTGTGGTGCCAGAAAGCTGTCTGCTGATCTTTCTGGGTTTGGGCCTTGGGGGTATTGTCCTTGCAGCTGCCAAGAAACCAGAGTACCAGCTGGACCCAGATACCTTCTTTCTCTTTCTTCTCCCACCCATTGTGCTAGACTCGGGGTACTTCATGCCCAGCAGGCTCTTCTTTGACAACTTTGGTGCAATTCTGATGTATGCAGTAATCGGCACCCTCTGGAATTCATTTACAACTGGAACAGCACTTTGGGGCATCAAGCTAGCTGGCCTCATGGGTAAGTTGCACTTCAGCATGACCTTTGCTATATTTACCATTATGGATCAACTTATGCTTTGGTAGAGATCTGCACTGCTCACAAAGGGCAATGTTAGAGTCTTAAACAGTAGCTGGGCTAATAGTTCCAACAGCTTGAGTCTTTCCAGACCAATCTGTTGGGATCTTTTCTTTCACCTGCTTTATGAGGTTGACTCCATCATTTTGCCTGTTTATAATCAGAGTTGTGCAACTACAGTATATAAAATGAGTTTATACATGTTCCTTTACTACAGTGTCAGTGTTTCTTATCAATTTGAGCTTGCAATTCAGGTCCATTCATAACATTTGTATTTAATAATGTAGCGGCCAGCTGGGTTTGAACCAGAGCACTGAAGAAGGAGCTCTATTAGCAGATGCTGAACTGTACTGCAGTTAATACTACTTCATTTAGCTTTTGATAATAAAGAGCCCTGAAAAAGGTAGAATGAGAATTTTGGAAGTTGTATTTTGGCAATCCTTTGCCTGATTTTGATACATAAAAGATTTGAAGCTTGATTGCACACTCCTACTCTCTTTGGGGTTAGTTTTAACTCTTGGCAATCATGTGAAACAGGTGATATCGCCCATTTTTCATCTTGCCCCGTTTTCCTTTTCATTTACTTCAACGTTTTACACCATCATCGAAGGTGAAAATGACCTCAGCAGGGAAGCTGCACACACAATGGCATGGGACGGATATAGAGCTGTAGTCTTGTGGCCCTGCTTCTCCCACTGTATAAGGTCACGACAAACCTTTATAAAACAATGGTTCAGCCTCAACTGGAGTATTGTGTCCAATTCTGGGCACCATGCTTTAGGGGGATGTGCAGGCTTTAGAGTGGGTGCAGAAAAGATTTATGATAATAGTTCTAGGGATGAGAACTTCAATTATATGGATAGATTATAGAAGCTGTGGTTGTTCTCCTTAGAGAAGAGAAGTTTGAGAAGAGATTTGACAGAGGTATTCAAAATCACGAGAAGTCTAGACAGAATAGCTAGAAACAGTTTCTATTGGTGGAAGGATGGAGAACCAGAGGACACAGATTTAAGATGACTGGCTAAAGAACCAAATGCACATGAGGAGAAACCTTTATACACAGTGAGTGGTTAGGATGCACTACCTGAAATAGTGGAGGTAGATTCAACCATGGCTTTAAAAAGGGGGTTGGATACACACCTGAAGGGGAAAAAAACTTTGCAGAGCTCAGGGGAAAGGATAGGGGAGTGGGACTAGCTACATTGCTCTAGTAGAGAGCTGGCACCTGCTCAGTGGTCTGAATAGAGCCCTTTTGTGCTGTAACCATTCTATGATTCTATGAACATAGCCCACCGACTGTGAGTGCAGGGTTGCAAAATCACCCTTTAAATTGCAGACTCATTCCACTTCTTTAACTTCCTCCTGTAATCCTGTCACCAGTTTCAGTATGAAATCACCAACTGGGCTTAAAATATAGGAGTCGGGAGAGAAAAAAAATATTTCTAAGCAGTCATAAAATGAAACCAGGCAACCTTCTATGTGAATCACATACATTAATTTATGTGTCTACAGGTGGGGGGCACTCATTGCACACTTGACACTGGTGGTGGCTTGGAGAGTTAGGAGCCAACCATTTGTAATGTGTCACTTTGTGAATAAATCTAAAACTGAATAAAGATTGACTTCTAGTCCCCTCGTTCACCAACATGCTATAAGAAGTTTAACATTTTAGAATGTTGTTTATTGACATAACTGCTAGCTGATTTAATTAAGTTCAATCTAGACAGCACGTTTGTTGGTTGCAAACATTGAACTGCTTTCCTACATCAGCGGGTGCAGGGATTGAATTATGCTTAACGGAGAGATGACTTTGATGTAATATGTGTAGATAATAACATGACTCAATCATGAATCATTCAGGATAAACACTTTTTATATGATCCATTTTGTCAAAAGAATATTTTGCCCTTGTAAAATAATTAAAACTATTCCTTAAGGATTTTTTAAAAACCCTTTCTATTTCTAATGCACAGTTTAAATTATTGCCTCCTCATGTGCATTTCTCCCACTGATATTGGTGCTTCAACCAGAGTCAGGTGTTATGACTAGCACAGAATCATGTTTGGTACAATGCACTGGCATCGGAGCTGGACCACACTGCTGAGGCAAGGGAACAGACAGATGCAGCACTCCACCCCTACTTTGAATTATAGCCAAGCCAAAATTGTAGATGTGGCTAAGATTGAAGAACAGCTATATGAAGCTTGTTCTTAGGTGGGATATTTTTGTTGGATTTCAATGTAACACTAAACAATGCTTGAGGGGAGATGGTGGCATAGTGGTATTGTCACTGGGCTAGCATTCCAGAGGGATAATGATCTGGAGACCTGGGTTTGAATCCCACCATGGCAGATGGTGAAATTTGAATTCAATAAAAATCTGATGATGCCCATGAAACCATCGGTAAAAACCCATCTGGTTCATTAATGAATATGGTCTGGCCTACATGTGCCTCCAGATTCACAACAATGTGGTTGACTCTTAAATGCCCTTCTGAGCAAGGGCAATGAGGGATGGGCATTAAAGGCTGGCGTAGCCAGTGATGCCCACATCCCATGAATTAAAAAAAAGTCAAACAGCCCTAGCTCTTTCCCAGGTTTCTTGTAGCAGGGTCTGGGACAAACTGGGAGGTTTTGCAACCCTACTTGTATTCACTCAGGATTCCTGAACTATTTGAATGATGAGATATTGTAGAATACCTTGTGAAGTGCCATCACTTATTGTATAATTAACTTTCTCTAATAATATCTTGCTCATTTTCTTCAGATCCTAAAGTGGAAGCAGGTTTGCTTGATTTCCTGCTTTTTGGGAGTCTGATATCTGCTGTGGACCCAGTGGCAGTAATAGCTGTGTTTGAGGAAGTCCATGTTAATGAAACTCTGTTCATCATTGTGTTTGGAGAGTCGCTTCTTAATGATGCCGTAACTGTTGTAAGTAAACACTTATTTTATATTTACATATTGCACTTTGCAATCTACAGAAACTCACTAGTGTTACTCTGCCTTTGAAATAACCTCTGGACTCACACAACTTCCACACCAGTCTTCAAACCTAGGCATCAGTTTGTCGATGTTCCAAGCTGACTCCACCCTAGTTGAGTGAGTTTTAACCTACCTCAGGACCTCTGACTTTAACTCTGGATTCCCTCTTACTGACTCCTCTATGTTCTTTGTTTACTACCAGGACATATCTATCCTAACCATTGTTATGATCCCAGTTATGTGAATACTGGCCAAGGTGGATGCTTGTTAGGATCTGGCTTGATAGACCATAATAACATAACGAATACAATGCATGGAAGAACCCAGGGTAAGGAAATAAGTGGCAGGACTCCAAGGTTCAATTGAAATACCAAAAGAATTTTTGCCTTACAAACTTGAACAAAACAAACACGAACAACAATGACTAGGTACACTGAGCAAATAAGATAATGGGAGGAGTTTTCTGAGCCCGCTGATGACGGGCGTGATAGGTGGTGTGCGCAGAAAATATGGCGGGACCCACTTCACGACGGCGTGAAGGCAGGTTGCGATCTTCCACTCAGCCCGCCGATGATGGGCCGCGTTTCCCGCCATCGGTCGGCAGGAGCTAATTGTAATATATTAGCATATAACTAAAAGGCCATCCCGCCAGGCTCTTGGGACCCCGCCCCATCCGTCCACGTCGGCGGGAAAGCACGCTGACGTTTTTCACAACAGCATGTAGGCGACGTGCCTTTTGGTGGCCTTCACTTTGGGGGAACTGATGCCTGGTCCCACAGGCGACTGCTGAGGTGGGGGGTGTCTGGGGGCAAGTGCTGGCCAGCCCCAGAGGAGACTGCTGGGGGCGGGGAGGGTCAAGTGCTGCCCTGGCTTTGCATCCCGTGCACAGGCAATCGAGGTGGCGGGGGGGCAGGGTAAGTGAGGGAAATGGTCCCGCATTAGGGACACCTGTATAAACTGAGCATGCCTCAGCAACTGAGACAGATCAGGCGCAGCCACAGTGATATGATTGGGGTCGGGCTCCTAGCCTGCCCACCCATGCAAGCACTCCATACCTTACCCCACCGCACCACCACCCCCCACCTCCCCGGCCCCCCACATCCCCGGCACAAAATAGACACTACCTACCATTCCTACAGATCACTGAGAACCAGTGTTGCTGACGACTGTGCATGTCTAGGGACCTGGTGGCTCACATCTTCCACTTAATGCAGGAGTTGGGGCCAAGGGGACATGCAGGACATCCACTGCCAGTGGCTGTGAAAGTTAATGCGGCGCTCAATTTCTATGCCAGTGGCTCCTTTCAGGGCTCCACAGGTGACCTCTGTGGGATTTCACAATCCGCCACCCACAAATGTATCCATGAGGTCACGGATGCCATCTTCTCCATGGCACACAACTTTGTGCATTTCGCCCGGGACCGGGACAGCCAGGATACAAGGGCCATTGGATTTGCCCTGATCTCGGGATTCCCACAGGTGCAGGGTGCGATTGACTGCACTCATGTGGCGCTCAGGTCTCCATCGCTACACTCAGTGGACTTCATCAACCGCAAGGGCTTCCACTCACTGAACGTGCAGCTGGTATGCGACCACCAGAAACGCATCCTGCAGGTATGTGCATGGTTTCCAGGGAGTGTGCACGGCGCCTACATCCTGAGTTGCTTGCAGATCCCTGCAGTCTTCCAGGGTCCACAGAGGCTGCAGCGTTGGCTCCTTGGGGACGATGGCTACCCACAGAGGCCGTGGCTGATGGCACCCATATGGCGACCTCAGACTGCAGCAGAGCGACGTTATAATGAGGCTCATGCAGCAGCTCACAACTTGGTGGAACAGACCATCGGGATGCTGAAGATGAGGTTCTGGTGCCTGGACCAGTCTGGTGGAGCCCTGCAATACAGACGGCAGAGGGTGTCACACATCGTCGTCATCTGCTGTGCCCTTTACAACCTGGCGCTGCAACGGGGAGAGGAGCTGACTGAGGAGGAGATGGAGGAGCTGGAGGTCTCCTCCAATGAGGAGGACGCCAACGGGGACGAGGGTGAGGTGGTCCTCGGTGGTGACGTCAACGGGGATGAGGCTCTTGCACTGGCTAGACGAGGCAGGCATACTCGGGGGGCCCTCATAGTTGTCAGATTTGTGGAGGATGATGACGACATGCAGTGAGGTGTCCCCGTAGATCCTCACATCACAGTTGTGAACATTTGACTCCAGTCTGGCTCATCTCAGCGCCAATACCCTCTGTGAGAATGCTCCTGTCATGGAGATGCAGTGGAGGTTCTAATAGTCGCTCGATCGCAAGAGGATGATGACAACATGCAGTGAGGACACTCCATAGACCTTCACATAGCCTCTGAGAATGTCTGACTCCTGTCTGGATGAGGGCAGCTCGCTTGCGCTCCATGATCAGGGCCATCTCAGAGACACAACCATGAAATTTTAGACACATCTGATGTGTCCGCCTTCAGCACCTCTGCCTTTCAG
This sequence comes from Cetorhinus maximus, assembly GCF_964194155.1. Lineage (NCBI taxonomy): Eukaryota > Metazoa > Chordata > Chondrichthyes > Lamniformes > Cetorhinidae > Cetorhinus > Cetorhinus maximus. The sequence goes on from NC_135884.1 coordinate 98,200,061, forward strand.
GAGCTGGTGCACAGCATCACTGGTCGCAGATGCTGGTGTGATGGGGGCCAGCCCCACCTTAAAGGTGCTGAGAGCACACAGAGAGTATGAGAGAACTCTGTGGCACCTGCCCACTACATTCTGGCAGCAATGACCAGTACTGCCGAGGTGCAGACATCAGTAATGTTTCCAGGGAGTGTGAGGCCAGACCATCACTGTGGTCTGAAGGCTGCACAGAGCACAGGGAAGAGACCCTGGACTGAGACACCTGCCTTAATCTTGTGCAGAAAGGTTTCACATCTGAGTGACAAGAACACTGCTCATCAGAACAAGGAGCCACAGGCAGGGAGACATTCTTGGGAATTTATTGACAATAGTGAACATTATGTACACCCGTACCCAGGCTGTGCAACTAATTCTCCTTAACTTTCCTAACCCTGCCGCTATGTCTTGGTGCTTCCTGGACCTCCACAGCGGAGGTGGAGGCAGCCTGCTGGTTGTGACACCCTGTCTGTGATGAGATTGGCGGGCAACCTCTGGAGGGCCAAGACTTGGAGGGCCCCGGCCTACTTTCGGTGTCCTGCTGTGTGGCTGTGGCACCTTTCTCGTCCTGTGAAGCTGGGTCTGCGGAGGTCACAGGAAGAGGGGAGTCAGATGGGCCGGTTACTCCCAGAGTCACCTGGGTGGATGGCCCCGGAGCGTGCACCTGCTGATCCTCCTCCCTATGGGTGCCCAAGGGCCCCTGGCTGACTCCGTAAGCGGAAGGGGTAGCTGGAGTGAGATCAAGCTGCCAAGCACCCATCTTGCGTACACACTGTTGGAGGCAAACTACAGCATCAGTGATGGAGTTAAGCCCGCAGAGTGATGTCTTGGACCAAGGTCTCCATGGCGGCCACCATCCTGCCAATGTTGACCTCGGTGCATTGCAATGCCGGCGCTATCACCTCAGCCTGAAGATGATGAACTCTTCCATTGTGCCTTGCAATCTGAGGAGTGCAGCGGACATCCCTTCCTGTTGTTCCCTAGTTTGCCTTTGCAGCACCAGCAACTGTGACGTGACCGAGTCCAGAGGCTCGTCATCTGACTCGGACTCAGCAATGTTCTGGCCTCCAGCAGTCCTCCGAGCGCCAGGGACACGGGAAGTCCCTGTCTCCACCTACTGTGGATCACAAAGTGCGATGTACTCACCAGATTATGATCCCGAGGCTACTCTAAAGCTAGGTCCCACTGAGGTGTGTGTCTCTGCGCTGGTGGAGGGTGTGGGTGAGCGCTGTGATGGGACTTCAGGGAGGGTACCTTCAGATACCTCTTCTTCGGAGCTTGATTGGAGGCCCTGGGTCATGGACTCTGTCAGCTGTTTGGCAGATGTGTCTGCGAAAGCAAGGAGAGATAATTAGTGCATGGCAGTGGCCTGTGAAAGAGGACACATCACTCACAGCATGGTTATCTGATGGACGTTGCACTTCTGCATCCTCACTTGGTAGAGCAGCACCAACCTCACCGTCAGCACAGCACCGGTCCCAGTCATTGCCGGCCAGCTGCATGGCTCTGTTTTCGAATTCTGTCAGATCTTTGATCTCCGGCATCCCTCCACCTGTCTGCGACCTTTCCCTCCTGTTGTTTGCCAGTTTGTCCTGCATGGATAGAGATGGGAAGAGTGCATCTGCATGCCTGCCAGGCCAGATGATAAGTATGTCTGGCCTGTGTGGGTGGTGAGTGGTCCCATGGATGGGATGAGGACAATGAAGGTGTGTGTGAGAGAGTGAATGGTGATGCCCCTTGCACTGGCAGTGAGTGAGGGCCCTGTGGATGTGTGATGGGTTTGTGAGTGTGAGAGTTGGGAGTGATGAAAAGAGTGACTTACCCTGGCGGAACGGAGGAGATCATTCATCCTCTTGCGGCACTGGGTGGCTGTCCACCGCTGCAGGGTGTTCACGTTGAATACCGCTGCCACCACCTCCCAAGCTGGGTTGGTGACATTTCCACCCATCCTGCGGCCTGCGCGGGAGTAGAGCACATCCTGTCGGGCCTCCACAGCATCCAACAGTCACTCGAGGGAGCCGTTGTTGAAGCGGGGGGGTGGGGGGAGGGGGCTGCAGTCTTTTTCCCTTTGCTGGCCGTGTCTCCCAGACAGCGGTGGTGAGCTGGCGGCAATGAGCACTTTGCTGGCGGTTGCCTTTTAAAGATGGCGGCCGGCGCGATGCAACAGCGGGGTGATGGTGAGCGGGTGAATGAGAGCCCGCCCGCCATGGAAACAGTGTGTTTCGTGAGAGTGAATAAATAATGAGGTGGATTCGGGAAGATACGGCGTCAAAACCCTCCATTTTCATTGGCGGGTAGGACTCCATTTTACCCACCCACTACCGCACTTAGTGCAATTCTGGAAAAATTCAGCCCAATGGCTGGGATTTTCCAATTCCATCATGGCAGGGTCCACCGCAGGAGATCCAGCGGCCCAACCAAATGGCCATCGACTTTCAGTGGGACTGGTCAATCCCGGCGGCAGGCGGGGCTAGAAATTCCCACTCAGTGATTCTAAACAATATGAGCTCCCATCTTAAACTCAATCCAACAAATTTAGTCCAGCTCAATCTTTTTATGTGGCCTTCACTCAGATAGGTTTTTAAACATGCTCATACTCTGAAAGGCAGTTCCTTTTTCCCGTTGGGCCAGGTTGCACAGGTCACAGCTCAGATCTATGGTTTATCCCTACCAGTGCAAGTCCAAGTATAGGCATCGCTGATGGTCACACGCCACGACACACATGGACACTCCCTTGGTATCTGTTCCATGGCTGAACTTCTCCTCCATTTACAGAGCTACTTGTTCCTGCCCAATTCTCTAGAACTCCCTCTTTTCCTCTCTAAACATATAGAACTGAGTTCTCTGGTTAAACATAACAGACAGGATGTCTGCAGCCTCCAGGTCAGCTTCTCTTACACTTACTTATTTTCTAAAAAAAAAACCAAAATCCACCAGTTTTCCTTTTAGAGCGTAGCTCCGCCCTCAGAAATTATCTCCATAGCAACCTCAGGGCTTTCTTGCTTCGAGAAACCTCTCAGCTGGGTCAAAAATTCAAGCATTGTTTGTAAACACATGCAGGCGTGCTAAACCAAAACTAAAGTAAACAACCCCAATTCACCTAAAACTGAAACTAAGGGCTAGATTTTACAGTCACACACCAACAGCGGGTTCCGTACCCAGAGGTCAGCGGCGTTCCAACTTCTGGGTTCGCCGTGTGAGCGCATGCTATAATGCACTAATTGCCGCCAGTCAGCAGCAAGGTTGAGTGACAAACAGTCATCCTGCCCAATGCAGTCCAGATGATGGGAGTTAGGCCATGAAACTCTCTGCCATGACTCGGAACCAAGTCAGGTCAGACCTTTGAAGGGACCCTGGTCAGCAGGCAGTGTCAGGTGAGCCCTAAAGGAATCCTGAAGGGAAAGGAAGTGTGGACCAGAGAACATCATAATCCTTTGCACTGTATGAAGGTAAGTTCATGTTAATGACTGCTACTGTCCGCTTGCAGCCTGACAATGAGCTATAATTGAATATTTCAGCAAGTCTACCAGCTGCAGACATTAAGGATTTGTACATTTATGTTATCTTTCCATCCGTAGGTGTCTGCCCCATCGGAGCAAAGAGAGAGCAGCTCCAGAAGGAGCAAAGCTGCCCCCAGGTTCACAGAGGCGGCGCTCGGTGCACTCCTCCTTGCAGCCGAGGCTCGAGCTGATTACCTCATCCTGAGAGGGGGCAAGAGGAGGAATCACAGGCAGGCACGAGCTGTGTGAGAGGGGGTGGCCGAGCAAGTCCCGAGTGTGGACGTGGCCAGGCGGAGCTGGAGTCAATGCCAGAAGAGATTGAATGACCTCATGAGGTCGGCAAGGGTGAGCATGACATCAGTATGGACAAGACCTTTCCAGCGTGGGGCAGGCGTTAAAAGCAAATCCAGCGGGTGTACGAGGTACTCAGCTCATTTACAGTTGCACGTTTGCACAGGCGCACAGCTCTCTTCAATCACACCATGGATCATTCCAACCAGTTATGAATCAGGTGGCCCGAAAACTGTGCAAGTACAAAGCCGGAACAAAAAGCAGACAATGCTGGTAGAAGTCAATGAGTCTGTCATCATGCGTGACTAGGGAAACATAGGGAGCCGTTTGCGTTAAGATCAATTCCTCCAAGCTCTGAAGAGGGGTCCTGCTTACTGGAAAGTTTCACTCAGCCTCTCTCTCTCTCCACAGTTGATGCCAGACCTGATGACATCTACCAGCATTCCATGTGTGTAAAACCTTTCTTCTATTTTGGACGGTGACTGGTTGGCACGATGACATTCACCCAACTGAGAAGCCTTCAGTCGGCCAAGCACTTATCTGATAATGTTGCTGAGACATTTGAGCACTTGAGAGTGTTAACACCAACTCTACGTCTAATGTTTTCAGGAGAAGCGAGTTAAGAACACCAACAAGTGCTCCCACACTGGTGGCGGAGTCACGAGGCTGAGATCCTCAGCGCATTTGAGGAACAAGTGCTGTCCCTCTTAGACACGCAGGGGTCAAGACTTATGGGCATTGGTGAGATTGGAGTGCAGCCTGGTTCTGGTGAGATGCCTGAGACATCATACTGGATGATAGGATGAAATGATCCCTGTGATTTGAAGGTGTATTGGTGAAATGCACGGTGTTTGGTGCTGGGGTTGCACACCCATGACCATTGGCACGCATCATCAGAGGGTACAGGTCTTCATTCATGGGATCATGGTTTCCGTGGAGTTAATTAATACATGTTTGGCTGGGTGAAAGTGTATCTGAGTCAAGATTTAGATGGGACGCTTTTAGCAATGTGATACCGATGACCCCTGAATTAATTCTGTTCCTTACAGGAGAAGCCTCTTCAGCGCTGCCTCCATCGGAGAATATTGAAGAACCTCCACCCTCCTCTGAGAAGCAACCCTTGGACTATGCACTGTCACATCCTCTCTCTCGGCATCCAGCGCCATAGCAGATACTGGCACTTCAGCAGGGACAAGTGTGTCAGGCAGGGCTAATATTTGCACTGGTGAGGGCACTTCACAGTCACAAATGCAGCTCCTGGAGAGTGTGGAGGAACAGTCCTCGGGCAGTCGGAAGAGTGTCTGGGGCGAGCTAGAGTCTGAATCTGTATCGGATGATGAGCCTCCGGAATCATCCGTAAGGCAGCAGATGTTGGATGTTCAGCGCGAGGTCCATGAAGATATGGCTATATGGTATACCAGAGAGGTTGTGTGCTCTGGCCCAGACTGTGGAGGTGTACATCCAGGCCATGTGCACTGTGATCACTCACTCTTCAGAGTGCCAAGCCTCCACCATGGATAGACTGGCGACTGTCCTGGAGAGGCAAACCGAGCACACTCTGGATGCGATTGTCGTGATGTGTTCTGACCTGCACACCACTGCCCTGGTTCTGAGCTCAGGGGCTCAGGCCCAGGGCGACGGGGAACTGGGAGCTTGGTAACCGAACACCTGGAACCTCACCGGCTGGCAGGGAGGACCAACCGGCCCTAGTGGCAGGGGATGAGCAGCTGCGACCTCCATCAGCGAGTTCCTCCCGTGGCACCTTTTTGAGGGCAGCATCTCCTCTGTCCAGCAGCCATTGACACAGACCTCGACCAGTGCCATGGCGACTAAAGACTCACATGCATCTGTGCAAGAGCCTCCTGAAGTGGCTGGCACCTTGAGGCCTAAGCCACGCAGAGGACGCCCGCCAAAGTCATCCAGGACAAGGGAGGTGGTAGATCAGATGCCTCTCTCCAGTGCAGCCTAAAGTGAGGGGGAGTACTGCGCCGGAGAACTTGTAAACGTTTCTGTCATTATTCACATTACTCACAATGAGGGGCACAGGGGTGAGATCTTTCATTGTCAATGTTTTTTGTTTGTTAATCTTTCACATTAAACTGTAAAGTCATATTTCCTCATCTGTGTTCTTTTTCATAGCTTTTAGATATGTGACTCATTTCTGTGGGTGAAGGTAGGATTTACAAATTTGAGGGAGGGCTGAAGAAAATGTATATTCCTGTGGGTTATTGGAGAAGTGTGGCTTGTGAGGGCATTAGGAGTTTCTCATTGTAATCGTGAGATGAGGGGGATCTTTCTTCTCACTTGTGTTACGTTGGTGTTCTGCAGGGCTCTACACAAACCGTTGCTGTATTAAGGCTTCCCTAGCCTAGAGGCCACCTGCCTGCTCATGGCCCGGCACATACACCATGGCATTGCTGTGGTCCCCTGCCTCAACTTCACCTTCGTCCTCAGATGACTACTACCGTTCTGGCCTCTCATCATCCTCCAAAGTGTCTCCTCTTTGAATAGCTATGTTGTGGAGGACACAGCAAACTACAACCATCAGGGAGACCCATGAGGGGGAGTAGAGCAAAGCACCTCCTGACTTGTCATGGCATCTGAAACACATTTTCAGAAGGCCAGTGATCTGCTCCACAATAGCCCTGGTGCTGGGGTGACTGTCATTAAGCCATCCCCCTCCCTCAGTTCTTGGGACCCTCACAGGTGTCATGAGCCATCTCTTCAAAGGATAACCCTTATCTCCCAGAAGCCAACCCTCCAATGAAGGGTCCGGTGAAAAGAGCCGGTATTTGCAAAGTCCTAAGGATGTATGCATCATGGCTGGTACCTGGAAATCTGGTGCACGCCTGCATTACACGTTGTTTGTGGTCGCACACAAGCTGAACATTGATTGAGTGGAAGTACTCAGTGGAAGCACTGATGAATGAACAGGGTTATCCCACAGGAGCCTTGATGGCTACATGGGTGCAATCGAAGGCTCCCTGCACCCTGGGGAAACCAGCAATTGCTGCAAAGCCTTGGGCCCTCTCCATCTGGCTTTGGGCATCAATAGTGACAGCAATGTAATTTCCTGCCCTCCAGAACATTGCATCAGTGAAGACCTTGATGCAGTGGTGTGCAGTTGGCTGGGTTATCCCTGCCAGGTCCCCGGATACTGCTTGAAAGGACCCAGTAGCAAAAAAGTTGAGCATCCGTGTCACCTTCAGGGCAACAGACTTCGGGTAGTCCCCAAGGCAGTTTGACACAATCTCTCCAGAAAGCAGCTCCCAAAGGGACGTGACAGTTGCCCGAGAGAGCTTCAGCTTTCTTCGCTACTGGGTTTCTGTCATCTCGAGGTAACTGAAACACTGCCTGTACACCCTTGGTGCTGCGTAATGTCTTTGTTGCCTGCGAGGAGCCTCTCCAGGCTCTGCTTGATCGTCGGGACCTTTTGCCAGTCTGTCCCCATCCAGAGGAGCCACTGCCTCCAGAGCCTCCCTTTGATCCCTAACTCCTTTCACCCTTCACCTCCTTCTATTGCTCCTAAACCTCCACTCCTCCTCACTGGAGCATGTGCGTCCTTTTGACACCACAATCCCCATCCGTGGAGGAGAGATTACAACTGAAGGAGAGAATGGAGGTTTCTGGAGACCCCTCTCAATGAGAAATGTCATCTTAAATTCTGCAAGGCCCAGTTAAATGGGCACTCCCTGCAACCAGAGCTTTCGGCAAGGCTGAGACTCTGCTGCAGTTTGAAAACCCACCCTAACAAGCCTGCCCTTAAAAAAACCAGCTTCACACCTGACGTGATTCAGACCATGAAGGTGTTTATTGCCTTTAGCCTGTGTTATGGCGCTCTGTGCGTTTATTAATTGCCTCAATAGGCATTTAAATGGACATTTAAATAATGTGGGCAGGTTCCCGAACTTTTGACCTGCCCGTGCATGGTATTATCTAAAACAAGCGTGATAATGTTGGGAACGCCGCTTGACGTCATCACTCCTGATATTACGCTCCTTGAAACGGGAAATGCTCCATTCATGGAGTGTAAAATTCCAACCCAAGACTCTACATTCTTAACCCTTAATATAACCCGCAATAGAAACAGTTATAACACCTTGCTATGTAACCAACCTAAGCAACTCATTTCCCTGTTTCTATTCATGTGTGTGTTTTGGCTGCTGCACCAGACCTGAGCCCATCACTTCTATTTATTTTTTTTCTCTTTACTCCTCAAAGACTTCTCTCTCCTGTCGCCATCCCACCTTTCATTTCTCCACTCTCAGGTGCTCTGCCATTCCAAATCTCTGGCCCAACCCTTCAGTACTCCTAGACTTTCCTACTTCTCTACCACCATCGCAGTCTTGATTCCCTCTTAGATAAGGCTACAGCTTCCCTCCATGCATCTCTTGGCATCCTCCCATTGAGGCACTTACCACTGCCTCCTTACGATATCAGCAATCGCAACTGCCCAATCCTGCGTTCACAATGACTTTCGCTCCAGCACACTCCCTGGAGGCTAGTCTTTACCAATCTTCTCCCCTTCCTATTCACCCGTCCCAGTGCTGACCGTGTGAACTCTGCCAGTGGATCAGCACTCACCACCCCTCTATGTATCTCCCTCCAGAACGTCTGTTAACTTGTGAACAAGGCCCTTGCCATCCATACGCTCACTGTGGATGATTGTATTGACATTATGACCTTAAAAGAAACCTGAGTGACCTTCCCCTAAATTAAACCTGGGTTATTCCTTCCACCACTTGTCACACCTAATCTACCACTGTAGCGATGTAGCTCTCATCACCAAATCCCACCTTAGTCTGTCCCTCTACTCCTCTGGCATCTTCTCCTTTGAGCATCTCACCTTGTTCCACTCCTCTTTCCTCCCATTTAAAACCTTCATTCTCTACTGCCCAGCAATGAACCACACCAGGTTTCTCACCGAGAAATCTTCAACTGCTTTCCTCCCTCAGCCCTTCCACTGAGCGACTTCTTACCCTTGGTGATTTCAGCCTCCATCATAACTCATCATAATGTCTCTCCTTTGCATCCACTGCCCTCCTATCCTCCCTTAAACTCTCCCTCCATATAAACTCCGCAACCCATTTTCATGGCTATCACCATGAACTTGCTATCTCAGGTGGCCTCTCTACCCCCTTAGTGACAATATAGATCAGTCCACCTCTGATCACTTCCTTGTATTGCCCTCCACCCACACCACATTCTCCCTTTTCCTCACTTCCTCCTGTATCCTCCGCTGTAAAAGAAACTCTCCCCAATTCATTAATAAACACATTTTAAAATTCCCAACCGCCTAGCCTTTCAGCCTCCATTCAGCATGACATTTCCACAGCTATGGATCTGCTCAATCACATCCGCTTCTCATGCCCTTTTCCCCATTAAATCCATTACTCTGGGCTGAATTTTATCAGGCCTGGAACAGAAGGAAAGGAGGTAGAGGGTGGACTGGAAAATGGCGACGGAGGGTGGGGTCAGAGTGCCCGTTGTCTTCCACTGCCATGGCATTCTGCCAGTGGCGGGGAAGATGGAGGATGGCCCACCTGCCCAGTGGCTAATTGTGCTACTTAAGTGGCCAATTAAGGGCCCCTTTCTGCCACCATTGGCATTTTACCAGCAGCAGTGAGCCCTCCCCCGTGTGGGGAGACCTCCTGATGAACCCTGATGACCTCTGTGCAGGCTCAGGGTGGGGGTGGCCCTCCTAATTGGGTAGCCTATGGCCCATGAAGGGGCCTCTGATAGCAATGGCAGCAATGCACCCCTGCCCTCATGGGCCAACCCCATCCCCCTCGCTGGGGCCTTCCTAACCGGCCCAGCAAACTCCAATCCCTCTTACCTTGTTGTGAGGGTGGAGTCCATTGCTGTGTCTCTTGACAGGGTGCTGTCCCAGCAGTGGCCACTGCTCCCAGAGGTGCTGCTGGGACTGAAGAGCTGTTAGTCTTCCAATTAGCCTGCAGCTCTTGGAGGTGGGACTTCTAAAGGGAAGGAGCCCTGATGGTAACTCATTCTCTGCAAAATGGACCTGAAATCTGGCCGGGCTCCCTCACATGCCTGAAGCAGGTTTTCTCTTGGCTTTCCAGCCCATTGTCGGAGCACCCTTTGCTTTGACATACTTCAACTCCCTCTCTCATGCTGGTAACTGCCCCTGGAATGACTCTGATCCAAGGGATGTTGAATGTTCATGGTGAACTACCAACTTAGCCATTCACTGCCGGATCTGGCTGAACCACATTAAGCACCATTTGGTCTTGCGGTCTCCTGCTAAAATTGCTCACCATTCCGGGATCATTCTGAAATGCAAAGATAACCTCCAGCTTCTCTTTGCTATAAACCATTTTGTTAAAATCCTCTCCCCTGTCTCCTCCACTCTCATTTCCTACTAGAAGTGCAAAGAATTCAAGGTCTTGTCACTAAGATTGAGACCATCCAATCAGCTTCATTGCCGCTTCTGTCCCTTCCCCAGTTCATCAGATCTAACTTCCCTGCAATACTCCCCCCATATCTTAGCCCTGAACTCAAGTCTTGCACTAGTTCTTGCCTCTCCTCATGCCCTCTCTGAGCTCATCTTATCCATGAGATCTATCTCTTGCTCCCTTGACCCTGTACCCATCAAACCACTGACCAGCAAACATCCCTTCCTGGCCCCCGTGTTACCTGATATTATTGATGCTTCTCTCTCCTCGGGTACTGTCCCGTCCACTTCAAATCTGCCATCAACACCCCACTCCTCAAAAAGCACACCCTTGAACACTCTGCCCTTGCAAACTACAGCCCCATCGCCAATCTTCCTTTCCTCTCCAAAGTCCTTTAACGTGTTGTCATCTCCCAAGTCCATGTCCTCCTTCCCTGGAACTCCATGTTTTGATCCTTTCAATAAGGTTTCTGATGCAGTCCAGTACAGGATCAACAGGAAGTTTCTCCAACTGAAATATTGGGAAAACAGAAACCATTGTCTTCAGTTGCCAGCGCAAACTTCAGTAGTTTAGCTGCCAACTTCATCCCTCTCCCTGGCAACTTTCAGAAGCTGAATCACACCTACTGAATTTGCAACCTTGGTGTTGTTTTTGATCCTAAAGTGAGCTTCTGACCACATAACTAGTCCATCACCAAAACCACATAGTCCCACCCCCATTATATCATTGTACTTCACCCCTACCTCTTTTCATTTTCCATTGAAGCCTTCAACCATGCCTTTGTCACCTTTGACTTGACAATTCCAATTTCAAGTCTCTCCAAGTTCTCACCCCTCTCTATCTCTGTTACCTCCAAGAACCCGCTGAGATCCCTAAGCCCCTCCAATTCTGGCTTCTTGGTATCCCTGATTTTAATCATTTCACTATTGGTTGCTGTGGTAGCTGCCTAGGCCCTAAGCTCTGGAATTCCCATCCTAAACCTCTCTGCCTCTCTTTTTTCATTCAAGATGCCCCTTAAAATCTACCTCTGATTTGTCTTAGTACCCTCTTACATGGTTCAGTGTCAAATTTTGATGACAATGTTCCTGTGAAGCACTTTGGGGCATTTGACTATGCTAATAGCACTATATCAATGCAAATTATTGTTGTTACCGCTTTAAAGTGAACCCAAAGCAACTAGTTTGTAGCACTCTTAACTCTGAATCAGAAGGTTCAGGTTCAAACCTCTTGATGGACTTGAGATCGCAATTTGGGCTGATACTCCAGTGCACTACTGAAGGAGTTGGGGGCTCTGCCTTTCAATGAGATGTTAAATTGAGACCTCATCTATCGTTGGGTGTATAAGCTCCCGTGGCTCCATTCAGAGAAGAGCAGTAAGTTATTCCAGTGTCCTGGTCAAGAGTCTGCCTTCAATAAATGACACACCACCAACATGGATTATCCAATCATTTATTCATTTGCTGGTTGTTGGACCTTGCTGTGTGCAAGTTGGCTGCAAGGTTAACCAACACAACATCAATGACTACATTTCAAAGGTAATTTATTGCCAAGTAGTTTAGGACTCTCTATAGATGTAATATGTCTTATAAATGCAAGTTTGTTCTTTTATAATGAGCTGGAGAAATTTTATGTACTTTTTTCAATATAATACAGAAGTAGAAGGAACAGTCCAGAAATCTGGACCTTCACAAACAGCAAATGCAGCTTTGTATTAACAATAAACCCACTTGTATCCTATTCAATCAAGAACCCCAGATTATTGGTACCAAGGCTGATAACAGTGAAAGAGAAGATGAGGTGAGTCTGGAACTCCTGGTCAGATGTTAAAGAATTGAATATTTTCATGGCTCCATTGAAAGTCATGGAAGAGAGCAAGATACTAACAGCAAAAAGCAAATCACTTCAGATGCTGAAAATCAGAATTAGAACAGAAAATGCTGGAAACACTCAAATGTCAGGCAGTATCTGTGAACAAGAGAACATAAGATATCATTTAATGCCTGACCCTTTGTTATCTTCTAACCAGCTTCCGGTCTATTGCCATCCCCCTCACCCCAAAGGTGAGATCAGTGTCCCCTCAACAGGCCCTACCAGCTGGCTAGCTGTGTATGGTAGCTGACAGATTATCTGCTGTACCAAGCTGCACTCACTGCAGTGAATGCTGACTGATCGTGTGTAAAATTTAAATAAAGCCCAAAGCAAAAGATAGATCAAGCCTCCTCGACCATTGCCTTGGGCCAGTGCCATGGCCAGACCATCGATGCCACGCCCATATTTGGCTCGACTTGAAAATATTCCCGCACTTTCTAATAAATCATCCCATTGTTCCAGTTGAGATGTCTACTAATAACTCCGTTGAAATTGTGCTGATGAGCTTTACACATCAAATGTTGCATTCTACCACAGCTCACCATTTTAACATGGTGGACAATTGGTCACAACTGATTTCCATGAAAAACAGTGCCACTCACAGCAAATGTAAATGACTGTCTCCAGCGCCACTTGCTGATTGGGCACCATTTTTGGCCATGGTTCGCTGACCTATCAGAAGCTTGTTAGCATACAGTCTACCAGAATTAGACCTTGAACTGTGAAAGATAGCTGCTTCCTCTAAACGAGAAGGAAATATAGAGGTAAAATTTGTTCCAAGTATTGCCAATCAGTCTGCCCTAATCACAATAGTAACGTAGGCACTATCTATTCAGAAATGTAATTTTCTTGCCAGACGTAGACCAGCCATTTTAAATTTCTGCCTCCCTCTTTGCTGCCTCACTGATGCCAGTTAGAGGGAGAGTGGCAGTTTTCATTTCAACAAAGATGGGTCACTGAAGACTGCACCTGAGCCTCCCAAACTAAAGGTAAAATGCTGCAGGTGCTGGAAACCTTAAATATAAACAGAAAATGTTGGAAATACTCCTCTGTGGAGAGACAAACAGAGTTAATGGCCCGGATCTTCCGAGCAGCAGCAATGACCGTTCGGATTGCCGCTGCGCTAGTAAATTCCCCCGTCCCAGTGCTGCTCCGCATTTATTCTGAGACCTTCCAAGCCTGGCTTTCACAGAAATGTGCAGCACATTGTCCCTCAAGGAACTCCATCAGAGCAGAGTAGAGTTGGGGAAAGACAGGACATTCCCCTTTTTTTAATGGCACTAGCTGCCATATGGTAAGTTTAAATGTCCAGTCTTTCAATATTATTGAATGGATGTTAGTGAATGGGTGAGAGGGTGAATGAATAATTGAGTAGGGTGGTAGGGTGGGTGAATAGCTAAGTGGGTAGGGTGGGTAAGTGCATTGTGGGTAGGTGGGTGAGAGTGTAGGTGGGGTAGGCAGGTTGGGGCAGGAGGGATAGTTAGGTTGGGGGGTTAGAGAGATCTGATCGGGGACTAGTCGGGTGGTCAGGGGGTCATAGCCAGAACTGCTAGGGGATGGGGGGCAGTCGGGAGGTCAGAGGGAGGAAGTCAGGTAGTTAGTGGGGTTGCTGGTCTGGTTGGGGGGATACTTGAGTTGGCGGGGGAGTAGGTGATTGTTGGGGTAGCTGTGTGATCGGGGAGGGTAGCCGGGTCTGGTCAGGGGATAATCGGGTCGGCGGGCTAGTCGGGTGCGGGAGGTAGTCCTGTTGGATCGGGGGGTAGTCGGGTAGTCAGGTCAGGTCATTGGAGAGTCAGTTCTGGAGTTAGACTAGGTTTTAATCTCTAACGATTCCTGAGTAACTATACAGTAAGTTCTGCAGAAGTGTCCGAAGTTTCTGACTCTAGCTCAGAGTCGGAGACATTCACGGAGGATGCCGGGGAGCAGGTAATTACCCATCAGAAGTTTAAATTTCCCGGCAATTCCCATGTGGGCCAGCGCAACAGGACTTCAGCAGGGACCAACATGCATCTTTGATCGTACGTCTGGTTTCTCACAACCCAGAGACCGGAAGATTTGGCCTGTTGATTTAGAACCGTGATCTTTTGTCAGAACTGGAAACCGTAACAAATGTAATAGGTTTTCAGCATGTTCAGAGGCAGGGAAAGGTGCTGGGACGAATGGGGGGGAACAATAAAAGGAAAGATCTGTGATCAGGTGCACGGCAGGAGTGATTGAATTACAAAAAGAGACACCCAACCTTGGGAAGCTGTCCATGGGCAGAATGAGCAGCTGTATAATGTGAGGTGCCTGCCTAGGGCTGCCTGACATACAATCACTAACCAGGCCAGGCTGCACTGAAATAACAGCAACTATTCACACTCCATCCTGTGACTGAAAGTAGAAGGAAGATTGAGTTAAGGAGGAGGAAACCTAAAATCTCTAAGACAAACAAATGAGATATATATTTCTGGGTTGGTAATAGTCATGGCAGAGTGGGAGAATTTTGAATAAGCTTTCCTTGCCCTTTAAATTACTCCAGTGCAGGAGGTTTTGAGATACTGTATAACTAATACCTGTAATTAATATCACACCATGGGACTTTTAAAACATTGAGCTGATCGAAGGTTTTTGTTGCACCCTGAATAATGTAGAACACATGTTGAATAGATTGTTGAGACTTTTTTCAGGGAAAGTTCTTTGAGACACACAGATAAAATAGTAAACTCGCTTAACTTTACAATTGCTGATACTTTTCAGTTTAATCTGAACCTCTTTGAAGTTTGTTTGCCACAATAGGATTTCACTAGATGTTGGCCTGGCCGCTGAATGCAACAGAATATCCATTTCATGAACCTAAGAAAGCAGAAAATTTATGTTTAATTACTGACACTGAGTCTGACTTAAAACTTGAGGCAAACTGTATCCTACTTCTCAGCTGGAATTTGCACTTCTAACTTTTCAGTGCCACTGATGGGTTCACTAAGAAGGTCTTGTGGCACAGTGGGCAGCCCCCCTACCTCTGAGCCAGGGTTTGAGTCCCACTCCAGGATTTGATGGCCATGGAAGTTGCATTCATAACACAGCCAATCAGGTTTGTTGTCAACCTGTAAATCTTTCTGATACACCTATGGCAGGCAGTAAGAGTGGGAGAGTCTCCTGGTCAGCCATGCTTGATGTAAAGTGGGACCCTTCAAGCTATGACCTTTGGTGACCGGTTCCAGGGAAAAACTAGCTATGAAACAGACGTAAGTGCATGCTTTGTCTGCCTCACGTGCCACTAGGTGTGATAAGAGAAAAGAAGAAGAATGGGTTCACTGAGTCTTTCCTGGCCAGCATCCAACTTTGTACTTTCCATAAATTTATTCGGTTCACTGCTGCTCATAGCTTAACTCGCAACAAGTACCATTCACCCATCACCCCATTGCTCACTGATGCACATTGGCTCTAGGTACAGCAATGCCTCAATTTAAAAATTGTCATCCTTATTTTCGAATTTCTCCTTGGCCTCGCCCTTCCCAATCTTCTAACCTTCTCCACCCAATAAAACTCAGAGATCTCTGGGCTCCTTCAATTCAGGCCTGCTCCACATCTCTGATTTTTGTCACTCCACCATTGTCAGCTGTGCTAAGCTCTGGAAGTCCTTCCATTAACCTCTCAGCCTCTTTTTCTTCTTTTAGGATGTTCCTTAAAACCTCCCTAATCTAACCCACAGTCTTCTAATCCAGAGGCACCAGTGCTAACCAGTTTGCCAAGCCATGGCTGACAGAGTTATTCTTTCAGCCTGCCTGTATCAAATTAACCTTGTAACAAACATGGAGGAAGATCTTGAAACAGATACATCCTGATTAGGGATGCATATAAACATTTAATTACACATTTTAGATTAAATGCTTTCTTTAAGCTTTTACATTACAGCCTGTATCTTATGCCTAGCTCCTTCACCAATCCCCTACAGATAACCGGGCATGACCACCAGTGGCAAACGAATTTAATTTATAATTTATATATGTATTTTGTTCTGAGATCCATAGCCTCTCACTTGCCATGATATTATAAAATTAATTTACATTAAATAGTACAGTATTACAAAATATTTACAGTGCAGAAACAGGTCAAGCTCCACAGGCCGATGTTGCTTTTTTATGCTCCACATAAGTTTCCTCTCAGCTTACTTCATCTCACCCTGTCAACACATCAAAGCGTTGATGTCAAGTAGACAAAGCAAAATATTTTTATGTGCGGGGAAACATTTGACCTCAGCCCCTGTGCATTTTTGGACTGAATTCTGGTCACTAGTTCTGAATTTTGTCCAGCCCTATGCCTAGCGCACTTTAAGTTTAATAATGACCGGCATTGTTCATTTCTGTTTCCGTTTGACTGTACAGTGGTGTAAGGATCTGATTACAATCTGCCTGGTGGTCGAAAATGGTGCTGTCATGCTGTCAGAAGTTGTAAGGACATTGAAACTTGTTAAGGTGGGCTTGCGAAAGGAAGATCTTGCTTATTATGGATAATAATGAGGATGTAGAGAAGGTAAAGGTAAAACAGAGAAGTAGCAACCATGATTAAATTGAGTTATTTTCATTCATCTACCACTGGATGTCCTTCTACAAAGACCAATCAGCTCTGGTACTTATATGTTCATTGTTTACTTTGCTTTTGTCAACAATGTGGTCAAAGCTTACAATTTTATTAATTATTTATTGATTTTTGCACAATCAGCACTATTCATATCAATAGAAAGGGAGCAAGAGAAATTGTAGTGTATTTTCTTACCTCCTGACCTGCCCAGCACAAGTTCGTCTGTGTGATTTTTGCATGTGCTGAATTTGACTTGTGTTGAACCCGGTTAGGCTTCCAGGTTCAGCTCATGACTGCTTTTTAGCTGAAGGTCTGAGAATTATGTGGGGCATATGATGTCAACCATTTCATATTAATACTGCCATGCAGGACACAAAAGTAACTGGGGCTATCATCAAACAGCAATATTTCAATCTGGCATGCTAAGGTATTATTTAAATGGTATCAGTTGTCACACAGCTGCTGGTCTTCCTTGCTCTGGGCTTGTTGACTGCATAGATTCAGGATTATGAGGGGAAAGACGCATTCGTCATGTATAGTATATCAGAAGCTGACACTTCCTCGTTGACAAATAATCCCTTTATTCCACATTATTTCAAACCAGGATGAAATCTGCTTTGCAATGTGCTTCCATTGAATGATGAATTGGGTCATTTGTGTGCTGACTGAGATCCCCAAAGGATTGAGATGTTAAATTACGCCTACACTAGGTTGAAACAGTAAATTGAAGGATTGTACTGGGTTCTGAGTACTGGTGCTGAGGAATGTGGTTAATTCTCATGTGTGATGTACATCGGTCGGGCAGTGGGGGGTGGGTGGGAAACATGGCCTCCACTCCCCCCTTCTGATTTTGTAGGCAGGAGACCGAATCCATTTTCATGACTGGGCCTCATTTATGTTTGAGTGGCAACCTGCCAGCACTACTAATCACACTGCTTATAGGCAGCTCGCTGTTTGAGAGGATGGGAAATTTGACGAGCCTACTGCTTCTTAAAGGGAAGACCGAGTTTTTATTGATGGTGCATGGAAAGCATGTTTCTGGACATTGGCATTTTATGCACAGCAAGGACCTTAAGTCTTGTTTCTTTGCCTCTTTCCAGGCATGCTGCAATGTTGACCTATGGAAATGGTACCCTGAATGCTAAGGAGGTCTACCCCTCCTTGCTACATCTCATTCTGCTCCACCTTCACTTCATCAACCACCAAATAAGGGGTTGAGATGTTGCACACTTCCATTGGCTGTAGACTCAATCACCTGTCTTCATTTTGTATTACACCTGTTGCTGGGGTTTTGCCAGGCATCCTCATTCACCCATTCAAATGCTAAAATGTGCATTAAAAAACTGCCATTTCATCATTCCTTGTCAGCAACCCTTTACTGGCTGCTTGTACATGATTCCCTGCTCCCTCTAGCAAGCTCCAACATCAAGTCTAACTTAGATGGAAGCTCACCCGCTCTGTGTAAATGAACCCTGACTCCACCAGATCAGGCAGGATCAGCAAACTAAGGATTGGGTGGGCCTCCATAACGCACTACCTGACTAACACTTGTACCTATTTGGAGTTTGTAGTGCCATTTGCAAATGGGATTGTTCTGCAGGCATAGTTTGTAGATGTTTTACATAAACAAATTTTCTACGATAGGTCATTTCCTTCAGGTCAGCTGTTTATGTGCTTTTCTGAGACCGTGTGACATGTGTTACTCTCAAGTGTAATTTTATATTTATGAAATATAAACTACAGTTAGCTGAGATTTAAAAGGCAATAGAGGGTGTACATAACCTAAACTGTAAGACTGAGGGCAAAATTTTCCTAGAATGGCACTAAGTGCAGTAACGGGTGGGTAAAATGGAGTCCGACCCACCAATGAAAATGGCGGGTTTTCACGCCATATCTTCCCGAGCCTGCCTCATTACTTATTCACTCTCGCGAAACACGCTGTTTCCACGGCGGGTGGGCTCTCATTTGCTTGCTCGCCATCACCCGGCTGTTGCATCACGCTGGCTGCCATGTTTAAAAGGCAGCTGCCAGCGAGTGCTCATCGCCACCAGCTCACCACCGCTGCCTGGGAGTCATGGCCAGCAAAGGCAAAAAGACTGCAGCCCCCCGCTTCAACAACGGGTCCCTCAAGCGGCCCGGTCACTTTCACAGCCACTGGCTGTGACTCCATGTCCCCTTGGCGCCAAGTCTTGCAGTAAGTGGCAGATGTGAGCCACCAGGTCCCTAGACATGCACAGTCGTCGGCAACACTGGTTCTCAGTCATCTGCAGGGATGGTAGGCAGTGTCTATAGACCCTGGGTGTCCTTGGGCGCCAACCAGCCATGGCTCGCTATCGCTCCTGGGCAGCGTGTGTGGGAGCCCCTCTATCCCCTTCTTCATGAAGTTGCTGCTCCTGCCTTTGCGCAGTCAGGAGCCTCAGTCACTCTCACCTCCGTCTTCTATGGTCTCTGTCGGCCATCAGGCATACAGCTAGGTCACCAGGATCCATGATCCTGACGTGGTCCTCCTGCAGCATGAAAGAGAGAGACTCGTGGTTATCGTGGCTGTACTTAGCACCTTTCCTGGCCCTGTGTGACCGCCCCTTAATGCTTCCCGGAGAGTGCTGGTCACCCCTTGGAAGGTCAGAGATGAATGCGCTGCATGCCTGCCCTGTCAACCTGTGACATGGGGGACACTGGTCCAAACCAGGATGCTGAGATTACAAGGGGCTGTGAGCATCTCCAGTAGTGACTGCTACATGGCCAGTGTTGACGAGGAGATTGTACAGCGTGTGCAGTCTAATTGCTGCGCGGTCCAATAAAGTGGTGGCGGACTCGAAGTCTGTGCTGGGGGGTAGGGGTGGGCGGGGGTGAGGTATGGAACGCTTGGTGACCCTTTGGTGCCTCCGCGTTGCTTGCATTGGGCGGGCAGTCTAGGAGCCCGACCCCAATCATATCACTGTGGCTGCGCCTGATCTGTCTCAGTTGCAGAGGCATGGTCAGTTTATACAGGTGTCCCTAATGCGGGACCATTTCCCTCACTTACCGTGCCCGCCCCCCCCACCTCGATTGCCTGTGCGCGGGATGCAGAGCCAGGGCAGCACTTGACTCTCTCCCCCCCCCAGCAGTCTCCTCTGGGGCTGGGCCAGCACTTGCCCCCAGACACCTCCCATCCCTCAGCAGTCTGTAAACAATGGGCGAGCTGTGACGAACGCTGCTGCTCACTTACGTCAATTCCCCCAAAGTGAAGGCCGCCAAGTTCAATTCGCCTATGTGCTGTTGTGAAACACGTCAGCATGCTTTCCCGCCCACATGGACGGACGATATGCCGGGGTTCCAAGAGCCTGGCGGGATCGTCTTTTAATTATATGCTAATATATTACAATTAGCTCCCCGCCGACCGATGGCAGGAAATGCAGCCTGCCGTCGGTGGGCTGAGCAGAAGATCGTGACCTGCCTTCACGTCATCATGAAGTGGGTCCGACCATATTTTCCACGCACACCGCCTATCACACCCACCACCAGTGGGCTCAGAAAATTCCGCCCTGAATGTTTCACAGAATTCCTGGATTGATGAAAACTAGCTTTTGCCTTCCTCTGCAGTAACTGTTATCTTGTATAATCTATAGTCTAATCATTCTTTATTTGCTGTTGTGACAAAAACAGAAAATGAGCTATTTTGATGTGATGTTATCACAATTTCCACTTTTATATCACCCTCTAGTTTTAGGAATTTTTCAAGCACTTCTACCTGAACTTGCACCATATCTATATGGGGGGCGGAGGGGGGTGCAAAATCTTCAGCAATGCTGCTGTAAGTTGAGTCAATTATTGTCACGATAGGTTATTAGCACACTGTGGTTATCTAAACTTGTCTCTGTACAATTCTAAACTGAATGCTGTGACAGTAATTTTTCATGGGATGAGTGGAGAGCTGCCAATGGTTTCCATGGTATTGCTTCAAGCATCTCTCTCAGTAAATTTACTTAGTATGAGCATCATAGCCTTGTTATCAAGACATAGTTCAAAGGAGAGAATCTATACATTTTCTGTTAATTGGTGGTTATACTGAAATGAATATCTACCTTAAGGAAACATAATCTCATTTAATTGTTGAAACACTCATCAGGTCGGTCAGCATGTGTGGACGAAGCAGACAAGCTATCAGTTCCGGTGCAAAGCCTTTTGTCAGAATTAGTACTTTCAGCATTTCAGTCCACATTTTTGTGAAGATGGAAGGGTCTCTGGCCTAACCAAAACAGAGACCCAATTCTAGAAATTCCACCCCTGAATCTGGCACCCACCATTTTCACTTGGTGCGGGGGAAGTGGGTGGTGGAGAACAGGTGCAGGTTGTAGTTTGCACATGCCTGGTTCATGGAGGCAGCCGCACATGTAAAAGCACAGCTGCCTTCAAACACATTTCATTTTCTCTAGTGGGATGTTCAAAACATGACTTACGGGCTTCACACTTTTCAGGAGAAGGTCTAAAGCTGCTAGGTTAGTTGGAGAGCAAGGGTATCCTTTTGAATAGGTCCAGGGACACCTTTGGGAGAGATCAGGTGCCGTTTGGGAGAGGTTAAGTGCTCTTTCGAATGGTTAAAGTTAAACATGAATGTGCATAAAAAGTAGATAAAATCAATGGAACTGTCAAGCTATTAAGGCATTTAAATCCCCTGGCCTTTAAACATTTAAGAAAAACATTCTGAAAGTTAAAAAAAATCAGTGTTTGCAATTTCAGTCTGCCTGTTGACATAAACCTACGGGTCATCATTATAGGATTTGTGCTATATGACTGACTTCACAGCCTATCATTATCGCAGTGGGGTGCTTTCAGTTCACAGTTTGTTCACAGCTCCAAGTAGTTAAGAAGTCTTTGATGTGAGGCTGTGAGTACAAATGCTTGTTTTATAAGAGATTAAGCATGTGAATGAAATGTTTGTTTTTATAAAGGATAATATAGCTGAAGGAATGTAAATGTAGTGAATGGGTTTTAATGAACGCAAGTGTTTTTTTTTAAATAAAGTCTGCAATAGACATTGAGAACTTTATTTTATGTCAGTATGGGTCCCATGGTGGATACTGGGTGAGTTGGAATGGAGGGTGTAAGGGCAAAGGGTTAGCATGAATTGGCAACAAGTTGATCTAGGGACTATAAAAGGACTGGGGGTGAGTAGAGAGGCATAGGTTGGCATGGAGGGTATGAGGGGCCATGGGGGGTCATGAGGTAACATGAGTGGAGGATAGGGATTGTGTAGTGGGGGGTGAAGGGGTGAAGGGCAGGGATGGAGGGTTGTTTTGCCTTTTACTGTTTTCTTTACAGCTGGGACAATGTCCCGGATTATCGAGGCAGGCCTTTCACGCAGCTTGCCTCCACACTTGGCAACCCCTGTTGCTGCCCCAAACTGTTTCCTGGGCAGCGGGCCTGACTTCTGTTAATATCCACCCCCTGCCCCATCCCCACCTCCAGAATGAAAATTCGATCACCTGGGGCATTTTCTCCTGAGTCCGGTTTGCAGAGTTGGGATCTTTTCTGACTCTGTGCCCCTGACTTGGGAGTGAAAATTCAGACCTTCCTGTTTGTGTTTCAGAATTTAAGTGTCTGTAACTTTTTTTTTTAACTCTTTCAGACTTTTGTTTTCTAGTGTTATGAAGGGATTCATTTACCTTCCACAGACTTGAGCACTTAATTGAGGCTTATGTCTCAGTGTTGTACAGAGAGAGTGCTGCACTGTCAGAAGTGCCATTTTTTGAATGAGGTATGAAGCCTGCCCTCTCAGGTAGACATGAAAGATCCCATGGTACTATTTTGAAGAAGAATGGAAGAGTGTCCTGGCCAATATTTATCCCTCAGTCAATGCCAGAAGAACAGTTTATTTGATTATTGCTATTTGTGAGTCTTCGATGTGTAAAAATGACTGTCATATTTGCCTACAAAAACAACAGAACCCACACTGGCATTAGCTTTGAAGAACTTTGAGACACTCTAAGGATGTATAAAACGTTATATAAGTTTGCAGGTTTCCTTGTTATGGGCTGATTGGGCAAATGTCTTTAGCAGGTGTCCTCGTC
Organism: Cetorhinus maximus; assembly: GCF_964194155.1. NCBI lineage: Eukaryota > Metazoa > Chordata > Chondrichthyes > Lamniformes > Cetorhinidae > Cetorhinus > Cetorhinus maximus. The sequence goes on from NC_135884.1 coordinate 98,222,768, forward strand.
TGCTTCCCTGTGCAGTTATGATAGATGATCTCGACAGGAGCACTCTGAAAAATGGAACACAATCCTGAATTGTTTTCTGTCTCTGCCCAACTCAGGTCTGTAGTAGAACCAGCAGAGGGAGCTGGAAAGCTGAGCACCTCATATTTTTCCCTGTGTGATCGATCGACTGTGGTAAAGGATTCAGGCGTCATGGGCCCAAAAAAATTTTTAGGAGGTTAGATGTAAGGGGAGTGTTAGTTTGTTCACCCAAAAAAGGCCAATAAAGTGGGCAGCGTTAATGCTGGAGAGAGATGGCTTTGCATAACATGATGAGTGGGTTGCTGGGTTGATATAATTTGTTGCCTTTATCTTGCACTGAGCCTTGGTAATAAACGGTTAAATAGATTTTTTTTGTGTAACAAGCCACTGTTACCATGGCAATGAGATTCTTGGGAAAACAAGGCCATTTACATTTCATTTTTAATGATGTTAGGCACCATTTTAATTTTGTGTTAGCCTTGGAGGGTGGGTGCCAGATGTAAAACAGAATGAGCCCAATTTAAAAGAAAAGGTACCTTTTGTTGGCAGCCTCTCCTTAGTCTGTAATATCCACTGAACAATCTGAGCAAGGCAGACCTGACAGCGGCCCCACTCATTACACACCAGTTTCATTCACGGGATCTAATATAAGCGTTAGGCCTCCCATTAATAAAGGCAATTACTGATTGCCTGTTTAAAGTTGCTGCCAGGAACAAATGAAAAACGGTCAAAGCAATTCAGGATTGTGTTTTTTTAGGCATCCTGAAGGCAGCAGAATGTAGAGCAGGCATGATGGAGGCACTGAGACACCTTATCTATTACTCAGTGAAACTAATGGATTTGTGTTCATTGTTCTGCCATGAAACCTTGTTTGAAAGTTGGAACTACACGGACATCTTTCTAATCTGAGGAAACAAGCCCCGACTCTGGCAAAAGTTTAAAGATACAGACAAAGTGCTCACAAAGCACCTGTCCCATCTCTTTAAAGACCCTCAGGTAGACGTCATCTATTCTTCATGACCGTAGACTGATGTAAAGTAATCTGCCCAACACTGGGAGTTCACATGTGTTGCCCAGATCGTGATTATCCTCTTTAGTGAAATACTTTTGCCGAAAAATATATAAGGGAAAAAAAATTCAGGTTGTTTTATAACCTTGAAGAAAATGGCTGTCAACAATAATGATCATCTTTTTAGATCTATGGATTTTACTTATACTGTGCTGCAAAGATGGCAAATATTAACTGTTTTCATTCAATGGCTGCGTGACTTGCGGCAGAATCACCCCAGAATTGCACTAAGTGCGGTAGTGGGCGTGAAAAAAGACATTTTTCCCACCAGCCGCAATGGCGGTTTTTTGCGCTCTATCATCCGCTTCCCGCCTCATTAATTATGCAGCCACAGGAAACACGCCGTCTCACTGATGGGCCGTCTCACTGATGGGCAGCCTCACTGTTTGCTCACTCCAGGTGCCATATCTAAACTGCAGCCGCACACAATGCTTGCAGCCCAGGACTGCTCCAGTGAAGAGATGGCCCTGAAAGCCAAGAAGAGTTCAGTGACTCGTCACTGGAATGCCTTTTGGAGGCCTGCCATGATATCCTCCACCCATTTTCTGGCCACAGGAGGTCCAGCAATCTCACCACTTCAGGCTTGGGATGCGGTGGCAGAAGTGGTCAGTGCCAACGATGCACAGAAGAGGTTGGCCATCTATTGCAGAAAGAGGATGAATGATCTTATCTGTACTACCAGGATAAGGCAACCATCTCATCACTCTAAACTCACACAGTCACAAGCCCATCACACATTCACTGGCATCTCACTAACTGCCAGCTCAAGGGACATCACCACTCTCTCTCATATACACCCTCATGTCACCATCTGGCCTCATCTCCTCTGAAGACTGCCTCCTCAGCCCTCACCATTTTGAAGCCACTGGCACAGGTCAACATGTGCCCCCACACACACCCTGGGATACCCCCCTTCCCCAGTACAGCCTTCGCCCTGCAGCCTCTTCCCTTGCCTGAAGCCACTTCTTCCCCTTCCCCAAGCAAGCCCTAGCCTTGCAGCTGTTGAAAAGCCACCCCCACCTTATGGTTGGTCTGGTAGATAGAGACCTGCCCTTGAACCCCCCTAAAAGTGGTGTGGTGCTGCCTGTGAAGCCTGGTGCTGATGACTGTGAGGGTTGCCTGAAGCAAGGTAGGTAAAGAAACCTCGAAGTCCCGAGCGAAGTGCAGCCCGCAAGGTGTATGTCATTATGCACAGTTGTGAAGACGTGTCCAGATGATCCAGCGTGGGGGGATGATTCCGGTGAGCGTGGCTTATAATGAGATGCTAAAGCATTGAAATTAAGTTCCCAGCTTGTGGCAGCGGGAAACGCGGCCTGCTATTGACAGGTGGAGCGGATGATCGCTAACTGGTTTCATGACAACGTGAGACCGATTTTTGGCCTTCTCATCATATTGTCCGCTCATGCCACCAAACACGCCCACTGCCAATGGGAGCAGAAAATTCTTGCCTTGGTCTCAAATCTTCCCTGATAATGCTCCTCTGAAATACTGTGGGACAGTTTACTATGTTAAAGGCGCTATATCAGTACAACTTGTTGTGTTTTATATTAGTCTGTTGGTCAGTTATTGGGAAATTTGAGCTGATAATTTTATTTTTAAGATGAGGATATCAACTAAACTTATTTATTCCTTGTCTATGACTACCTTTCTATGGCCATATTCCAATACATGAACAGGCAGTGATTTTAAATCTGAAGCCAGAGTTCAAATTGTCTCCCAAATAATCCGGAGCCATATTGATCATACCACATGCTCAGTGACGAACATAATGAAGATAAAATGTGGAACTTTTTAACCCTAGTTCCTGTAGAATTTTATTACTGATATTGTTGATCACTGACATTCAGAAACCCAGTGCTTATAGGTATGCAGATTTTGATATCATTGGCCAGAGAGAAACACTATTCCAAACCACATAACAAGACCCTGAATTTTCTCCTTAACCTTATCAATCCTGATTTTGCAAGGCTCAGCTGATGGGTGACGAATATGATTTTCAGAAGGTCATTTTGGGAGCAAATAACCAGGCTGCATGACTGACAGGAGCAGCCTCAGTTTAAAGGACCCAACACTGAATTTCATGTCTTTGGGCTTTGCTCTGTCCGCCCAGGTGACCAAGTCATACAAAATAAAATAAGGGACACATGGTATCCTGAAGGGATTGGGGGTCGTGAGGTAGTGATGGCTACCAATTGAGCAGGAACCATAAGAGTGGGGTGGGGGAGGGGTGACCAGAAGGGTGGGGGAGTCACAACATTGTCATCCGTCCTGCTGGCTGCCTCACAGACTTGCATCCCTGCCAAAATCGCTCCACTAGGACTCTCAGGCTCAATCTCAGGATACCCTAGAAATAAGGGGCAAAAGGTGTTCCACAGTTTAAAATACAGGACAGTTGGTCAGCTTGTTGTCCATACAACAAGCTGAAGATTGAGATCGAAGTTGTGAGACCTTTTCGAGGTCACTTAAGAGGATTCTGTTCCAGGTAAAGTATTAGTTTGTCATATTTTTACCTTGTTTTGCTGTATGCATTGATCAGTCTTGTTGGCTGGCTCTCCATTTTTATTTCCCCTGCCAATACAGTATAGGAAATTCCTTTTGGAATTCTGTTTGCGAAATTGGTATGAGGAAGGGCAGTCCAGGACTGGCAAGATGTGGGGCAATGACCCCTGAGGCATCTTGGCCATGCCCAAGATGATTTTGGGCCCTGGGTTAACAGTCCCCCCCTCCACACTGAACCTGAACAGGTCAGGGAGAATATGTCGGAGGAGCTTTCACCTCTTGAGAAAGACTACCACAAAGTTGTGCCATCTGCTACAGAGCGGCCTGCAGGCAATGTCTGAACCAGCAGCAGACCCGTCTGTCCAAGTAAAAGGAATGACAGATTGAAGCTGTTGTGCTATCAAATCTTTCCAAGCCATCCCAAAAGCTACCTGCCACATTAGACAGTCTGCGCCACAAGCACGTATCAGCAAATAGTAGTAAATGCTTTGTCTGCAATGGGGAGCACTTTCATTGTTTTCCCTATGAAAGCAGGCATTAGCTGGAGAGAGCTTTAACTGGGTGTCTCCCCTACACACAAGGCTCCCTCATTTCAACCCCATTGTCTTCTTGAACAGAAAGAGTTTGCACTTCCCAGAATGAAAACAACAGGAAAAACTGGGTCCAAACTGGTCTGGTATACCTTAAAACGGAGCACCAGTAAAAACTGGGAAATAAGAGTACTGGTCTGAACTGTTTTTTTCCTTCTGAGTTAATTATGGTTCAGGTAGTTTCTGACCGCAGAAGCATCATTCTGCAGAGCTGTGGGTATTACTCATGAAGCCATGGTGCCTCCAATCCACAGTTCCCCATTATTTACAGGGAAGGAGACATTGGATGATGGCTCTTGCAAGTGCAGGTCTCTCCTCTGCATCCATAGCCTTTGACCCCCATCGAGTGACCCCAATCCCTCATGTATTGCAGCATCTTGACTAATGATTCTTGTTTAATGATTCTCTGCTGCCAATTCCAGTGTCAAGAAAATGGTGTCCTGAGTCTCAGGCACACTGAAAAACTGCCCCAAAGGCAGTGGCCATGCAGAGTGTTTAATCTGCACCTGCTGGCAGTTCCCAACTTAGATTTGTGCCACAGTTGTTGGGTCCCACCAGGAATGTGTGAAAAGTGAGGAGTGGACACATCTTTACCTTGCTTCTGATGTCTCATTCTTCATTTGCAGTCAAAGGCACAGGACTTGTGCAACTGCAGTGGCTCAGGCAGCAATTCTATACAGTTGGTTACAATACTTTTACTGTTGGGTGGGACTTAACCTCATTTTGGTGGAGCTTGTGCAGTAGAGCATCCTGGTCTATAGCATTAACGGGAACCTCTGTTTTCTACATACCCTTACTGTTCCACTGTGAAGGGTAAGCCCATTTTCCTGCATCGCCACAGTTGCTTCTTTATGAGCTGTTGCCTTGCTGAATTTTGTGCTCCCCAAACAAGTTGCTCCATGTCAAGCTTTTGCTGTGTTACAGCCCATTTAAATTAGTGGGAGATGGTGGGGGCAGAACTCACATTGCAAAAATTCAGGATACCCCAGTCCCCCTCACCCACCCTCCGGAATGCCAGCACAGGTGCCATAAGCCAACACAATGCCTTATCTGCCTGTCTTACTAGATTGGGGCTATTGTCTTAATATGTTTAAAAGGAAGATGGAGCAACTGTCACTGTAGAGCTGTTAGGGAAAAGGGAATTGTCTCAGACAGGAGTACATATCTTACATTGTAAAGCAGAATTGGAGTTGTCCAATATCCACTTATGCACTGTTTTAGTATGGTGGGCAATGAGTATGTAAAAGATTAGAAAATCAGCAATATTGGAGAATTGAACCGGAAAAATCTATGAAACATAATTAATCAATATTTGTTTTGAAATGGAAAAGTAAAGAACGTTAGTCATACTTCTGAGCCTATTTACATGAAAACAGTGAAACAATATGCATATTTTTCCAAATGATAGATTGTGTTTAATTAGATCTTTCCACCGAATGCTGTTGATAGTAGTGTAGAAGGATCCTCAGCAACAAGTGCAGTGTGAGTAGGAAGCAGATTTTAACATGCTTTCAAGGGTGTTTTTTGATTGTAAGATCTTACTCACATATTTAGAATCTGTAAATGTTAACACAGGCAGTTTGAGAGAATGTTCTGGAAAAAAACTCAGGAATATTTTTTACAGGCAGCTCTCCTTTAATAAAAGCAGAAAATGCTGGAAACACACAACATTAGCATCTGAGAAGAGAAAAGAATGTGAGCCTTTTATAGGGTTGGAATACTAGATAATAAATAAGACCTTTTATAGGACAGAACAAAATGAAAAGAGCAGTTAAACATAAAGTATGAATAAAGATGCCAATCATCAGTTTTTTAAGCCAGAATTCAGAATTTCAGCTAATTGTTTGAAGCAGTCTTTTACCACTGATGGCTTGTACACAAAACTTCTAAGACGAGCTGATGGGCAGGACTTTCCCCCCGTCGGTGGGGGGGAAGTTGAAGTGCGGGCGTGCAGAGACGCACCTCCGATCGGCGCCCCCAATCAGGGGTGCGCCGCCATTTTATGTGGGCGGGCCAATTTAGGCCCGCCCAGCGTGACATCCGCACGGAAGCGCTATGTGCTCCTTATGCAGACGGGGGTGGAAATCCCTAAACCTGAGAGTGCGTTCTGTCGCACATGTGCACAAAAGAACGCACTCATCTCCCTGAGGCTAAGTGCTGCCTCAGGGAGATCAGCTCTACGATAAAAAATATTAAAAATAGAAAAACAAAAAATCCCTGACATGTCCTCTCATGTGACACTGTCGCATGAGTTGGGACATGTCCATAACTTTTTTAAAAACTTTAATTAAATTTTTAAAAACCTACATGAAGCCTCATACCGCCCGTGGATGAGGTTTCATACTTTTTCTGAAGCCCGCCAGGGCTCCCGGCCTGACCGCCAACCTTAAGGTTGGACGGGCAGGTCCATTAATTACTTCAATGGCCTCAATTGGCCATTGACAGATCGGCGGGCGCACAGCTGATTTTGCTGCGGCCCCGCTGACCTGAAAATTTAAATGGGGCAAGGTGACGTCGGGCGTTCCGCCCAACGTCACCGCGCGTCATTTTATGTGTTGGCGAGTAGGTCCCGCCCCCTCCACTTGCTGACGGTGAAATCCTACCCGATGGTTTCTTCGAGTCAAAATGGCAAATGTATTTACTTAGTGTTTGGTCCCAAAGAAGTCAAATAAGCTACTAACATACAGTTTTTAAAGACATTTAGCATTCCTTAAAGATATTTTCTGAGACAGTTGCCTTATGTGATTGTGTAGTAATTATAGTTTTGAGAAACGTAGGACTGTAGCTTTAAGAATAATCCTGTGTTGTAAGATCACATGATCTGTGTAAACCAATGAGTTAGCAGAATGGGGAACCTCTAGAGGGGAGAGTTCTTCTTAGTTGTGGAGTTTGATGCACATGTGTAGTTGCTGCTGCTGTCTTGTAAATAAAGTTAAATGTTTCCACTAAGAAAAGTTGTCTGAAGATCAACTCTATAACAAACTGGTGCCAAGGATAAATCAGATCCATTGCTGTACCTCGCCCAGCGATTGTGAGTGTCTAAGTTCATTAAAAATAAAAGATATACTCATTCAAAATGCCACAATTTGGCAGAATTGATTCCTTAAAGCCAGCCACAGACGATTGGTCTCAATATATAGAGCATCTCACATTCTACTTCCAAGCCAACAAAATCACAGGGGAGGAAAACAGAAGAATGATCCTCCTGAGTTTTTGTGGGAGCAAAATCTACAGTTAGATCCGAAGCTTGATGGCCCCCAGTGCCCCAGATTCGAAGACTTTCAGTGAATTATTAGACTTTGTTAAGGGACATTTTCAACCCAAGCCCTCAGTCACAATGCAGAAGTCCTGATTCAATTCATAGAATAGAGCCCCGGGGGAGATCATTGCTACCTACGTGGTGAAATTAAAACAACTAACGGAATATTGTGATTTCAGTGAAACCCTGAATGACATGCTCAGAGATCGTTTAGTATGTGGTGTGCAGGAAGACACTATTCAGCGAAGATTGCTGGCTGAAGTGAATCTTGATTTTAAGAAAACATTAGAAATAGTGCTGGCGATGGAAAGCACTGTAAAGGATTCGCAAGCAATTGAAGGGGTGCAAAATAGCGCCGTTTTCCTAGTCGGGCAGGAACAGTCAGCCGAAAGTAGCGTGAAAAGCCGGGACTCTGCTGCAAAACAGGAAACACCCCTGCTAACCAAAAATTGAGAGGAAACGGCTTAGAAACTAAATCTAAAACTAATTTTCATCGACATGGAAACAATCCATCTTCTAGAAATTGGCAATTTAGAAAAGTAGAATGTTATTTTTGTCACAGAAGTGGACACATAATGAGACGATGCAAAGCAAGATTTAAACAGGCTTCCAAGCAACAAACAAAGTCCAATGAAGCCTATAGTGTAGAAGAGCCAGAAACAACCAATTCTGACATTTATTCATTCTTCAACAAGAAAGCTGGGACAAGAGAGCCAATTAATGTCACAGTTCAAGTGAATGGTAAAACATGAGGTAGACATGGGTGCTTCTACCATTGTAATAGGAAAATACACTTTCAGATATTTAAATAAAGGTGATCAACAATTAAATTTGGAACAAACATTTGCCAAGTTGAAAACGTACACAGGTGAAAAAATCCAGATATAAGTTATCACCAGAGCAACTGTTCATCATAAGCACCAATCGGCACAGCTACCAGTGATGGTTTTAGAAGGTAGAGGACCAAGCCTTCTAGGTTGAAATTGGTTGAGGGAAATTAACCTTGATTGGCCAGTGAGATTGCAAAAGGAAGCTGGAAGAGTTCCTGAGTTGGAAGTGGAACACAACAAGGTACTTCAGAAAGAGCCTGGAGAGTCCAAGGACCGCAACAGGATGAAAAAGAGTCTGTAAGGATTCAGCAACCTGAAGAAATGAAGACTGTCTTAAACAATGACATGGAAGAACAGCAGAAGAAACAAAAGGAAACTCTGCTGAATTACAGAATTCAAGATGAAGCAAGTGAGCTTCGCAAAGAAAAGGAAAATCTGTTGAAAGACCTTCACACACCACAAGGATCCCTCAGGTCAAAGTTTGTGCCTCTGGAAAAGCACGAAGGGAAACGGGAAGAATTTAACACCTCTCTGAACAAACTGAAGAACCAGTTGGCAGAGAAGATACAGCAATATTCAAGTTTCCAGGAGGAAGCCAACTGATACAAGAAGGAGACAAAAGAGCTGAAGAATCAGCTGAATGAAGCAAAAGAGGCTTTAAAAGCAAAAGTCGTAGAACTTGTCAAGATGCGAGTAGATAATGAAGTCATGGGTAGCTCAACTACTGGACTAAGACAAGTTGAAATTGCATCTGAGAGAAGTCTAGCTGACAGTGAAGTCAAAAAGAAGGCCAAGACTAAACCCTGTGGTGGAAAGAAGACACGTAGAAAGAGGATGCAGAATTACTGATGAGGCACCGTCTTCAGACAAGACTAAGCCTAATACTTCCCATTTGGAGGGGAAGGTGGAGAAAAATCAAGGGAACCAAAAGGCGACTCATGATTTGCATAGTCGTGAGCGACAATTTACTGTTGGAGAAGCAGTATATGTAAGGAATTTCAATGCAGGACCGAAGTGGTTAACTTGTAAAGTAAGTTCTGTGACCGGATTGTACCACGTGAAAGTGGAGGGCTGGATCATCCGTAAGCATGTGGATCATTTAAGAAAAAGGGAGGTACCCCAACAAAATGATGTTCCATCTGTAACCATTTCTGAACCAGTGGTTCCTGTTAAAGTTGCTGAACCAAGGACAGACATGCCCGATGTCTCTGTCGGAGTAGAAGACACTGAACTGCCTTTTGAGGTACCTGATGTTAATATGGTTCCAGAGAATGTGGTTCCTGCAAAAGAATTTGAAGTCGTGGAGCTATGACATTCCACACGGATCAGAAAACCGCCTGAAAGACTGAACTTGTAATTTCATGACCTGTGTAAATATTGTAGTGTCACTGGATAAATATCCTTGCAAATACAAAATGTACAGAAAATTTAAAGGGGGAGGAATGTAATAATTCTAGCTTTGAGAAACATAGCAGTGTAGCTTTAAGAATAACCCTGTGTTGTAAGATCACATGATCTGTGTAAACCAATGAGTTAGCAGCACGGGGAACCTCTAGAGGGGAGAATTCTTCCTTAGTTATGGAGTTTGATGCGCGCGTGTAGTTGCTGCTGCTCTCTTGTAAATAAAGTTAAAGTTTCCACTAAGAAAAATTGCCTGAAGGTCAACTCTACAACAGATGGCTTTTTTTCCCCAAGTCAACTTGCAACTTTTTTTTTGAGTTAAGGAGGATGCCTAGTGTAATTATTCCAACTGGCTTTAATTGAACATTCTTGTTACTAAACTTGTGGAATTGCCAGGGGTTTGGAAATAAATTGGCGACTGGGCTTGGAGAGCTGTTGAGCTATGCTTAATTTTTAAAAACAGATGCGCTAAGGTTTTACTGCACTATGCTGGGGCAGTGTGCGTGTGGCATGGATCACTAGTTTGTTTGTATGAGTTGCAATGTCTGGTTCTATTCTTTAACTTAGAAAGCTTCTTTTAGTTTGTTTTCATACATAGACCTAGATGTTCACCAAGTCGGTATGACACGGGAGTCCCTTTAAAAGTGCTGCCTGGGACCCAATTTCGGGATTCCCGGCCCCGTTCCTGGGGTTTTCGATTTTCAACAGGGTTTTTAAAGGGTGCGGGCTGGTTCGGATCAAAAGCCTGCACCCTGCACTCCCAACCTGACCGGCTCCAGTATGGGGATGGGCTCTCCTAGTCCTTTGCAATTTTCAGGGAGTGGGGCCAGGTTTTTAATGCGTTCAGAGGTGTCACGAACCATAGTCTACATGAGGGAACCTTTTGAACAGTAAGTTTAAAAGCTCCTCCTCATGCCAAGATATTCCACCGACCCATCCCCTTTTGCTCCTCATGCCCCCATGCCAAGATAAGGCCCCGCAAACAACCCCTATGGCCTCTCATGTCACCAATGCCAAGGTAAGGCCTCCCAAATAACCCCTATGGCTCTTAATGCCCTCCATGCCAAGCTATGGCACTTCCATGCCCTTTCAGTCACTATGCACTATATAGAAGCAATGAACCCTATCGCGACAGTAGAATGCATAAAAAATGTTTTTAAAAAAGTAATCTGTTGATTATTTTCCACTTCTATAAAAACAAACTCCTTTTCACTACAAAGCAATAAAAGTGCCAATAATCCAGACCCTTTAAAGTTTCAATTGATGAAACTGCAGGCATTTGAAACTCATAATCTTGTGTAAATAAACATTATGAAAATTGGCAGCCAGTTCAGAGAGCCAGAGCTGTCAATCAAGCATTGTTTCTCTAGGGTTCATGTGCTTTAGTACTTCACTGGATGTCTGAGCCTTCAGCCAAGAATACATAATGAGGCTTGGCTGAGAGCCCAGAAATCCATCAGCCTTTTGAAACACCTCCGCCCCAGAGAAAGCATTGCTTGATTGACAACTCTGGCTCACTGATTTCTGCTGTCAATTTCACAGACTTCTCATGAAAAAAGGGATGGTTTTGTCGAAGCTTTTTGTCTCACACTCATCAGTACAATTCGCAAGAAAATGCCAATGTCAGGGAAACAACAAATTTATACTGTATGAGAAGAGAGTGCTGATTTGTTGGCAAGTGGACTTTGAGTGGTAGAGGCATTGCCATGGTGACTGACATTTAACTGCCAAGCATTGTTTGAAATTTAAACCAGGCAGCTTGACTCTGGTCAAGACATTGCCCTGGGGAATGAGCCAGCGAATGGCTGTCGCTCATTTTGTTTAGCTGAAACAGGCACAATATGTGTACATGTTCTTTCTGTCTCCAAAGAACAGGGCCATGTGTATTAATATATGTAGCTTCCAGTGAATGCAAATGCACTGTGAAGAAGATATAATAATGTTTATAATGTTATTGGAAATTATTTTAAAATAGAGTTTAGTGGTGTCTGTGCCCGTGTGTGTGTGTATGTGTTTGTGTCTTAATTGGATTAAAGCCAGCTGCTCTAGAGGCTTTGATGTATTCAAGAGAAGTAGGTTTGAAATGGTAATTAGATAAACATAGGGAAATAGAAGGTGAGGTGTAAAGGGGGAATTTGCATTTTTAAATAGACCATTCAAAAGAGTGTGTGAAATATTACACCTAACCAGGTGAAGCTCAGAAACAATGCATTTATTTTTTTAAGCTTACTAGTAAAGTGGGTATTGTGAAAGGGTTTTATTGTTAGAAGATTTAAAGTTAAAAAAAAACCTAGTGGCAACAAGAATTTGCATTCAAATTGGAAAAAATGTATAAAGGAAGAGAAAACTATTGGTAAAGGAAGGAGGGATTCTAAGATCTAAATCCTCCAGCCTGTAAGCCTCAAGTCTGTCAGCAAGGACCCAGAGCTGAAAGAAACTCATTTTGATTGCAGCTGACCAGGGTGTGCTTGCCAGGTGTCTGTTTAAATCTATGTGTTTTACAGTTGCCTTACTGAGAGCCAGATTAATTAGGGGATTTTTGTAGTTATTGTAGTAGTAATTTTGTAGACATATGGATGTGCTTACAATCTTTCTTGTATTAAGAACTGTTTAATTTAGCTTTTTTAAAAAACCTCTTGAGACTCGGTGGTTTTATTACTACTGAATTCAAAGCCTGCATCTTGAAACATACAAATTGCAAAAATGGGTTATGTCAGTTGTTTCAATTTACCCTCTGGGATTTGAACAACTCAGCCTTTACCATCAGCTGTGTCATAATATGCGCCATACTGCAAGCCCAACTGACAACCTTAAATTGGTTATCAGCATAATTCTTAGCACACTGAAGATTATTTAGTAAATGTCCAATCGTGAAATCACTTCTAATGTTGGACACTGTGTTTTGAGTTTTGCAAGCAGGAGCTGGTTGGGTACGGCCTGTACCTTGCCCATTGCGAACAGTGGCTGGGACATGCTGTTTGAGGTGATCTGCCAGTCTTTGGGACATACGGCCTACATACCTAGCATGACACTGGCACTAAAATTCAAATGCCACATTTCTCATTTGTGTGATAGGCAGAACATCTTATTGGCTTGACGGCAGCATCTGGTTAGTGACGAATACCATTCATGTTGCTACTGCATAGTAACAGTGTGAAACAGCTAGCTTCACCTGTTGCTCAAATTTTTGAGATACCTTGCCCTTCCAGGGTAACCTGAGGTAGACTGGGTACTTTTCAAAGCCGAAAGTGACAGCCTTGGGCCCTTTCATGAGTTTGTGCTATACACAGTGTGAAATGACCTGATCAGGGTAACCATTATCCCACAGGCTGCCTTTGATGCACCCTACTTCAACATCAACCTTGCATGGTGAGCACGGAGCTGGGGCGATAATAGGAAGTTTGGTGAAGATACTCCAATGCAAGTTGATCCATTCAGGGCAGCAAAAACTGGCTGATTGTAGAGAGCAGAGTCAGATCTTGCGTGTCTTTAAATGGTGGCAGAATACATAAATTTCACCGCATGAGCCTGAGTTTTCACCCAGTGAGCTTTCAGCACCAGATATTTCATCACCAAGAAAAAGGAAGAAGACGACTGCTGCGGGAAAAAGAAACATTTACTGTGTTGCAGCAGAAGTTGATATTCTGATGGGGAGTGGGTGGGTATCAAAATGTATGTCAAGTAAACAGGAGCTAAACTCTGCCATGTGGGCTGGCAGTGGATGATGCTATGACTGGCTACAAGAAGCAGGGAAGTTCTGTTCTCCAGCAGAAATGTGCTGACAATATAAAAAATTATCTTTTGATCTGCTAGAGATATATGAAGCTTCCACTCGAACAGTTGGAGTTTATGTGGAGGAACAAAGAAATTTGGAATTCTAGGTACACAGATCATCAAAAGCTGGTGGACAGGTACAAAAATCGAAAAGACTAATGGTAATGTTTGCTTTTATCGCAAAGGGGATGGAATTCAAAAGTCAAGAACGAATGCTTCAGTTGTACTGAGTATTGATCACATTTATCTGATCCTTGGAGCTGTTGCCAGTGCCAGTCTTGGTTTTAGCGCAGCAGGGTTATTTTAAATAAAATGCTGCTTTTGAGGCAGATATAAAATCCCTGATTCTTGTCACCGAGACATCAGGGATTCTTTAAAGTAAGTGGATGATGGGGATACTTCAAAGCCCTGCTAAACTCAACTGGTGGCCGCATGTGGCCTATGTTTACTGCAGGCCATACTGACAAGTCATGTCGAGGAAATGGGTTTGGAGGACAGAGTGGGATATAACAAAATAAACACGAGCTGAGCAGACAAATGTTGCAGAGGATTGGGGAGCAGTACAAAATGTTTTTTTTTAAATGTCTTCTATTCACAGTTCTGCTATTTTCCTGTGTGCCAGGCATTGCCTGAGCATGACTTGTACTAATTTCCATACATTCAGTCATGTCTTATAAAAAATCTCACTTCCAAACTAGTGGAGAAAAAAATGGATCAAATAAAGTTTAAAACCTTGTATAGATCTCCTTTTGAGGGGATTTTACTTTGATTCTCCATTGATGTAAATAGTATCTCAGCTCAGTAGTGTAGATGATGCTGGCATGGCTGAATTTATTGTCCATCCCTAGTGCCTCTGAGCAGGTGGTAATGGGCCTTCCCCTTGTGGGACCTACCTGGGCAATTTTCCACATTGGGCAGGTTGATGCCAGCTTTAAAGCTGTAATAGAATAACTTGGCTAAGGAAAGCACTGTGCACACCCACCTCCACCACCCATCCCCTTTTCCATTTGCTATTTTCCAATGTTCCAGGCTACTTCCTGCCATCTCTTGGACCCAGGCTTCATTGTCGTTTCCTGGCCATCAAGTGTGCATGGGTTAGTTTTATGAACACGTCTATGGTGCCTTTAATCAAGATGAACAGAAAAGGGAGTAAAAGGCATTTCATTCTGATCCTCATCAGAACTGAACCTGATGAAAACTCTACATATTATGGTCATTTCCTGCTTCCAGACCTTCTGTACTAAGATCCTGGAGATTACAAGAAGTGTAAGGGGCCTTACCTTCTCTGCAGATTCCATCCCATGCCTACATGATCTACATCCAAGAGGAGTAGTTTCAAGAGTCGTCAGCGGACTTTCTTTTTTCTCACTTTTACTGGTGTGAAGATGCTTCCTGGAAATGTGATACAAGCCAACACCTGCCTCAGGTGGCCTAGACAACTGTGGGGCATTTGCCAGTCTGAGCATTTGATACCCACGTTGCACATAGAACTGGTGAATCACCATGCAATCCCCTTTCTGTAGATAACCCAAGCTCTTGACTTCCACACAGCCTTCCTTGCTCCCTGGAGCTCAAAAGACCTTCAGAGATTCTGGATCATGGAAGCCTCAGCTACCCACCACCTGCACTTCAGCCTAAGAGTCTACATCTTACCCTTTTCCAAGTCTAACCTAGTGCCTGATGAGCCCCTCTCTATTAGACTTTCTGTTAACTCTTTTTATTCAGCAAGACTCTCACTATGTACATCTGCTGTAGCAATACCTGTAACTTACTGTTGCCGAACAAATTGTGTGAATTTTGCTGATCTCAATACATACCTGAGCAAAAATTATAAAGGGCTAGATTTATCACTAATGCTCAATCTGCACTCTAGCTTGATTCAGGTGACACTTTTCACACAGCCTGTTTTTTGAGCTTCTTAAAGGGATGCTTAAGGATAGGCTCTTATAAGACCTTATTATTAATTTTCTTTATTAATTGATGATGAGAACAAAAACAGTAAACAGGATTACTTCTAGAAATATTAATGTGCTTTGCTGTGACAGGTTTCCTGTTCAGAGATGATCAAAGAGTCACCTAGAGCTGGTAGGTGTATCCAGTCCAAACCTCAGTATTTTGCATGGGGCTTCTATACACTTTTGCAAGACACTCGACGGGACTGTTTTCATAATTGCCTCTATAGCTGTAAAATTCAGTATACAAATTAACCTTGAAAAATTCCCAAGAGGGATTTGTGTTATTAAATAATTACTGAGTGACTTTTCCAATTTCTCTTTAAGCAAGACTTTAATTTTAAAAAGCAAACTTCTGGTCATTATTTTGTTTTATTCTGGAGCACTCCGTCACTCTAGAATCCCACATTAGCTCTGCTGCTCTGACACGAGTCTTGTGTAGTTGGCTACAATCTGAAGGCTTCATTAAGCTGGTTGTTGCTAAAACCCATGTTTTATTTTGAGGCTGTCTAAGACCCACAGATCAGGAACTGGTTGTGCTAACACAGGTGCCGGTTGTTATAGGAGTGAATTTTGACAGATGCAAAAAACAACCTATGGGTGACCTGAGAGTTTGAGTGTTATAGAATGTCAAAAGGGTAATATCCTGCAAGGTTGATGCAGATAAAGTCAGGGTAATCTCTGAATTATCTGGTACTTCAGGGGGTGAATTTTCCTATGGCGAGCGAGCTGTTCGGGAGCAGTTGCGGGCAGGCACGGGGCCGATCGGCTGCGCGCCGCCATTTTATGCAGGCGGGCCAATTAAGGCCCGCCCAACATAACATGCAGCCGGTAGCACTCAGTGCAACCTGTGCAGGTGGTGGGAGGAGAGAGAGTCAGGGCCTGTGCTCTTTCGCACATGTGCGTGAAAGAGCGCAGCAATCTCCCTGAGGCATAGAGCTGCCTCAGGGAGATTAAGTTGATAATAAAACTTTTTAATGAATGAAGTAAAAAGTAAAGTAAAAAATTATTTAAACATGACCCCTCATTTGACAGTGTCACATGAGCTGGGGCACGTTTGTAAATTTTGAAAAAAATAATTAATTATTTTATAAAACCTTCAGGAAACCTCATCCCACCTGTGGATGAGATTGCCTGAAAAACGTGAAGGCTGCTTGGGCTCTTCGCCTGCCCACCAATTTAAGGTTGGACAGGCAGTGTTGTTAACGACTTTAATTACTTGTTTAATGGCCTCAATAGACCGTTGACAGTTGGGTGGGCGGTGCCCGCCGAACAAAATATCGAACTGATGCGCGACGACATCAGGACACACTCCCGACATCAGCATGCATCATTTTACGCGTCAGCATGTCGGGCCCGCCCCCACACGCCGACGGCAATATTCTGCCCCAGGTTCCTAATTCAGAGCACACTGCCCATAACTCAGCACTGAATTGGTAGTCTCACTATCAAATAGTCCTGTGGGAATTGTAAATATCATACTGCTGCAGAATGGGGTGCTTTTCTGAATTTGGGGCTAAGCAATGTTTTGGGATCAGAGTAACGGAAGCTTGATGCAATATCCATTTTATTCACAACCTGGGAGTGTTTGATGTTGACTCTGAGCGAATAAGAACATATTTTCCAGCATTGATTTTCCTTTCTGAATGGGCAAATTTTTTTAAATTTTGAGAATAGTCTGACATCAGGTGTGCAGAAATCAAGAGAAAATATGTTTCTTTAATTTGTTGGGGTGAAGTGGGGTTAATGAATATTAACATTAAGGGAGATATTTTCCAATTTTCCACGTTTGGTCAGGAGCCTCACATAGGGGGAATGCGTAGCAAAAAAATTTGTCGCACACAGCACTTAATTTTTTCAAATTCACTGCAAATATAGTAGAAGAATCTGATCTCTCATCAATCTTTTTTTTAACCCTTTTTTCACAGGTGCTTTATAAAGTGTTTAATTCTTTTGTGGAAATTGGCTCAGCAAATATACGAGCTTTGGATTATGTCAAGGGTGTAGGTAAGAAAGTTCATTTAATCTTATACACTTTATGAATGAAACAGTCATCTAATACTCATGTTAGAGATGTTGGTTCACTCCAACAATCACTCACCCTGCCAAAGTTCAATTTTGTCTGTGGGAAGGCACAGAGCAGAAGGCAAGTATCTCCCTATTAGAGAGGGACGGGTGGCAGGAGGTCAAAGGGAAAATCATTATTGGACCATTCTTGTATACTTCAAAACAACCAGTTCACAGACCTGGGGGCAGATTGGCTGACCGCCACATAAGGCATCTGATCTGGGAATGAGATCTGTGACGGAATCAATGACTGAACAAAGGGGCATGCCCTCTGGAAAAAGGGAACATTAGAGGAAAGCAATTCATACCACTTGATGAGTATTAGAGTGGAATTTAGATGTAATGATCATTATATGTATTGGCCAGTCACTTCTAACATTCAAAACCTGATGACCAAAACCAAAACCCATCTATTACGATAATCAAGACTGTTTATAATGGTGAGTGCTGTCTGCTTCTAATGACCACTTTCCCAACTGATGAAAGACAATTGCCTGAATGTTACACATTGCTGATGCACCTGTGAATGAATCCAGAGGGCAACACCATGACCTGAGCATCAAAATAAAACCCCTTTGTGCACGTCGGCATGGAGATTCGGAATATAACCCTGAAAAAGAGACAACCATTGTAGTAGTGTTTATCATTAATCATGTTATACCTGGAAAAAATGTGTTGCCACGTAGGCATGAAATTAATTATTACTCAAAAAATACTTAGCTCAGGAGAGAAGCGATTTTCAATTGAATGCACAAACTAGAAAACTAATAAGACAACATAAGTCGCTAAGTTTCTGTTTGTTTTTGTAGGTTCAATCTTTGTGGTGAGTTTGGGTGGAACTGCTGTAGGAATTGTGTTTGCCTTTGTGCTGGCCCTCATCAGCCGCTTCACCAAGCGGGTTCGCATCATTGAGCCACTCTTCATCTTCCTGATTGTTTACCTAGCCCATCTCACAGCTGAAATGGTCTCTCTCTCCTCCATCTTGGCGTAAGTGGATTTTGCCTCCATTTATTCACATTTAATCATGTCAGGATCATGTTGTCCAACACTGACCCCTGCCAGTGTTTGCAGAGTCAGTGAAAGGACACCTTATTAACCTTAAGGACAGGAGGTTGGGAACTCCTCTTTGACACGAGTTGGGGGCGAGGGAAGAGAAAAACAGATGAACTGCCCATGGCTCTGCCATAGAAATAGGCTGGAGCTAAAAGACTGGGTGGAATTCAGGAACAATCTGGTGCTGTCACATTTTCCAGTCCTTTAATTGGAGATCTGTCCCAGTTGCACTTTGACCTGGACTGCAGGAATGAAATTTTGACCTTTATCTCAAGGGCTTGGAAATAAAGATGAGAAAGTTATGTTTCAGTTGTTTAGAACCTTAGTCCTGATCTGGAATACCGTGTTCGGTTTTGGGCACTGTGCCTCAGAAAGGATATTGACCTTGGAGGAGGGAGAGCACTGATTCAGCAGAGTGAAAATGGGGTTAAGAGGTTAAATGATGAGGAAAGGTTAGATGAATTTGGCTTGTATTCCGTGGATGATGGAATATTGAAGGATGGTCAGATCAAGATGTTAAAATCTGTTCAGTAGGGTAAATAGGGAGAAACTATTTCCTCTGGTGGGGGAATCAAATGGGTTCAAATCTGACCATGGCAGCTGGTAGAATTTGAATTCAGATAATAAATCTGGAATATAAAACTAGTCTCAGTATGGTGGCCATGAAACCATGGTTGATTATTGTAAAAATGCACCTGGTTCACCAATGTCCTTCCATTAGGAAAGGAAATCTGCCATCCTTACCTGGCCTGGCCTACATGCCTACATGTGACCACAGCAATGTGGGTGACTCTTAGCTGCTCTCTATTTCAAGGGCAATTAGGGATGGGCAAAAAATGTCTAGTGACACCCATATCCCATGAAAGAATAAAAAAACAACTTGCAGACAGATGAATATCCTACTGCTGTTCCTATATTCCTATGTAATAGGATAATTAAGCTGACCGATATGCACTGGGAAAATAACTGTTCAGCTAGCTTGGGAGGAGGCTGAAAATGATCTGGAAGTTAGTTTAAAAAAACTTCTTGCTTGGACCTGAATTGATCTATTTGGAAATGAATTGAATTTCAAACAAATGAGACCCAAAACTCCTCCAGAGAAAAAAACACAGCAGATTAAAATACAAATAGTTGTTTGATAATACAGAACTTGAGTATTGTTGAAAAAAGAGACATGCTGTCGAAGCTTTTCGCCTTGCACTCATCAGGACAGATGCAAGAATGCCAAATTTCAAAGGGAGCAACAATTTATTCTGCATGAGAAAAGGGTGCTGATTGGTTGGCAAGTCAACTATGATTAGTCGAGGAGTTGCCATGGAGGATGCACCAGGGAATTGTTGTCCCCTTAAATATAAATTTAATACTTAAATATAACTTCAGAGTGTCTAAGGACTATGTCTAAGTAAAATTTTGTCTTCACACCTAGCGTCACCTTCTGTGGTCTGTGTTGCAAAAAGTACGTGGAAGCTAACATTTCACAGAAATCCCGCACAACTGTCAAGTATACAATGAAGACTTTAGCCAGCAGTTCAGAAACAATCATCTTCATGCTGTTGGGAATCTCAGCTGTTGACACCTCAAAGTGGACCTGGGACACAGGTTTAGTGCTCTTCACACTTCTCTTCACATTTGTCTTCAGGGCAATAGGTAAGTACTCTTGTCTCCTCTCTTTCCTCCACCCCTGTTCCATCAAGTCTGTCAGATAGCCACTGCAAACCAGCAGTGAGCAGATGTGTGAGAACGCAGTAAATTAGTTAACAACATACTGCGCGGTAGGCTGTCAATATCAGCCAGGCAAAGGAACTTAACAAAAGCTCAGGAAAATCAGAAATTTTTCCACATGTGACCATTTATTTATGATGAAGTAAAGAAAGAAAATCTTTTATTTATTTCATGTCTTATCACTCCTTGGGCTATCCCAAAGTGCTTTACAACCAATGGATTATCATTGAAGTACAGTCCCTAATCCTATGTATGTAAATACAGCAGTCGGTCTTCACACAACAAGCTTTCACGAACCATAATTGAATGAATGGCCAGCTCATTTGTTTTTGGTGCTGCTACTGAAGAGAGAGCAGCAGGCCAGGACACAGGGAGAACTCTGCTTCAAATAGTGCCATCCATCAAACACGCACCAAGTGCCTTTGTTTGACATCGCATCAAAAGAAATGCCTTACATTGGAATTCCCTCTCACCTTCGTAAAGGTTGAGGCCTTCACCTGTTCTGACAAGGTGATTGATGTGGGGTGGGGAGGGGGGTGGTGGTGGGCGGGTGTGGGGGTGGTCGGAAGGGTGGTATTGGGATTCCCTGCATTGTGATTCCCTGCAACCTCAGTCTTCCAGAAGTTGGAGGCATCTTAAGAGGCCAATATGTCCAGTGGGAAGAGACATACTGCCTTTTCCTCAGCAGTAGTGAGGATCAGCTTGGAGATCAGGGCCAGGTAAGTGGTCCGGGTCCCCAAACATTAACATTTCAGCAGTGAATATAATGTGCCCTCGTTTCAAAAGGGCACCTGTTGGGGTGAGTGCTTAATCGAACATTTCTGGAGGATCCCGACACCCCTGCAGCCCATCAACTTGGGTAGGAAGGCTGCATTTTTCTCCTATTGACCAGCAATAATTAATTAATTAATAATTAAAACTTTCCTAACAGATGTATCTTTATGAGTATTGGGACTTTCCCTATGTCTCTGGTAAATGCAATTTCATTGCAATTGTTTGATTAAGATAAATGTAGATTGAATTTCTACTGTGATGGTTTGTTTTTATACATATTGTAGATATAATTATTATCATTCATTAACTTTTGGCCTGAGAACCGCTTGTTGGTTGATTTTGGAACTCGTAGGCATGCAATATATGATTTGTCCAGTTGTGGCTTTTAATCCATTTTGCTGTTAATTTGTTTGTCAGAAAATGTGCACTCAAGTTATTTGCTGTAAGACCTGATGTGCCTGTCACAATCACATCCAGTTTATAATTTACAATTATCATGTCATCAGTAATGCAACATTTTAGTGTTTATTTTCGTTAAAACAAATTGACTGCAAAAGATAGGGGAATAATTTTTACAGACACATATGACTTAAATGCAATATTTATGAAATGTTCTAAAAACAAGCACTGTCAGCAATGATTCTGTTATAAATTTAATCATCTGTGGCTCTTTGGTTCAGCATTACTGGTCACTCCTGTAAGTGGACCTTGCATCCTCCCCCATAAATTGAAGAGCACCCTTATGACCTAATCTCTAGTTAAACAATAGGAATATCCCAGGATTGTAAAATACCTGTCATTTTGGGAAAAAGTTTCCCCCCATCAGGGAGCAAGTGTATGAGTGGGTGCGGGCGGGCGAGCCTCTGATCAGCGCCCCCAATTGGGCCCGCCACCATTTTACATGGGCGGGCCAATTAAGGCCCGCCCACCGTGACGTCCGCCAGGAAGCGCTGTGCACTCCCTGTTTGGTGGGGGGGCGATTCCCTCAGCTGGGAGTGCGCTCTTTCGAGCATGTGCACAAATCTACCTGAGGCTAAGTGCTGCCTCAGGGAGCTCGGCTCAGAATTAAAATTTTTAATAGAAATGATAAAAAAAAATTTCCTTGACATGTCCCCTCATGTGACACTGCCACATGAGTTGGGACATGTTCATAACTTTTATTGAAAGATTTGATAAAAATTTAAATACCCTCATGAAACCTCATCCCGCCCATGGATGAGGTTTCATGCTTTTTCTGAAGCCCACCAGGGCTCCCGGCCTTCCCGCCAATCTTAAGGTTGGACAGGCAGGTCCATTAATTACCTTAATTAGTTTTTCAATGGCCTCAATAGGCCGTTGACAGGTCAGCGGGCACACAGCTGACCCGTCGACATGGAAATGGAAATGACGCAGGGTGACATTGGGAGTTCCACCCAATGTCATCCCGTATCATTTTACGCGCTGGCGAGCGGGCCCCAGCTCCTGCTCGCTGAACGGAAGATCCTGCCCTTTGTGTACTGGATGCTGTTTGCAATGCCATGTGCGTTCTCATGTTCAGGAGGAGAGTTGAAGGTATTCTACTATTGTTATGGCACAGCTGATGGTAAATGCTGAGCTGCCCAAATCCCAAAGGGAAGCTTGAAACAGCTGCCAAAACGGTTTTTGCAATTTGTAAAGTATGAGGAGAGGTTCTGAAATCAGATGATGATTACACTTAAACACAAGAATGGCAGCACACAGTAAATAGTACTTTAAAACAGTTCCAAAAGATCCTAACTTAACTACCCTCAGAGCTAACCTTCCCCTTCTCTGTTCAACAACTGTCCTTATAGATTTTAAAATCTATAGAATTCCAGTAATTGGGGTGTCCTCTGAGGCTGACAGCAACTAGTTCTCCAGGTCTGGCCTTGTTCACACTGTTTTCTGGGAGTTCTAACCAGCTATCCTGCTGCCTTCTGGGAGATCTAAACAGCTACCCCCCTCACATAGGTTTCAGTATCTCCTCAAATGCATTCCTTCCCTTTGATCTCTCTATTGTCTCAAACAGTCTCGACAGAAATGCTTTCTCCCCAGAACTGATGAAACTCGTTTCTTAGGCTTTTAAAAAAATAAACTTACCCTATCTTTACCTTACTTACTTACACCTTTTACGACCTGCATATTTACCCCTTTGAACTAAAGCAACTCAATTTAAAACTACTCCTGTTATTGCTTTATGTAAAATTCTGATTAAAGTTCCTGTTGGTTCATTAACATATCAAAACTACTTCTTACTGTTGGTTTCAGACACTTGCAGTTCCTGTGTCTCTTACTCCAATTACCATATTTACACCCTCCAACAGCCTGTCTTCCAGTATATAAGAAATATGACAGTGGTATTACCAAAAGAAAAATATTGGGAACAATTTTCCACCCGTTGGGGGGGATGTTCAGGAGCAGACGTGGGCAGGTGCGCCTCCGATCGGTGCCCCCAATTGGGGGTGTGCCACCATTTTACATAGGCGGGCCAATTAAGGCCCGCCCAGCGTGACGTCCGCCAGGAAGCACTTTGCACTCCCTATGCAGGCTGGGGGTGGGGGGGGATTCCCTCAGCTGAGAGTGTGCTCTTTCGCGTATGGGCACGAAAGAGCGCACTCATCTCCCTGAGGCTAAGGGCTGCCGCAGGAAGATCGGCACCAAATTCAAAAATGGTAAATGTAGTGACATAAAATTTCCCTGACATGTCCTCTCATGTGACATTGTCACATGAGTTGGGACATGTCCACCACTTTTAATTAAACTTTTATTAAATTTTTAAAAACCTACATGAAACCTCATCCCATCTGTTTGATGAGTTTTCATGCTTTTTCCGAAGCCCACCAGGGCTCCCGGCCTGCCTGCCAAACTTAAGGCTGGACTGGCAGGTCCATTAACTAGTATAATTAGTTTTTAAATAGCCTCAATGGGCCGTTGACAGGTCAGCGGGTGCACAGCTGATTCGGCTGTGCCCCCGCCGACCTGAAAATGCGTCGGGAGCGCACCGATCTCAATATCCTGCCCATTATAATTTCTTGTTTTCTTGACACTTTGCTTAGGTAAATCGTGAATCAATAGTTAATTTTACATGAAATATAGGATTGAATAAAATGCAGTTTTTTTGATGAAGGAGTCTAGGTTAGGAGTTACAGTGTGTAGTATAGTTGGGAGTAGGAATTTTAAAAAAGGGTCTAAACAAATGAAGTGAGCAGGCAAGACTGTAACGGATGGAGTTCAATATAGGGAAACATGTGATCGTCCACTTCAAATCCAAGATAGGTCAATCAGAATCTTTTCTTAATGGTGAGAGATTAAGAATGTGGAGGAGCAATAAGGATAGGCTTGTCCTTGCACATAAATTACTAAAAGCATGTGCACAAGTGCAGAAAGTAACCAGCAAGGTTCTAGATTGTTGGCCTTTATCTCAATTGGCTGGAAGGGGGAGCATGTTATGTTTCAGTTGTACAGAGCCTTGCTCAGCTTTACAATCTGCTCTGGCCTCCATTGTCTCAATACTGATGTAGTAAGTGGGAATACATAATTTTGGATTGCTGCTTTGTTTGGATCCCAACTACTAGTGCATATCAATATCCTGGATGGCTTGTGTCTTTTGGAAGTTAACCTTTTGTGAGCTGAACTTGACTTTATATCAGTAACATAGCATCAATTAAACCAAAATATGTTCCAGGCCAAACAGGTAAAATCTCAAAATTCCATATTGTACTGTAAACCTTCTAAATGCTAACTCAGCTGTTGTGGGAGCCTCCCTTATCCTTGAAACTAGAAACTTTGTAGCCTTTATCTGTATGGTTCATATTCTCAGTAAAAGAAACTCATGATTATTGTGACTGATCTTTCACTCCCAGGGGTAATTCTGCAGAGTTGGGTTTTAAATCATTTCCGGCTGGTCCCACTGGACAGGATTGACCAGGTGGTTATGACCTATGGTGGCTTGCGTGGTGCTGTAGCATTCGCACTGGTGATACTTCTCAACGATCAGACTGTCAAGGCAAAGGACTACTTTGTTGCAACGACGATCACAGTTATATTTTTCACAGTGATAATTCAGGTAAGTGTTATGTCTGGTTACATGTTTCACGTTCCTCGGTGACACTGGCAGTTGTCCTTCAATTTGCCTACAATGTTTTGATGTTTATGTTGAGATGCATTATTTGATTTGGATCCACACTTTCTTTTGCCTTAGAAAGAACCCTTACTCTTTTCACCCTTTTTCTGTAATATCTGGCCAATGCGGTGTTGCCCTTTTAAGTTTTAAACCAAAATTCACTGAAGGTACAACAAGGAATGCAGAATTAATTATTGAACATTCTAATGATTTTCTAGCTTCAACTATTTGCTGGAAGGGTAATGGAAAACATCTCACTTGCAGTTTTTTTATAGCCAGTGCAGCTAGAGATGTCTCTCTTCATCCTTGATTTGATTGTTATTTACTTATTTAGTGCATACATAGTATTGCATAGCATTACCGGCACAGAAAGAGACCAGTCTGCCCAACAAGTACATGCGAGTGTTTATGTTCTCGATGAGCCTCCTCCCACCCTTCATCATCTAACGCCATCAACATGTCCCCCTACTGCTTTCTCACACATGCTTATCTAGCTTCCTCTTGAGCTAATCTATGTTAGTCACCTCAACTACTCCTTGTGATAGCGAGTTCCACATTCTAATCAGTCTCTGGATAAAGAAGTTTCTCTTTAAATTTTCATTGGATTTTTAGTAACTGTCTTATAGTTATGGCCCTAGGGTAATGTCCCCTCACAAGCTGAAATACCTTTTCTATGACTAACATATCAAACCCTTTCGTAAACTTAAAGACCTCCACCAGATCACCCCTCAATCTTCTCTTTTCCAGAAAAAAGAATCCCATTCTGTTCAATCTTTCCTGACTGGTATAATCCCTCTGTTCCTGTTATCATTCTTTAAATCATTTTTGCACCTTCTCCAGGGTCCAAAATAATATTTATAATTTTATAATAAATATTATAATATAGATACCAGAACTGTTCACATTACTCCAAGCATGGTCTAACTTAGGTTTCACACAGCTTTAAGATAACTTCTCTGCTTTTCAATTTTATCCCTCTGGTAATAAACCCCAATGCTTTGTGCACTTTTTAATGGCCTGCACATCCTCTTTTAATTATTTGTATATCTGTATCCCCAGATCCCTCTGCTCTTCTACCCTTATTTTCCAAGGAGTAGTCGCCTTATTCTTCCTGCTGGAATGGTCCACCTCCTATTTGTCTGTATTGAAGTTCATTTGTCAGTTACACACCCGTTCTACAAGTTTATTAATGCCTTCCTGCATTTTGTCGCAGTCGCTCTCTATATTAACCACAACCTCCATTTTGGTGTTGTCTGCAAATTTTGAAATTGCACTTCTGATTCCTGAGTTCCAATCTCTTATGTAAAGTAATCCCAGTACCAATCCTTGTGGAACATCACTTTCACTTCTTACCTTTTGCCAGTTTGCGTAATTACCTATAACCCTTACTGTCTGTTTTCTAATTTGTAGCCAGCGTGCTATTCATTCCGTTTCTTTACCCCTGCTGCAACATATTCTGACCTTAGTCACAAGTCTATCCTGTAGTAATTTACTGAAGGCCTTTTGGAAATCTAAATATATGACATCTATTACATTATCCTTATTTACCCTTTCTATTACTTCTCCAAAGAATTCAATAAGGTTGGTCAAGGTAAGGTTTGAACTCCATGCTGACTATTCTTTAGTATATTTTCAGTTTCTAGATGTACAGTAGATACAGTTCTGTTCAAAGAGGATTACAGCTTTGGTTTCTCTTGCATGACTGCTTGGAGAAGCCTCTATATGTTAAAAGCTATCCTCATGGCCATACTTGGTGGTGGAATGGATGAGTCCCATTCAGAAAGAAGGACATTTAATTTTACAAGATATTTCTTTAAATACTGTACAATTCATTCTTTACACTCTAGTATTGAGGTTTCTAACACATTTTGTCATTTTAACTCGAGAGTGAATTTATAAAATGAATTTGCATAATTTACCTTCAGTTATGGTTCCTCAACATTCTTATTAAACCTGAAGTTAGCTGATTAAGTACAAGCTTTTTGCTGCTTAACCACTTTTCCGAGAGATATGAGGATTCTCAGTAGAGCAGCAACAGATTACACAATACTTCCATATCTAGAGGGTAAGAATGCAAGGTGGTAGAAGTCATGCTTCAGCTATACAAAATCCTGTTTAGACCACACCAGGAGTACAGTGAGGCATCCTCGGCACCGCATCTTAGGAAGAATATATTGGCTTTTGAGGGAATGCAGAGTAGATTTACCAAAATGATACCTGGGCTGGATTTTTCCATCCTGAATTGGGACAGACTGGAGGCAGGACAGCAAAAAAATGGCGCCAGTGGCCTGTGTGCTGGTCTGCTGCCTCCTGTACCCTTCTAGCACAAAATATGAGGCACCCTCCATTTTGGAGCACCTTGGATGTGCTCTTCCCTGCACCCACCACTCCCAGTGGCGCTGTGGAGGCTTCAGAGCTGCCAGCCCTCTCATTGGGCTGGCAGCATCAGGAGACTGCCTGCTCATGGATCTTAATTGGACGAAAGGCCTGGAGACAGCCAATTAGGAGGCCACCTCTGGTAAAACCACCGAGGTGATCCTGCTGCCTGCCAGTGCAGGCGCATGACTCCATTTGTCTCAACATCCAGGTCCCAAAGTCCAAGGTAATATTCAGTCTGTTAACCTTGTTTCTCTCTCCACAGATGCTGCTGGACCTGCAAAGTGGTTCCAGCATTTTCTGTTTTTATTTCAGATTTCCAGCATTGGCCTTAGCTTGCTTCTGCTTTTATGTTATTTAGTTACAAGGATAAATGATTCACATCCTAAGAGATTAAGGCACAGAATTTCAGGAACTTGGGCAGAATCATGAGACCTTTAAAAATGTCAGGCAGGACCCGATTCCAGGATTCCCACCCCCCATTCCTGTTCCTTGTCATTTTTGCCAGCGTGGGACAAGGGTGCGGGTAGCCAGCCCGCACGCAGCACTCCCACTTTTGCTGGACTGGGAATTTCAAACCCCCTGCGATTGTGATGGAGTTGGGCCCATTCCATAAGTAAGCATGGTTCACGGCATCTCAGAGGAGCCATGAACCGTGGGGAACTCTAGTTCTGAGTCAGTAACTAAAAAGAACAGCCATTCAACATTCCCATTGAAATACATTGCTGTTGTTATCTTCTCATAAAACTGTCAATCAAGCACAGCCATTCATAGTTTAAATTTAAGAAAACTTCTACCCACTTCAGACCTCTTAACCTTGTGTAAATAAATACACAGGCATCAAAACAGCTATATCAAAGAAAGAATGACTTCGAATAAGGTAATTGAGATGCCAGTCAATCAAAACTATCGCTCCACTCTGTAAACTGTGTCAACATCATGTGCTGAGCTAAGTGGGTTAGTCATTCTTAGAGTTCAGCCAGCCATTCATAATGAGCCCACCTGGAAAAAGAGATATCATGGCCATCTGTTCACCATATGGTTAATAGTTGATAGTTGGCACATGACGTAATTATGAATGCTTGGCTGAGCTCTTTTCTAGAGGCTGTAAACTGAGCACTTTTTCCAAGTATCTTTTCAAAGCTTCTTCTTATGTTGTCAGTTTCAGGATCATTTCAAAGGCTTTCCAGATTTGGCAATGGCTCATTGGTTCTGTACACAGTTGATACTGGGAGAGTGGGTATGGAGGGGGCATGGGGGGAATGGGTGGGAAGGCATGGGGGTGGGTGAGGGGATGAGAGGTTGAAGGCTTGAGGGCTTGACAATTATGACTACAACTGGGCTGATATCTCAGTAAATGGAGGTGGGCATTTAAGCCTGCTGGCCTCACCATCCGCCTGCCTCCGTTGCCTCCTCAGGCTTGCCTCCATAGCAAGTGGGCCAGAATCCATCCCGCCTCAGCCCCTGAATGAAAATATGGTGGATGGGGTCCTCCTTAAGAGAGGCAGATTTGTGGAGTCAGGCGCTTTGCTAACTCCCGTTACATTTTCTTCACAAAAATCTAACCCTATATTTTAAGTGTACATTTACTCTTTTCAAGTTATTTTTTAGACATAAATAACATAACCTTGTGAGAGTTTAAGAAAAACCAAGATGTTAGCTGAGATGGCACAGATCACAAAGAGCCACTCCACAGTCACCTGCACATGGCAGTGTGAGAAGTTCACAAAGGCAAAACCCATGTTAAATGTGGACATCATTTATAATGGGAAAATGCTGACAGAAATGTGATAACCAGAAGTCAGTTGGAAGTATGGTGGACTATACACACATAAAATAACCAATCCTCTGTGGTACCCGAGGAGGTAAGGCCTAGTGAAGCGTTCAAATTAAACAGGTTTAGAGGGCAAAAAGGATAATTGAACCAGACTAGGAAGGAAGGGGGAGGAGAGAAGTGTTGTGGGGAGGGGCGGGGTGGGAGAAGGGTAGGGGAGAAAGGGAGGGGAATGGTGGGGAAGTAAAGGGGAGGAGAAGGATGGGGGAGTAAAAGGAGGGGGAAGGTTGGGGAAGAAAGGGAGGGGAAAGGGTGAGGTAGGAAGGGAAGAAGGGCAGGGGAAAGAAGGGGGTAAATACTGGGGAGAGAAGTGGGGAGAGAAGGAAGAGAAAAGGGGGGGTGAAAGGAGGAGAGGGGTGGGGAGAGAATGGGAGGGAAGAGAGAGAAAATGTGTAAGGTGAGGGAGAGAAGAGGTGAGGGGTGGGGTAGAGATGGGAGGGAAGGGAGAGAAAAGGAGGGAGAGAAGGGGCAGGGAAGCGGTTGGGGGATGGATGAGGGAGAGATGGGGGAAGAGATGGGGAATGAAGGGGAGGGGGAGGGATGGGGAGAGAAGGAGAGGGGAGGGGGAGGGAGAGAAGGGGCGGGGGAGAGAAGGGGTGGGGGAGGGAAGAGGAGGGGGAGAGAAGGGGCGGGGAGGGAGAGAAAGTGGGTGGGGGAGAGAATGTATGCATGGCTGAATAGTGGCTTGCCATAGGGCAGGTTCTATGATTGGTAAGGGGATCAAAGGTTACGGAGAGAAGGTGGGAGAATGGGGTTGAGAAACTTATCAGCCATGATTCAATGGCGGAGCAGACTCGATGGGCCGAATGGCCTAATTTCTGCTCCTATGTCTTATGGTCTTATGGCAGGATTGAAAAGTGCCTCTGTTGCGGGAGTGAAATGCAACTCAATGGGAGTCAGCAAGGCTGACAACTGTCTGTGAGCATGAGTTTGGAGAACAGGGGCTGAAAGACACCTCACTGGGAGTGGGAGAGATTGAGATTAAAATACCTTAGTGGAGATGATGGTGGCTGCAAGCTTCCTCAGTGGAGGTGGGGACAGGGAGGGTCAGGAGAGATGGAAATTTTCTCAGGATGAGGAGTAGGAATGAGGACTAGGAGACCCAGGCCTAGATAATACTAGAGACTACTGCAGAATGGACATCAAGGGAAGCTATCAGGACCTGTGTACCTGTTGATTAAGATGCTGGACTAGTCGATTGGGTGCTTTTCTTCATCAATTGGCTGGGGGAGGGATATTCCCTCCACTGGCCATGCTTCAGTGGTTTCAGTGACTGTGCTGGTTGAACAACACTTCAGAGCATTTAGCCTATTTGCATTTCAAGGAAGAGAGCCGCATCAAGCCTTGAAGATTAAGAGTACACGAGTTTAATCTCAATGCAGTGATGTAAAAATATTGAATATATTAAAAATGTACTTAATTTCAACCTTCAGCTTGCCTATGCATATTTTCCAAATTGTGTTTTATTCCTGATGTTCATCATTGAACAAAATAATCTGTAGAGTTAGTTGCTCCAAATATTGTGGATCTGTGCAGCAGGCTAATAAATCTCCATAGAAACAAACAAAAATAGCCATCTTGTATACTGCAATTAGCTCAGCAAACTAAAGGCGTTAATTAGATGATGGGAAGGGCAGATAAGCAAGTATCTGTGGATTTATTATCCTGTTAACTGTATGCAGAGCTAACCTTTGTTGAAAGTGAAATTTGTACCAAGCAGCCAAAAGTATTACTAAAGTTCCATTTGCATTAGAATTTTTCTAACAGACACAGCATAAAGCAGTCAGGTGTCTCCTGTCTGTTGTAATGCCCATTTGAAGGTCCTGTCACGTTGCAGATACACAAATGAGTCACTGAATGATTCAGTGATTAGTCAAAACTAAAATAGTCGCTTGCTACGTGACTTAACTCACGATGACACTGAACACAAAAGAGATTATGGATCTTGTGAGTTTTCTCCTCCCTTATACTGACCCGTACTGGGTTACGGTTCCACAGCCACAGAAATCTTGTAGTAACTCGCCTAAGTGGCCACTGGAAGCATTTAAGCTCGAGACAGTGTCTGTTCAGCAATTGGAAGGTATCAAACCAAACCTGTACCAATATTAATTAGACACCCACAAATGCAGCTTTCTTGCAGGGGTCCAGGATAGATAAAAAAAATTGGATATCTTGATCAATATTTTTTGTGCCTTAACAAGCCCTCTGGCTCTGAGGCTAACTGTAATGCCCCCATCTGGTTGAGATCAGCCACCTCAACACAAACTAGAGATCAAAACAGAAGCCTCCTTGATTTCAATATGTCATTTACTCACTAAACCATCAATTTAACCCTGATGATTTTATTTTTGACTTAATAATGTCTATCCAGATGGTTGCCTATCACACCCGTCATTCGGAAAAGGTCTTCTGCACTTCAAAAATTTATGTTGTATTTAACAGCAGTAAAGCTGCACATTTTGCATGACTTTAACACAGTTTTAGTTTTGTAACAGCACAACACATATAATATGACTGTAGCCAAAGCACTTTCAGTTTAAGTTTCTGTGTTGGCTGTGAGACCAGCTCCGGTAAGTAATTTCATATCACTTGGGTGTTACACCAGCTGCAGTATAACTACAAGCGTGGAATTTACAGCACATAAACAGGCCATAAAGCTCAACAGGCCTATTCCAATATTTATGCTCCACATTAGCCTCCTCCCACCTTTGTCTCTGAGCCTGCCAGCATATCCTTCTAATCCTTTTTTCCCTCATGTTTATCTAGCTTCCACTTAAATGCATCTATGCTATTCACCCAACGATACCATGTGGCAACTCAACTGTTGCATCTGGCAGCGTGTTCCACATTCTCAGTGCTCTCTGAGTAAAGAAGTTTCTTTGAATTCCCTGAACATTGCAATTCTAAATTTTAAATGATGATTTTAATTGTTTAGAGGTTTCTATTGTAAACTTATAATCTTAATTGAGAGCAGACAAAATTGCCATCTCCTCAGTGACATAAAAAAATCCACCATCAGCACGGTGCTGGTTAACAGGTAAATACAATAACTGTTTTCTCAATAATCTGACAGTGGTGAGAAGCTTGCAGTGTTCTTCTGGATTGTTCAATCACGCTAACCTAAAACAGGGACAAGCATCAAATGAGTATTTGCAGTGCAATTAAAGCATTTGTGATCATTAATGATTTGGATCTGAATCTGTCAGGAGCACAGCAGTGAGGTCTTTCCGTACTTAATATGCATTCACTCGGTCAGTGCGGAACTCGCTTCTTACAGTAACAGGCCACTTCAACATATGGATCCAAAAAAAGGATAGTCCTTCAATTTTAGTAATATGAGACGTGCACTTTCTCTGGAAGAAGTGACTAACTGCTGTAACATATCACTGAGTTAATCAGTTACACATTGTCACATCCAGATTCATGCCTGATGAGTTTCCTCAGTTTCTGATTAAACTAGTCAGGGTATCTCACTTAGATAGAATAGAATAGAACAGAATCAGGGGACATAGGGATAACTCAGGAAGGTGTAGCTGAAGTAGAAGATCAGCCATGATCTTATTGAATGGCTTGAAGGGGCCGAATAGCTTACTCCTTTCTTATGTTCTAATGCTTTTTTTGTTCAGAAGTACTTACAGGATATCTGTGATACATGCACCATGTGAATGACCCATTGTGTACAGTAACTTACCATTAAAAACTAGGGGGGTGAATTTGATCTTAGGTGACTATATTAAACAGGCGATAGTGAATCAGTAGTCAACAGAAAAGGTCAGGTGCGTGTGAAATGGGTTGTGGATTCACTAGCACTTCTACAGAAGACTGATTTCACCCCCTTTAATTATTTTTTATCAACATTGTGTATACCCAAGCATTTCCATTCAAACCCTTAGCTATATATTTTCTTTTCCAGGGACTGACCATTAAACCTCTTGTTAAATGGCTGAAAGTAAAAAGGACTGATCATCATAAGCCAACACTTAATGAAGAGTTGCATGAACGTGTAGGTATACAGAACCTGGTCTGTTTTCTTCCAGGAACCCTACCATTTTCTTGGTGTGAATTCAATTTGTCACCTGTTAATTTAAAATTAATATTTTTTCCTCTGTTGTGACAAGTGCATGCTCTCACAGTCATTGATTCCCAACCCACAACCAGTGCATGTATGTTGGCAATTGGGAGCAGGAATTTTGTTCTGGGGTTGGGAACCTGGTGCCAGGATCAAATTCAGGTCCCAAACACATACCGTGTCGGAAATATTCACCCGACATGATTTCCAAAGAATTGGCCAATTAATGACCAGAGGGCACACTCCCCAATTAAGGATGGTGAGTGGGCTCCTGATTTTGTTCTTTGCAAAAATATACTTTATTCATAAAATATCTAGAAGAACACAACAAAACATTTCAAAATGGTCATTACAGAAAGTGCAATGATATTCAAATTTTCTACATAGATCATATTGCACACCAAGATGCTCCAATACAATTGTGATACGTGTAGTGTATGCCGCATACATTCAATGTTAGCCATACAACCGGAGGGGTTCGGTACAATTTCCAGCCCCTCGGTGCACTGTGGCTGAAATCCCTTAGACAGTGACCTTTCCCCATTGCGGATCTGTCCCTCAGCACATAAGCCCGTGAAGGGTGGTTTTCTGTCCTCCAACCTGCCCTCCAAGGTGAATAAAGAGTGCAGCAAGGAGCTTGCAGTAGGTTTGAGGCAGTTTGACAAGCATGAGGACCATATCACCAAAAACCTGGCAACTGGAGGCGAATTCAAACCCTGGAGTCTCGTCTTCCACAATAAGCCAAAACTTCAGTCATGTTTTTAATAGGGATTGGGTCACTTCCTTTCCCTCTGTCGTGTCCCCAGTCGGGTATAACTGAAAGGAGAAGACTTTGCAGTAGAGATTGGAATATTGTAATTTTGTATTTATCAACACTGTGATTGCAGTTCAACTTTACCAGCTGGGGTGAATCCTGAACACCCATGCAATGGGGAATTCCAGATAAATGGAGGCCAAACACTTAATTACCTGCACGTAATGGCCATTAGTTGAAATCCAAAAACTAAGTTTTTCCATTTTGCAGTTAAACTGTTAACCAGAGCCTTCTCTGTCACTATGGGAACACACTGTTAAACTAAAGTTGCCTTAGCATCTCATTTTTCTTTAATGTTACTTTATCTACATTTTGTTTATAGTGAGTTTACAACAGGATTATTGGCATTTAAGACTGTTGCTCCTGAGTGTAGCAACTGTATCCTGCTTCTATGGTGATCCTCTGTGTTCTTTGGTCAGTCAGCTCATGCGCGATTCATTTTGATTTGTGGCCATTTATTCATCAGCAGCAAGTTCATTCTTAGGAATCTGACACCACTTTTTGCTTCTTATTTTCAAAGGCTTTTGACCACATTCTGGCAGCTGTGGAAGACATTGTAGGTCACCATGGTTACCATTATTGGAGAGACAAGTGAGTAACAAACTAAGCACCTAATTTACATGAATTTCTATTCAGCTAACCCAATTAAGGAAAGATGGCTGCATGAATGCTTTGGAATTATTTTTCCTATAAATCATAATTTACAATAAATTATTGTTTTGTGGAGATCTCTTGTAGACTGAGTGCAACAGAACTGCACTGCTTTCAATTCAGTATTTTCATTGCACCATCATTATTTCTCTGAGATGGATTTCTCATATAATTATCTTTTTGCTAATGTCATCTATGCTGTGTGTGTAAAGATGTCTAAGTCTTAACTTTCAAATTTATGAATCAAAAATATGTCTTACTCTGGATTGCAATGTTTCCACAACTGAATATCTCATTTACTGTTTGTGTAACTAATTGTTTTAAGAAATAAGTACTTTAAAAAAATTAAAATTTTTAGTTATAGCATAGACAAGTGACCTTCCTATTAAAGAATCAATTCCTATTAATGTGCCATTTTTTTTCTTTTAGGGTCAAAGCATTTCTCCTAAGGAGAGTAGACAAAAGACTTGCTTTAATTAAGTTTTCACAATCTCCCAAAGCCCTTCATAGCAAATGAATTGCTTTTGAATTGTCGTCACTGTCACTGTTGTAATGTAGTCAAACATTGTCGTAACTTAGGGAAAAATTGTTTTGAGAAAATCTCTGTCCGTTGCAGGGGGTGATGAAAAGGAACCTGCTGAGCACAATTTGTAAAACGCAGTTATTCCAGGACACACACATTCCTGAAAGAAGCAAGAATGGTCCAGGAATACAGATGGTAGTCTGTCTACCTCTTAACAAGAAGGTTCCTGGATTGGGAGTCATAAGTGGCAGCATTTGAATCTGCTTCTCGCAGGAAGATAGCTCTTGCCAGCTGCTCACTGAGCAGTTGGACCAATCTCCTGGTGCAGCTGAGGTCTTTCATTTGGAGAAAGAGCATCATTTAATTCACCATGTTACAGTCAAATCTCCTCTTGAATAGCTGTGGAGTGTTGCCAATGGCAAAATCTGAGGTTGAAGCTAATTTGAAGACTATCCAATGCTTTCAATAGGATAAAGGCATGTGGTAGTTAAGAAGCTGTCAAGGGCAGAAAATGAGGCCAAAACATTTTCTCATTTTGGATAAGACTTGCCCTCTAAGGTGGTCGTAAAAAAACCATGACACTGTTCAAAGAAGAGTAAGGGAGTTTTCCCCAGTGGCTTGGCCAACATTCATCCCTGAACCAACATCACTAAAACAGATCATCTGGTCATTGCTACTTGTGGGAGTTTGCTGTGCACAAAGTGGCTGCTGTGTTTCCTACATGAAAAGAGTGACTACGCTTCAAAAATACATAATTGATTGTAAAATATTTTGGGATGTCCTGAGGTTATGAAAGGTGCTATTTATATGCAAGTTTTTCATTCTACAATGTGCACGTGTCTCCAGATAGACTGAAAATTTCTACAGGCAGAGAGCTGGTCAGGGGCCCAAATACTGTAGAGTAAAGGGTTAACATCAGAAGCACATGTGCTGATGTAATGAGGTTGTAGCACCACATGTTGGAGTAACAGAGATCTGGAGGAAGGAGAAGTTCCAACCTTGTGCAGAGGTCTTAATAAGTATATAGTAACTGTAAGTAGAGAGTTATGGTTTTCACAAACCTCATTGTCTTAAGCAGCTTACTCGGAGAAAGTAGACAAGCCCCAAAGAACCCCATCATAAAACATGGTGGCAGCGGACAGCAAGTAAAAGACCCAGAAAATACTCGAAGAAGCAGTTACAGACTTGGCATGTCAAGAGATCCTTAAAAGAAGGATGAAAGGAGCAGATTCAAAGCTCACCA
The DNA here is from genome assembly GCF_964194155.1 of Cetorhinus maximus. Taxonomy (NCBI): domain Eukaryota; kingdom Metazoa; phylum Chordata; class Chondrichthyes; order Lamniformes; family Cetorhinidae; genus Cetorhinus; species Cetorhinus maximus. Next base: position 98,259,406 of record NC_135884.1, read on the forward strand.
AGAGTCGGAGCATTGCAGGTGTAGCAGATGCAAGCTGAGACACAGACCTGGAGTCCGGACAGCAGCGAGCACAGACCAGAAATGACAAGCAACGCCAGTGAAGTAGCACCTATTCCAGGGCTTGGTAAATTAATGGAATCCATACTACCTCTCATGGAACCATTCTGGAGTGTTGAAGGCTCACAACAGGGCTCAGCACTGGGACAACCGGAAAAAGAGGTTTTCCAGATATCGAACTGCTTCTGGTCTGCACAAAAAAGAACAAAAGGATCAGGTTAGTACATTACTTTATACAGTGGGAGTTATTGCTGACAACATAATAGCGAGGCAGGGAGTCAATGAGACTTCGACTTTTTGTGAAGGAGTCCTGCAAGCATTTGTTTCACAAAAATGTAATCATAGAAAGGGCAAAATTTAACAAGTGGAAACAAAGGCCAGGCAAGAGCATGGATTCGTTCATCAATGATCTATACAGGCTGGCAGAAACTAAATTGCGACTATGGAAGATTAAGGGAAGAATTGATTCATGATTGTATAGTTGTTGAGGTCTTAGATGAAGCTGTATCAGATCTCTTGCAGACAAGAGGCAGTACAAATCACGAGGCAAACTGAGCTTAGAGGGCAAAAAACAGCATTTGTTTGCAAGGAAGGTGAGGTCCCATGGAAACAAATGAGCGAGGCTGTTCAGTGTACAGGCCAAAAGAGGGAAAACGCACCAAAGCGGAAGCCCACGAAAGAGGAAAAGGCACGCTAACCACCATCTTGAAATGTTCTCTGTGTGGCGGGGAAAACCTGCACAAACGGGAAGAATGCTTGGCAAGGGGAGCAGAATGCCATAACTGTGGAAAAATAGGACATTTTAAAATTGCCCACTGCTCTAAAACACGGTCTGGATAGGAATCAAAAAAAATGAAAGCCAAGCCATGTAAAAGAAGTGGAAGAACCACAGAAAAAGGAAATAACTTTCCTAGGGGAAGTAATTGAAATAGGAAATGAATACTGGAGTATTAAACTCTAAGTGGATGGACACCCCACAGAGTTTAAAATTAGACACAGAGGCAGGTGTTTCTGTCTTATCTGACAGAGTAAAATGGCTTACGTACATTACACGGCAACCTTCATCTATCAAGTTACAGGGTCCAGTGGGACTACATGGAAAAATTGAAGTACAAGGATAGAGAAGCAATTGAACACTGTATGTCATCCAGGATCAAGAATCTTGTTTACCAAGCAGGAAGGCACACTTAAAATTGAAGCTAATCTATAAAGTTGATGGAGTTGCTTAAGCATTGCAGGCGTGCACTTCGGAATGAATTAACAAGATTATTTACAAGCTTGGGAATACTGAAGATGGAGTACCTTATCGCCCTAAGAGCTGATGCTAAACCAAATTTGCCTCTTCACACCAAGGAAAGGCCCTCACCCACTCTTGGACAAAGTCAAGTGTGAAATTGAAAAGATGCAACAACAAGGAGTTACACCACTGATCCCATGCCAACGTGACGGTGTTCAGGAATAGCCACAGTCCCAAAGCCAAATGGCTGTATAAGAATCTGCATGGATTTAACTCAACTAAACTAAACAGTGGAATGTGAGACCTACCCGACACCTCAGTGGATGAAAGTCTTGCCAAACTAGCATACTAAAAGACAATTCACCAAGTTAGATGAAGAACAGTGGATTTTGGCAGTTTCCTCTGGGCAAAGAATCCAAATTGCTGACCACTTTTATAAAACCATTTGGTCGTTATTGCTTTAATAGATTACCATTTGGAATTGTGTTTGCTCCTGAAATTTTCCGAAGAACAATGTCTCAAACCCTAGAAAGTATGGAAGGAGTAATATGCCATATGGATGACATACTTGTACATGGCTCCACAAGAGAAGAGGATGATCGTAGACTCAGAGCAGCCCTGAAAGTTTTATAGGATGCAGGCCTAACATTGAATAAAAATGTGGGTCTGCTAAACCTATCATTAAATTTCTAGGTCACATTGTATAAGCCTCTGGAATAACAGTCGAGGCACAAAAAACAAAGATGTCAGAGAGTTTCCACAACCTAGGAATATTACTGACCTTCAGAACTTCCTCAGGATGGTCAACCAAATAGGCAAGTTCTCACCAAATTTGGCAGGTCAATGAGCTTTTGAGACAATTGTTGAGACACGGTCAACAATGGTGCTGAAACGTGGACTAGCAAAATGCTTTTGAGAAAATGAAACATCTTTTAATTACCCCTGTCATTTTGGCATATTACGACCCAGAACCATTGACCATAATAGCAGCAGATGCATCGTCTACAGGTCTAGGTGAAATATTATTCCAAGTACAGAGAGACAGTAAACATAGACCAGTTTATCACTCACAGACACAGAGAAAAGATATGTTACAATTGAGAAGGAAATATTGGCAGCAACATGGGCATGCGAGAAATTCTCGGACTATGTGATGGAATTATGTTTCAAAATTGAATTAGACCAAAAGCCACTAGTCATTCTCGAAGACGCCGCCGGTGGTTCAGATTGAGGTTAATGAGATATGACTCCATGGCAGTGTATGTTCAAGGAAGTACCAGATGGCAGCAGATACACTATCGAGGATACCAGTTGAAGTAGCAAATTTAGAAGATTTGTGTTTCATCGAGGAGGTGGAAGCGTAAATATCTCTCATTACTTAACACCTGCTGCAAAGAAGTTGCAGGAGATAAAACAAGCACAGCAGCAAGATGACAAATGTGCCCAGATAAGAAAATACTGTCTGCAAGGACAGCCAGACTATACTCCTAACAATCCAGTACTACGGCAGCACTTCAGACAAAGAAAGCAGCTCAGAATCATTGATGATCCCCTAGTTTTTAATGATGGAATAGTCATTCCGAGAACACTTTTTCTTGATGTTCTTCAAAGACTTCACCAAGGTCACAAAGGGATAGCAATCAGCCTGGTGGCTAGGCTTTACTTTTTCTGAAGAAGAAATGATTTCAAGTTGCTTTACAGGTGCAGTGAACAGCCAAGAGCAAGAGAAACCACCATCACCTTCTACTTTTCCATCAAGGCCAAGGGAACTCCTGAGAATGGATATATTTGATTTTAAAGGCAAGAAATTCCTTATTGTTGTTGATTACTCTTCAAGGTGGATTGAAGTGAATGGATTGCACAGCATCACGGCGGAAGCAGTCATTCACTCACTGAAGAGAATTTATGCAACACCGGCATGTAGGAAGATGTATATAATAGGGATAAAGACTTGGGGGGAGATGTAGAGTAAAGGGTTAACATCAGAAGCACACATGATGCTGATGTAATGATGATGTAACACCACATGATGGCACAACAGAGATTTGGAGGAAGAAGAAGTTCCAACCTTGTGTAGAGGTCTTAGTATGTATATAGTAGCTGTAAATAAAGAGTTATGATTTTCACAATCCATAGAGGAAAATTTTCTCCCTGTCAGGGAGGCTGAGCAGGAGCAGGTGCACGTGCAACCGATCACCACCCACAATCGCTGCGCGCCGCCATTTTATGTGGCGGGCCAATTAAGGCTGAGCGCTCCCTGTGCGGGCGGGGGAGGAGGCTGAGTCGGGGCCTGCGCTCCTCCACACATGTGCGCGACAGAGTGCAGAAATCTGTTCAGAGATTAGTTTGATTATTATTATTTGAAATAAAGAAAAAAAAATATTCAGACATGTCCTCTCATGTGACAGTGTCACATGAGCTGGGACATGTCACTGATTTGTAATAAAAATTTTCATTTGCTTTATAAAGCCTTCATGAAACATCATCCTGCCCATGGATGAGGTTTCATGATAAATGTGAAGGCTGCCTGGGCTCTTCGCCTGCCCGCCAACCTTAAGGTTGGATGAGCAGCTATGTTAATTCTTTTAATTGGTATTTAAATGTCTTTAATAGGCCTTTGACAGTTCAGCGGGCGCGCAGCTGACTCCTCTGTGCGCCTGCCTAACTAAAGATCTGAATGACGCGCGGTGACGTCGGGACACACACCCGATGTCACCGCACGTCATTTTACATGTCGTCGAGTGGGGCCCGCCCCCGCTTGCTGACCAGATGATTCAGGCCATAGTCTTAAGCAGCTTACTTGGGGAAAGTTGAACAGCCTCAAAGAACGCCACCTAGACTCCAAACACATGATGAAACAATTTCCATATCTTCCCGTTCCAGAATACAGCGTTAATATGCAAATACTTAGAAGAAAAATGCCCCCACCCCGCCCCCCTCCCCCCACCAGTCCATTCCCCATCATTGAATACATTTAAGGCTCAGATAGACAGATTTTTGGTCTCTCAGGGAATTAAGGGATGTGGGGAGTAGGCAGGAAAATGAAGTTGAAGTTCAAGATTAGCCATGATCATATTGAAGGCGGAGCAGGCTCGATGGGCCATGTAGTCTATTTCTGCTCCTATTTCTTATGTTCTATGTGGGGCGAGTGATCTTCTCTGTCAGATTACCGCAAAATGATAGAGGGAGGGATGAAAATCTATCCTCTTTCTCAGCAGTTCACTTTGCATGTAAACATACCAGCTTTCTTAAGGTTGTTATTAAATATACATTAGAGAATATATTGCAGATAAATGTAGGCCTGCAATATTTATAACTGGGTCATAACCGTTTGGTTGATAAATTATTATTACTTTGTCCCTCCAGCTTTTAAGTCCTGCTATATTGCTTTGAACTTTATTACAGAATAATTATACAGTAAAGTATAACACAGGGCATAATAGCTTTAACCAAGAATAGATTACTTTAAAACAGGGAAGGCAACAAGTCTAAAAATGACTGTTGCTATTATGTTCATTCCTTCATCTACTATTTTAACACAGACATTTATCAATTTATTTTCAATAAGTTAACAGATCCACTAAAGTGCATTATAAGAATTCAATAAGCATTTTTAATTAATAATACCAACAGTAATCTACATAATTCTAAACACATGACTTTCACAAAATCTAATTGCCTTTCAGTATTTGTGTATTATAACTGTTTGAAGATTCATTCAGCCCTAATAAACCATAATATGGGGTTACACATCAAATTGCATTTGGGATTACATATCCCCTGCTCCTATTTAAATGTATTACGGATTTACATATTGCTCAGTTCTATTAGAAGATTGTATTTTTGTAGCACCTTTAACATAGTAAATGATCCTAAGGTGCTTCACAGGAGTTGAAGACATGGCTGCCAATGGTAGAGTGATTAAAACCGCAGATATTCAAGAGGTCAGATTGGAGGATTGCAGATATCTCAGTGGGTTGTGGGGCTGGAGGAGATTACAGAGATAGGGAAGGACAAGGCCATGGAAGGATATGAAAACAATCTTGAACGTTTTAATATCAGGCTTTTGTTTAACAAGGAGCCAACGTAGGTCAGCGAGCACGGGGTGATGGGAGAAAAGGACTTGGTGCAAGCTAAGACACAGGGCTTTGGATGTCCTTGAGTTTATGGAGGGAAGAAAGTTAGGAGCTGGCCAGGCACGAATTGGATAATCGAGTCTAGAGGTAAGAAAGACATGAATGATGGCTTCAACAGCCAATGAGCTGAGACGGGGGCCAAGTTGGGCGATATTACGTGAGATGGAAGTAGGAAGACTTAGTGATGGCATGAATATGTGATCAGAGGCTCATTTTGGGGCCAAGTATGACCCCAGTCTCAGACAGGTGCCAGGGAGAAGTTTTAGCTTAGTGGCTAGGAAACAGAGTTTATGGTGGGGACCAAAATAAAACTGATTTCGGTCATCCCAATATTTGATTGGAGGAAATTTCTGCTCATCCAGAACCAGATTTGGACAAACAATCTGACAATGCAGAGATAGTCGAAGAGTCAAGAGAGCTGATGGTAAGGTAGAAACAGCTGTCATCAGCGTACATGAAGAAACTGATGCTGTATTTTTGGATGATGTCAAGGGACAAAAGTAAGAAGGGACCAAGGATAGATCATTGGAGGTCATCAGAAGTAACATAGCAAGAGAGGAAAGAGGTATCATTGCAAGTGGTTCTATGGCAACAATTTGATAGGTAAGAATGGAGCTAGAGAGTGCAGCCCCACATAGTTAGATGTCAGTGGAGAGGTGTTGGAGGAGGATACTGTGATCAACTGTGTCTTAGGCTGGAGACAGTTTAAGAAGGACAATGAGGGATAGCTTACCTTTGTCACAGTCACCTAGGATGTCATTGGTGATGTTGATGAGAGCCATTTTTGTAGCGTGGCAGGTGTGAAAATCTGATTGGAGGGATTCCAAACGTGAAATTCTGGGAAAAATGGGCAAGGATTTGGGAGGTGACAACATATTCAAGGACTTTGGAGAGGAAAGGATAATTGGAGATAGGACAGTAGTTTGTAAGGATGGATGGATCAAGAGTTAGTTCTTTGAAGACAGGGATGATGACATCAGATTTGAAAGACAGAGCACAGCACCTGAGGAGAGAGAACTGTTAACAGTATCAGCTAACATTGGGTCCAGGAAGGGAAGTTGGGTGTTCAGAAGTTTAGTGTGAATAGGGTCAAGGGCACAGGAGGTGGGCCTTATGGACAAGTTGAGCTTGGGCAGGGCATGACGAGAGATAGGAGAGAATCTAAAGAAGGTTGTGAGTTCAGGGTTAGGACAAGGGGAAAATTGGAGGAAGTTTGGGTCAGTGGGCTAGGTAAAGGAGTCCTATTTAAATGTATAAAAGCAAAATGACAAAAGAAATAGGGGCAGGAGTTGGTCCACTTGGCCCTTCAAGTCTGCTCCGCCATTCTATGAGATCATGGCTGGTCTGATTGTGACCTTAAATCCACTTTCCTGTCTGCTCTCCATAACCCTTTTGATCAAAAATCTGTCTCACTCAGTTTTGAATATATTCAATGACCCAGTCTCCATTGCTGCCTGGGGAATAGAGAATTCCAAAAATCAACGGCCCTCTGAGAGAAGAAGTTCCTCCTCATCTCTGTCATAAATGGGAGACCCCAGACCCCTTTTTTTGTAACTTTCTCCACTTGTTCTAGATTCCCCCACAAAAAGAAACATTCTCTCAGAACCCTGTCAATCCTCCTCAGAATCTTATATGTCTCTTAAGATCATCTCTCATTCTTCTAAACTCCAATGAGTATAGGCCCAACCTGCTCAACCTTTCTTCATAAGACAACCCCCTCATCCCAGGAATTAACCTACTGAATCTTCCTTAAACTGTCTCAATGCAAGTATATCTTTCCATAAGTAAGGAAACCAAAACTGTAAGCAGTACTCTAGATGTGGACTTACCAATGCTCTGTACAATTGTAGCAAGAGTTCCCTATTTGTATATTCCATCCCCCATGCAATGAAGACTAACATTTCATCTGCCTTCCTAATTACTTGCTGTACCTGCACGCTAACTTTTTGTGATTCATGTACAAGGACACCCAGATCCCTCTGTTCCACAGCATTCTGCAATCCGTCTCGCTTTAAATAATATTCTGTTTTTCTAGTCCTCCCACCAAAGTGAATAACCTCACATTTTCCCATGTTATACACCATCAGCCAAATTTTTGCCTACTCACTTAACCTATCTATATCCCTTTGAAGACTCTTTATATCCTCCTCACAACTTGTTTTCCTTCCTATCTATGTATCATCAGCCAATTTGACTACAATATACTTACTTGGTCCCTTCAAGCAAGTTATTCATATAGATTGTAAATATTGTGACCCCAGCACTGATCCCTCTGGCACCCCACTAGGTACAGTTTTATCCTCACTCTCTTTCTCCTGTATTATAGTGATAATGGTGCATATTGTGCAGCCCTATCAAATCATATTAAGGGATTACATAATCCTCCATCTTATTTAAATGTATCAGAGGATTTCATTTGTTCAATCTTATCAAATTGTATTAGGGGATTACACATCCCTGCTCCTGTTTAATTATATTAGACCTCCTACCCCTATTTAAAGGTATTAGAGGATTATTATATTGCCCATTCCTATCAAATTGCTTTAGGTGATTACATGTTTCCTGTATCTATTGAAGTCTATTAAAGGGCAACATGAGTTGATTTAATAGGACTGGACAATATGTAAATGAATCGCCACAGGTTGTCCTTGTCCAAATCCAACAGACTGGCTTCAAAGGAAGTATGAGCAGAGACCTACCCAGCTGAATAGTAAAGTTTATCTGAAAAAGAGGAGTAAAAACAAAATAAATGCACAAAAGAGATTTAAATGGAATAAAGTAAACATTGACAGGACATATTGCTATTTAAATTGCACTGCTCATAGTTCATATTTCTGCAGCAGTGCTCAGAGGCTGAGCACGAGAGATTTGGAACAAAGTGGGAGTGTGAGGCTAAGAGTGAGTGTGAGTGTAAATTGCAGAGTGGAATGAGGAGTGAAAATTGGAGAGTCACCAAACAGCTTGGGCAAGCAGTAAGGGAACAGCAGGCAGTGCTGCTGGTGACAGAACTGATGTCTCTGTTTACCAACTCCTGTCAACTGGCTATGTGCTGGTTTGCAGTGGAAAACTGCAATGACAGAAAATGAGCTGGAAAATATATTTGGTTATATGATTGGTTAATAGTTTGGGTTTTTTTTTGCAACACAATTAGCAAACATCAAGCTTATTACACAATAAATGTCATGTTGAGAGATTTGTTCATAGCTCTCCAGCTGATCAATGAGTTGGTCCTGTTATAGATATATATGCTTCTGCCTGATCTATCCTTCTTGCTGGCTGATTGATTCATCCATATACTGTATCGCATATCATGCTTTATGGTTCCAATCTTGATTTTCTTCTACTTTTTAAAATGTTGTATAGTTTTGGAAATGCTCAAACTCATTAGTGAGCAGGGAGACTGCCTGCCCTTGACTCTCCAACAGGTACTATATGAGAGAGCAACTGCTGCACTAGTCTGTTAAATGACCAGCAAATCTAATAAATAATTGTACAGAAGTTTGTTGGGTGCTGTGAAGGAAAGCATGCGATGATTAGAAAATACTGTTCAGCCCTGTTGAGTGTTTCAGTGAATCTGCAGCAGTTCAAAGTCCGATATCTCTACTAACTTAGAGCGGTAGATGGTGCTGTAAAACCTTCCCAAGCACACCCCCTTCATCCTGAAGGACAATTCAGTTTCATTATAAAGGAAAATGATTTTAATCAGCTTTAATTCATCATTACAGGATATTTTAGTCTATGCATGATGTTAAATTTTATTTGCTAATTGAAAATTTAAGTGAAATGTAACAAATTGTGCTTTGTGTTGTATTTGTATTGCCAGCATGATTTCTGTCGTTGTACTCATGTAATTGAATTAAATATTTCCAGTCAATAAACCAGTGAGAATCTGTAGATTTAGGTATTTTTCACACTTTAATAAAGTGCAAAACTACAAAGGGAAATCTAAATTTCTGGATTCTCCCAGTGTAGTATGTAATTGCAGTAGTAAGAAACGTTAACAAGAAGGGTCTTGCCTACAATATTTTTTCAATCATGATTAGGTGTCAGTTCTGGTTGATAACTGTATGATTTGTAAATAAATGGTAATCGACTTGAGGTGGAAGCAGTTCAGCATGAAAGACCGTGCAACTGTATGTGATATCTAAACAGAATCAAACATTTTCACTTGTCATAGCGTCTTTTACTGATACTAAAATTGCAACATTTATTTTGTTACATACCAAAATTATCCCCCTTCCTCTCCCTTACAGACACATGCACTAGTAATTGATTTTGCTGCTGCACCACGTGTTATTATCACTGTAGAAATTCAAAGCTTCAATAAATCTAATTGGACAGTTCATTCAATTTCTTGTTATTTAGCATTTAATAGGATACATAGTCCCTCCTGGTAGTAATCCACATCTGGTATTGAAGGCTCGTTGTGCGTCTCACTTTCCCACACAATCTGATGCTGCCGCATGTTTTTAATGCGATCTTTATTAGCCGTCTGTGCTCCAGCAGAGGGGCTGCGATTCAAACAGGGTGGAATGGGGCTGGTGCTGTTTTGATAATTATGGTGAGTGCAGCTGCCGATTACATGGCTGCCAAGAACCACAGAAGTGGTGCCTCCCTTGCTGAATATCAGACAGGTACAACTGCTGAGATATCACTTAGAGTTTTAATAGGCCAAGTTCAGTTGAGAACAATATATGATCACTGGTGAAATATCAGAATTTTCTGGAGTTTGCCTCCAATGTATTCTGCAGCATGCTAATAAATGAATTAATTAAATCAAATTTTCAATCAGCTGGCAATAATCATTGTTAAGTTCCACATTCCAAAAACACTAGATTTCAAAAGTGGCCTCATGTTAGTTTTAAAGGGGCCTCCTGCCTGAATCTGAGATAAGTAAACATCAGTCTAATAGTTTGTGCTCTTGCATCGACTCTGAAAGCAGATTGATGTATATGAGGCTCTTCCCACGCACTGGAAACATGACATGGATGTGTAACCTGCCCAGACCCGAGCTCAGATTCCCTCCTGCCTCTTCTGTTTGTCTGTCCTCGTTGTGAATATGTTTCACTTAGTGCTCCTTCCACAAACTCATTAATCATGTACTGCTTGTGGTGTCTCTGCTACCTTCATCCACCTGTCAGCTTAAGCTGCTGCCTTTGCCCCAAGAAGAGCTGTTTGCTACACCTCCTTCAATAAGACTTCTGAGGTGTAGAATCATACAGCACAGAAGGAGGCCATTCAACCCATCATGCCTATGCTGACTCTTTGGAAGAGCTGTCCAATTGGTCTCATTCCCCTGCTCTTTGTTCATAGTCTTACTAACTTTTCTTTTTCAAAAATTTATCCAACTCTCTTCTGAATGATACTGCTGAATCGCTTTGCACCATCCTTTCAGGCAGTGCATTCCAGATCATCATAACTTATTGCTTAAAAAAAAAATCCTCTCATTTCCCCTTTTGCCAATATCCTTAATTCGGTGTCCTCTGGCTCCTGAACTTTCTGCAAGTGGAAACAGTCGCTCCCCATCTATTCTGTCAAACCCATCGTAATTTTGAAGACCTCTATTAAATCACCATTTTCCATAAAGATTGTTGCAGTGGCCATCAATCTGCGGCTACCCAAATGGTCATGGGAGCTACAGTGAATGTCACCAGACCTTTGAAACAAGGAGGACATCACGCCTAGCCTTGCCAGTCTTTCAGATGCAAATTTTTATGCTGAGCCTCTCAGTTGGATGAAAGAAATCTCGTGGCAGTATTTTGAGGAAAATCAAGGGAGTTCTCCCAGTGTCCTGGTTAGCGTTTGGCCCTCAATCAATATCATTATCTGATCATTATCACATTGCTGTTTGTGAGAGCTTGCTGTGCACAAATTGGCTGCCACATTTCCTACATCACAACAATGACTACATTTCAAAATGTAATTCATAGGATGTACTAAAGTGCTTTACAGCCAAAGGCATGAAAGGTGCTAAGTAAATGCAGGTCCTTCTTTCTTTACACCATCAAGATGGGATTGCTGGTGAAAAGACAACATAAAGCATCAGGAGGCCTGACGTTTTCAGGTGGCCACAGGATATTTTGAAAGGTGGGGAAAACAGCAGCTTGTCTGCCTGCCAAACAGAGGCAGGAGACCATTTAATCCAATTAACTGGTCTATCCATGCCTCTTTATGCCCCTGTCGGCGTTTTGCTGGTGTCAGGTCAACTGCCCTGCTGCGTGAGGAGATCACCTTGTACACCAAGGCAGTGTCCCAGTGGGGAGGGGGGTCCTTCCTTTCTGGATACTCGAAGGCCCACCAAGGGGCCCTGGTGGTCCCCCGCCCACACCCCTGCGCCCCCGACGCTGCCAGTAAGGAGTTCACCGCTCTGATCGCCAGGGCCGGCCAGCCTGCCTGCCGGGCCCAGGCGCATCAACAACATTTCTTCCCAGCCCTTTGAGGGCACCTGTATAGGTGGCGCTGACTAGGCTGCCGGGCTGTCGATAGGACCATTGATAGGACTGGCAGCTCGCGCTCCCTGGGAGCCCAGGTGAGGAGCTCTTAATTGGCTTCCGCTAGTAAAATCCCCTCTGTGATCCTGCCGTTTGCCCACGCAGATTTGGACCCAGCGGCAGGAGCCTCGGTGTGCCGGTAAAATTCCATCCAGAGCTAATGTTTCAGGTCCGTGACCTTTCGTCAGAACAGCTGCATGCAGCCCTGGTTTTTCCAAGGTTACAATGTCTGGGCTTTAAAACACTGTGTTTTACTTACATTTATATTTTTTATTTATAGTTAGCTTTATTTATTTCCTACTTCATTGGCAATTTGTCCTTCTCATCAAAATGGACCATCTGAATCAGAGCATAAGGAAGCTATTGCAAATATACTTCAATGTGAAATGTGCAGGATGTGCATTGTTTTTAATCATGGTATTTAGAGATTTTCTAATAACTAGTTCAAAGATAGATAAATACAAGTGAGAAAGGGAGCATATGTAGTGAAGGCCTCTGTAACTTTCCTGCAGTTTTCTCATTCTCCCCATCACACACACTGGGAGTGAGCAGCTGGGGGAGTGGGTGGTGTGAGACACAGACCCCTCATTGATGCCTTTCTGTGACTGGGTGACAGAAGTTGCCGCTACCATTTGATCATGTCAATAAAGCCCCTTTTTTACAGCACCTCCAAATTCACCCTTACTTCAAGCCTGTGGCTAATTCACAGTAAAAATACACAGTGTAATTGTTTCTCATGTGAGCACAGTCTAACAAATACTGTCTATGAAGATTGCTGCAGGAGATTCTCCGGCATCACAGGTATGTGAATGAACATGAATGCGACTGGAGCAGGGACCATTCTGATCCAAATAGATTGAGCCTATATGAGGCAAATGTAACTTAAAGGAGAAAGAGATTGAAGGCAAAAATTTTAATTCCTAGTATTTTACTAAGAACCTGTGTAAAATCTATATTTATATTGTTCTGAAATTACTTGTTGCTATTGGTAAAGCAAAGTCTGACTTTCATGCTCCAATATCATCCTTCACTCCGGGCCATTCCGATGACATCACTGTGGCCACAAGGAGTTTCTTCCAGCCTCAGTTAGCCTCACACTTTTGAATGTGTGACAGGAAGGGGAAAGTGTCAAACCTAGAACCACTTGATTCTTTGGAAACGTGAAGAGGCTGGGGCTGTTCTGCATTAATTTCCCCTCTAATTCTCCATATCCCAAAGCCATTAGTAAGAATCACTCCAATTCCTTGGCTTAAACACATTTATAGATGGCCGCTGTATCCATTTTTCTTGCAGATGGGAGCACTTTGACAAGAAGTACCTGAGCCAGCTACTGATGCGCAAGTCAGCCTATAGGATCAAGGATGATATTTGGGACGTGTACCAAAAGCTCAATGTCCGTGATGCCATCAGCTTTGCTGACCAGGTACAGTTCTCCATTGTTTTTTAAATGAAGCTATACATATCTGAGCTGGGAGTGGTTAAGATGCTGGGGTAAAGCTAGGCCAGAGCTAACTGCAGTATTGGTGGGGGGCAAACAGGACATCTGAATAATTACATAGAATTTACATAAAAGATGTAAATTCTCCTTGTGTTTATCTAATCCATCCTTAAATATATCTCTGTTATTCATCTCAACTACTCCCTGTGGTAGCAGATTCCATATTCTCACCGCTCTCTGGCTAGAGAATAAATAGCAGAAACTTCCAGATCAGCTTTAGACTGCACAGCACACAGGCAGCTCACCTACTGAAGTAGGTGGAAAATCTGGATCCAGGGCTAAAATTTAAAAGAACGTCAGCCTGGTTTAATGATCTTCATGCTGGTACCAGGTGGCACCATCTACCATCCTCTGTCCCCTCAGGAGCTCTGCCGTGGAGGCCACATTCTATCAAGTTGATGCCATCTTTCCATAGGGAAAATAATGAGGCCTTTGTTCCTTGCACACAAGCCTCGCATCACTTGCTTGATCCATCACAAGGACAGACACCTGGCCTAAGTCATTACTTGCGGTTCAGGAAGGATCTGGTGCCATAAGATGTTTAATACAGCCGTTATCTTCACACCCTTGGGAAGCATTGCCCCCTGACATACACGTTGCCTCCAGATCAGCCATGAGGAGATAGCATAGTTATAGTAGCATAGGAGAGTGAAGGACCAGGAAAGACCAGGAAAGCTCTGGTGTTGCAAAACAAAATACACAGCTTACCATATATGTCCCCCATTCAAAGCCTCCTTCAAATGCCTGTGCAGTTTCCTCTTAAGCTTTCTGATTTACACCCATGTGTCAACCTTCTTTCTGAAATGGATCCACCGGTTGCTCCTAAGCTGCCCTTGATGGACTGTTTGAATCGGTAGATGAAGGTAGATGAAGAAAGCCTGTGTGTGTAACATGTGCAGCAATTGTCACATCTGACTTTTCTGATCCCCTCAGACTCCATAAGAACGTAAGAAATAGGGGCAGGAGTAGACTGTTCAGCCCTTGAGCCTGCTCTCCCAGTCAATAAGATCATGGCTGATCTAATTTTGGCCTCAGCTTCACTTTCCAGCCTGGCCCCATAACCCTTGACTCCCTTGTGGGTCAAAAATCTGTCTAACTCTGCCTGAATATATTCAATGGCTCAGCCTCCACTGCTCTCCAGGGAAGAGAATTCCAAAGATTATCAATCCTCTGAGAGAAGAAATTCTTCCTCATCTTCATCTTAAACGGGAGACCCCTTGTTTTGAAACTGTACCCCCTAGTTCTAGATTCCCCCATGAGGGGAATCCCCTCAGCATCCACCCTGTCAAGCCCCCTCAGAATCTGACACGTTCCTCATCCAAATCTAGGCAATTGCACCTCCCAAAGGCACTCCTATGCCAGTGAAAGAGTTTTGCAACACGAAATTCAGGTAACGGAAATGAATGCTTGAATAAAGATGCAAGTAGAGCAATATGATGAGCAAAGGAAATCCAACTTGCAAGCCAAAACTTAAAAATTGATCCAGGGATTTAATGCAGCCTTCTGAGAATTGGACAGACCAGGCCACATTTCCCCTCTCCCCAACCCTCCCCACCACTCTACCCCCAACCCCAGTTAGGCTCTCCACTGGCACCAGAGCCCCATAAATGTAAATTCAGGGCTGAGGGTCCAGCAGTTTATGGTGAGCTTTCTTCAGTAGAAAGTGTTGCAAGCCGCCCCCCACCCCCCCCCCCCCACCCCAACCCCACAGCACTACCGCATCAAAGTTGAATTTCAGCCCCGCGTGAGGTAAGGTGGCTGATATTCCTTCGAGTTCTTCCAATCATTCTGCTCTACTGCTTTGAGCGGGACACACACAAGGATTAAAGCCAGGCCGGATGATTCGAGATTCTCCTGGGTGATCTGTAAGCCATAAAGGTGGATGAAACCAATCAAAAAGGACAATCTATTGAATCTCCCTGTTACTCAGACTCCTTATCCAGCTCAGCAGCATAGGCATTGAGCACTGCATATCCGACCAGATAGGTGAGTTTTGTCAGTTCCTGCCTTGGAGACTAGAGGGAGACATTCACTGCAGGAGGAGGCTCCTTGCCGGAGAGATTAAAACTGATAGGTCATTTTGCTCCTTCTGATAAATGTGAGCCTTGTCATTAGTCAAACATTTCAAAGTTGATAAGGAAAGAGGTCCGTTATGTGTAAAGGGCTGAGGGGTAGTCCAATTTAGCTGGTTTAGGCCCACTTTGTTTAATTTGCTCTGTTTGATACACATTGCACCTTTCCCGTATAAGAAAATACACACATGGTTGTTGAGAAATGAGGTTGTAATCTGTAAAATGAAGGGGAGTTGGAAACTCAGCATAATGGAATGTCATTAATAGCCCTAGAGAACTGTTCCCTCTGCTGCCCTCGATTTGAAGAGGGTTGTGTGTGAATGAGTAACTCCCAGGGAAAACTACTGGCTAACTAGTGAAGAGAATGGATGGTAATTATTTTTAGAAAGAAGGAAGCCTCCTCGCAGACTAAAAGTGACTTGGATCAGACCAGTAAATTAATGTTTCCATGCAAGAGTGATCCAAAAGGACATGTTATTGTAAGTGAGTTACCTTCAGAAATATATCTAAAATAGTCACATCTGTGATGTTCATTCCTGTAGCCTCCTATCTGATGACTCTGAACTTACTGAATTGGCCACAGCCCAAGGGCTGTAATGAGCTGTTAATTACAGTCTAAGGCATCAGTCGCAGTGCCTGTTGTGCAATTTTTCATATTTATTATATATGAACTGCAAATTTTTGTCCTCACTGGAACTTTTTTTAACTTTCTTTCTAATTGATTATCTTCTACTTTAGTTATTCACACAAACATCCTCTGCAAATGGGAGGGAATGGGAAGACCTTCAGGAATAGAGATTGTTACAAATTATGTTTGTCATAGATATGTTCTCAGGACAGTTACTCCCATAAACTGTCTGAGAATCTTTGGTGGGATTGCGACTCACACTGTCTGTATGATGAGTGTGACCAGGGGCTGCAACAGTTGTACCCCTTGTGACTTGAACCAGATGGTCATGTCTTTTGTATGCAGACTGGTGCAATCTCTCCAAAGGCAGCCTGAGCATACACAGTGAGACAAACCATTAGAGCTATGTTATATCACAGTAAGGTGAATGTACAGAACAGTTGTCATGCCCAGTAACATTTCATTTAATTTGTGCAACTTAGTAATACCCTTGTTATGATATATATCCTTTGACTCACATAGACACCATGGGAAATCCACTAGTAACTGAAAGAACTCTGTGTTCTACAAAACATTGATATGTTGTCAACAATATCCTCACGAAGTACTGATTGCTGTAACATTTGTTGCTTCCTATTCAACATTTCAGAATGCTTCTGATGTGAAATTTTTCAAATATAATTTTACTTATTTGGCCATCAGATTTGTGACTGTAATATTATTACAACCTACACCATGCCATGTAGGTGTGGAAAGAAAAGCATTTACAATTGCCAGGGACAGCAGGTATTTTTCAAAGTTGCTTGCAAATCGTTGATCTTGATCTCTTTTTTGCCGGGGGCGGGGGGGTGGGGGGGGTGTGTGTGTGTGTGTGCGCGCGGTGTGGTGGCATGAGCTCACTTTGTTTGAATGCCGTAACAATTGAAGGCCAAAGTCCATTATTATCACAGGTGTGTGTTGCTGCAGTATCCATAGTTTCCAGTGCTCACTGCTTGTCCTGACTGATTTAAGGGTAGATCGCATATCGTTGCACACACTGACAGTGTAAGGCCCTTCTGAGATCGCACACAGAACTTGCTGCAGTCTTCGGATTGTGGGCTGCTTCTCAATCATTGTAAGCTGGGCGGACAGCAAAGAAAAAGCAATTATAAAGAGGATGCATGTTAGGCAGTGAGGGCGTTCACACAAGTGAGTTGTATAAGTTATGACAGGAATGGTTTATTATCCACAGGTCTATGGTTTTTAGTGTGTTCTGTTTTATACAAGTTAAGTCTTTTTTCTTCTCCGAATCTAGAACTGCCTCTCCCATATTGCTCAACAGCACCCACTGAGGAACAGGGTACATTTCGCTCATGTTGGGATACATTTACACGGGACCTAAGCAGCCATTCTTTATGGATGAGGGTTCAGAGTATATCTGGAATCTAATCAACTGGGAAGCCATCAATAACAAGTCTAATTCAGTCCCACACCAGCACCCATATGTGCACACTTTTATAACTGAAGTCTCTGAGCCTCCTCGGCCTGAGGCACTGAGCGTGCTCCAGCTTGAGACATATTAGCTCAGTACAGACAAAGAATGTCTACTAGGTTCAGTTTCACACTGCTTGGTATTTACTCTGAAAGAAGTCAGGTTCTGCTGTGATTCTCACCATGGCTCCTGATTCACAAGTCAAGAGTGACCACTTTGATAGAGATCTTCTGGTACACCCCAGCATGAGTCCGTGCCATTGGAAAAAAAGAGAGAATCGGAAAAAAAATGACCTGAATTTTGAGATTGTAATGATGGTGAAACTAACGGCGTTTGCCTTTGATACTCCCCTGAAACTGACAGCAACTTCGGGAGTCCTCACATGCACAGTTAAACATGGAGATCTAGTAGTCGCTGTCAGTGATTCTACGCTTCTCCATAGGGTGCATTGTTAAAGTTCCCACAAGAGATAATCAAATAGAAATCACTGAACAGATGAGAACTTGCCCTTTTACACTCTTTTTTCACTGTAAAATTCCTTGAAAAAAATTACACCTTGTTGAATGAGATGTAACTGTGTTTTTAATGGCATGGCAAGTTCTTAATTAGTGACCCTGAAAATTTTATTTTATATTTGTTGAATGTCAAATTTTTCCATTATGATAAAGAAAAATCACATATTTAATTTTTTTCCCCCGAAAGTTTGTTTATGATATTTCAACTTCTACCACAATCCCATGTGTATGTCCCAGTCTTTTATTTGGTTGCCTTTAAAATTTGTAATTAAAAGTGAAAACTTCAGCACATTTTATCTCCTGGTTTACTGTCTGTGAGAATAGTGCAATGTGATTGGTTGCTTACCCTGCTTCATGGCATCACTATTGCTGGGTGCCTGGAGATCCCCTTGACTTGGTGCCAGATTCAAACTGACATTGGGAAAGGGGAAATCCATGTCACAGACATCGCTTTATCTCTTCATCCAGCCCAATCAATAAATTTGCATCTGAGTCACCTGAGAGTTAAAATTATTGTTTCACTAAAAAACTTCTGAGCCTGCGTGAAAATTTGTAACATTAAAATAAACACGGTATACGTTGGGAAGGGTGATTTCCGAAATACTAAGCTATCAGTTGTTTGAACAGAAAGTCCCTATAATGACTCACTAGATGCTTGCTCCACCAAGTGAAAATCACATATGTTTTATAAATTAGACACAAGGGAGACTTGGCCAGCTATTCAACAAATATTTATTTCCTGCAGCATTCTCTCTCACAAGCCTGTTATGTTTTTGGCCGTTTGTTGAGTCTTTGAAACCTTATCTCATGGTTTTTTACTGTTTGAAAGCCAGCATGCCCATGACACACAGATGACCTTTAATGCTCCACAGATGGTGATGTCATTTGAGTGAAGTAATTCAGTTTCAACTCAATAATATCCACAATACCCCTAACCTCAGAGTGCCTGATGTCACTGCATAGAAAAGGCTGGAAGAATCCTGTGCTCTTTCCTAGGGCCAGCACAAAATTCATATCACCATTTTTAAAAGAAAGTAAGAATGAGCAAAAAATGGTATCAAATAGTAACCTTTTACCCCAAGAGAATCCTAAATATTTGGTATGCCTCTGCCTGCAATTTCATACTGGTGGTATATTAGATTTAGCAGCCAGAAAACTGCTGTAGCTTCCCAGAATGATATTTCTGTGAATCTATATTGTTTCAGGGTCAGGCACACGGCAAGTTAGTAATACAGTGACTGTTTATTAGGTAGCTTTGTAATCACTGACTGTGTTTGGCCTTATTATATTGGTCCTTTGGTGGCCATTCATTGCTTTGATTTTTTTTTGGTTTCTTCATCCACTCTGTCATATAGAAGCTGCATGGTTATGAATGATTAAACATGGTTAACTCTGAATAGTTAACAGCTGCCGTGCCCAGAAAAACAACTTCGCCCCCATGCCTGGCTACCCATCCTCCATGTGAAACTTGAAAATCTGACTTGTATATCATCCAGTGAGGCAGGTTATCAACAAATTACCTCCCGAGAACGGAAAATCTGGCCCATTGTTTGGCTATTGACATGATGTCTGGGATATTATCCATGTAGCTTTTCCTTCCTATGCATACAAGTTAGAGCCAAGAGGCACAGTTTCAGAACAAAGGATCTGCCATTGAAGATGGAGATTAGGAGGAATTTCTTCTCTCAAAAGGTCGTTAATCTTTGGAATTCTCTATCCCAGAGAGCAGTGGTGTCATTGTCTAACTCAGCCTTCAGCCTTGAATGTATTCAGATTTTCGATACACAAGGAAGTCGAATGTTATGGGGGCGGTGGGGGGGGGTGCACAGGCAGGGAAGTGGAGTTGAGGCCACGATCATATCAACCATGATCTTATTGAATGGAAGATCAGGCTCGAGGGGCTGAATGGCCTACTCCTGTTCCTTTCCTTTATGTTTTTAAATCGATGTGAGCACAGAAAGCCACATTTCCTGGGACTCTCTGAATAAATATTAAGTAACTTGTTTTTCTTCAGTCTCCACATTCTGTATGTTTCACTCAACCCTCAGATTTATGTTCCACTGCTGGGTGTCTGCAATCATTGATTTAATCATCTCCAAAACTGGCCACCATCTACACGGAAAAGGTTTTCTGCGAAGCATTATTTAATTTCAGTCCGGCATTGCCTTGATTTTAAAATTCACATCCTTGTTTTCAAATCCCTCAATGGTCTGACTCCTCCCTATCTCTGTAACCTTGTCCAGCGCTACAATGCTCCAAGATATCTGCACTCCTCCACTCCTGGCCTCCTGCGTATCTTTCTTTTCCTTTGCTCCATTATTGGCAGTCATGCCTTCAGCAGCCCTGGCTGTAAGCTCTGGAAATTCCTCCCAAAACATCCCTGCCTCTCTCTGGTCAATAAAACTAACCTCTTTTGCCAAACCTTTGGTCATCTGTACTAATATCTCCTTATGTCAATCGGTGTCAGATTTTGATGAGTACATGCCTGTAAAGTGACATTTGACAATGTTAGAGCTGCTGTATAAATGCATGCTGTTGTTGTTATACTTGCAAACATATGATGCAAACCGATAAATCATAGTGCTTGTGTGTAATACTTTTGTGATACAGGTAGTTCCAGACTCTTCTGGTTTAGGTTTCCCTCACCAATAAAAATAACCTTACAGAGTATATGCAGAAACAGGCCATTCAGCCCAACCAGTCCATGCTGGTGTTTGTTCGAGCCTCCTCCCATCTTTCCTCATCTAAATCCATCATGGTAACTTTCTAATCCCTCCTCCCTCATATTCTTGTCTAACTGTCCCTTAAATGAATTAATACTATTTGCTTCAATGACTGGTAGTGAGTTCAACATTTTCACTACTCTTGGGATAAACAAGTTTCTTCTGAATTCCCGATTGGATTTCTTGGTGACTATCTTATATTGATGGCTCCTAGTTGTGGTCTTCTTCACAGAGGAGACATTCTCTCTGTATCTGCTCTTTCGAGACATTTCATAGTCTTAAATACATCTATTAGGTCACCCCTCAGCTTTCCTTTTCAAGAGAGAAGGGACCCAGAGTGTCAATCCCTTCCTGATCAGTATACCCATGCGTTTCTGGTATTATCCTTGTAAATCTTCTCTACGCTTTCTCCAGCGCCTCGAAATTCTTTTTCTAATATGGCGACCAGAACAGCACACAGTCTGTAAGTGTGGTCTAACCAAGGTTCAATATAGGTTTAACATAATTTCCCTTCTCGTCCTATTCTTCTAGAGATAAAACCTGGGGCAGAGCTTTATGGCCCTCCTGCCGGCAGGATTTTCTGGTCCTGCTGAAGCCAATGAACTTTTGAACAGCTTGCTACATTTTGCGGCCCTGCCCCCGCTGCGACAGGGCCCTAAGATTCCACCCCTAGGAATTTTTCCGTCGGCGAGCTGGGGGTGGGGCCCCTGACGTCATCCTGCCCCATTTAAATATTCAGGAAGGCGGGGGGACAGCGCGATCAGCTGTCCACCCACCGACCTGTCAATGGCCAATTGAGGCTTTTGACAGGATAGTTAAAACAATTAAAGGCCCTGCCCGTCCAACCTTAAAGTTGGCGGGCAGGCCAGGAGCCCTGGCGGCAACTAGAAAAAACATGAAACCTCATCCACCAGCGGGATGAGGTTTCACGTCGGTTTTTAGAAAGTTTAATAAAGTTTTTGTGCACTTTATTAACATGTCCAATCTTGTGTGACATTGTCACGTGAGGGGGACATGTTAATGATTGTTTTATTTTTCTATTTTTAGAGTTTCATAAACTTTCAGCGATCTCCCTGAGGCAGCACTTAGTCTCAAGGAGATGTGCGCTCTTTCGTGCGCATGCGCAAAAGAGCACACTCTCGCATTTGGTGAATCCCCCCCCCGCCCCGGCCCGCACAGGAAGCATATAGTGCTTCCCGCTGGACGTCACACTGGGCGGGCCTTAATTGGCTCGGCCACGTAAAATGGCGGCAGGGCCCGTTTCGGCGGCAGTGATAGTCTGCCCGCCTGCCGGCCGAGTCAGTCGGGCCCGCCCGCCCGTCAAGGGCAAAATTCAGCCCCTAGTTTTGATTTGCTTTTTTTTGATGGCCTTGCTAGCTTGTGATGTAACTTTTAGTGATTAGTGTATTTGTTCTCCGAGATCCCTTTGTTTCTCTACCTCACCCAGATTTGCACTTTCCAGATAATGAGCGATCTCACACTTCCTATCAAAAGATATTACCTCATATTTATCTGTGTTGAACTTCATCTGGCAATCATTTGCCCATTCTGCAAGTTTATTAATGTTCTCCTGAAATTTGTATTGACTCTCTCTCTCTCCCCCCACCCCCCCATCGCCCCCAATATGGTGTCATCCTTACATTTAGAAATTCTGTTTTTGATTCCAAAGTCCAAATCATTCATGTAAATTGTGAACAGCATCAGCACTGATCCTTGTAGAACACCATGGGCTGACGAATATGGTGGTGGAGTGGCAGGGGTGTGTGGTGACAGACAGCATGGCTCATCAGAAACCACATCGGCGTGGAGCCGACATGTTCCTTGCCAACCAATCGCGCAGCCATAAAGTGCTGTGGGACTGATCAACAAGGGCCAAGTGGCACTTCCAACCCTCGTTGGGGAGGAGGTCCCGCCCTCCGGAGCTGCTGGTAAATCCAATTACAGCTAGTGATTTGCCAATCTGATTGGCCGTCAGCTCCATCAGTCCCAGCAGCGCCAGGAAGGTGATGTGACAGCTGCCAGGACTACAGGAGACAAAGAAGATCAAGGCCCATTGATCCCTGGAGCAGGTAAGTCCGGGATTTGGGCCGGGAGGGTTTGAGTAGGTTAGGGAGCGGGGCAGAGGGGTGGGGAGGAGATGGGTTTAAGGGAGGGAGCAGTAGGAAAGAAGAGAGGTTTGACGTAAGGGTTGGGGGGCTGCCTGCAATCAGCAAAGGGCAGCCCTTAAAGAGCCACCCCCCCCACCCCCCCCTTCCTTCCTGCCCTTTAAGCATGTGATTTAAAAAATCAGGCTTCCCGCTACTGCCCGGCTGCCTACACAAAATGTTTTATGGCGTGAACAGTGTTTGTCAGGGTTAATTGGCTTGATAACAAGCCTAACTGACCCTTAATTATTCATTTAAGTATGGCAGGCAGGCTGCCGATTTCAGCCTCCCCTTCCTCCCCGCCTCCCCCCGTATTATGGGGGAAAGCTCGGGGTTGGGCGGGAGTGTGGTGGGATGGGCGCCCGCCCTATTTTACGTGTCCCCCGCAGGAAACATGCCCACCCAGGGCACGTAAAATTTGGCCCATTTCTCACCTCTGCCAATCTGAATAACTAACCTTTACTCCCACTCTCTGCCATCTGTCTTGAAGTCAGATAACGATCCATTCTTCCACTTATCCCCTGACTCAAAATTCTCTGACCTCATTCATTAGTCTATTTGAGGACACCTTATCAAAGGCCCTTTGAAAATCCAGATAAATCACAGCTACTGTATTATCATTGTCTACTGTCTCTGTTACCTCCTTAGCAAATTCGATAAGGTTGGTCAGGCAGCATTTTCCCTTTTGAAATCCACGCTGACTCTTCATCATTATATTTTTCATTTTTAAATGTTCTTCTATTCTCTCCTTTTTAGGAATTTCATTATTTTTCCTACCATTCATGTTAAGCTGACTGATCTATAATTCCCTAGTAATTTCCTGTCCCTATTCTTAAATATAAGCATTACATTAGCTGTCCACCAGTCTTCTGGCCTTACATCTTTTGCAAAGTAATTCTTAAATATGCTATTAATGTTTCTTCTATCTCTTATCTAGATTATTTTAAAAGCTGTGGCTACAATCCATCTGGACTAGGGTTTTTATCCTGTTTAGTTTAGTTTTTACCCTTTAGTTTAAATGCACTTATCTCATTACTCACCTCATCATTCAGTGACATCTCTACCCTTTCTATCACCCTGGTAAAAACAAATGTGAAATAATTATTTAATATTTCTGTCATCTCTCGATCATTACCTGTGGCCTTATCTTGTCTAACCCTTAATGGCTTTGTTCCCGGCACAGCCTTCCTTTTTTATTATTGATGTGTCTGTAAAATATTTTACTATTTCATTTCATGTTCTTTGATAATTTAATTTCATAGGGTGAAATTTTTAGCTTGGCGGGCAGGCACGAGTCCAACCCGTTCGAACGTAAAATGATGCATGTTGATGTCGGGCGAGCGTCCCAATGTCAACGCGCAGTCACGCATTATTTTATTCAGCGGAAGACAGTGGCTGAGAAGGTGCACAATTCGCTGGCCTCTGTTTCCTCTGCACCTTCTTTTCGGCCAGCCACAATTTTCGTTTCTGTTCGCCTCATCAAACGCCTGTCCGAACAGCATCTAAAGGCCACAGCCATCAGCAACTGTCTCCCAGCTGCCAGTGTCAATGTCCGCCATCTTCAGATCTCATTGCAGGTTTTCTTGTAGCGGGGGTATGGATACCCAGGAGGTCATGACCCAGTGGCCAATTCACCGTGCAGAAGGTCTTTGGGTATATGGCCATCATCAATCTGATAAACATAGCCGAGCCAACGCAGACATCATTGGCTTAGCAATGAGTGTATGCTGATGGAATTAGCACACTCTAGGACCTCTGAGTTGATGACCTTGTCCTGCCAAGAGATGCCGAGGATACGTCTGAGACAGCAAAGATGGAAACTAATCAGCCTTTTCACCTGCCAACAATTCATTATCGAGGTCTTACTATTGCAGAGGAGCATGCTGAGGATGCAGGATTGGTAGACTCGCAGTTTGGTGTTCTCTGTCAGGTTCCTGTTGTTCCACACTCTCTTACTCAGTTTGGACATAACAGCTGCAGCTTTTGTGATGTGTGTGCTGATTTCAGCATCAAGTGACAGATTGCTGGTGGTTGTAGGGCCTAGATATGTGAAGCTATCAACAACCTCCAGAGTCACATTGTCAATGCTAATAGATGGCGGAATGGCATCATCCTGGACCATGACATTGTCTTCCTGATGCTCAAACCAAGCTCTTTTCAGGCATGAGAGAGTTGGTATATTTGCCACTTGTGTTCATCAGTAAAATGCTAGTGCGGCATCATCAAGGTAGAACAACTCTGCGATAAGGACTTGGCATATCTTTGTCTTGGATCTCAGGTGATTAAGGCTGAAATGCTTTCCATTAGTCCTGGTATGTATGTAGACACCCTTTGTAAATAACCAGATGGCATGTGACAGCTACAAAAAGAAGAGGCAGTGGCGCATTGATAATGTCACTGGACTAGCAATCCAAAGGCATAGGCTAATGGTCTGGGGATATGGATTCAAATCCCACCACGGCAGATGTGGAATTTAAATTCAAGTAATAAATCTGCAATTAAAAACTAGTCTCAATAATGATGACCATGTCGATTAAGGTGATAACCCATCTGGTTCACTAATGCCCTTTACGGAAGGAAATCTGCCGTCCTTAATTACTGCCCCATCCATCTATTCTTGATCATCAGCAAGGTAATGGAAGGTGTCGTCAACAGTGCCATCACGCTGCACTTACTCAGCAAAAATCTGCTCACTGACACTCAGTTTGGGTTCCACCAGGGCTACTCAGCTCCTGACCTCATTACAGCCTTGGTTCAAACATGGATAAAAGAGCTGAACTCAGCAGGTGAGATGAGAGTGATTGCCCTTGACATCAAGGCCGCATTTGACCGAATGTGGCATCAAGGAGCCCTAGCAAAACTGGGGTCAATGGGAAGTTGGTTATAGTTGTTGGAGGTCAATCATCTCAGTCCTAGGACATCACTGCAGGAGTTCCTCAAGGCAGTGTCTGAGGCCCAACCATCTTCAGCTGCTTCATCAATGATCTTCCAACATAAAATTAGAAGTGGGGATGTTCGCTGATGATTGCGCAATGTTCAGCATTACCCGCGATTCCTCAGATACTGAAGCAGTCTGTTTCTGTATGCAGCAAGACTTGGACAACATTCAAGCTTGGACTGATTAGTGGCAACTTACATTTGCGTCACACAAGTGCCAGGCAATAACCATCTGCAACAAGAGAGAATTAGCCATCACTGTTGACATTCAACAGCATGACGATTGCTGAATCCCCCACAATCAACATCTCGGGGGTTACCATTGACCAGAAACTGAACTGGACCAGCCAAATAAATATTTTGGCTACAAGAGCAGCTCAGAAGCTGGGAACTCTCCAGAGAGTAACTTACTCCGTGACTCCCCAAAGCCTGTCCACCATCTACAAGGCACAAGTCAGGAATGTAATGGAATGCTCTCCTCTTGCCTGGATGGGGGCATCTCCAACAACAATCAAGAAGCTCGGACAAAGCAGCCCATTTGATTGGCACCCCATCCACCACTTTCAACTTTCACTCTCTCCACACATGGTGGCAGCAGTGTGTACCACCTACAAAATGCACTGCAACAACTCACCATGGCTCCTCTGGCAGCATCATCCAAACTCACAACATCTACCACCTGGAAGGACAAGGGCGGTAGATGCATGGAAACACCACCACCTGCAAGCTCCCCTCCAAGCAACACACCGTCCTGACTTAGCACCGTTCCTTCAATGTCGCTGGGTGAAAATCCTGGATCTCCCTTCCTAACAGCACTGTGGATGTACCTACACCACATGGTCTGCAGTGGTTCAAGAAGGCAGCACATTACCACCTTCTCAAGTGCGATTAGGGATGAGCAATAAATGTTGGCGTCCGTGAAAGAATAAAAATAAAGTATGTCAAGGAATGTCAGTGCCAGAACACAACACTGCTTGACTCCATTGTGGATCACACAGGGTTCCAGTGTTGCCCCTCCATAGCTGACCTTACCCATCATGTTGTCATGGAAAGAGGAGATCACATTGAGCAGTTTCGGCGGGCAGCCAATTTTCTTCAGCAGCTTAAATAAACTGCCTCTGCTCACACGGTCAAATGCCTTGGTGAGATCAATGAAGGCAATATATAGTAGTCTCCTTTGTTCATAGCATTTCTCTTGCAGCTGCTGGACTGAGGAGGTCATGTCGATCGTAGATCTTCCCGTTCTGAAACCACACTGGTAGATGCGTTAGGCCAGGATCTGCAGTCTGACAAGGGCAACATGGACAAACACTTTTCCTACACTGGTCAGCAGGGAAATTCCTCGATAGTTGTTACAATTGCTGCAGTTGCACTTGTTCTTGTACAGGATCACAATCTAAGCATCATGCCTATCCTGAGGCACAGCTCCCTCCCTCCAGCAGAGACAGAGAAGTTTGTGCAGCTGCTGCAGGAATGTCAGTTTCCTGTGCTTGATAAATTCAGGCAGTATAGCATCAGCACCTGGAGCTTATTTGCCCATGGCATGCGAGTCAATAGCTTTGCTAAGCTCCCCTAACTGTGGGTTTGATATCTGGCTTTGCTATGACAGACAGGCTTTCTATATGTCTATGGTTTCCTCAGTGACCGTATTCTCCCTAGAATACAACTCAAGGTAGTATTCCATCCGTCCTTCCCACTGTTTATTGCAGCTGAAGATGATCACCCAGCCTTTGTTTTCACTGGAGCTGTTTTCTTTGCTGATGGACCTGTTGCCTTTTTGAACACTTCATACATGCCCTAAGCATTCCTTGTGCTGAAGGCAATGAAGCTATTTGCCCATAGCTGGGACTTAGGTTCATGAGTGCCAAGGTGTGTCCACACGCCGGTGGCTCTGTACACTGCACACCCTGAGACCAAACCCACCCTGGGTTCCTCTGAAGCTTTAATGTGGGGCTGCGAGGGACCCAGTTTCCATGTGTCACCACAAGGGACACAGTTGAAGACTTGCCTATAAAGAGGCTGTGTACTGACAGGGAGAGACTCACACATTTAGCATTCTTCTTTGCATTGCTGCTGGCCAGCACTGTGGGCTGAAAATGAGAAGCAAACTAGCACACAAAAATGGAAAACATGCTAACTCTCTTTCCCCACGTATTAGATGCATCATATTGACCTGTTGGTCATACAATGTCTAGATGTACTTGAACAATAAATTACCATGCCTTCCTTCCACCTTAAGCCTACATTCCTGACAGTGGTGGCAACTTACAGTGAACTAGGACTAGTGTGGGGAGGATCATGTCCTGTACATACAGTATCATCCCACAGGGCCACTGTTCCTAAAAAATTCAAACAGTTGGAGAAGAAATAGAAAAGATGAGCAAGATTAGAAAAACAATGTTAAAAATATGACTTTGACTGAGAAATATGGGGGCTGACAAGCTGAGCCGAAAGTAAGCATGCAAAAAGAAGTAATTTTTCTATAAAATAGTTTTAAAATGTTGGAGATATAGAATTAATATCACAGTAATTGCCGTTTGACTCCTGTTTGATTTTATTACTGTAATAATAGTGCGACAGTGATTTTAGTTCATGAGTTGTATA
Source organism: Cetorhinus maximus (assembly GCF_964194155.1). Lineage (NCBI taxonomy): Eukaryota > Metazoa > Chordata > Chondrichthyes > Lamniformes > Cetorhinidae > Cetorhinus > Cetorhinus maximus. The sequence continues at coordinate 98,287,919 of NC_135884.1, forward strand.
TAAATAAACTCTCCTGCCCCAGGAAGATTGGTTTATCCATGGGCCCACCTGCAGTCTGAGGATTAATGGCCTTCATTGGTAACCTTCTCCAGATGTCTTATTAGCCTTTGTATGGAATATATCTGCCAGAATTCCCTACTCACACACATACAGGAGGAGTGATTGTGGTCGCATGAGTTGGACACTTTCCATTTCTTTTCCTCTCTGCCTCACTCCACCAGACGAAGCAGATGAATCTCTCTGTAGTAATGCATAAAGAAGCCTTGCCAAAAACTAACAAAAGCTCAGCTAACTCAGTTTTGGCAAGTTTCAACACCATGTAACATTACAAATGTAATTCGTAACCTTCTGATTTGGGGGTCAACACTTAACTACTGAAGCAGTGAGGCCACCCATAAACATGACTAAAAATAACGGAATTAAAAATATTAACCCATATGAGCACAAGTGATCGGTTTGTTTAAACCACACGGCTAGATTGAGTCATACTCATAGGTTATAAACCATTACTCATCAGGCCATACATCTCATGAAGCAGTTTGCACAGCTCACAGAGACTGTCAACCATATGCTCGATGAGTTTTTGATGAGAAATTTCCAGTTGACCACAGATGGAGAAAATCCCTGCTTGGCAAAAGCTGGCAGGCTCACCTTCACCTGAATGTAGGCAGGAATTGGCTCCTTGTTTGACAAGCCAAGAAACATTAGAATTGTGGGGAATGCTGTTGCTCCAATCTTTTATTTGAAGTCATAGTAGAGACGGAGAAGAAACTGTGGATGGAGTCATAAATTTAACCAGAGTTACATCATTTCAAACATGGAGAAAGGAGCAAGATACAGAAACATTGTTGGGTACATCAGTTTTATTACTTGAAAAATGCATAACATTGTGCCACTATTGCATTAAAGTTGTGTAATCCAGTCCTTCTAATTGACCACTTATAGGTGTACTGTAGATTGATGCCATTTGTTAGGTACAATCCTATTGAACAAGTAAAGAATCAAAAAGTTCTAGATAAACTACCTCAAACCTGAGCCATATCTGTAAAAGTGCTAAAATCGCTGCGTGAGATAAAGCAATGGAGATACGATGCCAGCGTTGTAAGTTCACAGAGATCTACCACACTGGAGAAAAATTCAAGGGATTACATGGCAACCCCGAATACAAAGGCTCACATAGCCCTATGCAGATATGGATTGCACCTCACAATGGGCCAAAGAGAGACTTCGGGGCAAAATTAGATAGCTCCCAAAATCAGGTGCAGGAATAGCAATGTGCGATTAACCCACACCCATTCAAAGTGACACAGGCAGCATGCAACTTCGACCTTCCTACCCTTCCTATCCTTCTTAATGTACCTCTAACGCACTCCTGGCTGGTCTCCCATGTTCTACCCTCCATAAACTTGAGGTCATCCAAATCTCTGCTGCCCGTGTCTTAACTCGTGCCAAGTCCCATTTCCCCTTTGGCCCCTGTACTCACTGATCTACATTGGGTCTCGGTTAAGCAATGCCTTTATTTTAAAATTCTATCCTTGTCTTCAGATTTCTCCGGGCCCTCGCCCCTTCCTATCTCTGTAATCTCCCCACAACCCTCCGAGATATCTGCACTGCTCTAATTGTGGCCTCTTGCGCATTCCCAGTTTTAATTGCCCCGCCGTGTCCGTGTCTTCAGTTGCCTAGGCCCCAGGCTCAGGAATTCCCTTCCTAAACTCCTCCACCTCTCTATCTCTGTTTCCTTCTTCAAGACACTCCTTAAAACCTACGCCTTTGATCAAGCTTTTCCCTAGGATACTTTGTTTCACAAACCCCCCAATCCCTACCGTAACCCTCTGCCAGCCGATTCCCCTGCATCTGTTCCAAGTGTGAATCTCCTTTGCATAAACCCACAGTTTCCCCCTGTGCCTCTCTCAGTATTTTCCAAAGGTTCCAATGAGGCACCTGTTACTGCCTCCTGACAAACAGCAACTGCGCCATCCTCCTCTCTCTCACTGACCTTCCTATCTAGCACACGGTATTTAATGGGGCTGTAAGAGCGGGAAACAAGGTGGGAAGGGGGACTTAAATTAGATGGGAATCGAAATCTCGGTTTCCTGATGTCGGGTTGAGTTTGAGAAGTTAAGTCAGCAGATGTTAGCCGCAGAGCGGTCATAATGCCACCGGAAGCTATTTACCATGTATTTGTATACCATGCATACTCATTACTGCAAAACCATGTCAGTGCAGTCAATGGCACCTTGCACCATAGGGATGTCCATTATCTTGGCAAAACGATGTGCACATTCTGCCTGCTACTCTCTGTTCAGACAGGACACAATGAAGTTTGCTCTCCTGACACTTTGGAAGGAATAATTTGACAAGGAAGTATTCAATGAACGGCATGACACTAGGAAGTTCTGAGGAACAAAGGGACCTTGGCATGTGTGTCCATAGATCTCTGAAGGTGGAGGGGCATGTTAGTGGGGTGGTGAAAAAGGCATATGGGACACTTGCCTTTATCAATCGAGGCATAGATTACAAAAGTAGGGAGGTCATGTTGGAGTTGTATAGAACCTTGGTGAGGCCACAGCTGGAGAACTGTGTGCAGTTCTGGTCGCCACATTATAGGAAGAATGTGATTGCACTGGAGGGGGTGCAGAGGAGATTCACCAGGATGTTGCCTGGGATGAAACATTTAAGTTATGAAGGGAGGTTGGATAGACTTGGGTTGTTTTCATTGAAACATAGAAGACTGAGGGGCGACCTGATCGAGGTGTACAAGATTATGAGGGGCATGGACAGAGTGGATAGGGAGCAGCTGTTCCCCTTAGTTGAAGGGTCAGTCACGAGGGGACATAAGTTCAAGGTGAGGGGCAGGAGGTTTAGGGGGGATGTGAGGGGAAACATTTTTACCCAGAGGGTGGTGAAGGTCTGGAATGCGCTGCCTGGGAGGGTGGTGGAGGCGGGTTGCCTCACATCCTTTAAAAAGTACCTGGATGAGCACTTGACACGTCATAACATTCAAGGATATGGGCCAAGTCCTGGTAAATGGGATTAGGTAGGTAGGTCAGGTGTTTCTCACGTGTTGGTGCAGACTCGATGGGCCGAAGGGTTTCTTCTGCACTGTGTGATTCCGTGATTCTGTGACATTCAGAGTCTCTGTCATCCCTCTGATGCAACAATGGGTGGCAAGCTATTAGTTATGTCGCCTGTTAAAGGCTGGAAGTATCCCGATGCAAAGTAATTCAAGGTCCGTTCACCTTCACAGCCACTGGCATTGCCACCTTCACCCTGCTGAGGCTGGAGATCTGGTTCAGGAGTTGGCAGAGTGCTGTCAGCACCTCCTTTGTGAATCGCAGCTGGCAAACCCACTCAACCGGGCTTCACTGGAAGATCCAAGGTGAAGGAGGCCTCCTGCTGAGAGTCCTCCTCTCTCTTCTCCCTTTCTCCCCTCCCACTGTCCTCCTGTTTCCACCCCTCTTCCCTCCTCTCGCTCGTCCCCTTTCTATCCCTTCTCCTGCACCTCACCAACCCCCCTCCTTCCCTCTCCTCCCCTCCTCTCACTACTCCCCTTTTTCCCCTTCCGCTATTTTTCTGTTTCTCTCCCTCCTCCCTCCTCTCGTTCCACCCCTTTCTCTTCCCTCCTCACCGACTGCCCTTCTCCCTCTCACTCCTTCCCTTCTCCACTCCTCCCCTCCCCATCCTCATGCTTATCCCCTCCTCTCAGTCCTCCCCTTCCCCATTCTGCTGCTTCTCCCCTCCTCCCCTCTTCTCACTCCTCCCTTTTCTCCTCCTCTTCCCCCTCCTCCTGCTCCTCACCAACCCCCCTCTTTCCCCCTCCTCCCACTCCATCTCCTCCCTCTCCAAGCGGCCTCTTCTTCAAAAGCAAATCAAAATAATGCGGATGCTGGAACTCTGAAATATAAACAAAAATTGCTGGAAATAGGTCAGGCAGCATCTGTGGACCTCTGTTCCTGCACTTCTTTGAGTTTCTCCCTTTAATTCATTGTGTCCCTCCATATTCTTCCTGCCAAAATGAATCACCTCACACTTCTCTGCATTGAGCTTCATCTGCTATTTACCTGCCCGCTCATGCCATCTTTCATATCTCCTCTCTTGGATACTTTGTTTCACAAACCCCCCAATCCCTACCATAACCCTCTGCCAGCCGATTCCCCTGCATCTGTTCCAAGTGTGAATCTCCTTTGCATAAACCCACAGTTTCCCCCTGTGCCTTTCTCAGTATTTTCCAAAGGTTCCAATGAGGCACCTGTTACTGCCTCCTGACAAACAGCAACTGCGCCATCCTCCTCTCTCTCACTGTCTAGCACACGGTATTTAATGGGGCTGTAGAAAGCGGGCTGGGAGACTTGGTTAGGCGGGAGCTGAAACCTCAGTTTCCTGACGTCGGGTTGAGTTTGAGAAACTCAGTCAGTGACGGGCAGAGGGGCCATCGCACTGCCCGGTGGCTGGAGCCTATTATGCACTTGTAGACCATGAATACTCATTTAATGGGAACTTCACCAAATTAAGTCTTACCTTTAAGATTAAGTTAGCAGCACATGGGAAACTTGTGCCTCCTGTATCCGGACATCTTAAAGATGGCGTGCACCTGATGAAGTTGGTCAACCTTTGGATCTGAAATGAGGTTTTAACTTTATCTAACACAGCAGCATAGAAGAAGGGAGCAGGGGAAGCTGGGTGGTCTGCTAGGAAGAGGCCGGGGGCTGAGGGGGGTGGGGGTGGGGTGGGGTGGGTCGACTGCTCAAATGGTGCACTGGTTGAGCTGGCGAGAGGGCGGTGATCAGGTCCTCAGACGGCAAGTTCAGCAAGGCACTGGCATGTATGGTGACGAGGCGGCGGGGGGGGGGGGGGTGGGAGGGGGGGTGGGAGGAAGTATCCACAGGGAGTCAGGCTCCAGGCTATAGGACTCAGTCCATCATAGCAGCTGATAGTTCCTGTGTGTCCAAGAGACACAGCTGTACAATACATGGCAGGTCAACAGTGAGACAAGGGATATCAAGCTTGAAGCAGGGCAGATCCAGCTGCAGGTAGGCAGGTCAGTGGTGTTGGGAAAGGGTTGAGAGATACCGAGGGCAAGTCAAGGATGATGGAGGGAGGCTCCAGGACCACAGCAGGAAAGTCGAGAGTGAGGGGAGGAGAGTCATGGGTGAAGGATGAAAGGTCGAGGATCATTGGCATTGGGTCGAATGTGATGTTAGAGGCTCTAGGATGATTAGGGGAAGGAGCATTCTGCCCCCCACCCCAGCCCCAATCTCTGCACAGCATTCCCTGGTTGTTACCTTCTCCCCCGATCTCCTACTGGTGGCCCAGTCCCCCCACCTCCAAGGATTCTTTCCTCTTCCCCCTCCACATCCCCAATGACACACTCCTCTCCTCCCCACCCACACCTCCCATTCCCTCCTCTCACATTTCCTCTGCAAAGGTCTTAGGCCCACACCCTGCTGCAGTACCAGTATTGAGAGGGATCTTCCTGCCGCTCCCGATGACTCCCCCCTCCATCCACGGGCGGGATGAGGTTTCGATCAGGGAGTTAGAAAAAGATAAAAAAAATTTCAAACTAATTTGTAACATGTCCCCTCATGTGTTATTAACATTTTTAAATTCTTTGGTTTTTATGTTCAAAAAGCTTCAGCTCCCGGAGGCAGCTCTGTGCCTCAGGGAGCTTTTACTGCGCACATGCGCAAACTTCCCCGCTGGCCCTCCTCCCCTCCCCCCCCCCACAGGCAGCGCTGAACACTGCAGCACGTGATTCACACTGGCCGTTAATTGGCCAGTCAGCGTGAAATGGCGGTCACGGCCCAGTCATGGGCGGCAGTCCGATTCGCAACTGCTCCCGCTGTCCCCCGCCAAGCCCACCCAATGACCGGAAAATCCTGACCATGGAGAACAAACTCTATGATTGTTTTAGGTGTCCAAATGCTTAAGGTAAGTAATTTTGCTAATCACAAATGTTCGAGCGCTGCAGTTTGATGGCAATTGATGACAATGATGTCAGATGATAGCTCAAATGATATCAAATGATGACCAAATGATTGCTTTTGAGTGCAGTGGATGTCACATGAGCACAAATGAATGCTGTTGAGCACAAATGATGTCATATGATGTCAAAATTCTCTAGAGGAACTTTCCATCCCCTGCCCTTCTCTAAACTATAAATTAACAGGTGGATTATCCACCACGGGCAGAATTGTAGCTGCAGCTTCAGCAGAAAAAGAGGCCTTTTGATTACACCTCGTTTTCCAGACAAAAAAGTAAATGGCCATAAAATTTGGTTCCATACTGCCTGTAGTGTCAGCGCTACGAGTACCATTTTAGTAGCAAAACAGTGTCTGCATCACTTCCAGTACAGCCCAAGCTGAACGCCATCTTGGGGTAGAATTATCCCAGAAATGAGCAAAGTCCGATATTGGGCGGGGAAAGCGGCATTTGACCTGCCGATGGCAATGTCAGCTTTTTCCGCCATATCGTGTGGCACTTTGTTTTAAAAATGCAGAGGCGTGGGTTTCATGTCAGGTCGCTGGCGGGGCGGCCTCTGATTCACCCGCCCCACCGTCACCTCAGGCCGTCAGCAATCCGGGCGCCGTATTTAAAGGGCGCCCCCTGCACAGAGCTAGCACTCTCTTAGTCATCGGAAGCTGCTGGCAAGTCAAAGCTGTCTAAGGGAGGGAACATGCTGTCCCAAATTTAATGATGCCTCCCTCAAGCACCTACTGGATGCAGTGGAGGCCCACCGCAAAGTCTTCTCACCCCGCTCTGACGAAGACCAGCAAGCAAGGTGACAAATCCAACATGGGAGGCAGTGGCAGAGGTGGTCAGCGCCAACGCCCCTGCAAAAGAGGACAGCCACCTAGGGCTGATCCGAGGACCTCACCAAACCTTCCAATCGGTAGTAGCGACGGGGGAAGATTTAGTTCTTTTAAAGCCAACCTAATAAACTAAATCAACAAAATGAGGGATAAAGTAAACACAGCCCCTAAGTTAGGTTAGCTGTAAAACCAAAGACAAAGTTTAAAGAAAACTAACAAACATCAAATCAAAATGAGATTAAGGGGGTCGATAAAGCACCCCAGACCCCACAGTGCCCACCGGGCATGGAAGGCCTTGACGGTGCTGGCAGACACTGCGTGTTCCCTTTCCAGGGACACCCGGCTGTGAACGTAGCCACAGAAGAGGGGCAAACAGTCGGGTGGGATGACCCCCTCAATCACCCGCTGCTTGGACCTGTTAATGGCTAACTTGGCCAGGCCCAGGAGCAGGTTCACGAAGAGGTCCTCCTCCTTCCCGACCCCCCTCCGCACCGGGCGTCCGTAGATCAGGAGCGTGGGACTGAAGTGCAAATAAAACAGTAATAAAAGCTTTTTAAATAACTGGAAAGGGAGTGCAGCCTACAATAATTAATATAGACATGGTCCACGGACTCCAAAAGACCGCAAAAAGGGCAGGTATCTTGGGAGTCCGTGACCTGACACATCCTGCGGTTATACGGGACTGCTGCGTGCAACACCCTCCATCCCAGGCCCCCATGGAAAGCGGGAAGACACCTCTATAGAAGGCCTCCCAATGGGGACCTCCACCGCCGGACGGCAACAAGGCACGCCAGGGCGTGTCCAGGCGGCGGGCGAGGGCAAGGAAGTGAAGGGTGTGCAGAAGCTGTCCATACAGGAAACTCCTCCGCGCCATACTAAAGGACATGGAGGGCATTTCCCCGAGGCAGCTCATATTGCAGGGCACCGGCACCCGAGGGAGGGGTCGGGGCTTGGGGCCAATATGGAAATCCGTCCGAACAGGGGAACGCTCAGACAGAAGACCACCGCGCACCTGCGCCACCTTGAGGCCCAGTATGATGTCGGGGCCGAGCACAACCACCCTGAGGTCTTGAATGGCATCAGCTATGAGCCAGATAATGATCCTTCCGCAGGTTCACCTATGGGAACCTTGTTACGACTTACAAGTTTGATTGTCTTCTTGGAGCTCCACCAGGGCCGTTGCCAACTCTAGCAGGGCCGATCTGAGGACCTCACTAAACCATCCAATTGGTAGTACCGACGGAGGAAGATTTAGTTGTACAACGTGGGCACTTGTGTTAACCACTTGTACTTCATGTTGACCATTGTAAATACACTCCCAAGAATATCCCCTTGTCTATGGCTCCTTGTTATGTTGAGCAGTGTTTGTGTCACTCAGGTGTGAAACCTTGTTTCCTGCACAAAACAAAGGCTACTGTCACAGTCCAGGGCCTCTCCCCTGTGCAGTGTGTAACCCTTTGAGCACAGTGATTGTCCGGCTTCAATGTCACTGTCCAGATTAATGATGCGTGCACCTCCATGTGGCTTGAGTTTGCTGCAAGAACCTCATACCCAAGCATCACTGAGTTCTGTGATGTTCTCTGTGTGCTCTCAGCACCTTTGAGGCGGGGTTGCCTCCCATCTCGACACCATTCCTGACAGGTGAAGATGTGGTGCTGAAGGGAACAGGTGACGAAGCCTGCCAAAGGATCAAGTTGCCTGAAAGTCCATGAGGCTGCTGTTTCTCAGCAGCGTTTCTGTGATATGAGCCTCTTCACAGAGCATATGTGTGCTGCCCTCAGCCAGATAGTGCCAGACATTCCCAGATGCAATGTGAAGATCTCAGGAGTGTCCTCACTGCATCTCATCATCATCCTCCTGGAATCTTGCAGCAATGAGAGCCTCACGACTATGCCTGCCTCGTCTGGCCAGTGCAATGGCCTCTTCACCTGCACCCTCGCCTTCCAGGACCTCATCACCCTCATCCCCTTTGACTTCCTCCTCATCTGAGGAAACATGCAGCTCTTGCATCTCCTCATCATCCAGGCTTTCCCCTCGATCACTTTGCATCCCCAGGTTGCGTAGCATGCAGCGAACCACGATGATACGTGACATCCTTTGGGGCGTGTACTGCAGTGATCCACCAGACCTATCCAGGCACCAGAACCTCATTTTCAGGATGCCAATGATGCGCTCAACCAAACTCTGGGTTGCAGCATGAGTCTCATTGTACCATCTCTTACCAGGAGCCTCAGGCAGCTGCACGGCATCATCAGCCACATCCTTTGTGGGTAGCCCTTGTCCCTGAGGAGCCAACCCTGCAGCCTGTGTTGTCCCTGGAAGTTGTCAGGGATCTGAGACCTGCTGAGGAGGTACGAGTCGTGGACGCTTCCGTGGTATCTTACACACACCTGCATGATCCATTTGTTACGGTCGCAGAGCAGCTGAACGTTAAGAGAGTGGAAGCCTTTGTGCTTCACCTACTGGACTACTTGTTGCCAGGGAGATTTAAGAGCCACGTGATTGCAGTTGTTCACACTCTGCACCCGTGGGAATCCAGAAATCTCAGCAAATCCCAGCGCTCTTGCTTCCTATTTTGCCTGATCCCCGTCGAAATTGACAAAGGTGTGTGCCTTGGCAAAAAGAGCGTCCGTGACCTTGATACATTTGTGGGTGGAGGCTTGCAAGATCCCTCAAAGGTCCCCAGTGGAGGCCTGGAAGGAACCACTGCCATAGAAATTGAGTGCAACAATAACTTTAACTGCCAATGGCAGTGGATGCCCTCTGAGTCCCCATGATGCCAAATCCTGCAGAAAGTGGCATAAGTGAGTGACCAGTTCTCTTGACATGTGCAGGTGTCGGCGTAACTGGTTCTTGCTCATTTACAGTTAGCACTTGTGCGGTCTGTTGACCCTGGGTGTAGTGATGTGCCTACGAACGATGGCTCTGTGGGGCTCATCCTCCGCTTGGCCTTCAGGGTTCTGCTCCCCCACTTTGGTGACCTAGGAGCCTCCATTGCATTCTTCTCCTCCTTCCCTCCAGCCTATAAGCAATGAGGCAGACAGCAAGATCACCAGACTCCATGGCCAGGATTTTATGGCCCTGCCGTGGTGTGTCTCCCCCACAGTGGATGCGGCAAGCCATTTCAATCTTCATTCAGTTTGGCGGGACCATAATATCCCATTGGGCAGGAGGGGCTGTAAAACCCTGGCCTGTGTCCCTGATGGTCTCCTCATTGCAGTATCAAAGAGAGAGGTGCAAGGTTCAGCAATTGTCTCCTAAGGACCACTCTTGGTCAAGTCATCGCCTGCGGCTGCCTCTCAAGGCCCTTTAACATATGCTGGAGAGTCCAGGCCACTACATAGATGCTCATTGTTTAGTGCACGTGATGGCTCACCATTCCCACACCCAGCACCGCCCCACACCACATGACTGAGTGGCAGCAACTTCAGCCGCTCGACTGCATCCTGAACTCTCTTCTCAGGCACAGGCATTTTCCTAACCTGGACTCCAAGGCTTCACAGTTTGCTTGTACCATGAGGGTGTCTTTTCAATATCAACTGAAACATGATGCAGGGGACTGAGAGCGCCCCCCACTGTCAGCATTGAATGGCCACCTTTCCCAACAGGATCCTCAGGTTTGCCCAGTTGTGCAATGGTTCTGCAGCAGCATAGCACTCATTTGAGGTTGAAGTGTGTGTGCGAGGTGTTAACAGTCGAGGAGCAATCATTGGCACTGTCACAAATTAGTGCTGCTTGACAGGGCTGACTCCAAGCATTGTCAAGTGAACTCAAGCTAAATGCTGTCAGCTGCAGGGGAGTGCTCATCTTTGACATGTTTTTGGGGATTAGCCTGGCCATTTTCTTCCCCCTACCCTTCCCACCCGCACATGTGTTTGTGCTCAAACTTCAGCCCCCACTTTGCACTGTTGCCCTTGCCCCAAGGTTGCCTTCTCCCCCTTCCCCCTTTGCATTGCCGCCCTTGCACTGGCACCACAAGCCAGCCACGAAGAACCCACTGTGGAGACTTGCCTGTGCCCCCCTGAATCTGCAGAGCCGCTTGGATCATTGCAAGTGCTGTGCAAAGTTGTGTGCACTCACTTCCAAGTTCCCCTCGAAGTTGAGGACGCCAGGCTCACACCTTTTAAAGGCAGTTGTAAATCACGCCAACGTGGAATTTAAATTTGAGGTGGGGGGATGATTCCGGCCTGTGGTTACAATAATTAGATGTTAATTTATTACAATTAAGTTCCTGACATTTGGCAGTGGGAAACGCAGCCCGCCATTGACATGGGGAGGGGATAATCGCGTCCTGGATTTACATCGTCGGGAAAAGCGACTTGGGCCTTCTCATGAGATTCTCCAATCTTGCCACCGAACACTCCCACCACGAACGGGGACAGAATACCCAAGCCTCAGTTACCCAAAATAGTAAGTTACAAGCTCAAAAAAAGGCCTCTTTTGACTTGACAAATTTGTAAGAAATATTTTCTCATCAGACAGTGGATTAATTTTAAATACTCACTAGAGTGTGCATTTAACTCCATGAATAAAGGCAAGTTTGTACATTTTAAGTGCTTAACGTAACAGGTATATTTCAGAATAATGCTGTTTTAATATTGTTTGCTAATGTGTTTTATGGTTATTGTAATAACTTTGGTTCAATCTACCAGTAACTTATAAAAAGTCCTGTACTTTGAGTTAACTTTTTACTATCTTATCTGGAATGCTTTCCACATGAGAGCCAGTTGCTACTGTATTTTAACCTGGGTGTTTGATGTTGGTTCAGCAGAGCCCTGAGGAAAGGGATACTACAAAGTTGTGTTCAGCATAAAGTTTTGCCATTTAATTAATGGGGATGTATTGGCAGGGCCCATCTGTGAATGTCAGTATAGGGTAAAGTGATACTACTGTAGCCTACAGGCTGTTTTAATCACTGATGGTTTTTATATACTTTACAGTTGACAACCCCTCTTTGTTTTGCTATTTTAATGTAAGTTACTTACAGTAAAATCATTCTAATGACAAGTTTGAAGCAATCTAACTGTTGAACTCTAGAAGTAGGCTCATGTGTTGTTTCATTTGCCAGAGGTTGATGAGGTCTTTGCTATAACCATGGAAAATACTTTTTGCTGTACTGAAACCTGGAATAAGCCAATCCAGCTGCTGTCTCCATGTCCAATATATCTTTCCTGATTACATCTGTATGCTGGCAGCCAAAAATCACCTCTCTACGGTAATGCCCGATATCTTCAAAACATTATTAAAGAAAATCACTACTTGAGGGATCAATATTGGTCAGAGACTGGGGATAACTCCCCTGCTCTTCTTCGAAATAGTGCCATAGGATCTTTTACATCCATCTGAGAGGTTTTAACAGCTCATCTGAAAGACGGCATTTCTGCTAGTGCAGCACTCCCGCAGTACTACACTGGAGTGTCAGTGCTGATTTTGGTGCTCAAATCCTAGAGTGGGACTTGAAACAGGAACCTTGAGACTCAAAGGTAAAAGAATGTCTCTGAACAGGAGGACAGCAAACACGAAAAAGAGGCTGTAATGCAACAAGGAAGTTCCTGATCATTGTCTTAGGTGGTATTAATCACATTTAAAATTTTTGGGGCAGAATTTTGCCCTTGGCAGGCGCGCTCTGCGGGGGCGGGCAGGGTGGTCAGGAAGCTGATCGCCACCCATGATCGGGACCAGACCGTGATTTCACGCCGGTAGGCCAATTAAGGCCTGCCCAACGTGAAATGCAATCGGCAGCGCTCGGTACTGCCTGTGTGGGTGGGGGGAGGAGGGCGAGCAGGCTGAGCACGAACTATGCACATGCGCACGAGTGAGCGCTTCATAATCTCCGTGAGGCACAGAGCTCAGAGCTGTCTCAGGGAGATGAAGCGCTGTTTAAAAAAAGAAAATGAAGAAAATAAAAATGTAACAAAACATGTCCCCTCATGTGGCTCTGTCTCATGAGCAGGGACATGTTATTTATTCAATTTTAAAACATTTATTTTATCTTTACTTGCTTTTGGAAACCTCATCCCGCCCGTGGACGAGGTTTCCAAAAAGATGTAAAGGCCGCTTAGCCTTTTTGCCTGCCTACCAACCATTAGGTTGGATGGGCAGGAAAAAATTAAAGTTAATTGATTACTTAATGGCCTTAATAGGCCTGATAATTGTCGGCGGGCGTGCTGCCAACTCCAGCGTGTGCCCGCTGACCAAACTATTGCGCAACTGCATGTTGATGTCAGCACGCTTGGCCAACGTCAACATGTGTCATTTCACACTCAAGCGAGTGGGATGCGTGCCTGCCCGCCGAGCGAAAATTTCTGCCCTTGAGGCCCCACTATATCCAGATACTGACCTAAAGAGATTGTATTAAGAATGTAAGTTATGTGTCTGTTTTCGAGGCATTTGGATGGAGCAGAATGGAAATAATTTAATCATGAGAGATGACCTGAATAAGGAAACAAATCTCCAGTCTCCAATTGATTTGTCATTGGCTATATCACCATCTGTTATAAAATAATCCAGAAGGAAAAAATAGTTTGGTAATAAGTACTCTTATTTCCCAATTTTTACTGGTGTTCCATTTTAAGGTATACAAGACCAGTTTGGACCAGTATTCTTATTTCCCAGTTTTTACTGTTTTTCTGTTCTGGGAATTGCAGAACTTTACTGTATCCGTGCAATTGGCATGGATATAGTAAAGAAATTATCATAGAAAGGGAGGAGGTTCTAAGTGGTCTGGCAGGCTTAAAAGTAGATAAATCTCCAGGCCCGGATGAAATGTATCCCAGATTGTTGAGTGAGGCAAGGGAGGAGATAGCAGGGGCGCTGGCAATAATTTTCAATACCTCTCTGGCCACAGGAGAGGTGCTAGAGGACTGGAGGACAGACAATGTGGTACTGTTATTCAAGAAGGGAGGTCGGGATCAACCAGGGAACTACAGGCCAGTCAGTCTAACCTCAGTGGTGGGGAAAGTATTGGAAGCAATTCTGAGGGACAAAATTGATCTACACTTGGAGAGGTAGGGATTAATCAAGGACAGTCAGCATGGTTTTGTTAAGGGGAGGTCATGTCTGACCAATTTGATTGAATTTTTCGAAGAGGTGACCAGGTGTGTGGATGAGGGCAATGCATTTGGCGTAGTCTACTTGGACTTCAACAAGGCTTTTGATAAGGTCCCGCATGGGAGACTGATAACGAAGGTAAGAGCCCATGGGATCCAAGGCAATTTGGCAAATTGGATCCAGAATTGGCTGAGTGGCAGGAAGCAGAGGGCGATGGTCGAGGGGTGTTTTTGTGACTGGGTGCCTGTGTCCAGTGGGGTTCCACAGGGAGCGGTGTTGGGTCCCTTGCTGTTTGTGGTATAGATAAACGATTTAGACTTGAATGTAGAGGGTTGATCAGTAAGTTCAGGATAACACAAAAATTGGCGGGGTGGTAAATAGTGAGGAGGTTAGCCTTAGATTACAGGAGGATATAGATGGGCTGATCAGTGGCAAATGGAATTTAATCCAGATAAGTGTGAGGTGATGCACTTGGGCAGGACAAACAAGGCACAGGAATACACAATGAATGGTAGGACCCTGGGAAGTACTGAGGATCAGAGGGACCTTGGTGTACATGTCCACCAGTCCCTTAAGGTAGCGGGACAGGTAGATAAGGTGGTCAAGAAGGCATATTGGATACTTGCCTTTATTAGGCGAGGCATAGAATATAAGAGCAGGGAGGTTATGCTGGAACTGTATAAAACGCTGGTTAGGCCAGAGCTACAGTATTACGTGTAGTTCTGGAATCCACATTCTAGGAAGGATGTGATTGCAGTAGAGAGAGTGCAGAGGAGATTTACCAGGATGTTGCCTGGGCTGGAGAGTTTTAGTTATGAGGAGAGATTGGATAGACTGGGGTTATTTTCCCTGGAACAGAGGAGATTGAGGGGGGACATGATTAAGGTGTATAAAATTATGAGGGGCATAGATAGGGTAGGCAGGAAACTTTTCCCCTTGGTGGAGGGATCAATAACCAGGGGCATAGATTTAAGGTAAGGGGCAGGAGGTTTAGAGAAGATGTGAGGAAGAATTTTTTCACTCAGAGGGTGGTGGGAATCTGGAACTCACTGGTGGTAGAGGCACAAACCCTCATAACATTTAAGAAGTATTTGGACGTGCACTTGCGATGGCACACAAGGCTATGGGCCTAGTGCTGGAAAATGGGATTAGAATAATTAGGTACTTGTTTGACCGGCGCAGACTCGATGGGCCAAAGGGCCTTTTTCTGTGCTATAGACCTCGATGACTCTATGACAATTTGGTTAATAGTTGTGTGTAAAACCATGGCTGGAATTTTATGGTCCCCCAGGACAGGATGGCAGGTGGGGGCGTGTAAAATTGGGCGCTATGGCAGTGGCACCATGCTGCAATTTTACCAGCTGCATCAGGCAGCTGCTCGCCAGTGAGCCAATTGTGTTAGGGGTGAGACCTGAGGCAGGAGGGCTGGAAATTTGGCTTTGGAGTACTGTTTTGCTGGCATGTTTCTTTTTTTCATGAGAAATACCTTTTTTATTTCAGTATTCAAATAAGCTTCACATTTTTACCATCCAGTGACAGTTAAAAATCAAAAATAGCTAACATTTTCACAGGTTGATAGAGAAACAATTACACTTTTTACTTAATTTAAATTGACCACCTGTTATGGTGGGATTTGAACCCAGGACCCCAGGGCATTACTCTGGCTACTTGCAGCAATCGCCTGGTGGGATGGATCATTTTAAAATTGGATGAGTGGTGGGGGTGCTGGCTAATTGCCCACAAGCAGTGGATAGCTAATTAAGGCCACTAAAGGGCCTATTAAGGACTGCGGAATCTTCCAGTCGACAGCCAGGCCAGCCATGGCAGTCAAAAACAGAGCCGGGGATGAAGGCAGCATCCTGGTGGCAGATGCGTGGGGCTGGGGGAATGTCCAGTGTTCCATCCAGCTAGGAACCGCCTCCCCTCCACCACCTCACCCGTGCTCCACATGGTTTTCAGGCTGCAGCTGCTGCCACTGGCCATCCAATGGAGGATTTGTCCCTCCGATGACAGCCTTACATCTGCAGCCTTTTTAAACTGAAACTTTTGTCCCTTTTGAGCAGGGCTCTCTCTCTCTCTCTCTTACATGCATTAGTTCAAGTAGGGGGCTCATCACAACCTTCTTAAGAGCAACTAGGGATGAGCAATAAATGCTGACCTTGTCAGCGCCGCCCACATCCTGTGAAAGAATAAAAAAAAGCTCCACCTCAATTGGTAGGACTGCCAATATATCATGGCTCGAGGGCCTCCTATTGGCCTTTCAGCCTTGGGAGCCCATCCTCCGACCTTAATTGGATGGCGCATATGCACCCTAGGCACTAATCGGCCTTCCCTAAAACAAAACCCGTCAGGCATCTGACATCAACTCGACAAGGGTTTGGGACCCAGAAGTTCATCTGACATTGGGGCCCTGATCCCAAAACAAAAATCCAGCCCAGGCTATTCACTGACATTTATTCCAAACTCATTGACATCCACAGCTACTTGGATTATACTTCTCAAAACAAAAACAGAAATACCTGGAAAAACTCAGCAGGTCTTCTCCGCCGATGCTGCCAGACCTGCTGAGTTTTTCCAGGTATTTCTGTTTTTGTTTTGGATTTCCAGCATCCGCAGTTTTTTGTTTTTATCTCTGGATTATACTTCTCCCCACCCTGCTTCCTTTGATCATCTAGAATCCATGTTCAGATTAAATTAATGCCGATAAAGAATTCGGTTAATTAAGGCCTGCAAGCTTTTAAAAGGCAAGCCATGCCTGACAAATTCTTTGGAAAAATAGCAGTGTGTTTTGATAAAGAAAATGCAGTAAATATTGTGTGAATGGATTTTCAACAGGCATTTGATAAGGTACCACATAAAAGACTTGTTGATAAGATTACGATGCAAGGTATTAAATAGAAATAAAAGCAGAAAATGCCGGAAACACACAGCAGGTCTGGAGACTCAGTGTCAGTGGAGAGTGAAAAAAAGTTAACGTTTCAGGTTGATGGCTTTTCACCAGAACTGGAAAAGGTTAGAGATGTAGCAGGCTTAAAGCAAATACAAAGGCAAGGGGAGTGGGGAGAGAAAAGAACAAAAGGGGGAGGTCTGTCAATGGGTGGATGGCAGGAGAGATAAAGGCTAGGATTTTTGCAATTGTAATGATAGCGAAACTGTTCCAATATAGAGGTACTTATTTTGTAAATTTAGAAGCTCTCTGCTGCAAAGAATGAGGTATTATATGACTCTTCATTCTTCACTCTCCAACCACAATTTGTTGTCAGCCAATCAGAAAGACAATTGAGGCTGCAAAGAAGAATAAAGATCAGGTTTGAATCTTTGACTTGTTGAAATGAACACAAAGGCATTGGAATTGTTGCCCTCCAGCTAATCAATGCTTTGCTGACTAGATTTCTTTTTTTCAATTATAACTAAATGTTTGATGAGAGACCTTGTCAAAGTTCGGTCAAAGTTCGTTACAGAACTGATGATGAGGGGACTGTTTAAATGTTGGTGGAAACTTTTTATTTGGTTTGCGCTAAGTAAAGGTTTGAGGCCGATATCCACTTAGAGCGACGTGCGGCTGCAAGATACAAGTTATACTGCCAACTCTGCATCTCTCCTTGGTGCAAGAAACATACACAGAGCTCTAAGCCATGGCACCTGAATGCTGGTTAAATGTTAATATTGACAAAGAGCCAACAGGTTAGCCAACTCAGCCATCTTAATAAGATTAAAAGTGGAATTAAGAAGTTTCAAGGTGAACCACTTTATAATTTCTCTCTTTTCATGCAGCATCCTCATTGTCCAAGGTTTGCTGGTCAGTCCTTGTCCCACAATATCATCATGGGGCAAGGCAAGGAGGTAGGCTACAAGAAATACCTCAGCTGGTACAGGGATTGAATATACACTGTTAGCGTTATTCTGCACCAAACTCTAGCCATCTAGCCAACTGAGCTAACTGGCCCCCATGCAATCATTCGATAGCTTTAAATTGTTACCATGGCCAAAATCTTCCATTCTGTAACCTAAGTTCGGTGACAGGCGCAGAAGTGCAAGTGATTTACGCTGGTGGGTTGGAGAGGGGGGCGGTGGGAGGTGGAACGTCTGACCATGCGTGATCTTGCGCTGTTCAGCTCATTAAATATGCACCCGTGAGGAGCTCGCCGATTCTCGTGATGGGGGCAGGCAGGAAGTCACCACCCCGCTGTTACCTCATGGGGTCGAAGGCCCAAGCACCATATTTAAAGGGCACCTGGACAGCCTGCAGTATCCTTTCCTGGACAGCCTGCACTATCCCTTCCACCTTTGCCCGGCCACTGCTCCACGCCCTTCCCCATTGACCCATCCTCTGTTTCTTGGTCAGCCTCCACGCAACTGGCACTGCCACCACCCGGTCTCAAGCCTAGGCTGGCATTTACAGATGCTCCCCAAAGAGGACAATGCAGGCGCAACTTACCATTAATCATGGAAGAAATGAAGCTCACCAGGTGCATGCCACTTATGTGCAATCGTAAAAGTAACCATTCTAATTTCTCACTGGTAGGGAATTAGTTTGGCGAGGGAGCTTAATTTCCGTGAGCTGGCCTTTTAATGAGCATTCATGACAATCTAATGCATGCAAAAGGGCTTCCTGAAATTGTTTATCAGGAAGCTTGATCCGCCTTTAAAGTCCCGAGAACATAATTGCTAAAGTTCATCACGCCATCAGAAAGCTGCTTTTTGGCCTCACGCCAAATTTAGTTCTCCCGCCTGCCGAACTTCCCACTGTTGGCAGGACCAGAAGATTCCGTTCCTTGCAGCTAGTGAGAAGCCAAACTGATACCTCATTGAGTGTCTCACCCTTTGCTGCCATTTTGTATAAAGGCAAATGCATGCTGAATGACACCACACAATTTACATGAATGTAAAACCCAAATTGATTCGTTTCAATCCAAACTGCAACAGTATTACTGGTCTGTTAGCGAATTAAATAAACTCGCTGCCAAGTGTCTAAATGTCTTGGCTACTACCTGCAAAGGAACTATTTTTTTTGCAAACAGGTATCTTGAATCAATAATGAATGCTAGATTAATACAAATAATGAGGCCTATTACAAATAAAACAATCATTGTGCTATGGGAACTTTACAGAGGTGACATTCCCTTTGTGATATAACTTCAATTGGTTTGCATACTCTTTTCAATATCTTGATTACTTTATTGGTCATTTATAAGAAACTAGTCAAGTAGGGTGGGGTTTTTTAAGTCTCTCATCCAGTAATGCGTGAAAATCATGACTGTTTCATTTGCTGATTGTCTTGTATTTGGATGAAATTTTCAAAAGCACATTTGTGAATGGAATTATCGAACATGACCACCATTATGATTTTCTTCAACAGCTATCCAAAGGAACTTTGAAAACGTCTCCCTTTTTATTATTATTTCAAAGGATCTATAAGTTGGATAATAGAATTCAAGAGGGACCGTTACATCTTTAGTCAAGTACTATCTCAGAGTTGACTTGGATGGTGGTTCAAACAAAATATTGACACCAATCAGCATAATTCCGAGCAAACAGGGAAGGAGTACAGCTCTGTGAGGAACACTTATAAGATCAGTCTTGCGTCTATTGAGATGATGCTGTTTAGGCACTAATCCTGATACCAGCACACAATTCTGATTCATTAAGTCAAAATTGTCATAATGGCCTTTATGTTTGCAAATGAGGTTTTGTGTCTTTGCAATATTCTTGTACAAAGTCTGGATATGTTGCATAGGAATTACCACACGGAAACAGGCCCATGGTGGGCAGGATTTTCAGCTTGGCACACGGGCGCGCGCCCAACACGCACGAGTGTAAAATAGCGCACGATGACTTTGGGCAAGCCTCCCAACGTCACCGCGCACTCGCGCAATATTTCAGGCACGAGCGGGAGTCGGCAGCGCGCCGGCCACCAGTTAAGATTAAACCCATTAATCAATTAGTTAAAGTGAAATTTTTCCTTACCATCCAATCTTACGATTGGCGGGCGAGCGGGCGAATACGCCAAGTGGCCTTTGCATTTTTGCGAAACCTCATCCACAGGTGGGATGAGGTTTCGGACAGTGATTTAAAAAATAATAAAAATTTTTAAAACTCATTTTTAACATGTCCCTGCTCATGTGACAGAGTCCCATGATGGGGCATGTTTTCCTTATTTTTGAAATCTTTATTTTTAATGTTAAAAATCTTCAGCTCCCTGAAGCAGCTCTGTGCCTTCAGGGAGATTTCACTGAGCACACCCGTGCGCACGCGCACACTTAAGCGCTCGCGCTCCTCCTGCCCTCACCCAGGCAGCGCTGAGGTTATCAGCGCGTGTTTCACGCTGGCTGGCCGTTAATTGGCCAGCCAGCGTGAAATTGCAGTCAGGGCCCGATCACGGGTGGCGGACCGTTGCGTGGCCGCTCCCAGGACCACCTGTCGCGCCTGCCCGACGAGGTAAAAATTCTGCCCCATATGCCTGCTCAGTTTCCATAACCTCCTTTCATTCAGCCACCTATCTAACTTATGTTATGACCACTGGACGTTTTAAAAAGGCTATGTTTTAACCTATTATGCAAGGTAAAATGAAGTGGTTTGGAGAGGGCAATGGGACCTCCTATGGGACCTGTCCGGAGACAAGCCATGAGACTTCATACTAAATCCGCCTAGAGACAACCCCATGTGACCTTCTTATTATGGATACAGAAATCCAAATTGAAAATGACTTGAAGTAAGGTGCAAGCTTCAACACCTGGACACAAAGGAAGAGGCTGTTGGCTTTGCTGCTGTCCAGAATCTCAGCCTCTCAGGGTCAGTCAGCCCAGGAGAGTTGGGGAAGAAGACCCACAACAGGTACTGTCACGCCAGGCAGAAAAAAAGGACTGCTTTGGATTAGCCACCAAGTGGAGGGCTGTTGAAAACGGAATGCCTGTTCGAAGAATTAAAGACTACGGAATCACCAGAGGGTACCTTGCAACTGGATGTCCTTTCGATTATGCTTAGAAGGGTTGAGTGAAGGGTCTTTGTTTAAAAGGACACTGGAAGACTCACCCTGGTGAAGAAGGGACTTTAAACTCAAGACCATGGGTGGAATTTTGTCAGTAGTGCGCTGTTTCTGTTGGCGGAACGAGAAGTGTATGCCACTTGCACTGTCTTGCTTTTTCTGGTTTCCCACACAATTACAATTTAAATTTTAATTTGAAGTGCCGGCAGTGCGCACAGGAAATGTATGATTCTGCAACAGGGGGTGCTTTTCAGTGGTAAAACCCACCGTCAGCAACAATGCTGCAGCTACGGGTGGGATGTTAAGGAGCCTCCTGTCAAATAGTGAGGCTCTGCATTATGGCCACAACTTTCCTGCCCAACTCCATTGCCATTAACTTAAGTTGTTAGTGTAATTCTTAGCACAATCGGGATTATGTTGCAAATTACACAACCGATTTAAGATTATAAATCAGGCTTGCAGTGTAGCTTATTTAGGTGTGCTAGAAGCCATATATATTCACAAACAGGGCCCTCTCCTTTGCAAAGAGAAAGAGCATGCCTATATATTGTGCCTTTTTCAACTAAACAAAAGCTTGGGGGACAGCCATTCACTGGTTCATTCCCTGTGGAAATGCCTTGACGAATCAGAGTTGACGACCTGGAATGGATTTTTTTAAAAAGCTTGGCAGTTAACTGTTCCCTGGTACATTCTCCATGGCAATGCCTCTACCAGTCAGAGTCCACTTGCCAACCAATCAGCAGCCTCTTCTCATGCGGTATAAATTGTCATGCCCTTTGAGATTTGGTATTCTTGCGAATCCGTCCTGATGAGTGCAAGAAAAAAAGCTTCGACAGCATGTCTCCATTTTCAGCAATACTCAAATCATTTAGTGATCTCTATTTTAACAAGATAACCACTTTTTCATTCCATTGGCTCAATTTTCTTATTGTTATAGTTGATAATATTGACACTGTTCTTATTGGATGGAATTTGTTTTGAGATGTCTATGTTACTGTATGTTATTTAGAACACTAACAGCCAAGTGTTTACAAGTAGTTTTCAGTTTGTCAAAAGCCCAATGGAATATTTAGTGAAATCTTGTTCCATTGAATAAGATAGGATGAAGAAAAAAAAAGCTGTAAGTGGAATCATCCCAGATTTGCTCAAAGTGCAGGAAAAAAAATGTTTTACCTGTTGGCTGCAACGGCGGCTCCTCACGCCGTATCGTCCCAACCTCGTCTCAATAATTATGTATTCCCGGGAACCAGGCCATTTCGCTGGCAGTTGGCTCCAATTTGCCCAATACACTGTCACCTTGCCGGTTAGTCACGCGGGGCACCATATTTGAAGTGCAGCCCTGCACACACCTCTCAGCGCTTCCAGCCCAGGACTGCCACACAGAAGACATGGCCCAGAAAGACAAGATGACTGCAGCTCCCTCAAATCAGTGACACGTCCCTGGAATGCCTTTTGGATGCCGTGGAGGCCCGCCATGATGTCCTCTATCCCCACTCTGGGCGAAGGCCAGCAAGCAATGTGACAAATCCAGCATGGCAGCGGTGGTCAGTGCCAACGCCCTGCGAAAGAGGACAACCACCCACTGCCGAAAGAGGATGAATGATCTCCGTTCTGCCAGGTTAAGTCACTCTTCTCATCACTCTCAACTCACATACTCACAAACCCATCACACATCCACAGGGATCTCATTCACTTCCAGTGCAAGGGACATCAACATTCACTCTCTCGCACACAACTTCATTGTCCTCATCCCGTCCATGGGCCCACCCATCACCCACACATGTCAGGCATACTCATCATCTGGCCTGGCAGGCATTCTGCTTACACTCTCTCCATCTGTCTTCATGCAGGACAAGCTGACACATGACAAAAGGGAGAGGTTGCAGATTGGTGGAGGATTGTCTAAAATCAAAATCCTCATGGACTTTGAAAATAGAGTCATCCAGCTGGCCAGCGATGATCTGGACCGTTCCTGTGCTGATGGTGAAGTCGATGGTGCTCAACCAAGTGAGGATCAAGCAACATCCATCAGACAACCATACTGTGAGTGATGTGTCCTGTTTCACAGGCCTCCGTCATGCACTAATTATCTCTCCTCGCTTTTGCAGGCACATCTGGGAAACAACCGAGGGAGCTCACAACCCAGGTCCTCGACTCAAGCCCCAAAGACACCTCAGAAGAGGAATCTGCTGAAACCCTCATTGGAAGACCCATCACAGTGCTCACCCACACCCTCAAAGGTGTGGACCTTGGTGGGACCAAGCTTTATAGTAGCCTCAGGGTCACAATCTGGTGAGCACATCGCACTGTCTGATCTACAGCAGGTGTGGGCATGGACTTCCCAGGTTTCCAGCACTTGCAGGACTGCTGGAGAGCAGAAATCTTTTGAGTCAGAAGAAGAGCGTCTGGACTTGCTCATACCTCAGTTGCTGGAGCTGCAAAGGCAAGCTCGGGAACATCAGGAAGGGATATTCCGCTGCACTCCTCAGACTGCAAGGCACGATAAAGGAATCGGTCCGCCTTCATTCTGAGATAATAGTGCCAGAATGCCAATGCACCAAGGTCAACACTGGTAGGATGGCGGCCGCCATGGCACCTTGGGCCAGGACATCGGTCCTGTACTGCTGCATGGGCTGAACTCCATAGCTGATGCATAGTTGGTCTCTAACAATGTCAACGTGAGAGGGTTGCGGTGCAGCTCGATCTCAGTCCAACTTCCACTTCTCCTCAAGGAGTCAGCCAAGGGCTCTCGGGCACTCATAAGGAGGAGGATCAGCAGGTGCGCATCCTGAGGCCATCCACCCAGCTGACTCTGGGAGTGTCTGGCCCATCCAAATCCCCTCTTCATGTGACTACAACAAATCCAGCTCTACAGGCTGAGGAGGGTGCCAGTGCCACACTGCAGGACCCCGAAAGCAGGCCAGAGCCCTCCAGATCTCGGACCTCCAGAGGACGCCCTCCAAGGTCATCACAGACAGGGTGTATCAGTCAGCAGGCTGCTTCCACCTCCGCTGTGGATGGCTGGGGAGCACCAAGACATAGTGGCAGGCTTCGGAAGGTTAAAAAGTTGTAACTCTTTTGTTACAAAACAAATAAACTAAATTAACAAATCTAGAGACAAAGTAAAAGACAGCCCCTTAAAGGGAAGCTGCAAAAAACAAAAGACAAAATTT
Source organism: Cetorhinus maximus (assembly GCF_964194155.1). Classification (NCBI taxonomy): domain Eukaryota; kingdom Metazoa; phylum Chordata; class Chondrichthyes; order Lamniformes; family Cetorhinidae; genus Cetorhinus; species Cetorhinus maximus. Next base: position 98,311,936 of record NC_135884.1, read on the forward strand.
AAAGGAAACTTACTGACATCAAATCAAAATGTGATTAGGGGGTCGATAAAACACCCAAGTCCCTGCGATGCCCGCCAAGCACGGAAGGCCTCGACGGTGCCGGCAGACATCACATGCTCCCTCTCCAGGGACACCCAGCCGTGAATGTAGCCGTGGAAGAGAGGCAGACAGTCGGGTCAGACAACCCCCTCGATCGCCCGCTGCCTGGACCTGTTAATGGCCAACTTGACCAGGCCCAGAGGAGGTTCAAGAGGTGGTCCTCCTCCCTCCCAGCTCCCCTCCTGACTGGGTGCCCATAGATCAGGAGCATGGGACTGAAGTGCAAACAAAACAATAGTAAAAGGCTTTTCAAGAAACCCAATGCAGCCTTTTGTCCCAGAAGAAATTGATGAGCATTCTCTGGATTTTTGTGACAAAGTCCGGGGGAGGGGTCAAAGTGACCAGCCAGTGCCACAACATGGCGGCAATCAGCTGGTTTATGACCAGCACTCGACCCCAGTAAGACAGCACTCGGAGCAGTCCTGTCCAGTGCCCCAGGCGAGAGGTGACTTTGGCCTTCAGCTCCGGCCAGTTCGTCGGCCAGGATTTCTCAGCAGGGCAGAGGTGGACCCCCAGGTAGAGGAGGCTGGTCCTGCTCCAAGTGAAAGGCCTCAGCTCCTCGGGTAGGGGATGCATCTGCCACTGACCGACCAGGAGCGCACAACACTTGCCCCAATTGATCCAGGCAGAGGACACGGCAGAGTAGACCTACTGGTACTCGCGCATTTTCTGCAGGTCAGCGGGTTCGGTGAACATGAGGAGCACGTCATCGGCGTAAGCCAAGAGGACCACCCCAATGCCCAGCCCGGCCCAATCCTGACAACCTCCTCCGCAAGAGGCCCAGGAAAGGCTCCACGCAGATGGAATACAATTGGCCAGACAGGGGGCAGCCCTGACGCACTCCACTCCCAAAGCGAAGGGGCGCCGTCAGGGACCCGTTAACCTTAACTAGACACTCTGCGGCAGCGTATAGAAGTCGGATCCGGGCAATGAAATGCATCCCAAATGCTCACAGAGTTCTGAATAAATATTTGTGATCCAGCCTGTCGACGGCCTTTTCCTGGTCAAGAGGCAGGAAGGCGCTCGACAGACCAGTCCCCTGGGAGAAGTGGATGATGTCCCGGACCAGATGGATATTATCAAAGATGGTACATCCTGGCACTATGTAGGACTGGTCAGGGTGGATCTCGTGGTCCAGCACTGTGCCAAGGTGAGAAGACATTGCCCTGGCAAAGACCTTATAATCCATGCTGAGGAGGGAGACTGGGCACCAGTTAAGAAGATGGAGATCCCCCTTCTTTAGCAGCAGGGCAATGACTGCCCTGCGCCCTGAGAGGGGCATCTCCTTGGTAGCAATACTCTCCCCCAGAACCCCCACGTAGTCGTTCCCCAGGACATCCCAGAACGCCCTGAAGAACTCCACGGTCTGCCCGCCCAGCCCCGGGAATTTGCCCCTGGAGAGGCTGTCGAGGGCACCAGTCAGCTCCCCCAGACTTATAGGGGAGTCAAGCTTTCCGGCGCCCTCCAGGCCGACTTGCGGCAGGTCCTCCCAAAAAAACCCTGCGAGCATCCTCACTGGACGGATCCAGAGAAAACAGGGCAGTGTAGCAGGTTTTGGCAATGGCCCTGATGCCCTCCAGATCCGAGACAAGGGATCTGTCATCAGCCAGCAGCGTAAGGAGTTGCCTACGGACCCCATGTCTTTTTCCAGCGAGTAGAAGAAGGGGGAGCCACGGTCCAGGTCCTAGAGGAACCGGATCCGTGACCTCACGTATGCGCTGCGGGACCCGATAAGTTGCAGGTCCCACAAAGCGCTCTTCTTCTCTTCATACACCAGCCTCAGGGCCGGGTCTGTGTCGGGCTGACAGAGACGTGCCTCCAGGTCGAGGACCTCCTTCTCCAACTCCTTGGCCCTGGATTTCTGCCTCTTTGTCGACCCCTTCGCGTACTCCTGACAGAAGACGCAGATGTGAGCCTTGCCCTCATCCCACCATAGCCTCAAGGAGGGGAAGCCTTCCCGCTTCTTTCTCCAGCTGGCCCAGAAACGATGGAACGAGTCCAGGAACCGCTTGTCCTCCAGCAGCATGTTGTTAAAGTGCCAGTGTCCGGACCCCGTCCGAGTGCAGAACTGAACGAGTTCCACCCACACCAGACGGTGATCCATGCACGGCACCTACCGCACAGAAGCTGCCGGAACGCAGGACACAAATGCATTGGAAATACAGAGGCGGTCGAGTCTGGATGCTCCGACTCCAGGTGACACAAAAAAGCGAAAACGCTGGAGTCAGGATGGAGATTTCGCCAGACGTCCACCAAGTCGAAGGACCCAACCAGGTCCCTTAACTTACTCACACCTAGCATGTGGTGCTGGGCATCATGGTGGTCCCTGGCCCCGAGGGTACAGTTGAAATCCCCCCTGAGGACGATGCACTTGCCCGCATCAATGGAGCCCACATGAGTGGACACTTCCTCACAGAAGCTCGCTTGCTGCTGTGTCCCCAGGGGAGTGTACACATTCACAAAGTGAAGCACTGCGCCCCCTAGGCACACAGTAAGATGCAGCAACCGGCCTGGCACCGGCTCCCTGATCCCCAAAATTTCCGGCTGAAAATGTGGGGCTAAAAAGATAGCTGCCCCGCCAGGATTGGAGGTCAGGTGACTCATGTAGACCCCCCACCCCCCCTCACCACTCCAGGAGTCACGTAGCATTGTCTCCCAGGACAGTATGGGTTTCTTGCAGGAAGCACTCTGCATACTTCCCGTCCCTGAGGACCGAGAAGTTCTGGAACCTGTGCTGTGTGTCCCTGCTCCTGTTGATGTTGAGGCTGGCTATGGTAGTCTTCATTGTCAGAAGTGTGTGCTACCATCACCATGCCTAGTGTAAGAAGGAGAGGACTATTTTAATCCTTTCCTTCAGGAGCTCAGTGAGAAACGCATGGACCCTCCTCTTAGCGTTCTGGTCCAGCCCAGGGGTCTTGAGAGGCAGGCGGAACAGGACACAAGGGGAAAAGAATGCCACTGGTTCAGGGCTGACTGGACCCTATCTCAGTGACCGCGATTACTCGCTAAAATATCCTGGAGCTCCCGTAAAGGGATGAGAGGAGAGTTGGTGGGGGGGCTCCAGGGGATCCACTGCCTCACCCGACAACGGCTCTGAGTCATCCCCGGTGCTCACCACCGAAACCCCATCCTCCTCCTCCAGGTCACCTCCAGCTTGCAACCCCTCCTGTGTTGAGTACAGGGGTTGGTTCGGAGCTGCCTGTCGGCTTCACCTCCACCTCGATCCCACCCCCAGGATCAAGGGCAGAGGGATCCTCTCTGGTCGCCTCTTCGGGATATGAGCCAAAGAGCGGTGGCTCAGAGCGCCGCTCCCCCTCAGGCACCTGGTCGCCCGGCGAGTCCGGAAAAATCTCCGGAGCCAGGACAGAGGCGCCCGGCGCTAAAGGTTGGAAGGAAGAAGGGAGGCCTTCCTCGGCAACAACGCCCGATGACCCAGCGGTTGGGGCCATGAAGGAAGTGCCACAGTCCCCTGGGGGGCCAGAAGGCATCTCAGGGGTACAAGGTGGGTTCGGGTGGGACACCACCGCAAGGGTGATACCCTCACCAACTCCCGAGGGGCCCTGTTCAGGGGGCTGCAGCAAGGGCTGGGGATTTGGGCTCCACACAGAGGGCAGAGCGAGGACTTACAGGGTGGAGACGCCACCACCTTCTCATTGGGGGAGGGGACACATCCGACCTCACAAGTCGCAAGGTCCTCCCCCTCCAAGGGGTGGCGTCACTTCTGTGGTAGGCTCAGGGCTAGGGAAACCTCCATTTGCGAGGCTCCCACCACCTTGTCCAGCCCACACATGAATGACGCTGGGCCCAGCACATGGCGCTGAGGTGCACACGGGCCTGGGAGCACGTGCCGACACGTCACCGGGGCCGGAGGATATATTCCTCCCTGAGACTGTGTCCCCCGGGGATCGGGGTTGGTTTGAGGAGTTTGAGGGGGAGGCCACCTCCACATGGCGGGTCTTCTGTTGCGCGTTCTTCCCGTGCGGGGTCTCTCCCCCCACCTCACCAGCAGCCAAGATGGCGGTGGCTGCTGGCGGCACCTCCCCTTGTGGGGAGGAAGAGGGAGCGGTGGCAGGAGGAGGAGTGGTGGTGCCAGCCGCAGCTGCCTGGGTGACATTGGTGGCCTTGGAGACGGGCAATTCTTTCGGACTTGCCCCACCTCCTTGCAGGCACGGCACTGCATGCCATCCGCCGACCAGAAGAAGCGTTAGGCATCCCCCTCAAAGGTGACATCAAACCGCCCCTCCGTGCACTCCTCCCAGGCCAGGAGAACAAAGACCTGGTGCCGGAAGGAGTACACGTGGCAGAGACTGGGGTCCCTGAGGCCGAGTAGGATCGACACCTCTCCGGACCTGACCTCCCCCAGTTGGTGACGGTGGGGGAGGAGGGGCTCACTGGGAACGAAAGGATAAAATATTGGATATTTTATCCATGCATCTTTTCCTTCAGGAGCTCAGTGAGAAACGCGTGGACCCTCCTCTTAGCGTTCCGGTCCAGCCCAGGGGCCTTGAGGGCCTCGTGGGCGGACCAGGACACAAGAGGTAAAGAATGCCACCGGTCTAGGGCCGACTGGACCCTGTCTTGGCGATTGCAATTACTCGCTAAAAAATCCTGGAGCTCCCGTAAAGGGATGAGGGGAGAATCGGTGGGGGGCACCAGGGGATCCACTGCCTCACCCGACAACGACTCTATATTTAACAAAAGGATAAAATGAGCTTCTCCACGGTGGCCTCAAGAGGATCCACCACCAGATAGGCCCCACCTATGTTGAGTCCCTTGGCCAGGGCCAGGTGCACCGCCCACTCGGAACTCAGGGAGAACACCGCCTTCCCATACAGGTACGAGGCTGCAACAATGGCCGAGTGGCCGACAACCCCGGCCAAAGTCTTCACACATGTTTCTACTGTCATCTCGGGGTGAATGGAGCTCTTTACCCCCTGGCCCTGGTCAGGAGGAGGAACAGTGATGGGGCCGTGGGAGCAGCGGAGGCCACAGAAGCAATCACTCCCGCATAAGTCTTCTTGGCCGGCCCCGCCACTGGTGATAGAGCCGTCTCCACAGCCCTGGAGGGCCTGGCCCCCGGTGACACCATGGCAGCCATTGGGGGATGAGCCACACCCACCCTGAGCTCTGACGGTGGTAGCATCAGTGTTTAGAAAGGGGGAGAGGGGGAAAAGAAGGATTACCCTCTCCTTCCTGATGGTGTGTAAAGACAGAAGGGGGAGGAAAAAGAGAGGGAAAAAGGACACGGAGGAATGGAAGGGGAAAGGGTAATGGGTGCAGGGTGGGTGGGTGTCGCTGGGTGGAGTGGAGTGGGGTGATGGGGGCTGTTCTTCCCATAGGGGGAGGGCGATGTCTTCGCCAGGCAGCTGGTACTGCCTGGGCACAGGGAAGTCAGATCGGTCTGTACCTGGACTGGGACACGGGCGGGGCGAGAAGTGGGAGCGGGGGGTGGGGGGTGGGGGAACAAGATGTTAAATGTACACGCACATGCACCCCTGCTCCCTGAGTCCCTTCAGTAGTCATCTTCTTCCCCCTACATAGCAACACAGTCTTCACAGCCCCCACCAAACAAAAGTCCAGACACCCACCGCAGATATAATTTAAAAAGTCCTTGCCTCCTGGCCTCCCTGTCTTGCAGCACCTCCTCTCTCTCTCCTCCAATTCTTCAAGCCTCAGGCCTTGCAGGCTCCAGGCCCATGCAGCCCCGGCAACAATACCAACAGTAGAATTCTAGTGTCTCTTGGGCAGCAGCAAAACCAAAGCAGCTTGTAAAAGTCCAGAGGAGTATGTTGGAAAAAGCAATAGTAGCAGCAGCCACAGCCAGCACAGCAACAATTCCCACTCAGGCAGGAACAAGCTGCAACTGAGCCCAATCAGGTAGCATGGCCTGGGCACGGGTGTTAGTCACTTGTACATAATGTTCACTTTGTTAATGAACTCCCAAGAATGTCTCCTTGCCTATGGGTCCTTGTTCTGATGAGCAGTGTTCGTGTAACTCAGATGTGAAACCTTGGTCCCTGCACAAGATAAAGGCAGGTGTCTCATTCCAGGGCCTCTTCCTTGTGCTTTATGCAACCTTTCCAGCACACTGATGCTGCACCTTCACTGTCACTGGTCAAATCAGTCATGCCTGCACCTCGATGGTGCTTGTTATTGCTGCCAGAATGTCCTGGGCTAGTCGCACAGAGCTCCGTCATTCTCTCTGTGTGCTCGCAGCACCTTTGAGGTGTGGCTGATGCCCATTTCATCAGCATCTGTGTCCGGTGACAGTGTGATTCTGAAGGGTTCAGCTCACGAAGGATGCCATAGGATCAGGAGAAGTTAGTGTTTCCCCATTGAGTCTCCATGAAATAAGCCTGTTCACGGAGCGCAAGTGAGCTGCCATCAGCCAGACAGGAGTCAGACATTCACATGAGCTATGTGAGGATCTGTGGAGCGTCCCCACTGCATGTCGTCATCATCCTCCTGCAATGTAGGGACTATGGGCATCTGCCGCATCTCCATGACAGGAGCCTTATCACAGAGGGCATGTGTGCTGCCATTAGCCAGACAGAGTCAAATGTTCACAGATGCAATGTGAGGATCTATGGTGTCCCCTCATTGCATGTCGTCATCATCCTCCACGAATCTAGCAGCTATGAGAGCCTCCCGAGCGTACCTGCCTCATCTGGCCAGTGCAATGTCTTCATTGCCGTCATCCTCACCTTCAAGGACCTCCTCACCCTCATCCCCGTTGACGTCCTCCTCATGGGAGAAGACATGCAGCCCCCCCATCTCCTCCTCAGCCATCTCCTCTCCCTGTTGCAGCGCCAGGTTGTAAAGGGTACAGCAGGTGACGGCGATGCATGACACCCTCTCTGTACTGTATTACAGGGCTCCACCAGATAGTCCAAGCACTGGAACCTCATTTTCAGCATCCTGATGACTTGCTGAGAATGTAGGAGTCATGGACACTCCCTGGCACCTTGCGCAGATGCATTTGTGGTGGTCGCACACCAGTTGAACATTGCGAGTGGACGCCCTTGTGGTTGACATAATTGACCACTTGTTGCCACAGAGGTCTGCGTGCCATGTGAGTACAGTCAATGGCACCCTGAATCTGTTGGAAACCTGAAATCTGGGCAACTCTTGCCACCGCTCTTGCTTCCTGGCTTTCCTGATCCCAGGCGAAATGCACAAAGTTGTGTGCCTTCACAAAGATGGTGTCCAGGACCTTATGAATGCATTTGTGGGTGGAGGCTTGCGATATCCCACAAAGGTCACCTGTGGTGCCCTGAAAAGAGCCACTGGCATAAAAATTGAGTGCTGTGGGCACTTTCACAGCCATGGGCAGTGGGTGCCATCCATGTCCCCGTGGCACCAAATCCTGCAGCAGGTGGCAGATGTGACTGACCGGTTCCCTGGACATGTTCTTTGTCATATGCAGGAATGACAAATGCCATCTATAGACCCTGGGTCTAGCTAGGTGCCGACCAGCGAGGGCTCGCTGTGGCTCTGCAGCGGCGTGCATGGGAGCCCCAACCGTTCCTTCCTCTTGAGGGTGCTGCTTCTCCTTCTGCCCAGCCAGGCGCCTCCATCGCTCGCTTCTCCTTCGTCTCCACTCTGTACACCATGAGGCATAAAGGTAGGCCACCAGGCTCCATGCTCCTGATGTACTCCTCTTGCAGGATGAAAGAGAGAGACATGTGGGTTAGCTTGGGTGCACTAAGAAACAGTCTTGATAAAATCTGAAGGCCCCTTAATGCAACCCGGAGAGTGCTGGCCACCACTTGGATGGCCAGAGCTTAGCGCGCTGCATGGCTGCCCGAAACCCCATCCACCTCTACCTCACTCCCTCTGACCGATTGGCAGCAGCTTTGCCCACTGGACTGCATGCTCTTAGCTCAGGCGCAGGCATTCTCCTAACCCGCACTGCATGGCTGCACTGTTAGCTTGAACCAGATGAGACTGGTCCAAATCTGAATGATGACATTGCAAGGGGATGTGTGCACATCCACCAGTGACTGCTCCATGGCCAGCTTTAGCAAGGAGATTGTACAACGTGCCCAGTCATCCAGTTGACTCTGCAGTCCACTATATCGCTCATTAGTTTGCAGTCTGTGCCCGAGGGCTGAAAAGCTCTGGAGCACTTGGTAGCACTTCGATGCCTCTGTGTTACTTGAGGGGGCAGATAAGCTAGAGACCTGACTCCACGCATGTCAATGTGGCTGCATCTGAACTCTCTCAGCTGCAGAGGAATGGTCACTTTATACAAGATTTCCCTAATGCGTGGCCACTTCCCTGCATACCCCTGCACGTGCTTATGCACTGCCATCAACCTCAATGCAGCCCTTGTCCTCTCAACTCGCCTTAACTGCAGTGCAGCCCTTGCCCCCCCCCCCTCCACAACTCGCCACCTGGCCCTGGCACTGCATTGTCAGCAGCCGGTAAAAAGCGACTTGCCTGTGCCCTCGCCTGAATGCGTGGCGCCTCAACCTTGAAATCTAACAAGCGACCCTTACGAGTGCTGCGCAACCTTACCGTGCACTCACCTCCGAATTCCCCTCAAAGTGCAGTTTGCCAGGTGCATGCCTTATAAATGCTGTTGTGAAACCCATCAGCGTGATTGCACGGCGACGTGCTTGGACGATCTAGCGTAGGGGGGTGATTGCGGTGAGCTGGGCTTATAACGATATGCAGACGTATTACAATAAACTTCCCCACATGCGGTGGCAGGAAACACGGCCCACCATTGATGGGCGGAGTAGACGATTGCAAACTGGTTTCACAACATCGTGAAACAAATTTTTGTCCTTCCCCCCTCCATATTGCCCACTCACATCCGTCTCTTTGTCATGCCTGGCGCCAGCAGGCACAGAAAATTCTGCCCAATGACATTACTGACTATACAGAGAGCAAAACCTAAGCTTGAATTTTACCCTTGGCGGGCACACATGATAGCCGGGCCCGGGACCAGTCGGGAAACAGGCCCCCACCCGCGAGCGGCCCACGACCGCGATCTCACGCTGGCTGGCCAATTAAGGCCCGCCCAGTGTGAAATGTATCTTCCCAATGGTCAGGAAGGGCCCGGCGCGGGCGGGGGCCTATCGAGCACCGGGTCCAATTGTGACCCGGTGGGTGGTTTAAAAACGACACAGGCAGCTCTTTGAAGGTTGCCAGAGAAGAACATATCTTCTCCATTCTGGAGACCGAAGCAATTGCCTCAACAGCAGCTAGAAACGTCAGGTGGGAGGGCAGGTCGAGTGGGCGCTCAGCCCCCGGTTTTTGGACAAGCGCTATGCAGTACTCTTGGAGGAAGTGGCTGCCAGAGCGACACCCTCGTCCCCAGAGATGGAAGGAGGAGGCCACTGCACTAGACAAAAAAAGCTTGGGAGGAGGTGGCAGCGCAGGTCAGCAGCCACGATGTTGTGCTGCGCACATGGATGCAGTGTCGCAAAAGATTCAACAACCTGCTGCGCTCAGCAAGGGTGAGTACATGTCGGTATGGATCAATGTGGAGAAGTGTTAAGGGCTGGCTGTCCCCCACCCCGTGGAGCTCAGGGGTGCTAGAGTCTGAGTGCCAACTGTCAATGACGCCAGAGTTGGCCAAGGGGGTGAGCCCTGGCTGCTTGGACTGAGTGCCTTGGGGCTTGAGGGCCATGACTCGGACGTGCCCTGCAAGGTGTTCCTCAGATGGGGTTGACCAGGCAGCAGTGACAATGCAGGTAGAGAGTGGACTGATCAATGCTCTTCTGTCCTTTCAGGAGAAGAGGAGCCATAACAACATCGAGAGGTCACCGTCAGGCAGAGGCCCCCCAAACCTCCTAACCCTGACCAGATTTGAGCAAGACACCTTGGAGCTGGAGAGCCACCACGCACCTGTTGTGGAGAGGCAGGGGTGCCAGGTGAAAGTAAGAGTGCAGTGCACAGAGGTGAGAGTTTCAGAAGGTGCAAATATTCTTGTGTAGTCTCTTTGTTGATGGGAGCCTCAAAACTGGAGTCCCCATTGATCACTGAAAGGTGATGGCACCATGATGCAGATCTCCATTGTCTCACCAGGGTGCCTGGCATGCACAGTGACATTGTGATGACTTTTTGTTAACTCCCTTAGATTCGTCAGCAGGCACTCGTTCACAGGACCCCGAAGAGCCACCCTTGACGCCAGAGGACTGCCAGGCTTCAGCTGCACCTGCGTCACACCCGCTCTCTGAACCAGGCACCAGCACAGATACCAGTACCTCGGTTAGATCTTCGGCCAGAAGGTCGGTGCATTGTGGTGAGGTCACTTCACACTTGCTTCAGGTGCAGATGAAAGCAGAGAGTGCCCAGTGCACGGAGAGTCGGCGGACTGCTGGAGACCAGGACGGTGCTGAGTCAAAGGCAGATGATGAGCCTCTGGGGTTGTCCATCAGGTGGCAGATGCTGGATGTCCAGCGGGATATGCGGGACGATCTGGCGGAGATCCATGAGGGTCTGTGTGCCATGGTCTCTCTTGTGGAGGAGTCCATGCAGAGCGTAAGCACTGCTTTGACCCTCATGGCCGGGTGCACTGCCTCCTCTATTGAGAGAGCGGTGACTCTCATGGAGAGGCTGTTCCAGGGACAGAATCAGGGGTTCCTGGGATTGCGCTTAGACCTGCAAGCCCTCGCACAGGCAATGACCTCAGGTGGATGAGGCACCCAATATCCCAGTTAGGTGCCTGTTCATCAGTGGCGAGCAGGGAGGTCCAGAGCGAACTCAAATTGGCGCACGAGCTGCTTGTCGTTTCTGCGGGCTCCTCTCAGGGCACTCTGGATAATGGGACCAGCTCCTCTGTCCCACAGCCAGTGATCGTGGCAGCTGATGAGGCTGAGATGACTGGGGTCATGCCAACTGTGGCACTGGCCGCTCCCTCCCAGGCGGGGCCAGCACAGGCTCCACTGGCCAGAGGACAACTGCCAAGGTCATCAAGACCAACAAGACAGCAGAGTCAGCAGGCTGTCTCCAATGCCGCTGCCAGCGAGGAATTGAGGGGGGGGGGACCAAGGCGTAGCACTCGTAAGCGTAAGTTTGAGGCACCATGAGCACAAGAGGGACTGTTCATGGGTGATCTTCTGTTCTGTAACCTTCTGTTTATGTTTACTGGTGTGGAAATGAACACCAGAGATGGTAATGTTAATTTGTTTTGATTGTGAAAATGACATAAATTTTGTTTTTGTTGTAATGGCCTGAGTATGCTTCACCATTTTTTCTGGTACAGGGTATGCCAATATGTAATGCTGGACGTGAGTTGCTCTAAACTTTATTGCGCAGGCACTGAGTTTACTTTGCTTCAAATGAATGGGTCATTTCATACATCCTGGATGGAGGCGGCAGTCCTGCCATGTGGTGGAAGAATATCTTTGGCAGCCTAGCTGAAGGAGCGTTGGATCAAAGCATCCCTGGTGTCCCTGCCTCCCTGAAGGTTACAGAGGTCTGCGTCCATGCCCTCAGCATTCTCCTCACCATGCTCCTCTTCTGATTAACTACAGGACTCATCCTCTGTGGCGTGTGGAGCTGCCTCAAGATCCTCTTCCTCCAGTGGGCCCCCACTTGCCAGTGCCAGATTGTGGAGAGTGCAGCATGTAACCACTATCAGTGACACCCATTCTGGGGTGAATTGTAGTGCACCCCCTGAACGGTCCAAGCATCGGAAGCACATCTTCAGAAGACCTATGGTCCTCACTATCACTGCCCTTGTGGAGGCATGACTTCTATTATAACGCTGCTCTGCCTCTGTTCTTGGGTGGTGGAGAGGTGTCATAAGCCACCTTTTCAATGGATACCCCTTGTCACCTAGCACCCATCCATCCAGTCGGGCTGGAGCACTGAATAGCCTCGGCACCTGAGAGTGTCTCAGGAAATAAGCAGCGTGGGAGCTGCCAGGATACCTTGCACAGACTTGCAGAATCTGTGTCCTGTGGTCATCTGGACATTCATTGAGTGGAATCCCTTCCTGTTGACGAAGGCACCCAGCTGACCCGCTGGCGGCTTGAGGCCACATGTGTGCAGTCGATTCACTCTGGATGCAGGGGAACCCCACTGACCCCTAGAAAGAGCCAGAGGCATAGACGTTGAGGGCCACTGTGACCTTCAGAGCCACTGGCATGGAGTGTCCACCTACACAGTTGGAGCTGATCTCAGGCCCAATCATCTGACAAATGGAGGTCACAGTCTCTCTGGAGAGATGGAGCCTCCTTCAGCATTGCACCTTGGACATATTGAGGTAGCTACATCACTGCCTGTAAACCCTGGCAGCAGGATAGTGGCGTCTTCTGCAGCCCCTACCACCTTGAACTACCTGCTGGCCCTGCGCCCCTTGTGCCTGCGCCTCTCCTCCCACAGGTTGCTCCCCTGGAAGCTGCATTGGGGAACCTGGCCTCCTCTTCCTTCTGCCCCTCTCTTCCTTCTCAGAGGAGGTGTCTCCAGCGGAGAACACAATCTCCATTACCAGGATAAGGGAAAGCTGTCTGATACCTGGAAGGGTCCACGCAGTCCAAATCCTCTGGGGGCGTTGGAGACACCAATAAGTCTTGAAATGAAGCCTAGAAATGCTAAGAATGAAGCTCAGAACTGAGATGAAGCTGCTAAGTTTAAATAAGCAACCAGCAGCAAACTATCTCCTAAACCGCTCAATACTCACACTGGCAATGCTGCTGACCCTTTTTATCCTTCCCTTGGATGAGGTTTTGCAAAATGGGGGCTGCCCGCCTGCCCGTTTTGCCCATGTGACGAGCACAAAATCACTCGGGCAGTGTAAAATCTGGATCAGTTGGCTTTTTAATGACCTTAAGTGGCCTTTTAATTGATGGCGGATGTGACTACGACATCTGCATGCGTCCACCGACTTGAAGATTGCACACGTGTGGGATGATGTCAGGACGCATGCCCGATATCTTCCTGTGCCATTTTACGCCTGATCAGGTCGGGAGGGTACCCAACCACGAGGTGTAAAATTCTGCCTCTAGACTTAGAAACAACATTGACAAGAATTTACTTGTAACAGAATTGCATCCATGTGTTTTAGTTTTGCATGTCTGAAAAATTATGATTTATAAAGGGTAATTTTAGGGTAAGGCATAAGGATGCACAAGTTGGTCTCCTACTGCTAGAACTCTCCAGAGAGAAAAGTTCCAATCACAGATGAGCTGTTTAAGTAGGGTGTTGAACACTGAAAAATATTCCCAACAGAAGGGAGAGAACATCAGACACTGGGTTCAGTTAGGGAGGTTAATGTGTAAATTTTTCAGAAAGGTGAGACTGGTTATTTGCCTTTCCTTTTGACTGAGTAAGCACGTGTGTCATTGATCCATCTCAAAAGGAAGGTCTTCTCTCTCTCTCCCTACATTCTTCTAAAGATTCTGCAGATACATGGCAGCCCTTCATTACCTCAGCTAACTGCTCCATGTGTGCGTAGGTACACACAGTGCTGGTGGGCTGTTGTTAATCATGGGAAGCACCATTAACAATCTGGAACCTCTCCTCACCTGATACTCATACATATGAATTTCCCAACAAAATTCCCTGTATCAGGCATGGGTAATAGGACTGCTGAGTTTCTTCCTCACCCTAGCCCAGAACACTGAGCCTATTTATTAAAGGGCTATCATTAGCCCAGCTGAGTACAGATAATTCAGCACAGACCCAAGATCAAACCTTATTTCCCTGCTCAGTGTGGCCCTGAGCATTTACCCACTGCATTGTTCAGGAAATACATTTGTTTTCCATTTCATCACTTTTTATCTTTAACAAGTGGAGTCAATTTACATTCTGTCACAGTGGATAGATGCACTGCCTACTATAGCTCTGAGCCATACAGTTTGGGAAAGTCTCAGTAAAGTTTAATTCTGTTATTTAATACGTAAGTACAAATTATTTCCTTATTTTCCATTGTGAGACTAAAGTGAATATATTTAGCGACCTGTTGAAATTAAATGTAACTTTGTATTATCTTTTAAGGGAGGTCACATGTCATCAGGAAAATTCACATTTGCATCTATGCCAAGTAGAACGTCATTCTCTGAAACATCTGTAACAAACCTCCTGTGAGTATAGTCATCCTGCTGACATGAGTTTGTATTTCAGAGCTGGAGAGTTCAGCATTTTGCAATTTGCATTTGGGAGTGTGTTACTCATTCTCTAGTCAGGTGTACAACAACAATTTGTATTCATATAGCACCCTTAACATAGGCACTTAACAGGAGTATTACAAAATAAAAGATTACATTGTGTCACGTAAGGCGATACTAGGTAAGATCACCAAAGGTTTAGCCAAAGAGATAGGTTTTAAGGAGTGTCATGAAGGAGGAAAACGAAGTAGAAAGGCAGAGAGGTGTCGAAAGGGAATTCCATAGCTTAGGTCCTAGGTAGCCAAAGGCACGGTCATCAATGATGGAATGATTAAAATGAGGGATGCTGAAGAGGCCAGAATTAGATAAAGGAGATATCTCAGAGGGCTGTGGGCTTGGAGGATATTGTAGAGATAGGGAAGCGTGTTAGGGAAGGGAAGGCCTTGGAGGGACTTGAAAAGAAGGATGAGAATTTTAAAATTAAGACATTGTTTGACCTGGAGCCAATGTAGCAAGCACAGGGGTGAGAGGTGAATGCGGCATGGTGCAAGGTAAGACACAGGCAGCAGAGTTTTATACGGCCTCAAGTTTATGGAGTTGAAAATTGATGTTCTTAGATCTATTTATGTATTATATTTATAATACATATATAGATGAGCATATGCATAATTAGAAGATAAATTAAGAATTCTGATAATATTGTCAGATTTTTTTGACAAGGTGATTTGTTTTAATATTCAGTTTCAAATATTACACATTGAATATTATACAGTCTGTTATAGTAATGAGCTCTATAACCATAACAATCATAATAATGGGAACATTGGCTAATTGTGCTTTTTCTTAATGTCTGCTGTTTACGTGAAGCTGAGACTTAAAGACTAAGGTCGACTACAAGCAATATTTGCAAATGGATTCTGTGACTAGTTTCCATGATTTATTGAACCATGTAAATGCAATAAATCTATTTACTGCCGTCAAATTCTATTGACTACATCTTGTGATGTCCAAGCAGTGACTAAACTGCTTAATGTACCACTTCAGGATTCTCAAAGAATTAGACATTAAGAAAACTACGTGATCCCTTTGCACAACTTTATGTAAATGTGATTAATGTAATACCGACCCCTTCCACTAATCTGTACCTCGGTGCATCATGTGAATTTTGCCACAAAATACACATTTGTCGTTTTCCAACATTGAACCAGTGCATTAGCCAATACTTAGCATGTTTAAGAGCAGTTTGTGCGCATTAATATCTTAGTAATGCTCAAAGCAGCTAACCAACAGAGGAGAAATATGGCTGTCATAATCTACCTCACTTCTGCTCTGCTTTCCATCATTAAAATTTCTTTATTAGACATGCCTTCAGTGTGACAATGTTTGCCTCATTGTAAAATGAAGCAAAAAACAAAATGGAAAAACCATTGCAAAACTGGGGCATCAAAATTAATGTTTTAATATCTTATTGTTCTTTAAATGTCTTGTTCTATTTGTAGTTTTCAGTCTTGCGTTGATTTGAAGTAGCAATTCAATTATTGTGATATGTTCAAATTATTTTTAAATGCTTTAGTAAATTACTTAAGATTACAGAAATATTGTTTTGTTGAATTTCCATTTAACCCATTTTCTCCTCCTGCTTTTTTATCTTCTCTAAGAGGCTGGATGACTGTGATTATTGATGTCTGCTGCCTGGCAGTGGTCGATCACTACCTGTCACAGAGGTTGCTAGTGGAGTTAAGAATCCTCCAGAGCTGTGGCCAGTTGACTGCTACAATGTTACATTAACAACTACGCTAATTAAATAAAGACATTGTATTGTATTATAGTGCATGACTTTTGTTTACATATGTCAGGAGGGAGAGCGGGAGCGCAGTGTGTCTAGATTTACAAGTGATTGAAACAGTGAGGAGTGGCAGAGATCGGGAAGACACAGTGATGCACCATGTCTTAAGAGAGAACCTATACAAGCCAAGGAGAAGGGTAAGACACTTTTATAACCCATACAGGGATCTTGAGAAATAACAGTGGCATACATGTCACCTTGAGTAGTAAATGGGGTAGTAATGAACTATATAGAACAGAAATAGGTTAGGTTTGATCTGTTAGCTGATGTTAGCTAGAGGATGATGAGGGTGTCACAGTTGACCTCAGCATCCCAAGACTAAAGAAGGAAAAATAATATGATTTCTTATGATTGCTATCAAATAGGTCAATCTTAACATGTATTGTGAGCAGAATTTTTTTTTCTGGTTATGTATTAATGCACATGCTGGCTGGAATTTTGTTGATGTGGCAACGACAACGAGCCATAAAGCAGAGGGCAACCCTGCCTCGGCTGTTTGTGGGATCCCCGGCTGCATTTTTTGGTCATGTGGCAACTGATGAGTTGCCAACGTGACTCCCATCCCTTTCAAGGATGGGCACCCGCCTCATGAATGTCAGCCAATTGGAGGGCCGGCAGCTCAGCAATGCCATCAAGAGCAGTGGCCATTCATGGCACTGCATCTAGCAGAGAGGACACCAGGGGAGCAGGTTGTCCTTGCAACATATAAGTGGGATTTAGGAGCACCGGGACCAGTCAGGGAGTGAGGGAAAAGGGTGCGTGGCTGCAAGGGTGGCCATTGCCATTGGGCAGCCTCTCCATAGGACAGAGTGACCAATTAGGAGCCCCACTGCCAACCCCACACACACACACACACACGCACCACCCCCTCCACCCCCAACTGAGTCATCAGGGAGGCCACCAGGATTCACCAGTCTCCCAACATTGTGGAGGACCCATCCGCCACTGGTAAAATCCAGTGGCAGCAGGAAGAGGCCTTAATAGGCCAGTTAAGTGGTTCAGTTGGCCTCTTGGAAAGAGGCTATCCTCCACCTTCCCCAGCATGGGTAAAATGTGTGCGATGAATGCCTTCCCTGTCCTGTTTACAGGTTGCTCTGTCATCTTTCAGACCATCCCTAGAGGGCTGGCAATGTTCAGCCCGTTGTAACTACATACATGTATCCAAATGTATTAATTCAAAGACATTACAGGAAAATGTCATAATTGGTTAAATTTAGGACAGAGAAGTGTTAATCCACAGATAACTCAGCTGTCATGAATATAATGGTTTATATTTCTTTACCCTTTAATTTACAGTCCACATGGTCACCCATTCACTTCCAATCAAGAGCCTGCTGCTGAGTCTCTCCAACTCCACTACAAAAGAAAATTGACTTTTCCATTTGACTTCCCCTCTCCCTAACATTCAACAGTGGAAATAGTTCCTCCTTCCCTCAGCTGCTCCATGAATTGTGATCAGGAACAACCTTTTGGGAATCTTGGACAACACAGTGATGTAGATACTGACAGCCTATATTAGCAGACCTTTTATTTAACAGCATAAAATGAAAAAACAAAGCAAAAATGTGTTATTACATAAATCCAGGGTATGATCAGAGAAACTACACATGGGGCAGAATCTTCTGGTCAGCATGCAGAGGTGGGCCCGCCGAACTGTCAAAGGCCTATTAAGGCCATTAAGAAACTAATTAAAGCAATTGTCAGGGCTGCCCGTCCAACCTTAAGGTTGGCGGCAGGCAAAGAGCCCAGGCGGCCTTTGCATTTCTCGTGAAACCTCATCCACGGGCAGGATGAGGTTTCATGAAGGGTTTATAAATTAAATTAAAATTTTAAATTAAAATTCATAAATATGTCCCAGCTCATGTGACACTGTCACATGAGGGGACATGTCTGAATAATTTTTTTTAATTTTTAACATCTTTTGCACTGAACTTAATCTCCCTGAGGCACGGAGCTGCCTCAGGGAGATTTCTGCGCTCTTTCACGCACGTGCGCGAAAGAGCACAGGCCCCGACTCTCCCTCTTCCCCCCACCTGCACAGACAGTGCTGAGCGCTTCCGGGTGCACGTCATGCTGGGCGGGCCTTAATTGGCCCACCCACTTAAAATGGCGGCACGCAGCTGATCGCAGGTGGCGATCGGCTCCAGGCCTGCCCCGCACCGGCTCCCAACTGACCTGCCTGATGGGGAGAAAATTCTCCCCATGCTGACTCAATTAAAGGACAGGGTAGGTACTATTATTGCTGTTTGACAGTTAATAACATTTCGATTGTTGGCACTCTCAATGTATACTTTACTTGTTGTTTTTATTATGATTAATGTTGGTTCCATATTATACAAGTATCAAGGAAATTATAGCCGGCACTTCATCGCTCAAGGTGAACAAGAAAGGCAAGAAAGGGAAGTTTTCCAACGAAACATGAGAAGTCGTCTTGAGTCATTCAAGTCCACCAAACATGTATACTCTTCAAAGAACAAATGCAGGCATAAGAAAGAGCACAAGTGTCAAAAAAAGGTAAGTTCCTTTTCAATTGTACATACTCAGGATTACATTTTGAAGCCTTGAAACTTTTCAGGGAAAAAGTTGCTTTCCACAGTTGTTGCTACAGGAAAAATAGTTCACTTGAAAGGAAAAGAAAGTGGGTTTTACTGTAGAATGTTCCCTCTCCATAAGCATACTTTCTTTCATTTTAATGAGTGGGAAGCCGAAACATGCGTAACAGTGGAGTGCTCCAGGCTCAAAGAATGTAAAAGACATGAAACCTCTTTTGCAGTGCATTCAGTTATGGTTCAGTTTTATTGCAGGATAGTTTTTACATATAACAATACTTTCTAGAAAAATTATTAAGTTCTTTCTCTCTATTTCTTCAAATATGTCATGTAAGTGCTAATTAAATCAGGTCTTTCAATTTACAAAGGACGCCACTGTCCTCCTCCAATGGTATACCAGCTACTGTGAAAAATAGTGACTTCAACTTTACCCTGCCATCAGCTAGGGTCTAATCAGTTGTTGTTAGAATGCATATTGTTCATCGAATGACATTTTCTTATGACCCCAAGAACAATCTCAACTGGCAACCCTCTGTTTCCAAGATCAAAGCAGCCATCAGGTATTTTTGGCATTGATGATGACCTCAGAAGAGTTAGTTAACATTTCCATTCTGCCTACTTTTAGTCAAGGCCTCTGAGCAGAGGCTGTCAGAGCAGAGCCAGAAAACAGGAAATGCTGTAAATGCACAATAGGTTAGTCTGAAAGAAAGACTTAATCCTTCATTAGAACTGGCTTAATTCTATAAACTATGGTCCGCTCTGTCAAGACAAGTTGATTTCAATTTTATAAATTTTGAGCCACCAGGGAGAGAATCTTTGGGTGCAACCTTAATTCAACTGGCCTAACAGAAAACCGATGGAATGGTGTGGAAGATTGGATTTACACCCCATCCAATATTGACCTTCAATGGAGAGTAAAATCAGGCAGGATGTAAAACCAGTGTTGCACACAATCCCATCAATTTCCTGATGTGCAAATTAAGTCAAAACTACCCGAAAGTCTTGTTTCTAGTATTTTAGTTAATATTTAGCCAGTTGTACTTTGAATCTTACTGGTTTGCATTCAGTCTGTTTCCTGAATCGTGCATGGTGTAAGATATTCTCTTCTTTTTTGTGTGCGATGTGCTTTTAAAAACTCTGATAACTCACCACTGGAGGCACCACCTCTAGAGGTCCTACATTTTGATAGGGGCTTCCAGCACTACCCTCTCCATCCAGCCCCCACATCACTTCTACCTCACGCTACACAGTGCACAATGTTTCACTCTAATCAATCAAGTATCATTTTGAAATCCATTTCCTACAAGAACAGACAGCTTTCAAGTAAAGATACTGGGTAGAATCTGGTTAAGGAGTCAAGGGTTGTGCCTGTTGGCTGGAGAGCTGGCAAGAGACAGCATTGCCTCTTTTTGGGAAGGCCTGATGAACCACAAGCCAATAAGGCAGTGGTGAGGGCACTGGTGGGCCTTTCCCTAGAATCAAGACCCCGGGGCGGAAGTCTCGCCTAGCGAGACCAATCAGAGACTGGCAGCTCTTGTGCTCAGCAGCGTCACTGAGGAGGCCATGGCTGCTGCTGTAAGAACACTTCTGGAGTTCCAGGATAGCAGAGGACTCAGGCTACAGATAAGTAATGTCGTGGATGAGGGAGGGGGGTTGGTTTCACGCTGCAGGGAGAGGAGGTCAGGGGAGTCGGAAGCAAGGGCAGATGGGTTGCTCTCAGCAGGTCTCCCCTGCCTGATGTCCAATCCCTCGATCAGGCACTGACTGCCTTTGATTGAGGGACACCCCACAGCCCCCTCCCCGAGGTGACAAGCTGCTCACACAGTTTCACCAGTCATGCATGTCGCATGGCGACAGGCCCACCTGCAGCTGAGTTAATCCCAATGGTGACGAGATGAGGCCTTTAAGTGGTCATTAATTGGCCATTTAAGGGCCTCAGTTGGCGGTGGGGTGGAAAGGTCGACCATGAGCCTTCCCACCCAGAACCATCCTGCCTAATTACATACCCTTTACCTCCAAACTCACCACAGCAAGAGCAGAAGATTCCACCCACTGATACAATAAAATTATTAGATTTCTGCTCCTAATTTTAAGGTTATGATTCTGTTTGAAAAATCTGTTGTGTGTGTGTGTGTCCGTCCATCTTTTTAACGCTGAATTAATTCAGTCCTTTATGTGGTTTCCAACAGAGAAATGCTGAAGGTACAAATGGTCAAGTACCTAATGATAAATTACGGCGAAATGTCAGCTGGCATGACACGGGTAGGTGTTTAACTGATTCACTTTTCTTACAAGTTAAATTACAAACTTTCCTTTCTCACAGTCTTTCCTGTGTAGTTTCTGAAGTCCAAGATATTGTACAGTGGAGCGTTTTTCTTAAACTGCTCGTCATGAGATCAGTGCCTCTTTCATTCACTTTATTTAACTGGAGCAGATAAATTGGCAGATGGCCTATATAGTTCAATACATCCACACATACTGCTGCAGTTAGGAGTCAACAAGGAAAATGTTTCAGGGCTTCCTGATGAAAAACTGTGCTGAGCTTAAAAATATTTATTCCAACGTCCCATTTAGAAAAACTGTTTCATGGAAAGAAGCCCAGGGCTACCTCTCCAGCAGCAGCCTTTTAGATGTATTATGAAAGACTCGTTGGATCCACAACTCAGTCAAGTCAATCTGTACCCAAAGGATAACTGAAAGACTAGAGGGCATGTGAACTCCGCATTAACCGATACGTCTTTGGGATCTCTGGGAGATACTGAGAGTAAACCTGCAATTTCACATTTGAAGTTTTTTAAGACCCCGGGATTAAAATAGGGCAGAATTTTCTCCCCGTTGGTGGGGTTGTGTGGGGGTGGGCGCGGGCAGGCGTGGAGCTGATCAGCACCCCAATCAGCTGGGCACCGCCATTTTACGTGGGTGGGCCAATTAAGGCTTGCCCAGAGTGACACGTGCCCGGAAGCATGCACATGAAAGAGCGCAGTAATTAATCGCAGAGATTAGTTTTAAGCTTAAACAGTTTAATAAAGTGTTAAAAACATTTTTATGACATGTCCCCTCATGTGAAACTGTCACATGAGCTGGGACATGTGCACTAATTTTAATAAAAATTTTTCTGAAAATTTTAAGTCATTCATGAAACCTCATCCCGCCCGTGGATGAGGTTCCATGAAAAATGTGAAGGCCACCTGGGCTTACCTGGTTGCTTTTTAACTGGCCTTAATAGGCCTTTGACAGTTCGGTGGGCAAGCAGCTGACTTGGCTGCGCGCCCGCCAAACTGAAAATCTAAATGACACTTGGTGACGTCGGAACGCATGCCTGATGTCACCCCATGCCATTTTATGCTTCAGTGAGTGGGCCCCGTCCCCGCTCGCCAAGCCGAAGATTCTGCCCATAGTCTTTATTTTACAATATTTAAAAGCCTGCTGAACTGCTAAGACCTATCTTTGGAAGATTTATGAGTCTAAACTGATGATTCTCCCACTCAAAGAGATTGACGCCTCTTAGTACTATGGGGGGAATTGTCCCAGATGTGCACAAAATGTGGTAGTTGGCGGGAAAAAGGATGTCTTACCCACCGACTACAATGGCAGCATTTCCTGCCGTATCGTCCCATTCCCGGAGCATCCTGCCTCATTAATAATGCATTCCCGGGAAACACACCAGGGCGCTGGCAGGGCGGCTTCTGATTCACCCGCCCTGCCAACACCTCAAGCCATATTTAAAGGACGCACATGCACAGAGCTAGCATTCTCTAACTCATCGGAAGCTGCTAGAAAGTCATGGCTGCTAAAGGGAGGAAACATGCTGCCCCCAATCTAGCGATGCCTCCATCAGGCGCCTACTGGATGCAGTGGAGGCCAGATGAGAAGTCATATACCCCTCTTCTAGATGAAGACCAGCAAGCAAGGTCACCAATCCAGTATGAGAGGCAGTGGCAGTGGTGATCAGCGCCACGCCCTGCAAAAGAAGATAGCCACCCAATGCTGAAAGAGGATGAATGATCTCCTCTGTTCCGCCAGGGTAAGTCACTCTTCTCATCACTCTCAACTCACACACTCATAAGTCCACCACACATCCACAGGGATCTCACTCACTGCCAGTTCAAGGGACATCACCATTCTCGCTCTCACACACACCTTCATCTGCCCTGTGGATTGTATCCTCATTACATCCGTGTCACCACTCACCGCCCACACATTCCAGGCATCCTCTTCACCTGGCCTGGCAGGTGTCCTGCTTACACTCTCTCCATCTGTATTCATGCTGGACAAGCTGGCACACAACAAAAGTGAGAAGTCGCAGACTGGTGGAGGAATGCATGACATCAAGGTCCTCACAGACTTTGAAAATAGAACCATCCAGCTGGCAGGCGATGATCTGGAACATTCCTGTGCTGATGGTGAGGTCGGCAGTGCTCAATCAAGTGAGGATCCAGCAGTGCAACATCCATCAGACAAACATGCTGTGAGTCAGTTCCCTTGTTGCGTAGTCCTGGCCATGCACTAATTATCTCTCCTTTCTTTCGCAGGTACATCTGGGAAGCAGCTGAGGGGGTCCATGACCCAGGTTCTCGAATCAAGCCCCAAAGATACCTCGGAAGAAGATTCTGATGACATCCTAATTGAAGTCCCCTCACCCACACCCTCCACCAGTGCAGAGACACACACCTCGATGGGACCTAGTTCCAGAGTAACCTCGGGGTCACAATCTGGTGAGCACATCATGCTGTCTGATCCACAGCAGGTGGCGGCAGGGACTTCCCAGGTTTCCTTTTATATTCATTCAGGGGATGTGGGCCAGCATTTATTGCCCATCCCTAGTTGTCCTTGAGAAGGTGGTGGTGAGCTGCGTTTTTGAACTGCTGCAGTCCATGTGGTGTAGGTACACCCACAATGCTGTTAGGGAAGGAGTTCCAGGATTTTGACCCAGCAACAGTGAAGGAACAGCGATATATTTCCAAGTCAGGATGTTGAGTGACTTGGAGGGGAACTTCTAGGTGGTGGTGTTCCCATCTATCTGCTGTCCTTGTTCTCCTAGATGTTAGTGGTTGTGGGTTTGGGAGGTGCTGTCGAAGCAGCCTTGGTGAATTCCTGCAGTGCATCCTGTAGATCATACACACTGTTGCTACTGTGCTTCGGTGGTGGAGGGAGTGAATGTTTGTTGATGTGGTGCCAATCATGCGGGCTGCTTTGTCCTGTACGGTGTCAAGCTTCTTGAGTGTTGTGGGAGTGGCACTCATCCAGGTAAGTGGGGAGTATTCCATCACACTCCTGACTTGTGCCTTGTAGATGGTGGACAGGCTTTGGAGAGTCAGGAGGTGAGTTACTCGTCACATGATTCCTAGCCTCTGACCTGCTCTTGTAGCCACAGTATTTATATGGCTAGTCCAGTTCAGTTTCTGGTTAATGGTAACCCCCAGGATGTTGATAGTGGGGGATTCAGTGATGGTAATGCCATTGAACATCAAGGGGCAATGGTTAGATTCTCTCTTGTTGGAGATGGTCATTGCCTGGCACTTTTGTGGCGCAAATGTTACTTGCCACTTGTCAGCCCAAGCCTGGATATTGTCCGACTCTTGCTGCATTTGGACATGGACTGCTTCAGCATCTGAAGAGTTGCGAATGGTGTTGAACATCGTGCAATCGTCAGCCAAGATCCCCACTTATGATGGAAGGAAGGTATTTGATGAAGCAGCTGAAGACGTTTGGGCTGAGGACACTACCGTGAGGAACTCCTGCAGTGATGTACTGGAGCTGAGATGACTGACCTCCAACAACCACAACCAACTTCCTTTGTGCTAGGTATGACTCCAGCCAGTGGAGAGCTTTCCCCCTGATTCCCATTGACTCCAGCATTGCAAGGGCTCCTTGATGCCCCACTCTGTCAAATGCTGCCTTGATGTCAAGGACAGTCACTCTCACCTCACCTCGGGAGTTCAGCTCTTTTGTCCATGTTTGAACCAAGGCAATTAGGTCAGGAGCTGAGTGGCCCTGGCGGAACCCAAACTGAGCGTCAGTGAGCAGGTTATTGCAAAGCAAGTGCCACTTGGTAGCACTGCTGATGACCCCTTCCATTACTTTATTGATGCTCAAGAGTAGAGTGATGGGGCGGTAATTGGCTGGGTTGGATTTGTCCTGCATTTTGTGTACAGGACATACCTGGGCAATTCTCCACATAGTCGGGTAGGTGCCAGTGCTATAGCTGTACTGGAACAGCTTGGCTCGGGGCGCGGCAAGCTCTGGAGCACAAGTCTTCAGTACTATTGCCGGAATATTGTCAGGGCTCATAACCTTTATAGTATCCAGTGCCTTCAGCCATTTCCTGCACTTGGAGTGCTACTGGAGGCCAGAAATCTGCTGAGTCCAGGTCAGATGACGAGCCTCTGTATTCAGTCATACCTCAGTTGCTGGAGCTGCGAAGGCAAGCTCAGGAACATCAGGAAGGGATGTCCGCTGCACTCCTCAGGTTGCAAGGCACAATGGAGGAGGCCATCCGCCTTCATACTGAGGTAATAGCACAGCATGCCAACGCACCAAGATCAATACTGCTAGGATGGCAGTCACCATGGTCATAGAAACATAGAAAATAGGAGCAGGAGTAAGTCATTTGGCCCTTCAAGCCTGCTCCGCCATTCACTATGATCATGGCTGATCATCCAACTCAATAGCCTGCTCCCGCTTTCTCCCCATATCCTCTGATCCCTTTCACCCCAAGAGCTATATCTAACTCCTTCCTGAAAACACACAATGTTTTGGCCTTAACTACTTTCCGTGGTAGCGAATTCCACAGACTCACCATTCTCTGGGTGAAGAAATTTCTCCTCATCTCAGTCCTAAATGGTCTACCCCGTATCCTCAGACTGTGACCCCTAGCTCTGGACTTCCCCACCATCGGGAACATCCTTCCTGCATCTACCCTGTCTAGTCCTGTTAGAATTTTATAGGTTTCTATCCCCCCTCATTCTTCTGAACTTCAGCGAATATAATCCTAGTCGACTCAATCCCTCCTCATATGTCAGTCCTGCCATCCCAGGAATCAGTCTGGTAAACCTTTGCTGCACTCCTTCTATAGCAAGAACATCCTCCGATAAGGAAACCAAAACTGCACACAATATTCCAGGTGTGGTCTCACCACGGCCCTGTATAATTGCAGCAAGACATCCCTGCTCCTGTGCTCAAATCCTCTCACTATGAAGGCCAACATACCATTTGCCTTCTTTAACCGTCTGCTGTACCTGCATGCTTACCTTCAGTGACTGGTGTACGAGGACACCCAGGTCTTGTTGCACATTTGCCTCTCTCAAGTTATAGCCATTCAGATAATAATCTGTCTTCCTGTTTTTGCTACCAAAGTGGATAACCTCACATTTATCCACATTATATTGCATCTGCCATGCATTTGCCCACTCACTCAGCTTGTCCAAATCACCCTGAAGCATCTCTGCATCATCCTCACGGCTCACCCTCCCACCCAGCTTTGTGTCATCTGCAAATTTGGAGATATTACATTTAGTTCCCTCATCTAAATCATTAATATATATTGTGAATAGCTGGGGTCCCAGCACCGATCCCTGCGGTATCCCACTAATCACTGCCTGCCATTCGGAAAAAGACCTGTTTTTCATACTCTTTGTTTCCTGTCTGCCAACCAGTTTTCTATCCACCCCAATCCCATGCGCTTTAATTTTACACGCTAATTTCTTATGTGGGACTTTGTTGAAAGCCTTCTGAAAGTCCAAATAAACCACATCCACTGGCTCATCAACTCTACTAGTTACATTCTCGAAAAATTCCAGTAGATTTGTCAAGCATGATTTCCCTTTCATAAATCCATGCTGACTCTGTCTGATTCTGCCACTGTTTTCCAAGTGCTCAGCTATTAAATCTTTTATAATGGACTTAGAATTTCCCCCACTACCGATGTCAGGCTGACTGGTCTACAATTCCCTGTTTACTCTCTACCTCCCTTTTTAAATAGTGGGGTTACCCTCCAATCTGTAGGAACTGTTCCAGAGCCTATAGAATCTCGGAAGATGACCACCAATGCATCCACTATTTCTAGGGCCACTTCCTTAAGTACTCTAGGATGCAGATTATCAGCCTTCAATCCCATCAATTTCTCCAACACCATTTCCCTACTAATGCTGATTTCTTTCATTTCCTCCCTCTCACTAAACCCTGTGTTCCCCAACATTTCTAGTATGTTATTCGTGTCCTCCTTTGTGAAGACAGAACCAAAGTATGTATTTAGTTGGTCAGCTGTTTCTTTGTTCCCCATTATAAATTCCCCTGTTTTTAATGTAAAGGACTACATTTTTCTTCACCAATCTTTTTCTCTTCACATACCTATAGAAACTTTTATAGTCAGTTTTTATGTTCCCCGCACGCTTACTCTCGTACTCTATTTCCCCCTTCTTAATCAATCCCTTGATCCTCCTTTGCTGAATTCAAAAATGCTCCCAATCCTCAGGTCTGTTGTTTTTCCTGGACAATTTGTATGCCTCTTCCTTGGATCTAATACTGTCTCTAATTTCCCTTGTAAGCCATGGTTTGGCCACCTTTCCTATTTTACTTTTGCGCCAGACAGGAATAAACAATTGTTGCAGTTCACCCATGTGCTCTTTGAACGTTTGCCATGTCTATCCACTGTCATCCCTTTAAGTAATGTTTCCCAATCCATCATAGCCAACTCGCGCCTCATACCATCGTAGTTTCCTTTATTAAGATTCAGGACCCTAGTCTCAGAATCAATTACGTCACTCTCCATCTTGATGAAGAATTCTATCATATTATGGTCACTCATCCCCAAGGGGCCTCGCCCAACTAGATTGCCAATTATTCTTTTCTCATTACACAATACCCAGGCTAGGATGGCCTGTTCTCTATTTGGTTCCTCAACGTATTGGTCCAGAAAACCGGGATGGGATATATACACTCCAGGAATTCCTCCTCTACGGTATTGTTACTAATTTGATTTGCCCAATCTATAGGCAGATTAAAGTCACCCATAATTACAGATGTTCCTTTATTGCATGCGTCTCTAATTTCATGTTTAATGCCATTCCCTACATCACCAGTACAGTTTGGGGGTCTGTATAAAACCCCCACTAACGTTTTTTGCCCCTTAGTGTTGAGAAAGAGCTGAGAAGCTCTACCCATACAGATTCCACATTGTCGGAGCTAATATCTTTACTCACTATTGCGTTAATTTCCTCTTTAACCAGCAATGCAACTCCACCGCCCTTTCCATTTTGTCTGTCCTTCCTAAATACTGAATGCCCCTTCATATTCAGTTCCCATCCCTGGTCACCCTGCAGCCATGTTTCCGTAATCCCGACTAAATCATATCTGTTTACATCTAATTCATCCACTTTATTGCGAATGCTCCTCGCGTTGAGACACAAAGCCTTAAGGCTTGTCTTTTTAACATTACTTGTCCCGTTCCTCCTATTTTTCACTGAGGCCCTGTTTGATTCTTGCCCTTGATTTCTCTGCCTATCACTTTTCTTATTCCCTTTTCTGTCTTTTGTTCTTGTCCTTGATTCCCCCTCCTCTGACTTCTTGCATAGGTTTCCATCTCCCTGCCATTTTAGTTTAAACCGTCCCTAACCACTCTAGCAAATATTCCCCCTAGGACATCAGTCCTGGTCCTGCCCAGGTGTAACCCATCCAGTTTGTACTGGTCCCACCTCCCCCAGAACCGGTCCCAATGTCCCAGGAATCTGAAACCCTCCCCCTCACACAATCTCTTCAGCCATGTATTCATCCAATATATCCTGCTATTTCTACTCTGACTAGCACATGGCACTGGTAGTAATCCTGAGATCACTACCTTTGAGGTCCTACTTTTCAACTTACTTCCTAACTCCCTATATTCTGCTTTTAGGACCTCATCCCATTTTTAACCTATGTCGTTTGTACCAATGTGTACCAGGACCACTGGCTGTTCATCCTCCCCACTTCAGAACATCCTGTAGCCGCTCTGAGACATCCTTGACCCTAGCACCAGGGAGGCAACATACCATATTGGAGTCTCATTTGCGGCCACAGAAAAGCCTGTCTATTCCCCTTACAAGTGAATCCCCTATAATTATTGCATTCCCACACTTTTTACTCCTCCCCTGTCCAGCAGAGCTAACCATGGCACAACAAATTTGGCTGTTGCTGCTTTCCCCTGAGAGGCCATTCCCCCCATCAGAATCCAAAGCAGTATGTCTGTTTTGTAGGGGAATAGCCACAGGAAGTTCCTGCACTGCCTACCTAGTCCTCTTGCACTGCCTGGTGGTCACCCATTCCCTTCCTGCCTGTTAAGTCTTAGCCTGCGGTGTGACCATCACTCTATATGTGCTATCCACGATACTCTCCGCCGTGCAGATGCTCCAGTGTCCACAGCCGCTGCTCCAGCTCCGAAACCTGGGCTTCCAGGAGCTGCAGCTGGAGACACTTCCCACACACATGCTGGCCCCAGGCACTAGAAATGTTCCCGGCTTCCCACATAGAGCAGGAGGAGCACAACACGGCTTTCAGCTCCCCTGCCATGACTTACCCCTTTAAATTAAATTAAACCTTTTGGAAGATAATTAATATCAAATAATATCAATTGCTCCAGCTACCTCCACCTCCGGTGTGGATGTCAGGGAGCACAAATACAGGGTTAGGAAGGTTAAGAAGATGTAGTTTCACAGCCTGGACATGGATGTTAATCACTTGTACATAATGTTGTCTATTTTCAATAAACTCACAACAATTTAACCCTGTCTGTAACTCCTTGTTATGATGAGCAGTGTTCATGTCAGTCTGAACTGAAAGCTTGGTTCCTGCACAAGGTAAAGGCAGATTTTTCAGTCCAGGGCCTCTTCCCTGTGCTTTGTGCAACCTTCCCAGCGGTACGCTTTCACAGTCACTGGACACATCAGTCATGCCTGCACCTCGATGGAGCTTACCATTGCTGCCAGAATGTCCTGGGCCAGTGGCACAGAGTTCCGTCATTGTCTCTGTGTGCTCTCAGCACCTTTGAGGTACAGCTGGCCCCCCATCTCATCAGCATCCGTGCCCGGTGACAGTGTCATCCTGTGTTCATCAGTGTTCAGCTCACGAAGAATGGCATAGGATCAGGCAAAGTTAAAGTTACCTTACTGCATCTCCAAGATATGACCTCGTTCACAGAGCGCAAGTGAGCTGCCATCAGCCAGACAGGAGTCAGACGTTCACATGAGCTCTGTGAGGATCTATGGAGTGTCCCCACTGCATATCATCATCATCCTCCCTGAATATAGGGACATTGGGCATCCCCTGCATCTCTTTGACAGGAGCCTTATCACAGAGGGTATGTGTGCTGCAATCAGCCAGACAGGAGTCAGACATTCACAGATGCAATGTGAGGATCTATGGAGTGTCCTCACTGCATGTCATCATCATCCTCCATGAATCTAATGGCTATGAGAGCCTCCCAAGCACACCTGTCTCATCTGGACAACACGATGGCCTCAACGCCATCATCTTCACCTTTGAGGACCTCCTCACCCTCATCCCTGTTGACGTCCTCCTCATTGGAGGAAACGTGCAGCTCCTCCATTTCTTAGGCCACTTCTCCCGCCATTGCAGCACCAGGTTGTAAAGGGTGCGGAAGGTGACAATGATGCGTGATGCCCTCTGTGGACTGTATTGCTGGGCTCCACCAGACCAGTCCAGACACTGGCACCTCATTTCCAATATCCCAATGGTTTTCTCCACCAAAGTGCGAGTTACAACATGAGCCTCATTGTGCCTTCTCTCTGCTGAACACTGAGGCTGCCGCACAGGCATCATTAGCCATGTCCTCTGCGGGTAGCCCTTGTCCCCAAGGAGCCTGCAGTCTCTGTGGATCCTGGACGATGTCAGGGATCTGAGACCTACTGAGAATGCAGGAGTCATGGACACTCCCTGGGAACTGTGTGCAGATCTGCATGATGTGTTTGTTGTGGCCGCTGACCAGCTGAACATTCAGCGAGTGGAAGCTCTTGCTGTTCACGTACTGCACTATTTGTTGCCACAGAGATCGAATGCCACTTGAGTGCAGTTGATGGCACCCTGCCAATATCTGGAAAACCAGAGATCTGCATAACTCCCAGCACCTTTGCTACCTGGCTTGCTTGATCTCGGTCAAAATGCAGAAAGTTCTGTGCCTTCGGGAAGATGGCATCTGTGACCTCCTGAATACGCTTGTGTGTACAGGCTTGCAAGATCCTGCCCTGAAAGGAGCCACTGGTGTAAAAATTGAGCATCAGGGTCACTTTCACAGCCACTGGCAGTGAATGCCCTCCAAGTCCCCATGGTGCCAAATCTTGCAGCAGGTGGCAGATGTGACCAACCAGTTCCCTGGGCATGTGTAGTCTTCGGCGATGCTGATTCCTGATCATCTGCAGGAATGTCTGTCTATAGACCCTGGGCCTAGCTAGGCGGCGACCCACGATAGCTCGCCATGGCTCTTCAGCAGTGTGCGCAGGAGCCCCAGCTGCCCCTTTCCTCTTGAGGGTGCTGCTCCTCCCTCTGCCCAGCCAGGCGCCTCAGTCACTGTCTTCTCCTTCATCTCTGCTCCCTGTAAGCCATGAGGCATACAGCTAGGTCACCAGGCTCCATGCTGCTGATGTACTCCTCTTGCAGGAGGAAAGAGAGAAATGTGTGTGTTAGCATTGATCTCCTAGGGAACTCTCATTGTTACGTGTGCAGCTCCAGCTTTGTCTCAAGACCCTTAACACATGCCAGAGACTGCTGGCCATTACTTGGATTGCCAGAGTTTATTGCGCTGCATGGCTGCCTGAAACCCCACCCACTTCCACCTGACTGATTGGCAGCAGCTTCGCCCACTGGACTGCATGCTGTGCTCTCAGCTCATGTGCAGGCATTATCCCTAACCTGCACTGCAAGGCTACGCTGTTAGCTTGAACCATGGGGGAGTCTGGTCCAAACATTAATGATGACATTGTAAGGGGCTGTGAGCACCTCCAGCAGTGACTGCTCCATGGCCAGCTTTTGCAAGGTGATTGTACAACTTACCCAGTTGTTCAATTGCTTTGCAGCCCCCTAAAATGCTCATTAATTCTCCGGCTGCACCCAAGGTGTGAAAAGTTCAGGAGCATGTGGTGGCACTTTTATGTCTCTGTGTTGCCTGAGTGGGCAGGTAAGCTAGAGGCCCGACTCCAAGCATGTCACTGTGGCTGTGTTTGAACTGTTTCAGCTGCGGAAAGATGCTCACTTTATACAAGGTTTCCCTAATGTGTTGCTGCTTCCCTCCCACCGCCACATATGCTTGTGTACTATCATCAGACTGTGCTACCTTGCAACCCCCCGCATCCCCCTCCTACCCCCACCGCCACCCCCACCCCCAACGCAGTGCAGACCTTGCCCCAGCACCGCACTGTCAGCCAGCCGGGAAAAAGCGACTTGCCTGTGCTCTTGCCCGAATGTGTGGCGCCTCTTCCTCGAAGTTGAACGAGTGGCCCTCGCGAGCGTTGCGCAACCTTAGCGCGTATTCACCTCTGAGTTCCCCTCGAAATTCAGCTCGCTAGATGCACACCTTTTAAATGCTGTTGTGAATCATATCATGGGAGGTAAATTCGACATGAGAGGATGATTCCGGCGGGCAGGCAAGATGATGAGATGCAAATGCATTGAAATTACGTTCCCAACTTCGGATGGCGGGAAAGTTGGCCTGTCATTGCTGGGCAGAGCGGGCGATGGCTGACTGGTTTCACGACAATGTGAAACTGACTTTTAGCCATCCCACCATATTGTCCCGCTCCGCCCCGCCTGCCATGATGCTTGCCGTCCACGGGGACGGATGTTTCTGCCCTTTTTCTTCAACTGGTGCACACAAAAGGCATCTTAATTTTTTTGCTAACAGTAGACTATGCAGAAACATTCATAATTTCCAATTTACATGCAATTTATGCTTAGCAAATTGTGTTCTCATGTGATATCCCAATTCTTAGAGACACAGCCATCATTTTACAAAATCATTAAACAATCTGAAGATACTAAAGTTTTCTTCACCTAAAATAAAATTGTCTGCAAATCTGAAGCAAGTGATTAAGATAATCACTGTAATAGGGCTGCTGCACAAGTGTCACTTTGTTCCACTTCTGTAACTGTTGTTCTTGCCTTTGATTCTGTAAATGAAGGAAGGTCACAACCAATGATCAGTGTAAGTCCTTCTAACAGAGTAACTGTCAAATCATAACCAGCTCTAGGATTTCACTCCAGAAGTCACAGATTGTTTGTGGATAGTACTGTAGATCATGGCGTATAAGTTGACCTAACATCTAAGATGACCCCAAATTTATGGCCCCAAAAATCAGATTTATGCATATACTTGGCCTATAGTAGATCCACCTTTTCGGTCACGACATGCTATACTTGCATTAGAATCAGCCTCAATTTTTCATCCCACAAATGCATATTTTGCTTACCTTATAACTGGGTTTAAGGGATCGAGCAGGCGATTCGGGCTGTATTGTGATTGTGCATGGGAGTTTAAGACGGGCCCACACAGAGCAGAACACGCGTTGCGAACGATGAAGAGAAATTAGTCTTTCAACAAAACAAATGAAGTATGAAGCTGGTTTCAAGCTAAAAGTTGTAACATTTGCTAACTCATCAAATAACTGTGGCAGAGAGGGAATTCGGTGTTATTGAAAAATTGGTGAGAGAATGGAAGAAGAAGGAATCCGCCCTGAAGAAGATGTCCAAGATCAAATATGCCACGAGAATAGGGAACAGCCATTGCCTGATCTTGAGAAGCATTTATCAGAATAGGTCCTCAAAAATCACCAGAATGATTACATCGCCACCAGAAATGTAATGCGTATATGCACACTTAAGTGGGTGAAATCAAACCCTGAGATTTTGGAGCAACAGCTAGTTGGTGTAGCCGCTTTATGGAACGAAAATGCCAAGTGTTACAGCAGTGAACCAAGGTTGCTCAAAGACTACCAAAAGGCCTCAATGTCAAAATCACAAGTTTCCAGCGATTCAGCATCACAAACAAGAACCCATTATGGCGCATTGGCAACATGGCTGAAACGCCCATAAATTTCAATATGTCCAGCTACTGAACTGTGGAGTGGAAAGGTTTGCAAACAGACTTAGTAAAAACCACAGGACATGAGAAGACAAGATTCCTGGTGGTAATAGCCCACATGGCCAACGGAACAATATCAAAGCCTATGGTAATTTTCAAACGTAAAACCATGCCAAAAATCAAGTTCCTTGCAGGAGTTTTTGTGCATGTCCATAACAATGGTTGGCTGGATGAGGATAGAGTGTAGTTGTGGATCAATAATGTGTGGAATACGTGTCCCGTAAAGAATGCAACTTATTAGTGTGGAACATGTTCAGATCTAGAGGTGCCTTTGAAGAAATAACACCCACATTACAGTTCCACCAGTAAGTCTGATGTCCATAGTTCAACCTTTGGATGTGTGCCTCAATAAGCCATTTAAGGATCATGTGCATGCCAAATGGATCTCAAGCAGAAAGGAGAGGAAAAAGAGATGTAAACCCATGACAACAACTTGTGGTTTCTGTAGCAGGATGAGGGGGAGCAGAGGGCTTGCACCTGCATCAAACACAAGCACAAAAGGTAGAAAGTGTCGCCTGCCCTCCCACTTAATTTTCCTTTCCTATCAATGGAAAACTACTCATTTTGAGGGATACCCAGAAGAAGATGGCCTTTGGCTTTGTATCCAATGTCTCTCCAATTGGAATATCAGAGAGAGACAGCCAGTGATGCATTGGAAGCTGCAAAATGATAAGTCCCTCTTTTTCAGGGACAGTGGGAGTTAATCCTCTGTTATATTTGGACAGCATCCAGAAGGATCTAAAACTGGCAGCCATTGCTGCTGGTGTGGTTCTCTCAGCTGGAGGCCACCTGACTAGCACTCAGTTGCAGAAGGGGCAGGATCTCGGCCCTCAAACCTTGGTTGTTTACTTTCAGACAAAATATTTGCAAAGATATCAGAAAATAAAACTGGTTTAAAAATAACTTAATAGTGTTAGTTTTACCTTTTGATATCACAAGATAAATACAATATGGATGAGGAATGCTTTCCATTTAGTTAATTCATCCAGAAGGGTCCTACAATCAATTCACTGTTCCATCAAATTGTTTATTAAACAGTTCCAGGATTTTTGCTGTCACTTGTTCATTCCACGTGTTGTTCACTCTTTGTGTAATGGACTTCCTGACAACAGTCCTCAATTTGCCTTTTATTAAATTGACCCAATGTTCCCTATTTTGGCATCTTTGACATGCTACACTGTATTTCACTTTGATGTTGGATTGCAGCCTGTGATCTCAATGTGTTGCCCAGTTGCACAGGATATAACTAAACTCATTCACCTGTCAGAAAAAGCCATTGCTGGAAACAAAGTTATTGCCAGTATGCATCACTTCTATGTTTCATCTATAAAACCCAAGACATTTTGACAATTTGCATTTATAGCAACTGTCACCCAATAGTTGGTGAAGCTTGCCAGAGGAGATAGTGTAATAAATGCAAGTTACCCAAATTGTTGCTTATGTGGTGGTAACAGAGTGGTGTTATGCGATGATAGGATGAAGATTCACAACTATGACTTCTTCAATATTGTTTTCAGTATTCAACTCTGGCATACCTCTTGTACTTTAAAATATGTCAATTATCAGAAAAAATGAAGTTTTGACATTTGAAAATCAGTTTTAAATTTGTCTAAAGTATAGTTAGCAGGAAGAAGAGAGCTACTGGTGGTGTTAAGGAAAAGGAGCAAACTGTGGTCTGGAAGCCTGCGGTAGACATGGCATGAGGGCACAGCAAATGGAGAAGTAGTTTTGGGAAAGGAGTAGAGTGGATCAGGCAGTGAAAAGAACAGGGGCTCATTAAATTCCAAAAACTGGAACTGGTAGATGCAAAATTCAGGATTCTGGCTCTTGATATATGTAGTATTGCTATAAACTGAAAATTCTTCCTTCATCTTCAAATTGTTTGCAATGGCAAAAGGAAAGATGAATCATAAGAGTTAAAATGTCATTGTTTTTCCAAATTTCCTCCTTCTCCCACAGGCACAGAAAACTACAGGGATACAGTTCTAGTGGCACCAGCATCCTCTGCTAACTGACCAATGGTGCTAAAACCAATTCCTCTCACCAATCCTTGCTGAGATCAGTTAACTCAATATGTCATATCTAGCATTTCCTGATCTCATTGCTTAGCTCTAGAGTGGACAATACATTTAACCACTTAACCATACAGGAGAATGAGCAGTAGCACAATAACTGAGGTAATGTTTTAGTGAAACAAATGGTGGTTAAGATCCTCAATTTGTAAAATTTACTTTAAAAACTCTCATCCTCAATCAGCTATGTGAGTGCAAGTAATTGGATTATAGATTCTTCCTTGTTTAAAATGAATATACAGGCCATTGGAGCCACTAAACTTTTCTTTCCACTGCTCCTAGTTCCGGTTTTTGTAGAAGTCGACTCAGAAGATGAGGAAAAGGATAAAGCTACGAAGGTGAAAGAACAAGAGGATGATGAGGGCATTACCTTTATGGCAAGAGCAGCGAATGAGAACTTACAAGAAAGAAAAATTTCAGGTACTAAATGGACTTGCAGAGTGAATTAGACAGTTAGGCCCAGATATTTTCAGGGAGGCAAGGAAGGTGCCAGGGAGCTGTAAGTGACCGAAGAATTCAGCAAAGGCTGGGGAGGCGTGGCTCCTGCTGAACTTAATGTCTATTATCAATTTCTTATTCTACTTCTTGCCCAGCAACCAGCTAAATTGACAGCCTGGCTGGTGTCAGGAGGCAAGTGTGTCCATTGGGACAATCCCCAGCAATCAGGAAGGGGTAGGACACCAATCCAGGCTGGGCTGGGAGTGGCGGGCAGGTTGGAAAATGCAGCAAGTTGGGGAAGAGGCTGTGATTGACAGGAAGGAAGCTAAAAGCTTCCTTGCGGAGCTGAGGGGAGCAGTCCTGCTTCTCCTGCATGGCTGGAAAAGGCATTTGCCTATTGAGCCAACAGCTCCTAACTGCCTTTCACTGCCAGGTTTTCTGTTCCCTGGGAAATCCATGCAGTGGCAGTGAATTTTAAATTGGGTTTTCAATTGTGCAGTGGGACCCAATTTAAATAAGTTAATGAAGCTCACCTCTCCACGGCATGGCACTCCGATGTCACGATATTCATCACCATGAAAAATGTGGCAGATGCATGCACGTGCTTGGCGGGTTGGGGGGCGGGGTGCATTCTCCATAATTAAATCTTTAATTCCTCCTACCCCGGAACCCTCTTCTGCCCATTGTGGAGGTGTAATATCAAGGCATTATTACTAGTAAGTGTAGTTCTTCTGCTGGTAATGAATTAAAGAGCCAACTTTGCAAGAAATAGGAATAAAGAGATTTATGCTATGTGTCCACATTGAGCATCCAGATGATCCTCATGAATACTACATCAATAACTGAAAACACTCCCTCACTGTGAGAGAATCAATGACAATCACATTGAGCATTTCATATGTTCTATTTACATGTCTGCGAGGATTTTCTTGCACTGATAAGATTTTAAAACTTCCCCATGGGGAGGGATTGGAGATATTTATAGCTGAGCTAGATGTTCCAAAATATATGCTATGATTTTGTTGCACAGGCATAAAGAAAAACTCTTCACCATAATCCCTTTCAGATTAACTCTGTTTGCAACCTAAGTACCTAAGAGATAGCATCAGTTGCTCCTGCACCTATGTCCCATCCTCAAATATGTAAATAGTGATTTTTATTTTTGATTTTTGACATGTCAATTGCCTCTCACCATTCCTTGGTGATATCTTAAAAGTCTTCATGTTTGAAGTTGAACCACAGGGTCCATAAACATAACTCGGAAACATGGTGGCAGACTTCCCTCATATTTGACGATTAGTTTTTCTCATTAAAGCTCTGGAGCGCTGTTTTCCCGATGGTGCTAACTAAATACAGTGCTACTGCTCGCAGTAGCCAAATTTTCCAACTGGAGAAGGCGGGAACAAATGACTGTTTCAAAAGCTTCCAATTCTCTTATTTTTCACCGTGTCTAAAGAGAACTGGAGTATGAGCCTAGAAGAAGTCTAGTCAAAGGTGATTGCCAACCTTGCATTTAATTTAAATTCTACCTTTGGTTACCTCTGCAACTGGGAGCAGAGACAACATGCTTCTCAACTATTAATACTTCCGTTGGATTTACAGTGACAATCTCTCAATAGCTATATTCCTGTACCTCTACATATCATTACCGTCAATTTAATTTTGCAACGTTTGTTTTAATTTAAATTGAGAAGTAAGCAATCTCACATGTTGCATGTCCCTTTTTTTTCTGGTATTGTGAAGATCTTCTGAGGATAACTCAATCTTGTTTCAGTCACTAGCCACACCAGTGATGGCACAGAATTGGAGGTTTTCAAGAAGGAGCCCCCTTGGAAATTTCAGAATGATGAACCCATCCTCTCACAGAGTGCTCAGCTAGTGCGACCTGGTCTCATTCATCTCCACAAGATCAGAACTAATTCAACAGAGTCGCAGTTGTCCACTGAATCAAAAGAGCAGCAGCAAACAGATTAACAGTAAATAATGCAATTATCGATTTATTTCCTTCTGCTGAGGGTCAATTATCTTCATATCCTTTATTTTCCTTCAATCTGGAGCTCTTCTTCTCCTACTATCTCTGTGGAGCATCAAAAACGTAATACATTCTAAGACATAATATGCAACACTGAGCTAATATCAACTTTAAAAAGAATATTTTACCATTTTATTTCTACCTGTTGCTGCCTTTTTAATCAGGCTATTGAATGAAAGGATAACCTGAACTTTAAGAACAAATTAAATCGGAGACTATATATTTGGATTCCTCAAATATCCTGCTAGTGGTGTAAAAATTGTGAGCAAGAAATGGTTATTTTCACTACAAGGTATCTTTACTAAAAATGAAGATTTTTCTGGACTTGTCAGTGTTTCGTACATTGGTCTAGTAGAAAGTATATACGCAGCTTTTCATTGTGCATTTTGCAAACAGCTGCATTTTAAACACAATATGAGTTTTATTAATAGACTAAAGCAAGAGTTACACAGCCACATCTGGACTAATGCAAACTATTTTTGAGTGCATA
Source organism: Cetorhinus maximus (assembly GCF_964194155.1). NCBI lineage: Eukaryota > Metazoa > Chordata > Chondrichthyes > Lamniformes > Cetorhinidae > Cetorhinus > Cetorhinus maximus. Next base: position 98,350,649 of record NC_135884.1, read on the forward strand.
TTGGCACAAAAAGTAGCAATATAATTTAGATGTTGGGTCCCAATTTAGCATCTGTGTACACTAAAGCCTCAAACTAGTGTGAGACCCCTTGCAGAAGGCCATCATACACCCATTTGAGTTCAAACCTGCTGTAGTTAACTGCAGCCCAATCTGAAGTTACAAATTAAAAGTGAAAGGGTTGTCATTTGCAATTACCTTAACGTTGGGGTGAGGCCAAACATATGGAGTGCACACATTTGCATATACTTTTGAACCTCCTGGGGCGGTGAAAATGTTTCCTGTCCAATCTAATACTGCTCCAAGGTATGAAGCACTGCTGTGGCCAGGGATTCTCATGACAATTTTATAGGATCAGATGCAAGCTGCAGCAGGTAGTTGCTCAGTGGCACTCAGGGGGAAGAAGAATCGTGCCAGTTGGAAAAAGAAGATGAAGTATTGGAGGGTGTGTGAAAGGTGTCAGCATGAATGAGAGTTGGGTTGGGCAATGGGGAAGGAACCTGAATGGACATGGGGACAAGAGGTGGAGGAAGGAAAGAAGAGTGGAATATGCCAACATTCACTGAGAAGGGGGAGGCTGGGTAGGGGGTTAAAGTGCCAGCATGACTGAGAGAAAGACAAAGGTGAAAGGTGCTAGTGTGAACTAAGGGGTGAGATCATTCTGCTGGGTACCATGTTTATAGGGCTGCCAGTACTCTGACAGTTCCATCCACTTATGATGGCAGCAATCAATGAAGCCCCGAAGAAGGCGGCAACATAAGGAATGGCTGAAGGAAGACCCAGGGTGACCCCATGGTCGGTGATATCTCCCTGCAGATTCTCCTCCAAGTTGCTTGGGCAAAGGGGGAGGTCCTCTTCCCTTGGAACAGGAGGAGGAGGCCGGCCCAGCAGACCAAGCAAGGCAGGACTGATATCACATAGATCAGCAGCAGTGAAGTTGTGCCTTGAATCTGGCAGCAGTGTCACAAGAGGGTAAACGACTATATGCTTTCTGCCAAGGTAAGTATACCATACATTGCTTACCCCACAGCCTTACAAATGACTTGATATGAATATGAGACTGGTAGAAACGATGTTCCTACCAAGTCACTGGCAATAGCTTGGTAGCAGTATTGCCTGTGAGAGGTACCAGCCTCTCTGTGTAGAGTGCTGGTCCATCGAAGTTGACTCTTGCTACTGAGTGGCTGCATGTGGAATACATTCCTGAGGCATCATCATGGACAATCAGGCTGCCAGCAGCATCAGTGACCCTCATGGAGAGCCATATCCAGTGATTCATTCAGTGAATGCCTGTGGTGGGCACAGACCTGCATGCCATTGCTATCTCCAACGGCTTTGTGGAGGAATGGCTGGGTTGGGGGGATGTGGGCAAGGTGCCTGAACTCACCACCAGGTCCCCAGACTCCTCAGGTGAGCAGAGGGGAACAAGTGTGCCCTGAAAGCAAAGAATGCTAGCCTGATGTAACTGGGAGCTCTTCTCATGGAACTCCTGGCATGGTTAGTGGATCCTCAGCCCCTCTGTCAATGACACTAGTTTCTCATGAGGCTATAATGACAAAGATGGCTCCTGCACTTGTGCAGGAAACTCTCAGTATGCCGGCGTCTTCCAGGCTTCAGGCAGCCAGAGGATAACCACGGAGGTCATCCAAAGCCAGAGGGCGGCATGGTCAGTAGCCTGCCTCCAGCTCAGTTGACAGCGGAGTGGGATCACCACGTAGGACCATGCGTAAGAAATTTAAGAAGAGCATCTGGCTGCGCCGGGGGTTCATGGATTTATATTTTGTTAATGCATGGTGCTTTGCAATCTTTTTTGTTCACCAATAAATGTGGAACGCTGCAAAGTAAGTTGACTGCTTCCATTTCTTGTGAACTGCTGGGCCTTTAGCAGTATTCTGGTTCTTTCAAAAAGTGCAATGGGAAGGACCATACTGCGTGAGGTCAGTGTATTCCCTGTGCTGCAGTCTAATGTCTTAATGGGTGCAAATAAATGGTAATGGCAATAAAGGAAATTGCACAGGATTACAGAAGGCGGTAGTTTTATTGACTTACATGGATCTGTCCTTAAGGATCATCTGAAACGCTCCTATATTAGTGCGTCTTGAGCCTCGCGTGCATCTCATTGTGCCTTGCTTGTGGTTCGTGGGATTCTTCATCGTGCAGATGCTGGTCAGCATCTTTTTCCCTAACCTCATCGTTGGAGGAGGCATCGCACTCCACAATATCCTCATTGTGCAAAGCCCTCCCCTCTGTAGTGTCCACAAAACAGAAGACTCTTACTGGGGCATTCTGAAGGACTCCACCAGATCAATCTAGGAACCTGAACCACATCTCCAGAAGCCCTATGGCTTTTTAAAAATTCATTCATGGGATGTGGGAATCACTGGCTGGGCCAACATTTATTGCCCATCCCTAATTGCCCTTGCTCAGAGGGCACTTAAGAGTCAACCACAATGCTGTGGGTCTGGAATCACATGTAGACCAGGTAAGAATGGCAGATTTCCTCCCCTAAAGGACATTAGTGAACCAGATTGGTTTTTACAACAATTGACAATGGTTTCATGGTCATCATTAGACCTTTTAATTCCAAATTTTTATTGAATTCAGATTCCATGGTGGGATGTGAACCTAGATCCCCAGAACATTACCCTGGATCTCTGGATTACTAGTCCAGCAATAATACCACGACACCATCACCTCCCCAGTGCTTGATGGTCGCTCGAGTTGTTTCATGGCAGGCAGTCCATGTCCACATGTAGCAAGACATGGGTAACATTCAGGCTTGGGCTGATAGTGGCAAGTTACATTCGCACCAAACAAGTGCCAGGCAATGACCATCTCCAACAAGAGGGAATCTAATCATCTCCCCATGACATTTAATGGCATTACCATTGCTGAATCCCCCACTATCAAAATCCTGGGGGTTACCATGGACTAGAAACTGAACTGGACCAGCCATATAAATACTGTGGCTACAAGAGCAGGCCAGAGGCTGGGAATTCTGCGGCGAGTAACTTACCTCCTGCATCCCCAAAGCCTGTCCACCATCTACAAGGCACAAGTCAGCAGTGTGATTAAATTCTCTCCACTTGCCTGCATTAGTGCAGTTCCAACAACACTCAAGAAAGTCGACACCATTCAGGACAAAGCGGCCTGCTTGATTGGCACCCGATCCACCACCTTCAACCATCACTCCCTCCACCACTGGGGCACAGTGGCAGCAGTGTGTACCATCTACCAAGCAACTCACCAAGGCTCCTTCGACAGTATCTTCCAAATTCACATAACACCAAGAAGCACAAGGGCAGCAGATGCATGGGAATACCACCACCTGCAAGCTCCCCTCCAACCCACACACTATCCTGTCTTGGAAATATGCAGGGTGCCTCACAGCATGTGAAAGGTTCCTCACAGCATATATAGCCACATCTTCAGTTGGTAGCCCTTATCACTCACTGTCCCTCCTTGAAGGCACATGGGAAACCTTAAAAGGTCTGCACCTGGGACTGCCTTACTATGTAGGCGTCGTGGCTGTTTCCTGGGAATTGAGCACACACCTTAAGGAACTTGGGTGGTCGCAGATCAGTTGTACATTAAGTGAGTGGAAGCCTATCTTGTTGATGAAGGTTGCTGGCTGGTCTGTGGGAGCCTTGATGGTCACATGCTTGCAGTTGACACCCTGCACGTGCTGGAATCCAGAAATAGCTCTGAACACTGTGGTTCTCTCAGCCTGGCACTCTGCAAAAGTACAAAAATGTCTTAGCTGGCTCACTTAGACATGGCATCTTGATGCAGTGATGAGGCGTAGAAATTCACCACCACAGTGACTTTCAGTGCCACAGGCATAGGTGGCTACCACTTCCCATAGGGCTCAGCTTGTCCTCTGTCGTGGCACACAGATCTGTGACTGCCTCCCTGGGGAGGCACAGTCATCAGTGAAACTGCTGCTCCAACATTTGCAGAAAGCTGAGCCTCTGATGGTAGACCCTCTCTGATTGGTAACCTGTACACACGAGGATGGTTGTGTGCCCTTCTGCGCCATCCTCCTGCATCCCTCCCTGAGGCTGAAGCTCCTGTTGGCCCTCAGGTTGCTGCTGGCCCACAGCCTGTGGCTGCAGCTCTCTCCCCCTCTAATAATTCTGTGTACAGTTCTGGGCACCACACTTTATGAAGGATGTGAACGCATCAGAGAGATTGCAGAAGGGGTTTACAAAAATGGTTCCGGGGTAAGAAACTTCAGTTATGAAGATGGACTGGAGAAGTTGGGACTGTTCTCCTTGGAGAGGAGAAGGCTAAGAGAAGATTTGATGGAGGTGTTCAAAATCATTAGGGGGCTGGACAGAGTGGATAGAGAGAAATTGTTTCCGCTCTCAAGAGGATTGAGAACAAGAGGGCATAGATTTAAAATGATTTGCAAAAGAAGCAAATGTGATGTGAGAAAAAACTTTTTCACATAGCGAGTGGTTCTGGAATGCACTGTGTAGAAGTGTGGTGGAGGCAGGTTCAATAGAGGCATTCAAGAGGGTATTAGATGATTATTTAAATAAAAACAATGTGCAAGGTTACAGGGAAAAGGCAGGAAAATAGCACTGAGTCATAATGCTCATTTGGAGAGCTGGTGCAGGCACAATGGGCTGAATGGCCTCCTGCAGCATAACAATTCTGTGATAATCCGCCTAATAGGTCCCAAAGCCTGAGTGAATGACGCCCATGAAAAATAGCTGCACTCAGTTTCCAGGGTCTCTCACCCCACTGCTCTATTCAAACTACTGCCACTTTTGAGATGGCACTGAAGCAGAATGCCCCCAATGTGTTGGCAAGTTTGTCCCTGCTCCTGACTGCCACTGCTAATATCCGCACTGTTCCGCTGTCTCTGTAAGCCATGTTAGCATTCACAATGGCTGCTGTCTGGAGCTAGCACTGACCTCCTGTTAATCCACTGCCTCCTACACCTGGTGAGGTTTTGTAGCCCTGTTGTTCCCATGCAGTCTTTTTAAAACTTGAAATAAAATTGCAGTCAATTGCCTGTTTCAGTGTGAGGTCCTTCCATCATGCTGGCTGGTCAACCTTTGGTATATCGGGTTGAGACGTAAAGAAGTTAGGCTTCTGTTTCCAACGCCTTTCTTGGCTATATTCTGACTCATCCCGCCTCCCAGCCTGTCACCGTAGGGCTGATAAAATATGTCTTACAAAATTATAGTTAGGCTATTTTTGAGTTGGCAGCTTTTTCAAAGCTGTTGGTCAGCTTTTGCTGGTTTTCTAGGTTGGTTTGGATGCTGCTCAGAGTTGACACTGCTTCTTTACTCTGCGATTTCAATCAGCACCCCTCAGTGAAAATTCTCAGCATTGTGTTCAATCAGAATTCCCATCTGCAGCACACCACCAATGATTGGCTATGAGCTGCATCCAGGGCCAGTAGTAAGAAACACTTCAAAGATGTAGCCTGGAGTAGTCAATTTGGAAAGTAGTGGGAGATTGTCTGTGAATTGAGCAGGAAGGGCAGAGGTAGAGAGAGCTTCTGTGAAGAGGGGAGGAGAGACCCTGTTTTGACAGGGGTTAGAGTGACAGTTCTGTAGCTTCTTGATGAAGTGATGGTCTAACGTAAACAAATAAACCCAAATCTCAATTAATGTGTTTGTAATTTTATTCAGAATTAATCCATTCATTGTGAAATTTTAAAAAATGTTCAAAATGAACCCGAATACTCCATTGTTAATGTAATAAAGCAACATTTGCCAGGGAGCATCTCTGTAGTTTCCCCTAGAAATGTGCCCACCAGTGGGAATGTTGGGGGAAGCTTATGGAAAAAATGATTACCGTTTTCAATTTGCTACCCATGATATAGGACAAAGCAGATGTTGTTAGCTGTGGTCTCCTAACATTAAAACATTTCCTGCTGGAGAGCAAAACTATGTGCGTGGTCTATGAGAGGGCTGTCGATTGCACATTCCAGGTGGAAGGTATCGGTTTCAGTAATTTTACTTTTATATCTGCAGTCTTAGGAGATTAATTTTCCTCAATTCATTATCAGGATTTAATGTAAATGTTGCTCAAGAGTGTGAGTGCTCACTAAAACAACGGCCCAGAATTTGCTGGAACAGGACATCTTTTGAATTTCCCCATTAATCAGACATTTTCCCTCACTCTCCAACTAGGACACCTTGTCTACCTAACGGGGTAGTTCACATTTGCCTTCACTCTACAACTTGAAAAATATTTGCAAATTGCTGGAAGTGCGAGTGAATAACAAACAACCAAGACTTCTGGGACTTTAGTGAACAGCGGGACCAATGGTCTTATCTCCGGATCCAATGAGATTTAATAATTGAGAAAGAAAGAGAGGAACAACAAAGAAGGAAATGGGGTAAATCACAGTCAAATCAGGTACAGAATGAAAAATAAAGGGAGAGAGAAAAAAGAGACAGAAAATAAAAGTAAGAGCAAAAAAAATTAAAAATCAGTAACAAAGTTTACTACCTGCAGAAATGAGACTCCATAATTCCAGTGTTCTCTTTCTAGGCTGGATATGTTGAGTGGTATTCTTCTTCTTTGGCTGGGTTCATCCAGTGAAGGATGTAGCCCTCCTCATGCTTTTAAGTGAAGGAATTCTGCCACATACTGACAAGATATGGCTGGTCATGGCTGACCGGGAACCTCTCCTCTTAATGCCTGGCAAGGGTGTATAGGAAGGATTAGTAGTTTGATTATCAACCTGCTTGGCTGCATCCTGAACGCTCCTTCCATGGCCAGCAAGTTCTGGAGTGGAACTTGAACCCGGAGTTTCAGGCTCAGAGGTAGGGGCATTGACCGCTGATAAATCTCCTCATTGAAAGGGTTAAGTATCAGCCTGAACTTGCTGCAGCAAATTTAATTGGTCATTAATATGCAAAAATAGCTTGTGTTTCAAACTCATATTGAGTGCAAGTTGCTGTTTTTTTGTGAGGCTGGCGGGGGAGCGGCACAAATCAGTCAGTGACTTATGGCAAATTGCAACTCATGGGGTACCTCTCCATTCCCACAAATTGATGGATGATTTACACAATACTGACAATGTACACATTAAACTCTCTGTTATTTTGCTATTAAGGTAACTGATTGATTATGACATTTTCAGGTTACATTGTTCCATTTTATTCACGTTTTCTGAGACACTCCCGTATTGGTAACAATTTGAATGTTTTATTATCTTTTTAATTCTGTAAAATGGTGTTGATCTTTCAAGAGTCTCTTACTTGTTAAATCTTAATTTGCTCTAAGTTAACTTTAACTTTGAAACTATAACTTTCCATCTTTTTCATGCCTTTGTAACAAATCTTATGCTGCTTTTACTCTGTGCCATAGTGTGTTTATTTTTTTGCAAAATCTTTACAGTGAAAATATATATTTCAGTTTAGAAAGCCAAACAGAACCTTTTTCTGTGTCTTACCATGGACTTTATTAACTTTTATATATATAGGTAATTTTGAATATCCTCAAAGCCCAAGCATTATTCCACCATCTCCTACTTCTGCTGAAAAAGAGCTTCCCTGGAAAGGCAATCAGGGTGATCTTCCAGCCTGCGTGTCTTCAGAAACTAACAAGATTGTGCCAATCGACTTGCAATATGCCTGGAAGCAAAGTACATTGTCACTAGAGAGCCTGGTCTCGCCACCTATATCCGACGCAGTGTTTCAGCCAAAGACCTCGAACTTTATGCTGGAGGAATGCACAGCTTCAGTTACCCTGCCAGTGCCACGACATCCCATCCATTTCCAGTTTCCTTGTACAGCTGGTGAAAGATGTGCTGATGAGGACACCATGGAGTCTGTTCAGCAGCAGGAGCTGCAGCCCCTTATGTCTGCTGAAGGTGACAGCCGACCAGTCCCATCTGCTGGGTTAGTGAGTACCAGGTGGCCAGCACCGTTCCACAGATCTTCCTATGTCTCAGCTCTGAGATCTTTGGTTACCTCAACACAATATAACATTAAACAGCCAGAGAAGTCTGGTAATATACAGACAAATCTCTAATTTTATTTCATATAAGAAACATGAATTAAGCTGGACCATGATTTTTTAGATTTTGTAAAGCACTTAATTTTATGCTATGAATGTATTGGAGAATCTTAAGTATATAGTGCTTTTGGAAGATTGTAATTGGTTATGTGCAGTGTTCTGTTCTACTTATGTGATCAAAGTTCCCAATATTGCTATGTAAATGAAAATGTTTGATACAATCATTGCTAAAGTTTGAATGTTGGGAATTCCTTTACATGATTGCCCTGAATGCACAATGGAATTTGGTTGTTGTGCATCCCTTTTGTGGGTGGACAGGGGCAGAAATTGTTGGATTATGGAAAGGTGACAGTTGGGGTGAGCAAGAAACACAGGCTCATTAACTATGGAGCAGTGTTAGCCCCATCAATCCAGCTCCACCATCCGAGGATGACTGACATGAAAAGACAATTTTTGAGGGAAGCATTTATATAAAAATATATTAAAAATGAGAATATTGTAACAAAAAGTTGAAAATTAATTGCCCTTCCGCTAGTGTATTAGGCACATTGTTGCAATGGACAATTTGGAGGGAGATAATGAGGGTGTACTATAAAAATGCCTTGCCTCATTTTAATGTTTGAATACAATGGGAGAGGGTCCCACACTAAACTCCTTGGCCACGAAATTCAATAATAAAGTCAGATGTGGGATCACAAAGTGTAATTATCCCACGCTCGTTGCTTCCAATCCTTGCTTAATTAAATGATTGAACTGTGCAGCCAGAGTTAAGCGCATTGGTAAGTGGCTGCACGCCTGAGCAGGGGTCACAAAATCAAACCAGTTTTCACCTCTTGAAGGGGAGAAGCATTTTGACCGAAGCAGGTGATGGAAGTCATTGTAAAAATGATTTTGACTTGGGGAAGACACAAGAATAGATAATTTGGCAGATAGCAGGCTCCAAAATGTTCCAACACTGCACTTGATGACTTTGGTGCAAAAGGTAAAAAGTGGAGGAGGTGTCCTTTATCCACAGGGGAGCAGGAGACCTTCCACACAAAATTAGTGGAGGCGTTGAGATCTGGTCACCGTGACAGTTAATGCCAGGAGTCAAGCTCTGAAGATCTGGATGTAGTGCCACAAGGTCAGTGACCTCACACAAGTGATCAAGGTCAGTGTATGTATCTTCAAATGCCACATCTCACCAACTGCACCAATAGTTTCATATGCTGTTCAATGCAGTGCACTCCTATCGTTCACCTACCAACAATCTCTATCAATCCCAACTGACACCAAGAATTCATAGCTTCACCTCAGACTCACACTCTTAGCACTGCTGCAACCTCCTACATCTCATATCTTGGACACACTGCTAGCTATTCACACATGGCAGTCACATCATCCAAACACATTGCACTACATTCACTGGCACAGTTCCCTACCTCTTGTAGAACAAGGTGGCAGCAACAGAACTAGCAGGAGGCAGACAACGGCTGCTTGTTCGTGTACCCACCTGGAGGAGGCAGTGCTTGCTATCATTGGAGCTTCCATGACAGAGGCCATAGCAAGCAGCATGCTGAAACCATTGAAGATAGCCGAAGGGCCTTTGTTTCTTGATCCTTCTGCCACCAACAGGAACAGTTTCTCCCTATCTATTCTGTGTGCATCCCTCATAATTTTGAAAATCTCTATCAAATCTTCTCTTAATCTTCTCTTCCCCAAGAAGAGTCCCAGCTTCTCCAATCTATTCACATAACTGAAACCTAGAACCATTCTCGTGAATCTCTTCTGCACCTTCTCTAATGTCTTCACATCCTTCCTAAAGTGTGGTCCCAGAACTGGATGCAATACTCCAATTAAGGCCGAACCAGTATTTTATGAGGATCTGTATAATGCTCTGGTCAGATCATTCCTTGAGCATTTAATTCATTCTGGTTAACAAGACAAAAGTGAGACATTGAGGCCCTGGAATTAGTTTTGGTAAGATCCACAAAACTAACCAGCATCGAAAGAGTAAGTTATGAGGAGAAACTGCAGATACCTACACTGTTTAGCAATGAACCTAGGGATAATTAATATAGTAAATGTCATGAAAGAAGCAGATTCAGATAATTACTTTAAACAAAACTATTAGAGTACAAGTTTCAAGATAATAGAAGACAAACTGAGGACTGGTGTAAAGAGGTTCTCTGTCACACAAACTGTGGTCAACACATGAATGAACCTTCAGATAGGGTAGTGGAATTAATTCTCTTTCTCACATCCCGCTTCTCCTTCCACGCACAATCTTTTCTGATTTACAAGGTGCAGATAGTGTAAGCCTGCAACTCTTGCTTGTCCCTCCCCTCTCTACAACCCTACCATTGTGCTTTTCTCCTTTCAGATACTCAAGAACTGCAACTTGACCAGGCAGTGGTGGAAGAGAAAGAGGTGCAAGAGCACATTAACTCACTCTCACATTCACAGCTACCAGCACTGATACTGACACTGCCTGCACTTTAGAGGTAGGTTCTGTATGTAGTGAGATACGGGATGTAAGTGGCCTTCCACCAGGGCATGGGACAAGGGTAACAAAGGTGCCAGTTTACACCTGAGGTTGCACACAAGTTCTGTGATGGAGGTGTCAGATGAGGACTTTGATGGGGTAGCCTATGGAAAAGGCTGATGGATATGTGTGATGAAATGATCTGTGCATTGGCAAGTCTACCAGAAAGCCTGCACCAATGTCAGAGAGCATGGGGGACTTCAGCACCAACTTGGCTTTATGCTGAACTTGAAGTCCACCCTTTCCAGCATGAATGTGGTGACCTTTTCCAATAGCACACTTGTGAACCTAACCACAATACAGCATCTGATGGCTGATGTCTCAGCTCAGACTGGAGTCATGCAAGGCCAGCCTGCTGCCAGCATAGCTATGAATAGCACTATTCAAAGGGTCTCACAGAATCTTATATCAGTCCAGCAATTTGTTCTCCAACAAATTACTAGAATTGCTGAGGAGTGCACCAGAGGACTGGCAGTGACTCTATGGAACACCAATCATCTGTCCTTTCTCAGGATGACAACACTTGCCCTCTCTCAGGATGACAACACTTGTCCTTCCATCACTGCCACTCCACTAGTGGACTTGCTGTTGCCTGTCAGCTGGCCAGCCCAGACTGCTAGCATCCATACTGAGATGATGCAGTTCGAAGCTGGGTCTTCTAGGCCCAAAGATGCTCCAAGTTGCCTGGCAAGGCTGTCTGCAGTCTCCCCCACTGAAAGTCATCAACCTTTCACCAGCCATGCTGCAGTGACTGAGGTAGCACTGCCCAGGAGCATTAGGATGGGCAAAGACACATGAAGATAAGCACTAAAGAAATGCGCAATAGTGAGTAGTTGACATCTGTGTGCAATATGGCATACTTTGATTTATAAATTTGGTTTGAATGTTTATTTTTGCATTACACAGTGGATGCTGCGATGGTCAGTTACAAAGATAGATGTGGGACTATTGGTGAATGGCTAAATTGAGTTTTCATTTACTAGTATTACAGTTGAATGAGTCAATCACAGTCTAGGCAAAAAGGAGCTATGTTGTTTGCCTCCTCCCTCTATTATACCTCCTCCTCCTCTCCCATCTGCTCCCCTTCCTTCTCTTCCTCCTCTCTTCCCATCCTCTGCCTCAGGAAGACTGTGAACCTAGCCCTCCTCCAAAGGAAGCAAGAATACTGGTGATAAGGGCTGTGCCTTCATGATCGCGAGGTTATGCATGTAACAGAGTGCCATGAATCTTGACACCCACTCTGTCAACTGCTACAGAGGTCCTGCAGGGTGGGTCCAGGCAGCGGAAACATTGGGCTGAATTTTCAGTAGTCAATGAGGGCAGGACTGAAGGAGAGGAAAGCAGTCCCAGAATTTCTCATCACTGGCCAGCAAGCCAGTTTATCAGAATTTTCTAGTTGGCAGTCAGGGCCCCTGCAGTGGCCAAAACACGGCCTGTGAAAGGAGGCGGCCTCCCAGCAGCAAACTTGGGTGGCAACCAGAGACATTTAACCACCCCACTGGTGCAGAAACCAAAAAGGGCGCCCCCTCTGCAGTGGCAATCTGGTAGTTGTGAACATTTTTATTTTGAAGTGCTGGGATGGCTCCTCCATCTTGAGGCGCCCCCTCTCTCCCTTACCAGGCTGCCACTCCCTTACCGGTGAATTAAGTATCATCTGAGTGTGTTTAACAGGGACTACTGGAAACAAGGCATCTAGGAACTTTCAAACATTTGTTAATTATATGCAACTATGTACAAGGATAGATAAGCATGAGGCTCCTTCCAGAAGCATCTCTCTCTGAGCTCCACTGACATGTGATCTGACATCACTGATGATGTTAGTTATTAGCATAATAGCTATTAACTCTTTATACTACATCTCCCCCCCCCCCCCCCCCAAGTCTTTCATTCTACTCATTAAATATTTACACATCTACGCAACCAACTCCCTAACACCCCTTCCAAAGGTCACTGTCATCATCCTTGAGTCATAGGGAAAGACAATGGGGCAGTTTGACCAATCTGGTGGAGTGTGTTCTTGCTTCCTTTGGTGGAGGGCTAGATTCACAGTCTTCCTGTGGAAGGGACTGTGAACCATCTAGTAAATTGGTTCAGGCTGTCTTCTCAGTCATCCGGGCAGTCGATCCAGTCCTATAAAGACTGTCTGCTAATGGATACCAGTGCAGTTCTGTTCTGCCTGAGGATGCCGTGGTCAGTGTGCACAAAATAGGAGCATGGATGAATTGACTTACTCAAAACATGGCCAGGCCGGTCCTGGTCTTGGACTCAGATAGACTCCCCTGGCGAGAGTGCTGGTAGATTTTGTGCTTTATGGCAACAGTGGTATGGCACAGTCTGGTTCGGGTGGTAGTGGTCCTCTTTTTCCCACATCTTTTCTATCTCTGTTGCCTTGAGACACGGACCAAGGGTACATGGGAGACTCAGAAGCTGTGTGCATAATCTCCTACCCAATAAGAGTTCCAATGGAGCCAGACCATTCTGTAGTGGCATAGACCCAGAACTCAGTAAGGCTATGTCCACATCGTTATTCTTCTTCAACAAGGATTTGACAGCATGGGCCCCTCTTTCGGCTGCTCCATTGGCCTGTGGGTACCTGGGAAAGCTGGTGATGTGGACGATGACATATGTCTCAGTGAAGCATTTGAAGCAGCTGTTTATTGTCAGAGACAACTAAATTGGGGTGCCATGTATGGGAAAAATTTCCTTGAGCATGGCAATGACCACCGCTGAGGTGGGCCTACTTAACCATTTGACCTTGATCCACCGGGATAAACAATTGATGACAGTAAGAAAGACACCACAACCCTAAAACAAAAATCCAGCCCATTGTATCAGTACTACAATGGTCTGGTCTACCCCATTTCAGTATGGCTTTCATTGTAAAGATACTGCCCATGTGTGCATAGGTTGCGCACCCACGTTGTGAGCCACATGGTCAGAGAATGGACTTTGTTCCCCCAGTAGCCACCCTTTGGTTTTTCACAGTGGCTCAAATGGAACTGGCATGGCGGACTATCATAGAATGAAGGCTACCAGGGTATTAGCATTGACCTACATGATGCTGCTTATAGTCACACACCAGCTGGGCATTGAAGTTGCAGTGCATCTCAGAGTTGGCAGATGGCAAAGCAAATGTGTGCAGTCAGAAAGCAACCTACATCATGGGGAAGCCTGCAATCTTCATGAAGCCATGTGCTCACTCCACCTGCTTTCCTCTGGCAAGAGAAAAAGACATAGATTTACTTGGTACAGGGTCTCAGTGATCTCCCTTATGTAACACTGGACAGCAAATTGGGGGATGTTGAAAATATCAACATTTCTGCTTCACCCTGGGGGGGATCCAGGTTGCAGTTATGGCTGCAGCAAGTGGCAGATTTTTCAGTGAGGGTGTTCTTACTGAAGCAGTGATGTCTGTCACACTGTTTCTCACTGAGCTTCAAGTAGGTGAATTTCTCCCTGAACACACTGGGTAGATATGGTCTCCTGTTAAGAGACATTCTCCTCCTCCTCTCTCTTGTCTTGCTCTGGGTTGCCTCTGTTCAATCTCCATCTAGCTGAGATCCAAGGGGAATGCCTACTACTTGCATGCCTGGGAGCAAGTGGTTTGTGCAGAATCCTTGAAGTCAGGAAGGCATTCCACATATGCCACACCACACCCTGTAGACTTTAGCACCTTTATACTCTGGAAACCATTAAACAGTGCTACAATTGCAGCAAATCCCAATAGGAATCAATCAGCAAATAACCTGAAAACAGTTGATACTCCTTTTAAATAGCACTGCTGGTGCGAGGATGGAGACCTTTCTGTAGCTGAACGCATATTCAGCTGTGCGTGTTTAAGAGAGGGCTGTTGCCTCCAGTAGGAAAGCTCCTAATGATAAAGAAATAGCTCAATGTGGTTGTCCTAGCATCTATTGGATGTTGTAGTTGTGCTACCTCAACTTTTAAGGAAAGAATACTATGCATCTTAAACAAAATGAAAGATGGAGTGAAAAAAAAAATGGTCGTGAACAAGGCTTCAAATTCCAATGTACATTTGAGAGCTGTTGATGGGCTCCAAAAGAAATGTATGCAAAAACTGAGGAGTGCATTCACTTTTATCTTGTTCCTGATACTACCACACTTCTTCCTTATGTTGCACCTCAGGGCCTCCAAATTGTTAGAATTAAAGGGAGTGTTGCCTACATTTCTCCATTTGTGTCATTGTGATCAATTAGTTTACCTTTCTTGACAACTTTCCCTTGTATAGTGAACTGCAACCCTTTAATACCTGCTGTCTCACTGGATCTTGTTTTCCAACAACAGTGTTTGACAGAACAAGCTCTCGGAGCAAGCTTTTCCTGTGCCAGTAACCTAATCAAATTAGGAGGGTCCCTCATTGCAAAATGCAGGACAGTCTCATCTCCCAACCCCGACCCCTGTGTGTGCATGCACAGCCCCCAATTTAGCTGTGATCACAAAATTTAGCTATTAGTTATGTATAATTAAAAGATTTTGATGAATTTTTGTACAAAGTATGCTGTACTAAGATGATTTTATTTATTTTAATATTAAAGGACAAGGTCATTACATAATGATACAGTTTAAACTCAGGGTGGACAATTGTAAGTAGATTTATAAAAGCAACAATTATACATCATTTCAGACAACTGATTTAATATTAATATTGAACTGATATAAATTTCTCTCAATTGTCATTGAGTTTTGCTTATGTTCTGAATTTAATGTTTTAACTCAGCTATTATGATTATAACATTTTAATTATATACTCTGTATAATGGATCAGGAGATTGAATGATATATTGAAGCTTTAAGTTACTACTGTGCAAAACATAACATGGTATGTTTAAGTATTTCTTAAACGAAGTGTGAATATAGTTTATTTTTTTCTGACATCTCAAAGTAGTGTGTCTCCCTGGAAGTGAGCATGTTTGAAACGAGAGAAACTTGATTTCTTTGTAAGTTACCAATTTCTTGACATGAATTTTTCTTTCAATACTGTCACAGATTACAATTTGAAACAATTTTATAAAATAATAATCCACCTAAGCAATAACTAATATTTGAAAATTAGTGATTAGAATGCCTCATAGAATGTATAATTCAGTTGAATATAATATACATTATACAAAAGAATGTTAATTCTATTTCCCACATTACGGTTGAAAAAGAGAAATGTCTATATATATATATATATATATATGTATGTAAATCAACTTGCACCCAAAGAGACAAAATCTAGTACAGATAGTGTACATAAATAGCTAAACACAGTTGTGCGAAATTAACTTACATTTATTGATGTCAATGTAAAACGAACTGTGTACCTTCATTTTGGAAGACATACTCCATAATTTTCTCCAAAACTGAATGTATTAAATAGCAGCATTGTCATTTAGTGAATATATGCATTAGTTAAACCTTCTTAATTAGATTGATAATGTGTCACTGTTTTGTAACAATTTATGGAAAATAAGATAATTTGATTAAAAAAGAATAAACATGGCTAATGGTCAACAGCTTGCTATCATTTTTGGAACCTGCTTTCTTATATACTTATGTAAGAAAGAATGAGCTGCAATACAGATTCTCTAGGTGGGGTGGGTGGAGGGGCAATTTTACAAGTCCATTTACAGGAAATAGTGTACAGTGCATGCCTTGATTCCTGATCTGCATTACTGGCTAATGGCTCTCCATCGGCAATGTGCATTCGTCAAGTTACCCTCTCTATCACTGCAGAACTACACTGAGGACATCAGAGTATTTTTGTTTCATGTTATTTGTGGTCATAAATGTAAGAAACAGCATAAATAGCTTTATTTAATGCTTTCTCGCTTGAATGGAAAATGTCATTTGTACAGCAGACAGCAGGCAATGGGAAGCATAATCCATTTAATCAGCAGTGTCATGTCACAGTGTAAAGATCACAAACTCAAACACAGCACAAGTTTTATCTTAACCACTTGCTATCCTGCAAGTGCTCCATTCGACAAACGTTGATTTGCAGTGAAGCAATTTTCCATCAGCTCCGCCAATCACTCACTAGATAAACGTACTAGCTATTGTGTTAAAAACAAAAACAGAATTACCTGGAAAAACTCAGCAAGTCTGGCAGCATCGGTGGAGAAGAAATCAGTTAACGTTTCGAGTCTTCATGACCCTTCGGCAGAACTGAGTATAGTTAGGAGAAAGGTGAAATTTCAGACTTGCTGAGTTTTTCCAGGTAATTCTGCTTTTGTTTTGGATTTCCAGCATCTGCAGTAGCTTTTAGCTTTTTGTTTTTATAGCTATTGTGTTACTTTACTGAACCAGATAGACTAACAGAGTCCAAACTTTGACTGCAGATCTGTGCTGAATTGGCTGACCTCAGCTGGGTCAGCAACAAAGATACTACAATTGAGCTGCATGATACACAGGAATGGAAACTCAGTCAGAGTTTTCACTTTTGAGAACTATCCAGTGACCAGACTGGAAAGCGCTGCCCAGATTTTTTTCCAGGGTGGGAACTCTGTTGGAAGAGGAATGAAGCAGACTCTGCAATGCACCAAGACACAGCCTATATTCCTGAGTTTAGGGGTGGAGGTCATCAGTTATACAAGACAGGCTGCCAGTGGCATCTCTGCCAGCAAGGGGAAGCCTACCACTGCCAGGCTACAAAGTTTGGTAGTGCTGAACTTGGATGCACGTGACAGCACAAAAAATAGGAGGATAAATATCTAAAAGCACTAAAAATGACTGCTCACAACTTTTCGTTTAGGCCTTAGACTGTGTTGAGACCTCTATCAGGCGAATGATGGGACCAGAAGATGGGACATTCAGTGAATCATCTGTTGCTGCCAGCCCATGGTCTACCATTATCCCTCTCTTGGTTGTCCCTGGGATCAATGGAGTAACAGTGAAAGTCAGAGAAATTAGATGTGTTGTCTCAACTATCCACAATATTTACATGTGACTGAGTGCTGATGGGGTTGCTTATCCTGTTAGGGAAGGAAAAGAGAATTGAGGATTTTAGGTGTTGGGATGCAACTGTAAGCTTTCACACCAAGTTTCCCTTGATTTCCTGCTGCTATATTGGCTAATTTCATCTGATATTATGGAGGAAACTCCAGCCCTGCATGTGAGAATGTTAGAAAGGATGCTTTCATCATCTAATAGCCTGCAGGCATCCACTGTTTCGAACCTCAGCAAATGAATCCAAGCAGGAGTCAGAGCTTTCAGGAAAGAAGGGGAGAAAATGCAGGACATTGGAAAGGGAATTTAACAAAATCAAACATCTAAATAAAATGCCCAGTCAAAAAATAAACAAGAACTCCGGATACAAGTGCTTCAGCTCTCTCCTGAAGTACTCCAAGTTACCTCAATAGGTTCATTCTCAAAGACTACCTCAACACAACAGTCTCTCATCCTTGCCTTTTATGAATGGTAGTTCTGTTCTCTACAGAATTGGTATCTGAATTAGTGTGATTTGTATTATAAACAGAATAATTGCCATTAAGGTATCAATCTAGCTATTAAC
Organism: Cetorhinus maximus; assembly: GCF_964194155.1. NCBI lineage: Eukaryota > Metazoa > Chordata > Chondrichthyes > Lamniformes > Cetorhinidae > Cetorhinus > Cetorhinus maximus. The sequence continues at coordinate 98,368,675 of NC_135884.1, forward strand.
TCTTAAGTAAGAGCAATCAATAGTACTTAACATCGGCAACACTTGCAACATTGAGATAAGGAATACAGTATAAATTTTGTATTTATCAAGTGACTATTTTCATCCCTTTTTTTCACCAGCATAACAATTTACTCTGACATACAGAGTAGGTATTATGTGGAGGCCACTGTCATTGTCACCCCTGAACACTCTGCTGGGAGACACGGGCTAACTTTCACATTGATTTACTTTCCTTCATGGGAGATGCATGCCCTTGCTGGGCAACTTAACCATGAGCTGAATCAGTTAGCAGTGGCCTGATATATTTTCAGGAGTTAGAGCCTTTTCTTTGAAGAACAGGGGCTAGGTTTTCATCCCAAAGCAGAGCCGAAGTTTGTTGGGCGACTTTTAAAAATGGTGAGTGGGATCCAAATCTGGGAATTCCGCCCCCAATCGGGGCGCTGGTAATTTTCAGCAGCATGGGATAAGAGTCTGGTTGGGAGCCCGCTTGTCGATGACCCCACATTGCCAGAACATTTGCAGAAGTGTGCATTTCAGATGTCAGGCCAGTTTTGGAAGGCAACATGATTCACATCTGCGCAGAGATGTCATGAACCGTGGGGGAATCATGGTTTGGAGTTGGAAACCATATGAAAGGTACATTCAAAAGGTGTTACCTACTTCACATGTCATAATGAAATGCTGTATCATAAGTTATATATGTTTTTAATACAATGATTTGTTTTGAAAAGGTAAGTGATCATTAGGTAATGTGTTTGCTATCTTGTCACTTCTGACATCTGGCAAGGTGTCAAAGGACTAACAAAACATTGTGAAAGTGGAAAAGTCTTCAGATGCATTGGAGTACATTACCCACTGGATAGAGTGCTATTCTGCATTGTACAATGATAAAATCCATGGATGCTAACATGAAATGTGCCCATTCCTTTGAGTTTTTCCTTGAAGTTCAGCTCAGCCATCTGTTTGGATGATTCAAAGCTTTGACTGATATTGAGCTTCTTGTTGGCTTTAAGGGATTCAACTCAGGAGGGTTTATTGACACAGTTGTTCAATGAAATCTCATTATGAATACTGAGCTTACTTCCAAACCCACTAATGGATTCAACACAGCAGGGGTTGTTTATACAGTAGTTCAATGGAATTCCATTATAAATTCTTGGCTGACTTCCAAATCCATTAATGGATTCTGCTCAGCAGAATTTGTTGCTACAGCTGTCAAGGGGAATGTAGGCTTGATTATTTTGATGGATTTATGAGCTGTCAAGAGGAATATGGTTTTTCAAGTGGATTTTAAGTTATGTATGTTTACTTTGATAGATTTATGAGCTTCTCAAATACTTCCCAATGTTGTTATAGGGCTCGGGAGTTATGTTTATAGTGGATACTGAGTGGCGGATTGGGGAGTATGGGGATGAGGGGGAGTGAAAGTGGGTAAGGGGGTGAGGGTTAGGGGACCTCATGCTCATTTCCAGTGAATGGAGGGGAGCCTTGTAACCTGGCTGCCTCAGCATTGGCCCACTTCTGTTTCCGCCTTGGGCCTGCTGCCTCTGGCACCAGCCCATCCTTGGCTCCCTGCCATGAAAATAGTGTTAGCGGGCACTGCCAGTCAGAAAGCAGGATTGTAACATTGGGAAATCCCCTGACTCCCTCCTCCAAGATAAAAATCCAGCCCATGTGTGCGTAAATTTAAAATTTGCTGATCTGTGAGCTGGACAATGTGTGCAGTATTTGAGAATACAGAGCTGTCCTGAGTCAAGATCATAAAATGCTGATCTGTTATTCGGGATCAGGTACATGAAGACACCACGTCACAAACTTATCTTAATGTCTGCTACTTTTTTCACCACCAAGTATTGTAATTGTTGATATTTTAGTGGAAAATTTTTCTTCTAAATGTAATTGACTTTGCAACTAGCAGAATTTTCTCAGTTGGTTCTCTTCTTACTAATATTTGTTACTCTGATTGAACAGTAGTTTAAAGACATAGCAAATTAATAAGTAAGTGAACTGCCTGATGGAAAGCAAAATATTGACAATGCAGGATACATTAATACAGATTGCAGAGTCCTACAATATTTGCCAAATAAATATAGACTGTTAATCTTGCAAAGATACTCTTATGCCCCCTAAACCCTTAAATGCATTTAAACAATGTTTTGCTCCCTACAGGGATCTGTAATAGAATACTATTAAAGTATGCTTCCTGGGGCAATACTGGTTTTACATACCAGCAGTACATATTTATTGGTAACTACTACAAGATTCAATGTCATGCATAGCATTTTGAAAAAAGTAATGTTAAAAAGGAGTGGTTTATTGTTTCAGCTTCTCTGACCTTAAAAGCAGTAAGTATTGGATTTCTGATTAACACAAAAAGAAACACACCCATTAAAAATACTGCTAAATTATATATTAGTAAAATAAATATCTGTATGTCTACAAATTAAGCCAAGTTGTGATACTTGTTCCAGTTATCTTCCTGATACAAGTACATGCCTTGAAAAGAAAACTTGCAGCCATATATATCTGTTAATTTGGGTGATTTTTCTTTTAGGAGATTCTGTGCTGGTAAACTGAACACTTGCTACCCCCTATCAGTACAATGATTAGGCATTAGAGATGATGCAAAGTAAAGCTCACCCTACTTCACTGCTACAACACCTCACCCTAACCTCAAAAGAATAGCTTCTCCTGCACAAATGTGGTGATTCACTTTCCTGCACCAGCCATTCTTGTGCTGTTTATCACCAAATTGCTAAATTAGCACTACTTCACAAACAGTTTTGTTCTGGGTGTTCATATTCAGCAAGATCTCGGCTAAGGCTGCACAATCTTAATAATTTAGGACCTATCCATCTGTGAAGAGAGGAAACTCCCATTCTAGCACTCAGGTGATTTTGAAACCAAGTCTCAGAGATGAAAAGACAGAGTGATAACCCATTGCACCATTTTATTACTACAGTTCCTGTAATTCTGAATCAGATGAATAAAATATGTAAATGGGTAGAAGAATGGCAGATTAAATTTATTGTAAAGCACTGTGCCTAGAAAGGGAAAAAGGGGAACATATATACCCCATGAACAGTGTCGAAATAGCTTAAGATGGAATTTGAAGGAGTTTTAATTAACTTCATGATCAGTATGTCCAAACAATGCAAAGCAACAATCAGCAAAGTTAATAACTTTATTGCAGTCCAACATTGGACTACATAGCTAAAATAATGGGTATGAAGTCAGAGGAAATTGAGACTTCTAAGTGTTAGAAGCAGTGCAAAGAAGAGCCATGAGAGTGATTCCTGGATTTAGAGGTCTGAGTCACAAAAAAAACTGGAGAAAGCTGGGATTTTCAGCCTTGAAAGGAAGCATCCAAGAAGTGAATTTATTGAGGCATATAAGTAAGTAAGGGGCTACAGGTTCAAAATGACAAAAGACATTCATAATATCAGGAAAGTTTTCTTAATTCACAGGATCTATACTCAGTAATCAGAACACCCAGATATTGTTGTGTAGGTGAATGCTATAATGAAGGGACTTTATGATAATTATGTATGGATGAGGTAAGGTAGGCTATTTGACCTTCTTTATTTTTAATTATCTTCCAATGTTAAAAATAATGGATCACTGGGGATCAATACATGGTTGTGATCTATTGGATAACTTTGGGTAAAGTAACGTCATAAACTGAGACTAAAGATTGAATGGTTTATAACTGCTCTCTGAGTCTTGACCTTAAGTCACTGTTTTCAGATCAATCTAGGATATACAAGATTTTAAATAATGTATATTCTGAATTTTATGCAGTGATTTTATACAACTTTGTATTTGTTTCTGGACTGATGGTAATTGTGAATGCAGCTGTCACTATGCACGATACTATTGATATACAATAATATTTACATCATAGGATTAATGATCATTTCATCATCATTCAAGTTTATTAAGAAGTAACTTGCAGTTCATTATTATGAAATTCTGGTGTCATTATATAGTGTACAAAGAATATATATGTAGAGCAGAATTTTCCGTGCCCACTGGCATCGGGCATGTTTAGCAGCATGAGCGGACAATGTGGTGAGAAAGCCAAAACTGGTTTCACGGCATAATGAAACCAGTTTGCAATGGTCCTCTCTGCCCATCAACTGCAGCCGCATTTCCACCCGTCGGATGTCAGAAACCTCATTGTAACACATCTGCATATCATTATAAGCCCAGCCTGCTGGAATCATCCCCTGACACTGGATTGTCCACCCACATTAGCAGGAAAACATGCTGGTGCAGAACACATCTTGACAACTGTGACGTGCAGAAGTCGGGACTTACCGTCAGGGCCTTGCTCACATCGTGGACATCCAAGGAGCAGAATATGCTGGAGTCCAACAGCAATGGGACCCTGAAGGAATGTCCATGGCATGCTGGGTGGATTCTCATGGACATGGCTCCATTGCGAAGCAGCTCACGGAAGTTGGAAAGTCACCATTGAGGGTCTGCTCGCAACGGATGACTGGCAAGGAGGTGGAGAGGAAGGTCTAGCTGTGTTTGAGAGAAGAAGTTGTATTGTAGGGTGGGAGAGGAAGGTCTAGATTTGACTGGGAGAGGAAGGTGTGTGGTGGGGGTGATGCTCGGAGGGAGGTAATGAAGGTATTGGTGGGCGTGAGGTTGGGTGGGGAGGAGATAAAAGTATTGGGGGCTTGAGATTAGTAGGCGGGGAATGAAGGTGTCGGGGGTTGAGGCTGGGTGGGGGGAAACAAAGGTGTTGAGGGGGTTGAGGTTGGGAGAAGAGGAACAAAGGTGTTTGGAGGGCTGATGTTGGGAGGGGTGGAATAAAGGTGTCAGGGTGAGGTGGGGTGAAACGAGTGTCGGGGGGGTGATTTTGAGACAGGGAATAAAGGTGTTGGGGGTAACAAAGGTGTTACGGGTTGGGATTGTGACAGGGAAACAAAGGTGTAGGGGGCTGAGGTTAGGAGGAAGAACGAAGATGTTGGGGAGTGAGGTGGGGAGGGGGGAACAAAGGTGTCGGGGGGTGAGGTGGGGAGTGGAGGAATGAAGGTGTCGGTGGGGGGAATGAAGGTGTCTGGGGGGTGTGAGGTGGGCAACAAAGGTGTCGGGAGGGGGTAACAAAGGTGTTGGAGGGGCTGAGGTTGGGAGGGAGGGAGCAAAGATGTCAGGGTGAAGTGGGGGTGAAACAAATGTGTCTGGGAGGGGCGATGTTGGGGCGGGGAATGTAGGTGTCAGGGGGTGAGGTTGGGAGCGGGGGAACGAAGGTGTTGGTGGGGTGAGGCTGGGAGGGGAAACAAAGGTATCGGGGATTGAGATTAACAGTTGGGGAATGAAGGTGTTGGGGGGCAAGGTTGGGGGAACAAGGGAGTACGGGGGCAGGAGGGGATAATGGGGGAGATGACGGCAACTGGGGAAGTAGGTGTAAGGAGGGGAGGAAGTTGTAAGGGGAGGAGTAAGGGTGGAGGAAGGAATCAGGAAGGTGGAGAACTAAGGGGGAGAGGAGGCAGGGGGGAGAGTTCCAGGAGGGGAAGGAGTCCAGAACGGGGTATGTCCAAGTGAACGTGCAAGGGAGGGCTCTCTGGAGTCCATGACTGCCTCTTGGGGAGCAAACTGAGGGTGGGCAGGGTAGGAGGGAATGGTGGGAATGACTGAGGGCAGAGTGAGGCAGTCAGGTGAGAGGGTGAGGGTGTAGTGGTATCGGTAGAAGGGATGGTGAAGGGAGTTGATGGGGACTTGGGAGACAGACACGGACCCTGGGAGTAGGAAGGCAGAGGTTGGGGAGGTTAATGTGGATGGGGTGGAAGTTTCAGGAAGGAAGGGAACGTGCAAGGTCACCTAGACATCCCTGAAACAAAACGGTTGTGGCTGGTAGGTGATGGTGGGAGGTGATGCGGGGGGATCGACAGCGATGTGGAAAAGGACATGGGTGACTGGGGGAAGGGAAAGGACAGGAGACCTGAAGGAAAATGTTAGACGTACCATGCTTGCTAAATCAAAAGTGAAATGAGAGTTGTGGTGGGCGAGAACAGGTGCTGCATGGGAGTGTGATCAGTAGGTGGGAAGAGATACAGGTCAGCTCGGCTCAGATGGATAACTGAATGCGAACCCCAGCAGGCAGCATTGAAAATGCTCGGGACATTGAAATGAGTGTGATGCAGGAACGATCTGTGTGCGTGGGAGTGTGCTTGCATGGGGCTCTGAAAGGCCCTACCACTTCACCCTCCAGAATCACTCGTGGACTGGCTGCATGCAGCTGAACTGCTAGTGGAGGAGGTGGGGCGATGCAGGTGAGAGGACTCATGAAACCTGTCAATGAAGATGAAAGACACCATTGCACATTATTCAGTGAAAGTGAATATATTTTCAGAATATAAAGTGACAAAATGTGTTCAGCCCTGCAATCAACTGTGATCAGAATTTCTTAACTTTTGAATGCCTTAGATTTCTAGGTGCTGCCCTGGCATTCACAGCAGGGGAGTGTGAGCAGGATGCATGGCACTGCATGGAATGTTTGGTGAGTCGAGACATGGATGCGATGAGGTCGCGAGCTCCAGAGGATATGAGCCTGAAGGAGATGTGAAGGTGTGTGTGAGATATAATGGTGTTGTCCCTTGAGGTGTGAGATACCTGTGGATGTGTGATGGGTTTGAGTGTGTGAGTTGAGAGTGATGAGAAGAGTGATTTACCCTGGCAGAACGGATGAGACTATTCATCCTGTTGCGGCATTGGTTGGCTCTCTTTTGCAGGGCATTAGCACTGACCACCATCTCCCATACTGCATTGGAGACCTTGCTTGCTGGTCTTTGCCCAGAGCGGGGGTAGAGGACATCACAGTGGGCCTCTACTGTGTCCAAAAGGCACTCGGGGGACACGTCATTCAACTGGAGGGCTGCAGTTTTTTTGCTTTTCGGGGCCATGTCCTCTGGTGCAGCAGTCTTGGGCTGGAAACACTGAGAGGTGTGTGAGGTTGCACTTTAAATATGGCACCTGGCGTGATGAAGTGGCAAGGTGATGGCATGGGGGGCGAACGAGAGCTCGCCCGCCATCAAAACGGCATGTTTCCCAGGAATGCATGATTAATGAGGCGGGATAGGGATTATGCAGCGTGATAAGCCACCATTGCGGCCGGCGGGTAAAACTTCCATTTTCCCGCCCGCTACCACACTTAGTGCAAATCCGGGATGATTCTGCCCGTACATGTAGAGTTGGTGGGGTCACAGTTTTATTCTGTTTTCAGCCCTTTGTTTTGTTGGCAATGTTAACCACTAGGCCATGTTCTTTGCAATTGACAACTACAATTGGTTACTAGGAAATAAAATCATTGTGCCCTGCAGATCAATGATGCAAAACCAGTGAAACACTTACAATGTACTTTGGAATAAATTGGGTCTTGTCATATGATGCATACCTCCAGGTCCAACAATAATTGGCAATTGGCAAAAGAAGCCCTTGCTTCTCAGACGTGCCACCTCATCATTTTTGCTGCCAGAAGTGCATAGCCACTACATAAAGGTAAGAATTATTATTATTAAATTGTACAATGAACTGTATTATAGAAGAAAATACCTGGGACAGAGTAAAGCACTGTAATTACATCCGCTGATTCACTCATAGCATCTGAACAACTTCTTTCAATTACAACCTTGTAAAGTGTTCTCAGGTACCTAGCACTTAACACTATTGCATGCAATATATTAAACATCTACTTAAGCCTCACAATTGCTTAAAAAAATTGGCCCATGTTCCTCTCAAAACTTACTTATGGTGAACATTTATATTTTGCATTACCAGTTAATACAAACTTTGTACTTGAATTTGCATCCATTACATAGGAGTACAAAGGACAGGAGCCCATATCCCACAATACTCTTGCACCCTTTTATCATTTTTCACCAGTTACTTGTGCAACTCTGTTTTGAATTTGCCAGTTCCAACAATAATGCACCGGAACCTTGAAGCAGGAAGCATATCACTCGATCAAATTACACTGGCCCAATCCTGTAAGATTTCCTGAGGTTAGTTCAATTACACATTCACAACAAGCTCCTGCCCTGGATTGAGTTTGAAAGGGGAAACTCAGTAACAGAGAGAGGGGCAGAAAATAATGTTTAGCTACGATTCTTAAAGCCTGTAGCAAACACTTAATGGGGCTGAATATTTGTTGCTGTTGTAGTCTAAGAGGTGGCTGCAGCAATGTGTAGGTTAGCGCCATTTCCTGATTGAAATTGGGAAGCTATTTTACATGAACAGCAGCAAAAGAGAAAGATTCTCTCTGGCCTCCCAGGACAACACACCCTTGCGAAGAAAGTTCATCCTGCTTGGCAGAGGTGGGTGATTAAAGTGAATTCTATCTCAATGTACAGAGCATCTGACAGCAGGTGAAGAAAAAATGTTAATTCCAGAAAGTCTGCTAAAGTAAGTTTAGTCAATAGGTATCGAGTAGATGACAAACAATATAGGAAGATGCCCTGTAAATAAGCCGGCTGCATAACTAATTTGCACGATGTATGTTCATTTGCTTACACACAAGCTGGATGGCTACTTGGCTCTGCTCTTCAAACAACTCAACATTGTAACCTTGTTTGCAAGGCAAAGATGCACTTAAGAGTAGGAGGCAGATAAGGACTTGGAGAAGGCCCTGTAATTTTAAATCTCTCACAATGAATAGGCAAGCCATGTTTGCCCTTGGCATGCTAGAGAGCAGAGAGGGAGTGGAGTTAATGAAAGTAGAGGCAAACTGACTGGCGCATTTGCCAGCATAATTCATTTCAAAAGCAATTCTTTGGCTGTGAAGCACCTTGGGTTATACCATCCTTTTCTTGTTTATCCACTGAATTCATATATTCATTGCAGCAATGCACCACAATACACACAATGAACTATATAAAATCTATTTCAACTGATTTTGACTCATTCAATGGTTTTAAGTCACCTTTGTTCAAGCAATGACCTTTGTCTTATAGTATTCAATCTGCTCTGTAGGGTAGGGCAGAGTGGACCCCCAGCCAAGTTAAAATTGAATAAATGACCTCTTACCACTATTTGATCTCTGTGTTTGTAACATCTTGGCTGCTTTCAAACTACTTTCTTTGATAGCAATTTACAATTAAATATTGGCCGGAATGTTCTACTCTCACTGGTGGTGAGCTTGGTAGCTGGAACGACATTTACTTAAACAGGATGGTGACGTGCCGGAACCCCACCACCTTCCTGCCTCCACTGGAATTAAGTTCTGGGCGGGAAGGCCCACGGTCGAACTTCTCAACCCAACACCAATCGAGACTTTTAAGTGGCCAATTAATGACCACTTAAGGGCCTCATCCCATCACCACTGGTATTAACCCAGCTGCAGGCAGGCCTGTTGCCATGTGGCACGCATGGCAGGTAAAATTGCCCGGCCAGTTTGACACCACCTTGTGGGGGGAAAGAATGTCCCTCGATCAAAGGCACTCAATGCATGATTGAGGGACTGGACATCAGGAAGAGAGGGGAGTGCCCGCTGAGAGCAACCCCTATTCCCTTGCTCCTGACCTCTCTGTGACCTCCACCTCATGTGGCCTAGGTTGCTCGGCGATCCTGGGACTCCAGAGCCTATCTCTCTGGCAGCAGTCATGGCCTCACCAATGGAGCTGCTGAGCACAAGAGCTTCCAGCCTCTGATTGGCCAGCAGCTCTTGGTAGACGAGACTTCCTCCCCTGGGACCTTGATTCCAGAGGATGGCTCACCACTAGCCTCACCACTGCCTGATTGGCATGTGGTGCAGCAGGCCTCCCTGAAAAGAGGCAGCGCAGGTCTCTTGTCTGCTCTCCAGCTGGTAGCCTCAACAAGATTCTGCCCATTGCCTTTGGAAAGAAAAAGCTAGCATTTATTTAGTGCCTTTCATATTCTTGGGATGTCCCAAGGCGCTTTATAGCCAATGAATTGCATTTGAAGTGAATTATGCCAGCAAATGTGGAAACCAGTTTGCACATGGAAAGGTTCCACGAACAAAGATAAATGGCCACCTTCTTTATTTTGTTGGTGTTGGTTGAGGGACAGATATTAACCCAGGCAATGAGGGAGCTCCTCAATTCTTCTTTGAATTGAATCATGGGATTGGACAGGCAAATGGAATTTTGACTTAACACTTTTTCTGGAAGATGCCACTTCTGAATCCAACACTCCCTCAGTTCTGCACTGAAATTCTTCTCTAGATTATTTGCTCAAATCCTGCAGTGGAGCTTAAATCCATGCTCTTCTGACTTACCATTGAGGTAAGCTACGATTTAACATAATCAATATCCCAAAGCACTTCACAGAGCTTGAAACAACAGAGAGGAGTGAAGGTAAAAACGTTAGGAGAGATGACTGAAAACATTATCAAAAAGATAAGTTTTGATGAAGCTTTAAAAGAGAGGAGAGAGATAGAAAGGTATAAAAGTTTTAGGAAGAGCAATCCAGAGCGTGGGGCCAAGGCAACTGAAGACTTTGAGATTAAAATGATGGCAGGTGACGAGGTGGCCCAGAAGAGTGGATGTAACACACTAACCGTGGGGATATTGGAGGTAAAGGGGAGAGGCAAAGCTGAAGAAATGCTTGTATTGGCGTACAAGGAACGTGATTTCAATGTATTGAGGATGGGGAACCTGGTGAGGACACAGTTGATAAAGAAGTTGGACTAGGTGTGACATAAAACAAAACTGCCAGGAATTTTGGAGGAGTTAGTTCATTTTGGAAGGTTCTTTGGAGATTGCAGGGCAGAATAGATCATTTGAGTAGGTATGACTGAAAGTTGCAGGGGATTGGTTGAAGGCTTCTATGACAGAACGAGTTATGGGTGAAGGTGGATGATGTTGCAGAAATAGGAGTCAGCAGCCTTAGTGGTGCTAGGAGGTGGGATTTTGAAGGTTAGGATTTGGAGCAGACAAAGGGAAATCACTAGGCAATAGCCACAGAACACTGCTCAATTATTTACTTTAGAGATTTTCCACTTCAGTGCTTCCAAGAGCAAACAGTAATTTTTCTGCCCATTAAAATTGAATTCTATGTCATGGATTCCAATCAAGAGGCCTGTGTTTTTTTAATTCATTTGTGGTAATCACTGGCTAGGCCAGCATTTATTGCCCATTCCTTAATGCCCTTGTTCAGAGAGCATTTTTAAGAGTCTGGGGTCACATATAGGCCAGCAGATTTCCTTCCCTAAAGGACATTAGTGAACCAGATGGGTTTTTCCTGACAATCAACAATGGTTTCATGGTCTTCATGAAACTTTTAATTCCAGATATTTATTGAATTCAAATTCCACCATCTGCCATGGTGGGATTTGAACCTAGGTCCCCAGAGTATTACCCTGGGTCTCTGGATTACCAGTCCAGTGACAATACCACTATGCCACTGCCTCCCCCCAGGTCCAGCTTTTTCACCGTTACTGCAGCAGCACTTATCTAGGAAGGTGATGCATAGTCCATCACATTCCTGGGTTGAGTGTTGTAGCTATTTTGAGGAGTGACGAGGTGCTGCCACTCATTGCAGAGCAGCCAGACTCTGTCCTGCATTTGTAACCATGGCTAAGCTTCTGGTCATTGATGACTCCCAGGATGTTGGTGTGAGGTACTCAGTAATGGTGGTGTTACTGAAGGTCAGATGATGGTGATTGGGCTTTTTACTTGTTGGAAATAGTAATTACCTGGCAATTAAGTAGCACAGATGTTGCTTGCCATCCTAAGTCTGGATTTTCTTCAAATCCTGTCACAGGTTAGTATGTGCCACTTCACTGTTGAAGAAATCATGAATGAAGCTAAAAACTGTGTAATCATCAGCAAAAATCTCCACTTCTGACCTCATGATGCAACAAAGATCATTGGTGAAGCAGCTGCAGATGGTTGAACTGAAATGGACAGAATACCTCAGTTGAGGCAGAGTGAGTGTTTTATGATGTTTCACCATAACCTCCTTGTACTCTATGCCTCTACTTACAAAGCCCAGGATCTCTTATGCCTTATTAACCATCTTTTCAACCTGTCCTGCCACCCTCAACGATTTGTGCACCTATCCCCCAACTCCCTCTGCTCCTGCACCCCCTTTAGAATTGTATCCTTTATTTTATGTTGCCTCACCTCATTCTTCCCCCCCCAAAATGTATCATTCTACACTTCCCTGCATTATGTTGCATCTGCCATGTGTCTGCCCATTCCACCAGCCTGTTTATGTCCTCTTGGAGGTCTATCACTACTCTCCTCACAGTTCACAATACTTACAAGTTTGGTGTTACCTGCAGATTTTGAAATTGTGCCCTGCACACCCAAGTCTAGCACATTAAAATGGATCACAAAAAGCAGTGGTCCTAATACCCAGCCCTGGGGAACCCCACCATATGCAAGTATGTTTTTACAGCATGCAAAGCATCCATTCACCACTACTCTGTTTCCTGTCACTCACTCAATCAACTTCATAGCCATGCTGCCACTGTCCCTTTTATTCTGTGGATTTTAGTTATGCCGACAAGCTTGTTATGTAGCACTTTATCAAATGCCTTTTGGAAGTCCATATACACCACATCAACCGCATTACCCTCATCAACCCTCTCTGCTATGTCACCAAAAAACTCAATCAAATTAGTTGAATACAATTTACCCTTAACAAATCCATGCTGGCTTTCCTTAATTAATCCACATTCATCCAAGTGACTGTTAATTTTGTCTTGGGTTATTGGTTCTAAAAGGGAAGCAGGAGTGGCTATCCTGTCTCTGAGCCAGAAAACCCCAGGTTCAAGTCCCACTCCAGGGCTTGTTTGCTACAAAGGAACCCCAGCCACAGGTGTAGTCAAGCTGGTGCTGGTTCCCAGCCTGGATAATTGGGAGGAGGGGTGTTAGTGACAGAATGGGCATCTGGCTGTAAAAAAAAACCCTGCCAAATTCAAAAATGCTGGTTGATGTGAAGGTGATTCACTAGCATTGTGGTGACCCCATGTAACATGGGAAAAGCTGAAGTTAAACTCACTTCCCTATAGCAGGGCTTATCCATACACCCGTTTTTTAAAGAAAAATGTAACACCTGCAATCCTCCAGGCCTCTGGCACCATCCCTGTATTCTAAGGATTGGGAGATTATGGCCAGTGTCTTTGCAATTTTCACCCTTACATCCCTCAGTATCTTGGGCAGAATCGTTTGCTCCCATTTGGAGTGTATGTCATGATGGGCGGGGAGGGAAGAATTTGGCGGGAGGGGCAGAAATTGGTTTCATGCTGGTGTGAAATCACTGCGGGATCATCCAATGGTGTCGGACTGTGAATCCCGCTGGAGGCCGGCATGAACCCAATTTGCATCCCTGAAATGGGACTATTACACAGGTGGGAAAACACTCTGGCCAAACGTCTGAACAAATGTAACGTACAGAAGTTGGGATTTACCTTTAGGGGCTTGCTCAGATCACGGGAGAAGAAGATGCTGTCGGCCTACAGCTGCCGGATCCTGGAGGAACACATACATCACATGCTGGGTGGACCTTCATTTATATGGCTCTGCTGCAAAGCAGCTCTTGGAAGGTGGGAGGTCTCCAAGCAGTAGCTTCGATTTTACTGAGGCTTTGGAACTTCACAGACTTCGCCATGGGCTCACACCATCTTCCATGGTTTTCATTGACGCTTCGGACCTGCTTTGGAACTTCGTGGACTTCACCATGGGCTGGTATGGATGATTAGCGAAGTGTGGGGGGAAAGGAAGGTCGAGGGGTGACTGGGAAAGGAAATTGACTGGGGGGGGTGAGGTTGGGAGGGCGGGGATGAAGGTGCCAGAGGGGGGTGAGGTTGGGAGGGGGAGGCAAAGATCTTCGGGGGGTGGGGGGTGATGATGATGTCGAGGGTTGAGGTTGGGAGGGGGAAGGAAGGTGTCCAGGGCAGGAGGGAATACAGGGGGGTGGAGGGTGTAACGGTGGAGGAAGGTGCAAGGGTGGAGCAAGATGCAAGTGTGGGATCTGTGGAGTCAATGACTGCCTCCTGGGGAGTGAACTCAGGGTGTGCATAATAGGATGGAATGGTGAGTGTGAGAGGGGGCAGAGGGAGCTGGTAGGGTGGGAGGGTGAGGGTGCATTGGTACCAGTAGGAGGAGTGACAAGGGTGGTGGGAACACAGAGGCAAACACAGACCTTGAGGGTAGGAAGGAGGAGGTTGGTGAGGTCAATGTTGATGGGAGTGGGATTTTCAGGAAGGTAGGGAACACGCACGTTCACCTGGACATTCATGAAGGAGAAGGGTTTGGGCTGTAGGGTAATGGTGTGGAGGTCGAAGGTGATGCCAAGGTAGTGGGCTGTGCTGGGAAAAAGGACGTGACTGGGGAGGGGAAAGGGGAGCTTAATTCAAACTTGACAACTACCATTTCGCAGAAATCGAAAATGAGCAGAACCTTGTGTTGGAGGGGCACATGTGCTGAATGGGAGTGGAATCAGTGGGTGGGTGGAGATGCAGGGCAGCTCAGATGGGCAACTGAAAGAGAACCCCAGCAGGCAGCATTGAAAATGCTCGGGACAATAAGATGAATATGATGGCTGAAGGCTCTGTGTGTGTGGGGAAGTGCTTGCACAAGGCTCCAAAAGACCCTGCCGTCCACACACACTTCTCCCTCCAGAATCACTCATGGTCCAGCTGTGTGCAGCTGCACTGCTGTTAGGCGGGGTGGGTGGTGTGGATGCAGGGGGAGGACTCGCAAAGCCTGTAATTGAAGCTGAATGACAACCTTTCACGTTATTCAGTGAAAGTCAATATATTTTCAGATTACAAAGTGACAAAATGTACACCCGTACGATCACTTGTGAAGAGAATTTTTAAACTTTTCTAGGCCTACCACCTCGTCTAGATGCTGCCCTGACATCCGAAGCAAGGGTTGAGACAGCCTGTGCAATTGTTGGCCTTGTTGCCTCTGATGACTTCGGCATGCGTCCTCTGGAGAGCCGAGGCCTTAAGGGCCCCGGCTTGATTTGGCTGTCCTCCTGTGGGCCAGCTACTCCAACTGTGGTGACAGAGGATGAGGTTGAAGGGGTCACAGGCAATTGGGACTCAGAGGGTGCAGACAGCCTCTGAGATTCCTGAGTGGATGACCCAGGGGTGTCCAGCTGCCGCTTCTCCTACCTTCGGGTGCCTGGGGGCCCCAGCCTGACTCCTTGAGGCAAAGGAGCACCTGGAGGGACGTCGAGATGTCCCGTTTTCCCTTCATGTTGCCACTGTAGAAACTTACCCATGGCTACCACAATGGAGTGCAGGTCTGTGCGCATCTCCATGTTTTGCTGGGCCAGAGTCTCCATCGCATTCGCCATCCTTTCCATGGAGACCTCCATGTGCGCACCACTTCATCAGAGAGCAAGTGGACGTACTCCTCCGACTCGCGTGCCACTCAGTTGAGGGCTTACAACAGCTGTGTGATGCCCCTCCACCTTCTGCTGACTCTCCACGACGAGTTGGAAGGCTGAATCCAGAAGCTGTTCATCTGACTCGGGCCTTGCCCAACAGTCTTCTGAGTGCCGGGGAGCTCGGCTGAACCTGCCTCCTCTTGCTGCCGACACGTGTCCATGCGGTGACCAGGAGGTTGTGAACCCGAGCCTGCTCTAGATCTAGGTCCCACTGAGGTGTGTGATTCTGCCTTGGCGGAAGATGTGGGTAAGCGCTGAGACGGGTCTTCCAGGCTGCTTATTTCCAGCTCTTCAATGGTGAAGGTGTACTCTTTGCTGGAGGTGAGGACCTGGGTGGAACTGAGGGACTGGCTGTCTGAGGGTGTCGGACGCTTGGCAGAGCTCCCTGTGAACCAAAGTAGAGATAATTAGTGCATGGCAACAGAATCAAAAACAGGAAAGAGAGCACTCACAGTTGCATTGATAGGGATGATCTGGTGCAGGATCCTCACGTGGGTGTTTGGCATCGACCTCACCGTTGTTGCAAGAACAGTCAAGCCCTCGTCAGTCAGTGCGATGGAATGCTCCTCAAAGTGAGTGAAGGGCCTAATGTTGGCCACTCCATCACTGGTCTGGGATCTCTCCCTGTTGTTGTGAACCAGCTTCTCCTGCATGAAAACAGATAGAGTGTGAGCAGGACCCATGCCACAGCAGATGGTAAGGATGTGTGGAATGTTTGTGTGGTGAGCAGAGCAATGAACAGGATGAGGATGCGAGCTCCAGAGGATATGAGCCTGATGGAGACGTGAGGAAGTATATGAGAGTTAGTGGTGTTGTCCCTTGAGGTGTGAGATCCCTGTGGATGTGTGGTGGGTTTGGGAATGTGTGAGAAGAGTGACTTACCCTGGCGGAACGGATGAGATCATTCATCCTCTTCCTGCACTGGATGGCTGACCTCCTCTGTACTCTGTTAGTGCTGACTGCTGCTGCCACCACCTCCCAGGCTGGATTGGTGATTCTGGTGGATCTCTTGTGGCCAGGGTAGGGGTAGAGGAGTTTGCGGTAGCCTTCCACTGCGTCCAGCAGGTGCCCCAAAGAATTTGAGGGCTGCTGTCACCATTGCGTTTGGGGCCATCTGTTGCTTGGAGCAGTCCTGGTTTGTAAACATGAAGTAGGCTGCGCTCTGTTGTGCTTTAAATATGGCACCCGGGGCGAGTAGGCACTAAAGTCATGGCGAGGCGAGCAAATCCGAGCCCACCCGCCGGTGATCAGATGTGTTTCCCGTGAATGCATTATTATTGAGGCAGGAAACAGACGGTATGGCGCATAAACCCGCCATTGTGGCCAGTGGATAAAATGTCGTTTTTCATGCCTGCTACCGTACCTGGTGCAATTCTGGGATGACTCTGCCTCTTGAAGGCATCTGATGCAGTTCTGATGGCTCATCAGTCAGACATTCTAATACCTCTTTATCAATTTTTAATCGATCTACTTTCTCAAATACCTCATTTTCACTGACTTTAGCAGCATTTTCTTTCTTGGTAAAGACAGATGCAAAGTACTCAAATAGTACCCTTTGCCTCCATGCAAAAATCCTCTTTTTGATCCCTTTATTAAAATTTCAATACTTTACAGTCAAAAATTTGACTTTAATTAGGCATTAATAGGTTACAGATTAGTCCTAACGCCCGTGATTGGAGAGCATAAACTATCTTTATTAGGTTTTAAGCAATTGCAGTTAGTACTAATCTTTGTTATATTGACAATTGTCCTGTTTTTATTGTGTTAAATAACATATAACAGAATATAACAGGACATGGAACAGTAAACTTGTTATCAAAATATAAAGTCCATTTTGGAGGGAGAATCTGAATGCTTTTTATATAAAATAAATAGAACAATTTTCATCTTATTTAGTTTTTCTGAGAATAATGTGAGAACACTCTTTCCACACTTGAGAAAAATGGTAATTTCATGTGGTGTTATATACCTGCACATTACAAAAACAATAGCTACACTTTAAAAAGTGTTAAGATCTCTGTGGAGACCTATAACTTTTAAAAAGAGATTCAAACTTTCAGTTGATGGCTGAAAGAATGACATGTGATTTCACGTTCTAAAACTTAAATTGCAACATATTACTGAAAAAAGACTATTAGCTAAACACAATTTTATTTTTTGTAGGCAACTTATACTTTAAACTACATGAGGAAAAACCTTTTTTTACAGAGTGGTCAGGATCTGGAATACACTGCCTGGGGGTGTGGTGAAGGTAGATTCAATTGTGGCTTTCAAAAAAGAATTGTATCATTTCAAGAGAAAACATTTGCAGGGCTCGGGAAAAGGTGGGGGTGTGGGACTAAGTAAATGGGGGATATGGGAACCCATTGGAGGCTAGGAGCAACTGTCGATTGCTAATTTGGCCTAGGCCAAAAGGTCTCCTTCCGTGTTGCAACCATTCTATGATTCTATACAGAAAGTGACATTCCCTTTTATACTTATGACCCATCACACTGTCCACAGAATTACAGCCTTTTTAGCAATCGACAGTTGTTCCTAGCCTCCAATGGGTTCCCATATCCCCATTTTGCCGAGTAATAGCTTTGAGTGACTGACTCCAGGTACTTTCCTCAGTTTTTGGAGAGTTCCTTAAATCCACCACCAACAGTTACGCCTGTTCTGATGATTCTTCCCCCTAGCAATGCCAGGACAAATCTCCTGGAATCCTTAGATGGCTAAAGGGTGCATCTCTTCAACAAGAGACCATCTCCCTCTTTTCTCTGCTGACCATGCAGAACTCCTATCTGTCGGTGATATTCCTTGATTTGTAGGGAAGCCTGTAACCTGAACTCAAAATTGGCTTCTTCTGCCTTCTTCCTCATGGCAACATGAAATACATTAGTCTTGTATCCAGGTAGAAATGTTATTTAGCCATCCTTGACCTCAACTGTCTTTCATCTTAGAAGTAAATGGACAGTTTACAGCACAACTGTTTACAACTCGATACTTACAACACTTTTCTGGTACTTTTGGAGACCACCCATTGTGAACTCAGAGATTGCTGCCATTGCCTCCAAGCATAAATACCTTGCACCTTCTTCTCAGCAAAACAATCTAAGCTTTGCTTTGATTGCTAACAATCAACTCATCTAGGTTTACTGTCAGGCAAATTCAGAACAGGTGACATGACCCCCTTCCTTTACCCTAAATTTAAAAATACAGTCCTAAAATATAATAATCTTATAAACCTCATAATTGTAACAAAGGGAATTCTTTGGGCACAGCGATGTCCTGAGGAAATAAAAGGCACTATATTATGCAGGTCTTCTACAACATACTCTACATTACAATGGTAAATATACTTAAAATGTACTTAATTGGCTGCAATAAAAACAAAAAACTACTGCGGATGCTGGAAATCCAAAACAAAAACAGAATTACCTGGAAAAACTCAGCAGGTCTGGCAGCATCGGTGGAGAAGAAAAGAGTCGACGTTTCGGGTCCACACGACCCTTCAACAGAACTGAAGTATAGTTAGGAGAGGGGTGAAATATAAGCTGGTTTAAGGTGGGGGGGCGGGGGGAGAGAAGTTGAGGGTGGGGTGGTTGTAGGGACAAGCAAGCAGTGATAGGAGCAGATAATCAAAAGATGTCACAGACAAAAGGATCAAAGAGGTGTTGAAGGTGGTGATATTATCTAAGAAAAGTGCTAATTAAGAATGGATGGCAGGACACTCAAGGTACAGCTCTAGTGGGGGTGGGGTGGAAAGATTGACAAGGTATTAGTTGTAGATTTAAAAATAATGGAAATAGGTGGGAAAAGAAAAATCTATATAAATTATTGAAAACAAAAAAAAAAGGGGAGGGGGGAAGGAAACGGGGTGGGGATGGGGGGAGGGGGAGTTTAAGATCTAAAGTTGTTGAATTCAATATTCAGCCCGGAAGGCTGTAAAGTGCCTAGTCGGAAGATGAGGTGCTGTTCCTCCAGTTTGCGTTGGGCTTCACTGGAACAATGCAGCAAGCCAAGGACAGACATGTGGGCAAGAGAGCAGGGTGGAGTGTTAAAATGGCAAGCGACAGGGAGGTTTGGGTCTTTCTTGCGGACAGACCGCAGGTGTTCTGCAAAGCGGTCGCCCAGTTTGCGTTTGGTCTCTCCAATGTAGAGGAGACCGCATTGGGAGCAACGAATGCAGTAGACTAAGTTAGGGGAAATGCAAGTGAAATGCTGCTTCACTTGAAAGGAGTGTTTGGGCCCTTGGACGGTGAGGAGAGAGGAAGTGAAGGGGCAGGTGTTGCATCTTCTGCGTGGGCATGGGGAGGTGCCATAGGTGGGGGTTGAGGAGTAGGGGGTGATGGAGGAGTGGACCAGGGTGTCCTGGAGGGAACGATCCCTATGGAATGCCACCAGGGGGGGTGAAGGGAAGATGTGTTTGGTGGTGGCATCATGCTGGAGTTGGCGGAAATGGCGGAGGATGATCCTTTGAATGCGGAGGCTGCTGGGGTGATAAGTGAGGACAAGGGGGACCCTATCATGTTTCGGGGAGGGAGGAGAAGGCATGAGGGCGGATGCGCGGGAGATGGGCCGGACACGGTTGAGGGCCCTGTCAATGACCGTGGGTGGAAAACCTCGGTTAAGGAAGAAGGAGGACATGTCAGAGGAACTGTTTTTGAAGGTAGCGTCATCAGAACAGATGCGACGGAGGCGAAGGAACTGAGAGAATGGGATGGAGTCCTTACAGGAAGCGGGGTGTGAGGAGCTGTAGTCGAGGTAGCTGTGGGAGGTGGTAGGCTTGTAATGGATATTGGTGGACAGTCTATCATCAGAAATTAAGACAGAGAGGTCAAGGAAGGGAAGAGAAGTGTCAGAGATGGACCATGTGAAAACGATGGAGGGGTGGAGATTGGAAGCAAAATTAATAAATTTTTCCAGGTCCTGACGAGAGCATGAAGCAGCACCGAAGTAATCATCGATGTACCGGAGAAAGAGTTGTGGGAGGGGGCCGGAATAGGACTGGAACAAGTAATGTTCCACATACCCCATAAAGAGACAGGCATAGCTGGGGCCCATGCGGGTACCCATAGCCACACCTTTTATTTGGAGGAAGTGAGAGGAGTTAAAGGAGAAATTGTTCAGTGTGAGAACAAGTTCAGCCAGACGGAGGAGAGTAGTGGTGGATGGGGATTGTTGGGGCCTCTGTTCAAGGAAGAAGCTAAGGGACCTCAGACCATCCTGGTGGGGGCTGGAGGTGTAGAGGGATTGGACATCCATGGTGAAGAGGAAGCGGTTGGGGCCAGGGAACTGGAAATTGTTGATGTGACGTAAGGTGTCAGAGGAATCATGGATGTAGGTGGGAAGGGACTGGACAAGGGGAGAGAGAAGGGAGTCAAGATAACGAGAAATGAGTTCCGTGGGGCAGGAACAGGCTGACACGATCGGTCTGCCAGGACAGTTCCATTTGTGGATTTTGGGTAGGAGGTAGAAGCGGGCCGTCTGAGGTTAGGCGACTATCAGGTTGGAAGCTGTGGGAGGAAGATCTCCAGAGGAGATGAGGTCAGTGACAGTCCTGGAAATAATGGCTTGATGGCTTGAATCTATAATTTATATGGATTTTTCTTTTCCCACCTATTTCCATTATTTTTAAATCTACAACTAATACCTTGTCAATCTTTCCACCCCACCCCCACTAGAGCTGTACCTTGAGTGTCCTGTCATCCATTCTTAATTAGCACTTTTCTTAGATAATATCACCACCTTCAACACCTCTTTGATCCTTTTGTCTGTGACATCTTTTGATTATCTGCTCCTATCACTGCTTGCTTGTCCCTACAACCACCCCACCCTCAACTTCTCTCCCCCCGCCCCCCACCTTAAACCAGCTTATATTTCACCCCTCTCCTAACTATACTTCAGTTCTGTTGAAGGGTCATGTGGACTCGAAACGTCAACTCTTTTCTTCTCCACCGATGCTGCCAGACCTGCTGAGTTTTTCCAGGTAATTCTGTTTTTGTTTTTAATTGGCTGCAAAGTGCTTTGGAAGTCTGATGTTGTGAAATAAGTTATATAAATGTAAGTACTTTCAAGTTTTTTTATGTCAGTAAGTTTTTTTTCAGTTTTTCTTTCCATGGCAATAAACTGATGTAAATTCTTTTGAACCACGTATATAGTTTGAAAAAATACATGACCCATTTGTAAAAAAGGAAAATGAAAAAGAATGTCTGTATTTGATTTGTGAAATCAAACTTGGTAAACAGTCAAAGGACCTCTTACTATAAGGATCCAATGTGCTCAAGAAAAATGGTAAAATGAATTGCTGACCCTAACTTATTATTAACTAATAAGTTAAGCTAAAACAAATATTTACACATACAAAATACATCTATGCTGAAAAATGCAACTCTTGAATAAGGATATCAAACAGGATTCTATCAACACAGTTTCTTTTGAAAATGAGCATACTCAGAAATAACCAGATGTCCTGTCTATAAGGTATTATATGTTGGCTCAGTAACTTAGATGTCATGTTTGGATTGTTAACAAGCTTCTCAATTGATTTCTCACATTATTATCTGAATTATTTTCATAAAACCAGGCATGCCAGGAACTGCCCTTTCTTTACACCATGTAACTTGAAGCATTCCTATTATTTTCTTTGCTTGAGAAGCGAACTCAGAGCGTTAGGGATTCGGCGTAAACTTGGGGACAGGAGTAGGCCATTCAGACCCTTGTTCCTATTTTATCATGCTGTTAGATCACGGCTGATCCGGACTGTAACTCCATTTACCAACCTTTGCTCCATATCTGTTGATACCTCTACCTAACAAAAGTCTTCTCAGGCCACAGTCAGATCAGCCATGATCTTATTGCATGGCAGAGCAGGCTTGAGGGACCCAATAGCCCACTTCTGTTCCTAATTCGTCAATTTGTTTGTATGTTCATATGTTCTTAAAATTCAATTGGTCTGGCATCCACAGGTTTTTGAGGACAGAATTACAGATTTCCAATACCCTTTTTATGAAAAGGTGCCTCCTCATTTTACTCCAAAATGATCTAGCTCTCATTTTAAGAATATGGATCTTTGTTTGTATTCCCCCTCAGAGGAAATTGTTTCTCTGTATTTATCCTATCAAGTGTCATTATAATTTTAAGCACCTCGATTGGATCACCTCTCAACCTTCCAAACTCCAGGGGCTGGCCCTCATATTTTGACCTTCAATTCCCAGTTTCATTCTGTTGAAACAAAAACAGAAAATGCTGGGAAAACTCAGCAGGTCTAACAGCATCTGTGGAAAGAAAAAAACCCAAAGTTAATGTTTCAAGTCCGTATGACCCTTCTTCAGCTCTCAATTTCCTCCCCTTCTTCAGCTCTGAAGAAGGGTCATACAGACTCAAAATGTTAACTCTGTTTTTTTTCTTTTCACAGATGCTGTTAGACCTGCTGAGTTTTCCAGCATTTTCTGTTTTTGTTTCAGATTTCCACCATCCGCAGTATTTTGCTTTCATTCTCATGAATCTGCACTGTGTTCCTTGCAAGGCCAAAATAGCCTTCCTAGGTGCAATGCTCAAAACTGAATACAATACCCTAGATGGGGGTCTAAACAAGGCTCTGTATTGTTGGTATAATTTCCTCCCCTTTGTATTATAGTCCCCTTGAGATAAAGATCAACATTCCATTAGCCTTTTGATTACTTTATATAAAGCACTAGCTTTCCAATGTTTTATATACATGGACACCCAAATCCCTTTCCACAGTTTCTATTTTCTCACCATTAAGAAAACATTCTGACTTGTTTTTCTCAGGTCCAAAGTGGATGACCTCACACTTCCTTACATTGAACTCCACCTGAACTCCAACTTAATGTGTCTCCCTTTGTAATTTGCCTCTCCCATCCACAGAAGTCACTGCACCTCCTAACATGGTGTCATTTGCAAATTTGGGTATGCTTCTCTTTATACCTTCATGTAAATCATTGATATATATGTTGAAAGGCTGAGGCCCCACTAAGGAACATCATTTGTCACATCCCATCATCAGAGTACGTTCCCTGTATCCCTATTTTCTGTCTTTCGATCCATAGTAAAGTTTGGAAATAAGTAAGAAATTGACAGAAGGCTAAAAAGCAGTGAATACCTGTAAGGAGTTATGTCAGGGTGGGATGAGGTGTTGAGTAGGATTAATGTTGGGATACTTATTTACATTATTGACTTTGGTTCAAAAAGCCAACATAAATTTGTTAGATTTATAGATGATGTGAAACTAGGTGTGGCATTCATTCTGAGAAATAGTTCAGGAACCAGAAAACGTGTTGAATGAAATGTAAGTGGGTGGAAAATGGCTGAACTAGTTTTAAATGTACAAATCTAAAGTCTGCACATAAGAAAATGGGAGTCAAGAGCACCCATGAATGGTATTTAAATGGCAACTGTTAACGTTGATGGAGATTTATGCATTATAGCAGAATCAGGAACTCCAACCATTATGAAGTAGCAGTTAACAATTTTAATGCTGATTTAAGTACAAATCAAGGAAAGTGATCATAGAATGGTTACAGCACAGAAGGAAGCCATTCAGCCCACTGTGTCTATGCTGGCCCTCTGAAGGAGCAATTCACCTAGTGCCACTCCCCTGCCTTTTCCCCAATTACTCTGCAAATTTCCTTTTCAGGTAATGATCCAATTCCCTTTTCAAAGCCTCAGTTGAGCCTGTCTCCATCACACTCTCAGGTGGTGCATGGTTCTTGATTCTCCCACGAACAGGAACAGTTTCTCTCTATCTACTCTGTCCAAATCCCTCATGATTTTGAATGCTTCTATCAAATCTCCCCTCAGCCTTCTCCCAGGACAACAGTCCCAACTTCTCCACGTAACTGAAGTTCCCCATCCCTGGAACCATTCTCGTGAATCTTTTCTGCACCTTCTAAAACCTTCACATCCTTCTTAAACTGTGGTCCCAGAACTGCATGCAATACCCCTGCTGCAGCCGAACCAGTGTTTTATGAGGATCTGTATAGTGCTCTGGTCAGACCATACCTTGAATATTTCATTCCATTCTAGTTACCAAGAGAAAAATGAGACATTGAGGCCCTGGAATTAGTTTAGGGAAGATCCACAAAACTAATTTCCAGCATCAAAGGAGTAAATTATGAGGAGAAACTGCAGATACCTACGCTGTTTAGTAATGAACCTAGGCCAGCTTCTAGAAGTAATTAAGATAGTAAATGTCATGGAAAAGGCTGATTTGGATAATTACTTTAATCAAAACTATTAGAGTGCAACAAGTTTCAAGATAATAAAAGACAAACGAAGGACTCATGTCAAGAGGTTCTCTGTTATATAAACTGTGGTCAACACATGAATGGACCTTCAGGTAGGGTAATGAAATTGAAAATTCTGGTATAATTTAAGAAACATTGGGGGCTGAATTTTCCCCACTTCGGGGGGGAAGTTTAAGAGCAGGCGCGCGGAGGCGCACTTCCGATTGGCGCCCCCAATTGGGGGCGTGCCACCATTTTACATGGCGTGATGTCCGCCAGGAAGTGCTATGCGCTCCCTGTGCGGGTGGGTGGCGGGGGGGGATTCCCTGAGCCGAGAGTACGCTCTTTCACGCATGCGCCCAAAAGACTGCACTCATTTCCCTGAGGCTAAGTGCTGCCTCAGGGAGATTGGTTCTACAATAACAAATCTGAAAAATAGAGAAAAAAAAATTCCCTGTCACATTGAGTTGGGACATGTCCATAACTTTTACATACACTTTAATTACATTTTTTGAAATCTACATGAAACCTCATCCCACCCATGGATGAGGTTCCTTGCTTTTTCTAATGCCCGCCAGGGCTCCTGGCCTGCCCACTAACCTTAAGGCTGGACGGTCAGGTCTATTAATTAGTTTAATGACTCTGTCAATGGCCTCAATTGGCCATTGACAGGTTGGCGGGCGCACAGCTGCTTCTGCTGAGCCCCTGCCTACCTGAAAATTTAAATAGGGCGGGGTGACGTCAGGAGTTCCACCTGATGTCATCCCGCGTCATTTTATGCATCAGCGAGTGGCACCCCCCCCCCACCCCCCAACTCGCTGACTGGAAAATCCTGGCCTGGATGTTGTGATGGCAGAATAGTGGTGTTTTTCTGGAAGGATGAACTATGGTGGACCAAATGGCCTTCTTTATCCATATTTATCTTGTAAACTTTTAAACAGGAAACTACCAGGAAATTGAAGGATCCCATTTTTGCCAGCAGAATTGTGGTGGATAGTGAGTCCCATGTACTGAAATTCATGATGTGGCCCAGAAACCTTCTCAGGCATATCCTGGTTGTTGAAAATGAGTGGAAGAAAACTTGCCTGCTCTCTCTGGACTAGGGTTCAAGTCAAACAGCAGAAAATGGAGCATACGTGTTCCACCACAAATTCCGACCCAGATCTAGTGGCTGATGCACCTGCTCTTATTCTTGGGAATTGAAGGCTCCATATATAAAAGTATCTCTAAACAAATATGCATATCCTTGATAATTTACAGAATTCATTAAATTGTTGCCAAGTTTTATGATCATTCTGATGGTAAGTCCCCTCGTGTGGCAATGAGTGGCCCTGAATTAGAATTTAACTGAAATATGAAATATACCTTGTCTAATTAAAACAGTTGTTCTCCATTTCCTTGTAATTAGCACCTATTGAATAATTAATTGATTATTTACTTTAAGTTGCGCAGAGAAATGTAGTAAAGTATTGAAAGTGATCTATGAATTAAAGTTTTATGTGGACAAAGCATTTAGACCCACTTATGATGAAGGGTAGCATCCTCCATGTTTTCTTCTCTATTTCCTGGTCTAAATGACAAAATTACCTGTTCCCAGGTCTTTGCAAACCATTGCTGAGCAAGCAACTATGAGATTATTTCCCCTGTTGATTTCTACAGGTACATCTGACTGCATAGTCAAGACTAAAAATTTTCTACATAGGTAATTGGAGCTCAAAGATTTTATCTTGTGACTGATTGGGAATGCTAATGTTACCTAAATACTATTATAACATTTGATGGTGGTACCTGTAGTTATTTTTGTATTAAGAGTGCATTTTCTTGAATTGATACCTGTGCTCAAAAGGTGCAAAACATTAACTAGGCAAGAATAATTTAAACAGAAGGAAATGTCTCCAGTGTTGCTCTGCAACGTACACCCATGCGGTATTCAACATTTTTTTAGAGCATGATTAAAATAACCTCATGAGGCAAAAGAACACTGCATGGAAATCTGAGTTTAACACAGAAAGTGCTGGAAATACTCAGCATGTGTGGCAGCATCTGTGGAGGTTAATGTTTTAAGTTAAATATGATTCTTCGAAGATTTCCAGCACTCTTTGTTTTCACTGCATCACTGATGATGGTGGTGAATTATGTGTGGCACTAAATGCCTTCTAATTCCCAGCTAAAACAGATTCCGGGCAATAGAAGGAAATAGTTGGAATATGATTTATCGTAACATCCATTTAAATTAATTATGCTATGCTGCTATTTAAGTAACACAATTTAGTTTGCAAATATGTTTATATTGATTTTAAATCGTGAAAGAATGTTATTTGGAATAATTAGCATCTTTTAGGTCTAATAACAAATGGAAGAGAAGCACATTTCGTAAACAAACCTGGGGAGGACTTTTCCCGCCTGTTTACCACGTGCTCTGCAGATGTGACGTCGGCGCCGTCGATGATTGCTTCCGGCTGGATGGGGTGGCAGTTGGAGACTTTGAGGGAGGGTCGTGCTTCAGTGCCATCGGTAGGTTAGTCTTCGCCAAAATCATTAGCAGTGCGAGTGCTTGGTTTTCACTTGAGAGATTTTGTGTTTTTGCCAGGGTGTGGATGAAATTCAGGCTTCCGGTGACCTGGCTGAGGCAGGTTGTTAGCTGTGGGCCGTGACAAGATGCCCTGATCCAGTGGTGAATAATCTGGTTCAAGGAGAATTGTAGGATAACGCCTTATAAAGGTATTTTGCTATAAGTTTCATCAAGAAGAGCAGGGAGTGGACCCTGGTCCACTCCTCCATCATCCCCTACCACGGTACCTTCCGATGCAATCACAGAAGGTGCAACACTTGCCCCTTTACTTCCCCCCCCCCCACGTCCAAGGGCCCAAATACCCCTTTCATGTGAAGCAGTGCTTCACTGGCGCTTCCCTCAATTTGGCCTACTGTATTCGCTGCTCCCAATGCAGTCTCCTCTACATTGGAGAGTCCAAATGCAGACTGGGTGACCGCTTTGCGGAACACCTCCAGTCTGTCCGCAAGCATGACCCACATCCGGTCGTTTGCCATTTCAACACACTACCCTGCTCTCATGCCCACATGTCCGTCCTTGGCCTGCTGCAATGTTCCAGTGAAGCTCAATGCAAACTGGAGGAACAGCATCTCATCTTCCGATTAGGCACTTAACAGCCTTCTGGACTTAACATTGAGTTCAACAACTTCAGACCATGAACTCTCCTCCATCCTCACCCCTTTTTGATCCCCTTTTTTCAAAATTTATATTTTAATTTTTATATATATATTTTTCCCACCTATTTCTATTATTTTTAAAAAATATTTCTATTCATTGTTTTATTCCCACCTTTTAGCCTATTTTGATCTTTTTCCCCACACTGTCCCCTCACCCCTCCCCACCCCCACTAGGGCCACCTGTCACTTGCTCATCCTGCTTTTTAGTCTTAATGTCACCATTAGCACCTCCTTTGGTCAGTTTCATCTCCATCAACACCCCTTGGACCTTTTGTTTATGACATCTTCTGCAATCTCCCCTTTGCCTCCACCTATCACTGGCCTTCTATTCAGCTTCACCTGTCCCACGCCCTTTAACAGTATATATTTCACCACATTTCTACTTCTCTTTAGTTCTGAAGAAGAGTCATACAGACTCGAAACGTTAACAGTCTTTCTCTCCACGGATGCTGTCAGACCTGCTGAGTTTTTCCAGCAATTTTTGTTTTTGTTTCAGATTTCCAGCATTCCACTATTCTGTTTTTATCTGAGTTATTCCTCTTGTCTTTGCCAATATTAATATCTCAGTCAATGCCACAAAAACACATGATCTGGTCATGACCATGTTAATGTTTTTGGGAACTTGCTGCATGCAAAGTGGCTGCCCCGTTTCCTACTGTAACTACACTTCAAAGGTACTTCATTGGTTCTAAAGTATTTTGCGACGTCCTGTGGTTGTGGAAAGCATAATGTACATGGAGGAAGTCTTTTTATAATTGCAACATTAAAAAACAACTTTCTGATGAATACCTTTAGATTTGGAACTGACAAGCAGATGTCCTTTCAATGACTTCTCTTCCCCCACCCCATTCTGCTTTTTTCTAGTTGTAATAATATTTCTCAAATACTGAAGTCCCATTTCACTTGCATTTTTTGCAACAGTGCATTGGGCCAATATAACAACAGCATGCAAGTTTCTGCCCCTCCAAATAGCATGCACTGAATAACTGGCGATCATAATCCTAGGAGCGCACTCATATCTTGGAAATTTGGTTGACTATCAACATTTTGGTGATCTGTCTGCTTCTTGCTGGGTGGCATGAATCACATAGGGCAATTCTTGCAAATATAGGCTTTAGCCTTATGTAGATGTGAGGAGGTAGTACTTAATTTCATAAAGATTGAGAGGAGGTGAAGGGATCAGGCTTATGATTGTGAACATAACTTCCCTTTCTCAGCTTTGTCTTTGTCTGAGCTACTGGTGCACCTCAAGAGGTTCTGGAATTCTTTCCAGCAGCTGTATTAACATTGTCAAGGGTTATGGGAACAGATCACCTTCCAGCCTTCTCTTAGATAAAGGCTCATGCCATCTAGTCACGTAAAGAGAGAGATGATATTGAAAATTAGAAGGGATACGGAGGGAGGAAATGTTGATGTATGCTGGTATTAACCAAGTTTAGATATTGTGCAAGAGCTGCAACTGTATGCAACACAAGCATGGTTGTGATCAGTAGACAATTTAATTAGGCTTTTTTCTGATCTATGGATTTGGAAGAGGGTGAGCATTGATTGACTAGAAATATATTAGTGTAACTCTGTGGAGAGAATTTAGGAGGTGTCATTCATGAAATTGGTTTGGTAAATGACGCAAAAAGAAGTTATGATGACGTGTAAACCCAGCATTCAAACTCAGAGGGCCTGAACTTCCTCAGGGTGGCAATCGGAGTCAGATTGCCACTCTGCTCCTACTTTCTTACTCAATTTTTTTCACTCCTATCTTGGCTGACCCTCTGACTCAGGCCAGGCGAGATCTTGGCAGTACAGCGTGTCCCTGGGGGCTAGCATCGAGGCTAGCTCAGTCGATGTAAGGAGGCCATGCTCTCTTTTTTATGACACTAGCTGCCATAAACCTGGTAGGTTAAAGATCCAGCCAAGTTTAAAGGCCCTTGACAGGCCAGGGAGAAGGTAAGTGTGTAAGATAAGTGAGTAGGATTTGGGGGAGATGGGGCGATTTTGGAGAGGGGATGGTTGGGTCGGGCATTGGGGTGGTGGGGAGGGCCTCAGTGCGGGGTGTGGGGGGTCAATGATAGTCGGGCCTCTTGGGGGTGTCCCAATGAGATGGTGGGAAGAGTCCTATGGGGGGAGGGGAATTCTGTGAGGGTGGGGAACCCCTGTGGTGGGGGTAGTCGGAGGAGTGGGGGGAGTCCTGACGGGGTTAAGGGCTGTGGTGGGAGTCCACTGGTGAAGTTGGTGTGGGCCAGTACAATAGCTGCCCAGGACTTAGAAATGGTTTTAATCCTTCTAACTTTTTCTGGGTAACTATTGATGTAACACAGTTGGAACTGTTTGAAGTTTGCAGTTTAAATCAAATCGCATTTTCGGATGGTTCCGAGTGCAGAGCAATTGCCCAAGGGATGTTTGCACTTCCCAGGCAGTGACTAAGTGACCAAGCAAACCTTACCTGGGAACGTCCGGGGGCTGGGCAGCGTGGTTCCCCAGCGCATCTTTGGAGTAGCCCCCCCCCCACCCTGTTAACATGCCTTGGAGCTTGGAAGTTATGGCCTAAAGTTTGTCAATTGGCCATTGCTGATGTCTGGTGATTAATTCCCAGTTGTTGCAGAATATTAGTTGATCCAAATGCTCTTAAAAGGAAGATCTTTGAGTTTGGATTGCAGGCAAATAAATGCAGAATTTTCTGCGAGATGTCAGGGTCAGCTATGCCAGGCTTTTTGGAGATTTAACAGGATTGTGAAATTAATATTTATCATGGGCTGTTCCCGCATAATGCATTTATTATGTTAAGCTATTTTGAAAAACATTTAAAAGATAAGTATGAAGAAAAAATGCTTTTTCAAATCCAATGTAGATAAATATGATTTCTATAATTTTAAGTAATTTGAAAATCACAAGATAAATTCTTGAATGATTCAGATCTATATTCTTTCTGTGGTATTTCTAAGAAATTTAACTTTATAATGAGAAAATGCAATGGAGTAGTAATGAAACAAATCATGCTGACAGGGCATATTTAACTTGCTAAGGAATAGTCAAACCAAGGCAAGCCTAGGCATAACTGCCTAAGTGATTTGTTTCTGAAGGCCTTTTAATTTGATTTCTATGTTCAGTAAGTATGATGTTTTCTCAAGTAACTTTTGAAGTTAAATGAATACCAAGATGTATTGACATTGTTTGACAAAATGTAGGGTTTCTGTAATTAAAGGTTTGTGCAGTGCAAATTAATCTCAGCTGCACATGTTTTGCTGCATAAAATTACCTAAACTGAGCATCGGTTTTTAATTCGAAGTGTTCACAGAACCATAATATATTTGGTAGGAGATACATAACCCATTGATCTATTTATCGTAAGATTTAGAGTAGAATGAGACATGGAAGATGATTTCCTTTGACGTTTGGGAAAGAGCAAAGTAGAAAGAGGAATGTGATGAGGTACCATACTGTTTTATGTTGCTAACATGATATTCTGAGAATGCTTCAGCCAATACCCAACAGCAACAAAGGTGTATTGAAGGTGTAACAAGGGCTTGAAAGGAGAAAATTCTTTAGCTGTCTGCTGTATGACATCATCTGAACTCTGACTGGCATTACAGCCGTAATTTATTCCTACTGTTCTACTATGCTTTGTTGTGGATCATATTGTATTCAAGATCACAAGATAATTATGGATCAGAGAGGCCATTCAGTCTATCTTGATTCATTCATCTAGTAGCATTCTACATGTTGTCCATGTAAGCATCCAATTATTTCTTAAATTCTTCCAGGGTTGTCACCACTACTTTATTCAGGATTTTCTTCCATGCATTGATTACTATTTTTATGAAAAATAACTTTCTACACAGGGTATTGAAGCATCAAGAAAAGTGATGAAGCTAGGAACATAGGAATATTTGGGGGTGGTGTAGTTGGGCGATTCAACTTCTACATTAGCCATAGTAATGAACATGAGACATAACCATAAAATGATGCATGTTTACTAATTGTGTCACGATTAGATCCTTTGGATGCAGGCTACACCGGTATAAGGCTGCATATTAATTCCGTATCTAAAATCAACTTGCATTGGTAGAAGCACTCTCCATTAATCTTTTCATTGTTTATAAATGACCTAGACTCTGGTGCTGGGAGCAGCATTATAAAGTTTGCAGGTATGAAACATGGAAATATAGTAGTAATGTGGATAGTTACAGGTCCCAGGATGACATAGGCAGGATGGTAAAATGGACAGAAGCATGGCAGTTGAAACTCAGTTAAACAAGTATGAAGTGATACACTTTGGGGGGGCTAATTTGTAAAGATGGAATACTGCAATTGGCACAACTTTGATAAGTGTAGATAAGCAGTAAGATTTTGGTGTCTATATACACAAATCCTTAAGGGTTGCAGCGCAAGTTGATAAGGTGGTTAGAAACAGAATATTGGGTTACCTGGGTTTATAAGTAGAGGCAGAGAATAAGAAAGTAAAAGAGATCTTGCTCAACCTTTATAAATCATTGGCTCGGCCTAAGTTGGAATATATTGGACATTTCTGGACATCACACTTCAGGAAAGGTGTAGAGTCCTTGAAAAGGTTTATCAAGGATGAGGGACTTAATTTATAAGGAGAGGTTGGAAAAGTTAAGATTGTTCTCTTTGGAACAGAGAAGTTTGAGAGGTGACTTAATGGAGGTTTTTGAGGTGGTGAGATGTTTTGATAAGAGTGGGTAGAGAAAAAATATTCCTTTTAGCAAATGGGTCAATAACCAGAAATCATTGATTCATAAGTTATTGGCAAAAGACCTTGAGGGGAATGAGGAGAAATGTTTTCACCCAAACTTATCAGGACTGGAATGCTCTGCCTGAAAGGGTGATGGAAACTGATTCCATAAATAATTTAAAAATTGAGATGACCCAGGTACTTGAAGATGAAGAAATTTCAGGATTATAGACAAAACTGGGGGTATGGGACTAAGCACAACTGCTCTTTCAAAGACTCAGTACAGGCACGATGAGCTGAATGGCTTCTTTTTGTGATGTAAGTTTCAATGATTCTATGAAAATGCAAAAATCTAATTGGCATCCATCATTAGTATTAATTTATATCTGATTTCAAGATTTTACTTAGCTTTTTTCAATGCCAAATTCTGTTAAGTTCGAGCATTTTCATAGCGTTACTCTGACACCTAATGCTTTGATATCAGTAGATGGGCCTTTATGTATATACTGTAATTATGATTACATTTAAAGGATAGATGTTTAAGTTTCCTTTAAGTGTTCAGGGTTTCAACTTAACTTCAGCTGGAAACACGAAGATAACATTTTTGAGCTTGGTTTCACGATCTTCTTTAATAATGATGAATGGTACATACCAGAAAAATCGTAATCTGTGTTTTCTCTTCACAAATGTTAACTGATTTGCTGCACATTTCCTGCATTTTCTATTTTGTTTCAGCTTTTCACAATTTGCAATTTTTCCCTTTTTTGTTACATATACACTATTCATGGAGAGAGAAGGATAATTTCCAATACTTGTGTGTAGCAATATCATGAACACATTCTTTATGCATACAGTTACAATTATAAACTGTGAGCAAGAGAAGTGTGCCCCATGGGCCTATTGGAATGATTTATGGACAAGCTTTAGTTCTTTTATTTAGTGCCTTCGGCTAAAATGTCTGGCCAAACATGTGCAGGCATTCTAAATGAAACTCAATAATGCCTGTTTTTTAAAAAGTACAAGAATAAACCTGACTTACTTGGGAATGAACATTCCATGGTGGGTTATCTTTTCAATTTTCTATCTTTCTTTATGTTGTGATCATATAACATACGATGTGACTGCGACAAAGGGAAACTACCCTTCTCGACTTGTCTGCAGTCTTTGACACAGTTGACCACATAATCCTCCTCTGACATCTGTCCACCAATGCTTAGCTGCATGGGACTGCGCTTGCTTGGTTCCTTTCATACCTATCAGGTTAGAGCTAGGATATCACTTGCAATGGTCTCTTACTGCTCTTAAACTGTCACCTTTGGTTTCTTTCAAGGATTTATCCTTGGTCTGCTCCTGCCCCTCAATAACATCATCCGAAAATATTACGTCATTTTTCACATGTATGCTAATGATAACCAGGTGTACTTCTCTGTCACATAACTCAACCACATCATTGTTTGTAACTTGTCAGACTGCTTGCCTCCTGGATGAACAGAAATTTCCTCCAGTTAAATATCGGGATGATCAAAGCTGTTGTCTTCCATCCCTGCAACAAACTCAGTTCCCTTGCCATCCATCTTGCTCCCTGTTGACTGTTGACTGAGGCTGAAACAGACTAGTTGTCATATTTGACCCTGAGATGAGCTTTCAACCATAGATTCATGTCATCTTTAAGATTGCTTGTTTTCACCCCCTTAGCATTGCCTGACTCCACCCTTGCCTCAGCTGAAACCCTCATTCATGTCTTTGTTACCTCTAGACTTGACTATTCCAACACACTCCTGGTTGACCTCCCATGCTGTACCATCTAAATTTGAGGTCATTCAAAAGTCTGCTGCCTGGGTCCTAACTCGCACCAAGCCCCATTCATCCATCATCCCAATGCTCACTGACCTAAATTGGCTTCCTGTTAAGCAACACTTCAATTTTCTTGTCCTTGTTTTCAAATCCCCCAACATCCTCGCTCCTTCCTACCTCTGTATTCTTCTCCAGCAAAACAACCCTCTGACATAATTGCATTCCTCTAATTCTGGCCTTTTGAGTATGCTTGACTTTAATTGTTTGACCTATGTTGGCCATGCCTTCACCTGCCAAGGCCCAAACTCTCCACCTCTCTACCTCTCTTTCCTCCATTGAGACATCTTTGACTAAGCTTTTGGTCAACTATCCTGATATCTCCTTATGTGGCAAGGTACCAAATTTTCCTTTATAATACTCCTGTAAAGCACCTTTAGATGTTTAATGTTAAAGGCGCTCTATAAATACAAGTTGTTATTGATTTAGTTCCAGCAGTGGAGAGCGACAGCTACGTTATCCAAGTGGCCATTCTTCGAATTAGCTCAGAGTGAATGTTGATGGGCAACTTGACTGTAACAGATCTGACCTTGTACTTAAGCAATGTACACTTGCAGAAGAGAATTAGTGGATCACCGTAGGCAACTGATGATCTTTGCCCATCCAGGTGTCGATACTTCCCATATACAGGCTAAGAATAGGGTTGCACAATAGTTTGTACGACGTATAAATGGATTTTTAAAAAAACTTTTAGTATTTAAGACCCCTATCAGTTATTAAAACCTAATTATTGAGATAATAAGATTAATATTTCAGTGTTACAGTATTATATCAATTATAAAGTAAAATAATTGACTGTTGATAATCTATTGATAAGGAAATAACTATACTTAATCTGCTGAAAAGAATGCCCTGGCTGGTAAGATGGCTTCCCCAGGGTGATCTTTTAACTGTATGTTTTATCTTCATCAAGCTCACATCTACTCATATCAAATTTTATGAGATGTGCAAATTTTTCTAAATGTTTTTATATGTGGGGTATAAAAAGCAGACAATATTTCCTGTTTGCAAAAATTTGTCAAATAAGATTGTGTAATTATAAATACATTGACAGTGGCTTCCCTCTTCAAGCACCTGTGATCCTGCTTAGAAATTCTTCTATGTCACATTATATGCTCTGGAATTAAATTACCCAATAAAATTTCTGTGCAAGATGGTTTTTCCTTTTTGCAGCTGCTCATTCTGAATAAATTAACTATCGAATAAAAGTTAAGATATTTGAAAGAAAAATCTGACTTATGCTATGATCTTACCATGAACTAATATTTCTCACCAAATAGCTATGAAAATAGTGGTTTAGAAATATAATTTTATACCATTGAAAGATATTATTTTAAAATTGTTGGTTTACAATGCACATGATTATATGTTCTAATGTAAACTAAGACATTTTAATCCTAAATATACACAATGGAGTTTGCTAAAAGAACAAAATCATGCAAGGTTCTGTAGGATTTTTTAAAATGCTGCTTTGTTGATTTGATGTGATTGCCAGCTGGAGAAATTTCAATCAGCCAAAAGATCAGTGGATGAGTAAAATAAATTTTGACTGCTCAGTTGTTTGATGCATTTTCATTGTTGTTCTGTATTATAACCATGAATAGCTCAGCTTATGCAGGGGCCATGATTAGGAACTTTGCAGATGCTAGGAAAATTGGCCATTTGGTTAATAGTGAGAAATAAAACTGTAGATTGTGGGATATTAATGGACCAGGAAGGTGGACAGAAAAGTGGCAAATGAATTCAATCTGGAGAAGTGAGAGATAATGCATTTGGGGAGTGCAAACATACCAAGGGAATATGCAATAAATGGTAGGATACTGAGAAGTGTAGAGAAACAGAGGGACCTTGGAATGCATCTCCACAAATCCCAGAAGGTAGCAGGCAGGTAGATAAGGTGGCTATGAAGGCATGTGGGACACTTTCCTTTATTGGCTGAGGCATGGAGTATAAGAGCAAGAAGGTTATGCAAGAATTTATAAAACACTAGTTAGGCCACAGCTATGTGCAGTTCTGGTCACTGCATTGCAGGAAGGATATGATTGCATCAGAAAGGGTCGAGGAGATTTATGAGAATGTTGCGAGGAATGGCGAACTTTAGCTTTTAACCAAGTTTGGATAGGCTGGGGTTTTTTTTTTGGAGCAGAGGAGGCTGAGGGAAGGTTTAATCGAGGTGTATAAAAATATGAGGGGCCTAGATAGAGTGGATAGAAAGGAGGTCAACAACCAGGGGCGTAGAATTTAAGTAATTGGTGGAAGGATTAGAGCGGAATTGAGAAACTTGATTCCCAGAGGGTGATGGGGGTCTGAAAAAAAAAAACTTGAATATGTATTTGAAGGGTCATAGCCTACAGGGCTAGGGACCAAGAGCTGGAAAATGAGATTAGACTGTACAGCTCTTTTTCAATCAGCACAAACATGATGGTTCGATGGCCATCGTTGTCCTAATTTCTATGTATCTATCTTTTTTTATTCTTTCACAGGATGTGGGCATTGCTGGCTATACCAGCATTTGTTTTCCATCCCTGTTTGCCCTTGAAAAGATGGTGGTGAGCCACCACCTTGCAGTTCATCTGGTGCAGGTACATCCACAGAGCTGTTAGGAAGGGAGCTCCAGGATTTTTGACCCAATGACGGTGAAGGAACGGTGATAGAGTTCCAAGCCAGGATGGTTTATGGCTTGGAGGGGCACTTGCGGATGGTGGCGTTCCCATGCATCTGCTTCCCTTGCCCTTCCAGGTGGTGAAAGTTGCGGGTTTGGATGGTGCTGTCAAAGATGCCTTGGTCAGTTGCTGCGCTGCAGCTTGTGTTTGATACACAACGATTCACTGTGCTTTACTGGTGGAGAGTGTGAATGTTTAAGGTGGTGGATGGGGTGCCGATCAAGTGGGCTGCTTTGCCCGGATGGTGTCAACCTTCTTGAATGTTGTTGGAACCGCACTCATCCAGGCAAGCAAAGAGTATTCCATCACACTCCTGACTTGTGCCTTGTGTTGGACAGGCTTTAGGGGGTCAGGAGGTGAGTTACGCTCCACAGAATTGCCAGACCCTGACCTGCTTTTGTAGCCACAGTATTTATATGGCTAATCCAGTTCTGTTTCTGGTCACTCGCAGGATATTGATTGTGGGGGATTCGGCTACGCTAATGCCACTGAGTGTCAAAGGGGGAGATGGTTGGATTCGCTCCTGTTGGCGATGGTAAGTACCTGGTACTTGTGTGGCGACTTATCAGCCCAAGCCTGTATGTTGTCCAGGTCTTGCTGCATGTGGACACGGTCTGTTTCAGTATCTGAGGAGTCATGAATGGTACCGAATGCTCTGCAATCACGAGCGAACATTGCCCTTCTGGCTTTATGATGGAGGGTGGCCATTGATGAAGCAGTTGAAGATGGTTGAGCCTATGGGCCCTGACAATATTGTGGCAATAGCACTGAAGATTTGTACTCCAGAATTGCCGCATCCCTAGCCAAGCAGTTCCAGTATAGCTACCACACTGGCATCTACCCGGCAATGTGAAAAATTGCCCAGGTATGTCCTGTACACACAAAACAGGACAATTCGAACCCAGTCAATTACTGCCCCATCAGTCTACTCTCGATCATAAATAAAGTAATGGAAGGTGTCATCAACAGTGCTATCAAGTGGCACTTGCTTAGCAATAACCTGCTTACTGACGCTCAGTTAGGGTTTTGCCCATGCCACTCAGCTCCTGACTTCATTACAGCCTTGGTTCAGATATGGACAAAAGAGCTGAACTCCCGAGGTGAGGTGAGAGTGACTGCCCTTGACATCAAGGCAGCATTTGACATTGTGTGGCATCAAGGAGCCCTAGCAAAACTGGAGCCAACGGGAATCGTGGGGAAAACTCTCCACTGGTTGGCATCATACATAGCACAAAGGAAGATGGTTGCGGTTGTTGGAGGTCAATCATCTCAGTTCCAGGACATCACTGTAGGAGTTCCTTAAGGTAGTGTCCTAGGCTCAACCATCTTCAGCTGCTTCATCAATGACCTTCCATCCACCATAAGGTCAGAAGTGAGGATGTTGGCTGCTGATTGTGCAATGTTCAGCACCATTTGCGACTCCTCAGATACTGAAGCAGTCCATGTCGGACAATACCCAGGCTTGGACGGACAAGTGGCAAGTAACAGTTGTGCCACACATGTGCCAGGCAATGACCATCTCCAACAAGAGAGAATCTAACCATCGCCCCTTGACATTCAATGGTATTACCATTGCTGAAACCTCTACTATCATCATTCTGGGGTGGTGGGGGTTACCATTGAACTGGATCAGCCATATAAATACTGTGGCTGCAAGGGCAGGTCAGAGGTGAGGAATCCTGTGGCGAGTGATTCACCATCCAAAGCCTGTCCACCATCTACAAGGCACAAGTCAGGTGTGTGATGAATTACTCTCCTATTGCCTGGATAGGTGCAGCTCTAACAACACTCGAGAAGCTTGACACTATCCAGGACAAAGCAGCCCACTTGATTGGCACCCCATCGACAGACATTCACTCCCTCCACCACCAATGCACAGTTGCAACAGTGTGTACCATCCACAACAGGGGTGGGTATGACCCATGGGCTGGATCCAACCCGTTGCTCAATTTCATCCTGCCCGCAGTAGAATTTCTAAAAATACAGACCTATGACGGTAGTGCCTTCAAAATGGCATTTCTCATCATCGTTATGAATTTGCTTTGGATGAAAGCATCAGCTAAGCTACTATAGTAATATTTAACAATATCATATTCAAATTCAGACATCCCATTAAAACAGCAGGTGAGTTGAATATTTCTGTACTCTCTCTTTTAAAAAAAAAACTAAATTAAGTCGATTTTTATGTGTGTGTGGCCCGCAGCTGATTTTGTCTGTATGAAAGGCCCGTGATAAGAAAAAATGTTCCCCACTCCTGATGCACTGCAGGAACTCACCAAGCCTCCTTAGACAACACCTTCCAAACCCAAAACCACTACCATCTAGAATGACAAAGGTGGCCGACACATGGGAACACCACCACCTGGAAGTTCCTTCCAAGCCACTCACCATCCTGACTTGGAAATATATTGGCATTCCTTCACTGTCACTGGGTCAAAATCCTGGAACTCCCTCCCTACCAGCACTGTGGGTGTACCTACACCACAGGGACTGCAGTGGTTCAAGGAGGCAGCTCACCACCACCTTCTCAAGGGCAATTAGGGCTGGGCAATAAATGCTGGTCTAGCCAGCGAAGCCCATATCCCATGAATGAATCAAAAAAGAGATGCTATCCTGAGGAACTCCTACAGTTATGTCCTGGGACTGAGATGATTGACTTCCGCCAACCACAACCACCTTCCTTTGTGCTAGGTATGACTCCAAGCAGTGGAGAGCTTTTCCTCTGATTTCCATTGACTTCAGTTTTGTTTGGGCCCCTTGCTGCTGCACTCGGTCAAATGCTGTCTTGATGTCAAGGGCAGTTATTCTCACCTCACCTTGGGAGTTCAGCTCTTTTGTCCGTGTTTGGACCTAGGCTGTAATGAAGTCAGGAGCTGAGTAGCCCTGGTGGAACCCAAACTGAGCATCAGTGAGCAGATTATTGTGTAAGTGCTGCTTGATAGCATTGCTGACAGCACCTTCCATGATGATAGAGTAGACTGATGGGGTGGTAATTGGCTGAGTTGGATTTGTCCTGCTGTTTGTGGGTGGGGAAAATCTGGGCAATTTTCCACATTGCCACGTAGTTGCCAGTTGTAGTTGTACTGGTACAACTTTAGCAAGGCGCAGCTAGTTCTGGAGCACAAGTCTTAAGCACTACTGCCAGAATGTTGTCAGGACCCATAGCCTTTGCAGTACCTAGTGCTTTAGCTCTTTCTTGATGTCATGTGAAGTGAATTGAACTGACTGAAGATTGTCATCTGTGATGCCGAGGACCTCAGGAGGAGGCTGAGATGGATCATCTACTCTGCACTTCTGGCTAAAGATGTTTGCAAATGCCTTAGCCTTGTCTTTTGTCCTGATGTGTTGGACTCCCCCATCATTGAGGACAGGGATATTTGTGGAGCCTCATCCTCTGGTTAGTTTAATTGTCCACCACCTTTCATGACTGGGTATGGTAGGACTGCAGGACATAGATCTGATCTGTTAGTTGTGGGATCGCTTGACTTGTGTCCATCCAGTGCTGCTTCTTGTTTGGCATGCAAGTCATCCTGTGTTTTCTCCAGGTTGCCAGGTGCTGCTCCTTCCTGCACTCTTCATTGAACCAAGGTTGACCCCTGACTTGGATGATAATGGTAGAATACGGGATGTGCCAGGCATGAGGTTACAGATTATAGTTGAATACAATTTGCTGCTGCTGATGGACCTCATAGATGCCCAGTTTTAAGTTGGGAGATCTGTTTTAAATCTATCCCATTTAGCATAGTGATTGTGCCACACAACATGATGGAGCATATCCTCAATGTGAAGATGAGACTTTGTCTACATCTGCTTGCATTTAAATGAGGGTACAATAAGGAGAAACGGAAACATTGTTTTGAATTGATTTAAACAGAGCTGGGCATATAAATGAAATGCACATTTCAAAAGTAAATTATTGTGGATGTTAGAAATTTGGGAGAAAAAGGACTTGCATTTATAGAGCACCTTTCATGACTACCGAATATCCTAAAGCACTTTAGAGCCAATGAAGTACTTTTGAAGTGTAGTCACTATTGTAATGTAGGAAATGTAACAGTACTGTTATAGGAAATAAAAGCAAAAATGCTGGAAATATTTAGTAGGTCAGGCAGCATCTGTGGCGTGAGAAACAGAGTTAATGGCCAGGATTTTCCGCTAATAGGGCAGGCGGCAGCAGCTGTGAATTGGACCGCTGCCCGCGATCGGGCTGTGACCCCTATTTCAAGCTAGCTGGCCAGTTAACGGCCTGTCAGCGTGAATCGCATGCTGCAGCGTTCCTGGTGCGTTTGGGGGGTGGGGGGAGGAGGGCGAGCGCGGAACTTTGTGCATGCACACAAGTGTGCGCAGTAAAAGCTCCCTGAGGCAGGGAGCTGAAGCTTTTTGAAAATAAAAAATGAAGAATTAAAGAATGTTAATAACATGTCCCATCATGTGACTTTGTCACACGAGCCAGGGTCATTACAAATTAGTTTGAAAATTTTAATTTTTTAAAAAAAATCACTGATCGAAACCTCATTCCACCTGTGGATGAGGTTTCCCAAAAACTCCAAAGGCGGCTTGGCCTTTTTGCCTGCCTGCCAACCGTAAGCGAAAAATTTCATTCAGTTAGATCTTTAATGGTCTTAATAGGCCTGTTAATTGTCGGCAGGCCGCTGCTGACTCCTGTGTGCACCCACCAACCGAAATATCATGCGAG
The DNA here is from genome assembly GCF_964194155.1 of Cetorhinus maximus. Classification (NCBI taxonomy): domain Eukaryota; kingdom Metazoa; phylum Chordata; class Chondrichthyes; order Lamniformes; family Cetorhinidae; genus Cetorhinus; species Cetorhinus maximus. The sequence goes on from NC_135884.1 coordinate 98,410,408, forward strand.
TGCGCGCTGACGTTGGGACGCTCGTGTTTTATGCTCGTTCGGGTCGGATGCGCGCCTGCCCGATGAGCACAATATTCTGCCCAATGTTTCAGGCCGATGGCCTCCCATTAGAACTATCACAGATGCTTTCAGACCTGCTTTGTATTTCCAGCAATTTTTTGTTTTTATGCACAGTTCAAGATTTGCTGAGCCTAGAAATATAGGCAATGTACATAGATGGAATATTCTCCTTTAACTTAACTATTTCTTGATCACATAAAAATAGAGTAAACATGCAAGTATAAGTACTGTTAATGCTAATTAAAAAAAGCTTAATACAAAAATGAGGGGAAGTTACTTTTCACTGAAATTCCTGTGATGTATTGGAAGAACCCTTGAACGCAAATGATTGGATTTCACATACTGTTGGATTTCCTTCAACATGCAAAAAGTGATATCTTGGGAGCTTGATGAACCCATTTATGCCATGACCAAGGATAATCTGTTCTTAGTCACATTCCTAGTTTCTTCATGGTTGGCCAGTTAACCAACATTTCTGGTTTAAATGCTGTCCAGCGATTCCTGCTAGAAAGTGTGTTGGACTAGATCACATTGCAATTTACAATTAATTAAAAGTGCAATGAAATTACAAATTCAAATCAAGTATAAGAAAATTAAGCTGATTTCTAAAAATGTATTAATTGAAATTTACCAGAGGAATATTAATGTCATCAGCTTGTAATTTGACCCTCACAAACAACTCTTAAATTAGTTAATTGTGAGTCATGAGTTATGGGTCATTTTTAATTTTGGTATTCAGTTGGCAAATATGGAATACCTTCCTTACTGTTTTAATTTTAATTACAGTGACTACCTGTGGCAAGTCATGAATCATCTGAAACATGTAAGTGACCATTCATGTTTAACAGTAAGCAAAGACAGGCATCATATGCAACTTTACAAAAGCATGAATATTTTGTTGCTATAAGATTGTTTCTTAGTTAAATCAGCAGACTGAAGTAGGTGTTCAAGCCTCTGAAGAATCAAAGAAGGTTTTAGTATTTCCTGCAGATTTTTTAAATCCTTAAGATGTTTAGTAGACAAGAGAATTTCAGTTTTAACTATCACAACAATCTAGGCAGCTACACAAATTGTAATAAGAAATGAAGAGGTAGATTGGTACTGGTTTTGCAGGGTATGAACAGGCTGGTAGCTTCCCTGAAGTGTTGGAGAAAAGCTTACCACCCCATCCTCCCAATCTGGCTAACTTCCACTTCAGAAGGGCCTACCACAGAATCGCGGGGCGCTTATCTGAATCAGGCAGTAGGTCCTTATAATAGCAAATTGGCTGGACTGAACACTGCCTGCACAATCTCAGCTGGAGGTCCAGCTGCCTGATTTCCGCCCATACTATAACACTGATTTGCCCTGAAGCAGTGGGGAAAAGCAGCCATAAATATTGGAGGAACAAAAAAAGTACCACAGACACCATTCCGATCACTGCTGCTCCAGGTTGACTCCCCTATTCAGCATCCTGCCTCCAGAAGCTCTGACTACAATAATGCAATCAGTTACCTGCTAGTGCAACAGACCAAATATCAAATCTGCAGCATCTACCACGAGCTGCTCTTAAACCTCCTTCCTTAATTTAATAAGGTTCAAGACCTAATCCCCAGGATTCCTCATACCTCGCCATTTATATTAACCCAGTGTGAGGAGGAGGGGGTGCAGAGGAGAAACCATGATCAATGAATGTGGTTCCCCCAGGACAAGGCTAGCCCATTGCACTCTGGGTGTGCTGACGCCTGCGATGTCCCCAAATGCAGGATACTTGGCTGCAAAATTTGTGGTACTGGGGGACTGTGTTCTTGCTCTCCCCTGAAAAAAAGTAAAACAGGTGTTCCTGAAATTAACACACCCATACAGTTTAACTTTAACGGCCCAAATTTTGTTTTTGAAAATGTGAAGGACTTTTATATTTAAACTGTGTACTCTTGCTCGATTGTTGCTGGACCAATTGTTCGGGAATTCAGATAAAGTTGAAAATGGAAATTTTTTTTGTCATTTAGGAAATATTTTAAAACTACACCAATAAACTTTGAAGTTTTCAAGCTGATATTTTGGAAGTATTGCATGTTAGAACTCTTTTTCATGCCAATTATTGATATATTGCAAAAGAAAAGGCTTCATAACTTTATTGTGGAATTTTTAATGCATGTTAACTGTCTAAATTCTTGCTCCTAAAACAGAAGATTTGTTGGCAGTTTCATCTTGTACAAAACTAAGAATGAGAAATTGGTTTGTTAGTGAGAGAAAATAGGCTGGTAAATTTAACAAAATACACATTTTATCTACCATTACTCATTTCTTAATTTTTTTCATTTATTGTTAAGCCGACAGTTTGACTGCTGCAATCGGGCAGTATATGTTTCCAGTGCTTTAACTTTTTGATTTGCATATGAATGGGATTCATTAGTTTAGTACAGAAGAACACTTACATGGATAGTTAGATGTAGTGCCAGAGTTAAAATGCTGCAACTATCACAGCTTGGGTGTATGAACAAATTTAAGGTGAGATGAATGCTAGGTGCATACTTTAAAATTTATAAAATTTATAAATGATTACAATATGTTGATTTTCAGAATGGTATAGATAAGCACTATGGAGAGGATTTTTGAATGGCTGCTTCTGCTGGAGAACTTTTTATAGTGATCCAAAGGCTATTTTATATTAATTATTGTTGGCTCTAATATGTAACATACAATGAGTATATTTGAAGATAGTCTTTAGAAATGTGGAAATTCACATTACATCAATAATTCAAGACACTGGTAGTTGAAAAACTAATTATTTATAAATTCTGCTAATACTGCCTTATTTCAAGACAGTGTAATTATCAGGGGTTCAGATAAAAGTGTAATATAGAAAAGTGGTTTTCTGATATTTTGGAATTCTTTAAACTGGGACTAGGCAATAAATGTCCAGTGTTGGCAATTGCTGTCAATTTTACTTCCATTAGCTTTAACTTTGAACTACCTTAAAGGATACTTTAAAGAGTTAAATAGCTGACGGATTTCTCCAATCATCAGCCAGTTTCCTCATCCCATGTGCTTTGACAGGCATATGTAAATTAGCCCTGACGAGAAAGCAAGGACAGACCAAGACTGATAGAGTAAATACGATCTCAGAGCTCTGTTTGTAATTCTTACTTGTCATGTTCTTTTATGTTGTGGCCCCAAAGAAGCAGAGGACAAAGTGGAGATGAGAGCTGTGTTTTCACTGGTGCACCTCTGATTCAGTGAATCTAAGACTTACTGGGAAAAGACAAATCGGGAAGTGGGATTTGAACTTCTGTGGTTTTTGTAAGTACAGGCTGTTACCTGGTGTCTTTTTTGTGTGGTTTTGTCACTGAGTTGTTAACTGCGTTAATTTATTTCTGGTATTTCAGGTATGATTAGTTTCCGACAACCATTGATTTAATTGCTTGAGCCTTTATACACGATTTCATGCATCAGTTGTGGCTGTTGCTGATTTTTGTTTTTCACAATTAGTGCGATGTGCTGTTTAAACATGTTGGGAAAAGGGCCTTTGTTTTAAGTAGGGTATTTCATAATAGAATCCCTTCAAATTGTGTTTGACTCTGGAGCATGCAAACAATATCTTGCACCTTATAATTTCATCTGTATTACTGTCTGCCCTTTCTTGTATTGTGAAGTGAATGTCAAAGTAAAAAGCTTTTTTAATGCTTCATCTGTAACTTAGGAATGTGTTACTGCAGCTCTTGTAACTTATTTTTTAAATGTGAAATAGTTTAAGTATTTGCAATGGGGGAGGGTGAGAAAGCTGGAATAAAGGATGAGAGTTTGCAGGTGTTCGTGTTGATGATTTTACGATAGAGTAAGAAAGAATACTTGCTTGTGTTTCAATCCTGCCTTGCCGAAAGGCATCCACTGGACTGTTGCAAGATGATCACTAATGATTCTGGTCAGTTATTGAGTTTATCCTTATTGCTTGCCATGGTTACCACTGAAGCATGAAGGCAAAAGCTAATGCCTTTACTATTGCTTTGTTACATCTGGCAAAGTATTTGTTGGACAACAGGTAATTCGGATTCTCAGCATGACAAATTGTTTAGAAGACCAGGCAAGGCATTTTCAACTTCAGCAAACAGATTGATACTTACTGCCTTTATGTTTTGGTGCGGGTGGGTGGACTGTGAGGCCGGGGGAGAGATAAAAGGTTATTATTCAAGCATTAAAATATACATGCAAAGTAGTTATAGGAGTTCTGTAATTTTTAAACAAATCTTCATTGTGCAGAGGCAAGGGTTAAAATAAAGGTAAACAAGTGTATGCAGTTTATGTAAGCCCAGAGAGCAACAATATATACTGAACATTTTCATACTTCTGAATGTCCTTGGATGTCTTTTTTTTTGAGGAGATAGTTTCGTGGCATTCATTTATAGATTAGAAAGGTGTTCAGGGAGAAAAAAACAATTTATATATGCATGCTTGCTCATCAAAGCTACTTTCGAGCTGACTTTGTTTGTGAATTATACTTTCAGTTTTAGATGATGGAAGAGCTTTCAAAAAAAAATTGCTGACTGTCATGGTGTTTGGCTGAGAAAAGTCTGTACACTTGATATAACGTGTTTCATCTAATAATGGTTTGAAAATGAAATAAATGTTTTATGTCCCTTAGTGATTCGGGGTCTAACAGCTTTGGTGAGGGAGAATGCTTATTAAATGATAATTAAGCATGGTTTATCATAGGTTCAAAAATCCAAATAATATACACTGCTGACAAATCAGTTATATACATTTCCACTGAATGAATGCAGATTTGTTTTTCTGCTAGACTTTAGTAGAATTAGTGCACAGATCATCTCACACCCATTGAGATCTATCTATGCATTTGCAGTTAACATTTCTGTTTTACTATTTTGTAAATAGGTTCAGTTTCGTATGGTAACATTCATTGTACTGGAAATTTACATTCTGCTTCCTATTTGGGCACTTTGAATGGTGCCACGATCCAAGATAGGATTTTGGACATTGTAGTCTGAACTGATTCCGGCTTCAAGAATTTTACTAGTGTTCCATAAAAGATTGCATGCTAAATGTATCCGATGGTCGCTACCATTATGTAAAGATGCCCAGTATAAATTTCATTAATAGCTGAGTAAATAAAACTGTGGCAAAGTTTTGCTCTCATTATTTTCTTCCAGGCCACTAAGCACTTACAGGATACGCCAAATTATACCACTGCTTTCAACTAGTACAAATTCTTTTTGCACATTGGATACCAATCCACAAAATATGTTTTCACTGATATTTTGATCACCGTTTCTACCCACCTGCTCTGCCTCTCCACCACCCCTACCCCCACCTCTCCTCATCGCACACATTATAATGCCTGTATTAAAATGATACAATTAAGTATTACAGGAGACCTATTCATAAAATGGAGACTGGATTTTAGTTTTCCAAATCTACCTAAAACAGAGTGGAGTGCCTCGACAGTATAAACATAGGAGAGTGGCGACTAGAAGGCACTTTGGTACTGCTCTGATAAAACCTGGCATAATCTTACTCCCATTTGGCTGAGCTGAACTTCAGAATAATCCCAGAATACTACTATTCAACCCTTCTCAATGCATTTGACAAAGCCAGTAAATTGCCCTACTTGTTCTGGGAATTGTTCTTTTAATTTATTAGCATTTATTGGCATTATTAGGCAAGAATCTGGGATATCAGTGATATTCATAAATTATCTGAATGTTGAAAGTTTTAAGCCTAATCCGCAATGAATATGGACACATGTCACGAAACTTTGGAGCTCAGCTAAATACACCACATCAGGGTGAAATATTAAGTTACCCATACTTACACCTGAACATAAAGGCTGATTGCAGATTATTGCAAAAGAACGTTTACTTGGGAACTGCTTCCAGCAAAATTGCATGCAAGCACAGCTGTAAATCATGTGTGCGTAACTTGTTAGTCACAGCTCTTGCAACCAATGCATTGAGAATTTGTGAAAAGTTGGAAAACTAATTTGGAATATGGGGGCATCACAGTTAAACTAATACTGTCCTTGCTATGTCTATTTGGAGGGTGGGTTGTGGTGAGGTTGGTGATTTTAGATAGCAATTAGATGCATGTTGGCTGCTTTTTTTGACTCCCACCTCCAAGCCCCTGAGTGCTTAAGCAAACTGTAAGTCCTACATTCTCAGTGAAGTGAGATCATCTAATTCAGCATGTTTCTGTGTCAGACCTGGAGGTTTCTTGGTCTGTATTGCTTGGTCCCTATTTGGGAAAGCTTAGCATCCCCCTGAGGTTAAAGCAACAAGTTTGAGTGAACTAAATAAATGCTGAATTGTGCCACATTGGTTAGAGGTGTGGCTCATGTATATCATGAGGTGCAGAGTGAGAAATGCTTAATACATTAGTTTTATTTACATTATGATGCAGATTTACATTATATTAAAACCATATGAGTTAATTAAGAAAGCCAGCATGGATTTAAGGGTCAACATCCTGGAAAACTCTCCCTAACAGTGCTGCGGGTGTACCTACACCACAGGGACTGTAATGGTTCAAGAAGGCAGCTCACCACCACCTTCTCAAGGGCAGTTAGGGATGGGCAATAAATGCTGGCCTAGCCAGCGAAGCCCACATCCCATAAAATGAATTTTTAAAAAGTTGAGTTTTTGATGAGGTAACACAGAGGGTTGATTAGGGTAATGCGTTTGATGTACTGTACATGGGCTTACAAAGGGCATTGATAAAGTGCCACATAACAGGCTTGTCAGCAAAGTTAGAACTCATGAAATAAAAGGGACAGTAGCTGCTTGGATATGCTGAGTGACAGGAAACCGTAATGGTGAACAGTTGTTTTTCTGGACTGCAGGAAGGTATATAGCGAGATTCCCCAGGGGCCTGTGTTAGGACCCCTGCTTTTCTCGAAATTAATATTAATGACCTAGCTTTGGATGTGGAGGGCACAATTTCAAAATTTGCAGATGACACAAAACTTGACTTCAAGAGGGCATAGACATGCTGTTGGAATGGGCAGACGTGTGGTAGATGAAATTTAATGCCGAAATCTAAAGTGACTTTGAGGTTAGGCAATATAAAATGAAGTGTGCAATTCTAAAGAGGGTGCGGTAGCAGAGGGACCTGGAGTTATATGTGCACAAATCAGGTGGCAGGCCGGTTGATAGAGTGGTTAAAAAGGCATATAGCGGCAGAGTGTACAAAAGCAAGGAAGTTATGATAAACCTGTAGAAAATACTGTTTCGACCACAGCTGGAGTGTTGTGTCCAATTCTGGGAACCACGCTTTAGGAAGTTGTGAGGGCATTAGAAAGGGTGTAGAAAAGATTAATGAGAGTGGCTCCAGGGATGAGGAACTTCAGATATTGGATAGTTTGAAGAATGTGGGCCTGTTCTCCTAGAAGAGAAGATTAAGAGGAGATTTGATAGAGGTGTTCAAAATCATGAGGGATCTGGACAGAGAAGATAGGGAGAAACTGTTCCTGTTGGTGGAAGTATCGAGAACCAGCGGGCACTGATATAAGGCGATTGGCAAAAGAAGCAATGGTGATGTGAAGAAAAGCTTTTTTTATCTTAGTGGTCTGGGATGTAGTGCCCAAGAGTATGGTGGAGGCAGATTCAGTTATCGCTTTCAAAAGAGAAGTGGATAACACCTGATGAGAAAAAAATTGCAAGGCTGCAAGGGAATGGGACTGGATGGGTTGCTCTTGCAGAGAGCCAGCATGGACACACAGGGCCAAATGATGGACTGCTAAGTTGTAACCATTCTGTGATTCTATTTTCATGCAGCTAAATATCTATTTTTTTCCAGAGGTCAGTGTAAGTAGTTAACTGTATATTATTTTCTTTGGGTATTGTGTTAAAAGCAGTATCACAAATTTCGTTCCCTCATCACTGATTCCATTCCCCTCTCTAGGCACTATCTCGGGCTAAACCAAACTGATAGCAAAGTCAGCATCCCATTTGATCCTGAGCTGAGCTTCAGATGCCAGATCCTCTCCATCACAAAGACCTGAAGCCCTCGCTCATGCTTTTTTTACCTCCAACTCAACCATCCCAATGTTCTCCTGGCTGGCCTCCCATCTTCCACTCTCCATAAACTTAAGCTCATACAAAATCCTGTTGCCCATATCCTAACTCACACCAAGTCCTTGTCACCAATTATCCCTTTGCTTGCTGTTCTACATTGACTTCTGGCCCAATAATGCTTCAGTTTTAAAATTCCCCTCTCGCCTCTCTGTATGTGTAACCTTCTTCAGCCCTACAGCCTTTGACAACTCTGTTTGTCCTACTCTGACCTTTTGCGCAGCCCAATTCTTGCAGCCTAATTCTTTCACCCCACCGTTGGCAGCTGTTGCTTCAGCTATTTAGGTCCTAAGCTCGGAAATCCCCTCTGTAAATATCTTTGTATCTCTGGCTCTCTCTCCTCCCTTAAGACTCTACTTAAAAACCCATTCCTTTGGTGACCTGTCCTAATGGTTCCTTCCCTGACTCAGTGCCAATTTTTGTCTGGTGACGTTCTTTTGAAGAACTTAGGGATTTTTAGTAGACTTAAAGTGCTATATAAATGCAGTTTAGTGTTGTAGCTGTTTTGTTCAGATATTGGGTGGAAAGGTCAGCACTGATAGAAATTTTCTAGAGGCAGAAGAGAATGAGAGAACTGGTAGCACCAGTTCCATCCTATTGAGCTGCACCAGACGATTAAGGATTCAGCTGTAACTTAGTTCATGTTTTAGCCACACCTTCACTCAATTGAAGACCTTAGAGAAAACTTCATTGTTGATGGAAAAAACAAATTAGTCTACTTCTGATTTCTTTCTTTCTTCTACAAATAAAATGGCATAGGTTGCGTTAACTTATTGGAAAATAGACAGATAAGAATATACTAAAACAGTTGAATCAGTTGACCAGTTAAATACTTCTCTGTACTTTTATTTTGTGCTTGTTGAAATTGAAAGGGTACAAGTGTGTAGTTAATCCAAACAAAGTTTAGACTCACAGTAGTTTTATTGTACTATAGCTTACAGTAGCTGAAACCACATACATGGAAACTGCTGGATTCACATGTGCTGTTAGTTCACACTTGTTTCTTGCAAAGGAGCAAAAACACCAAAAATTGACAATGTTCCATTCCTTTAATGTCGGGTAGTGCAGTTAGTGACTGCCAGTATTTTGAGTGATTTCTAATTGATATGAAATATTTAATGTATTTGAAATTACTTTATGAACGGTTGAAAATGATACATACATGTATATAGCCCAAGGAATACTTTTCTCGGGGGAAAAAATGTATCTTTTTCATTCTGATTACATGTAATGTTTACTCTGCTGAAATTTTATCTGAACACTTCAAACCATTTGCCCTTGTGGCTTTTAAACTAGTGTGGCTGAGATTCTGTGAATCCTTGCTATGCAACTCATTTGTTAAAATGCTGAAGGATTAATGCAATGATGTATTACATTACAGAACTGTTATGTCACAGAAAATAGAATTTACAAAGTTTCTAATTAACCCTTTAAGAGCCTAATTTATTAATTGTAAAAGATAAGTTACATTTTAAAAACTCTAATAAATTTGGTGTTCTCTAATTAAAAAAATTAAGTTTTCACTGCGTGCACTTGAAATTTAGTACTGTGTCATTAGATACTTGGTATCCTGCGTATTTTAAAGAGCACAGCAGCCATTTTGAAAATAAAATGTGGAGTGGGAAAACCCATGCATGGTGACTGATTTTTTTTTGAAGTGGGAAAGACCTTACCTTTGCGCCTGCACTCACAAAAATGAGTAGATGGAAAATCACAGGATCGCAGCTGTTAAAGAGCAAAATACCCTGGCCAGAATGTTACTATTGCAGAACCTATTTTTAAAAATAATCACAATATTATGCTCAATATTAATTTCCTTTTTTGTTTCCATTCTCAGTTTTCTTTTTTCCCTTTTATTTTTCTCCCGCCCCATCAGCATTTGCTGCTTCCCTACTATTCAGGTGAAAAAATAGCCTTCTCCTTGGAGTATAGCTCCATGCCATCCAACAGTGTCTGCCCTAATGTGTGACTTGATAATCATCGCTGGAGCATCATAGCTGAGTCTAATCCAGTTTGTGATTGTGGTGTGGATAATCTCCAGCCAGAAGTGCCTAGTGGATAATCCATCTCCGCCTCCTCTGGAGGTCCCCAGCATCACAGATGCCAGTCTTCAGCCAATTCGATTCACTCCACATGATATCAAGAGGGCATTGGTAGTGCAAAGGCTATGGACCCTGACAATATTCCGGCAATTGTACTGAAGACGACTCGTGCTCCAGAACTTGCCACATTCCTAGCCAAGTTAGCCCAGTATAGCTACAGCACCAGTATCTACCCGGCAATGTGGATACATTGGGGGAGGCGATGGCGTAGTGGTATTGCCACTGGACTAGTGATTCGGAGACCCAGGGTAATGCTCTGGGGACCTGGGTTCGAATCCCGCAGCAGATGGTAGAATTTGAATTCAATGAAGATCTGGAATTAAAAGCCTGATGGTGACCATGAAACCATTGTCAATTGTTGTAAAATCTGGTTTAGAGAAGGAAATCTGCTGCCCTACATATGACTCCAGATTGACTCTTAAATACCCTCTGAACTACACAAAAAGTAGGACAAATCCAACCGGACCAATTACCGCCCCATCGGTTTACTCTCAATCATCAGTAATTTAGAGAAGGAATGGAAGGGGCCGTCAACAGAGTTGTCAAGGGCACTTGCTTAGCAAGAACCTGGTGAATGACACTCAGTTTGGGTTCCGCCAGGGCCTTTCAGCTCCTGACTTCATTAGAGCCTTGGTTCATAAATGGACAAAAGAGCTGAACTCCAGAGTTGAGGTGAGAGTGATTGCCCTTGACATCAAGACAGCATTTGACCTAGTGTGGCATCAAGGAGCCCTAAAAAAAACTGGAATCAATGGGAATTGAGGAAAACTCTCCACTAGTTGGAATCATACCTAGCACAAAGGAAGATGGTTGTGGTTGTTGGAGGTTAATCATCTCATTCCAGGATATCACTGCAGGAGTTCCTCAGGGTAGTGTCCAGAGCCCAACTATCTTCAGCTGCTTCATCAATGACCTTCCTTCCATCAGAAAGTCAGAAATGGAGATGTTCATTGATTGCGCAATGTTCACAATTCACAACTCCTCATACTGAAGCAGACCGTGTCCCAAATGCAGCAAGACTTGGGCAATATCCAGGCTTGGGCTGACAAGTGGCAAGTAATATTTGTGCCACACAAGTGCCAGGCAATGACCATCTCCAACAAGAGAGAATCTAACCATCACCTCTTGACATTCTATGGCATTACCATCGCTGAATTCCCCCACTGTTAACATCCTGAAAGTTACCATTCACCAGAAACTGAACTGGACTAGCCATATAAATACTGTGGCTATAAGAGCAGTTCAGAGGCTAGGAATACTGCGATAAAAGCAAAATACTGCTGATGCTGGAAATCTGAAACAAAAACAGAAAATGCTGGAAAAACTCAGCAGGTCTAGCAGCATCTGTGAAGAGAGAGAAATAGAATTAACACTTCGAATTCATAAGACCCTTCTTCAGAGCTGAAGAGAAGTGGAAATGTGATGAAATTTATACTGTTTGAGGGGAGTGGAACAGGTGAAGCTGGATAGAAGGCTAGTGAAAGGTAGGGACATAGGAGAGGAATACTGCATCGAGTAACACGCCTCCTGATTCCCCAAAGCCTGTCCACCATCTACAAGGCACAAGTCAGGAGTGTGATGCAAAACTGTCCACTTTGCCTGGATGAGTGCAGCTCCAACAACACTCAAGAAGCTTGACACCATCCAGGACAAAGCAGCCCAGTTGATTGGTACCTCATCCACAATCATTCACTCCCTCCACAGTGGCAGCAGTGTGTACCATCTATAAGAAGCACTGCAGGATCTCACCAAGTCTCTTTAGACAGCACCTTCCAAACCCACGACCACTATCACCTAGAAGGACAAGGGCAGCGCATACATGGGAATACCACCACCTAGAAGTTCCCCCCCGAAGCCACTCACCATCCTGACTTGGAAATATATTACCATTCTTTCACTGTCGCTGGGTCAAAATCCTGTAACTCCCTCCCTGACAGCACTGTGGGTGTACCTACATCACACGGACTGCAGCAGTTCAAGAAAACAGCTCACCACACCTTTTCGAGGGCAATTAGGGTTGGGCAATAAATGCTGGCCTAGCCAGCGACGCCGACATCCCACGGACAAATTTTTTTAAAAAATGGAATGTAGATGGTGTTCAGGAGGGGAATGCTTTTTTCCCCTTCCTCTTCCCTACTGCAACCTACTTGTAGCTACATGTAGGAGTTGAGTACATAATTTAGCCTTCAGCATACAGATCTGAGTCTTGAACATGAGGAATATATGATGTATTGTGTAGGATTTTTCTGGCACATCTGGCCTTGATTGGTAACAGATGGGGGAAATAAAGACCACGGGGAAGGAACAGATTGCATAAGAATGGATAGAGAGGGAGTGGATGGGAAAGAGTGACAGTGATGCCAATTAATGCCATAAAAAAAAAATCAAGCACTGGGGTTAATTTCTTTGATGATGGAATTGAAAAATAGAAGTTATATTGAACTTTTGTTGAATATTAGTTAAAGCACATTCGGAGTACTGTATAAAGTTCTGGTCGTTGTGTTAAGAAAAGGATATATAGGGGCACTGGAGAAGGTGCAAAATGATTCCCAAGGATCACATCAGAACTGAGAAGAATCAGGAAAAGTTGAACCAGTTGGGGCTCTGTTTTCTCTGGAAAAGAGTAAAGGATTACCTGATAGACATCTTTAATATACAACAGGATTTAATTAGGGAGGTTTAGAGAAACCGCTTCCACTTGGGGCAAAGTCCAAAACTAGAGCTCATAAATATAAGATAGTCACTAAAAAATCCAATAGAGAGCTCAGGAGAAACTTAAGGAGAGTGATAAGAATGTGGAACTTGCTACAACAAGGAATAGTTGAGGCAATTAGCATTGATGAATTTAAGGAGAAACTAGATAAATGCATGAGGGAGAAATAAATTTGGGATATGCAGATAGACATAGATGAAGAGGGTGAAATAGGAGGCTTGTATGAGCATAAATGCCAGTACAGACCAATTGGTCTGAATATTACTGTGCTATACTTTCTATGTAAAGCAGTACACCTCAAAATGCCCCAAAAGGGTACTAAAAAATGACAAACTGAATTTCCTGGAGAATACTGGGTTTAGCTGCAGATAAAGACGTGATAAGTTCATGTTCCATTGCACTATTATTGAAATTGCTTTTCATATGTCAAACATGAGGCTATTGGTTCTTTTTCACAGAAGATCAAATTAAATTGCAAAATATCCTAAAACAATAAAGATTTTCGAATTAAGTGCATGAAAAAAAATTTAACTTATTCGCTTTCTTGGTTGTTGGCCTTTATTTAGAAATAGTTTTCAATCGTATGTTGTTTTTTTATGGCTAATAGCTTTTTTGAAGCTGTTTCTGTTACTCTGAATTAGAGAGGAGTATGTGTGATGGTTATTGGCATAGGGAGCTGGAGGTGTTGATTGGAGGCTTAGGAGACATCAGCCCTTACCTCAAGAGCCTTGGTACATAGATTTCATGAATCCTGCTTTTTGAAGACCCTGGGCGGAATCTTCTGCTCCTGCCGATAGTGGGAACCGTGGCAAGTTGGGGCACTAAATTTGGCATGATAGAAAAAGTCTGGTGGGATATTAGTTTGGAATTTTGTTCTCTCGATTTTGATGGTGAGTTAAAAGTGGGTTGAGTTTCCCGCTGACCTGTCAGGAACCACGTTTGCATTTATTTGCATCTCATGAATGATCATTAAAAGGCCAACTCGTCGGAATTATGTTCCCCTCCAAAGTAAGTGCTCCGCCAGCGGATAATTAGAATGGTCTGTTTCCCGACCATATATAAGTGGCATCCACCTGGCAAGCTTCAGTTTATCAGCGGCTTCGAGGTACGTAGACGCTGCTTTCACCTACCTTTAAGAGCCTTCCTGTGAGATTTCAGGTGCTTGTATCAGAAGCTGCGCCAAGACTGGGCATGGGAGGCAGCACCAGTTGGAGGGGGAAGACTGAGGCAGGACTGGGAGAGTGGTGATGGAACACGAGAGAGAAGGGGGAAGACAGAGGCAGGACTAGGTGGGGGATTAAGGAACAGTGGAGTTGTGAAAATCTGGGGCGGTTGGGTGGGGGTGGCGGTCAGGTCGACAAATCAACATTAAGTGATACAGTGGGGAGGGGAGGGCAGGAATATAAACATGAGCAATGATGGGGCCAGGGATAATAAGGGGAGGCTGGATAGTGACAGGAGGGAGGGGAATTAGGGGACGTGTGAGGATGGGTGGAACTTGGTGGATGATATGGGGAGGTTGGTAGCTGGTCTCACTCTCACAAGAGCCAAGAGCACCATTTTCGCATTCAACTAAGAATGATACAGTTTGAAAACAAGCTAGGAAAAAATTATTCGGGGATGGGCTCAGAGCATGTGGGAGGAGTTCACAGCAGACCTTGGCCAGTTGAAGGGGAGCCCCACAACTGTCCTGCTCAAATCATTGAGAGCATGGCTCAGCTGAGTGCTGGACTCGAGGGTCTCATGCACAATAAATGAGCTTGGCTCCTTTACTCGTGGTGCACATTCAAGCAAGAAGTTTAGGTGCTGCGGTGCATATGGCCTTAATTACAGAGGCAAGTCAGAATGGATGCATGCTCCAAGAATCAATGACTACATTTGGTGCGCAGAGGCAGCATGGACCCTACAAGCCTCCTTGTTCCCAGTGCATTGGCCATGGCATTCAAGGCACCATGCTTATAGCTATGACATAAGTGCAAGTACTAGGTATCCTAGTTGTTCTAAAGGCCACTGGAAGTCGACCAACACAAGGCTGATTGTGGCTTCTATGACTTGGGTGTTCTGACCCTAATGAACACCCTTGTTATGAATGCACATTCACGTCTGAAGGGAAAGAACAACCATCTGTCATCTTCCAGCGTGATATTGTCCTGCAAGGGATGGCCTTGGTATGTGATGTGCAGACTAAGGGAAAGTTGAGGGCTGGAGAGTGCATAGCTACCTTGTATATGGAGGAAGACAATTTAAAGGGAACTAACATTGATTGCTCAATTATATCTGTTCACAAAAACAAGGAGGAGTGGAGAATGCAGGCTGCAGGCAACGCTGCCATCCTGATAGCTTTGATGAAAATGAGGAGAAGAAGGGCCCATTGCCGACTGGCACAGCTCAGAAAACTGTTGCCCTGAGCAGCAAGAGCCAGCAGGACCCCAGGAAGACCCAGATGCTAACAAGTCCATAATGATGCTTGGTGTAACTAAAGATCTTTGGAAGACGCAGCTCATACATGGAGATGAGTGAAAGACAGCGCCGCAGACGCCTTTGCTTGTCGAGGGATGTGGTAGCTCATATTTGCCACGTTATCCTTGAACTCGTGGCGCATGGACTTGGAGGGCACCCAATGCCAGTTGATCTGAAGGTTACCGCCACACACAATTTATTTGCCACTGGATCCTTTCAGGGCTTCACTGGGGTCCTCTCATAATTGGCAACACATAAATGCATAAGGCAGGTGACTAATGCCCTTTTCAATAAAGCTTACCATTTTGTGCAGTTCCACATGGGTGAAACACACCAGGCTGCCAGAGCTGTGTGATTCACTACAATCTGAGGTTTTCTGCAAGTGCAGAGCACCATCGACTGCACACATGTGGCCTTGAGAGCTCCCTGGCAGCAGACTGTGAGATTCATTAATAGAAAAATATTTCACTTGCTAAACATCCAGCTAATCTGTGATCACAGAAAGGAGATCTTGCATGTTTGTCCTAGGTACCCAGGGAGCTCTCACGACTTGTACGTTTGAGTCACTCCCAGGTGCCAGAGATATTTGAGGGAGTTAGGCGCTCAGAGGATTGGCGTCTATGTGATAAGGGACATCCCTAAAGACATGGCTAATGATGCCTGTTCGTTGTCCACAGAGTGCATCTGAGGAGAGATACAATACTGCTTGCTCAGCTACAAGGTCCTTAATGGAGCAGACTATTGGCCTCTTATAGATGCATTTCAGATGTTTGGTCCGATTAGGTGGAGCTCTTCAGCACTCAGCACAGAGTATGTCCAGCATCACCATTGTTTGCTGTACCCTGCACAACCTAAAACTGCAAAGGGAGAATGTTTTGCCACAGGGAGACCTGGAGGAGCTACACATCTCCTCCTCAGATGTGAAGGACTTTGAAGGGGATGAATTTGAAGAGGATGAAGGTTCAGACAAGCCACAGGAGGATGCCATTGCCTGGGCATGACGTGGAAGACATGCCCGTGACAACTTCATTACTACAAGATTCCAGGAGGAATAAGGTGAAGACAAGTTGTTATGAGTGTAGTTCTCTTCACACTTCGATGCAGGGGAGACATCAAGGATCTCATAGTCAGTTTCAACATCTCATGAAAGATCATCAATCTCACAATGATCACGGAGGAAGCATTAGTCATCTTAAACCCTAACGATGGTGTCATCGTTCGAAGGCGCAATAGCCTAGAGACTATGTGGCTGCTGTTGAGAATAGGACAAGAACTCCACCAGTGCACATCCTTAAGCAATTACACAGTGCAGTTTTATCTGCCATGGCGCCAACAATTCAGTGACCATGGCATCCTTTAAGAGCCTGAAATGCTATCTCACTCATGCCATTGTGACAGCAGCTTAGCAAGGCGGCTCGAAGAGGAAAAACATTTGTCAATGGTTAGCACTTGACTGTCGCAAGATGGAACTACACCCGGATAGCACCATCTGTCGAAACACCAGCTCTTGTGGATGATTAATGCAGAACCCACATCTTGACCTTCCAAATCCATGACCACTACCATCTAAAAGGATAAGGGAAACAGATGGGAACACCCCCACCTGGAAGTTTCGCTTGAAGTCACTCACCATCCTGATTTGGAAATATATCTCTGTTCCTTCACTGTTGCTGGGTCAAAATCCTGGAACTCTCTTCCTAACAGCACTGTGGGTGTACCTACAGCACATGGACTGCAGCGGCTCAAGAAGGCAGCTCATCACCACCTTCTTAAGGGCGACTAGGGATGGTCAATAAATGCTAGCCCAGCGAGCAAAGCCCACATCTTGTGAATGAATGAATTTTAAAAAGTGGCATCAGATATCAGGATGTAGTGATCTGTCACACGACAGCATGGAAGCAAAGCTGCAAGTTACGTTAGCATTGCTCTCATAGAATGTGGTTCAGCAGGACCATTATGTGATTATTGACAAACACTTATGGATCTGCATTTGTCGGAGCCTGCCAAGTTTCTGTTCTGCATTGCCTTGGCACCTGGGAGCGCTGTGGTCCAGTCAGTTTTGAGACAGCAATCAATGATAACTTCTTTCATAGATACTGATGATGGTATGAAAACGATGCTTTGGCACATCTCCTGAGTGCCAGGAGATGTGCCAAAGCATCGCTTTCATACCATTGCAGTCCTTGACATTGTCCATCTCACAAAGGCCAATCTTTCAATGAACCCTAAATCACTGAGTGTACAGCCATGCAGTAAATTTGATATCGACTGGCATTTTGTGACTTCACAGAGGGACTCCATGAAGCAGTGCTAGGCAGCAGTACAGGAGCAAAGTAACACCCTCACAAGTAAGTTGACGGTTTCAGCAGGTTGAGCAGACACCTTTGACATCACAGACTCATTCCCGTCAGGAAACATTTCAAATGTCACCAAGCGGAACCAAGTTCCATCGCTCAGCATCAAGCATGGGGAGAGTGGGAAGTAATAAAGGAATAATGTTCAGCCTTAAAAGCGGAGATGAAATAATGCTGCAGAGAGGTATGAAAGGCTATGGTGCTTGATGATGAATATTACTTTTACCAAAACCTCAGTTGTAAAATAAAGGCCATCGCAAAATGAACTTGGGTGAAAAGACTCCAACGTTGGCCGTTATAAATAATTATAACATCTACAAACTACAGACTTCAGTGCAGCAGCATCAGGATAATCACTAACCTTGAGGAACAATTCTCATGAGGTCACATAATGTGTGCCTCAGATGCAAGGGTTACACGTGTATTTCACAGCCATCATTTTCATATAAGAAGTGTCTTTGCTCATGTTGCTGATGTGGAACTAAAGGTGATTGACTGTGGTGAAATTGAGTGGGACTTTTGGAACTGTGGGACAAGATGGGAGATAATTGTGGGGGTCATTTGGTACCCTTGAATGAACACAGGACCTTGCATCACATCAAATCAGCCATTCAATACCTGAGACATGGAGAGGGATAAATGTGAAATATATTTGCAGTAGTGCAGATTATATACAGTGAATGAATACCCGTGCCACCATTGTGCATTCAAAACTTCTTAATTTTTCAAACTCTATTGCCATGTCTAGTTGCTGCCCCGACACCTGTAGCAGAAGTGGAGGCTGTCTGTGATGCCCTGTTGTCTGAAATTACTTTGGTGGGCGTCCTCTGGGAGCCTGAGGCCTAGAGGGCCCTGGCTTGCTAAGGGCCTCCTGCTCCGGGATGGTTGCACCTTCCTCGGCCTGCCCTGCTGGAGTTGATGAGATCACAGGCAGGGGGGATTTGGAGCAGCAGGACACCCTTGGAGACTCAGGGTAGATACCTCCGGCGTGCCTCCTCCCTTTGGGTGGCTGGGGGCCCCTCCCTGACTCCTTGAGGAGAAGGTACACTGGAGGGAGGTCGAGGTGTCCCATTCCCCTTTCACCTAGCCACTGCTGGGGTATATCCATGGCTAGAGTGATGGAGTCCATGTCCGATTCCAAATCTGGCAGAAACTGTGCATTCTGCTGGATCTGGGCCTCCAGTCTTTCCATGGAGATTTCGATGTGCTCACATGCAGGAGCCACGACATCAGACATAATGTGGATGGTCTCCCCCATCCCTCGTTCCAGTCTGGTGATGGCCTCTGATAAATTTCACTGATGTTTCCCCTGCCTGTCTCTGCATCTCCAACATTTCTCTCAGGGCCGATTCCAGAGGCTTATCATCGGACATGGTCTCAGTGCCAGCCTGATCTCGAGCAGTCATCCAAGTGTCAGAGACCTTGGCTGTCACTACCTCTGCCTACTGATCCATGAGATGATCACCAGATAGTGACCCCGAGCCTACTGTAGCACTAGGACCCACCAAAGTACATGTATCTCTACCGGAGGATGCAGGTGAACGCAGTGACGGGTCTTCATCCCGTGGTTTCTCTGCCTCCTCATCTGAGGTGGTTTGGGGGCTGGGGCTGAGGCGCTTGCTAGAACTCTTCCTCATATGAACATATGAACTAGGAACAGGAGTAGGCCACTCGGCACTTCGAGCCTGCTCCACCATTCAATTAGATCATGGCTGATCTGATTGTAACCTCAACTCCACATTCCCACCTACCTCCGATAACCTTTCACCCCCTTTCTTATCAAGAATCTATCTAGCTCTGCCTTAAAAATATCTGAAGACTTTGCTTCTGCCGCCTTTTGAGGAAGAGAATTCTGAAGATTCTCAATCCTCCGAGAAAGAGATTTCTCCTCATTGCTGTCCTAAATGGGCGACCCCTTATTTTTAAACAGTAGCCCCTAGTACTAGATTCTCCCACAAAAGGAAATATCCTCTCCACATTGATCCTGTCAAAACCCCTCAGGATCTTGTATGTTTCAATCAAGTTGCCTCTTACTCTTCTAAACTCCAGAGGATACATGCCTAGCCTATCCAACCTTTCCTCATAAGACAACCACCCATTCCAGTTATTAATCTAGTAAACCTTCTCTGAGCTGCTTCCAATGCACTTATATCCTTCCTTAAATAAAGAGACCAATACTGTACACAGTACTTCTCCACCTATTCTTGCTGGTGGCTGGAATAAAAAAGAGAGATAATTAGTGGTTGACCAGGCAGGCTCCTACGCCAAAGGCCACTCAGTCATTGTCCATATGTTGTCGCTGTATACTGGAATGGGCAGTGAATGCTGGCCTAGCCAGCGAGGCACTCACCCTGTGAAAAGAATAAAAATAAAGTATTTGATGCAGTGAGCTGAAATGCTGTTGTTATCTCTCAGGACAGAGACTTAAAGTGTATCTTCCCAACAACTCCTTTAGATGCTCACGTGTGACAGAAAGAAGGCGCGACTTAGATGCTATGAGGTAGAGTTGCTGTTTGGACGTATTCCTGGAGGTTTTGTCACATGACCTTCAGTCTCCAACCACCCTACCCCTACTCCCGTCATGGGTCGTCCAGCACATCAATTCTTGTAACACTCTGCCTTCCTGTGCAAATTGGAAAGCAAAGACACTCTTGTTACTTGCTTGCATAATTCATGATTCTCAGTCAGATAGTCTCTTTCCCCCATCCCCAATATTTTATAACTAAAGCTAAAGGCTTTAAAGAAACTGAAAAGGTAACACAGTTTTTTATTAATGCCCTGATGATTTCCCTCCAAGCATGGTTGCTTGCAGCAGTGTCTTGGAGATTAATCTTCAATTCCTGGAAACTCCAGGTCAATCCTGGAGACTTTCTAATTCTAATTCAAGTTTATAGAGGATGGAAGATGGGAGGCAGTTTGAATAGACAAGTCTGGAGGTGACAAAAGCAGGAATGAGGTTCGCAGCAGCCAATGGACAGAGGCAAAGGCACTATTACAGATACTGCTACCTTCTATTAAGATTGGCTAATCTATATATACCTCGGGCTGCCAACTCCGGTTTGGCATACTGCTGAGGATTTATCATGTGTTTAAACACATGGTGTTGATAAGTGACATAGCTTGTGATGCTTAATCACATAACATTGTGCATGAAGCACGGTGGTCAGTGGGCTTGCACATAGGATGGATTAGAAAGGACAAGAGCGCACTGAAGTTTGACGTACGTTTCAATCAATGGTTGACACTATAGGGAAAAAAGTGATTTTAAAATAGTGTACTGCAGTAAAGAGGTGCTCTATCTGAAAACTGATAACTGATGAAACTTATTAATAATAGTTGGGCTCTTTGACGTGTAACCTTTCAGGTGCTCCTTTGGCTTGAATATTAAACTTCTAAGTACTAAGTATGGTAAACCTGTATTGAAAATAGTTTTTTTATGTGTAGCATGTTGAATATTACTATTTTATAGGACTCATAGAAATGTCATGGCAGTGAAACCTTGAAGTTTCTGTTCTAACGTACAGAGGTCTATGTTTTATAGGGCTGGGTTTTTGAAAGCACTAAGTCATGTTTTGAGAAATATTCCATAGCATATTCTGTTGACAGAAAATTGCACATCCTGCACAATTCAATCAAGCGTCTATAGTCTATGTTTTTAACTAAGTAATATTAGAGTGTAATGGTTTAGAAGCTTAAGTATTGTGTAGTATTATGTTGTTTCAGTTTAATTGCCCGTTAGATTCATGAATGTTCTTTGGGAATTCAGATTTACACTAATTTGAAAACTAGTGGAGAATCACTGTATATTAACTCTAGCTATGCTTATTTTAAAGTAAATTGATTCTTAAATGCATTCTAGTACATTTTAAAGAAAGATTGGTTAAGCTTATGACTTTTGTCACTTTTGACAATATTTTTGTTTAAAATTTGAATTCTAATGAGTAATAAAGGTAAATTCTAAGAGGTGCTTAAAATTGCAAGAGCAAAAGGAACTCTTTAAAAAAAATACATACAGAAATTTTTTTTTCAGTATTTTGGTAATTTGATTAGAGGTCTCTGCTAGAGGGCAAAGTGGAGGGCAGCTGAAAGAGGGGTGGACTTAGGTGTAGCTGGATGACAGACGTCACAGATTGGTTGCGGACGAGTTATAGTGGACGTGTGAGGATGGTGCAAGACAGACAAGCTTGATAAACTGACATCAGATCCCCTGGGGGCAGGACAGGGCAGGAATCTCATCAGGGTTGAATTTTATCCATATTTTGGCTAACAGGGATAGACTGAATAAGTTGATACTTCAGTATATTGACTGTTCCCGTTGATAAAAATTGCAATGAATCCTTTCCAATTGTGATGATTTTTTGTGTGGCAATGATGTTATTTCGTTTGGTTTCTATATGTGTGGCTTGTGGGAGAGGCAAGACTAAGTACTATTAGCACTCCTCCTGTAGGAGAGCTAATGACTCAATACAACCATTTTACGATGCAAGAGTGATTGTTATAACCCAGTATTGGAACTATCCATCTGATAGGCTATGCAAAGTTAAATATAAATATTTTAATCTTAAGAGTTTCGAACAGCCACAACCTGCATACAGCAAAGGCTATGGGCCCTGACAACATTCTGGCAGTAGCACTGAAGATTTGTGCACCAGAACTAGCCATGCCCCTAGTCAAGCTATTTCAGTCAGCTGCAACATTGGCATCTACCTGACAATGTGGAAAATTGTCCGGGCATGTCCTGTCCACAAAAAGCAGGACAAATCTAATCCGGCTAATTACTGCCCCATCTACTCTCAATCATCCAACAAAATGATGGAAGGTGTAATCGACAGTGATATCAAGCAGCACTTACACAGCAATAACCTGCTCACCAATGTTCATTTTGGGCTCCGCCAGGGCCATTCTGCTTTTGACCTCATCACAGCCTTGGTCCAAACTTGGACAAAAGAGCTGAACACAAGTGGTGAAGTGAGAGTGACGGCCCTTGACATCAGGGCAGCATTTGATCCAGTGTGGTGTCAAGAAGCCCTACCAAAATTCAAATCAATCGGAAACACTTAGCACACAGGAAGATGGTTGTGATTATTGGAGGCCAGTCATCTCAGTCCCAGGACATCGCTGCAGGAGTTTCTCAGGGTAGTATCCTAGGCCCAACCATCTTCAGCTGCTTCATCGATGATCTTTCTGCCATCATAAGGTTGGAAGAGGGGATGTTTGCTCATTGGACAGCATTCAGTACCTTTTGGAACTCCTCAGATACTGAAGCAGTCTGTATCCATCTGCAGCAAGGCCTGGACAACATTCAGGCTTGGGCTGAATTGCACCCCACAATTGCTAGGCAATTTTCTCCAACAAGTGGGAATCTAACCATCTCCCCTTGACATTCAACAGCATTACCATCACTGAATTCCACAGCCATCAACATCGTGGGGGTTACCAATGGCAAGAAAGTTAACTGGACTAATATAAATATTATGGTTACAAGAGCAGGTTAGAGGCTGGGAATTCTGTGGCAAGAAACTGCCCCCCTGACTCCCCAAAGCCTGTCCATCAAGGCACAAGTCAGGAGTATGATAGAATACTCTCCGCTTGCCTGGATGAGTGTGGCTCCAACAGCATTCAAGAAGCTTGACACAATCCAGGACAAAGCAGCCTGCTTGATCGACACTCCATCCACCACCATGAACATTTGCTGCCTCCACCACTGATGCACAGTGGCAACAGTTTGTACCATGTACAAGATGCATATCAGCAGCTCACCAAGACTCCTTCAATAGTATCTTCCAAACCTGTGACCTCTACCACTTAGAAGGACAAGGGCAGCACATGTATGGGAATGCCATCACCTGCAAGTTCCTCCACGAGTTCAGGAATGAGATATTTCCCCAATTGGGATCACAGAATTCCGCCCTTTTAATTTTTCTTCCTGACCTCTGCCTAGCCCATCACTGAACTCCCCTCTCTTATAATCTGACTCGCTTTCTGTGATTTGGAGATGCAGAGGCTGTGCCCCCACTAGCTGCTGCTCCCATGTGCAGCCTGCAGAATGCCTTCCTGCGTTGGGTCATCTTCCTGGGAAGCGGGACCGAGGACTGGGGGCTGCCATCTGGGGCCAGGAATTTGGGCCCTGACAGCCACTTCTCTTCCACACCAATCAATGTTTTATAAAGATTTAGATTTTGAGTCTAATTTATAAAATGGTTTCCTTTTATCCCTTTTATCCATCATCATCATCACTGCTTTTCAATTCCAGCTCCCCAACATCTGGACAAGTGGAGAAATCCAGGTAAGGTGGAGGAGGGTGTGAGTGAGTGTGGGGCGGAAAGGAGGGTAGGACTAAGTAAGTGGGGAGGGAGGGCATGAGTGAGGAGTTCAGTGAGAATGGAGGGAGGGCATGAGTGAATGGGGACTGAGTGGGGATGTCAGGGAGGGCATGAGTGAATGTGAGAGGGGGAGGCAAGTTGGAATGTGTGTGTTTATGTAGCTGGGAGAGGAGCTGTGAATGTATATGGGTGGGGGAGAGAGGGGCTTCACTGAGTCTTCTGTCACCATGGAATATGGAGAATTTGGCTGAAACCTACATGAGTACATAAAATTAGAATATTTTTACAAAATACTTTAAAAACACAGGTTTTCATCTTTAAATGATATATGTTGATCTATAATATGTGAGCTTTAATAATAACATACCAAGTTTTACCATGCTGCTTTATTGCTGTTTTGGTTCTGCTGGCATTTAGAGCTTTGTTAATTTTCAAGAGTTTGATATGTATGTTTATTATTATATTCATTCATGGGTGTGGACATCACTGGCAAGGCCAGCTTTTTTTGCCCATCCCTAATTGCAAGCAAGAAGGTGATGGTGAGTCAAAATCGGGTGCAATTGGAAAATAGTTTGCGAAGCATTGCCATAATCCTTTGCTTCACTTCACATGTAAATAATTCTGAAAGGTCACATCCTGTTGTTAGTATGAACTTTATCCTGTCTTGCGTGTACTAAGTGCATTGAATGCTGAAATGCTGAAGTCATTTTGGTGATTTGATACAAATGCATTGGCCCACAGTCTTGATGGTAATAGAAGGTGAACAAAGGGAAAACTAATGCTCCTACCCACTTGAACTCTAATGATTCCACCCATTTTGCATATTACTACAGATCATAAAACATGCTATGATTACATGATTCCTTGTCACAAAAAAATTTCAGACCTTTTTGTCTTTTGCCACTAATTTTCAGATCTTTCTGCCATTCTCAGCCCTGCATGTTGCAACTATCCTGACTTGGAACCATATTGCTGTTCCCTCACTGTCGCTGGGTCAAACTCCTAGAACTCCCTCCCTAACAGCAGTAAGGGTGTACCTACAACAGATGGACTGCAGTGGTTCAAGAAGGTGGTTCACTGCCACCTTTTCAAGGGCACTTGAGGATGAGCAGCAAATATTGGCCTTGCCAACAGTGCTCACATTCCACGGAAGAATTTTTAAAAATCAGTAGTTTAAGTCATAGTTTGATTACGTTAGTTCTTCTAAATTTTGTGTAAAGTTTCTGCTTTGCTACTGCGAAAAGCACATAGGGAAATTGCACCCCTAATGAAAGTTATTAATGAATGAAAAAGTATGGACTAGGGGTGTGTAGTTTCCTACTCTGCACTTCCAATGTGCACCAGGATTGCTGAGGTTTTATTTTAGTTTATTTTTAAGTAATTAGTCACTCTGTTGGCTTGTTTTGCCAACCAACTGTATATTGTGTTGTAACTGTGTATAGCACTATTGTATTGTTCAAGTACAATATTCAAGAGCCAAAAAAGTTAATTTCATTTGTTCTTCATGTAGACATAAAATTATATTTTACAGTATAAAGTCAACCATGTTGATATTCTGTCTTCAATGTACAGTATGCATGGCAGAGAGAGAAATGTAATAGGGATGAGTTGCTAAAGTTCGTGTGTTTTTAATATAAATTCCTAAACAAAAGACATATAAGAAGGCAGTATTGTTTGCTACAGATTTGGTGGGTGCATCAGGATCCTGGGGGAGATGAGGGAGAAGAAATACCCAAATAAGGAAACATGAGCACGAGCACATGAGGAAAGTTTTTATCACTTTTTCATGCAGCGAGTGATTAGGATCGAGATGCACTGCCTGAGAGTGTAGTGGGGGCAGGTTCATTTGAGGCTTTCGAGCAGGAATTGGATTATTAACTGAAGAAGAAGAATGTGCAGGGCTCGGAGGGAAGGCTGGGACGCGGCACTAGGTGGTTTGTTCCTTCGGAGACCGAGCACAAACATGGCAGTCTGAAAGACCTCCTCCTGTGCTGTAACCATTCTGTGATATCTGACTAGGCAGCAGTATCTGGCTTTTCAGGTTTGAAAAGTTTGGGATTATGAGGTCTTGGAACACAGTGGTAACATCCCTACCTCTGGACCAGAAGCTTTGGGTTCAAGTCCCAGTGGTTCAATGGGCTGTGAATCCTTCCCATTCCCCACTATTTCCCACGTGTGTGAAGATATGCAAAAAAAAAGTTCTGGATTGGTTCTGCAGTAAGTTACAGATGGAATGAGACTTCAGTATTGGGTAGTGCGTGTTATTCCCAATGAAAGCATTTAACTTCACATATTAATGGGTTACCTGATGTACCTTTATGTTCATCAGCTTTTATCATTGTTGAGTAAGATTTTTTTTCAAACTGCTGTGCTCTAATATTCTACATTTGATTTCAGAAATTTGAAGTTGACAAACATTGTGATAAGTACTCAAAAGGAGAATTTGGTCTTGACTCAGGTTAGGTTCTTGATTCATTTTGAACAATGATATTTGAACTATTCTCTTTGTGATCTGGTATACTTTTTTGTTTGACCCTTTACAGTGATCTAATGCAGAAAGTATGCATAATTTTTCTTTGTTATGAAGTACAACTTTGTTATGAAACCTGTTATAGCCTTTCATTCAGTTCTGTTTCAATGTTGTATAATGTATCATGGAAAACTATTCCCTGGGGAAACAACAACAAAAAAATGCACGTATTGTTTAATTGTTAGGTTTCCTGGAAATTTTTTTGGCTCCATATTTTTTATTGCTCACTTTCTGCCTTTCCATTTATCTCTTTCTACAATTTCTGAATGTCCTTCACAATTTTCTGATTCACCTCACTGGTTGTGCTGGTGAGGATTCTTAGTTGTAAATTAATTATATTTCAATGTATGCATGTTGTAGGGATTCACTTATGTAAAAAAAAAGAACAGACTGAAACTGTACTTGTGGGGTGAGGTGGCGCATGTTTGTAAAATAAATGTTTATAAAAGTGTGTAAAGAGTAGCTTCAATTCTATCTTTCACCGCCTGGCTTTCTAGAATATAAGCATGGCAACAAAGGATGGTTGCCTAAAGGAGGAGGCTGGAAACTAAGAAAAATAAATTCAGACCAAAATTAAAATCCTATAGTGGCCATTGTGGGAAAATGGCAAGAAGTTAAATTGTCGGGGTATGATTACCCTCCAGTATTCTTGGAGTCTGAACCATATGCCAGTGGAAGAATTGAGTGGCTATGTGGACACAAGTTATGTCCTTACCAAAGAGAAAACAAGGTAGCCCTTGGCATTGCTGCTTCCTACAAGAAGTAAAATGGAGAAAGGCCACAGTCTAAGGCCTTCCCACCATAGTACTGAGGAGCTGAAACCCACGTAAAACCCCTTGGGCTGTGAGCACCAGAGAATGTTTGGGATGAAATATAATTAGTAACAGTAAGTTTAGTAAGGCACGTCAGAGTGCCAAAGAAAGAAATTGATTGGATTGTACTTAATGTAATATCAAATATGAACTGTTATGTAATGTACTTTTCCACATTTTATGAATGAAGTATATTTTTTGAAAAAACATCTGAAGTATTTTGTGAGATGGATGCCTGTCAGTTAGATAGTGATGAAGGTTTGACCTTCTATTAGAGTTCTTGGATGAAATGTATGAAAAAGATAATCTGTTAAATGCCGATGAGTCATGGTCAGAATTTGATAAATTTTGAAAAACAGATGGTCATTCCATGGCCAAATATATCACGACTTTAAACAGATTGCATAAAAGATTGACAAAATTCAATTTTGGGTTCCCTGGATCAGTAGTGTTTAAATTACTGGATTGTGCCAAGGTGTCTTATATGAACGTATATAAGTTTTAATGGCTGTTACATTCACTGAGAAGGAGACTCTGTTGGTTTATTTGTCTGCTGCTTTTAAATTTCTGGAGAAACATCCATTTCCTTCAGCTTTCATGGAGTAGATAAGACAGCCCATAGTGATGGAAATAATGGAATACTCGATGATTGCAAGATTTCAAAATAGTCCAGATACTGGATGCAATCGTCAATGCAATGGAAGGATTAAAAACAGGCAGAATGAGGCTAAAAGGACTTTTAGTAGATCTGGCTATTACAGCAGAAAACAAACTTGGAACAATGTATGAATTCCAGGAATACCCAAGGAATATTTAATGGTGCTTCAGGTGTGATTCGAGTATCATCTGGTGATTGGCCCAAAGCGTTAAGACAGAATCCTCCAAATCATACATGATGAAGAGAATCCTAAGGAAGAATACGAAGATAATGATGAATCCAAATAAATTATCCTGGTCACACAAAGTTGTAGTCCTGCGATGAATATGTTAGTTGTGGAGCCCTTTAACCACGCAGCATTAGATAGTGTCTGTATTTCATTAGTGGGTCAAAGTGGTTAAAATGTTATCTTGTTTCACTAAATAGTGAGGATTGATGCAAAGTTAAAGAATATAAAAGTATTACTTGCTTTAGGCTTGGTGATGACAACACATTGAGGTCACTTAAAAAAAAGTTGCAATTCCATGTAAAATAGATGGAGTAAGCTATTTTATAAGTACTGTTATAGTCCTCAGTGAGATACCTGTGTTGTTGAATAAACCTTCTATTGAAAAAGGCACAAATGAAACTTGACATGGAACATGATAAGACGGTTATTTTTGGAAATGTATTTGACCTGCAGTTTACCTAGTGAAGATATTATTGAATCCCCTTAACAAAACCTTATATTCCTCATCAAGAGTTTTAGACAAATATTAATGACATCAGGTGGTAAGAATCAGAGAGAAAAAAACTTGTCTTAAAGTTACATAGTGCTTGTCAAAGGTTAAAAATGCTGCTAAAAGATGCAGGTGTGGAGATGAAGCATATACGAGGCTAATATAAGAAATTAGTGAGCGTATGAAATCTGTAAAAAGTATTGGAGGACACTGTCATGGCCTATTGTAAGCCTTCCATTGACACATGACTTTAACGAAGTAGCTGCCATGGATCTATAGGAATGGAACAAAGACAGAAATATTTTTGTTCTACATTTTATAGACCTGGTGACCAGATTTAGTCTTTCTATAGTATTACATAGTAAAGACAACAGGTTTATTATTGACAATATCGTGGAATAATAGATAGGGACCAGACCTGGGGCACCAGTGAAGCCTCTGAATGATACTGGGTGTGAATTCGCCATTGATGAATTCAGCGATATGTGTGAAAATATGAATATCATGGTCATGAATAGCACTGCTGGAAGTTCTTTTAGCAGTGGACTCTGCGAAGAAATCATGTAGTAGTTGATGAAATGCTGCATAAAATTTTAGGTGGTCAGCCAGACAACAAGTTGACAATTAGCTTGGCATGTGCTATAGCCCTACACTAGAAGGCACTAGTTCCTCCTTTTTCTGGACATTTGAATGCTTTACTTGCAGAGAGACAGCCTTTCATCAAGGCTGAGGCCTTGGTCTTGGAGAAAATTCAGAGGGCGCTGAGGCATCGTATAAGATCACCTGAGACAGACTTCAATTGAGGCAATTTAGTATACGATAAAAGAGAGGGTCATGGGAAATGGAAAGGCCCAGGTAAGGTAATGGATTGTGATGGTAAGACAGTACTTATCAAATGTGGCAATCGAACTGTTAAGGTTCATTCATCACAATTATACTGAATTATTTAGGAAATCTGAGCAGTTGATAGAAGTAACCGAGGCATCTTGTACCTCAATTGCTGATGTATTTTGTGATGAAGGTCCTGAGGAATAGATTCTGGTAGATCAAGGGTGTATAGTGGTATTGTGAATGATCATCACACACATGATAAAACTATCGCATTCACAACCAATTGCACAGAAGTGAGTACTTGGGTGACATATATTATAGAAGAGTCTAGTGAATGGAGGAAGGCGACAAATGTGGGAAGTGCAGGGAAAAAAACTAAGCAATAACAACATCTTGTATTTACATATCACATTTAACATAAAGAAACTTCCCATGGCGCTTCACAAAGCACAGATAGTGGATTCTTGCACAGCTGGAAAAGTAATCTTTAAAACCTTTTTAGCTTTTTTGGTCATGTATCCAGGGAAAGGTAGATCAATCAACCTAAAAATCACATTTCTGCAAGGTGATGCCTTTTAGAGAGAAGTGTCTTTGAAACCACCCAGAGAGACAGTGGAAACTAAAGCAATACATATGTGGCCTGAATAATGCTTTCAGAATATGTTATTTTTCAGTGATGTGTCTGTTTTCCTAAGAAGTGAAACTTTAAATGAAACAATGTTAAGTGAATCTGATTTTACCACTACAAACAATGTAAAAGCTGTGGTTAGGTTCTGTAGGACGTTCCTCGACAGAAAAAAACATTAAAACTCTACACCCTGTAAGTTGAAGTATTTTACATGCTGTAGCTTTAAAAATAAAATAAACTTTAAAATATTTTTTAAAAAGCTCACTCTTTCTACTTACCTTCTGCTCGTCGCCTCTCCTGCATGTCAACTCTCCAACTCATCTCATCTCTCCTGCTCGAGGACCTTCCAGCTCGCTGCCTGTCCTGCTTACTGATCCTGCGGTTCGTTGCCTTTCCTGTTCCCTAACTCTGCTGGTCGCCACCAATTATGCTCGCTGAACCTTCTGCTCACTGGACATCCTGCTCCCTGACCCCTCCCTCTTGCTGCTGACCTTCCCTCTTGCCTAACCTCCTGCTGCCTGCCTCGCCCACTCACCGCTTCCCTCACCTGAACCCTCACTATGAGTGAGGGCTTGGGAGATGAGTGGCAAGAGGCAAGAAGAGCAGCTTCGAATCAAGAGTGGCTTTGAGATTTTGGGTTATGGAGGTAAACTGCAAGTGGGGAGAGGCGAGGGTGTGGTGGGATGTTCAGTGAGAGGGCAGTGACTGTGAGGGTTGGCGAGAGGGAGGGTCAACAGCGATTGGGAGGATTAGGAGAGGAGAGGTCGGTCTAAAATGGCACCAATTGGGTCATATGACCCCTAAGTCAGACCCAGCACGAAACAATGTTAAAATTCTTACCCCATTAACTGCCCAGCATTAAAGCATTATGACTCAAAACGAGCTTAAAATGGGGACTTGCTGTATCATTAAGGGAAATTTTCAAGCATCTTCATGATGCATGTTGAGTTCTTATGGGGTGGTATTGTGGAATTTGAGAAGTGTGCTATTAATAAGATTAGAGTAGAATTTAAAATTGGGAGTCAGGCCTGTGGGTCTTTTTAAATATGTTGGTTAAGAACAATTGCAAAACTTGATTGGTCCGTTGAACTGATTGTGCTCTCAGACTGGATCAGTTTTGATGTGTTGGAGTTAAGATGAAATGCCCTAAAGTAGAAAATGTTTGAAGGGCAAATTGAATATTAGGCAAGTTAATTCTGTATAAATGCATACTTAAGTTCCCATCCTTGGGTGACCTAAAGAAGATGATGCTTCACATGCTGATCTTTCTGATGGGTATTCTAGTGCAGCTGGTTTCATAATATTTCTGGGGTGAGAATGGGAAATGTTGCCCTTTAGCTTGGAAACTAAGAAAATAAAAAAGGATTGTTAAAAGTACTTTGGCTGCTGAAACACTGGCTCTTGTGGAGGAAACAGATATGGGATTCAATTTTCCAAATATTTTAAGTGAGATTCTGTACAATAGGTGTACTGAAGATAGGATATCTGTTGAATGTTAGGTAATTAGTTGTTCCTTGTAGGATAACATATGCTGTGTAAAAAGTGAGTGAGGGAAGGTTATGGATTGACCATGCTGGCTTGAAAAAAATGCTGGAGAGAAAGGAAACCTGTAAAACTTAAATGGCTGGATGCAAGTCAGCAACTATCAGGTTGTTATATAAAAAGAAAGGCATGTATAAAGAAATTGTTAGCAGCCCCAGAGGAGGGGCATCATAATGCTTTGTACAGAATATGGAGGCCTTTAATTTGTTTTGAAAGCTTAGTTGTACATAGAAGCTCTTTTTTATTTGAAGAGAGAGAAGGGAATCTGCTAATTGTATATTAATTGTATGCAAATGGTGTGCATTAACCTGAGGTTCACTCGTACCCCTATAAAAAGAAACAGACTGAATGTGGTTTTGGGTGAGTAGGTGCATATTTATATTGCGTATTTCTGTTAATGTTTATAAAAGTGTGTAAAAATTCATTCTAGTTCTACACTTCTAGCTTGCTTTCTGGCATATAACAAGTATTATGCAGATGACAGTTGGGAAATTAAGTGGGTAGACGTGAGACCAGTACACTTAATCCCTTATTTTCTGTGATTTTTGTTGGGGGTGGGGGGTATGATTTATTGGCATGAGAATGCTTTTGCACAGTTTGGGTAACAGCAGAAAATTTATTTGGAAATATTTGTTAGCACCTGTTGCAATTGCTGGGTTATTTTGCCATGGCCAAAGTCACAAATGATACCTTCTATTAATCCTTCCTTATCCTCCATAGTACCTGCCTGATGCTCAATGCCATCGACTCTGCCCTCCCCTTCTGTCGCCTCTATCAAGATTTATCATTGCTCCACCCCTCCCCTTCTTCTACGATTACTTGCATTTATTTAGTGCCTTTAGTAAAATACGGTAAGGTGCTTTAATGGAGCGTTATCAGGCAAAATTTGACACCAAGCCTTATAGGAGGATAGAACTGATGACCGATAGTCAAAGAGGTCAGTTTTTAGTAGTGCCTTAAAGGAGGAGAGAGAGAGATAGAGATTCAGAGGGCATTCTAGAGTTTGGGGCTTAGACAGATTATGGCACGTCGGCCAGTGAAGGTTGAAGAAAATTGACGATGCACAAGGGGCCAGAATTGGAGGAATATAGGGCTGGAGGAGGTTACACAGAGAGGGCAAGGCCATGGAGAGATTTGATATGGGATTGAGTTTTAAATTTTAAGTGTTGCTGGACTCAGAGCCCATGTAGGTCAATGAGCACAGGACTGATGGGTGCCTCTCTGACACTGTTTGCAATCTCCTGCATTTTTACTACCATATAGATAGATTACAAATCTCCATGTTCAAAAGCAGCATTTAAATTGAATAGTTACTGACTGGCGTATTGTCCATTTCTTAATATTTTTTGCTTCCATTACAACTTCAAATGAGTTATTTACTGGAAGTGTACATTTATGCTTTGTAAGTATTTGAAAATGATCTCAAATTGTGTTTTAAATTAGCCATCAATGATTTATTGTTTAGCCCTAAACTACTAAGAATGTAAGAAGTACAATTTATTAATAGGCTTTTAAACAGGAAAAATATTAAATGTGAAGTTGCTTGAGAAGGAAATGGTCTTTTATCTTCCACATTCAAGCCAACCTTGTAAGGAATTGGGAAATCTATAAAGGGTCTTTTTATCTGTGGTGGGTAGGGTCATGTATAGTCCTTTGTCACGATTAGGAGGGTTCAACCAAAGCCTAGCTATGTTCAATGTCTGATAACAAATAGAACTTCCGCTTAGTTAGACATGGGCAAATGATGGATGAATTTCATCAGACTGAATGCTTCATTATAAAAGGGTTTTTTTGCAGGAGGTTACTATCTTCTGCACAATAGTTCTGCCCTTCCGAAACTTGGATCATGCTTGTAAAAATGTGTCCACTGTTGCCATGGGAAATGTGACCTATCATGTTGAACATTTTAACTCATGTTTTAAATAGTGCAGCAAAATAATGCCACAGCAAAAGAAAATAAAATGTTGAAATTTTAAATGTGTTATGTCAAAACCAGTTTATATTCTGTATGATTGGGAATGACTTTAAATGTTCCAAATGCTATATAAACCAAATAACAGTATCTTTTAGGCAGCAATCGATTTCTATTGTACAGCATCGTGAATGGTTGTATAAAATCACATCTTGGATTTGGTGAGTTTGAACAATGAGAGAATGGTAAAAGAGGTGCTGAAGGAGAGTTTAAAAATGGTTATTGTTTTAAACATTATGTTGTGCAGACATCCATCTTGACACTTGTATCTACGTCTTTGACCTTTGGTCCATTTAAATATTGCATTGTTTTTCATTCAGTGGGATTTTACTTGGAGGACATTATTGTAGCCTGAAAATTTACGTCCTTCGTTCAAGTAAGACCTTGCTTAATCTGGATTTGGTTTGGGAAAAGCGTTCTTTGCTGTTGCGTCATTTGGACAGTTTCTAAAAGTGAAGCTTCCCACTCCTGCCAGTCCAATGCTTACAGTACCTCAGGTCTTTTTTTTGCTTATTTTGAGAAAATTCTCTAAAATCTCATTGTCATGTTTGTTTTGCTTTGACAACTAGACTCCACAATGACTCTGAAATACTGGTCTTTTAACTAAATTATAAAGTTTCCCTCTTGGGTACAAGATTCACTGTTTGCAAAATAGACAAACTGCACTTTAGAAGGTCTGTTCCCGAAAATAAATACCCAAGGATTTTGGGCAATCCAATTAGTTGTGACAAGTAATACCTCCGTATTATTAGCTTTCTTTAAAAATTAGTGTTCAACCCAGTGGTGGATCTGTTTCACTCAAAATAGAGTTTGGGAGCCCGACTTGAATTCAGCTTCATGCACCATTATTCTAATTTATAGTTCATACTCTGAGCTTTGAGCAAGAACCAAGACTCTCTCACATGGACACTATACAATTTGTGCGGGGAACCCTGGATGTGCACTTTTGCCTGAGATATTTGGCGAAAACAAAGTGTAAAGTCTTCATTTTGTCACTTAGACCTCTAGGTCAGTATTTCATAGTTTACCAAAGAGGAAAGTTTAATTGGCAGCTCTACTTTTACCTACCTAGGCTCCAGACTCTAGAATTCACTTTAACATGCTCCTAAAAGAATATACCTCTTTGACCAAACTTTTGGTCAGCAGACTATTCTCTCCTTATGGGGCTGATGATACTCAAGTGAGCTGCCTTGGGACAATTTACTAAATGCACTATATAAATACAAGTTGTTCTGGAAGAAGATGAGCGGACTTATGATAAATCTGGGCAAGGTGACAGAAGGGGAGGAGCATTTTAACTCCAATTGAAATGTTGCTGTTATTATGTAGGCAAATGTGGAAGTTGATTTGTACATGAGGCCTCTCAAATGGCAAATGATGTGAATTAGTGAATCAGTTTTGATGGTGTTGGTTAAAGGGAGAAATGTTATTCAGAACACAGACAGCTCCTTATCCTTTTGAATAGGATCTCTTGACCCCTACTGAACAAGCAGGTGATGCTTCTATTGAAAGACTACTGGACTGGCCTGGTGTCCGCTGAAATCCATTACAAGAAGTACTCATGTCTGATTTAGGCTTTTGATTTAGCTTAATGTGGATTCAATGATGTAAAACTGTGGTGGATGCAGTTTCTGTTGCAGATGGGCATGAAAATAGTTAAAACTGTGTCTCTCCAACTCATGGTCAGTTGTGAAATGTGTAATGAAACTGAGCTGGACTAGCCATATAAATACTGTAGCTACAAGAGCAGGTCAGAGACTAGGAATCCTGCGGCGAGTAACTCACCCCCTGACTCCCCAAAGCCTGTCCACAATCTACAAGGCACAAGTCAGGAGTGTGATGGAGTACTCCCCACTTGCCTGGATGAGGGCAGCTCCCACAGCACTCAAGAAGCTTGACAGCGTCCAGGACAAAGCAGCCCGCTTGATTGGCACCACATCCACAAACATTCACTCCCTCCACCACCGATGCACAGTAGCAGCAGTGTGTACCATCTACAAGATGTACTGCAGGAATTCACCAAGGCTCCTTCGACAGCATCTCCCAAACTCACAACCACTACCATCTAGAAGGACAAGGGCATCAGATAGATGGGAACACCACCACCTGGAAGTTCCCCTCCAAGCCATTCACCATCCTGACTTGGAAACATATTGCCGTTCCTTCACTGTCGCTGGGTCAAAATCTGGAACTCCCTTCCTAACAGCACTGTGGGTGTACCTACACCACATGGACTGCAGTGGGTCAAGAAGGCAGCTCACCACCACCTTCTCGAGGGTAACTAGGGATGGGCAATAGATGTTGGCCCAGCCAGCGAAGCCCACGTCCCATGAATGAATAAAAAAAAGTCAGATCCCACAGCTTAGTTTTAATTAAATACCTGAAACAACTTAATCAAAACTTCTTTGGATTGCCAATTTTGCTGATCTCAGGAAAAAGGTACAGGATTCTCACCTTAAAGCCTAATGCACATTAAAACTACTATGCACTCCACGTCCGAATTGTTTCTGGCGTCATCTGCTTGGATTAATCCCCATTCCCTCTACCACCCCACTACCCCTTCATTACTGCCTGCAGTTGAATGTACATAGATTGGATTTTAACTTTTGATGACAATAGCGTCCATAGTCATCATGATATTGGTGAATTTCTTTGATAGCTTTCAGAATTTCTTCCCAGTTCAGCTGTGGAGGGTTTCACTCTTGTTAGACCACATTAGGAAGGAAAATCAAAACAAAAACATTTCCAAAATAAGCATTATTCATTCATGACCATGAAATTAGCACAGTTTCTTTATTGCAGCTGGAGCTATTTAGCTGAGCCCCTTCTCTTCAGTCAAAAACACTTCAGAATACCCTCGGTGCAGATGTTCTCCATACATTCCCTTTATTATGGGTCTCCTTGGCACTTCCATTGACTCCTTCTTAGAGAGGTGGTGATTATACCAAATATGGATATTCAGAGTTTCTGGGTATCCTTGACCTAACTTTTACTGTGTTCTACTCTCCACCTTTTGCATCATTCTGTTTGGGACATAACTGAGCATAGCTTTGCAAATACTGGAAATAGCTAGTCTATCACTTCCAGATTTCTTCCAGCCTCTCATTTGGCTAATTCAATATGATTCGTAAATGGCTAGCTTGCCTCCGACTTAGAAGTTTGTGGGTTCAAGCCTCAATTCAGGAAGTTAGTACATAATCTAAGCTGATAATTACTGCATTAACAGCGGTGTCATCTTTCAGGTGAGGTGTTAAGGTTTTGTCTGCTGACTTCAGACGGACATAAACATCCTCACGGCAATATTTGAAGAAGAGTGGAGAATTCTTCCAATGCCCTGGCCAGCCTTTGGGATTTGGATGTTCTGGTACATGAATCACAAAAAATATGCAGATACAGCTAGTGATTAAGAAGGAATGTTGTCATTTATTGCAAGGGGAATGGAATATAAAAATAGGGAAATTTTGGTACAATTGTATAGGGCATCAGTGAGACCACATCTGGAGTACTGTGTACAGTTTGGATGTCCTTACTTGAGAAAGGATGTAATAACATTGGAAGCAGTTCAGAGAAGATTCACTTGACTCATTCCTGGAATGAAGGGGTTTTATGAGGAAAGGTTGGACAGTTTGGGCCTGTACACATCAGAGTTTAGAAGAATGAGAGATAATCTTATTGAAACATAAAAGATACTGAGGGGAATTGATAGGGTGGATGCTGAGAGGATGTTTCCCCTTGTGGGAGAGACTAGAACTAGGAGACACAGTTTAAAAATCAGGGTTCCCCTATTTAGAGGAGAAATTTCTTCACTCAGTGTGTTGTTAGTCAGTGGAATTCTCTTTCCCAGGGAGCAGTAGAGGCAAGGTCATTGAATATTTTTAAAGCTGAGTTAGACAGATTCTTGATCGACAAGAGAACCAAAGGGTATTGGGATAGTCAGGAAAGTGAAGTTGAAGCCACAGTCAGATCAACCATGACCTTATCAAATGGTGGAGCAGGCTCGAGGGGTCGAATGGCCTAGTCATGTTCCTAATTTGTATGTTCGCATGTAATCAACACTACCAAAACAACAGATTAACTGGTCATTTGACTATGTGATTGTGACAAAGTTAAACTATCCCTTCTTGACTTGTTGGTAGCTTTTTAAATGATTAACCAAACCATCCCTTTAAGGATCTAGCCTTGGCTCCTCCTATTCCTCATCTATATGCTGTCCCTTGAGAAGCAGGATGAAGTCAGTGCCTAGGGAATGGAGTTTGTGGTGAAGACTGAAGACAATTACTTCAATCTTCCCAATATTGGAGGGAATTTCTGCTCATCCATTACTGTCTGTTAATCAAGGAGTCTGACAATTTAGAGACAGTGGAAGGGTCAAGTGCTGGTGAAGTAACGCTGGGTATCATCACCATGGATGTGGAAACTGACATGATTTTGGATAATGTCACTGAAGGGCAGCATGTAAATAAGAAACAGGAGGGCCAGGGAGAGGTACTGGTGTGGGAATGGGAATAAAATCACTGAACTCAATTCTCTATCTGCGATTAGGTAGATCAGCATGGAACCAGTAAAGAGCAGTCCCACCCAGCTGGATGACAGGGAAGAGGATGGTCTGATCTACTGTATCAAAGGCTGCAGACAGAACAAGAAGGACGAGGAGGGAAAGTTTACCTTTGTCACAGTTACATAGGATGTAATTTGTGACATTGATAAGAGCTGTTTTGTTACTGTGGAGGAATCCAAACATGGAGTTCTGGGAAAGATGGGCACGAATTTTGGAGGCAACAACAGGTTCATGGACTTTCAAGATGGGACAGTAGTTTGCAAAGATGGAGGGTCAAGGGTTGGTATTATTCTAGGAGAAGTGCAATGACAGTAGATTTGAAGGTGAGAGGGACAGATCTGAAGGGAGAGAACCATTAACAATGTCACTAACATGGTAACCTGGAAGTGACGTTGGGTTGCCAGCAATTCAGTGGGAATAGAATCTAGGGAGAAGAAGGTGGGCCTCATGAACAAGAAGGGCTTGGAGAGGGGATAAAAGGAGATAGGAAAGGAACCAGAGATAGAGACAAGTTTAGGGCTAGGGCAGTGCAGAGTTTTAGGAGAAATTTGGGTTAGTGAACTTGGAGAAAGGAGGAATGTGGCAGGGGCAGCTGATCGGTGTTGGGTGTGGGGGTGGAGACGACTGGAGGAGGGGTTTAACAAGATGGCCCACAGTAGAGAACAGAAGCCCAGGGTTACCATTGCATTCCAGGGTGATCCAGGATGACAGGTGATCGCCAACTTCTTGGAAGACATTGCACTCTGCACTCTGTCTAGCATTTAACACCTGCTGCATTTCGACATGGCATACAAATAACTTATGCAGTTTCACTGTCCACCTCTGCTGACGGAAAAGAAGCAGAAGCCACCAAACCAGCAGCAGCACCAGATGCTTTCTCAACTGCATACCCCTCCAAAGGACATGGTAGAGACCCCCAACATAGGGTCTACAGGCACAGGATCTGGGGTCTTGACATGCCTGAGCACCATTCCCAGGAGGCTGAGGCTCTCACGGCACGTTGCTGCAATCTCCTGGAGCAGTGGAGCAAATGGTCATGCTTTTCCAACGGTAAGCTGTCACTGGAGGATAGAGTTTACAGAAGACTTGATCACTAGATTATTAGACAAACTATGATCAGAAGGAAACTGGATACACACAAAGGAAAGCGTCCCTGCAACAAAAATGAGAGAAAACCAATGCAGGCAGTGACTTACAGCAAAGTAAACTTTTACATTGAAAATATATATATATATATATATATATAATTACAGCTTCTGAACAGCTAAATTACATTTTCATTATGCATTTTACATAGCTATACTGCATTTAGTATATTTTCATAAAAAAATGAGGTTGAGAAACCATGGTATATCAGGGCATCGCTTAATGTAAATCATATGAAGATTTATACTTTTCAAGACCTTGATTACCTTGGCACAAGCAGATGCCATATTAAATATTATTATTATTAAATATAAATATACGTACTGGTGGTTTTCACAATATTTGAATCAACTTTTCACTTCTGTTCAACCTTTTTGTTCAAACACTACCTGGTTTGCATTATAAATGCCTACCTTTTTGTTACATTTTAAAAATTATTTTATAAACCATGTGAAATATTTTAGCCAGGAATGAATAACTTGGCTAAACTATAGTCCTTTCTTTGGTGGAACTTAACAGTAAAGTTTTACCTGAGTTTGCTTTAATTAATATCAATTAAAATTTTACTTTAAAGTGTGTTGGCAGATATCTGCAGTTTTATCAGTAGTAAATCAGTTAATATTTTTATCAGTTATTATGTTGCCTTGTAGCTTTGACATTACAAGGTTATGATATTCCACACCTGGAATACTATGTGCAGTTTTGGCCTCTATATTTAAGGAAGGATATATTTGGGTTGGAGGTGTTGAATTAAGTTTCACTAAATTAGTCCCTGGGATGAGGGGGTTGTCATATGATGAAAAGCTACGTAAATTGGGCCTATATTCTCTTGAGTTTAGAAGAATGAAAGGCAATCTCATTAAAACATTCAAGATAGGGTAGGCTAGATAGGATAGACACAGAGATTGTTCCCACTATTCAGGGAATCTAAAACATGGGCACAGTCGCTGAACATTTAGGACTGAGATGAGAAATTACTTCACTCAAAGGGTTGTAGATCTTTGGAATTCTCTCCCCAGAGGGTTGTGAATGCTCCATCTTTGAATACATATAAGGTTGGGATAGACAGATTTTTGGTGCCTCAGTGAATCAAGGGAAATGGGGAGTGGGTGGTAAAGTGGAGTTGAAGCTCAAGATCAGCCATGATTATATTGAATGGCGGAACAGGCCATATGGTCTACTTCTGCCCCTATTTCTTGTGTTATGTAATGATTATGATATGTGCAACATAGGTTGCTAATCTTCAGAGTGAATAATTTTAAAGTTTAGTTTCACCTTTTTTATAGAATTAGGTTTTGTTGAATAATTTGTGATGTTAAGAGTGAAATGTTTCAAATTAAAGTCTTCTATCATATGGTTCTGTCATGAGAGGTGTGGACTTCCTTTCGATGGATTAAAAGCAGGAAGAAATGACTCATTAGAGTATTGGTCAATCAGGAAATAATTAAAATCCAAAAAGAACTCATAGAAAATCTTACAGGAACTGCAAACATGAATATTACTTTTATTGTTAAAATTTTATTGTGAAGTAGTGAAACATTATTTTCAACTAGCGTAGGAGAAAAAAGAACCTTAATTTACAATACACCATATTGGTCTGTTTGTATACATATGTTCACATTGTTGATTTATTTAGGTTAAAAGGCCTCCTACACCAGTTTTGATGCAATATCAGAGAGCTTGGAAAATAATTAGTGTGCTGGGATGTCCCAGGGTTTGCTTGCTCTCTCTTGAGGGGATGGAGAGGGATTTTGGTCAGAATTTGTCGTAGACCTGTTTTTGTCTCCTAGAAAACCAGGGGAGAGGGAGGGCTGGTGCCAGATTAGCGGATCAGACAGAAAATAGCACAGGTTTGTGTAGACCCTTTTGGCCTTTTCTCACCCTAGGTACATTTGCACTTCTTTTGTATTCTGCCCCTGAACTTCCTGTGTCAGGCATAG
This sequence comes from Cetorhinus maximus, assembly GCF_964194155.1. NCBI lineage: Eukaryota > Metazoa > Chordata > Chondrichthyes > Lamniformes > Cetorhinidae > Cetorhinus > Cetorhinus maximus. The sequence goes on from NC_135884.1 coordinate 98,451,819, forward strand.
CTCGATGGTAGCATTCTCATCTCTTGAGTCAGAAGGCTGTGATTCTACTCCAAGGACTTGAGTACAAAAATCAAAACTGACACCTCAGTGCAGTACTAAGGGAGTGCTACACTGTCGGAGGTGCTCTCTTTTGGATGAGACATTAAACTAAGACCATGTTTGCTGTCTCTGACAGACGTAAAAGATCCCATGGCACTTCTTTGAAGAAGAGCATTGAAGTTATCCCTGGTGCCTCGGCCCATATTATCCCTCAATCAGTATTACAGGAAATATATTATCTGGTCATTACCACATTGTGGGAGCTTGTTATGCACAAATGTGTTCTCTATGTTACAGCCAATTAAAAACTTTTTAAGTGTAATTACTGTTGTGAAGTATTTTTAGACTTCTGGAAATCATGAAAGGTGCTATATAAATGCAAGCATTTCTTTCAGTATGAGCCTCTTTCCACTCTAGGCCTCCCACAATCCCTGCATCAGCATTGCTCCCTACCCTAGGGACCCTGCTCGAACCCAAAACTCTGCCAAGTTCTCCCTTCCTACCCTCCTTTCTCTTCCTCCTGGCTCTGCACATGCACTGAATGTTTCCATTCCCTTTCTATTGTAGTAACAGAAAGTATCTCTGGAAGACAACCTGCATTATATATTGAGATATATGCTGTGGTTTCCAGATTCATTGATTGTTCTTTTGGCATTTAATCGTTACATTTATTTGGGGATAGGTTGGGATAAATAGGAATGTTATGAACTATGGCTCCCGAAACACAAGAGGGTTAGGCAGAATGTTGTATTATTACCTTAGCTTTGAAAGAAGTGCATGTCACTTTACAACAAAATAAATAGCCAAAGATTTGATAAAAATCGTGGGCCAGGAATTTTCTTGTAATTTTTGGATTTTTCTAAGAAAATTAATATCTTATGCCAGAGCGCCTCAATGCAAAAAATTTTCCCCAATCTTATCATAGCTCCTGAGTTAACACCTGAGCGAACCGTGCTTTGCTCATTAACACCCCCTGCAAAAGACCACATTACAGCTTTGACCAAAGCACAGGCAAAAGAGCTGAATTTCAGAGCTGAGAGTGGACTGCTCTTGATATCAAGGCAACATTTAACTGAGTATGGCACCAGGGAGCTATGGTAACATTGAAGTCAATAGAAATTGGGGGAAGCACTCCACTGGTTGTTGTTGTCGTTGTTGGAGACCAATCATCTCAGCCCCAGAGGGCATAACTCCAGGTGTTCTCCAGGGCAGTGTCCTAGGCCTAACCATCTTCAGCTTCTTCATCAGTGACCTTCCCTCCAACGTAAGGTGGGGATGCTTGCTGCTAATTGTGTTGTCCACTTCCATGTGCAGCCGTTCATACTGAATTAGTTCATGTCCACAAGCAGCAAGACCTGGACAACATTCAGCTTGGGCTTATATGTGGCAAGTAACGCTCATGCTATCCAAGTACCAGTCAATGACCATCTCCAGCAAGAGAGTGTCTAAGTATCTTCAAGTGATGTTCAGTGAAATTGCCTTCACTGAATCCCATATTGTCATCAACCTGGGCATCACCATTGACCAGAAACTTAACTGGACCTGCCACATACCTACTGTGACTACAAAAGTAGGTCGGAGGCTAGGTATTCTGTGGTGCATAGCCTTTCTGCTATCTGCACGGTGCAGTAGAATGTGATGGAATACACACTGAATGAGTGCAGTTCCAACAATGCTGAAGAAACTCCATCCAGGGCAAAATAGTGCACACACACAGAATCACAGTGCAGAAGAGGCCCTTCGGCCCATCGACACGTGAGAATAGCCCAATTGGTTGGCACCACATCCATCTCTAAAACATTCACTCTTTCTACTGCACCCTGATTGCAGTGTGCACCATCTACAAGATGCAGTGTAGTAATTTGTCAGAGTTTCTTCAGCAGCACCTTCCAAACCCGCAACAACTAATGCCCAGAAGAACGAGAGCAGTAGACTACCACTACTACCTTCAAGTTCCCCTCGAAGTCACACACCATTCTGACTTGGTGAAGGAACAGTGATATAATTCTATACGGATGATGATGAATGTTGCAGCAGTACTCATCCAGATGAGTGGTTATGATCCTGTCAAATCCCAGATTTGACCGCTGTAGATAGTTGGCAGGCATTGATAGGTCAGGAGATGAATCATTTGTAATGGAAGACCAAGTCCCTGTCCTGGTTTTATCACCTCATTGTTGATCGACTGGCCCATTATGTTAGGCTTTCTACATTTGGAGGACTGATCTTGAAACTTGCAAAATTCATAAATAGTTACCAAAATAGCACATGACATCGCTGACATGATGCAGCTTTCTACTATAATCGAAAAATACAAAATGTAGTGTAAAACAGCATTCTGTTTTGCAGGGTAGTCCGTGAATCATACTTACAGTAGTAATGAGGGCATAGTTGATCTCTAAAAATGGTGTAGGGCTGAGGAGATATACAAAATCATGTTGCGTATGTGGAAACAAAATACCATAATTTGGTAGAAAATGATAGTTAATGGGTAACAGATGACCATCTCACATTCTGCTTGAATTATTGAAGAGTTAATAACAGAAATTATATACTGTACTGTAGTTGAATATGTTTAAATACTAAAACTAAAGGACAGTCACACAGCCCTTTCTGTTGATTTGTTGAGAAAGCTATTAAACTGTACCAAAAGTTATAATCAACAACAACATTTATATTTATATAATGTCTTTAACATAGTGAAATGTCCTAAGCCGCTTCATAGGAGCATTATAAATCAAAATTTGACATCAATCCACAAAGGCGATATTGGGTCAGATGAGGAAAAGTGGTATGTTTTAAGAATTGTCTGAAAGGAGGAAAGTGAAGTAGAGAGGCGGAGAGGTGTAGGGAGGGAAGAGCTTGGGGCCTAGACAACTAAAGGCAAGGCCTCCAATGATGGAGCAATTAAAATCAGGGATGCCCAAACACCAGAATTAGAGGACCGCAGATATCTTGGAGGGTTGTGGGGTTGGAAGAGATTACAGAGATAGGGAGGAGCCTGGCCATAGAGGGATTTGAAAACAAGGATGTAAATTTTAAAATCAAGATGTTGCTTGCCTGGGAGCCAGTGTAGGTCAAGCAAGTACAGGGTGATAGGAGAACAAGATTTGCAAGACTGTTTTTGTTGACCTTACGTTTACAGAGAGTACAAAGTGGGAGACCAGTGTGTTGGAATGGCTGAGTCTAGAGGAAATGAAGGCATGGATAGGGGTTTTAACAGCAGATGGGCTGAGATGGGATGACATAGAGCGATATTACTGAGGTGGAAATAAGCAGTCTTAATCATGGTGAGAATACGTGGTCAGAAGCTCCTCACTGGATTGAATATGACATCATGATTGCAAACAGACTGACTTAATCTCAGACTGCTGCCAGGGAAAGGGATGAAGTCGGTAGCTAGGGATAATCAAAAGATAAACATGCTTGATGAACCTAATGAAACTTTTAACAGGTAGAATAAGAGTATGTGTCCCAACTGATCTATGTGCAGAAAAAGTTAGTTACTATTGTCCTGCTCATTTAATGTTCTGGTTCTCTGTTGACCAAGCCCCATGTTAGACAATATTAGCAATCATCATGGAATTCCAATATTCTTGCTTTGTTACGTGTTTCAGGGGCTGGACCCAACCTGCAGTGAAGTACAAAAGCTCATAGTATGTTACAATTTATTATATTTTGTTGTTGCAAAACTACAGTCAGATGAAAATGGTAAAATGTTGTGTGTGATAGAACTGACAGCACAAATTACTTAAGTATTTCTGCTGATTCTGTTTCAAAGAATGTGGTTTTCCACTGCATTGGTTAACTGTAATCAAATGAAGCCAAGGTGAAAAAGGATTGTTATTTTTATACTGAAATAGTGGGGAGGACCTGCTTAGATTGTGCGAGCTCACAGAAACTTTGAAAGTCAGTAATAACCTTGTGAAAGTTTAAACCCTGTATGTGACTATTGGCTATATGTTGTATACAGTATTCCATATAAAATACTTTAAACATAGTGACAGATAACACAAAACCTTTGAAAACATAAACAAAACCACAGTTATTTCCAAACTACAATGCAGCATAAAGGTTATTTGATTTAAGTGGTGGCTGCTGGAGGTGATGCACATACAGACTATGTACATTGGAAAGTAGTATATTAATCTGGTTGCTTTAAAGTTGTTAAATTGCAGAAAATTGCCAGCAAATTTTATTGGCATAACGTCTGGGAAATATCAGAAATGTAATTTATAATTGGCAAGTGTGTTGTATTTTGAAAGTTCATTCAAGTGTGTGGTGCTTTTTTTTAGTGATATGAATTAAAGTAATTTATATTTTTAGACCAAAATGAAGGATTTTTATTGCTAATGAGTGACACTTGACAGCCATTATTATCTTGATCTGTTTCTTTAACTGAAAGTGCACTTGGTGTGTTAATATTGTAATGCTAAAATTGTGTGTTCATGCTGTTAATACAATTGTTTGACTCAAATAATGCATTGCATTTCCTCCCATTAGTCATGACGCACACTGTCTACTGAATGCTGCTGCACAGGGAGTGGAGGTGGCATTAATGCATCAAATGATATACTGCTAACAGAACTTTTGCATGTTTTAGGTGGTGAACCAGGCTGTTTCCTTGCGATGCACATTACACCAGATTTAAGTGGTGTACAAGTTATATTCTTCATTTTCTGTTTTAATTTTCATAAATACCACAGAAATGTTTCTGTTTTTTTTTGAAAGCTCATGGAAAAATGGGGAAAACATCTGGCACGTATCAGGCAATTATCATCTACACTTTACTGACTGTAAAGCTACTGCCTCCATCATTTTCACATGGTCCATCTCTGACACTTCCCTTCCCTTCCTTGACCTCTCTGTCTCAATTTCTGATGATAGATTGTCCACCAATATCCATTACAAGCCTACCGACTCCCACAGCTACCTCGACTACAGCTCCTCACACCCCGCTTCCTGTAAGGACTCCATCCCATTCTCTCAGTTCCTTCGCCTCAGTCGCATCTGTTCTGATGACGCTACCTTCAAAAACAGTTCCTCTGACATGTCCTCCTTCTTCCTTAACCGAGGTTTTCCACCCATGGTCGTTGACAGGGCCCTCAACCGTGTCCGGCCCAACTCCCGCGCATTCGCCCTCACACCTTCTCCTCCCTCCCAGAAACATGATAGGGTCCCCCTTGTCCTCACTTATCACCCCACCAGCCTCCGCATTCAAAGGATCATCCTCCGCCATTTCCGCCAACTCCAGCATGATGCCACCACCAAACACATCTTCCCTTCACCCCCCCTGGCGGCATTCCGTAGGGATCGTTCCCTCCGGGACACCCTGGTCCACTCCTCCATCACCCCCTACTCCTCAACCCCCACCTATGGCACCTCCCCATGCCCACGCAGAAGATGCAACACCTGCCCCTTCACTTCCTCTCTCCTCACCATCCATGGGCCCAAACACTCCTTTCAAGTGAAGCAGCATTTCACTTGCATTTCCCCTAACTGCATTCATTGCTCCCAATGCGGTCTCCTCTACATTGGAGAGACCAAACGCAAACTGGGCGACCGCTTTGCAGAACACCTGCGGTCTGTCCACAAGAAAGACCCAAACCTCCCTGTCGCTTGCCATTTTAACACTCCACCCTGTTCTCTTGCCCACATGTCTGTCCTTGGCTTGCTGCATTGTTCAAGTGAAGCCCAACGCAAACTGGAGGAACAGCACCTCATCTTCTGACTAGGCACTTTACAGCCTTCCGGACTGAATATTGAATTCAACAACTTTAGATCTTAAACTCCCTCCCCCCATCCCCACCCCGTTTCTTCCCCCTCCCTTTTGTTTTTTTCAATAATTTATATAGATTTTTCTTTTCCCACCTATTTCCATTATTTTAAAATCTACAACTAATACCTTGTCAATCTTTCCACCCCACCCCCACTAGAGCTGTACCTTGAGTGTCCTGCCATCCATTCTTAATTAGCACATTTTCTTAGATAATATCACCACCTTCAACACCTCTTTGATCCTTTTGTCTGTGACATCTTTTGATTATCTGCTCCTATCACTGCTTGCTTGTCCCTACAACCACGCCCCCCTTCCCCCCCCCGCCCCCCACCCCACCCCCAACTTCTCTCCCCCCCCCTCCCCCCACCTTAAACCAGCTTATATTTCACCCCTCTCCTATCTATACTCAATTCTGTTGAAGGGTCGTGAGGACTCGAAACGTTGACTCTTTTCTTCTCCACCGATGCTGCCAGACCTGCTGAGTTTTTCCAGGTAATTCTGTTTTTGTTTTGGATTTCCAGCATCCGCAGTAGTTTTTTGTTTTTATGCTTTATGTGCATCCTGGATCCTTAACATAATGCAGATCTTTCTGTTGTACTTAGATGTAGCCTTCCTGGAATTTCAAATTCCCACCTTCCATCCAGGAATCTCAATTCAAAGAAATGAATGTTTGCCCAAAAGAAGGGCACTGACCTTTCATTTGCAACTCAAGCAATTCCGACTTTGGCTTTGGTATACCTAATCTCATTGCTATTCCTTCTGTGGTACAGCGCAATTGTGAGAACTATCCCATTCTTTCATTCGTTAATTGATCACTATGCCAGAAGGTTGTAGTTGATCATCTTTTATGTTTTAGTGTGCAACCCCTCATCTTAAAATCCTACTGAAAACAAATTTGAGTTGAGGATACTAAAGCATAGTGAATGCTGGTTTACCATTCTTCATTCTGTGGCAGCTGAATGACTACTTTGAACTTGCAAATTAATTCTTGTGACTTATTTCCATTACTCAGCTGAATGAATGAATACATAAATAATTTAAATAGATGGAGAGGTAACATTGGGCAAGGACTAGTCAATGTACACCTTCATGGCGTTTGTATAATATTTTCTCTGGTAATTTATTATCCCTACTGTATTCCAGCATCTCAGTTTCACTGCATTTCTCTGCTGCTGGCAGTGCTCCTTATTTAATGGCGAGTGAGAATATTTTTCCGCTTCCTATGTAAGTAACTTTGAGCTGTAGCTTTTTAATATTTGCGAGCTCAACCCCATGTGTGTTTTGATGGGCACAAATGCACGTTTAGCCAACTGAGAATACTGCCATATTCCACATTTTTTTTGCATTCTGGAAATAAGTATGTACATTACTACAAACTCTGTTCTGGGCAAAATGTCAGCGGAATCAGATCTGGTTGTGCTAGTTTACAGGGTAGGCAGCATGTGTATTAATTATGAATATGTTTACTGTCAGTTGTGGCTCAGTTGGTAGCACTCTTATCTCTGAATCGGAAGATTGTGGGTTCAATTCCTACTCCATAGACTTGAGTGGAACATCTAGGCTGACAATCCCATGTAGTACTGAAGGAGAATTGCGCTATTGGAGGTGTTGTCTTTTGGATAAAATGTTAAAACAAAATCTTACCTGCCCTATCCTCTTTTATGTTGAAAGAAAAAGAGGAGGGATAACCCAGCAATTACAGGCCAGTTAGCCTGATTTCAGTGATAGGAGAACTTAAAGCCAACAAACTGTGACAAAATGAATTGTCATTTAGAAAAGTATGGGCAAATAAATGAAAGTCAGTATTTGCTAAAGGGAATTTGCAATGGGAATCAGATGGGCAAGCTCTCCACTGGTTGGAGTCATACCTAGCACAAAGGAAGATGGCTGTGGTTGTTGGAGGTCATTCATCTCAGTTCCAGGACATAACTGCAGGAGTTCCTCAGGGTAGTGTCCTAGGCCCATCCATCTTCAGCTGCTTCATCAATGACCTTTCCTCCATCATAAAGTCAGAAGTGGGGATGTTCACAGATGATTGCACAATGTTCAGCACCACTTGATGGCTCGGATACTGAAGCAGTCTGTGCCCATAAGCAGCAAGACCTGGACAGCATCCAGGCTTCGGCTGGTAAGTGGCAAGTAACATTGGCACCACACAAGTGCCAGGCAATGACTATCTCCAACTAGAGAGAATCCAACTGTCTCCCCTTGACATTCAATGGTATTACTATCACTGAATTCCCCACTATCAACATCCTGGGGGTTACCATTGACCATAAACTGAACTGGATCAGCCATATTAATACTGTGGCTACAAGAAGAGGTCAGAGGCTGGAAATTCTGTGAAGAGCAACTCACTTTCTGACTACCTGAAGCCTGTCCACCATCTACAGGGCACAAGTCAGGAGTGAGTGGAGGAATGCAACTCCAGCAACGCTCATGAAGCTCGACACCATCCAGGACAAAGCAGCCTGCTTGATTGGCACCCCATGCACCACCTTCAACATCCACTCCCTCCACTACCGACACACAGTGGCAGCAGCGTGTCCCATCTACAAGATGCACTGCAGCAACTCACCAAGGCCCTTTGACAGCACCTTCCAAATGCCTGACCTGTACCACCTAGAAGGAAAAGGGGAGCAGATACATTGAAACACTCCCACGTGCAAGTTCCTTTCCAAGTCACACACCATCTTGACTATATTGCTGTTCCTTAATTGTCACTGGGTCAAAATCCTGGGACTCCCTCCCTGACAGCAGCGAGAGTGTACCAATACCAAATGGACTGCGGTGTTTCAAGAAGGCGGCTTGCCACTGCCTTCTTGAAGGTAATTAGGGATGTGCAATATATACTGGCCTAGCCAACAATGTCCACATCCCATGTAAGAATAAAAAAAAATCCAGGATTGTGTAGTTTATTTTGTGTATATTGACTTTCGAAAGGCATTTCACAAAGTAACATACAATAGATGTGTTAGCAGAATTGGGGCCCATGGGATTAAAGAGTCATTAGTAGCATGGATACAGAATTGGCTAGGGGACAGAAAGCCATGTGTAGTGGTGAGCGGTCGTTTTCTTAGACTAGCGGGGTTGGGGGGTGTGGGAAGTATACAGTGGGGTTCCCCAGGGACTGGTACTTTGCTTCTTATTAATGATCCAAATTTGGGTATGTAGTGCATAATTTCCAGATTTGTAGATGATACAAAACTCAGAAATATCGTACATAATGAGGTACATCGTTACAGACTTCCAGAGGACATACAGTTGTAAAATAGGAAGATACATAGTAGAAGAGATTTAACAGAAGTGTGAAAAAATGTATTTAAGAAGGATGGAAGAGGAGAGGCGATATGAACTATTTTTAAGGGGTGTCCTGGAACAGAGTTGTGGTAGTGTATGTACACACTATTTTGGAGGTGGCAGGTCAAGCTGAAAACTGTTTTTTAAAAATAAAATGGGATCCTTGACTATATTGATAGTGGAAGAGAGTACAAATACAATAAATTGATGCGAGACTTTGTAAAACACAGATTAGGCCTCAGCTGGAGTATTCAGTTCAATTCTGGGTGCCATACATTGAAAATATGTCAGGATTTCTGAGAGGGTACGGAATATAGAGGAATTTTGGTTCTATGGAGCTCCTGGAGAAACTGGAGTTGTTGTTAGAGCAGAGAAGTTTAAGCAGTGATTTAATAGAATTTGATTTAATCATGAATGTTTTTGATAGGGTAAATAAAGAGAACTGTTAGTGGCAGAAAGTTCAGTAACAAGGGGACACAAGTTTAAGGGGTTTGGCAAAAGAACCAGAGGTGATATGAGGAGACTATTTTTACAGTTATCAGGATTGCAATACCTAAAGGTATGGTGGAATTCGATTCAATCATAACATTCAAAAGCGAATTAGATAAATACACTTAAGAGAAAAAAAAATTGCAGGCCTATGGAGGAAAGAGCAGAGAGTGGGAATAATTAAATAGTTCTACCAAAGAGCTGGCACAGACATGGTGCTGAACAAATGGCCTCCTGTGCTGTGTCATCTATGAAAAGTTCCTATGGTATTATTTCAAAGAATAGAGGCTTTCGCCTTAATCTATCATCATCATGCTGTGTGCAAATTGGCTGCCATGTTTCCTACATTACAATTGTGACTTGAGTTCAAAATCACTTTATTGATTGCAAAGTGCTTTGGGGTGTCCAATGGTTGTGAAAGACACTATAGAAATGCATCTTTTTTCTATATATCTGAATCGACAAATATTTCCAATGGCTGCAGTCAAACCAGGGAATCCTTAACTGAATATACTATGCTTTGTACTTGTAACATCCATATTTGGGTTAGGCACAAACAATATTGTTGGGGCAAATTGCAGATACTGTGAAGCAAAATGATTTTGTTTTCATAAGCTTGTCATGAAACACACATTTGTACTTGGCCTTAACTAATCCAGTCTGTCCATGTGTATGTATCTCTGTCTTTTGCTGTTCCCCCACCACCTCCCTCTCCATGCACCCCACTCTCTGCACTTCCCTCTGTCTTCAGTATAATTGTGAAGGGTGCTTCTGTTCCAGGATTACCTCAAGGATTATAGGGAGTATTCTTTTGAATCATGCTGTTGTAATTTAACTCCTAAATTAAGAAATAAAAGTGATCTTTTAGGTTACTGATGGGAAAGAAACTAATTGTGAGGAAATTATCTCCCTGCCATCATTCCTAGCTAAGCATCCACTGACAAATTTTTCACCATTCAATCAATATTCAGCATTTCATTTGCACCTTTTCTGCTACTCTGATTTGCTAGTCAAATGTTCGTACTGCAGGCACATAGCAGAAATCTAAATCTGGTCCTATGAGCATTTGCTAAGTAATTTGCTAAAATTATAAACCATGTCTTAAGCACAAATGCTTGGTGTTGACATGATTCATGGAAAAATACGTTTTGGGTGTTGTTTGAATCTCTAAGGCAGGCTAAAGCACACCAATGTATTGCTGGGAAAGGGGAAAAAAATCATTTGAGTAGAACAGAGATGTTTTTAATAGTTCACTTTGTGATCATGAACCTGACACCATCTCTGACTCCTGTGGCTCAGCTGAACATTGCATTGTATCGTTAACACATGTTCTATTAATTTAGGTATAACAGCCTTGGGTATTATAGTAAAAGGTTGTGTTTGCAGGAGTCTTTAAACCATGTGTAACTATTTCTGGTGAACTTTTAATGGCTTTGTTCTCAGATGTGCAAAGGCAAACCATTTTGATCTAATTGGTAGAAATACTGGTCTGTTTATTCAGAAGAACTTGAGAGGCTTGGAGGTACAAATAACATAGTGATTGCAGCCTTCCCTCAAGTTTTTGGTCAGCAATGGCTAGTATTCTACACAGGTAAGGGTGACACAAAGAACAAAGAAAAGTACAGCACAGGAACAGGCCCTTCGGCCCTCCAAGTCTGCGCCGATCATATTGCCTGTCAACTAAAACATTTTGCACTTCCGGGGTCCGTATCCCTCTATTCCCATCCTATTCATGTATTTGTCAAGCTGCCTCTTAAACACCACTATCGTACCTGCCTCCACCATCTCCTCTGGCAGCGAATTCCAGACACTCACTACCCTCTGCGTAAAAAAACTTGCCCCGCACATCTCCTCTATAGTTTTCTCCTCTCACCTTAAATCTATGTCCCCTAGTAATTGACTCTTCCACCCTGGGAAAAAGCTTCTGACTATCTACTCTGTCCATGCCACTCATAATTGTGTAAACTTCTATCAAGTCGCCCCTCAATCTCCGTCACTCTAGTGACACGTGAGCAAAGCCTATGCGGTTGCTGTCCCTTTATTTCTCACATTATAGCCCCTACAGAGAACGAGAGATCAGCTTTATGTGCCAAAGGTTAGCTTAACTTGTGGGCAATATAATGTAGGTTCAAGCATGCGTTCGGGAATGCAACTACAAGGAAAAGAGTTTTGCTGCATTGTGGGAACTAGTTGTTGAGATACTTCACTTTTCTGACGTGAACTTCTGAAACTTCATTGAACCTAATTACTTTTGTGACTGCTGGAATCAGCTGAAATCAATCTTGGAATAATGCAAATTTCTCAATCACTAGAATTATGGCTGATTTGCCACTCCACCTTCAAAATAACTGGGGAGGTGTCAGCTGTGGCTCAGTTCATAGCACCCTCGCCTTTGAATCAGAGGGTTGTGGGTTCATGTCCCACTCCCGGAAACCAAGAACTGTGATTGTACTCGAAAGAGTTGAAATCTGTGACTGTTGATATCTCGAAAGAGTTTCAAAATAACTGGCGAGGTGTCAGCTGTGGCTCAGTTCATAACACCCTCGCCTTTGAATCAGAGGGTTGTGGGTTCATGTCCCACTCCCGGAAACCAAGAACTGTGATTGTACTCGAAAGAGTTGCAATCTGTGACTGTTGATAACTCGAAAGAGTTTCAAAATAACTGTGGAGAATGCTTCTGTTTAGGATTGCTCCACAGATCATGGGCAGTGTTCCTGTCCTTTGTTTTATGTAATGTTAATGTAATCTAACATTCGCATAGTTACTTGTGCTTCAAAATTAATATTACATAATTTATGTTCTCAACTGTGCACTTTGCTTTAGCATTTAAAAAACTATGTACACACACTGATTTCTCATTGGCATCTGTTTTTGTTAAGGTTAATATATAATGCAACTTTATTAATTTTAGTTTGGTTGCAGTCTATTTTTATTTCATTTCGTAAAAAAGACTTCCTTTTGACCTTATAATTTGTCTAAAAGTTGTTCCTAAGGTCAGCCTGACGGTGCTACTTAATGTTTGAATCATTTTCCCTATGAAACCCTTTTTAATAAGGTGTTGTTTTTATTTACTTATTAAAGTTGTGTGCACAAATTGGAATCTATATTCTTTATTAACAAGGAGAAACAAAAATTATGGCAAAGAATCATTCTGTACCCATGAGCTGCCTTGGAGCATCTTGTCATTCGCCACAACTTTCTGGCCTCACAACACAGATTGAGGCCATCTCGACATTCACATGATATAAAAGTTCAGTCTCAGAACTGGTGTCTCATTTCTGTGGCAAGTCAAGACAAAGAGTCTCATTCAAACCATGAAAAAGGGATGGAACAAGTGATCTGAGGAATAGCAGCCAGGCAATCTAGGATGCAGACAGATGTCTAATATCTCAAAATCAATTGTATGTTGTATGGTGAAGAGTTGTTGGGTCACCAGAGCCATACTGTGGGCCTAACCTCTCTTTGAGTTAAATAGTTTTACTTCATGGTTACTTTTTCTCACTGACATTTCTGTGTAGTCTTTCCTTTATCTTGCAAAATATAATGCATATTTATTTAATGATGTCATTGTTTGCATTTAATTTTAATGAATTTCAGTTTTACTTTATCTCTATCCTGGGAATTGATCAGATCATAACCATGAAATAATTAAAGCTTAAATTGTGGGAAAGAGATGGTTTGGAGTTGCTGCTGTCACACCCCATCCACAATCTTTTGTTTGAAAATAGGATCAAAGGAATGTTATAAATGCACAGTCAAAGAAAAAATCAGTTCCACTCTTTAAAGTTTTATGTATTTGAAGCCTGTTAATGGTGTTTGAAATGCCTGACACAAAATACTTTTGTTGTAATATTACATACATCAAAATAGAACATTTCTTATACTCTGCACACTTTAAAAATCACCAATACAGCAGGGTTTTTAGATGCATCCAGTCAAAATATATTACTTTTTATCTTCTATTATACAGTTATTGGATCTGTTTGTGCAAATGTTTGCAATTTACTCCCATAGATTAAATAAATGAGGCTTGGGGTTGGAGTTTGTTTTTCGTTTAGTGTGTTTGAGGAATTCTATGCAGAAAAATTCTACGTAAGTCAGAGAACCTCTTGCGGCAGTGAAGCCAGGTTAGAGGGACCACAGTCCAGTTGCTGACTGCGTCTGCTACTTCTATCCACATCTGGCAACATTTGTTTTTGTTTCAGATTTCCAGCATCCGCAGTATTTTGCTTTTATCCATCCACATCTATGTTGTTTGTGCAGATCTCTCAACCTAGAGCAAAGCCTCTGGAAAAAGAGTCAGAAAACCAGGGCGCATCCTTCCCATGTTGCACTTCCATTCCTGACCTTGCAGAAACTGGAGAAATCAACCTGGAATGTAGCTCATACCGGGTTCTCTTTTAAGTTGAAAACCTTTCATTGATTGTTGTGGGAAGTGCCTGTCCTCCACTTGCTTCCTCACTTTGGCACTTTAGATATCAATAGCAGTCATGTTTAGAGGTTTTTACATGAAATATTTTTTCCTGTTCAACACAAACGACCATTCCCATAAGCATCCCCTACAACCTAGAGCACATCTTTTTCATGCTCAATATCTAGGTCAAAGATGATGAGACTTGGGGAGTGTAAAGCACATCTTCAGTATGCTGATTGTTCCTTCAATTACACATTGCACTATCATATGACTTTGATTGTAGCTTTCTTGGGCCTTGGTTGGGTTCCTTAAGCGTGTCACATTTTAAGTAGGTAGCTCTCATGCATAAGCACCTTTCTGGTTGGCCTATTCCAAGGTGTACAGAGCGCAGGAAAGGTGAACTGGTGCAAGGCAAAAATCATCACAGTAGTTCCTTGGAAATCGTAGGCATACTTAGATTATCAAACTTTTTGCAGTTGCAAACCAGCTATACTTTGATGGAGTGAAAGCCCTTACAGTTCAAGGATGCTACTGGGAAACCTAGGTGGTGGTGTTCCCATTCATCTGCTGCCCTTGTTCTTCTAGGTAGTAGAGGTCACATGTTTGGAAGGTGCTGTTGAAGGAGCCTAGGCAAGTTGCTGCAAAGCATCTTGTAGATGGTACAAGCTGATGTCACTATGTAAGCATGCAGGTGCAGCAGGCGGGTAAAGAAGGAAAATGGTATGTTGGCCTTCATATTGAGAGGATTCGAGTACAGGAGCAGGGATGTCTTGCTGTAATTATACAGGGCCTTGGTGAGACCACACCTGGAATATTGTGTGCAGTTTTGGCCTCCTTATCTGAGGAAGGATGTTCTTGCTATGGAAGGAGTGCAGCGAAGGTTTACCAGACTGATTCCTGGGATGGCGGGACTGACATATGAGGAGAGATTGAGTCGATTAGGATTATATTCGCTGGAGTTCAGAAGAATGAGGAGGAATCTCATAGAAACCTATAAAATTCTAACATGACTAGACAGGGTAGATGCAGGAAGGATGTTCCCGATGGTGGGGGAGCCCAGAACCAGGGGTCACAGTCTGAGGATATGGGGTAGACCATTTAGGACTGATGAGAAATTTCTTCACCCAGAGAGTGGCAAGCCTGTGGAATTCGCTACCACAGAAAGTAGTTGAGGCCAAAACATTGTATGCTTTCAAGAAGGAGTTAGATATACCTCTAGCGGCAAAAAGGATCAAAGGATATGGGGAGAAAGTGGGAGCAGGCTATTGAGTTGGATGATCAGCCATGATCATGATGAATGGCGGAGCAGGCTTGAAGGGCCAAATGACCTACTCCTCCTATTTTCTGTTTCGTTGTCAAACCAGTGGGCTGCTTTGTCCTGAATGGTGTTGAGCTTCTTGAGTGTTGTTGGAGCTGCACTCATCCAGCCAAAGTGATGAGTATTCCATCACACTCCTGACTTGTGCCTTGTAGATGGTGGACAGGCTTTGGGGAGTCAGGAAGGAGGTGAGTTATTGTGAAGCGAGGCACAGCCTTCACACATTGGGATTCCGTAATGACCTTTGCTTCCCCTGTTCCTCGACTTCCACAATCCATCAACTGTCACCTTTGCCCCTTTACATTGTTCAATTAAAATCGATTAATCGGCATCATGCTGGTTCACGCTAGTGGCCAGGAAGCTCGAAAGTCAGATGCAAATGCAGTGCTAAGCTATAAAGCTACTGATGGTTCTGCTGCACTTCTGGGTTCGCTATGGTCCCCAACGCCACCCCCCCCACCTCTTCACCAGAGTGTTTCCTAATTAAAATCACCCCGCCCAGTTTTTATCTGCTTATCTGTCATGACTTAAGCAAATATAAGGTTGAAGTGCTGATCCTGAACAGAATTAGTGCTTACTTCTTCAGACTTGAGCGGGCTAATGATAGCAACGTTTATATTTGGTTAGTGGATAGAAAAGCATTAATGGCTCTAATCAGATTCATTCCAAGTAATCTGTGAAGAAGGAAAGTCCTGCTATTGCCAGAGTAATAAAATTGCTATGTTAATTATAGCAACTGTAGAAGCAAGCAATAAAAGGCCACTACTGCTGTGTGTGGTCCATTAATTATCATTTAATTTTTCCTTTTGATTGTACAAAAGTGTTACCGTTGCTTGTCATATAAGAATCAACAGTTCTTGATGTTTTGTTTTTTTTATGTGACTTCATACTTTACTATAATAATTGGATAGAAAATAAATTTATTGACAGAATTGGGTTGTGCTGAGAACTCCCACTGAAACGACAACTTTGATTAATGGATTGAAACCCGTCTTAAACATTATAGTTGCAGTGGTACAGTTTTTTCTCAACCTATGAGTGCATGAGAGGAAAAAAATTATTCTGAAACAATTAGAATCCTTGATACTATAATCACTATAGAAGAATAACATCCAGAACAAATTCAGTGTACTTTCAGTAATATTTTGTGTTTGCTATTCAGCAGATGATTTTAGCAGCAAAAGTTTGGCCTTTCTATGAGATTTGTACAGGCAGCAGATGTGGGACAAAATGGTAGTTGAAAATTTCTCAAGAGTACTTGCCTTGCATGTGTTTTTTTTTAAGGTTTACAACTGATGAACACTAAAGTCAGTCATCACTTTAGGGAAAAATTTTTGCCATTCAAAACAGTGAAACAAGTGTTGCTTTGTTATCACTTTTTAAAAAAGGAATACTACACCCACAAAAGTGACACCACATCGTTCCTGTCCTATACTTGTTTTGAGGAGGAATTGTAGAAAGAGAAAAAAATATCTTGTTTTATAACTCCCTACATGTGTCTGGAGGAGAAAAACTGGATTAAACTCGGTAACATTTGATGATGCGTGTCTCTCCTTCGGAAAAGATGTGTTTTTTCTGTGTGACAGCAGTAGCCACAGGAAATCAGCTCATCTGTATGCATAATTAGGGAAATAGGGTGATTGAAGGGACTGCAGACTATTTCTTGCAGCATTTCTAGTTGCTTGTACATTGGTTAGTGAGAAAATGACAGCTGACTTCTATTTATTGCACTTATCTTGATTTGATTTTTAATTGCATAAAATAATTAAGTAACTACAGAATTCACACTCATAGGTATTTGCGTTATTATTAAATGTATGATACTTGTTTATGCTTTATATTTTTCAGAGGGTTAGGACAACTAATACTAAAACAGAAATTTTATTTTACTTTTAAGCTATTTAAAAAGAACTCGCCAGTTACTTCTTTAAGCCTTTGTACGTTTTGAAAACGTAAATGTTCAGTTGATTCTGCAACGACTGTTGGTTGTTAGAGTCTCCTTAAATAGGTCCCCAGCTGACCATATGTGTCATGAGTTAGAATTGCTGGCAACCTTGAGAGGGGGGCGGGCAAAAGGCTGGATCACAGCTGCATGCTTTGGGTGCTGGTGTGCTATACTGTATTCATCAACTTTAGCAGTGATCGGTATTCTTGAGGAGCTATCCCAGTTCATGGAGGAAAAAGAGAAATGTCAGATTGGAAAATACAGCTGGAAAAGATAGAATGTCATGAAGAAAATGGTACAGCTTTCATCCCTTTTTGTATCCTGTATATTTTGATTCCTCATCATGAAAGGATTATAGATGTTGTGTTCACTCTGTATTTGTGTGACAACTTAATCCCACTGCTCAGAAGTTCGTGCCAGTCTTGCCAGACACTTCTGATCAATAGGATTGTGGCCTGTTGTAAAAGGCTAAAACCCCTATTGTGTTGTTTTGTGCATGCTATATAGCAAGAAAGTTGCTGTGAACTTTTTTAATGAAAAAGCTGGATGTAGTTTTTACATCGTTCTGCATTAATGTTTTCAGAAATGGGCCAAGTGCTTATGATAAATATCTTATTTACATACTGCACAAATTATTTCTGATAAAATCGCACAGTTGAATTGAAGCTTAACTTTGCTGGTGCTCCATTGAACACTGTTGAATAGCTGGAGCTGGCAGCTGTAAAGAACATCACATGGCAAACAGAAGAAATGGTAATTTATTGTGTTTTTCCTAATTATGTTGCATCCGAACTGCAAAAGTTCAGACTTTTGCCATTTGTTGCCCTTCCTTATTTGAGTAGGGTTACCATTCAGATAAGAATTGTGGGAAAGTAAGCCAGGGCAGTAACTTCTTAGCAAGCTTGTGATACTTTGAATCTGTGTACACGATGATGTGTTTCTCACATTTGTTGATAACTATGTTCACTGCTTTTATTTTTTCACTTTTTCATGGGATGTGGGCGTCGCTGGCTAGGGCAGCATTTATTGTCCGCCCCTAATTGCCCTTGAGAAGGTGGTGGTGAGCCATCTTCATGAACTGCTGTAGTTAATGTGGTGTAGGTACACTCACAGTGCTGTTAGGGCAGCAGTTCTAGGATTTTAATCCAGCAACAATGAAAGGACGGTGATATAGTTCCAAATCAGAGTGGTGTGTGACTTTGGGAGAACTTGCAAGTGATGGTGTTCCCATTTATGCTCAGAATAGAAAAAAGTTTGGGGAATTAGATTTAGTGGCGTTGAGCAGCTAAAATGCTTTCTTACACCCTGTGGTCTTTCATACTTCCACACATATTTAAAGTGTGATGAGTAGTCCACATTGCTATTTCCACCTAATTCCAAACAGGCTTGTTCTGTTATTCGAACTAAGAGTGAAAGGAGTTTGACCCTGTCAGGATATGCAATTAAATTCCTATTTGTTCATGAACGAGCACGCACATTGTTGCTGTCAGGCTGGCAGAAGATGGACTGAACGGAGAACCTCTTTTCGACTTCAACAATGTCTTTTATTTGCTCTGGAAGTTATCCAGGTGAAATGAAGATAAGTAAAAATAGCATAGGGAGTTGACATTTTAATTGTGTCTGTTTTATATTGCATTTGATTTGATGATGGGTGTACATAAAGATTTACTGTTTTAAAGTAACATATTTGCAGCTCAGTTATTTTCAAAATGCTCAAAGGGTTTTATCTCATCTATAATTAAATGTTTGGTGGGGGTAAAATTTTATACTATCTATAATTAAATATTTTGGTGG
This sequence comes from Cetorhinus maximus, assembly GCF_964194155.1. Taxonomy (NCBI): domain Eukaryota; kingdom Metazoa; phylum Chordata; class Chondrichthyes; order Lamniformes; family Cetorhinidae; genus Cetorhinus; species Cetorhinus maximus. The sequence continues at coordinate 98,470,897 of NC_135884.1, forward strand.
GGGAAGAGTTTTATTTCACCTATACTTAAATGGTTGAATGAGTGGGAAAACATTAGTGCTACCTTTCAGTACTGGGTAGGGCAAAGAAGAGTTTTCCACAACATACAATGCAATTTTTTTGAGGAGGGGAAAGGGTATTGCACTACCTATAATGCAGTGTTTTCAGGTAGATTAAGAGCTTTATGCCACTATAAATGTTTGTTGGGTGACTTTTATGCTGCTAATTATTAAGGAAGTGAAGCTTTGAGGGGTTTTTCAGCTAATCCCTGGCATTATGCTGCTCTTTTGGGGTTTCCATGGCTCTTCTGCCAAAGTTAGTGGATGGAAACCCCAGTGGAATTTTAACCCCAGGTGTTTCTGTGGTAGCATTGGAAATGAAGTTTAAAAAGCACATACTGTGAATACAAGCATTGCTTCCTCCCTACATGATACAGGAGCATATCTGGGTTGTACTACTGGCAGAAATCATCATGACCTCTGTTGCTAATATTTTCCAGTATGAGCTGCTAAGAGACCTGTTAAAATACTTAAAACTTCCCACTAGTAGTTCTCATTGCTGAAATGAGAATACTGGCAGTAGATAGAGGAACAAAAAATGTTGGCCCACGTGTGCAAGTAATTCTCAAACAATTATTCACTGCTGTTCCCATTTCCAACCACCATATCATATATTTAAGACTGCTTTGGTGTTCAGCGCAGTACTGCGGGGTTTCCTGCATTGTCAGAGATGTTGTTCTTTGGATGAGATGCTAATCTGTGGCCCCACTTCCATGTTCAGGTGGATGTAATAGAAATCCCACGGCAGTATTTGAAGAAAAGCAGGGGTTGTTCTCTGGAGCTGGTTAACATTCCTCCCTCAGTCCACACTATCAAAACCGATAAAGCAATCATTTGTTCATTTCCTGTTTGTGAGATGTTGCTGTGCACAAATTAGCTGCTGTGTTTGTCCATATAACAACAGTGATGCAGCTCAAAAGTAATTGCGTTGGAATATTCTGAGGTTGTGACCGTCACTATATTAACTAACATATGCCTTTCTCTGATCATTGTTTTTGTATAATCACTTAACACTAGCTGATGATTTGCATAACACATTCTTATAAGAAATGCTAGCTGAACATTGCATCCGAGGATTGTGACATAAATATTGTCTGCAGTTTTAATTTTATATCTGCTAAATCCCCATATCTTTAAAACAATTTCTTATCAGGCTCTAATTTCTTAATGGACATTATTAATGATGCTTTGAAATGTCATGATATTTGTGAGTTTCACCAGATTTGATATCTCAGAAGCACCTGTAGATTTCTGGTCTATCTGTGGTCTTCAACCTTTTCTATGTTTACTTCCTAGTTTTCCTGTCTTCTCTTTGCATTTCATCTGTATTCCCCTTACTACTCATCTGTCTTCCAGCTAACCTTTAGCACTAGTTCAGTTTTATTCAATAATGACTTAGATTCCAGTTTTTCTTTACTAAATGATCATGTTTAGATTATACAGAAGGCTTCCCTTCTCCCAAAAGTCTCAGTCTTGCCACCTTATCTCTTTATATTAGTTTGGATTATTTAGTTGGGCCTTTAGTCCAGGTATTTTTTGTCTGGCCTGCATGCATCCGTGCCAGGCCTGCACGCATCCGTGCCAGGCCTGCACGCATCCGTGCCAGGCCTGCACGCATCCGTGCCAGGCCTGCACGCATCCGTGCCAGGCTTGCACGCATCCGTGCCAGGCCTGCACGCATCCGTGCCAGGCCTGCACGCATCCGTGCCAGGCCTGCACGCATCCGTGCCAGGCCTGCACGCATCCGTGCCAGGCCTGCACGCATCCGTGCCAGATTGCTCCTTAGTGACCTCATTGCCTTTTTGTCTCCAGCTGCACTTGTGTATATATGGCCGTTTAATTTTCTTTGCTACTAGCCCTCCTATGTGGATTATTCTATTTCATATGGCATATTTCTTTACAGAAGTATCTTTCACCATCAGCAGAAGCAGGCAAAAGCTCTGCATCATTAAAATTGCACAGTGACAGTGAATGAGTGCAGAAGGAAGTGCACTGTGATGTGCTGATGGCACCTGAGTTTGGTGGCATGCTTTACACTGAATTGGAGTGCGTAGTGGTGTCTGGTGGAGTAAAACTCCTGTGCTGCAAACTCATCATAGAGCACAAAGCAATTGGCTGAACAGGAGCCTTCAGTCATTGTTGCCGAACCTACTATCACAACTCACTATTTGATAGAGACCAGCTGAGCATTCTCTATTCGGCATCAGTGGCTTCAGCAGCTTGGTGGTTTGTTGCACGTTTCTTTTCTGTGAACTTGAGGAGGTTTCTTAACATTGCAAGTGAAGTATCTTTTAAAATAAAATTCCTTGGTACTACTTAAAAATCTCTTATATGGAAATTGTGAAAGGTAGTTATGTGGCATACTATGCAGATAAGGCAAGTAGTAATTTATATCTTTACTGTTCCATACCTGCAAGGTTCTCCGCTGCATCAACGTAACCTATACTGGGGCAGAGGAGTTGGAAGCTGAAGGTTTGTTTTGGGAACTTCTGAGGAGATGGTGGCGTAGTGGTAATTTCGCTGGACTAGTAATCCAGAGGCCCAGGATAATGCTGTGGGGACAGACATTCAAACCCCACCGTGGCAGCTGGTGGAATTTGAATTCAATTAATAAATCTGGAATATAAAGCTAGTCTCTGATTTTGACTGTAAAACTATCATCAATTGTTATAAAAACCCATCTAGTTCATTAATGTTCTTTAGGGAACGAAATCTGCTGTCCTTACCGCACCTGGCCTTTTTGTTACTCCAGACCCACAGCAATGTGGTTGACTCTTAAAATGGCCCAGCAAGCCACTCAGTTCAAGGGGCAATTAGGAATGGGTAACAAATGCTGGCCTTGCCGGCAATGACCACATCCCATGAAAGAATAAAGGAAAAACACGCTTTACTTCGATTTGAATATACAACTGGAGGTATCTGTTTTTGCTTGAAACGGTACTGGTTTGTAACCTACTCTGAGCAACATCAAAATAAAATCCACCAGTTTGTCAGACTGTGCTTCAGGCTTGAAATATTTTTAAAGTATTTTTTGGTGATGGTAATTTTGTTGAATCAGTATTGAAGGCTGAAAATGGTGGAATCACTCAGCCAGCATCAGTGGAGAGCATAGACAGGTTAAAATTTTAGATGCTGACACTTTAAATGAGCCACATCAACAATGTCTACTTGACCTTCACCTCCAGCAACAAGTGTGAGAAGTTTGCAGGCTCCTTAGTCACTAAGATTAAGATCATTCTATCAGCTGCTTCCACCACTTCACTCCCTTCCCCTAGTTCACCGGACCAAACTTCCTCTAAGGTTCGCCACTGCCCTAATCCTAAATTTGCTTAGCTTCTCTCCTATCTCCCCTCATGCTCTCTCTGAGCTCAACTTGTCCATGAGACCCGCTTCCTGCATCCTTGATCTTATTCCTCCTTAACTGCTGACTATCCAGTCTCCCTTCCTGGTTCCCATGATAGTTGATAGTGTTAATAATTCTCTCATCTGGCATCATCATCCCCTCCTCAGATAACCAACCCTTGACCCCTCTATTCTTGCTAACTGCTGTCCAGGGGTCAAAATAATTGTTTTTTTTTCAGAGATTTTCTTGAGGACAACTTTCTCATTTTCAGGGGCCACATTTGGGTTTCCAGGGCTCTTGTTCATTTTCATTAGCTCCTTTATTTGATAATATAGTAACATTGCCTTTTGTATTTGTGTTGTTTTTTTTTAACGTTTTCTTCTTTGGAGAAATAAGATGGCACATATGCCAAAGATTGTATTTATCTATATAGGCAGAATTTTTCGCTGAGTGGGCGGCCACGCACAAGCCCGACCCGCTCGAGCGTAAAATAGCACGTGATGACATTGGGTGAGTGATCCGGTGCCATTGTGCACTTGCGCGATGTTTAAGTTGGTGGGCGCGAGTGGGAGTTGAAGCTGTGCCCGCCATTAATTAAGAGGCCAGTTAAGGCCATTAAATAGATAATTGATGCCGATTTTACGTTGCCCATGCGATTTTGCGCTCATCGCATGGGCAAAACGAGCAGGCGGCCAGCCGACGATTTGCAAAATCCCATTCACGGGTGAGATAAAAAGGGTAAGCAGCATTGTCTATGTGAGTAGTGAGGACTTTGGTAGGTAGTTTGTTGCCGGTGACTTATTGGTACTTGGCAGCTTCATCTCTGTTCAGGGCTTCATTCTCAGCATTTCCAGGCTTCACTTCGGGTCTCCTTGGCATCTCCAAATACCCCAGAGGATTCAGACCATGTGGACCCTTCTAGGTATCAGACAGCTTTCTGTAACCCTGGTAATGGGGACTGTGGTCTCTGCTGGAGGCACCTCCTCTGAGGAGGAAGAGAGGGGCTGAAGGGAAGTGTCCCAATGCAGCTTGCAGGGGAGCTACCTGTGGGAGGAGAGGCGCAGGCATAAGGGCACAGGGCCAGCAGGTAGTCCAAGGCATTGGGAGCCGCAGAAGACACCACTATCCTGCTGCCAGCGCTTGCAGGTAGCGATGCAGCTACCTCAATATGTCAGAGGTGCAATGCTGAAGGAGGCTCCACCTCTCAAGGGTGACAGTGACCTCCATATGTCAGGTGATTGGGCCTGAGACCACCTCCAACTGTGTGGGTGGACACCCCACGCCAGTGGCTCTGAAGGTCACAGTGGCCCTCAACTTCTATGCATCCGGCTCTTTCCAGGGGTCAGTGGGGGACTTGTGTGGAGTATCCCAATCAGCTGTCCACGGTTGCGTCAAGCTGGTGACAGAAGCCCTGTTCAGGGGGTTATTGACTTTCATTAATTTCCTTATGGACAAGGCCAGTAAGGCTGAGTGACCAGAGGCTTTGCAGCGATTACTGGTTCCCCCAGCATCCAGGGTGCAATCGACTGCACATGTGGCCATCAAGGTGCCAGCGGGTCTGCTGGGTGCCTTCGTTAACAGGAAAGGATTCCACTCCATGAATGTGCAGATAGTGTGTGACCTCAGATTCAGATTCTGCAAGTCTGTGCAAGGTACCCTGGCAGCTCCCATGACACGTACGTCCTGAGACACTCCCAGGTGCTGAGGCTCTTCAGTGCTCCAGCCCGATTGGATGGATGGCTGCTGGGTGACGAGGGCTATCCCTTGAAAAGGTGACTTATAATGCTTCTCCGCCACCCAAGAACAGAGGCAGAGCAACGTGATAATAGGAGCCATGCCCCCACAAGGGTGGTGATAGGACCATAGGTCTTCTCAAGATGCGCTTCCGATGCCTGGACCCTTCAGTGGGAGAACTACAATACCCCCAGATCAGGTGTCATTGATCGTGGTCGCATGCTACGCTGTGCACAATCTGGCATTGGCAAGGGCGCCCCACTGGAGAAATAGGATCTTGAGGCAGCTCTGCATGCCATAGATGATGAATCCAGTTGTGAGTCCGAAGAGGAGCACGCTGAGGAGAATGCTGTGTGTGTGGAGGCAGATCTCTGTAACATTCAGGCGGGCAGGGACACCAGGGACGACTTGATACAACGCTCCTTCAGCTAGGCTGCCAAATAAGCATTATCACCTCATGCCAGGCTGCTGCCTCCATCCCGGATGTCTGAAATGACCCTTTCCTTTGACCCCAAAGTCCGCAGTGCCTGTGCAATAAAGTATGGACCCATGCCCAGCGTTACATACTGATGTACCTTGCACCACATTAAATCAGAAGGGTGAAGCATATTCAGGCCATTACGACAAAAGAAATTTATCTCATTTTGACAGTCCAAACAAATTAACAGAACTTTCTCTGGTCTTCAACCCCAGACCGGTACACATAAGCAAAACATTGCACAACAGAAGATCACCCATGACCAGTCCCTCTTGTGCTCATGGTGTCTTAAACTTACGTTTGCGAGTGCTGCATCTTGGTGCTCCCAACTTGCTGGCAGCGGCATTGGAGGCAACCTGCTGACTCTGCTGTCCTGTTGGCTTTGATGACCTTGGTGGTTGTCCTCTGTCCAGTGGAGCCTGTGCTAGCCCCACCTGGGACTGAGCAGTCAGTGCCACGACTGGCATCTCTTCAGTAGCCGCAGCCTCATCAGATGCCACGGCCACTGGCAGAGGGGCGAAGGAGCTGCTGCCGTCATCCAGGATGCCCTGAGAGGAGCCCATAGAGATGACTGGCAGCTCGTGTGCCAATGTGAGGTCGCTCTGGACCTCCCTGCTTGCCATTGATGAATGGCACCTAGCTGGGATACTGGGTGCCTCATCAATCTCCCACACTGGCACTGACCACCTGAGGTCAGTGCAGGTGTGAGGGCTTGCAGGTTCGAGCGCAACCCCAGGAACCCCTAATTCTGTCCCTGGAGCTGCCTTTCCATGAGGATAGCCACTTTGTCAATGGAGGAGACAGTGCGCTCGGCCATGAGGGTTAACGCAGTGCTTATGCTCCGCATGGACTCCTCCATAACGGAGACCATGGCACACATACCCTCATGGATCTCTGCCAGACCCTCCACATCTCGCTGGACATCCAGCGTCTGCGACCTAATGGACGACTCCAAACGCTCATCATCTGGCTTTGACTTAGCATCGTCCTGGTCTCCAGCAGTCCTCTGACTGCTGGCACCCTGGGCACTCTCTGCCTCCTCCTGTACTTCAAGTGAGTGTGATGTGCCCTCGCCGCTGTGCACCGACATTCTAGCCGCCGATCTAATGCCCACCGAGGTGCTGGTGTCTGGTTCAGAGAGTGGGTGTGCGCAGGTGCATCTGGAGCCTGGCAGCCCTCTAGCATCAGGGGTGAGTCATCGGGGTCCTGTGATTGGGTGTGTTGTGGCAAATCTAAGGGAGAACAACGCCATGTCATTAGTTTAAGTCATCACACTGTCACTGTGCATGCCAGGCGCCCTGGTGAGACCATGGAGATCAGCATCATGGTGCCATTGTCTTTCAATGATCCATTGGAAATCCAGTTTGGAGGCTCCCATCAATAATGAGACTACACAAGAATGTTTGCACCAACCGAAACTCTCACCTCTGTGCACTGCACTCTTACCTTCACTTGACACCACAGTGCGGCTGGGGTCTGTTGACTTGAGGTGCGTGCTGGCTTTCCATCTTGAAGGCATCCTGCTCATACCTCATGAGAATTAGGAGGTTTTGGGGGCCTCTGCTGCTCCACGACCTTTCAATGTTGTTATGAGCCATCTTCTCCTGAAAGGACAGAGGAGCATTGATTAATCCACACTCTACACTCTCCACCTGCAGCACCATTGCAACCTGGTCACCCCCACCTGAGGAGAACCTTGCAGGGCACATCTGAGTCATGGCCCTCGAACCGCAAGGCACTCAGTCCAAGCAGCCAGTGCTCACCCTCTTGGCCAGCTCTGGCGTCATTGACGGTTGGCATGCAGACTCTAACACCCCTGAGCTCCCTGGGGGGGACGGCCAGACCTTAATACTTCAACACACTGATGCATGCCAACATGGTACTTGCCCTTCCTGAGCACAGCAGGTCGTTAAACCTCTTGTGGCACTGGACCCAGGTGTGCTGCACAACATCATGGCTGCTGATCAGCACTGCCACCCCTTCCCAAGCTCTTTTTGTAAGGTGCGGTGGCCTCCTCCTTCCATTCCTGGCAGCTACCTCCTCTGGGAGGACCACAAGGCACTCATCAGAAAACAGGTGGGGCCAAGTGCCCACCCGACCTGCCCCCTCTCTTGGCATCTGCAGCTGCACTGGAAGCCATAATTTCCTGTTGACAACACCAAAGATGTCATTCTTCGCTAGCAGCCTTACAGGAGCTGCTTGAGCCAGTTTTAAACAGGCCTCCGGTCGCCATTGGACCTGGCGACCATCAGGCCCCTGCCCCTGCTCAGCCATTCCTGACCAGTAGGAGCCCAACATTGTGCAATTAGTACCGAAGGCTTGTGCTCCGGAACTTGCTCTGCCCCTAGCCAAGCTGTTTCAGTACGTCTACAACACTGGCATGTACTCGGCTATGTGGGAAATTGCCCAGGTATGTCCTGTACACAAAAAGCAGGACAAATCCAAAGCGACCAATTACTGCCCCTTCAATCCACTCTTGATCATCAGTAAAGTAATGGAAGAGGTCATCAACAGTGCTATCAAGCAGCACTTGCGTAGCAATAATCTGCCCACTGATGCCCAGTTTGGGTTTCGCCAGGACCACTCAGCTCCTGACCTCATTACAGTCTTAGTTCAAACATGAACAAAGGACCTGAACTCTCGAGGTGAGGCAAGAGTGACTGCCTTTGATATCAAGGATGCATTAAGGAGCCCTAGCAAAACTGGAGTCAATGGGAATCGGGGAAAACTCTCCAATGGTTAGAGTCATACCTAGCACAAAGGAAGATGGTTGTGGTTGTTGAAGGTCAGTCATCTCAGCTCCAGGACATCACTGCAGGAGCTCCTCAGGGTAGTGTCCTAGGCCCAATCATCTCCAGCTGCTTCATCAATGACCATGGGGATGTTTGCTGATGACTTCAGAATGCTCAGCACCATTCACGACGACTCAAATACTGAAGCAGTCCATGTCCAAATGCAGCAAGACTTGGACAGTATCCAGGCTTGGGCTGACAAGTGGCAAGTAACATTTACGCCACACAAGTGCCAGGCAATGACCATGTCCAGCAAGAGAAAATCTAACTATCACCCCTTGATGTTCAGTGGCATTACCATCATTGAATTCCCCACTATCAATATCCTGGGGGTTACCATTGACCAGAAACTGAACTGGACTAGTCATATAAATACTGTAGTAACAAGAGCAGGTCAGAGGCTAGGAATCCTGCGACAAAAGCTCACCACCTGACTTCCCAAAGCCTGTCCACCATCTACAAGGCACAAGCCAGGAATGTGATGGAACACTCCCCACTTGCCTGGATGAGTGCAGCTCCCACTACGCTCAAAAACCTTGATACCAATCATGACAAAGCAGCCCATTTGATTGGCGCCACATCCACAAACATTCACTCCCTTCTCCACCGATGCACAGTAGCAGCAGTGTGTACCATCTACAAGATGCACTGCAGGAATTCACCAAGGCTCCTTAGACAACCCTTCCAAACCCACGGCCACTACCATCTAGAAGGATAAGGGCAGAAGTTAGATGGGAACACCACCACCTGGAAGTTCCCCTCCAAGTCACTCACCATCATGACTTGGAAATATATCGCCATTCCTTCACTGTTGCTGGGTCAAAATCCTGCAACTCCCTTCCCAACAGCACTGTGGGTGTACCTACACTGCTTAGACTGTAGCTGTTCAAGAAGGCAGCTCACCACCACCTTCTCAAGGGCAACTAGGGATGGGCAATAAATGCTGGCCCAGCCAGCGAAGCCCACATCCCGTGAATGAATTAAAAAAAGTATACCCTGGTACATTTCAGTCTGGCTCTCCATATTCCCTGGTGACAGAAGATTCAGTTAAGCCTCCCTTATCCACCCCCCCGCCACAACCTACATGCACATTGTAATCAGCCCCTCTCCCCCCACTGTACACATACATGCCCTTCTTCCCAAATCACTCCGCCTCCTCCAGCTGGGACTGTCATGAGAGAACTGAACAACATTCTGATTGCCTACGGCCAAAGTGATGAATACAGCTTCATTTTTAAGAAAAGAAGTAACTGGTTCAAAAGGAGAGCAAGCAAATTCACGAGCCACCTGGTCTTACAGTTTTCTACTAACAAGAAGACTTTAAAGATCAGGCCCTCTTATTTCCACCTGGATTTGATGGGAGAGTTGTTCTGATTCCTAGCAACCAGAACCTATGAGACTACCTAAGACGGAAGGCCCCCCTGACCCCCAGCCAAAATTTGGGCTGCCCCGAGCCAAAATTTGGGTAGCCCCTGGCCAAGACTCGGACCCAGGCCTGATCAGCAGTCACCTCGCTCAACATCCCACAAGGCTGAGTGATAGCTCCCCCCGGCGGCTTTGGCCTTGTTACTGACGGAGACTCCCTCTTTTTTTTTCATTTTCTGATTCTCTTCAGCCTCCCAAAGAATATCCAACGATTGGTGATGGCACAACCGAAAGCCTCCAGTATGATGGCAGTGGACTGACCAGAATAACTCCTCCAATCACAGGTTCCCTCATTCCCGCTCTTGATGCTCCTCAAGAGACAGAATCTGATTGGGAGAGCAACCAGGGCAGGAGTTGAAACAGTGAGAATGGGAGAGGCAGAATCTGTGATTGGAGGTTCAGCTCCTCACAGATTCTGTCTCTACCATATACAGGGGTGACTTTTCTCTCATTGGTTGCACCATGATTGAATTTTTGTGGGCTTTCAAGGGCAAATTCGCCCGCTGGCTGCATGTATTTTGAAGTCTGCTACTATCCCAACTTCAGCTTCCTTTTCCTCTACAAATGCCTTGACCGTGTTGCTTCCTAAGTTTTGTTTATCTATCCTGGAAATCTATATTTGAAACTCTCCATAGGTTTCCATTTCTGACTCAGTTCTGAAATGGTTTTACAAAATCATAAATGACACCCAGTACAGCTGCCCTTCATGGTGTGTCTGCAGCCTTTGACAGAGTTGACCATCCTTCACCAAAGCATCTCCACTATTGTGCAGCTAGCTGTGCTTGCACTTACCTGTTTTCATTCTTATCTATCCACTTGCAGCCAGCAAATGACCGACAATGGTTTCTCTTCCTGCTCCTCCCGCGTTGTTACCTGTGGGTGTTTCACAAGGATCTATCGTTGGCCCCTCCTATTTCTCATGCTGACCTCGACAATTTCATCTGAATATCACCAATTTCCACATATATGCTGATAACATCCAACTTTACCTCACCAGCAGCTTTCTCTCTCTCGATTCTCTCTTAATTGGATGAGCAGAAATTCCCTCCATTTAAATATGGAGAAGACCAAAGCCACTGGGCGGAATTGCCCCAGATTTGTACTAAGCGCGGTAGTGGGCGAGGTAAAACAAAGTTTTACCCACCGGCCACAATGGTGGCTTCTCATGTCATATCATCTCGAACCTGCCGCATTAACTATACATTCCCAGGAAACACACCGTTTCCGTGGCAGGCGGACTCCAATTCGCCTGCCATGCCGTCACCTTGTCGCTTCATCACGCCGGGCGCCACATTTAAAGTACAGCCGCGCGCACACCTCTCCGTGCTTCTGGCCCAGGACTGCTGCAAATAAGACATGGCCCTGAAAGGCAAGAAGACTACAGCCCCCAGGCTTAGTGACGCATCCCTCGAGCGCCCTTTGGACACTGTGGAGGCCCGCTGTGATGCCCTCTACCCCCGCTCTGGCCGCAGGATGAATGATCTGATCTGTGCCACTAGGGTAAGGCAACCATCTCATCAGTCTAAACTCACACTCAAGCACATTGCACATTCACTGGCATCTCACTCACTGCCAGCTCAAGGGGCATCACCACTCACTTTTTCACACACACCCTCGCATCTCCATCTGACCTGATTTCCTCTGGAGACTGCCTCCTCAGTCCTCACCATCTTGAGGCCACTTGAACAAATCAACTTGTGTCCTCAGACAAATCCTGGGATAAGCCCCTTCCTCAGTACAGCCCTCACCCTGCAGCCTGTCCCCTTGCCTGAGGCTCCTCCTCCTCCCTCCTCCCTCTTCCTCCCTCCTCCTCCCCCTCCTAGCAAGCCCTAGCCCTGCAGCTGTACAGAGTCATCCCGGCCTTATGGCTGGTCTGGTAGGCAGAGACCTGCTGTGGGCCCCCCTAAAAGTGCTGTGGTGCTGCCTGCGAAGCCTCGCGCTGATGACTATGAATGCTGCCCGAAGCAAGATAGGCAAACAAACCTTGAAGTCCTGAGCAAAGTGCATTTGCCAGGTGTTTGTCACTTATGTGCAGTTGTGAAACACGTTGGCGTGCAATAACGCTGACGTGGATGGACGATCCAGCGTGAGGGGCCTTATAACGATATGCAGATGTATTATAATGAGGTTCCCAATGTCCGATGGTGGGAGACGCGGCCCGCCATCGACGGGCTGAGTGGATGATTGCAAACTGGTTTCATGACATTGTGAAACCAACTTTTGGCCTTCTTGCCATATTGTCCGTTCACGCTGCTGAGCATGCCTGATGCCACTGGGCATGAACGATTCCACCCGCTGCCTTTGGTCCTTGCCACAAATTCCATTTTCTAGCCACTAACTCCATCTCTCTGCATGACAATTATGAGGCTGAACCAGACTGTTCATCCCTTGGTGTTGTTATGACACAGCAGTTGGTAAAGGCAGTTCTTTAAAATCCCAGAGGGAAACTTTAAATAACTGTCATAACCTATATTTTCAATTGGTATGTTTGAGATGCAACTCTGAATTCAGAAATGAACCCACCAAGCCTCCAGAGGTTTTTATATCAAACTAAATGAGACGTTTATTAACTTACAACAAATTTAACACATACACATGGCCACAAATTACTACTATGATAACTTTTACATTCCCAAATTAATCTCCACTAAGGCAACAAAACCCATAGACTTAGATACCAGGCAAAGCATTTTTCACCGTACGAATTCAAAATGAGGTTCCTTTCAATTTGGTTCTTTTGCAGACATTTGTAGGCTTACAGGCTTAGATCTTACACGCCTGTGACCTGCACACACACAAACTCCTTTCTGTTATACCTAGCCTCCCCCTTGAATGCAAATTCTCATTCTATCACCGGGCCCTTTGAACTCCTTTCATAGTACCAATTTTATCAGCAATATAAACATATTGCTTGGTGTCTCCTAGCTCGGTGCAAGATTTCACCCCCACTCTTGAATGCTCTATTCAACAAAATGCAAATGTACCCTCTACCTACTGTTTACATGTCAAAACTACTGTACATCAAAGCACCCAGACTAGCTGGCTTTAATCCAATTAACACACACAGTCTAAATCTCTATATAAAAAAATAATTTCCAATAAAATTATATACATTAATATCTCTTCCTGACAGTGTCATATTTGACCCTGAGATGAGGTTCCAACCATATGTTGGTACAATCACTAAGACAGTTTATTTTCACCTCTGTAACTTCACCTGACTTCACCCCTGCCTCAGCTTGTCTGCTCACCCACACCTTTGTTGCCCCTAGACCTGACTATTCTAATGCAGCTACCTCTGTTCTACCCTCTGTAAACCTGAAGTCTGCTGTCTGAATCCTTACTCCTACCAAGTCCTGTTCACCCACTACCCCTTGCTTGCTGATTTACATTGGTTCCAGTTTGAGCAATACCCCAATTTTAAAATTCTCATTCTTGTTTTCAAATACCTCCAAGACCTCACTCCTCCAACCCTCTGAGATAACTGCATTCCTCTAATTCTGCGTCTTGAGTATCCGTAATTTTAATCATTCCACTTTTAGTGGCCATGTCTTTCCCTAAGCCTTGGAATTCCCTCCCTAGACCTCTTTGCCTCTCTTCCCCTCTTTCCTCCTTTAAAGAAATGACTTAGAGTGGAATAGGGCTTGATTTTATAAATTGATGAGGGAAGACAGGATGCCTTATTAACTTGTATATAGGAATACTTTTTAAAGGTAATAAATCAGTATGTGTGGCCCAGAAGATTTTCCTGGAAGAGGAGTATGTTAATAGTCGTGGCTTACTTTGATAGTAGGGGATCTTGTGGCACAGTGGATAAACCTCCCCGCCTCTGAACCAGAAGCTGTGTCCCAGTCCAACCACAGGACTTGATGGCCAAGGAAGGTGCGTTAATAATGTGGCCAAACAGGTTGATTATCAACCTGCAAATCCTTTGGCAGGTGGTAAGAGTGGGAGAGATTCCTGGTCAGCCAAATGATGGAAAGAAAGTTGGGTCCTCTACCATCACTATCCATAGCTCCAGACCAAAACATACATGCAAAAGTGCATCCTGCCATAGCAACTTAGACTTCCTGAGTGATCTATAACACAACACCACCACTTTATAGTAACCGTGGTTTCCCTAAATTACGACGATAACTGCACTTCAAAAGTATGTTATTAATTGTAAAGCACAATGTGATGCATGAGGAATTGAAAGGCAAAGGTTCTATATAAATAGGAGTTCACTTCTGTGCTGCTATCAATCTCCATTACAGTACTTAGTTTAATATTAGTTTAAAGAGATAAGGGAAAACCTTGGGTGAATGCATCAATGAAAGCATAATGTCACTGAGTTTGCTTTTAAAGTATCATAACTGATAATATGTTTCATAACTGAATAACAAAATCCATTGTGGAGTGTTTTTCTTGTCAGTTGAGTTCAAATTCCTAGCAGTCATATTGTGATATAAAGGGGTCACCAGGCAGTAGAAACAGTGCATGGAAGAGCAATGAGGTACAATTTGAAGAGCTACTTGATGAGAATTTTTAATGGAAACATTACAGAAGTCTTAAGCACTAACATATGTACACACAATCATACGAATTAGGAGCTGGAGTAGGCCACTTGACCCCTCAAGCTTGCTCCGCCATTCAGTAAGGTCATGGCTGATCTGATTGTAATCTCCCGCCTATCCCGATAACCTTTCACCCCCTAGAGAAACAGTGGAGTGCAAAAGGGCAGGGGAATGTGTAACCTAAAGCCTATGATGTGTGGTACCGGTGTGATATGGGAAATCATGGATAATTTGTGTTCTTATGTTGTTTTCCTTGGGATGTAGGCAATGATGGTCAGCTGTGCTAATTGCTCATACTTTGTTGCCCTGAGAAGGTGTTGGTGGACTTTCATCTTGTACTGCTGCCATTGTTACGGTGATCCTACAATAGTGTTGAGTAGGGAATTGGCAAATATTTGGTGCGTTGGTGCTATTGGAATGGAAGTATATGTCCAAGCCAGGTTTGTGTGTGATTAAGAGGGAACATAGGATTGATGATGTTCCTACACCATCATGTATGTGCTGTAACCGCAATGCATTAAGGACATGGGGGTGGTCAGGTAGCGCAGGTAGCAGTGGTGATATTGAGTTGAATGGCACAGGCATCACTCAGTAAACTGCTTTGTCTGGAAGGTGTTGAGCTTGAGTATTGTTGTGGCTGTACTCATCCAGCAGAAAGTGTTCCTTCTCATTCTTGACTTAAGCCTTGTAGATGGTGAAAAGGTTTAGTAGGGTCAGATTTCTGCTCATCTCTTTGGTGCTCAGGGATTTCCTGGGGTTTTTCCTGTGACAGAAATGTACTCTCGCTTGTTGCATATTTCTGTTTGAATGGAGCCACCTGTTCCAGTTTCTTAGGCTTGGACTTGGTGTCCTATCATGATGCAAAGGACTACTCTGGATGCACTGTGGACTGGAGGGTCTATGGTCCTGGGACAGGCCAAGGTGAAGCAGATAATTGAATAATTTTACTTGTGCCTTCTTCCCCAGAATGATCCCCAGGCCTTTGTCCTTCGGCAGCTGCTGACAGCAACAGCCAGAAAACTTTGATGGCAGCAGCCAGCACTTGTATGTCCTGCCTGATGTTCAGGTGCAAGGCAGGCCAGTGGGCAAGCCTGTGACAGGAGAGTACTTGGACCATGCAGTATTTCTCAGGGCAAAGAAATCTTGCAAATTTTAGCAATGATGGTGTAGTGCATGTGAAGTATGCTTTGTCCAATGCTTGCCCACTAGGCATTATAGTTTGTATGTATGTATTTGCATACGGTGAGGTTTACTATGGAAAGCTAATTACAAAAAATCAGGCTTTGTTATGAGGAAATGTAGCAGCATGGATAGAAATTTGGTTGACAGACAGGAAACATAGCATTAGTATTACTGTCAATAGTTGTTGTTTGGATTCAAAAATGGCTGTGGACATGGGAGTCAGTCTTGAGTCTATTTTTTTTTTAGGGATGGCTAGACCAACATTTAAAGTGGAGGACAATGCAGGTTTATGGGAGAGTGCAGTAGAATTAGCCAGCACATACTTGATGGGTGGTTGAATGGTTCCTCTCTGGGGTTACATAATAATGTTTAAAATTATGAAAGGACATGACAGGATAGGTAAACACAGAGTGTTTCTTGTAGTTGAAGCGTTAAGAATAATGGGCAATAGATGCAAGACTAAATGCATGAGATTTAGAACAGAGATAGGAGAAACCTATTTACACAGGAGGCTGTGGAATGCAGGGGTGGAAGTTGAAGCAGAAACTATATGGACGCTCCAGATTAGATTAGATAGGTGGATGAAGTTAATGAGTTTGAAGGGATATGGGAACAGGGTGGGTAAACGTGTTCAGAACTATTGACTTGTGTGGAGGGTAAGCACCAACATGGATTGATAGGCCTGAATGGCTTCTTTCCATGTTATTATTTCTATGTAAATCAGTATGAATGAAAAAAAGAACTTTTATGATTTGGATTATAGGTAAAGCAGACAAGTAAAAATCAGCAATTGCATAAGTCATGCTGATGGTGCTAACACTTTGAAAGCTGGACTTCCATACACGCATGCATTGAACAAGGTCTATACTGTATGATCATTCAGTTTTAATTATACGGTGTGTTAAAAGTTTAGGAACAAACGTTTGTGTAAGATGATGTGTATATTTTGAAGTAATGGTTATTTAGTAAGAAACAATTATTCATGTTTATTAGGAAAATCATAGAGTCATAGAGGTCTACAGCACAGAAAAAGGCCCTTCGGCCCATCGAGTTTGCACCGGTCAAACAAGTACCTAACTATTCTAATCCTATTTTCCAGCACTAGGCCCATAGCATTGTATGCCATGACATCATAAGTACACATCCAAATACTTCTTAACTGTTATGAGGGTTTCTGCCTTTACCACCCTTTCAGGCAGTGAGTTCCAGATTCCCACCACTCTCTGGGTGAAAAAATTCTTCCTCACATCCCCTCTAAACCTCCTGCCCTTACCTTAAATCTATGCCCCCTGGTTATTGACCCCTTCTCCAAGGGGAAAATCTCCTTCCTGTCTATCCTATCTATGCCCCTCATAATTTTATACACCCTAATCATGTCCTCCCTCAATCTCCTCTGCTCCAGGGAAAATAACCCCAGCCTATCCAATCTCTCCTCATAACTAAAACTCTCCAGCCCAGGCAATAGTTGTCAAATGGGTCTCTTTATGCTAATTCTTTTAAATTTTGTAAACTGTCTAGGAGCAGCATTATAAAGTTTGCAAATAATATGAAACCTGTGAAGATCATGATGAGGATAGTTATAAGATTTGTGATGACATTGTTAGGATGCTGAAATGGATGGAAGCGTGGCAAACGGAGTTCAAAGTGGAGAGGTGTTAAGTGATGCACTTTGGGGAGGACTATTACAGAAAGTCAGTAAACAGTAAATGACACAACTTTGAAAAGTGTAAATGAGCAGAGAGATCTTGGTGTCCATATACACACATCCTTAAAGGTGACAGGGCAAGTTGTTAAAAAAACATATGATTACTTAGGTTTATAAGTAGATGAACAGAATATGAAAACAAAGAGATAATTCTAGAACTTTATACATCGCTGCATAGACCTCAGCTGGAGTAGTGTGGACGTTTCTTGGCATTACACTTCAGGAAAGGTGTAAAGGCATTAGAGTACCATAGAGATTTACCCCAGGGCATTACCAGGGATAAGGGCTTTCCGTTATTAGGAGAAGTCAAAAATGTTAGCACTGTTCACTTTAGAACAGAGAAGATTTAGAGGTGACCTAATTGAGAGGGTTTGAAAGAGTAAATAGAGAATATTCTCTCTGCCGAGTGGATTAATAACTAGAGGTTATAGATTCAAAATCATTGGCATAAGATCTTGAGGGAGGGTGAGAAGGAAATATTTTCGCTGAGTTGTGGGGTACCTGAAAAGATGTGGAAGCATAAACAATTTTAAAAAGGATCTGGACAGGTACTTGATGAGGAATTTACGGGGTTGTGGACATAAAGCAAGAATGTGGGATCAAGCATGGCTACTTTTTCAAATAGCCAGCACAGGCAAAATGGCCTTCTCCTATGATGTGAGTTTCTTTGGATTTAGGCAATTAGACATGCCTTGGTAGGTATTAATTTTCAAATAGTCAGTAGTATATTTTAGAATGAATTGGAGATTATGTTGAATTACAGGAATACAAATTGTGTTGCATTAATGCCAAATGTATAGAATTGTAATTTAAAAAGATACATTGCCAGAAGTTGGTCTTTTCATTTTCTGAAATCATGAACTCAAAATTAACATACATCTGACTTAAATCTACAACTGATCCAAAACTGAAATTCCAGCATCAGAATCTGGCCCTTTACGAACATAGCATTTACTTTCATTGTATTTCATTCTTGTTTGAGCATGCCACCTAGTTATTAACCTTGATGAATGCTTAAAATATTTGTTAATAATCCAAATGTTAATGATTAAACACACTTAATAACAAAAAGCTGCAATCAGCAAAAGTGACCAATATTGTAGAAAAATACAACTGTTTCGCTAATGTCCCATAAGGAAACCTGCTGTCCTTGCCCTGTCTGACCTGTTTGTGACTGCAGCCTTACATTGATGTAGGTGACTCTTAACTGCTCTCTGAGGTGCCGTAGCAAGCTTCAAGAAGAAGGCGCACCACTTTTTCAGGGCAGTTGAGGACGGGTAATAAATGCAATCTTGATAGTGGTGCTCACATCACGAAAATGAATTTAAAGAAAACCCCAGAATCACAGAACTCTTACGGCACAGAAGGAGGCCCTTTGGCCTGTTGAGTCTGTGTCGGCTCTCTGTAGGACCAATTTACTTAGTGCCATTCTCCTGCCTTCTCCCTGTAGCCCTGCACATTCTTCCTTTTCAGATGACAATCCAATTCCCAATTGAATGCCTCGATTGAACATGCCTCCACCACACTCAGGCAGTGCATTCCAGAACCTGCTTGAAAAAGTTTTTCCCCATGTTGCCATTGCTTCTTTTGACAATTACCTTAAATATGCGCTGCCTTGTTCCCAATCCTACCACCAATAGAAACAGTTTTACCCTATTTACTCTGTCCAGACCCCTCATGATTTTGAATACCTCAATCAAATCTCCTCTCAACCTTCGCTTCTCCAAGGAAAATAGTTCCAACTTCTCCAACCTATCCACATAACAGAAGTTCCTCATTCCTGGAACCATTCTCGTGAATCCTTTCTGCACCCTCTCTAATGCCCTCACATCTTTCCTAAAGTGTGGCATCCAGAATTGGGCACAATACTCCAGTTGAGGCCGAACAAATGTTCTGTACAAGTTCAACGTAACTTTCTTGCTTGTATACTTTGTGCCCCTATTAATAAAGCCTAGGATGCTGTATGCTTTATTAATTGTGCTCTCCCCCTGTCCTGCCACCTTCAATCATAAATAAATTGAACAATATAAAATATATAAATAAATAAGAATAAATTGTACCATTTATTTTATATTGTCTTTCTGCATTCTTCCTACCAAAATGAATTATTTTACACTTCGCTGCATTAACTTTCATTTGCCATTTGTCTGCCCATTCCACCAACCTGCCTGTGTCCTTGAAGTTCTACCCTATCCTCCTTACAGTTCACAATGCTTCCAAGTTTCGTAAGACCCGCAAATTTTGAAATTGTACCCTGTACACCAAGATTTAGGTCATTGATATATATCAGGAAGAGCAAGGGTCCCTATACTGATCCCCAGGGAACTCCACTATAAACCTTCCGCCAGTCTGAAAAACATCCAATAACCAACACTTTCTGTTTCCTGTCACCCAGCCAATTCCATAGCCATGTTGCTACTGTTCCTTTTATTCCTTGAGCTATAACTTTTCCTGCATGTCTGTTGTGTGGCACTTTATCAAATGCCTTCTGGAAGTCCATGTACAGCACATCATCAGCCCAACTATCCTCACAACCTTCTCTGTTACCTCATCAAAAACTGCAGCAAGTTAGTTAAACATGATTTGCCCAAACAAATTCCTGCTGGCTTTCCTTAATTAACCTGCAATTGCTTAAGTCACAATTAATTTTGTCCCGTAGTATTGTTTCTTGAAGCTTCCCCACCACCAAGGTTAAACTGACTGGCCTGTAGTTGCTAGACTTACCTTTACACTCTTTCTTGCACAAGGGTGTAACTTTTGCAATTCTCTAGTCCTCTGGCACCACTCGAGTCTAAGGAGGACTGGAAAATTATAGCCAGTGCCTCCACAATTTCCACTCACTCACCATCAGCATTCTTGGATGCATCCCATCCAGTCCTGGTCAAGCCTTATCAGCTTGAAGTACAGATAGTCTATCCAATACCACCTTCTTATCAATTTTAAGCCCTTCAAATGTGTGAATTATCTCCTCTTTCACCATGACCTGTGCAACATCTTGGCTCCTTGGTAAAGACAGATGCAAAGTATTCATTTAATACCTAGCCATGCCCTCTGCCATCACAAGTAAATCCCTTTTTTGGTCCCTAATCAACCCCACGCCGCCTTTTATCACCCTTTTACTATTTACATGCCTATAGAAGACTTTTTTGGATTCCCTTTTATATTAGCTGCTAGTCTCTTTTCATACTGTCTCTTTGTTTCACTTCTATGCTTTTTTACTTTTCCTCCAAACCCTCTGTATTCAGCCTGGTTCTCAGTTGTATTGCCCATTTGACATCTGTCATAAGCAGACCGTTTTCTTCTTCATCTTTATCTCTTTTGTCATTCAGGGAGCTCTAGATTTGTTTGCCCTGCCTTTCCACTTTTTTGGAATATACCTTGTCTCTGCCCAAACTATCTCTTCTCTAAAGGCAGGCTATTGTTCAGATACCGTTTTGCCTGACAACATTTGATCTTAGCCAGATCCATTCTTACCCCATTGAAGTTTGTTCATTGATGAATTTATACTTTCACAATCATTTTTATGTTAACAGAAACATATTTTAAGAGGTTTGTGTTTTAGCTTCTGAATAAATATCAAGACCCGGAATTTCCTCTGCATTGCACCAGATATAGCAATAATCCAGCTACAAACCAATTACCTGGCTTAAAAGAATTTTTTTTACTCATTCAGGGGATGTAGGCTTCTCAGGCTGGGCCAGCATTTATTGCCCATCCCTAGTTGTACTTGAGAAGGTGGTGGTGAACTGCCTTCTTGAACTGCTGCAGTCCATGTGGTGTAGGTACACCCACAGTGCTGTTAAGGGTGTTCCAGGATTTTGACCCAGCAACAGTGAAGGAACAGTGATATATTACCAAGTCAGGATGATGGGTG
The DNA here is from genome assembly GCF_964194155.1 of Cetorhinus maximus. Classification (NCBI taxonomy): domain Eukaryota; kingdom Metazoa; phylum Chordata; class Chondrichthyes; order Lamniformes; family Cetorhinidae; genus Cetorhinus; species Cetorhinus maximus. The sequence goes on from NC_135884.1 coordinate 98,492,043, forward strand.
AGTTGGAGGGGAACTTTCATGTGGTGGCGTTCCCATCTATCTGCTGCCCTTTGCCTTCTAGATGGTAGTGGTTGTGGGTTTGGAAGGTGCTGTCTAAGGAGCCTTGGTGAATTCCTGCAGTGCATCTTGTAGATCTTGCTGTTATTGTGCGTCACTGGTGGAGGGAATGAATGTTTGTGGATGTGGTGCCATTCAAGTGGGCTGCTTTGTCCTTGATGGTGTCAAGCTTCTTGAGTGTTGTGGGAGCTGCACTCATCCAGGCAAGTGGAGAGTATTCCATCACACTCCTGACTTGTGCCTTGTAGATGGTGGACAGACTTTGGGGAGTCAGGAGGTGAGTTATTCGTCCCAGGATTCCTAGCCTCTGACCTGCACTTGTAGCCACAGTATTTATATGGCTAGTCCAGTTCAGTTTCTGGTAACCCCCAGGATGTTGATAGTGGGGAATTCAGCATTGCTAATGCCATTAAATGTCAAGAGGCGATGGTTAGATTCTCTTTTGTTGGAGATGGTCTTTGCCTAGCACTTGTGTGGCACGCATGTTACTTGCTACTTGTCAACCCAAACCTGGATAATGTCTGACTCTTGCTGCATTTGGACATGGACTGCTTCAATATCTGATTCGTCGCTGAACATTGTGCAGTCATCGGCGAACATCCCCACTCTGACCTTATGATGGAAGGAAGATCATTGATGAAGCAGCTGAAGATAGTTGGGCCTAGGACACTACCCTGAGGAACTCCTGCAGTGATGCCCTGGAGCTGAGATGACTAACCTCCAACAACCGCAACCATCTTCCTTTGTGCTAGGTTTGACTCCAACCAGTGGAGAGTTTCCCCCCTGATTCCCATTGACTCCAGTTTTGCTAGGGCTCATTGATGCCACACTCTGTCAAATACTGCCTTGATGTCAAGGGCAGTCAGTCTTGCCTCACCTCGGGAGTTCAGCTCTTTGGTCCATGTTTGAGCCAGGGTTGTAATGAGGTCAGGAGCTGAATGGCCCTCTGTCTGAATGAGTTTCCACCTGCATCTGGCAATGTCCATGACTCAAATATGAATATATTCCAATTGTGCTTGTTCTGGGATGGAGAAGGAGTTCTGTCAACATTGTGGCAGATTTTCAGGCGCAGAAGGAAATGGTTATTTTATCTAGTCTTATAGTTCAAATTTTGACCTTACTGAGAGCAACTCTGTGTTTTCTGTTTCTTTTAACAAATGTTTATGGTGTAAGTAAAAATCACATTAAACATTGAAAGGCTTTCCTGGTTGCAAGATCTTATACACACCAGGCACAACATGTTTGAATAATAGTTAAATGAGTTGAGGCTTGACTTAACTGTTTAGGCAAGGCCGGTTTGGGTCCAGGCAGGGATTAAAACCCTGCAATTTGGGTCGTGTCGAGAATGCTACTTAATCCTCCAACATCCTGATTTAACCGGGCAGGTTTGCATGGGAGCAGGGGACTCACATGGAGCTGTCAGGTAAGTAATTAAAATATTCAAACAGGTGATTAATTGAGGTTTTAACCCACCATTCCTGCTTTAACAGCCAGCGCAAAGATTTCCCAAGCTGTGTGGAACTTGCCAAGGCCAGGAAAGCGAGAGCACAGCAGGGAGTGCTTCTTCAGTGGAACCGACAGGCTGGCAAGCCTCCAGGCAGTCAAACTGAATAGCTGCATCCATGCCTCGGTGAGAGATTGCTGCAGAAAGCAATTCTTCCGAGAGCACTCTCCTTGCTTGACAGGTGATTTCCAACTTCTTGGAAGTCAGTTCACCTGCCTTGGACTTCACTCATTTTGATCTGCATTCCCTACTGTCAGCCTTCACTACGGGTTAGGAGCAGTTTATGTAGCTCTCCCTTACATTTCTGATGAACAAGAACCAGCTACCATCTCCTCAGCCATGTGCTACTCCGTAGGCAGAGGAGTTCAACACAGAGAACCAGCTCGAAGGAAGGGAGGCCCCCAACATAATCTACAGGCAAAAGATCACCTCTGTTGACATGTGTGACCACCAGGGCCTCGAGGCTCAGCCTTTCATGGCGAGTCATTGTTGACATTTCTACAAACTTATGAAACTAGACCTCTTTCCCAGTGAACCAGGTGGGCATGGATTGTCAGTGGCTGCCAAGATGGCTGTCACGGAGGGGGGCTCACCTGCTGGTTCTCGGTCTTCCCTTGGGGTTTTGTGCACTCTTCTGCAAGGAGAGAAAGCTGAGAGTTCTAAATGTGAGAAATGGATTACGTGCAGAGAAGGGAAGGACAATGTTTGTGGAGGGTGTCTGTGAGACATGTGTGAGATGACAAAGACGAGGATGAGTGTTGACTGTTCAGTTGAGAATGTGAGGTGGTCCCTGGAGCGAGAGGAGTGAGCGAAGCTGCAAGGTGTGTTGGTTTGAGAAGTGTATGCCAAAGGTGTTATGCCGCTTACCTTTCTTACCTGCTGAGGCCCCTGAATCTCTGGGGACACTTTCTCCAGGCTTGAGGAACTACACTCCTGCTGACTTCCTCAGCCATTTCCATCTACTGATTGGTTTGAGAGGCTGGCCTTTTTCTTTGGGAAACATCACCTGACTTCAGTCCTTTAGATCTTACAGCAGGACTTTTGTTTAAGAGTTAGCCTTTCCAGCTTTCCCAGGCCTCCTTTCCATTCCTGCGGAATTCCTGCATGCCAGAGGAATCAATGTACAGTTCAGCCATTCTGACCGCTGCTTGAGTCCATTTACCTAGAAATCTTTCTGGCAGATTTGGCATGTCATCCCACCTGCTTTCTCTGGTTGGGAAACCCATAGGGAGGGTGCTAATGCCATTACTAAGTTAAAAAGCCCCAGAAAAATCCACTGACAGAATTAACGGATTCCTGAGACATTACCCCCCCCCCACTGTCTGAGAGTCTGTTAAGATAAAACTCTGCCCTTGAATTTTAAGTATCAAAGAAGAAACATAGTGGTTTGAGCTTGCTGTTCCATTGACCCCTGATTGTTTACTCTTCATTTTTTGCCTATTTACAACCATTTTAAATTTGGGTTTATTCTAATGCGATTGGAAGAATACTCAGGTGTAACTTTTAGGTCTGACTTCTGGACTGTGTTGAAGGAAGAAACTCTAGGCCAAAGTGTTGTCATATAATGCAAGTCAGTTTTTAGCAGTAGTTCACAGCCTGATGCAACCTTAACTTCTCTTGGCAAGCCATTGTTTGCTTCCCTGTACATATCATTTGTTACTAAATAGCTCAGTTAATATATTTTAAATGATAAAGTGTATTGTCCTATACATCACTTGGAACTGAAAACAATGAAGCAATATCCAGTCTTCTGAGACCAATTTTTCTAATTAGTCTGCATTGATAAATACACAAGGTTATTGTACTACAGTCGTACAAGACTTAGGATATTTGATCTACATGGTTTAATTACTTTGATAGGTGTTTGTAATTTAGTCTCTCTCTAAGCATATGAATCACACAGTTGTACAGCGGAGTATGATATAGAAATGAGCTATTCTGAACCTGAAATCCTTATTGCGAATAGATTTGTATGCTCGAGAGTGGGTGTCGGGCGCTTGGGACACTACTTTGTTCATGTTGGAAGACTTATGCCAATTTTTCTGTTGCACTTATTTATTCTTTTTACTTTTTAAATGTCATGAATAACTTTTACCATAAGATAGTGTCATGCATTGAAGTATTTTCTTATGAATGATTTGATTTTTAATGACTTACCACAGATGGCTAATTCAACTATGAAAGGCAGCAACAGTTGGGGAATAAAAGATGAAAGACTGGTGGTTAACAGAACTTCAAAACTGTACTGTGTATAGTAAATTAAGCCTCATCTGCCCTCACTGGTGCATCTGAGATGCTGTAGCAAACATATTCTATTGCTATGCATAGAAAGTGCAATATATACATTAGAATTTATCAGAAAGAATGGTTTAGTAGATTTGTAGCTCCGAAAACAAATTATTCTTCTGCACATTGACAGTCATTCAACAAGGAGAAATTGACAAAAGACATGGTTCCTTTTAAGAAATTCGCATCAGGCTCTGCCCCTGAGTCTCCCACCCCTAATTCTACTGTGTTCAAGACTCTGGGCAGTTGCTTTTCTCTGCAATTTTCCCCACATCTGAAATGCTTTCTAAATGTTTCAATTGCTTGGCTATCATCTTTCAAAAGTCTTCCTACAGTTTTGACTAAATGAAGTATGATGATCAGTTTGCTTAATTTAGTTTGATTCATTCAGTGATGTTGTCTTTGCTGTTGGCCTACTGTAGCTTACTATGTGCAAGCCATTCCTGGTTTAACCTATCTTGCAGTTTCTCTCGTTTCATGGGCAGAATTTTTTGCCCTGTGGGCGGGCGCACGCCTGACCTGAACGGGAGTGAAATAGTGGGCAAGTGTCCTGACATCATCGGGCACTCTCGCGATCTTTTGGTCAGCGGTCGCAGGTGAGAAGCAGCAATGCGCCCACCGACAATTATAAGTCCTGTTAAGGCCCTTAAGTAATTAATTAAGCTGCATTTTTCGCTGCCTGCTCAACCATTCAGCTGGCTGGCAGGCAATAGGCCAGGCGGCCTTTGCATTTTTAACAAAATCTCATTCATGGGCGGGGTGAGGTTTCCAGCGCTTACTAAAAAAAAACGATAAAAATTTTTAACATCCTTTTCACATGTCCCTTTTCATGTGACTGAGTCACATGTGGGGACATGTTTATCTCATGTTAAAAGTTTATTTTTGTATTTGAAATCTGTCAGCTCCCTGAGGCAGATCTGTTTCTTTAGGGAGCTGTCAGTGTGCGCACCCCTGCGCATGCACACACTTCAGCGCTCGCGCTCCTCCTGCCCCCACCCTGGCAGCGCTGAGGTTCCCAGCACATGTTTCACGCTGGCTGGCCATTAATTGGCTTCCCCAATGAGGGAAAAATTCTGCCTCATGAGTTTTCAAGGTATGAAGCCTGCTCCAAATTCACGAGAACTTGATGTTACCAACTCAATTATTGCATGGCTGTACAGGTTGCCATGATGTTGAAGCTCAATTTCTGTAGGTGCAATTTTCAGTTAAACTCAGCAGTTGCCCACTCCCTGGTCACGTAGTATCATTTCTTACAGCCTGAACAGTCAAACTGGTTCATGCAGCACTGAAGATTTGTTATAGAAATTACTGGGAATATATGACTTTGATTTGGCTCTTAGATTAGCATGAGTTCATAATCTCTATGGAAATTAATTGATGCAGCAGCTCCTTCCTGTTGGTGCTTTTACTTGAGTAAATTTATATGGGAAAAGCTGAATTGATTGAGTCATAGTTATACAGCTCGGAAAGAGGCCTTTCAGCCCATTGTGTCTACGCTGGTCATCAAGCCCCCATTTACTTGAATCCCATTTTCCAGCGCTTGGCCCGTAGCCTTGCATGCTATGGTGTTTCAAGTGTTTATCTAAATACTTCTTACATGTTGTGAGGGTTCCTGCCTCTACCACTCTGTCAGGCAGTGAGTTCCAGATACCACCCGCTCGCCCCCCCACCCTCTGGGTGAATTTCTTTTTCCTCAAATCCCCTCTAAACCTCCTGGACTCCACGGTGCAATAAATATGGTATAAAAATCAATCAGTATATTTGTGACTATCATTTTATTCTCATAATGAAACAACTTTTCTGCAAGTATTGGTAGAAATGATAGGATTGTAGACCTGTGTGGTTTTCCAGAGAAAGCAAACAAATCAATTTAAGTGGTAATAAAACTGCTTCAATAAAATGTAGCACTTTTTAAAAGTGAAGAGGAAGAATGACCATTTTTTTTTAAAGAAGTGACAGCAGCAACATTAGAGAGGACAAAAATATAATGAAAATCATTTGTGCTAGAAAACTCTAGTAAGTTTAAAATGCTGGCGAATGATGACAAGTGACTTGTTTATATGAACTGAAGGAGGAGCCTATGTATTCCATGGTTGTGATTGTATATTTCCGAAGGAAGACCAGTTGACATATTTTCCAATAGCTGCGATGTTAGCTGTTGATTATGATTTTATATGCATATTGTTCTGAATATCTATATCTTCGTCGTGAGTCTTTGGAACTCTCTTCCTGAAAAGGCGGTGGAAACAGAGTCTTTGAATATTTTAAAGACAAGAGGTGGATAGATCCTTGGTAAGCATGGGGATGATAGGTTATTGGGGGTAGGCAGGGTGCAGATTTGAGATTACTATCAGATCAGCCTTGATCTTAATAAATGGCGGAGCAGGCTCAAGGGGCCGAATGGCCTATTGCTCCTTGTTCGTATGTTCTCGTAAAGACGGATGGGAATTCAACCAATTGAAGACACATTTTTTAAAGTGTAACCATGTATTATAATTAGAATTTCCCCATAACATTTTTAGTTTAGAAAAACATTTTATTCAGGCTGCTTATCATAGTGCAAACCTATAGTAATGCTCAGCTTTTGTTTGTCCGGACTGGCTTGATTAGTCATTTTAAGGATAAGTCTGTTACTGGGATGATTTGGTGTGTGTTGCCTGGCAGAGGTGGGGGAAGGTGGGGTGACGGGGTGTGGTGGGTGAAGACCAAAAACAGCAGAAGTGAAGGGGAACCAACAATAGGGATACCTTGGCTGGAGGGATCGTTTCTGTGAGGGATGGGATTAAACACAAGAATTAGGAGCGGGAGTAGACCACACACCCCATAGAGCCTGCTCTGCTGTTCAATATGATCATGGCTGATCTTGGGCTTCAACTCCATTTTCCTGTCTGCTCCCCATATCCCTTAAATCCCTGAGAGACCAAAAATCTGCCTACCCCAATCTTAATTATATTCAATGATGGAGCATCCACAACCCTCTGGAATAGAGAATTCCAAAAATTCACAACCCTTTTGAGTGAAATAATTTCTCCTCATCTCGGTCCTAAATGTTCGGCCCCTTTTCCTGAGACTGTGACCCGTGTTTTAGACTCTACAACCAGTGGAAACAATCTCTCAGCATACACCCTATCAAGCAGCTTCAGAATGTTTTGGGTTTCATTGAGATCACTTCGTATTCTTCTAAACTCCAGAGAATATCAGCCTTATTTACTCAAGTCTCTCATCATAGGGCAACCCCCTCATCCCAGGTACCAATTTAGTGAACCTTCACTGTGCTGTACTGCCTCCAATGCAAGCATATCCTTTCTTAACTGTGGAGACCAAAACGGCGCACACTACTGCAGATGCGGTCTCACCAAAACCCAGTACAACTGTAGCAAGACTTCTTTATCCTTGTACTCCAATCTCCTTGCAATAAAGGCCAACATGCCATTCCTTTCCTAATTACTTGCTTCACCTGCATTCTAACTTTGTGCTTTCGTTGTACAAGTGCACCCAAGTCTCTTTGAACATCACACTTACAAGTTTATCACCTTTTAAAAAAAATATTCAACTATTTTATTCTTGCGACCAAAATAAATAACTACACACTTCCGTATATTATACTCCATCTGCCATCTTGTTGCTCACTCACCTTACTTGTCTATATCTCTTTGCAGCCTCTCAGTGTCCTCCCCACAGCTTATCTTGCCACCAGGCTTCGTATTATCAGCAAACCTAGATATGTTACTCTCTGTCTCTTCTAAGGGCAGAAACTTTCACCCCATGGGTGGGTGTGCACTCGACCCGACGGTGTAAAATAGTGCACGATGATGTTGGGTGACGTCCTGATGTCATAGTGCATTTGCACGATATTTTGGTTGGAGGGCGCGTGTGCGAGAGTCAGCAGTGCACCCGCTTACAATTAAGAGGCCTATTAAAACCCTTAAGCAATCAATTAAGTAGAATTTTTCATTGCCTGTCCAACCTTACGGTTGGCAGGTGGGCGAATAGGCCAGGCAACTTTTGCATTTTTTGCAAAACCTCATCCACGGGCAGGATGAGGTTTCCAACAGTAAATAAAAAAAAAAGTAACATTTTCAAAAAATAATTTTCAACATGTCCCTCTTCATGTGACTGAGTCACATGTGGGGACATGCTTATACTATTTGTAGAATCTTTATTCTTCATTTAAAAAATTTTCAGTTCCCTGAGACACCTCTGTGCTTTCAGTGAGCGCACCCGCGCGCATGCGCCGACTTCTGTGCTCGCGCTTCTCCCACCTCCACCCCAACAGCCATGCATTTCACGCTGGCTGGCCGTTAATTGGCCAGCCAGTGTGAAATTGCGGTCGGAGCCCAGGTGCAGGCGGCGGTCTGTTCGTCGGCCGCTCCCGGGCCCGCCTGCCGCACCAGCCCGACTAGTTACATCCTCAAAAAAATCTAATAAATTTGTCAAACGGGATTTCACTTTAGTAAAATCATGTTGACCTGTTCTAATCATACAATACTTTCCTAAGTGTGTTGTTAAGCCTTCCTTAATAGGCTCCAGCATTTTCCCAACAACTGATGTTAGGCTGACTGGCCTGTAGTTCACTGTTTTCTCTCTCCCTCTTCTCTTGAAAAGCGGTGTGTCATTTGCCAACTTCCAATCTCGTGTGACCATTCCCAAGTCTGAGGAATTTTGGAATTCGGGGTTTGGAATTGATGGAAGGGAAGGGGATAACATGAGAGTATGGCATGGGAAGGACAGATGAGATGATGGAATTGGTTAATTGTGGCAAAATGGCAAGGAAAATTCTTCAATATAACTTATTGTGAAAGGTATTCTGAAATGAAGATTCAAAAGATTTGAATGCAAAAGTTTTAGAAAAACTGTGTGGTGAATTAAATGAACATACCAGTGTTGTTTCTATAGAAAAAGGTGATAACAGTCTGTACACTCTAGCGTTTTTACACAGGCTAACTTAACGGGCATGACACTGCACAAGCTTAAAGTCAAGGAAGGAGCAGTTATAACGTTGCTGTGAAACTTGAATCCTAAGCAAGGACTTCATCGTGGAGCAAGATTGGTAGTTAGGGAGCTGTTTTCTTCGATGGTAGATGCTGAAATCATAACAGGCAGTTTTCAAGAAAATAGTGTGTTTATTCCTTGAATAATATTGAGCCCACCAGATGTAAACCTGCTTTAGGAGAAAACAGTTCCCAATTAGACTTTCATATTCAATGAATGTAAATAAGGCACGAGGCCAGACTCTTGACAAAATTTGAGCTTTTATTTCGAGGGTTGCTTTTACACACGAACAGCTTTATGTAGCTTTTTTCAGAGTGAGAAGTTTTGATTGTTAAAGTATTTGGTGAAAGAATAGCTAGAAATCCTGTATTTAAAGAAGTACTGTTGCAACAAAGACACTAATCTGACTGTAAATGCTTTGCGGGTATCTGCTAGTTATAAATAAAATTCAGTAATGTTGGTAAGACTGGCATTAAAATTGCCATAGCCCTAACTTGTTCTCATATGTAATTTGTAGTGTTTTCATTTCATCCTGAAACCGTGTATGCTGTAGTGGTGCAAATAAGCCTACAAAAGTTGCTCCAGCAAGAAGTGAAGGTTTTATTCTATGGCTATTTAGTGTTGGCGTTGGCACCAGTGATGTTATTGTACTGAAAACTAACACTACAGTTTAGTTGGGAATATGATAACATCTTCTGTACTGGTGGGAAATAAGTAAATTTCCATCTTAGAATTAAGAGCTTGCTCTGTATTATGTGTCTAATGCTAATTTTTCAGACTGTGTGCAATTGTTATTTTCTTGCATGTAGTATAGTGTAATGGATATTAGTGATAGGTACTTGATCTGACTTTACCACAGTCCCATTGAGGGTGGGTGCTTTCTCTCCATGATTACAAGCTAGGCGATATTACTGTTAGTTTTGCAAAAGGCAATTATTGATGGTACGCAGCACATTCACAATACCTTATTCCAACATTTACTTTGCCCATTGCCCATCTCATTGTCCTGATTGGTTCAAATTACCACACAGCTCCTTTATATTATTCCAGGAGCCAATGCAAATATCCATAAAGCAGAAGATCTGAACCTCATTATAGTATGGAAAAGCGGACTCTGTAATTGCGATGATAGAATACTTCCCAAAGTGTTTTTGCTCCTTGTTGGCCATTTGGCACTGGTCAGCCATGGCTTTAAAGAAAGGAGGCTTCACAATGCCAAAAAAAAAATGTATGCAGGGAAATAATAGATTCATGGTTTAATTAAAATGCAAAATACTGCAGATGCTGGAAATCTGAAACTTAAAATCCTGGAAATACTCAGGCAGCACTTGTGTAGAGAAAAACAGAGCTAACTTTTCAGGTTTGTGACGTTTCATCAGAACTGGGGAAAGGTAGAAATGTAATAGCTTTTGAGCAAGTGAAAGTGGGGTTGGAGATGGGTGGCAAGAACAATAAAAGAACTCAGCGAAAGGGTGGAGCACAGGAGAAATCAAGGGCTGAACCTTCTGGCTGGCTTGTGGGTGGCGGACTCCGCATGCCAGTGCTTAAAATGTCGCGCAATCGTCCCAACGTCAGTGCGCGGCACCCCGATATTTTGGTCGGCGGGCGCGCTAAGCAGCATGATGAGCGCCTGCCATTAATTAAAGGCCTTGTTAAGGCCATGAACTCTCCAATCGATCAGGATTTTGAGGGGCCTGTGCGAACTTCGGGTCAGCACACGGGCCCAACGGGCAGGCGGGTAAGTGATTTTTTTTTACAAACCTCCATCTAGTGGCGGGATGAGGTTTGATATTGGGTTTAAAAACTTTTAATTAAATGTTTGTGTTCTTCACTAACATGTCCCATCTCGCGTGACATTTTCACATGAGGGGGACATGTTAATGATTTTATTATTTTTCTATTTTTAGAGTTTCACAGAATTTCAGCAATCTCTCTGAGGCAGCACATTGCCTCAGGGAGATGTGCACTCTTTCGCATGCATGCGTGAAAGAGCACACTCTGGCAGTTGGGGATTCCACATAGCATAGCGCTTCCCGTCAGGCGCCACGCTGGGCGGGCCTTAATTGGCCCGCCCACTTAAAATGGTGGCAGGGCCCGTTTCGGCGGCGGGGATTGGCTGCCCGCCTGCCGCTGAGTCGGTCAGGCCCGCCCGCCCATCAAGGGCAAAATTCTGCCCCAAGTGACAGAAAGTTTTATGGTACAAAAGCCAAAGGGAGTAGCAATGGGTAAAGGAATCAAACAAAAGATGTATCTTGATGAGGTGTGAATGGCTGGATAGCAGCTGTGCAAATGCAAAGTAAAGAAATGAGAAGGAAACAAGAAAAAAACAAACCCAATAAAAGAACAGAACAAAATGGAGGCAGAGGTTATGATCTAAAATTGTTTAACTCTGGGTTGAGTCCAGAAGGCTGTACAATGCCGAGTTGAAAGATGAGGTGGTGTTCCTTGAGCATGCATTGAGCTTCATTAGAGCACTGTAGCAGGCCAAGGACAGAAAGGTCAGTCAGAGTGGGAACAAGGGGGAGAATAAAATGGCATGTGACAGTAAGTTCAGGGTCATGCTTGTGGACTGAACAGAATGGTCACCCAGTTTGTTTGCTCTCCCCAAATTTGAGGGGACCACATTGTGAGCAGTGAATACAGCATACTAAACTACAGCATATGATTTAATTTCTACTTGTGTGCAAATTGATTGCTACATTTGCTTACAAAGCAACAACAATAGCTTGCATTGATATAACATCTTTAATGTATAGAAATGTCACAAGGCACTTCAGAGGCATAATCAGGCCAAAGTGAATGCCACACTTAAGGAGAAAATTTTAGATGGAGTGGGCAGAAACTTGATTGATGACATGATTTTCCGGAGGATTTTGTGTTAATAATAATGGTGATAACAGCACTCAGCACTTATAATGGGGTAAATTGGACAGCAACCGTTAGCAATCGCAGAAGTTCAGTTAAAGGTGGAAATCTGAAAGTTGCATTGAGAGATACCCCACTTTTCCACCTGGTGCGCTGTTGCTTGCTGATAGACTTGGCACTGAAATCAGTGCAACAGCTTGAACTTGGGGTACTTGCCCACAAGTTCTGCACCAAAAACAACTGGAAAATGTTAGGGCTGGTGCATTCAGGAATAAGGAAGTGTTTTAATGGCACAATGAATGAAAATTACTGCTTTAGAACTTCTCTGGCCCTGAAAATTTAATTTCTAAGTGTGGAGCCTCATTCTCTACGAAGGAAGTTAGTGTCTGAGATCTTTTAAAAAAACATGATTATTTTGTTTATTTTTTCTGTCTGCCTTTTTTATCTCCCTTAATTACATCTGTGTTTTCCAATCTTAGTTTGTTTATGTACATCATTCATATTTCTTGCTTTATATTCACTGGTTTAGACTCTGCGTGACTCAGTGAGGATTCTTCAATCTGATTGGTTGAAGAGCCTCGCAGTTCTTTCCTGACTCTCAGATACCACAGATTCCCTGTGGAGTACGTCGTGCTGAAACAGATGCTGGACTAGAGGAAGCCTTTTTCTAAAGCCTGTGATAACTCTATGGGAAGCTGTCAGTGAGGTGAATGGAGAGCACTGTTCCTTTACTTACAACTGCAAAATACAGACCAATATATTAACTGCAAAGTATTTTGGGATGTGCTGATAATGTGAAAGGTGCCAAATAAATGAGTGTCTATTCTTTTGTTTCACTAGGAATTAGAAGTGATATGTAATACTAAGAGGAAACACTATGGGAAGGGGCAATGATGCCATTCATGTAACAAAACAGATAAATAAAATGTTGGACTGTATTTGAATTTTATCCAAATTATATAGAGGAAACTAGCAGCACAACAAAGATTAGGCATTGATCTTAGTGGTTAAGGGTGCAGAAGCTGCTTGGAGTCACTTTCTTTGTTGACATTCATTGTTGACAATGATGCCATATTTTGTTGAATGTTGCTTTGATGTTGAGTGTAGCTATTCACCACTCTTGCGTCTGGGCCAAGTTTTAATAGTTCTGGCAAATTCTGGAGTAAATTTTCTCAATGTCAAACTAATTACCTACTCTTCAATAATACCTAAATGCATATGTTGACATGGGTGTGATAATTACCAGCAACATTGAGAAAGGTAGTGTGTGTGACCTGTCACAAAAATGTTTAGGCAAGAACTAACATAAATATGAAATAAATAGTTTATTTCACTCCCACTGCAGGCTATTAGATTAATTTGAAGCACGACTTTGCTTTATGGATGATATTGATATGACAAGCTTAAGCCTGCATTTCTTAACTTAGCAACCATGTTTGCTGCTCGTCAAAGGCAGCTGCTCTGCGTATCAGTGCTACAGTCTTAAGAAACTGTCATCATGGAACTAATGGTGAAAAATGTAAACAATTTGGATTTGAACAGAAACAATAAATTTTTAGCCACTTGTGCAAACTATGATAAACAAGTACAATGATCCTGATATTCAGGCTGTTGATGCATTCTTCTTAAATCCTGAAGATCATCCTGGCAGATTGTTATATGCAACACAATCCAAATGTTTAACTTTACATCCACTTTTCTTTTTCCTCATATCTAGTGTTTTGGGGGAAAAAAGGCCTCAAGAACCTGTACCACAGTGATTTTATTGTAACCCATTTTGATCTTATAGTTGAAGTATTTAAAGTGAGGTTCAAACAAGTGGTTGAATATCACGAGCATAAGTTAGTTATTTATTATGTTTGAAGTGAAAAACTTCCAAAGATGTGTTTTGCTAAATTGGAAGTAATTACAAGCTCAGTGTTGCTATATGTATTTGCTGATTTTTTTTGGTGAATTTTTTATCCTGATCAAGGTGTGGGAATCCCATGGTGGCATCAGGCACTCTCCAGTCAGGCGCAGCAGAGCTTCTTCCACACAGCCTCAATGATGCGTCTAAGCCATCACAAAAGATTACATACACTCTACTGCACCATTGTGATATTTTGCTGTTTTCACAGCAGCCATTCTGTGGCCTCTTGACCATGATTTCAGTGATACAACACCGATACAGAATTATTGACATGAGTTGATTAACATGTCTCTTGTTTGTATTATGAGGCTATAACTGTAGTGTTTCTAATTGTACTGATTTTGGCAAAAATTACACATGCACATTTGCTCAAATTATAAATGCAATTCTAAAATGACTCAGCATATATACACGAAGCTACTGCAAAGTTACAACCTTGCAATTCCCAGACGTCAGCTCCTTGTGGGCCATATGGAATCTATATTTACTTTTCCCAAGCATGGTTTTATATGGGCATGGTAATGGATGAAAGCAAAGTTGATTAAATAGCGTGTTTGAGGCACCAGCTTTAAAATTAGTGACATGTCCTGACAATTCTTCATAAAACAATTGCTTGAACAGTCCGTGGATCAAGATTGTGCATCATACTCTGCAACATTGCAGAGGTGTGTCTGGACTGTGTCAGGTTTCTGGAAGGTAATAACTGGAGCAGCTAGGGAGTGAACTAGACAGCTACTACAGTTGGACCTTAGCAGTCTGATTTATCTCAATCGGCTGATAATTTCAGCAGCAAAGCTTCATACATAAATTCATCTGCTTGTGGCTTACTGTCTTAGATTGCATCAGCACCTGGAACTCTGCCTGTTGTGTATGTGAAAGCTCAAGTACAAAGTTGCTTGCTGCATTATGGTTTCTGGAGTATGTGTTAGATTAAGGAAATTATGAGTTACCTGTTGTTACCCCAGTACAGTGTATTCGTGTGAGCTACCTGTGGCCTGCTCCCACGAACTCTCTGATTCTGTCCTTTTGATACACGTCAGTGTCTCTTTTCTTGCATCCATAACATTCTTTGTTGTGTCATCACTCTTTTTCGGTGCCCTTGATCGATCTGTCTGTCTGATCTGACATATTGATTTGATATTTGTATCTGTGATATTGTTGCTGTTTACTGTCTCTCCGAAGTGATCTCTGTATTGCCTGGCAGTTTGTGTGCCTATTTGTCTTTGTATATTGTGACGTATTGGTGTAACCTCTCATTATATCTTGTCATGCTGAATATCTGTGATGGGTGTACTTGCCTTGTGTGGTTTTCTGTTCTCGTGTTTTCTTTCTTTACTGACAGAAGATGCTGGAAATACACACCAGGCCAGTCATTATCTGTAATGAGTGAAGGCAGGTAATAATGTGTTAGGTCTGTCCCTTTAATGAGAACTAAAAATGGTGAGCTCAGAAATGGGGGCAAGAGCTTTATAACGTCCTCCTTAGAATCAGGGTCGATGAAACCCCTTTTCTATTCCTAGCATGGAATAAAAAGGGACTCCTTTCACATTGAGCGTTGACCAAGGAAAAGAGCAATGGCAATAGTGATGAGCCTTTATGTAATGATGATTTCAATAGAAGTAGAAATTTTTGGCCATGTTCCTATCCCAGAATGGCTGGATGGTGGGGAGAGGTTTCAAAAAATATGCTGGAGTGCAATACCCTCTTCCAAAAGTCCTTGCATAGGGAAATTTAACCAGAGGGCTGCTGGCTGCAAATGCAACATCTAACAAGGGAGAAAGGGAAAAAACAGGTAACCATAGATTAGGTAGCTTAACATTGATAGTGGGTAGGCTATTGGAGATCCTAATATGGGATGAAATTAATACTCAAGTAGAAATGTTTAGGTCACTTAGGATAGTATGGATATGTAAAAGACAAGTCAGACAAATTTAATGGGATAACATGAAGAAATAAGGATATTTATTGATAAAGGAGGGGTGTATATTTATTTTCAAAGGGTATTTGATAAAATGCTGCAGGGTGGTTTATTGAAAATAAGTTGCGTGGCATTGAAAGATACATGACAGCATGGGCAGCAATTGGTTAAGGTCTAGAAAATAAATTGTTTAAAGATGCTTTTTAGATTGGAATGATGTAAATAGTGACGTTACTAGTGATCATGTTTTTGGACCATTACTGTTCTCAGTGGCTTGGATTTTAACTGCCAGCATGTTTCCAAGAGCAAAGCACCTTGCAGACTTAATGGTTTGTTTGCCTGCAGAAGAATGATACCTGGTTAATTTTAACAGCCAAACTTCATTTAAATGTCAAAAGCAAACATGCTTACATGAATGAGGACCCAACCAGTTTAACTGTTGCTGCCTACTCAGCAGAGCAGGCAAAAATTGGGAATGGTTGGTTGCCAGTGACTTCAGGCCAGGTAAATAACCAGAATAATTTTAACTGCACATAGTTACTAGGTAGGAAGGCTTAAATCTGACCCCAATACATATAGATTATCTAAACTTTGGTGTGGCTTGCATACTATTGTAATAGTTATGTCAAGGTTACTGGAATCTGTCATCAGACAGAGTAACTGAGCACTTGGGACAAATATCAGCTCATCAGAGTCAGCATGCATCTGTGAAGTGTAGGTCATGCCTGACTAATTAAGTGGAATTTTTTGAGGTTATCACCAGCATGGTGGATAGGGAAGTATTTATGGGCATTGTCTTTATCAGGGTCCTCAATGTTTTTACTTCTGAGGCCCCTCTCTCGTTATAAAAATCCCACGGACTCCATAACAGAAGCATTTTTCTGTATAAAATTAGTTACACAATTAAACATTTTTTTTTCTTTACTTAATGTGAAAGTTGTTGCAGGTGCTGGGCACCAGATTGAGGTTCGGTGAGGAGCACCTGTACTTGACTGAAGTTTGGGTGAGGAGTGTAGTGACTTGTTGCAGCTGCGAGCCATCTTGCACCCTTTGAGCACCGAAGCTCTATTAATGACCATTGGATGATTCAAGTGATTATGGTGCTCAAGCGCGAGTTTAAAAATTCAGTCAAAGTTCATTAAGCGAATAGTAGGATAGCACACTGTCGAGCTTTTTTTAAATTAAAAACTAAACTATCAAAAATGGAAAAATAGCTCAAAATTAATCAAGTTTTAAAACCAAACTAATAATCTGTCACTAATGTAAGAATTCCTTCACCAGTTTGGAAGAGTTCTTTTTCATATGATGTGGAAACGAATAGTGTACGTGAAAAAATCTAACATCAGTATTAAAATGGTTTAAACCAATCTGTCTTACAGACAGAACACAATTGGTGTCATGTATGAAAGTCCTCACTTGTGCAACATGTGCTATTTCTCTATTGAATTTATACTGTGCAGCTTTTTTTTAACATATGTACACGGTGCTAAGCTGTATGGAACATGAAGTTCCTTTTGCTAATGAAGCATGACATTCTTGAGGTGCAGTAAGAGGATTATAATTCAGGCAAAGCAATTGTCATCAATAGTGAAACTTCTTCCATGAAGCTTAGTAAGTGAGCCGAAACTTTTTAACCCCTTTGACCATACTGTCCAGTTATTTCCTGATGGAATTAATGCATGTATTTGGACAGCTGTACATGCAAGTCTAAAGTAGAAAACCTTATGAGAATCTCTTTATACACCAAAATCATTGTAGTTCAGTCTATAACTTCTGTAACTCACATCCTGGTAAATAATTTATTTGGCCAGTTTCCTTAATTGCATTTGGTGGACCTACGCAATAAACAGCAGCTGCAGTAAGAACTTGCTTTGCGTGATACCCAAAGTTTCCAGAACACCAGATGTCTATTGGTCTGAATGACAGTGAAGTATAGAATTCTTTATTTCATTACAATTTAATCAGTTTTTTTACACCTTGGGTATTACATGGAAAATTAATTTTTGATTTTGGGTTGATGATGGAGGAAACTTATCATACTATGAATCATGTAGCAGAGAAATTTTAGTACTAGCATAGTAGCTGTTATAACAGCAACGCCCATGTTAGGAGAGCTGTTGATTTCTGAAGAAAGCAGCAAAATCAGTATTAGAAAAATAATTTTGTTTTCTGGGCATTCACATGGTCATATGTTAAAATGCAAGCTTTATTGACTTTATTTGCTTGGTTTATTGTCTATTTTTATTGTAGCAGTCTTTGTAAGATATACTAACTGTCTTGGTCAAATCTGTAGTTTAAGCTGTGAAAATTTAGTCAGAAGCCATTTTTTCCCCCCCAAAAGTATAATACTATGTATGCTGGAAATATGAAGTCAAAACACAAAATGCTGGAAATACTAAGCAGGTTTGGCAGCATTTGTGGCGGGAGAAACAGAGTTGACACTTCAGATTGATGACCTTTCATCACGATTTCCTTTCATCAGAACTCCTCCTGAAAGGTCATTGATGTGAATTATTAACGCCATTTTTTTTTGTTATTCTTTTACCTGAATTGAATACACAAAGATTGATGATATTTGGTTACAGTTCTCTTTTTTGCTTGTTAGATACCTAAACAGAGCTGATTATAAATGCAACATTTTGTATTTTCTGCACATCACAAAGAATATTGTACATTTTTGTAGTTACTGAGTTAAATTATAACTGTTAAATTACTTATGCTTTCCTTTTGACAGGATTCTGAATCCTTGGATACTTGTATTCAAAGTACTCTTTCAGCACTCTATCCACCCTTCGAGGCAACAGCATCCACTGTCCTATGTCAGGTTTTTGACGTAGTGGAGAAAACATACTGTGGTGACGGATTGTGCTACCTCATTGATTTCCTTGTTCCTGCTAAGCACATTCTGCAATGCATTCAGCAGGATGCCTGTGTAAGTATGAGGGTAGTGGGTGGGATAATGAAAATTAGTACAGTTTGATAGGACTGTAACTTTCATATCAATGTATTTTCACATTTTATATTAAATGATTAATGCAATGCTAGTTACCCTGAACGTCACTTTTTAAAAATACAAGTCTTGCCATGATAGATGGCTGCACTCAAAGCAATCCCTGGGCGAAGACGCAACTCATTTTAGTCAGTTCCTCTAACTGCACCTTTGTGTTTTGGAGCAAAAAATGTAGCTGGTCAGAAAAATATGTGACTGTTTAATTGCCATTAAGTAAGATCGAAAAAATGCGACAGACTGAATAAATTTATCTTGTGAGTATTGAAGATTTTTAATATAAATACCATTCCTCCAATATCATTTTTTTGATCACACGTTGTGAGTAGCTGAAAACAATCTTAATAGGAATGTCTGCATTTTCTTCAAAAATGGAGATATATTTTGTGTGGTGCTATTCATTGGGGCGAGAAGAAACCAATTCTAATAAAGTTAAATCTCCCTTTTCAACTTAAAAGCAGAATTGATATTGGATAGTTCTGGAACTCCTATACATAGTTGGAATGGTAGCTATCAGGTATACCAGTAAATCTTTGACCTTTAAGTTTATCAGATCCTAAGGAAATGAAAATACAGAAATGGGTATGCTCTAATTATTCTCTGTTCATCATAAGTATTTGGTTAATTCAAGGATTAACTTATAAAGATCAATTGTGTACCAAAGGAAGATGGAGATTAATTCAAAAGTTTCATATAATCAGACTTACCAGGAATTGGTTGAATAAATGCAAATCCATTTTACACCTCTTAATGATGAAGCTAATGAGGTTTTAATATTAAGTAAAACGTTTGCTGACTACTCGGTACAGTAGGCTTGACTCTGGTGTCAAATGCAAATTGTGTATCAGTGCTGTTCAGAAAAAAAGCTTAATTTTAAATGGTATTTCGTAATAAGCTTGGTTAAGCCCTTGAGTTGTTGGAATATTGTAATGGAAAAAAATATTAATTGTTTTTAAAATAATATCCAAATTAAAGTAGAAATATGTTTTCTCACTTCAACTGTTTTTGTTTCTTTGAAAATGGTTGTTACAAAGTATAAGATTTATCAAGTACTGTTGAATTATTATGTTATTACCATTACCATTGTTATTACATTGTGTAATGGAAACTATTTTGAAGAAATCTCTAGAGTACAATGGAGTGAGCTGATAAAATAGATCTATTTTAATAAAACTTGACCATGCAATAGCTTTTTTTTTAAAAAAAGCTATACATTGAACAATTAGTTACATTATATGCAATAGTGGGAAAAAAGAACAATGCTAAATGTTTTGAGATCTCTTCTAATCGCAATAATTTGGAAAATGGCATTTTATATCCTTAATTGTGACTTATGAATAAGTGCCTTGGTGTACTGAAGTTTTTGCATTACTCCGAAATGTATTATATGATTCCCGGAGTTTATTTTGTTTGTATTCCAGTCTCAAAATGCATAGAAATGTTCTGGAGTTTCAGTAGTACAGAGCATTACTCCAGCTTCATTTATAATGCTACTCCTTTGGATGTGATTTTTTTTGAGTTACTAAATTTTGAAAGAAGAACCCATACAAGCTGCTGTTTATATACAGCTGCCTTTAGAACAATAGACATTTTATGATTCTACCTAGATCTAAAAGTTGGCATGTAACATGACTTTTGATGCATGTCAAATACTTCAATTTCAACCCTTCTATTTACTTGCATTATTTACTGGTAAATCTTAAAAACATTTTTTAGAATTAAATTACAGATTTCCCATAGAATATAATAAAGTCCAAAGTTTAGTATTCCATTTTAGTTTGTTAAAACAAATCTATTTGAAAAGGGGTTTCATAAAAAGTGGTTTAAAAATTCCACATAGCTACACCACACTTTTAAAAACAGGGAGCAAATAAAGTTCTAAAGAAGTATTCCAGATATCGAAAATGAATGGAAAACCATCCCTATAGTGAACCGTAGGAAACAGGATTTTGGTATTGTCTGTATTGCAGTCATAAAAAGATTCAGATTTCTTTTATCCAACTCTAATTGACAAATTAGAGCATTATTTTTCCCTTTTTGTTTTTAAGATAAAAAAAAATTCTTGAATATTTTGTTTTTTTCTAACAGACTAAATACTCCATAGGGGAGAGAAGCAAATGTAAACTTTTCTTTCATTATATTAACCATCTTTGTAAACCTTGTATGGATTATTATTTGTTGATTGTATCTACATGATAAAAGTATTGCGACTGTTTGCACCTGCTGCTGCCACACTCATTTCATGTTATAGTTTTACCATCTTGGTAACATCTGATGACCTAAACTATTGATACTGGCCATTAGATTTGGTATTCAGTTCTCCCACTATAGATGATGCTGTTATTCTTGCAAAATTTTGTTTCTTGGATGGCACTTGCCGTCAAGCTTTATCACTTTTATCCTGCCTCACAGTGAGTGGTTGAGTCAGGACCATTACATCATTGAAGGGAAAATTGGACAAACATTTGAAGTAGATGATGACACAAGGCTATAGAGAGAGAACAGAACCTTGAGACTACTTTTGGGTTGACCTAACAAAATGCTAGCGGAAGTATAATGGACCTACTGGTGGCCTCTTGTGCTGTAAATTACTTCAAATTTTTCGTTTTTAAAGTTAAAACTTGATTTTTTTCTGCCTTCCCTGCTGTCTCCTTTCTTTCATTGCACTCTCCTGTTTAAAAAGAAATTACAACATTTTCTACCTTTGGACCTGCATCCCTCTGTTAGGACTGTTTTATTTATTCGCCTCTCAGGTTTGCTTACATTGTTGCTCTCCTACGGCCATTGCCTCTCTAATCCATATACGCGCACCATCCACCACCATCACCCCACCCTTCCAACTGCCCCCTTACTTGGGCCTACAGCCTCCTGCTCCCCTACCCACTTGGTACTTCTGTCAAACTATCAAGTTGGTACTTTTCCCTGTACTTGTGGTCTCCTGATCCTATATCTGTTTCATTGCACCACTACGCTGCTGCCTTGAACAGTCAGGGTCTCTCTGACCTTTTACTTTTTAAAGTGCTATCAACTCATAATGCATTTGCTGATTTTTGCAATCAATGGGAAAGGAAGGCTCTGGTTGCATAATGGAGAATGGGGGATGGAAAGAATTCAAGAGTAGGAGAGAGAGGGAGGTATTTACAGGAATAGAGACATGGCAGTGCCAAGTTAGAGAATAGTCTTGGACTGCTGGGGATTGTGTTGTTCCACGCGATCACGATTTTTAAATTCAATTACGGGATGTGGGTGTCGCTGGCTAGGCCAGCATTTATTGCCCACCTCTAATTGCCCTTGAGAAGGTGGTGGTGAGCTGCCTTCTTGAACCGCTGCAGCCCCTGTGGTGTAGGTACTCTCACAGTGCTGTTAGGGAGGGAGTTCCAGGATTTTGACCCGGTATGTTTCCAAGTCAGGATGGTGAGTAGCTTGCAGGGGAGATTCCAGGTGGTTCTGTTCCCAAGTATCTGTTGCCCTTGTCCTTCCAGATGGTAGCGGTTGTAGGTTTGGAAGGTGCTGCCTAAGGAGTTTTGGTGAGTTTCTGCAGTGCATCTTGTGTGCCACTGTGTGTCAGTGGTGGAGGGAGTGAATGTTTGTGGATGGGGTGCCAATCAAGCAGTGTGCTTTGCCCTGGGTGGTGTCAAACTTTGAGTGTTGTTGGAGCTGCACCCACCCAGGCAAGTGGAGAGTATTCCATCACCCTCCTGACTTGTGCCTGGTAGATGGTGGACAGGCTTTGGGGAGTCAGGAGGAGAGTTACTTGCCACAGAATTCCTAGCCTCTAACTTGTTGTTGCTACAGTATATATGTGGCTAGTCCAGTTCAGTTTCTGGTCAATAGCAATCCCCAGGATGTTGATAATAAGGGATTCAGCAATGGTAATGCCATTGAACTTCAAAGAGTGATGTTTAGATTCTCTCTTGTTGGAGATGGTCTTTGCCTGGCACTTGTATGGCATGAATGTTACTTGCCACTTATCAGCCCAAGCCTGGATATTGTCCAAGCCTTGCTGCATTCGGACATAGACTGCTTCAGCATCTGAGGAGTCGCGAATGGTGCTGAACGCTGTGCAATTATCAGCGAAAGGCCCCATTCCTGACTTTATGTTGGAAGGAAGGTCATTGATGAAGCAGCTGAAGATAGTTGGGCCGAGGACACTACCCTGGGGAGCTCCTTCAGTGATGTCCTGGAACTGAGATGATTGACCTCCAACAATCACAGCCATCTTCCTTTATGCTAGGCATGACTTCAACCGTTGGAGAGTTTTTCCCCCTTATTCCCACTGACTCTAGTTTTCCTAGAGCTCCTTGATGCCACAATTGGTGAAATGCTGCCTTGATGTCCAGGGCAGTCACTCTCACCTCACCTGTGGAGCTCAGCTATTTTGTCCATGTTTGAATCAAGGCTGTAATGAGGTCAGAACCCAAACTGAGCGCCAGTGAGCAGATTATTGCTAGGCAAGTGCTTCTTGATAACACTGTTGATGACCCCTTCCATTACTTTGCTGATGATCAAGAGTAGACTGATTGGACAGTAATTGGCCGGGTTGGATTTCTCCTGCTTTTCGTGTACAGTGCATACCTGGGCAATTTTCCACATTGCTGGGTAAATGCCAGTGTTGCAGCTATACTGGAACAGCTTGGTTAGGGACGCGGCAAGTTCTGGAGCACAAGTCTTTAGCACCATTATTAACTACTTAGATAACAGCGTGGCAATAAGAAGCATACTTCTGGTATGTTGCCTCACTTTCACTAATGATGGAGCATTTTGAAAGCATTCTGCTTGACACACGTAACTATTAAACCCTACTCTACTCATAAATTCCAATGTGTGGAACTATCCTATGGTTAAGACCTAGACTGATCTTTTGAACCTTTAATTTTTAATGGAGAAGAAAGGTGCAGGATATGCTGCATGCACAACTTGAATTCAGTCGGATGGAAGTGCAACCTATTATGTTGTCATGGATATATTGGTAAATAACCCTGATCCCCAGCCCCTTATTTACATCGTAGATCATAGACTTGACAGAAGGAGGCATTCAACCCATCGAGTTTTTACTGGTAGTCGTACTCCCAGCTCTTTTCCCACATCAGCAATTTTTCCTCCAGGTATTTATCGAATTTCCCAGTTGAATGCTATAATTCAGTCTGTATCCACCACTTTATCAGGCAGTGCATTCCAAATTCCTAACCACTTGGTTAAAAAGTTTTTCTTCATGTCGCTTCTGGTTCATTTGTCAATCAGCTTATGTCTGTGCCCTCTGGTTATCGATCCTTTACTCATTGGAAACCGTTTCTCTTTAAAATCATGTAGGATTCGGACAGAGTAAATAAACACCTCTATCTGATCATTGTTTAGCCTTCTATGCTCCAAGACAACACCAGTTTCTCCAGCCTATCTATGTAACTATAAACCTTCATCCCTGAACCCATTTTAGTAAATCTCCTCTGTACATTCTCCAAAACCTTAACCTCCTTTGTAAAGTGTGCTATCCAGAATTCGACACAACGGTCTATCTGGAGCTGAAATAGTACCTTAAAGGTAAGGGGCAACATTAGATTTTAAAACATGTAGATCCTGGTGAATGGAAGGGATTCAAAGAACATAAAAGGGTGATGAAACGGTAAGATAATATCACAAAAAGGGTATAGGAAAAGAAACTTGAAAGGGGTGTCAAATTCAACACACATTCCTCCAATTATCTGATGAAAAAGAAGTTGGTCAGGAGCAATATGGACTTGTTGAAAACAGATAACGATGTTCTTGGTGAAAATTAGAAAATGGCGGACATATTAAATGAGTACTTTGTGCCCACATTTACAGTAGGGAAAAGTGAGAGAGAATTTGCACTTCATGCTCTTCCCCCTTTTGCGCGCTCTCCCTCTTTAGCGCACGCTCTGTGACTTCACCCCCCCACCCCCGTACTCATTCCCTCTTCACCCCTCACCCGCATGCCCTCATCCCCCCCTTTTGCCCGTGTGCTCTCATCCCCTCTTTCTCTCCCCCACTTTCTCTCTCTCTCTCACCCCCCCTTTTGCTCTCTCTCCCCTTTCTCTCTCTCTGTTTTCTCTCTCTTCCCCCTTTCTCTCTCTCTCTCCCCCCTTTCTCTCTCTCCCACCCCTTTTACGCGCTCTCTATCTCTCCCTCCCTCTCTCTTTCTCCCTCTTTCTCCCTTTCTCTCTCTTTCTCCCTTCCTATCCCATGCCCTCGTTCCTCTCTCTCTCTCCCTCCCTTGCTTTCTTTCTTTCTCGCTCTTCCTCTCTCTCACCCGCTCTCCCCCTCCCTTTCTCTCTCTTACTCTCCCCTTCTCTCTCTCTCGCTCGCTCGCTCTCTCTCTCTCCCCCCCCCTCCCTGTCCCCCCCCGACCCTTTCTCTTTCTCCCCCCATCCTTCTGTCTCGCCCCCTCCCTCCCCTCTCTCTCACTCGCGCCCTCCCTCGCGCCCCCTCTCATGCTCGCGCTCTCTCTCTCACACCCCCCTGATCCTCTCTCTCTCTCTCTCTCTCTCTCTCTCTCTCTCTCTCTCTCTCTCTCTCTCACACACACCCCCCCTGTCCTCCCCTCTCTCACCCGTCTGTCCCCGTTTCTCTCTCTCTCTCTCTCTCTCCTGTCCCCCCTCTCTCTCTCATTTTCTTTCTCACACACCTGTCTCTCCCTTTCTCTCCTCCCCCCCAGTCACCCTCTTTATTTATCCAGGAGGGAGGCCCAATGCTAAACAGGTGCAGTGTATGATAAATGAAGAGGATATTCAGAAGTGGTACATTCCTCTATCACACTGTTATTTCAACATTATTACATTTACACAAGTCTTCCTTGAGGCTTCTCCCTGCCTGGTTGATGCACTCTAACTATGAAACTGAAAAAATAAATTTTTATCAAGAGCTTCCACCTCACTGAGGAAGCTTCAGACCAGTCCACATCCAACAGCCTGGCCTGAAAACTCTGCTCACATTTTAACAGCAGTGACAAATTCCACCACAGCAGCTGAAACAGTCCACAATATTCTTTTAAAAAAAAAGTCAGTTTGCTCCATCTCCCAATATTAACAGATTCTTTAAAAAAGTCCATGATCTGGATCCGCGTCTTTGCGAAGAACTATTCAGTTCTTCCTTGAGCCATACCCTATCTGTATACCAAGGTTTGTTGAACTCCATCCATTAGTTTTTGAAATTTATTGTTTAGAGTTATGTCCACCTTCAGCCTTGGAGATAATTAGAATTATTTGTAACATACTTTTGTATGGTTTTGGAATGCTACAATGTGTTATAGACAGGAGGGGATTTAATTTAAACAGCCCTGATTTCTCCTTTCACCACCCGTCTGTAAACAGAAAGATGTTTTGATTTCCCTCTTTGTAAGTGGTGGCGTATTTCCTAACCCCTCAGTTTTGGTGTCATCGGAATTCTATTAATGACAAGAAACTTGAGAGATGGTGAACACAAGAGGATTAGTTTATTTGCACACGCTCAAAAAGCAGGAGGGAGTAAAGGCCCCTGTGCATTCATAAATAAACGAGGAATAGAGAAAGATAGATTTATAGGGCAAAGACCACCGAGCAAAGAATTATTGTTTTGTGTGAGTCCAGAATCTAAATCCAATGGTATATTCCTTCACAGAGGTCGGCAGGCTGAAAATGGGTGCTGGATAATTCACCATCCTAGTAGAGATGACTTCCACGATGAGTTAGGCACGGAGAGTCTTGCAGGCGATGGTATAGAAGTTCAGAAGTCCCAGTAGAAACGGTGTAGATGGACCAGGGGTGGGCTGGGGCAACCTGGACAGAGCCCCTTTCCTGAGCTGCTGCTTAGTAAATAGAAGATGGCAGACTACCTTGCAGCGCAGCAAGACAGTGTAACTGGTTTTCCCAGCATTTTTTTTGGGGGGTGGTGTGATGTGATGTCACATGACTCCCATCTCCACACTTTGGCTTTAACAAAGGGTCTATATTACTTTGCCTGGGTTCCAGAGATTGTTATTGTTCCAACCATTACGAGTTTGAAAGAAAAGTTGCAGGGTCATTTGCCCTAGCAGACGACTCGGCTCCTGTTGGCCAGGCTTGGCTTGTGAAATGGAGATGGCTTTTGTATAATTTCCTTTGAATTTGGTATCTGCAGCCCACAGGGGTTGTTAGCATCTCTTCAGAGACAGCGAGGCGCAGATTTCTTTGATATGCCAGATTGGCTCCTATTGTTCAAAAGTCACAGCCTGATATGGCTTCAGTCAGTGTAAAAGGTCCTTGTCCAGTTTTAAAATTTTAGGAATTTGCCATGATGATGATATAAAAATATAGTGCAATATCTTAGTCCTGTTACAAATGTGAAAAATAGTATCATTTCATTCGATTATTGCCCATACTGTAGATTTCAAGAATTACTAAATTTGCAGCTACTTATTAACTGTTGTGGCCAAACACATGTTTGTGGTCAGTAATTTCTGCCCTTTCCACTCATTTCCATTTCTTTCCTAAGCTCCACAGTAGCTAGCACCAGAATGCTGATATATTTGCCCAATTATCAAATTTGTATGTATGCTGATGGACCTTAAAAATGTATTTGGATGCGCTTAAATCAGTTTTCTTGTGTTGTCTACCATGAATATACTTTTTGTTAAATTTGTTTTTAGTAAACTGTTAACAATGGAATACTGTTTTAAGTCTAAGAAGAAGCATTTAACGGGAATCTTTTTCATCCTATTTTTAACAGTTTCAATACTGTGGATTACTATTTCGCTACGAGGGCTGGCCTTTATGCATCTGTGAAAAAATTGTAATACAACTCTCTGCACTCGACTGGCAAACTTTACAACCTGGTGATTTCTACCTTCAAGTGGTTCCACACCTGAAGAAAACACCACGTATTGTACTAAAATGCTTGGCAACAAATGGGTACAACATAGAGGAAGTAATAGTCCCAGAGATCTCTTATACTTCTATCTTCACAATGGAATGGTTGGACAATATTAACAAGGGACGGATGGGAACAGCTTTGCAAAATTGTCTCTTGTCTGCCGACAGCAGTATCTTGCGAGTACCTTGGGAAGAAGTAGTAAATCCAGAATTTGTTGATAAGCCAAAAATGATTGAAAGTATGTCATCAGGAAATTGGGCTGTGGATCAAGAAGTTGTTTGTAACAATCCCAACAATTCACTATTGAATGATCACAGTGTGGGACCAGAAAACTATTCTGAAACACCTCAAAATCTAGCCATGAAAGAAAAAGAACTGAAAACACAGCAAATGCATCCTAGAATGGTGTTGCAGAGTTCCCGAAGTAGTGTTGCAGATTGTTTAGATGTTTCTGTTAGTCCCCCAGCAATTTCTTTTCATGAACTTGAGGGGGAGTATGTAGAACTTAATCAAATTTCATTAACTGAGAGTGATTTCCTTTCGCAAACAAGCACATCAGACTCAAAATTACAGCAGACATTAAGGGCTAATAGGTCACCAGGAGTAATCCCTTTGAATGCCTTGAGAAGTGGCACTTGTTCCAAGGAATCAAACTGCCCAAATTACACAGTGGCATCTTCTAATGTAACTTGGCGATCCAATTTAGAAACAGTACAGAACCCATTTAACTTGCATGTTAGCATCAATGAGGAAATTCTTGAACATAAGTCACTTGCAGATACTATGGAAAACAAAATGCCATTTCATAATAAGACTCGCAGTAATAGCGAAAATAAAGAGCCTTGTGTGTTTACAAAAGTAGAGCTGTCTTCACCAGCGGAAACTGACCTTCATCAAGAAGGAATGCAACGGGAGTTCAAGCCTTGCTGTGGAGACATGCATATGTTAATTAAACAGACCACAAATGCCACAGAAAACAATTTAAGCAGTAGTTGCTTGGAACCAGTGGTTTGCAGCCACAAGCAGACTCCTGGTCAAGATTTACAAGATAGACCATTTCAGAGTTCTTCGGGTGATTCATTACCTGTGCCACACAGTAGAAATAAAATTGATATGAAAGATTGCAAAGAAATTTATAGAGAAAAAAGAATTCCGAAAAATAACCAAAATCTGTCTGAGGCAGATGCAACAGAAAATACCCATGGGAAGCGCACAAAAGTTGCAGAGCGGAACAGCACATCAGTGGTTTTTATTAATTCTGATAAAGAATTTTTCAATCATCAATTGACTGACTGTAATTTAGCTAACACAGTGGAATTTGTAAATGTTCCTGTCACGACATCTCCTAAGTACATACAGCCTTTGGCTAAGTGTTTAGAGCAGGAAAAGGCAATGAACCAACATTTGGAGTGTATTGAACATGCACAATTTAATGGTCAGAGCCTTAATCAAACTGTACAGTTTATTAAAAATGTAACTCAACCAGAGGCAGATGTGCAATTGGATGGGTACAAAATCCCTTTAAACCAATCTTTAGGCTCTGAAGGCACTACTGAATCTAATTTATGTGAGAATTTTGCACTTGCTGGCAATTCAGATCCTCCATTGAAGGACAGCAGATGGCATATAGGGATTAAAGCTGCTCAATTGATTGAAGAAAATGTAGAATCTGCCATTCACCACCTGACTGATGGCACAGGCACTGCAGAGTTAATAAATGAAGAAATGCAATCTATAACAAATGCTGATCATTTACAATCTAATTTAACAGAGCACACTGAGCATTGCGAAAAGCATGGATTTGAATGTATGACACTTTTTGAGAAAGATCATGTATATTGGACAGAGGAAAATATCCAATTGAATGCATGTACAGTTAGTAAAGAAAGAACTAGCCAGCACTTTCAAGTCAATGTATTACACCAAATGTCTGCACACGTGGAACATGCAAATACAGATCAACTGCAGAGTGAATTCAATAAACAGAAACACATCGAAACTAAGGAATTGAACTTGACAGAAAACTGTAATCTAATACTTAAAGATGTAGATCCACTACAGGACACTGGAATTCCATTCTTACAAGACCTGCGAACTGAGAATGCAATGCAAGAGAATAGTGAATTTAATACTAAAAAGGAAGGCGAACACAAGGGATATTCTACTGTTGAAGAATACTGGTCAAATATAGTAATGACAGAGTCTAGCATTGCCTACTCAAGTGCAGTGGGGAATGAAAAGCTTGAAAGTACTTCTGCAAATATAGATAGAAATGAAATCAAAGGAGAATCAAAGGAACACAATCAATCAGAAAAACAAGCTACAGAGGATTTAACTGTCATAAATGCTGAAGAATGGAAGCAAGAAGGATGTCATACTGACAAAAATCTAGAAGGTAGGATATCTCTGAATTTGAACGACATGCTTTTATTATTAAAAGTTTTATGTACAATACCTTTCCTTGCTTTACCCAGGTTGATTAATCGTGATTACAAAATGAATGTAAATGGCTCCGTAATACTAAAGGATATCATTATACTGAACCCAAGACTTTAGCTCTGACCTTAACATTGGCCAGGTAGCGAAGTCAGTTGGAAACTTACCAACTGAAATAAAACCAAGGAATATTTCAATTTTTAGCCCTCTTTACCATGTTGTTCACCTGCAAAAGGCCAGGTGGTTCATAGTCACGTGTTGGAAATTGTTGAAGCATGGAAGAGGATTCCAGAGAAGGGAAGCTCTGAAGCTGCTTTCTGGGGCTGGGAACAACACACCTACTACTCCTGATCCCACAAAGAAAAGTTTTTTAAAAAATTATCCATTTGAGCTTCTTCACTTTACTGGCGGTCACAACTCTGTGCAGCCTGGTAGGAAACCAACAGCAACTTATCCACTCAGGCCTGAATTAAGATTTCAGTCAGGGCCTGATTATATTATTGGATCGAATCTGCATACTTAAAAAAGACCCTGCCAGCTTTGGATGGGTGTCTTGGAAGTGACTGAGCTCAGTGGCTTCATACTGGATGACCGTGGTGAATTGAATTTCTAGGTGGGTACAGTTACGATTGCCCCCTTTACTTAGATTTAATTGGTTTAATTATTTGAAGTAAAAGTTGACGTGCATTAGGAACTGGACCAGGATGGATCCTGGATTCTGCTAGAATTCAAATGAGCTCCAGGAGTTGTATTTTGTCTCCACTAAAGAAGAGGATGCTGCCAATGTCATAGTAGGAGTGAAATCGAATAGGTTAAAAATAGATAAAGGAAGGTACTTTTTTTTAAAAAGGCAGTGCTCAAAGTAGTCTGGTCTAGATGGAATGCATCATAGATTGCTGAGGGAAGTAATCTGCTGAATTTCCTTAGATTATAGGAATGGTGGCAGAGGACTGGAAGACTCTTCAAAAAAAGGGAATGAGTTAAATCAGCCAGTAGCGGGAAAACTTTTAAAGACATTAATTTGGGGCAAAATTAATTGGCACTTGGGAAAAACATGGGCTAATAAATGAAAGCTGGCATAGACCTATTAAAGGCAAATCATGTTTTACAGACTCGGTTGAGTTTTTTGATGAAGTAACAGTGAAGATTGATGAGGGTAGAGCGGTTGATGTGTATATAGACTTTTAAAAGGCATTTGAAGATGCACCACATAATAAACTTAAATTGAAGCCTGTGATTAAAGCGGGTTGGTTGCGTGGAAAAAAATTTGGCAAATGGACAGAAAGCTGAGAGTAGTGGTGAATGATTGTTTTTCATACTGGAGGAAAGTGGTATGGCGTCTGCCGGAGGTTGGTGTTATCCACTGCTGTTTGGCTACACAAGGCATAACTTAAAAGTTTTCAGATGGCACAAAATTTGGTGAAGTATTAAACAGTGAGGTGGGTAGTAACAGGCTTCAGGAGGACAGACAGACAACAGACTGGTGAAATGGGACAACACATGGCAGATAAAATTTAACATGAGAGAAGCCTAAAGTAACTCATTTTGGTTGGAAGAATGAGAAGAGCAATGTAAACGGCATGGTACAATTTTAAAGGGGGTGCAGGAACTGAGTGACCTGGGGGTGTGCTTACACAGCCTGGAGGCAGGACAGGTTGAGAAGGCTGTTAGAAAGCCATCCAGGATTCTTTGCTTTATAAGTAGAGGTATAGCGTGCAAAAGAAGTAAGTTATGCTAAAACTTTTGTAGATCACTAGCTAGGCCTAAGCTGGAGTATTGTCAACTTCTGAGCACCACAGTTTAAGAAGGATATCAAAACCTTAAGAGTGTGTACAGGGCAGATTTAGTAGATTGGTACAAGGGATGAAAGACTTAAATTACATGGAGAGATTATAAAAACTGGGACTATTCTTTAGGGGAGAGATAGTTAAAAGGAGATTTAATAAAGTAGACGTGTTCAAAATCATGAAAGGTTTTGATAGAGCTAAAAAAGGAGAAACTGTTTTCAGTGACAGAAGGGTTGTAACTAAAGGACATACTTAAGTGGATTGGGAAAAACCCAGCGGTGACTTGAAGGGGGGCGGGGTTGGAATTACAGCGAGTGGTTATGATCTACAAACTTTGGTGGCAGCAGACTCAGTAATAACTTTCAAAAGGAAATTGAATAGATACTTGAAGTTTTTTTTATTAATTCATGGGATGTGGACTTTGGCAAGACAAACATTACTTACCAACCCCTACTTGACCTTGGGAAGGTGGTGATGTTGCCTTCTTGAACTGCTGCAATCTGTATGATGAAGGTGCAGTTAGGAATCAATCAGAGTGAAGGAGTGGCGCCTATTCCCAAGTCAGGATGTTATGTGACTTTGAGGGGAACTTGAAAGTGCAATGTTCCTACATCTCTGCTGCTCATTCTTCTAGGGGTAGAGATCCTGGGATTGGGACGTGCTGTTGAAGAACCCTTTGCGAGTTACAGTAGTGCATCTTTTGTACTGTACACATGGCAGCCATGGTGCACTGGTGGTGGAGGGAGTGAATGTTTAAGGTGGTGGATAAGGGTGCCATTTGTGTGGCTACTGTTTCATGGATGATGTTGTGTTGTTGGAACTATATGCATCCAGGTAAGTAGAGAGTATTCCATCACACTCCTGACTTGGGCCATTTCAGATGGTGGAAAAGTTTTGGAGAATTAGGATGCCAGTCACTTGCTGCAGAATATGCAGCCTCTGATCTGTGATCTAGTTGAGTTTCTGGTCAGTGCTGACTCCCACAATGTTGATGGTAGTGGATTTGATGATGGTGGGTAGCACTACCTTCCTTTGTTGGAGATGGTCACTGCCTAGTAGTTGTGCAATGCAAAAATTACTTGCCACTTAAGTCCAAGCCTGAAGTTGTCCAAGTCTTGCTCCATTATCTGAGGAACAGCGAATGGAACTGAACACTGTGCAATCAGTAACACCTCCATTTCTGACCTTATGTTGGAGAGATGGTCATTGAAGCAGCTTATGATGGCTGGGCCGAGGACATTGCCCTGAAGAACTCATGTAGCGATGCCCCGGGCTGATTACCTTTGACTTCAATTTTGCTTGGGTTCCTTGACTTGGTCAGATGCTGTCTTAATGTCAAAGACAGTCACTTTCACCTCACACCTGGAATTCAGCTTTGTCGTCTATTGTTCAGAGCAAGCCTGTAATGAATTCTGGAGTCAAGTTGTCCTGGTGGGACCTAACCTGAGCATCGATGGCCAGGTTATTCATGAGTAGCACTGCTGGTGACCCCTTCCATTTGCAAGTCATTGGGAAAGAGCATGGCAGTGGGACTAATTGGATAGCTCTTTCAAAGAGTTGCACAGGGATGATAGACAGACTGACTGACTGACCGGGCTGTATTATGCTATGATTCTGTGCTTTTTAAAATTATCCCAAGGAGACTTTGGTCATGAGACACAAATATGTGGTCAATTCAATGCCAAGAATTATTATGCACTGCAGAGGTTTATGTATTAAACATTATTCATTATGTTTGTAAAGAAAAAGTTAACCACCCACTCAGTATACCAGCTTCACAGTCAAGACAGCTGCAGGCACTCAGTGCCAGATTAGTTTGAAGAACCTATCTGAATGTTCTGTCGACTTTGGGAAGATGTACTTTTAGTAGTTCCCCCTAAATCTTATCAAGGAAGTTGTCATGGGTGTTGAAGTTCAACCTTTGCTAAGGACTCTAAGAGTTGAGACACACATGATTTGTAGTTGGGACTATATGACTTGAGATGGATGAAGAAAAATTTACTGAAGCTCTGCAGCGACAGACACCACAAGGTATACCTCCTGGTACACCTGCTCAATCCCAGGACCTGTAGGTCTGAAGAGATCCATTAGGCTGCAGATAGTCTTAGAAATGAGAAAATGCCTATCTTTCTGTTTTGCTGTTTCTTTGCACTTGAGAAAAGACGGGTTCAACTCCTGATATTTCCAGGTACCTTGTGACTTGATATATATTATGAGTATAAGATTTTAACTGTGCTTTTGGCTAGGAAGAGGATTTCATAATATATAGTTATCTGCTTTTCTAAACAAGGCTAATCTCATAGATTCTTTGAGCATTTGGTGTCCTACATAGCAACTGAGATTTCTTCAAGAGCTCTGTAGTATGCATATTTATTATTAACTTTCTGTTAACATTGGGTACTTCATTAAGCATTATACCTTCCTAATGGAAAATATTCTTATTGTAATCTATCTTCTAGTCTCACTGGTTCCACTTAATGGTAGCATCTCATTTTTCGTGTTTTATTGATCACTTTTATTAGCATATTTTGTTTGGTGAAATATATTGCAAATTGCTTTTACTTCAGTATTTGGATCTTTTACTAGAAAACAGTCCATAAACTACTACAATCAGTATGAATGTTTACACACTGTGAATTTCATCTCCAGCATGAATGCAGTGACATGGTTTTAGCCTACGCTATGGAAATGAGTCTAATACTTCACATTTTTGCAGAACTGTTCAGAATTTGCGAGAAAAGCTTTATTAAGAGCTTCAGTTTTTCAGATTTCATGCATTTAAGAAATGATATTTTTAATAAAGATGTTCACAGTTTGAATATGTTTTTACTGATTTCTAAATGATCACTGCCACAGAATTATTAGCACATAAATACACAAAAGAATCTTTTTACATCTGGAGAAAATGCATGTTTTTTGATGATTAACAATCAGCAGAGGAAGCTAAGGATCAAATTGTGCCATTTAAATATTGTTTGAAATGAGAATTTGATTGTTTGAATGAGAAATTACATTGAAAAAAACTGTGGATTGTGGAGAGCAGTTTTTTTCTTGTTTGTGGGTTGCCTTATAAGTGAGGATATCTGGAGTGTTTTGAAAATAAAGATGAGTAATGTGAAGATATATTTACTCCAAAACATTGAGAAGCAGGGTGATTTACTAAAATTTAGTTTTTGTGCAGTTAATCAACAATAATTGCAAATAAAAACAAATGAGAAAGTGAACCAGTCATGTCACTTTTAGACTCCTATAGTTTCCTTATAGTTATAGACCCTTTATAGTTTGTATTGTCGCAAGATATGTAGAAGTAAGATTTTCCCATCATAAACAAAAGATTATTTCTATGTAAACCTTTTTGATTATTTTTGATACTCTTGCAACACAGAACCATGTTATAATATGGCAGGCGGTAATTCTCGTGCTGACCAAATCCCAAAGGGAAACTTGGTCGAGCTATTGCAACGATTTGCGATTTGTATTTTTATTATGAGAAGGTATGTGTACTGAAGTCAGAAGTAAAGATCCCACTACTACTTCTGGAGATTTTAAATGTTAAATTAAAATATTTATTAACAAACGAAAAGAAAACTTAAACACAAGATTACAGTTACACAGTTAAATTTAGCATTATAACATATCTAAAAGCTTTCTACTTAGCTAGGCTCACAAATAAACACCCTTTCCCAGGCAACGGTCCCTATAGATTCTTAATCTATAAAACATCCAGTAATATTACCACAAGGCACCCACTTGCTTTAGGAAGGTATTTCACAAGCTTCTCTCTCCCTCATACTCGGAAATGGAAATCCAAGGCTTGTTACAAAGCCTTGCTTTCTGGAACAGCTAGACACTTCTCAGGGGTGACTAGAAGCTGCTTCCTTCACACGACTGTGCCCGCACAGCACACTCTTCAAAAACACATGGCCACACACCTCATACAGCTTTCAATCTTTCCTTAAATATATTTTTCCCCTTTCATCTTTAAATCCATTATTTTTAACTTTCTTTTGAAAGTTACCTTTCCCAGAATCTAAAATCTTCCATGTTGTCTTGATGGCTACCACTTTCAGGAAAATTAAACTTAATAACTTTGCTTTATTTATTTATGATCTTTGCCAGTTGTAAAACTTCCTTTTTTCTGTCCTTGAAATTCAATTACTAAAAATTCACTCTTCATTTATCTCCTAATGCAAATTCTTATTCATGCTGTATCAACTGGTGTCCCATCTTAACTGGCTCATCTCCACTTCAAACATGCCTGCTTTACACCTAACCCTTTGATGATTTAAACCTTGCAGTTTGACTGTCTTCAGCCTAATGAAATTAGTCTCACACACACAGCCCCCACAAGCCTGCTTCACAGTATCCCGCAGTAATATTGGAAAAAATTATATTTTCTTTACAACCATCACATATCTCACTTGTAAAATATAATGACCTGTGTCTGCATAAAAGTGTAAACAAACATGCCATTTTTCAACATGCACATATAATTTGAAGGTAAATATATTAAAATACCAAGGAATGATTTCAAGGCAGTAATCACTTGGATGAAGGGACCAACTGTATTGTAGCCAAATTTGCATGAAGCTAAAAAGATGGGTAGGAAAGCAAGATGTGAGGATGCAAAGAGTCTGCAAAGCAATATCGATAGGTGGGCAAAACTTTGGCAAGTGGAGTTTAAGGTGTGAAAATGTGAGGTTTTCCACTTTTGGCAGGAAGGTTAGAAAAACAATATTATTTAAGCGTATAGAGACTGCATCATGCTGCAGTACAGAGGGAGCTGGGCATCCTTTATACATGAATCACAAAAAGTTAGCAGGTACAGCAAGCAATTAGGAAGGCAAATGGGATGTTGGCTTTTATTGCAAGGGGGATGGAATATAAAAATAGGGATTGGTGAGACCGTACCTGGAGTACTGTGTGCAGTTTTGGTATCCTTACTTAAAGAAAGAAATATTGCACTGCTAGCAGTTCAGAGTATTAAGGTCCACTCGGCTGATTCCTGGGATGAAGTGGTTGTATTATGACAAAAAGTTGAGCCAGTTGGGCCTACAGTCATTGGAGTTTAGAAGAATGAGAGGTGATTTTATGGAAACGTATAAGATTCTGAGGGGACCTGACAGGGCAGATGCTGAGAGGATGTTTCCTCTTGTGAGGGAATCAAGAATTAGGGGGCACAATTTAATAATTAAGGAATTTTCCATTTAAGATGGAGATGAGGAGGAATTTATTTTTGGGGATCATTAGTCTTTGAAGTTCTCTTCCACTGAAAACAGTGGAGACTGGGTCAATAAATATATTCAAAGCTGAATTAGACAGATTTTTGATTGACAAGGAAGTCGAGGGTTATGGGGGACAGGCAGGAAAGTGGAGTTAAGACCACAATCAGATCAACCGTGATCTTACTGCATGGTAGAGCAGACCTATTGGGCCAAACGGCCTACTCCTGCTCCTGTTTCTTATCTTATGATCTGTCTTTGAGGGGAGGTGAAGAGGAGCATGTTTTAAGGGACTACCTGTACTTGTTCCCATGGTGTTTGGGGAAATAGAAGATAAATATGTATGTTGTTGATTTTCTGGCTTTACAGGGAATATCATTTGGATTATCTGCTTTCCAGAGTTACTCTTGTGATGCTGACTATAAGGACAGGGAGTTTGCATTCCAGAGCAACTGTTTTCATTTACTTGGGCACCCAAAAGAGAGTTGACCAATTTAGGAATTGAGGCAACCCTCCAGTAAAACCCAGGTGACAGCTGCATAGAGGGAGGTCACCATTCAAGTCAATACAGCCATCCAATTCTCATATTTGCCTGCAACTAAATAAATACTGTGCTGGTACTTGGAGTAAGGTGAAAAGGAGTGTCATCTTCACTTCTGTATGAGTTCCTTGTTGGGATAATCAAATATGACACAAGCCTAAGTTTGGAATTACTGCACCCTCCAAGAATTGCCATTTGAAATGCTGCATAGAACTATTCCCCTTGTGCACACGCAATCTTATTGTGCCTAAAATAAAAAATGGAGATAGCAGCTGAAAAACTCTGAAGAACTGAGGTAATCCTGGGGGTAGCAGCCTTGAAGGTATCACTGTTATCAGATCCATCCACCTATTGTTTATTCTCCCTAGAGTAATTGATTTAAAAGGTTTAATTTAAAGGGATAAGTCATGGCAGGAGAGCTCAAAGCCGTGGTGTGCTCCATGTGGGAAGCCGGGAACATTTCCCGTGCCCGGAACCAGCATGTGTGCAGGAAGTGTGTCCAGCTGCAGCTCCTGGAAGCTCGGGTTTCAGAGCTAGAACAGCAGCTGGGGACACAGTGGAGCATCCGTGAGTCTGAGAACATCGTGGGTAGCATGTGTAGAGAGGTAGTCACACCTCAGCTGAAGGGACTTGAGGAAGGAAGGGAATGGGTAATCACCAGGCAGTCCAAGAGAAACAGGCAGGTAGTTCAGGAGTCCCCTGGGGTCCCACTCGCAAATCGGTATTCCATTTTGAAGGCTGATGAGGGCATTGGTTTCTCCAGGGAGTGCAGACAGAACCAAGCTTCTGGCACCACAAACAGCCTGTCTGTACAGGAGAGGAGGAAGAGTAATAGTAATAGGAGATTCTATAGTCAGGGGAACAGATAGGCGCTACTGTGGCCGTCAACGTGACTCCAGAATGGTGTGTTGCCTCCCTGGTGCCAGGGTCCGGGTTGTCACTGAAATAGGAGAATAGCGCAGATGAATACGTGGCTTAAGAGTTGGTGCAGGAGGGGAGGGCTTTAGGTTCCTGAATCACTGGGACCGTTTCTGGGGAAGCTGGGACCTGTACAAGCGGGATGGTCTACATCTGAACCAGAGCGGTACTAACTTCCTTGCGGGTGGGTTTGCTAGTGCTGTTGGGAAGAGTTTAAACTAATTTGGCAGGGGGAGGGGACACAGAATGTTAGCAGAATAGAGACACATCATAATACAGTAAAACAATCAAGTCAGAGGGAGGACAGCTGCATTAAGTTTCAAGGGAATAAGGCAAGGCTGGATGGCCTCTACTTTAATGCCAGGAGTATTACAGGTAAAACGGATGAGTTAAGGGTGAGGATTGCCATGTTCAATTGTGATATAGTAGCCATCACTGAGATGTGGTTGAGGGAGGGGCAGGATTGGCAGCTCAACATTCTGGGATTTAGAATCTTCAGGCGAGACAGGAGAGGGGGTAACAGAAGAGAAGGCTTTGCATTATTAGTTAAGGAGTCAGTTACTGCAGTAAGGAGAGATGATATTTTGGAGGGGGCATCGGATGAAGCTTTGTGGATAGAGCTCAGGAATAAAAAAGGGGCAGCCACATTGTTAGGTGTCTATTATAGACCCCAACAGTCAGCGGGAAATTGAGGAGCAAATATGTGCACAATTTGCGAGCTGTTTAAAAACAATAACAATAGGGTAATTATATTAGGTGATTTCAACTTTCCCAACATTAATTGGAATAGACATAGTGTTAAGGGCTTGGATGGAGTGGGTTTCTTGAAATCTGTACAGGAGAATCTATTAGGTCAATATGTAGAGGGTCCAACAAGGGACGGCGCAGTACTGGACCTAATTGTGGGGAATGAAGCCATACAGGTTGCAGAGGTACTAGTGGGGGAGCATTTTAGTGATAACGACCACAACATGGTACAGTTTAAGCTTGTTATGGACAAAGAAATAGACAAGTAGCAAAAAAATATTTTGGACTGGGGGAGAGTGGATTTTAGTAAAATAAGGCAGGATCTGGCCAAAGTAGACTGGGAACAGCTACTTGTGGGGAAATGTACAGAGGAGCAGTGGGGGGTGTTCAAAAAGGAAATGGAGCGATATTCAGGATACAATGAGAAGGGAAAGAGAGGCTTTTAGCAGGTACAAGGGGAGCAAATCAGCGGAGGCATTAGTGGAGTACAGAAAGTGCAGGGGGAGCTTAAGAAAGCAATTAGGAGAGCAAAGAGGAGATATGAGAAAGCACTGGCTGGTAAAAGTAGGGAAATTCCCAATATATTCTATAAGTATATCAGTGGGAAGAGGATAACCAGGGAAAGAGTAGGGTCCATTAGGGACCAAGGGGGCAATCTAT
Organism: Cetorhinus maximus; assembly: GCF_964194155.1. Classification (NCBI taxonomy): domain Eukaryota; kingdom Metazoa; phylum Chordata; class Chondrichthyes; order Lamniformes; family Cetorhinidae; genus Cetorhinus; species Cetorhinus maximus. The sequence continues at coordinate 98,531,733 of NC_135884.1, forward strand.
GGTGGAGCCAGAGGATATCGGTAGAGGGTTGAATGAATACTTCACATCCGTCTTCACCCAAGAGAATGAGGATGAAAGTATCAAACTCGGGGAGAGAGACTGCGAGGTTCTTGAGCAAATTGATATAGGGAGTTACAAGGTATTGGAGGTGTTGGCAGTCTTAAAACGTGGACAAATCCCCAGCTCCGGATGATGTGTGTCCCATATTTCTGAGGGAGGCAAGAGAGGAGATCGCAGGGGCTCTGACCCAAATTTTTAATTCCTCTCTGGCCACAGGGGAGGTGCCAGAGGACTGAAGAACAGCTAATGTGGTTCTGCCATTTAAGAAGGGTTGTAGAGGTAAGCCAGGGAACTACAGGCCAGTGAGTCTCATGTCAGTGATAGGGAAACTATTGGAGAAAATTCTGAAGGAGAGAATCTATCTCCACTTGGAGAGGCAAGGTTTGATCAGGGATAGTCAGCATGGCTTTGTCAGAGGGAGGTCATGCCTAACAAATTTGATTGAATTTTTTGAGGAGGTGACCAGGTGTGTAGATGAGGGTAGTGCAGTTGATGTAGTTTTTATGGATTTCAGCAAAGTCTTTGACAAGGTCCCACACGGGAGACTTATAAAGAAGGCAGGTGCACATGGGATACAGGGTAATTTGCTAAGGTGGATTCAAAATTGGCTTAGTTATAGGAGACAGAGGGTGATGACAGAAGGATGCTTTAGTGACTGGAAGCCATTGTCCAGTGGCGTGCGTACCACAGTGATCTGTGCTGGGTCCCCTATTATTTGTCATTTATATAAACGATATAGATGACTATGTGGGGGTAGGATTAGTCAGTTTGCAGATGACACAAAGATTGGCTGGATGGTTAACAGTGAGGTTGTGTGGCTTGGGCTACAGGAAGATATAGATGGGATGGTCAAATGGGCAGATAAATGGCAGATGGAATTTAACTCTGAAAAGTGTGAGCTGATACACTTTGGAAGGTATAATTTGACAAGGAAGTATTCAATGAAAGGCATGACACTAGGAAGTTCTGAGGAACAAAGGGACCTTGGCATGTGTGTCCATAGATCTCTAAAGGCAGAGGGGCATGTTAGTGGGGCAGTGAAAATGGCATATGGGACACTTGCCTTTATCAATCGAGGCATAGGTTACAAAAGTAGGGAGATCATGTTGAAGTTGTATAGAACCTTGGTAAAGCCACAGCTGGAGTACTGTGTGCAGTTCTGGTTGTCACATTATAGGAAGGATGTGATTGAACCGGAGAGGAGATTCACCAGGATGTTGCCTGGGATGAAACATTTTAAGTTGTGAAGAGAGGTTGGATAGACTTGGGTTGTTTTTGTTGGAGCAGAGAAGACTGAGGGGTGACCTAATTGAGGTGTACAAGATTATGAGGGGCATGGACAGGGTGGATAGGGAGCAGCTGTTCCCCTTAGTTGAAGAGTCAGTCACGAGGGGACACAAGTTCAAGGTGAGGGGCAGGAAGTTTAGGGGAGACGTGAGGAAAACTCTTTTTACCCAGAGGGTGGTGACTGTCTGGAATGCACTGCCTGGGCGGGTAGTGGAGGCGGGTTGCCTCACATCCTTTAAAAAGTACCTGGATGACCACTTGGCACATCATAACATTCAAGGCTATGGGCCAAGTGCTGGTAAATGCGATTAGGTAGGTAGATCAGGTGTTTCTCACGTGTCGGTGCAGACTCGATGGGCCGAAGGGCCTCTTCTGCACTCTGTGATTCTGTGATTCCTTCAAATAGTTTAGGCACCATGGAATACTGCACAATGAGTGCAACATGCTGTTTTCTAGGTAACAGCCACTAACATACATGGCCCACCTGCATGCTAATTGAATGTGGACCTCTTCTGTTCACGAAAGTCATGAGAGATGAATATGGAGAATTATATTTACTTGCGACACTTTGTACTTGAAGAAAGCCTCCCCAGTGAAAGCTGTCTAGCTGATGACTCCTTTCCAGTGAAAAGTGGAAGATGTTGCCATGAATTGGTTGTCACTTAGTCTGCAGTGGGTACATGTATCATCATCTTCAGTGACTTGGAATGATCCATAAAAGTTTCCGATTATCGCAGTCATCAACTTATGGTCTATCTTTGATCTAGGGGTATGTGCAGATTATCATGCAGCATTTGATACTACCCTGTGGCAACCTGTTTCATGCAGCGGAGGTGGCTACAGGTGTTTAGAAACAGGTCCTGGGATAACGAGAGAGAGCAAAGTACCAAAGTGTTTATTGCACCTGCATTTGTTGGCCTCTTTCAAACTTCCCTGCCTCACCCTAAATGTGCATTGTGTTCAGAACCTGCATTCTCAGCTGTTTGTAATGTGCAATGTGAAAGTTAAACAATTAAGAATATTGGGCAGAAAAATTGCAAAATGCAGGACTACATGGAGCAGATTGTAGCAAAAGACAGAAGAAAAAGTGAAATAAAACATTTTTCTGCCTACTTCTAAGTTAACGAGACCAAGTTCTGTGGCTGTCAACACAACCTAGCCTGTAAATGTAACATTTGGTACTTTTTAGTACATGCTGGTAGCTCAATGTCATTAAATTGTATTGAAAGCAGAAGACATCTTGCAGTTTGTGTGTACAAACTTCTTGTTTTGGTCCTTGGTTGTTACTGCCAGAGCTGTACTTTTTTCTGTCTTTTCTTGCTGTTGTGACAGCGCAGCACTTCAGACTTGTTGACTTCTGTGCCTTAAACCCTGATTTTAATTCAGGGTAAGCAAGCGACCCATAGACAGCTGAGTGAGAGACTTGGACTATTTTAACTCTTGCGTCTTATTGGAATATCTTGGGCAGGTTACTCATCCAATTGCTTGCAGGATTGGCATCCCACGCCCTTGCTGCATTCAATTTATGGCGCAACTCTTAACTATACTAAAAGTGGGAATGTGAGGTTGCATAACCTACTCCCATTTGCTGTGTAGAAACTGTCTATAAACTGCTGGAGGTTGTTGCTGAATACTTCTTGGTGGACAGGTTGAGAAAGATTATTTCCAATTGTCCATTGGCTCTCCGGAAATTTAATTGAGGAAGGAGGGAGCAACACTACTCAAGCTGCAAGGATGACTCCAAGGTCAGGGCAGATGTGGGCGAAAGGGTTACTGCCTTGAGCATCACTCACAAGGATCTGACCTCAGTGTGGGAAGAGGCTCCATGACGTCACAAGATCAGCAAGGGTTAGTGCACTCTTAATTTTTCCACCTCTCTTGACACTTTGTCAAGACTCTGCCCCCACGTTCTCACCACTCGCAGTACTTCCCTCCTCTCAATCACAAGGGCACACTACATCACCTTTCTTATTACAAGCACCAAACACTAATCCCTTTTTGATTTAACGCCATAATTCTCTTTTCAAATATTACCATTGCGCAATTATTAACTCAACCCGCTGCTCCTTCCTCATTGCACGTAACACATACTTTTGTTTACATTCAGCATCTCTCCAACCTCATTCCATTTGTTCTTCCACTTCTCAAACATCCACTCTAATCACAAGTTTCACATGTCTTCCAGTAACTACTCATTAACTGAAACCCTTTTTTTAGCAGGACAAAGCAGCACGCAGTGACTTGGGGAGGAGTACCTAACATATTGCCCTCATCCCAAGCAGTGGATATCCTAGAGATCAGTGGCCCAGATAGACCCAGGAACATTTGAAATGGCAAGGCTGGCAGCATTCCAGAGCAGGGTGTCCGTGTATTAATTATAACCCTTCATGTCAGCAAAGATGCAGCAAACTGCACAACTTCAAGGACTAGCACTTGCAAATATACAACTTCTAACTCCCTCTTGACTATTGCCTTTTTCTCCTACCCACGGCTATTTATTGCCAGCAAGTACCTCCTGCACAGAAACTCCCTGTACAAAAGGACAGAGGATCATTATTAAGTGTTCTTTCCTTCCAGCCATCAGCCGCGATATTGGCACCTGAATGGGTTAGATAGTGAGTTTGAGGGAGGTCTGAACTTGGTGATTTGCTGAGCACCAGCAGATACTGATGGCAGAAGCAGCACAGGAGAGAGCAAACCGAAGAGTGCGGTCCTCTTGTAACTTTGCGCACTGGTGACTGCAGAAGCTCAGCCGTGAAAGAAAACTGCTGGCATCACACAACAGGCTGTACAAGGTATTGATTGGCTTGCCAATGTGTTTCACCTAACAGTATGGAGGAGGAGACTGTTTCCAGCGTGTATTCTGTATTTTATTGGAAGTCTGCGATCTACCTGTATAGGAAAGTTATCTCCATGGATGCCTCCCCTCCCCGGATCCTCACCAACTTTCCTGCTGCAGATGCATCTGCCCATGACAGTATTGGTAGGAGTGACCACTGCGTGGTTGTTGTGGAGAAGAAGTCCTGCCTTCACATTGAGGATACCCTCCATTGTGTTGTGTGGCACTACCACTGTGCTACGTGGAACAGATTTCGAACAGATCAAGAAACTCAAGACTGGGCATCCATGAGGCGCTTTGGGCCATCAGCAGCAGCAGAGGTGTATGCAACCACGATATGTAACCTCATGGCCTGGCATATCCACCACTTTACCATTACCACCAAGACAGGGGATCAACCTTCGCTCAATGAAGACTGCAAGATGGCATGCCAGGAGCAGCACCAGCTGCACCACAACCAATGGATTACATCTAGGCTCTGCAGTCCTGCCACATCCAGTCCTGAATGGTAGTGGACAATTGAACAACTCACTGGAGGGGGAGGCTTCCACAACACTCAAGAAGCTTGACACCGTTCAGGACAAAGCCCACTTGACTGGCACCACATCCACAAACATTCATTCCCTCCACCACCGATGCACAGTAGCAGCAGTGTGTACCATCTACAAGATGCATTGCAGGAATTCATCAAGGCTCCTTCGACAGCATCTTCCAAACCCAGGACCACTACCATCCAGATGGACAAGGGCAATAGATAGATGGGAACACCACCACCTGGAAGTTCCCCTCCAAGCCACTCACCATCCTGATTTGAAAATATATCGGCGTTCCATCACTGTTGCTGGGTCAAAATCCTGGAACTCCGTTCCTGACTGAACTGTGGGTGTACCATACCACCTGGACTGCAGTGGTTCAAGAAGGCAGCTCACCACCACTTTCTCAAGGGCAACTAGGGACGGGCAATAAATGCTGGCCCAGCCAGCGAAGCCCACATCCCGTGGACGAATAACAAAGAAAAAGATCCAAAGTGGGGAAGTTCGCTGATGATTGCACAATGTTCAGCACCATTCGTGATGACTCAGATACTGAAGCAGCCCATGGCCAAATGCAACAATACCTGGACAATATCCAGGCTTGGCATGACAAATGGCAAGTAAAATCAGTGCCACACAAGTGCTAGGTAATGAACATCTCCAGTAAGAGAGAATCTAACCATCACCTCTTGACAATCGTGGCATTACTATTGCTGAAACATCCTGGGGGTTACCATTGACAGGAAACTGAATTGGACTAACGACATAAATACTATGACTACAAGAGCAGGTCAGAGGCTAGGGATCCTGTGGCAAGTAACTCACCTCCTGACTCCCCAAAGCCTGCCCACCATCGACAAGGCATAAGTCAGGATTGTGATGGAATGCTCTCCACTTGGCTGGATGAGTGCAGCTCCAACAATATTCAAGAAGCTTGACACCATCCAGGACAAAGCAGCCTGCTTGATTGGCACCACATCCACAAAACTTCACTTCTTCCGCCACCAACGCACAGTAGCAGCAGTGTGTACCATCTACAAGATCACTGCAGGAACTTATCAACCCTCCTTCGACTGCACCTTCCAAACCCAGTACCACTACCATCTTGAAGGACAAGGATAGCAGACACATGGGAACACCGCAACCTGGAAGTTTCCCTTGAAGCCACTCACCATCCTGACTTTAAATTATTTCGCCATGTCTTCATTGTCATTGGTTCAAAATCCTGGAACTCCGCCCCTAACAGCACTGTGTGTACCTACACCACATGGATTGCAGCGGTTCAAGAAGGCAGCTCATCATGACCTTCTCACGGACAATTAACGATGGGCAATAAATGCTGGCTTAGCCTGCGATGCCCACGTCCCATGAATGGAAAAAAAACATGTGATTTAAGTCCAGAATTGAATGTTTGAATTGATTGCTGGAGACACACTGGAATATTTGGTGGCAAAATGTCATTGGGACCAAAATGAAACCCCAACTGGAAATTTATGTTCCACGAAGTTTGTGGAGTGTAGAAGTATTGAAGAATGTAGAGTGCTCAGTATCACACAGCTCCTAAAGAGCTACAGCAGTTTCATCCAGACTGTAGTCCTCTTTCCTTATGATTGCTGAGGTTTATGCAGTGTCTGGGGAAAACTTTTTTACATTTTACATCATAGTAGCACCCCTGTTCCAGGATAAAGCTGCACCCCCACTTGGCTCAGGATGATCTTTTTCCTTATGGAAGAAAAAAAGACACTCAGCTAGATGGGTTGTGCCACATGGTAGGGGTTTGGGATATTGTTGGTGGGAGCCAATAAATGGGTGAGTGAAACCTGGTACTTTAATTTGAGTGAGTAGTGAAAAGATTACAACCAGTGGGCAAATGCAGAATAAGGGAATGGAGACTGGGAATTCTCCCTGCATGCATTGATCTGCAGGCCCTAATTTTACATCACAAAGTCCAAAACATGGAGGAGTGAAATGATGGAGTGCTGTGTATGGAGCACTCCACATATATTTTTCATGCATTTTACAGAAGGGTCTTGAAACAGGTTCAGGACCATTTTTTGTATATTTAAATTGATCTGGCGTTCATTTTGGGCTGCCTGAAAGCATTGAACACCAATATGTTTTTGGACAAACGGAATTTAATATGTCACTGTGTAGATTATGTGCAGGTTCTTCCACCCAGAAAGCAGTATATATTATGCTTGTTTAATGCTCAAAAAAGGACACCGCATTTACTAATTTCTGTCCCAATGTATCCAAACAACTTCTGTTGAAAACAAAAACAAAAATACCTGGAAATACTCAGCAGGTCTGGCAGCATCTGCGGAGAGGAACACAATTAACGTTTCGAGTCCAAATGACCCTTCAACAGAACTAAGTAAAAATAGAAGAGAGGTGAAATATAAGCTGGTTTAAGGGGGGGTGGGACAAGTAGAGCTGGATAGAGGGCCATTGATAGGTGGAACCTATCCAGCTCTACTTGTCCCACTCCCCCTTAAACCAGCTTATATTTCACCACTCTTCTATTTTTACTTAGTTCTGTTGAAGGGTCATTCGGACTTGAAATGTTAACTGTGTTCCTCTCCACAGATACTGCCAGACCTGCTGAGTTTTTCCAGGTATTTTTGTTTATGTTTTGGATTTCCAGCATCCGTAGTTTTTTGCTTTTAACTTCTGTTGAATATGGCCCATCCTAAGATGCCCATTCAGGATATAAATTGAGCTTGATACCCCTGCTTTAGAAACAATTTCCTGGATAGAATGGAGAACTAACTTACTTTGGAGGGATTTGTATATTTTTGATAAAAATATTTTTTCAGAATGTAAGAATTATCCAATTTTAATTTATTTTATCCATAGGATTTGATTCAAAAACAAATGATAAATTGGACACAGAAAAAGGAAGTTTCAATGAAGATATTTTCAACCTACCAGATGAACCTCCAAAAACCTCACTGATTGCACAGTGCATTGTGAGCAGGCAAGAATCAGCACCAGTTAAACATTGTGAGACCTCATCTTCCTTACCACTTAAACCTAATCTACCAACACTGTCCCAAGAAATCAACTTTGATGTTCTCAATTCTGGGGTGGCATGTTTGACTGGTAGGTACTTATCAACATTAATGTTTTTAAATTTCACACATTATTGCAGAGCAGCCCATTGAATGGGTGTAGTGTCTTCAAATAAAGCTGCTAGGACATGTGGGTGGACAGATAAATTACCATGTAAAGAAAAGTTTCATACATTGGTTCATTTGATTACCACACATTTTGTTGACAAGACTGTTCTGTTAACTCTAATGTCTGTGTGCAACTGCATTTCCATTTTGTTGTTTATACTCCAACTGTTTTGATTTTGAGGTTTTATGTTGGAAAGTTTAAGTTATTTCTTATATTAATTGAATGTTGAAAGATAATCAAAAGGAACCAATGTAAGTAATATTGCAACTTTGCTGTTTTGTACTGCTGAAAAAAGAGACAAGTCGAAGCTTTTCGTCTTGCACTCATCAAGACACTTCACAAGAATATCAAATGTAAAGGAAACAACATTTATACTGTATGAGAAGAGAATGCTGCCTGGTTGGCAAGTGGACTCTGAGGTGTTGCCATGCAGAATGATCAGATCATTTCACGCTGTATATCACAGAAACTCATGAACGGGCCTAAGGCTGTCACTTTCAGCCCTGAAAAATGCCCAGTCTACCTCAGATTACCCTGGAAGGGCAACGTATCCCAAAAGTTTGAGCAACGGGTGAAGTTAGCTATTTAACAATGCTGCTATGCGGTAGCAACACGAGTGGTATTTGCCACTAAAAGGATGCTGCTGTCAAGCCAAACGATGTTCTGCCTATCACACAAATGAGTAATATGGTATATGAATTTTGGTGCCAGTGTGATGCTAGGTATGTGGGCCGTACATCCCAAAGACTGGCATATTGTATTAAACAGCAGGTTCCTTCCACTGTTCGTAACGGCCGAGGTACAGACCGTACCCAACCAGCCCATGTTTGCAAAACTCAAAACACACTGTCCAAAGTTAGATGTGATTCCGCGATTGGACAACATTTGCTAAATAATCCTCGGCGTGCTAAGAATTACGCTGACAACCAATTTAAGATTGTTAGTCAGGATCACAATGTGGTGCCTTTGCATGTACTGTAAGCTACATATATTAATACACAGGACCTTGTTCTTTGCAGACAGAAAGAACATGTGCACACATTGCGCCTGTTTTAGCTATGCAAAATAAATGACAGCCACTCACTGGTTCATTCCCCAGGGCAATGCCTTGACTAATCACAGTCAAGCAGCTGCCTGGTTTAAATTTCAAAGTGTTTGGCAGTTAACCTTCAGTCACCATCATTTGGTGCATTCTCCATGGCAACACCTCAGAGTCCACTTGCCAACCAATCAACACTCTCCTCATACAGTATTGGTACTTCTGCAAAGTGTCCTGATGAATGCAAGATGAAAAGCTTTGACATGTCTCTTTTTTCAGCAATAGTCAAGTTCTGTACTACCAAACAACCATTTTCTGTTTTGCTTCCTTTGCTTTCCAACCATGTATATTTTTTGAAGCAGTTCACAAAAATATGGTAGGGGTTGGCAAAATGAAGAACAAAAATGCAGAGAAATGAGGACTCGCGCACCCCTTTCTCTCTAGTGACAGGCCTACCTGGCACTGTGACTCGCCCCCTGACTCTGGGTCCCATGGTCTCCCCTTTCTTGCATTCACATCTTTTTCAGACACCTCTCCTCTGCCACACATGTTAATTTCCTTCCCTACATTCTCTACATCCTCATGCTGTCTCCAGCAGTCCAAGAGGGGAGGCGGTGGAGTAGTGGTAATGCACTGGACTGGTAATCCGGAGGCCCAGGCCCAGGGTTCAAACCCCACTGCAGCAGCTGGTGGAATTTAAATTGAATCAATAAATCTGGAATTAAAATTTACTCTGTTATATTGACCATGAAACCATTGTCATTTGCCATAACCACCCATCTAGCTCACTAATATCTGCCTAATATCTGGCCTACATATGACTCCAAAACCACGGCAGTGTGGTTGACTTTTAAAGTTCCTCTGAAATGCTCTAGCAAGCCACTTGGTTGTATCAAATTGATACGTCTGAAAAAAGGAATGAAACCGGATGGACCACCAGCACCAAGAACGACAATGGCACACCTGGCCCTGTCAAACCTCCAAAGTCCTCCTTATAAACATCCTGGGTCTTATGCCAAAATTGGGAGAGCTGCCCCACAGACTAGTCAAGCAACAGCCTGATATAGTCATACTCATGGAGTCATGCCTTACAGAAAATGTTGCAGACACTACCATCACCATTCCTGGTTATATCTTGTCCCAGTGACAGGACAGACCCACCGGAGGTGGTGGCACAGTGATACACAGTCAGGAAGGATTAGCCCTGAACATGGACACTGGACCTTGTGAAGTCTGATGGCATCAAGTCAAACACGGGCAAGAAAACCTCTTGCTGGTTACCACCTACCGCCACTGCCCTCAGCTGATGAATCAGTACTCTTCCATGTTGAACGCCACTTGGAACAAACACTGAGGGTGGCAAGGGCACACAATGTGCTCTGGATGGGTGACTTGAATGTACATTACCAAGAGTGGCCTGGTAGCACCACTACTGAAAGAGTCCTAAAGGACATAGCTGCTAGACTGGGTCTGCAGCAGCTGTTGAGGGGGCCAAAAAGAGGTAGTTGACCTCGTCTTCACCAACTTACCTGTCGCAAATACATCTGTCCTTGACATTATTGGTAGGAGCGACCATCGCACAGTCCTTGTAGAGTTAAAGTGCCATCTTCACACTGAGGATGCCCTTCATTGTGTTGTGTGGCACTAACACCGTGCTAGATTTTGAACAGATCTAGCAACTCAAAACTTGGCATCCATGAGGTGCTGTGTGCCATCAGCAGCAACAGAACTATATGCAGCCTCGTGACACAGCTTATCCCCCACTCTACCATTGCCATCAAGCAGGGGGATCAACCCTGGTTCAATGAAGAGTGCAGAAGGGCATGGCAGGAGCAGCACCAGGCTTACCTAAAAATGAGGTGTTAAACTGGTAAAGTTACAACAAAGGACTACTTGCTTGCCAAGCAGCATAAGCACCATGCAATAGACAGAGCTAAGCGATTCCACAACCAAGTGTGGCATCAAAGAACCCTAGCAAAACTGGAATCAGTGGGAATCATGGGGAAAACTCTCTGCTGGTCGGAGTCATACGTAACATGAAGGAGGATGGCTGTGGTTGTTGGACGTCAATTATTTTTGTTCCAGGACATCACTGCAGGAGTTCCTCGGGCTAGTGTCCTAGGCCCAACCATTTTCAGTTGCTTCACCAATGGCCTTCCCTGCATCATAAGGTCAAGTGGGGGTATTAATTGATGATTGCACAATGTTCAGCACCATTTGTGACTCCTCAGATACTAAAGCAGTCTGTGTACATATGCAGTAAGACCTGGAGAACATTCGGGCTTGGGCTGATAAGTGGCAAATTATATTCGTGCCAGGCAATGACCATCTCCAACAAGAGAGAATCCAACCATCTCCACTTGACATTCAATTACATTACCATCACTGAATGTCCCACGATCAACATCCTGGGGGTTACCATTGATCACACAATGAACGGGACCAGCCATATAAATACTGTGGCTAAAACAGCAGGTCAGAGGCTAAGAATTCTGTGTCGAGCAACTCGCCTTCAGACTCACCAAAGCCTGTCTAACATCTACAAAGCACAAGTCATGAGTGTGATGGAATACTCCCCACTTGCCTGGCTGAGTGCAGCACTAAAAACAGAAGCTTGACACCATCCAGGACAAAGTAGCCCACTTGATTGGCACCCTATTCACCACCTTCAACATTCTTTTCCTCCACCACCGATGCACAGTGACAGCAGTGCATATCGTCTACAGGATACACTACAACAACTCACCAAGGCTCCTTCAACAGCACCTTCCAAACCCATGACCTCTATCACCAAGAAGGACAAGGGCAGCAGATGCATGGGAACACCACCACCTGCAAATTCTCTTCCAAGCCACACACCATCCTGACTTGGAACTATACTGCTGTTCTTTTGCTGTCACTGGGTCAAAATCCTGGAACTCCCTGATAGCACTGTGGGTGTACCTACACCTGTACAGTTCAAGAAGATGACTCAGCACCACTTTTTCAAGGGCAGTTAGGGATGGGCAATAAATGCTGGCCTAGCCAGTGATGCCCACATGCTGTGAAAGAATAATTTTAAAAAAGGATCTAATAGAGAGTTCAAGAAAGACGAATATAATTTAAGCTAAAGAAACACATTTATTTAAGCACTTCAGTAACGCTTCTACATTTAACTTGAATATTGTGTAGAGTATGTGTTACATGCAACAATTCTCTTGAGCAAATTAAATCGGGATGTTTGGCTTGTCCTTTGTACCCTAGTTAGGGAATTTTAAGCAATTGTATAAATTACTAATGTAAATGTAAAATTCTATTTTGCTTCAGGAGGCAGAGATAAGTCTGGTCGTGCAGTAGTGATAATAACAACAAGGAACACTGTCTGGCTAAATCCACATTGCAACGTCCCTGAACTTGTGCGGCTCCTTATCTACTTTTATAATATTCCCAGGTATTCCAACAGTTTCTTTGCATTTCACTGCAGCAGTAATTGATTGCCTACATAGCAGCTTTTATAGCCTGTGCATTATGTAATTGAACATTTAATGGACTGTGCTACACTGCAGAAAAGTAGAAAAGTTGAAGAGAGGGAAAGTGGAAGCTGATTTGTAGGCTCAACAAGAATATTGCTGGGGAAATGGAAATGGGATTGAATAGACAGTCTGAATTTTCAGTTTCAAGGGCAGCAGAACAAACTCTCAGGATTTAGCAAAATTCTAATTATATAGTCACTAAAGTGTTGAATTTTCATTCTATCAAGCAGAGACATGTTAAATGTGCATCCATATTAAAAGTGAGAGTAAATGAAATGAAAGTTTCATGTTATGCTCATTCTATTGAATGTTTTGAAAGATGATCTGAATCCAAAATAATATGCAGGCATTTAAGCAGCCATTCTGTTGTTTGAAAATATTGTTACTGATCTGAAGTGTGCAATTCTTGTTGAGTTCATATTCATGTTTTGTCAATTTCAGTCATTGAAATGTTATACATTTACTAATAGTGTCATTGAGTTTAGTTGTAACCCCTATATTGGTTTGAACTGTAAGCCAGTGACACGAAGAAAAGACTAAGCTATATAATTTTAATTAAGTAATTTCAAAAATTTGGCATTTGCTTATTGCAAGATTCTGAGTTAATTTTGATTGCATCATATGAATGTTATGTTGTATCAAATCTGTTAATTGTCATCTCATTAAGATTTACTATTTTGAAACAAAAGCATTATTAAATTAACAGATTTGCTTTATAAATGGAAATTAATGAGTTTTGTATGCAAGATTTTCTGAGAACTTAAGTGTACATTTATTTTCATTAACATTGTATTTGATTAGAAAATTCAATGAAACACAATCCTTTTTAACAGTTTAAATTCTGTACTATTTGTAAACATTTTGTTACAGAAATCAGTAGAAATATTATTAATATTAATCAAAATGTTAGTCTAAAATAGCACAAATGTATATGGATGGTTACTATATAGCCATGTGATAAAATGACAGTTATCTTCTATGAATGCAATATAGTGTTCATGTGGTTTACTACAATTGTGATATTGCTCTTTAGACAAGATATCCGGAGTGCAGGACTAACTATTTTGGTGGATGCCCGGCGTTGCTCTCCTGTACCAGCATTATTTAAAGCTTTCAATTGCCTTCAGGTGATAAATTTTAAACTACCTTTGGAATTTGCAAACTGTTAATGCTTCAAAGTACATAATTTTTCACTACAAAACTGCCTCTCTTTTCCTGGATTTAATCATAATAATTTTGTCAGAGATCAATTCTAGATAAAAAATTGTAGGGTAAGGACATATATCACTCTTTGTACTTGTTTATACACTAATACTCTTTTTTAGTCAACAGTCACAAGCATTTTTAAAATTTTATATATTTGTGGAATATAAAGCTATGAACAGCCGTCTGAACTAGAAGGGAGTTCCTTCGGGATGCAACTTTGACTTAATTATCTTCAGTTGCTTCATTAATAAACCTCCCTCGGTCCTAATATCAGAAGCTTGTGGATGATGCCACAAAGCTCTGTACACAGCTCCTCTGATAATGAAGCAGCCAAGCCAGCCTGCAGTGAAATTCTAGGACTCTAATGATTAGCCTCCGACAATTGCAATCATCTGTCTCCATGTCAGCCACTGGAGGGCTTTCCATTTGACCTCACTTTACTTGAATTTCGCTCAGGCCTTTTGGTGCTAAACCCAATTGAATGCTGACTTGATACCAAAGGAATTTCTGACCTCTTGTCTGGCATTCACCTTTTGCCTCCATGTCTGGAACTGAGTGGTTATGGCAGAATTTAGGGGAGGTGATGGCATAGTGGTATTTTCGCTGGACTAGTAATCCAGAGACCCAGGGTAATGCTCTGGGGATCCAGGTTCGAATCATGGCAGATGACGCAATTTGAATTCAGTAGAAATCTGGAATTAAAAGTCTAATGATGACCATGAAACCATTGTCGATTGTTGTAAAGACCCATCTGGTTCACTAGGAAAGGAAATCTGCTGTCCTTCTCTGGTCTGGCTGACATTTGACTCCAGACCCACAGCAATGTGGTTGACTTAAATGCCCTCTGAAATGGCCTAGCAAGTCACTCAATTGTATCAAACCGCTACAAAGTCTCAAAAAAGGACGGATTACCCGGCATCAACCTAGGCACCGGAAACGACAAATTTAGCCTTGTTGAACCTGCAGAGTCCAACTTACTAATATATGGGGGCTAGTGCCAAAATTGGGAGAGCTGTCTCACAGACTAGTCAAGCAACAGCCTGACATAGTCATCCTCACAGAATCATATCTTACAGATAATGTCCCAGACACCACCATCACCATACTTGGGTATGGTGGTGACCCACCTGCAACACAGACCCAGCAGAGGTGGCGGTACAATGGTATACAGTTGGGAGGGAGTTGCTCAGGGAGCCCTCAACATCTACACCAGACGCCATGAAGTCTCATGGCATCAGGTCAAATAAGGGCAAGGAAACCTCCTGTTGATTACCATGTACTGCCCTACCTCAGCTGCTGAATCAGTGCTCCTCCATGTTGAACATCACTTGTAGGAAGCACTGAGGGTGGCAAGGGTGCAGAATGTACACTGGTGGGGGACTTCAGTGTCCACCGCCAAGAGTGGCTTGGTAGCACCACTGCTGACCGAGCTGGCCGAGTCCTAAAGGACATAGCTGCTAGACTGGATCTGTGGCAGGTGGTGAGGGAACCAACAAGAGGGAAAAACATACTTGACCTTGTCCTCACCAACCTGCTTGCTGCAGATGCATCTGCCCATGACAGTATCGGTAGGAGTGACCACTGCCCAGTCCCGCCTTCATATTGAGGATACCCTCCATCGTGTTGTGTGGAACTACCACTGTGCTAAATAGGATAGATTTCAAACAGATCTAGCAACTCAGAACTGGGCATCCATAAGGTGCTGTGGGCTATCAGCAGCAGCAGAAGTGTACACAACCACGATCTGTAACCTCATGGCCCGACATATCCCCCACTCTACCATTACCACTAAGGCAGGGATCAACCCTGGTTCAATGAAGTGTGCAGGAGGGCATGCCAGGAGCAGCACCAGGCATATCTAAAAATTGAGGTGTTAACCTGGTGAAGCTATAATACAGGACTACTTGCGTGCCAAACAGCATACGTAGTAAGTGATAGAGCTAAGTGATTCAACAACCAACAGATCAGATCTAAGCTCTGCAGTCCTGCCTCATCCAGTTGAGAATGGAGGTGGACAATTAAACAACTCACTGGAGGAGGAGGCTCCAAAATTATCCCCATCCTCAATGATGGGGGAGCCCAGCACACCAGTGCAAAAGATAAGGCTGAAGCATTTACTACAATCTTCAGTCAGAAGTGCCGAGTGGATGATCCATCTTGGCCTCCTCTGGAGGCCTAGAGCATCACAGATGCCAATCTTCAGCCAACTTAATTCACTCCACGTGACATCAAGAAATGCCTGAAGGCACTGGATACTGCAAAGGCTATGGGTCCTGACAATATTCCAGCAATAGGACTGAAGACTTGTGCTCCAGAACTTGCTGCGCCCCCTAGCCAAGCTGTTCCAGTACAGCTACAACGCTGGCATCTACCTGGCTACGTGGAAAATTGCCCAGCTATGTCCTCTACACAAAAAGCAGGACAAATCCAACCTGGCCAATTACCTCCCCATCAGTCTGCTCTCAATCATCAGTAAAGTAATAGAAAGGGTCATCAGTAGTGCTATCAGGTGGCACTTCCTTAGCAATGACCTGCTCACTGATGCCCAGAATTCACCAAGGCTCCTTAGACAGCACCTTCCAAACCCACAACCACTACCATCTAGAAGGACAAGTGCAGCAGACAGATGGGAACACCACCACCTGGAAGTTTCCCTCCAAGTCACTCACCATCTTGACTTAGAAATATGCTGCTGTTCCTTCACTGTCTCTGGGTCTAAATCCTGGAACTCCTTTCCTAACAGCACTGAGAATGTACCTACACCACATGGACTGCTGTGTTTCAAGAAGGCAGCTCACCACCACCTTCTCAAGGGCAACTAAGGATGGACAATAAATGCTAGCCCTAAACCATGAAGTTTTGGGCACAGTCAAGGTATGTTCCCTCAAAAGGGAAGGGTAGGACAAACAAATCCAGTGCTCCCTGGATGACAATAGAAGATAGATTGGAGATAGAAATTAAGTTAAAGAAGAAAAAGTGTGCTTACGACAGGTGTCAGGTAGAAAATACAATTGAGAACTGAGCTGAATACAGAAGGTTCAGAAGGGATATGAAAAAGTAAATACGAGAAACAAAGAGGGATTATGAAGAAAGACTGGCAGCTAACATAAAAGAAAATCCCAAAGTACATGGTAAAAGGAGGAGTAGGGCCCTTTAGGGACTAAAAAGGTGATTTACACATAGAGGCAAGAGGCATGGCTGAGTTGTTAAATGAATACTTTGCACCTGTTTATACCAATGAGGCAGATGCTGCCCAGGCCATGGTGACAGAGGAGGAACTCAGTCATTAGAAGGATTTAAAATTGATAAGGAGGAGGTATTGGATAAGCTATTGGTACGTAAAAGTTGATAAGGGACAGGATGAGATGCATCCAAGAATATTGAAGGAAGTGAGAGTGGAAATTGCAGAGGCACTGACAATAATCTTTCAATGTTCACTGGATTCAGGGGAGGTGCCAGAGGACTGGAGAATTGCAAACATTACGCCGTTGTTCAAAAAAGGTTGCAAGGTCTGCCCTGCAATTACAGACCAGTCAGTTCAATTTTGGTGGTGGGGAAACTTCTAGAAACAATTATTCGGGATAGAATTAATAGTCACATGAAAAAATGTGGATTGATTCGGAAGAGTCAGCATGGATTTGTTAAAGGAAAATCGTGTCTAACTAACTTGCTGGAGTTTTTTGAAGAGGTAACAGAGATGGTTGATGAGGGCAAGGCTGTTGGTGTGTTGTACATGGACTTCCAAAAGGCGTTTGATACAGTGCCACACAACAGACTTGAGGAAAGTTATAGGTCATGTAATAAAAGGGGCAGTAGCAATGTGGATACAGAGAGTAATGGTTAATGGGTATTTTTTTGGCTGGAAGAAGGTTTGAGGTGGAGTTCCCAATGGTCAGCATTGGGACCCTTGCTTTTCCTAGTATATATAAATGATCTAGATTTTGGCATGCAGGGGACAATTTCAAAGTTTGCGGACAACACAAAACTTGGGAGAATTGTAAACTGTGAGGAGGACAGTGTAGAACTTCAAAAGGACATTGACACATTGGTGGAGTGGGCAGATAGGTGACAGACGAAGTTCGATGCGGAGAAGTGTGAGGTGATACACTTTGGTACAAAGAACATGGACAGTATAAGATAGACGATATTGTTCTAAAAGGTGTGCAGGAGCAGAGACCTGGGTGTATACATACATAAGTCATTAAAGGCGGCAGGACAGATAAAGAGAGCTATTACTAAAGCATACAGTATTCTAGGCTTCATAAATAGGGGCATAGAGTACAAGAGCAGGGAGGTTATGATGAACTCATATAAGACATTGGTTTGACCTCAGCTGGAGTGTTGTGTACAGTTCTGGGTGCCATACTATAGGAAAGATGTGGACGCATTGGAGAGAGTGCAGAAGAGGTTTACGAGAGTGGTTCCAGGGATGAGAAACTTCATTTATGAGGGAAGATTGGAGAAGTTGAGACTGTTTTCCTTGCAGAGGAGAAAACTAAAAGGAGACTTGATAGAAATTTTCAAAATCATGAGGAATGTGGACAGAGTAGATCGAGAGAAACTGTTCCCACTTGTAAACAGATCGAGAGCCAGAGGGCACAGTTTCAAAGTGTTTTGCAAAAGAAGCAAATGTGAGGTAAAGAAAAACTTTTTCACACAGCGAGTATTTAGGGTTGGGAATGCACTGTCTGGAAGTGTGGTGGAGGCAGGTTCAATTGAGGCATTCAAGAGGGCATTGGATGATTATTTAAATAGAAACAATATGCAGGGTTACGTGGAAAAGGCAGGAGATTGGCACTAAATTAAAATGCTTGGAGAGCTGGTGCAGACACAATGGGCCGAATGGCCGCCTTCTACACTAACAATTCTGTGACTCTCAATAGATTATTGATGGCATTATTGGTAACTCATTCTATCATTTTATTGAATGGCAAATATTAAATTATTTAAAAATGAGCAAGTTAGGAATAAAAAGAAAAGTCAGATATAATATCTTAACATAAAAGGTGAAAAATGGCAAATAAGTTATCTGGAGTCTTTTGAAGCAGACAATATAAATGGGTTTGGAAGGCAATTAAATGTGTTTTTGGAGAGAAGAGATTAAATGATCTAATGAAACGTGTGCAGGTGAGGCTTTTGGTCATTTGCTGCAACAAACCCAGCTCTCCATGAGTCCTAGCCCCACTTACCTACTTTTTTTCTTTTCTGAGAAGCATTCTAATGGTTTTTTGAGCTCAAATATGATTTCTCAATTTTTTTTTACGATCCCAAAGTAATTAAGCAAAATTCCAGAATACTCAACTGCAGTTCCACTTATGTTTAACCAAATCAGAATAAAAATAACTCAGAACACCTAAGCTTTGATTCTTTAAATACTGGTTATAACATTTGCTTTGATAACCATATTGAATTTCTGCTTATTTAAAGCATTAAAAGTTAAAATAGTGATGATAAGCTCCAAGTATTTTTAAATGACCCAGAAGCGGTGCATCATTAATGACAAGGCTTTTGAACTTCCTTACAATTTATTTTTCAGTCACATCTACTGCTAATTTTCCAAGTAGCATGCAACAAGGTTTATGTTAATCACCTGCAGCAGGGATTCACGCAAAGCACTGGTGCTGAGTTATTTTTATCTATATCATCAATGTTATTACAGGGAATAAATTGAAATGGATTCCAAAACTCTGAGGGCTCTTTTCTGGAATTGTTCTATTTTATATAATTCTATGCCAAGTAAAGCTATTCTGCCAGATTCCTGTCTCAATTTTCCCAGACCACAATATGAGGAGGCTCTCATCAGTGAACTAGATAACCCAAATGAATCTTAGAGTGAAAAAGACACAAGTACACAAAGGGTTTTGCTTGTGAATATTATCACATCAAGGACTTTAAGTGACAGCTAGAATAAAAACATTTTTATCTTCAAACTAAGCTAAGATTATTGGTTTTGATGAGTGAGACAGTGATTTTGTGGGGAGGTATGTTGTATGTAACGATTTGGGGAGGGGATGTGGGGGAGAAAAAGTAGAAATTTAAATGGGCCTTGAAAGATAGGGAAAGAAAAACAAATGGGGCCTTTGATAAAGGCGACCCAAGGAAAACACACAGCAGAAACTGGGACCTCAAAAAAAGGTGGCTAAGGAAGACTGAAAACAATACTGGAGGATAAAGAAAATTGAAATGGGGAAGGACTTATATTTTTTATTATTCTGTCGTGGCATATGAATGTCACTGGGAAGGTCAGCATCTGTCAGCTCAAATTGCCTTTCAGAAGTTGGTGGTGGACCGCCATCTTGAACTGCTGCAGACTGTGTGGTTTAGTTACACCCACAGTGCTGTTAGGTAGGGTGTTTCTGGAATTTCACCGAGCAACAGTGAAGGAACAGCAATATATTTCCATGTCAGGATGGTGTCTGACTTGGAGGTGAACTTGCAAGTGGTGCGGTTTCCATGTGCCTGTTGCGCTTGTTCTTCTAGGCCATAGAGGTTGCAGGTTTGGTGATGCTGTTGAAGCCGTCTAGGCTTGGCTTGGCAAGGTGCTGCGGTGAATCTTGTAGATGGCACACAATGCAGTCATTGAAGTGAATTGAGTGGATGTTTAAGGTAGTGGATGGGGTTCCGATCAAGTAGGCTGCTTTGTCCTGGATGGTGTCAAGTTTCTTGAGTGCTGTTTGAGCCATGCTCATCCAGCCAAGTGGAGAGTATTTCATCACACTCGTGATGTGTGCTTTATAGATGTTGGAAAGGTTTTGTAGAGTCAGGAGGTGAGTTACTGGCTGCTTCATTTGCTCTTGTAGCTATAATATTAATGCGGCTGGTGCAATTTTGTTTCTAATCAATGGTGAGCACCAGGGTGTTGATGGTGAAGGACTCAGCGAATGTTAAGAGGAGCTGATTCGACTCTGTTGTGGAGATGGTCATTGTCTGGCATTTATTTGGTATGAATGTTATTTGCCTTTCATCAGCCCAAGCCTGAATATATTCCAGGTCTTGCTGCATATGGGTATGAACGTCTTCGGTATCTGAAGAATTGGGAATGGAACTGACATGGTGCAATCATCAGTGAACATCCCCACTTCTGATTTTATGTTGGAGGGAAGGTTATTGATGAAGCAGCTGAAGATGCTTGGGCCTAGGACACGACCCTGAAGAACTCCTGCAACAATGTCCAGGAGCTGAGATTTTTGGCGTCCAACAATCACAATCATCACACTTTGTGCTAGACGTAACCCAGCTAGTGGAGAGGTTTTCCTTTGATTCCCATTGACTTCAATTTTGCTAGGGTTCCTTGATGCCACACTCAATCAAATGCTGCCTTAACCTCAAGGGCTGTTATTCTCACCTCACCTCTGGAATTCAGTTCTTTTGTGCATGTTTGGGCCAAGCTTGTAATGAGGTCTGGAGATGAGTGGTCCTGATGTGACCCAAACTGAGGAGGTTATTGGTGAGTAGAATGTTGATGAATAAATGCAGCCACTTTGCTGGTGGTTGAGGGTAGACTGATGGGGCCATAATTGGCTGTGTTGGATTTTTCCTGCTTTTTGTGGACAAGACATACCTGAACAAATTTCCACTTGCCATGCAAATTCTAGTGTTGTAGCTGTGTTGGAACAGCTTGACTATAGAGGTGTGGCTAGTTCCAGAGCAAGAAATCTTAAACAGTGTAGCTGGATGTTGTGAGAGCCCATAGCCTTTACTGTATCCAGTGTGTTCTACTGTTTCTTAATATCATACGGAGTGAATGGAATTGGCTAAAGCCTGACATCTGTGATTATGGGGACCTCAGAAGGAGGCCAAGATGGATCATTCAGTCAGCACTTCTGGTTGAAGATGTTTTCAGACTCTTCATCTGTATCTTTTGCACTCGTGCTGGGCTCTGCTGATGTTGAGGATGGGTATATTTGTGGAACCTCCTTCCACTGTTCGTTGTTTAATTTTTCACCAACATTCATGATTGGATTTGGCAGGACTGCAGATCTTTCGTCTGTTGGTTATTGGATCACTTAATTCTGCCTTATGCTGTTTTTCATGCAAGTAGTCTTGTGTTGTGACTTAACCAGGTTGGCATCACATTTTTAACTATGCGTGTTGCTTTACCTGGTTAACTCTTCTACACTCTTAATTGAATCAGGGTTGATTCCCTGGCTTAATTGTAGGAGGAGGGATATGCCAGATCATGAGGTTACAGATTGTGGTGGGATGTAATTCTGCAGCTGATGATGGCCCAAAGCACCTCTTTGAGCTGTTAGATCTGTTCTAATTCTACACCATTTAGCATAGCGGTGGTCCCTTACAACTTGATTGAGAGCAAACTCAGTGTGGAGATGGGATGGATTCCACAAGGACTGTGTGGTGGTAACTCCCACCAGTACTGTCATGTACAGATGCATCTGTGATAGGTAGATTGATGAAGGTAAGGTACAATAGGTGTCATGTTGGTGTTCTCACTACCTGCTGCAAGCCCAGACTGGGAGCCATGTCCTTCAGGACTCATCAAGCTCGGTCAACAGTGGTGCTACCAAGCCACTCTTGGTGAAGGACTTTGAAGCCCCCCCACCCAGAGTGCATTCTGAGACCTTGCTACTCTCAATGCATCTCTCAAGTGATGTCAAGATGGAGAAGTACTGATTCATCAGCTGAGGCTGCAGCAGGTGGTAATCAGTACGAGGTTTCCTTGCCCATGTTTGAGCAGATGCCATGAGACTTCATGGTGATGTTGACTTCCAGAGTCACTCCCTCCTGACTATGTATCACTGTGCTATCACCTTTAGACCATAAGACATAGGAGCAGAAATTCGGCCCATCGTGTCTGCTCCTCCATTCAATTATGGCTGATAAGTTTCTCAACCCCATTCTCCTGCCTTCTCCCCGTAACCGTTGATCCCCATACCAATCAAGAACCTATCTATCTCGGTCTTAAATACACTCAATGACCTGGCCTCCACAGCCTTCTATGGCAATGAATTCCATAGATTCACCACTCTCTGGCTAAAGAAGTTTCTCCTCATCTCTGTTCTAAAAGGTCTTCCCTTTACTCTGAGGTTGTGCCCCCGGGTCCTAGTCTCTCCTACTAATGGAAACATCTTCCCCACGTCCACTCTATCCAGGCCTTTCAGTATTCTGTAAGTTTCAATCAGATCCCCCCTCATCCTTCTAAACTCTATCGAGTATAGAACCAGAGTCCTCAAACGTTCCTCATATGTTAAGCCTTACATTCCTGGGATTGTTCTCGTGAACCTCCTCTGGACCCTCTCCAGGGCCAGCACGTCCTTCCTGAGATACAGGGCCCAAAATTGCTCACAATATTCTAAATGTGGTCTGACCAGAGCCTTATAAAGCCTCAGCAGCACATCCCTGCTTTTATATTCTAGTCCTCTCAAAATAAATGCCAACATTGCATTTGCCTTCCTAACTACCGACTCAACCTGCAAGTTAACCTTAAGAGAATCCTGGACTAGGATTCCCAAGTCTCTTTGCACTCCAGATTTCTGAATTTTCTCCCCATTTAGAAAATAGTCTATGCCTCTATTCTTCCTACCAAAGTGCATGACCTCACACTTGCCCACGTTGTATTCCATCTGCCACTTCTTTGCCCATTCTCCTAACCTGTCCAAATCCTTCTGCAGCCTCCCTGCCTCCTCAATACTACCTGTCCCTCCACCTATCTTTGTATCATGTGCAAACTTAGCCAGGATGCCCTCAGTTCCTTCATCTAGATCATTAATGTATAAAGTGAAAAGTTGTGGTCCCAACACTGACCCCTGCGGAACTCCACTAGTCACCGGCCGCCATCCTGAGAAGGACCCCCTTATCCCCACTCTCTGCCTCCTGCCAGACAGCCAATCTTCTATCCATGCTAGTAGCTTGCCTCTAACACCATGGGCTCTTATCTTACTGAGCAGCCTCCTGTGTGGCACCTTGTCAAAGGCCTTCTGGAAGTCCAAGTAGATAACATCCATTGGCTCTCCTTTGTCTAACCTACTCATTACCTCCTCAAAGAATTCTAACAGATTTGTCAGGCATGACCTCCCCTTGATGAAACCATGCTGACTTTGCCCTATTTTACCACGCACTTCCAAGTATTCTGAAATCTCATCCTTAACAATGGACTCTAAAATCTTACCAACGACCGAGGTCAGGCTAATCGGCCTGTGATTTCCCGTCTTTTGCCTCACTCCCTTCCTAAACAGGGGGGTTACAATAGCGATTTTCCAGTCCTCTGGGACCCTCCCTGACTCCAGTGATTCCTGAAAGATCACCGCTAACGCCTCCACTATCTCTTCAGCTATCTCCTTCAGAACTCTGGGGTGTAATCCATCTGGTCCAGGTGATTTATCCACCTTCAGACCTTTCAGTTTTCCTAGCACCTTCTCCTTGGTAATGGCCACCATACTCACCTCCGGCCCCTGACTCTCTTGAACTTTGGGGATGTTACTCGTGTCTTCCATCGTGAAGACTGACGCAAAGTACTTATTCAGTTCCTCCGCCATTTCTTTGTTCCCCACTACTACTTCTCCAGCGTCATTTTCCAGCGGCCCAATGTCCACTTTTGCCTCTCTCTTACCCTTTATATATCTAAAAAAACTCTTGCAATCTTCTTTTATATTACTGGCTAGTTTACCCTCATATTTAATCTTCTCCCTCCTTATTTCTTTTTTAGTTGTCCTCTGTTGGTCTTTGTAGGCTTCCCAATCCCCTGGTTTCCCACTGCTCTTCGCCGCATTGTATGCTTTCTCTTTAGCTTTTATGCTGTCCCTGATTTCCCTTGTCAGCCATGGTTGCCTCGTCCTCCTCTTAGCATGCTTCTTCTTCCTAGGGATGAATTTTTGCTGTGTCTCCCAAATTACTCCCAGAAACTCCTGCCATTGCTGTTCCACTGTCTTTCCTGCTAGGCTCATCTCCCAGTCAATTCTGGCCAACTCCTCCCTCATGCCTCTGTAGTTGCCTTTATTCAACTGTAATACCGTTACATCTGATTCCAACTTTTTCCCCTCAAATTGCAGGGTAAATTCTATCATATTATGGTCACTTCCTCCTAAGGGTTCCTTCACCTTAAGCTCCCTTATCAAATCTGCCTCATTACACGTCACTAACTCTAGAATTGCCTGTTCCCTAGTGGGCTCCACCACAAGCTGCTCCAAAAAGCCACCTCGTAGACATTCCACAAATTCCTTTTCTTGGGATCCACTACCAACCTGATTTTCCCAGTCTACCTGCATATTGAAATCCCCCATGATCACTAAAACCTTGCCTTTCTTACATGCCTTTTCTATCTCCTGGTGTATCTTGTGCCCCACATCCTGACTACTGTTCGGAGGCCTGTACGTAACTCCCATTATGGTTTTTTTACCTTTGCGGTTCCTCAACTCTACCCACACAGATTCTACATCATCTGACCCTACGTCATTTCTTGCTATCGATTTAATTTAATTTCTTACTAACAAAGCAACTCCACCCCCTCTGCCAACCTGCCTATCTTTTCGATAGGATGTATATCCTTGGATATTTAGCTCCCAGTCCTGATCCCCTTGCAGCCATGTCTCCGTGATGCCCACCACATCATACCTGCCAATTTCAATTTGCGACACAAGCTCATTTACCTTATTTCGTATACTGCGTGCATTCATATACAACACCTTCAGTCCTGTATTTCGCGTCCCCTTTCTCATTGTCGTCCCTTTATCTGATGTGCTTGAAGTTAGATTCCTAGCCCTTTCCAAACACTCTGTCCTTTGTTGGGTCTATCCTACTGGCGGGACAGGTCATACCTAGGGATAGTGATGAAGGAGTCTGAAATAAGACACGAGAAAACTTAATTATATAGAACTCCTGCTGGAGTTGGACATTTTTACCCATGACATAGCTGGGCCCAGACATCAAGTAATGGCACTTCAGTCACTGAATAGAAATAAAAGTTGGTGTGACAGCATTACTTAGCTTGAAGGTTCAACTCGAGAAAACTGAATCAGCACCATTAAAAGAAATAGAAATATTGAATTTGCTAACAATAGCTTGATATAAATAATTGTGGCCAAAAAGTATGGCAGAAATTGTGACAAAATGATATGTTGCAAGAAGCTTGTGCTAATGCAGGTCATAGCGGATCTCCTGTTTAGAGATGGAGTTTCTAAGCATAGGCGGCTGAAGGCTGGGAGCTGTGCATACTTGGGGAGAGTTAGCAGAATAGAGTGGTGGGGGTGGGGAAGATGCAAGACTGGATGAGTTTACAGAGAAAGGAAGGGGTGAAAGCATGAACATGCTCAGGATAGATAGATTAGTAGAAGATGAAGGAAAATTTATTTCCTGCACTCACTTGAAGAGTACAAACAGAGCAGTGACTTGAGAAAACTTGTTTTATTCAAGAAAGCTGTATGTGTTGAGTATTTATTTTGTGTTAAAACAAGCTTGAAGCACTGGGAGGAACTGTTTTTTGACACTGCTGGAAGGTAGTGCTTAATGCCAATTTAGGGGTGGTGGGGTTTATGCTGGGATTGAGGTATGGCAGTGGGGGGGAGATTAAGGTTATATTTGGATTAAGATTCGATTTTGATTCCACACCAGGAATTGTGAATGTGTGCATGGCGGGCATGGGGCAATGTGCCAATTAAAGAGGTTCGTAATGAGGTAGAAGTTGCATTGTCCAGTCTTTGGTCTGATTTTTCATGCCTCTTAAGATATGGCAGAATTAGCTATCTTGAAGATGTGACTGGGTCATCAAAAAAAAATAAACAGTGCTATTATGCTCCTTAGAAGCCATATTGGGAGGATTAATTCGCTGTTAAGTAAATCGAGTAGGTAAGTTTAATCAATATGGAACTAGCACTTCTAAAGGCACAAATAGGCATGAAAGGAAACTGTGCTTGATGGCTTGATGGGCCACGTGTGCATATGTAAGACAAATGTCATTAAAATTGTTAATTTTATTATTTTCATATTCTTGTACCTCAAAAGGTATGTGAGATGATGAGGCTTTGGTTATTTTTCAAGTCAGCAGTGCGAATATAATTCAAATATCTTTTCTTATTGTTTTCTATATGTAAATAAAAGTCATTACTTTAAATTGTTCACAACTGAATTCCTGCTATAATGTGGTTGAATCTTAGAAGTAGCTGGGAAGAATAACATTTTTGGCCGTTAAGTTATCACGCATGGTATGATAAACCTAGTATCATGTTTGTGTATGTTTTTTAGTTAACAGTAGAAAATGTCAGTGTAGTTCTTAGCTAGATAAACAAGCTAGCTAAAGTGGTGTCATAATTCCACTTAAGGTGATGTGTTCCTTATAGAAACATGGCAGTAGTGGCATTACCTTATAGGTAAGGTGACCAGATTTTCAAAAGACAAAACCGGGACATAGTGAAAAACTTTGGAAAGGAAGGGCTCTGTGATGATTGACATGTTGGGCGACCAGTGGCAGGAGTCTGGAGGAGATGCAGTTGAAGGTAGGAGATCATGTGATTACCTCTCCCAGAGTATGTACTGCCAAAGTTGGCAACCCTCTTAAGACACCCAGTTTTTGAAGACAATAGCTGCAAACCACAGACTTTTGTTTTAGTGGCATTTCTGCCTCATCTCATACAAAAATTGGACAAGGCTTCATTTGTCACAAGATCCTAGCCAGAATCCTCTATTCCACTCTAACTTCACTGTGCAATGCACAATGGTAATATCAATCTCCATTTAAAAGCCTTGTTTATTTTAATTTGGACATTGGGTTCTAACAATAGATGTTTTCAGCCAGAAGCTGGATTTTAAACTAGCAAACGTACCTCAAGTATGGGAGATTTTGTTTGCACCCAGAGTCGCACGCGACCTTTCAATGAGGAGTTTGGTTGAACCTGCCATGGCACAAGTGAACTTGCCTGCCACTTTCCCCAGTGTTGATTGGTGGTTTATCACTGGGTGCTGTCTGACTACCTCATCAAGTGCTTCTTGCGGTTGGCGGATACCGCCATCAATCATCTGTCGTCACCTAGAGGCTGATTACCTCCTGGCTCCGGATGCCACGGAGAAGTATCTCTGCGCATGTGGGAGAGTCCTGGTGCAGCTGCTTAGCAGTCGGCGAGTGGGAGGCATTCCAATTCCCAGGATGCAGCGCAGTGCAAGAGGGTATTTTTGGGTTTGCCGACAGTAAATGGAACGACGGGAACAAAAACAGAATTACCTGGAAAAACTCAGCAAGTCTGGCAGCATCGGCGGAGAAGAAATCAGTTAACGTTTCGAGCCTTCATGGCCCTTCGGCAGAACTGGAGCATAGTTAGAAGAAGGGAGAAATATAAATTGGTTTAAGGTGGGTGGGGGGGGGGAAGAGACACATTGAGGGTGTGATGATTGTGGAGATGAGCAGATAATCAAAAGATGTCACAGACAAAAGGGTCAAAGAGGTGTTGAAGGTGGTGGTCTTTGTCTGAGAAAAGTGCTAATTAAGAATGGAAGACAGGATATTCAAAGTACAGCTCTAGTGGGGGTGGGGTGGAAAGACTAAAGACCCACCTATTTCCATTATTTTTAAATCTAAAACTAAAACCTTTAGTCTTTCCACCCCACCCCCACTAGAGCTGTACTTTGAATATCCTGTCTTCCATTCTTAATTAGCACTTTTCTCAGACAAAGACCACCACCTTCAACACCTCTTTGACCCTTTTGTCTGTGACATCTTTTGATTATCTGCTCATCTCCACAATCATCACACCCTCAATGTGTCTCTTCCCCCCCCCCACCCACCTTAAACCAATTTATATTTCTCCCTTCTTCTAACTATGCTCCAGTTCTGCCGAAGGGCCATGAAGGCTCGAAACGTTAACTGATTTCTTCTCCGCCGATGCTGCCAGACTTGCTGAGTTTTTCCAGGTAATTCTGTTTTTGTTTTGGATTTCCAGCATCCGCAGTAGCTTTTAGCTTTTTGTTTTTATCTAATGGAACGACAGGGTCGGGTTAAAGGGGAGGGAACTCAGGGAGCTGAAAAACCAGGATGTTTGAGCAATTTGGAGAAAACTGTCAAGACACTGGGATGTTTAGTGAAAAACTGGGACCGTCCCGGCAAAACCGGGTCTTCTGGTCACCCAGTTTATGGGGGATTTGGTTGCAATTCAAATGTACTAAAAGTTAGATAGAGTGACAAAATTACAATTATTGGTTGCTCTTTTAGAAACTGAACAGATATGTTTGATTCTTTTGAAATTGATCTAAAAGATACTAACTAGTGTGTTGTAAACATCATTGGGAGCATACAGTGTATGTTTAGCCTTGAAAAGCATGAGTAATGTCACATTTTCAGTAACTGGATAATTTAGGTATGCTGGAATAATACTGAATGGACCTATTTCATCCCCTGCTTTTCTTTCGAAAAGTTATATTATGTTCTGTACCTTCAAGAAAAATAGCATTGTGTAGTTTGTCACCAAAGTATCGGAACTTGTTTCTGAATAAACATTTTGCTAATCCCTAAAATATTCTCAGGGAGAAAAAAATTACTAAACTTTCTTTTCTTTTAATTTTCATTAATGATGTGGGATAGTGCAGCTCTGTATGCAATGTAGTTTCACACTATCTGTTCGCCTTGAGGTTTAGTTTACAAAGATGTGTTGAGGATCAACTCTTTCGTATTGTTTTGGCCTCAGATATCATTAGGCTTATCTGATTAATGTTATTGCCTGTTCTTTTTTTGTTTATCCCATCTTAACTGCTTAGGAAGACTGGCAGATTTAGTTATAGTAGAAGACACTGGAATCATTCCAGTGGTGGTTGGTTGCACCTGATTTTATCTAGAAAATGTCACCTATTATGATTTATTGACCTTGGTTATATGTCTTTGATACAGGTTTGAAAAGAAACCCTCAATGCAAGTACTGTTAACTGATTTCTTCCCCCACAACTTGAGGCTGAGATCAGATTTGATCAGATAGAGAAATTAGTTTCAAATATTTGTGTAATTTACGTAATAACTGCACTTCTGTGGATTGAAATCAAAATTCTTTCTCAGATGGGATTACATTTCCTCTTAGACAGCTTGACTAAATCTAGCCACGTCAGTGATTTATTTCCTGATGTATCAACCACCATGTTATAAGCAGGTCTTTCAGGTCACACAATTTTCTTAATGTACTTCTCAGAATTCTAAGAGAATTAATGCAGCATTTTGTAAAATCACTCTTTTGTGGCCTGGCTTTCAGCATTAACTTAAATAATTATGTGCTTCTGTTGGCAGAGCAAGGACATTGTATGTTCCATTGTATAACTAATGACAATGCTGTAGAATAGCCTGTGTAGATAAACACCAGAACTACCATTTAATGTTCTGCATTTGTAAAATCATATGAAATTATTTTGATTTGGAGGAGATTTACCAGAATGGTTCTAATGTTGAGGGATTTTGTCGACAAGGTTAGTTTGGAGAAGATGAGGTAGTTTTCCTTGGGGCAAAGGAGATTGAGAGGAAATTTGATAGAAGTGCACAAGATTATGACAGATTTAGATATGGTAGACAAAGAAAAGCTGTTCCTATTAGCTGATGGTACAAGGAATAGGAAACACAGATTTTATTGGACAAGAGATGAAATGGAGATGTGAGGAAGAGCTTTTTTACCTGGAACTCGCTGCCTGGAATTGGAGAGGAATAATTTCGAAAGGAAACTTGAGGGAAATAAACTTACAGGGTTATTGGAATAGAGTGGGAGAATGGGACTGATTCGATTGCTCTACAGAAAGCTCTACATTGGGACTCAATGGGCCAAATTTTGTGCCGTTATGACTCTGGTTACAACCAATGGTTTCTTTATCACAGGCAGAAATCTTGTATCATTGGCGCAATGTTTGCATGACCAATTTATTTTAAGGAGACTTTGAACAATGAAAAATAATCAAGATCTGCAATGAATTTAAAATTAAGATAAAATATTGAAAATGTGCAAGAATAGATACTTCACCCTTTCTAAGCTGGCTGTTGTTTCCTTCATTTTTCCTGACTTTGTTACCAGTTGTATTTTTCATACAGAGGTCACCATAATGCAAAAGAAATTTTCCAAGGAGGCCTAAATTGGCTGAAAAGATAACAGTGATTAACAGATATGTTAACATTTGTTTTATTAGGGTTTGTTGATAATATACAGCATTATATTTGTGTGCAGTCCTGGCTTTCCCATTGTAGGAGCATAGAAACAGGGATACTCCATTCATTCTCTTGAGCATATTCCACTATTCAATTAGATCATGTCTGACCTGTATCTTAACTCCATTTACCTATTTTGATTTATTACTCTTAATACTCTTGCTTAACAAAATTCCATCAACCTCTGTTTTAAATCGTCTATTGACTCCCAATCTCAATAGCTTTTGGGGGAATAGAGTTCCAGATTTCCACTTTATGATGAAGTGCTTCCTGTCATCAAGCCTAGTTCTAATTTTAAGGTTATGTCCCCTTGTTCTGGATTCACCTACCAGAGGAACTAGTATCCACCATTTAAAATCCTTTAATCATTTAAAATATCTCAATTAGTCACCCCTGATTTTTTTTTTCTCAAGGGAATACAAGCCTCGTCTATGCAACCTCCTAAATTAACCCTTTTAGCCGCAGTATCTTAGAAACATAGAAATATTTTAAATGTTTCAGGGTTTCTGTTTCTTTCACCCTTTCAGGCAGTGAGTTCCAGACCACAGCAACCTCTGGGTGAAAAGATTTTCTTCTCAACTCCCCTCCAATCGCTATGCAACTTGATTATTGACCTCTCTACAAAGGGAAATGGGACCTTCCTATCTCGGGTCCTCATAAGTTCATACACCTCAATTAAATCTCCCCTCAGCCTTCCAAAGAAAACAACAAAACCATGTCCAATCTTTCCTCATAGCTAAAATTCTCTATTCCTGG
Organism: Cetorhinus maximus; assembly: GCF_964194155.1. Taxonomy (NCBI): domain Eukaryota; kingdom Metazoa; phylum Chordata; class Chondrichthyes; order Lamniformes; family Cetorhinidae; genus Cetorhinus; species Cetorhinus maximus. Next base: position 98,563,255 of record NC_135884.1, read on the forward strand.
TAATATCCTTGTAAATCTCATTTGTGTACCCTATCTAGTGCGATCATATTGATATGTCAATAAGACATGAAAGAAATCAGAGCTGTGTACATCAAACTTTATTCGTTTTTTGCTATTTTAAAATGGACTTTTGCTGAACAAAAAGATGTCTGCTACAGGTCACATGACTCACAGATTGGCCATCTGTCCTGGGAGCCTCCAATAGGAGTTACAAGAATAAAAGAGATCCCCTCTTATCCTTGTGAAACCTCACATCCCATTGTAAGGGCATCATAAGCATGAAACCAGGGGACTTTCAGAAATCAAAATGTGTTATTCCTTCAGAGTTGTTAGTAGATCCATCTCATACCTGGGACTGTCCAGGTCCATTTCAAAATTGAACTATTGAGGGGAAAATGGACATCATTTGCAACTTGATAAGCTTACCCCTCTAGTGGAGTCATAGGGTCTGCCCAGACAATGGCTTCCCGAAACAAGATCCTCAACATGTGTGGTGGCTCTTTCAAAGGCTAATTATTGGGACATTATAAGCCATAAAACAAAAGCCAGACCAAGACACTGAATAAACATCTTTTTTGAAATCATGGTGGATCAAGGAGGTCATATGACTCGAGTGACCATTTTGAAATCTCTATATTCAGTTGAGAATTGAGAAACAAGCAGCCTGCTGATTTAACACCAACCAGAAAGAACTCCAGCAGGCCTCCCAGCTGACCAGGCAGCTGGCCACCATCTCTCAACTACTTGAAGCTTGTTTTATTTTAGAAGCATCCGACCATTGCCTGCCAAGCAGTCTATGCACAGAGACCTCGTTGTGCTGCATCGTCATTCTCTTTAAAGGACTTTTGTGCTGCTGTCTCCAACCAGGGACTCATCTGAACTGAACTCCTCCACTAAGGAAACTCCCTCTGGACATTGACTTTCTGGACTCTGGAAATCATGTGAACTAATATTCATTTTTATGGTTCTTTTACTGTTGTTATCCATAGTTGTAAAGCTCCTTCTTCCTTCCACCCCTCTGTTCTGTATGTGTGTGTGTGTGTGAAGTTGTGTACATCCCGCCATCACATCACCCCCCTGGCTCCGGTTTGAATGTGAAATAAACTAGCCTCAGTTAAAACAAGGAGAGTTTGTTATGAGTTACTTATAAAATTAGACCACACAAACTGAGGGTTTGAAGAAACACGGCACAGCCTTGTTTTAAAACAATTAAAAACACCTCTGCTTACGGACAGATGGTGTGAGGATGAAGAAGTTCAGTTTGCCTCTCTCCTGTCTGTAACAACATCCTTCTGGAATGTGGTGACCAGAACTCTATGCAATACTCTAGTTGCAAACTAACTAGCGTTTCATAAAGTTATAACGTAACTCCCTTGCTCTTGTTTGCTATGCCTTAGCCAATAAAGGGACGTGTCCCATATGCCGCCTTAATCACCTTATCTCTCTGCCCTGCTACCTTTAGGGATCTGTGGACATGCAGTCCAAAGTATCATTCTGGTTATGGGAAGGATATTAGAGAGGGTGTCGTTAAAAGGGTGCAATAAGGATTCATTGGAATAAAGTAGAAGTGAAAGTTATGGTTATGTAAAATAGCTTGAAAAATTGGAGCTTTATTGTTGGAACAGAAGCAGAATCTAACCATTTTTCAAAATTATGAAAGATTTTGAAGATAAACAATGAACAATAGTTTTCTGCTGGTTAGTGAATTGGTAACAGGCATAGCCTAAGAATTATCACAAAGAACAAAGAGGGAAGCTTGAAGAATTATTTCACACACATGGTTATGACAACTGTAACTTCATTTAAAAGGAATTGGATAAGTGCTTATTTGAAAAGGTAAAGAAATACAGGCAAAGAATGGGGTACTGGCATGAATCGTTGCAGTTGAAGAGAGAGCACAAGATCAGAAACTGGTCTTTGTTACCTCCTTCCCTGCTGTAATTTCTGAGTCTGTGAGTAGTAACAAAGATCTTTCAAAAGACATATAGATGATAAACATTTTTAATATTTATTTATTATAGACTTTGCTGAGATGAAATTACATGTTAGGTATTTGTACTGAACACAATAATTATTCTAGCTTCCTGATATTGAGATTTAGTGCTGAGTTATTTGGACCAGGATGTTCTCAATTTCAGTCCTTGCTTTGTGTTCTATTATCAGCTAAGTACTGTGTTGCAGGTAGTAAAATTGATCTCAACATCCTTGAGCTAGTAAGAGGAAAAGGTCTATGCTCCCATTCCCAATCACTGTTCAATGGTTACAGCTGAGAACTTTCTGGTTCATATAGCTTTCTACTGCATCACTCAGTATACTTTACCACATCAGGAAGTTCAATATTTACCTAAATCCTGAGGTTGTTGATGGGTGAAAACTCAGCTGTGATGCCCCTCAGAAGGTCCTGAATGCCTAGGCTTACACATCAAGAAAAGCAACATGTGAGCTCCATTTATTGTCTTCTCCTCAATGTCATAGTAAAAGATCCACTGGCAAATAGTGATCATAATACCATTGAATTCCATGTTAAGTTTGAAAGTGACATACTCCAATCACCATCAAGAATCTTAACTTAAAGCCAGTTACATAGGTATAAAGGAAGAACTAGCTAAGGTTGATTGAGTAAATAGACTAGAAGGTATGGCCGTAAATAAAAAGTGCGAAACATTTAAAGAAACGATTCGAAATGTTTGACAAAAATATATTCTATTGAAAAACAAAAACTTAGCAAAAAAGACCCACCTGTGGCTCACTCAGGAAATTAAGGATAGCACTAGATTAAAAGAAGAGGCTTACAATGTTGCAAAGAACAGTAGCAAACCTGGGATAAAAATAGAATATGAGCGTAAACTAGCCAGAAAACAAAAGATTCTAGGAGCTTTTATAAGTATATAACGAGGAAGAGAATAGCTGAAGTAAAGGTTTGACCCTTGGAAGTAGAAAGAGGTGAAATTATCATGGGGAATGAGGAAATGGCTGAGGCATTGAACAGTTTTTTTTTTGTCTGTCTTCACAGTAGAAGACACAAGTTGCACCCCAGAAATAGAGTTTAACCTAGGGGCTAAAAAGAGGAAAATTAAGGTAATTAATTTCAGCAGAGAAAAAAGTATTGGACAAATTTAAGGAACTAAAATCTGACAAATTGCCGGGACCTGATGACCAATACCCTAGGGTTCAAAGAGGGATAGCTGCAGAGATAGTGGATGCGTTAGCTAAGAGTTTCCAAAATTCCTTAGATTCTGGAGCTGTCCCATCAGATTGGAAACTGGAAAATGTAACACTGCTTTTTAAGAAAGGAGGAAGAGAGAAAACTGGGAACTACAGATTAGTCATTGGGAAAATGCTGGAATCTATTATTAAGGAAGTCGTAACAGTTACAAAATATTAGAACAACTCAACATGCTTTTATAAAAGGAAAATCCTGTTTGACAAACTTATTACAGTTCTTTGAGGACCTAACTAGTAGGGTAGATAAAGGGGAACCAGTAGATGTAGTGTACCTGGATTTCCAAAAAGTCATCCAATAAGGTGCTACACAAGTTTAATATACAAGCTAAGGGTTCATGGAGTTGGGGGTAATGTATTAGCATGGATAGAAGATTGGTTAACCAAGGAAGCAGAGAGCGGTCATAAACGGACCATTTTCAAATTAGCAGGCTGTGACTGGTGGAGTGCTGCAAGGATCAGTGCTGGGGCCTTGCTTATTTACAATCTATATTAAAGATTTAGATGAAGAGTTGTAGTGTAATGCACCTAAGTGTGCTGATGATACAAAGCTAGGTCAAAAGGTAAGCTCTGGGGGACACACAGAAAGAGGCTGCAAAGAGGTATGGACAGGTTAAGTGAGTGGGCAATAAGTTGACAGATGGAGTATAATATGGGGAAGTGTGAAGTTACTCACTTTGGCCTTAAGAATATAAAAGCAGAATAATTTTTTAAAAGGTGTGAAAATTGTAAATGTTAATGTTCATGTTCAAAGAGACTTGGATGTGCTCGTACAAGGAAGGCAGAAGTTTGCATGCAGCTACAGCAAGCAATTAGGAAGGCAGATGGCATGTTGGCCTTTATTGCAAGGGGATTGGAGAACAGGAATAAAGAAATCTTGCTACAGTTGTACAGGGCTTTGGCGAGACACCATGTGGAGTAGTGTATGCAGTTTTGGATTTCATATTTAAGGAAGGATATACTTGCATTGGAGGTGGTATAGCAAAGATTGACTAAATTGGTCCCTGGGATGAGGAGTTTTTCCTTTGAAAGGCTGTGTAAATTGGGTTTATATTCCCTGGAATTTAGAAGAATGAAAGATTGAAACATGCAAGATTCTTGATAGGTTAGATGCTGAGATTGTTTCTGCTGGTACACAGGACACAGCCTCAGGATAAGGGGATGATCTGGAGAAATTACTTGGGTTGTGAATATTTGGAATTCTTTACCACAGAAGGTTGTGGATGCTCCCAACATTTGAATACATTTAAGGCTGTGATAGACAGATCTTAGTTAATCAGGAATATGAGGAGCTGGCAGGAAAGTGGGGTTGAAGCCCAAGGTCAGCCATGCCCGTATTGAATGGCGGAGCAGGTTCGAAGGGGCCATATGGTGGTCTCCTGCTCCTATTTCTTGTGTTCTTGCATTTTGTACACAAGCACTTGGTTCATGGGTTAGTTTTAAATCTCCTTAAGCCATATATTATAGTTTTTTTGACTTATCATTTATTGTTCCAAATGAAATTGATAGCATATGGAATCACCAAAAATTACATAATTATAATGCCTCTTAAACTGAATATGGATTTATGGATGGTATAAGCTTTATCTGGGAAATATTGTGCTAAATTTAAAGCAACTTTCCAGTGTGTTACAGAAACAAGTTTAAAACTACAGTGTTTAAATATCATATGTTTTGTGCTAATGAATACCTATTTAATATTCCAAAAATGTGGGCAACAGTTGTTCATATAAAATGCTTTCTATTAAAATAGTCTTCAAGTATTGTGATAAGCTGTAAAAGCTAACTAAGATGTACAACATTGCATTGACTATATTTCATACTTCTTTCCAGGACACAGTTCCCAATGCTGTCCACACTGTTTTGCTGCTTGTTGAAAGGGAGCTTACATTCCGATTTGAGAAACCATCTTCCATGCAGGCATGTGTTGAATTTTAGAAAATGTCTATCTACGCTTTCCTAATTTGATTCATTTCAAGTAAAATGTGTCCACATGGGATGACTTGACTGTAAGGTTGACACTATTGAGGTACAAACGTATATAATGCATACAATTACACTCAACAGTAGTCTGAATTCCAGCATTAAAGTAATGGAAGATTAATGTGTTTGGCGAAACATATGCATAAATAACCTATAGATAAATATAAAATCATAAATATTGTTAAACAAAGTGGGTGTACAATGAATAGATGCTGCAACAAGTACAATAAATGTACTTGTCGACATTTTTCTTTCTGTCTCACTTCCTCCAAATGAAAGGCGTGTCTATAGGTACCTGCATGAGCCCCAGTTATGCCTGTCTCTTTATGGGGTATGTGGAACGTTCCTTGTTCCAGTCCTACTCAGGCCCCCTCCCACTCGATGTCCCCCTCGGTACATCGATGACTGTTTTGATGCTGCTTCGTGCTCTCGTCTGGACCTGGAAAAATTTTCAATTTTACTTCCAATTTCCACTCCTCCATCACCTTCACATGGTCCATCTCTGACACTCCCCTTCCCTTCCTTGACCCCTCTGTCTCAATTTCTGGTGATAGATTGTCCACCAATATTCACTACAAGCTCACTGACTCCCACAGCTACCTCGACTACAGCTTCTCACACCCTGCTTCCTGTAAGGACTCCATCCCATTCTCTCAGTTCCTTTGCCTCTGTCGCATCTATTCCGATGATGCCACTTTCCAAAACGGTGCTTCTAACACTTCTTCCTTCTTCCTGAACCGACGTTTCCCACCCACTGTGGTTGACAAGGCCCTCAACTGAGTCCGACCCATCTCCCGCGCCTCAGCCCTCACACCTTCCTCTCCCTCCCAGAACCATGATAGGGTCCCCCTTGTCTTCACTTTTCACCCCACCGGCTTCTGCGTTCAAAGGGTCATCCTCCGCTAACTCCAGCATGATGCCACCACCAAACACAGCTTCCCTTTATCCCCCCCCTGTCGGCATTCCGTAGAGGCCATTCCCTCCAGGACACCCTGGTCCACTCCTCCATCACCCCCAACACCTCATCCCCCTCCCACAGCACCTTCCCATGCAATCGCAGAAGATGCAACACTTGCCCCTTTACCTCCTCCATCCCCACCGTCCAAGGGCCCAAACACTCCTTTCAGGCGAAGCAGCGCTTCACTTGCACCGCCTTCAGTTTGGTCTACTGCATTTGCTGCTCCCAATGCGGACTCCTCTACATTGGAGAGACCAAACGCAGACCGGGTGACAGCTTTGCGGAACACCTTCGGCCTGTCTGCAAGCATGATCCAGACCTTCCTTTCACTTGCTATTTCAACACACCCCTTTTTTATTCCCTTTTTTTAATATTCATTTTCATTTTTTAATTTTTATTTTTTATCCACATTTTTATTTATTTTCATTTTTATTCATTATTCTATCCCCACCTTTTATCCTATTTTCAATCTTTTTTCCCACCACTGTCCCCTTCCCCCACCCCACTCACACCAGGGCCATCTGTCACTTGTTCATGTTGTTCTCTCCAGAGTTCTTACCCTTATCCTGCTATTATCACATTCTGCTTTCTGACCTCAATGCCACCATCAGCACCTCCTTTAGCCAGTACCACTACCATTAACACCCCTTTGTCCTTTTGTTCATGACATCTTTGGCAATCTCTCCTTTGCCCCCAACTATCACCGGCCTTCTATCCAGCTTCACCTGCTCCACCCCCCATAAACAGTATAAATTTCACCACATTTTTACTTCTCTTTAGCCCTGAAGAAGAGTCATATGGACTCGAAATGTTAACTCTGTTTTTCTCTCCACTAGACCTGCTGAGTATTTCCAGCATCTTCTGTTTTTGTTTCAGATTTCCAGCATCCGCAGTATTTTGCTTTTATTTTGCTTTCTGTCTCTGCATGAAGTACTTCCATATTCTATTTACACTCAGTTCTAATATCAAAACAACAGAGTAATTCCCAAAATTTGGGTGCTAAGGCCCTGACTATTCCTAATATAATGGCTGATATATAGAAACTCAATGCTAACTTTAAGTTTGCAGCTGTTTTGACATTGGGATGGGGGGACTGATTTGCTGAGATTATTGGAACAGCCAGAAAGTCGAATAAAATCTGCAGTTGGGTAAACCAGTAGATAAATCCATAACAGATAAACGAATGATGCAACACTGTTAGGAAAATTGAACGTCCTAAGTCCTCAATGAGTGGTATGCAAACAGCTAAAAGTGAAGCAAAATTCACAAGGTGGTATATTTAGCAAATAGCATGTCAAATTACTGGAGCAATTATGAGCAAAGTGCTCATAGAATATTTAATTATCTTGCTAGGTCAGTTGAATATAAGTTAGAAGATTTTATATTAAAACTGTACAACTCCCTGGTCATACCAGACTATGTATACTGTAATAAAAATAGAAAATACTGGAAATACCTTGCAATCAGGCAGCATCTGGGGGAGGGTGGAGAGAGACATCTGGTTAATGTTTCAGGTCAGTGACTTTAATCAGAACTCTGTTGCAAACAGTGTTCAGTAACACAAGGGAAACATTCAAGCTATGAAAACAGTGAAGAGTGAGACTTACCCCTGGTATTATTCAGCTTTGAAAGTAGACATAATTAGGGAAACCTTATATAAGTTATAAGAACATAAGCAATAGGAGCAGGAGTAGGTCATTTGGCCCCTCAAGCCTGCTCGGCCATTCAATAAGATCAAGGCTGATCTGCCCCAGGCCTCAACTCCTCTTTCGTGCCAGCTCCTCATAGCCCTCAACTCCCCGATGTTTCAAAAATCTATCTACCTCCTCTTTAAGTACTTTCAGTGATCTAGCCCCCACAATTCTCTGAGGTAGAGAATTCCAGACATTCACTACCTCTGAGAGAAGAAATTCCTTTGCACATCAGTTTTAAATAAGTGTCTCCTTATTCTGTAACTATGTCCCCTAACTTGAGATTCTCCCACTAGTGGAAACATCATCTCAACATCTACCCTATCAAGCCCCCTCAGAATCTTGCATGTTTTAATAAGATCACATTTAATTCTTCTAAACTCTAATGAATAGAGGCCTAACCTGTTTAGCTGTTGTTGATAAGTCAACCCCTTCATCCTAGGAATCAGCCCAGTGAATCTCTTTTGAACTGCCTCTGATGCCAGTATATTCTTTCTTAAATACGGGGACCAAAACTGTACACAGTACTCCAGGTGTGGCCTCATCAACACCCTGTACAGTTGTAACAAGACTTCCCTATTTTTAAACTCCAACCCCCTAGCAATACAGGTCAAAATTCCATTTACCTCCTTAATTACTTGTTGCACCTGCATGCTAACTTTTTGTGTTTCATGCGCAAGAACACCCCGATCCCTCTGTGTTGCACTTTTTTGGAGTCTCTCTCCATTTAAATAACAGTCTGCCTTTTGATTTTTCCTAACAAAGTGTATTACCTCACACTTTCCTATATTAAACTCCATCTGCCAAGTTTTTGCCCACTCACTCAACCTGTCTATAACCCCTTGCAGATTCCTTATGTACTCATCACAACATGCCCTCCCACCTATTCTTGTATCGTCAGCAAATTTGGATACATTACACTCTGCGCTCTCCTCCAAGTCTTTAATATAGATAGTAAATAACTGAGACCCTGGGACTGGTCCTTATGACACTCCACTAGTTACGTCTTTCCAACCTGAAAAAGACCAATTAATCCCTACTCTGTCTTCTGTGTGCTAACCAATCCTCAATCCGTGCTAATACTTTGACCTCCAAACATTTTGGGCAGAATCCCACCCCTGAATCATTCTGATGTATTTTCTGCTCCTCAGAAGCAAAATATCCCCAATCAAAGTCATGAATGACATTCTCTGGAATCTTAACCATTGGAAATTATCCCTTCTTGATCTCTGTGCAGCTCCTGACATGGTCAATCACACCATCCTTCTCCAATATCTCTGTTGCCCAGATCAGATAGTTTACAACCTCAATGTTCTATTTATCCCTGAGTAATCTCAGCATCCTAGTCAACTCCCAGCTAACCATATAACCCTTTATCCTCTCCATCACAAAGACCTATTTTGACCTCCACTTGCCTAACCTCATTTACAGTTGAAACTTTCATCCATGCCTTTGTCACTTCTGTGCTTGAGTTCCTGCGCACTCCTGGCTGGCCTTACATTTGCCACACTTTGTAGACAGTAGCTTATCTAAAAGTCACTACCCATATCCTGTCCTGCACCAAGCCTTACTTAACTTTCATCCCTGACCTATTTTAGTTTCTGCTCTCTCAACTCTGGAAATGTAAAATTCTTGCTTTTGTGTTTAGATTCCTTTAAGTCCTTGCCACTCCCTATCTCTGTAACTCCAGTCATGCAACCAATCTTTGTCCTCCATCTTTGAACTCTCTAAATGAGATTAGTTTGCATGATCTTCTGACAGTTATGCTGTGGATCCGTGCCCACCAGGTACTGGATTGTGACTGCCCGTACTTATTTTGTGTACAATGAACACATATAAATGTTCAAATTTAGATTAATGAGATATAAAATCTGTGATTCCAGACTTATAAGAACAATAATAATTTCTCCAGCTTATTTTTGCTTTCTAATATTCCTTTCCATAAGATCCCATAGACATCACCTGCAGCCATATTATAGTTAGATATTGAGTAATACTTATATTTGTAAATCATATCAGGCTCCTAATTTTTTCCTCAGATTTATGCGATAGTAATAAAAAGCTTTTGCATTTACAGCAGGTCATCTTAACCTTTTGATTAGATTAGTTGCTACTTACTGTTGAATGTTACTCTCTATTTGATCAGCTAATGCAGATATGAAAAAATAGCCTCTACTTTGAGTTGGTCTGCTAACTGTTCTTTTCACTGGGGGGTGAAACTTGACACACAAGTTTGAACATTTTTGTAGTTTCTGTATGTTTTGCCCCTTCCCCTCTTTATGTTGGTTGAGGAATCAGAGCAACATGGTTATTTTAAGCCTCTATAAAAAGTTTCGTTTGAATAGAAGTTTCACTCCAATTCCTGCCAATTTTATGTCAACTTTAAGGCATAATTTGTTGTTTTTAAAGTAACTTGCATAAGAACTTTTATTGGTTTGATTTGTAGAGTTGAAACAGAGTTAAAAGAAAAGTCCACTGTTACGAACCATTGAAGTACTGGTTATAGGGCATATAGCAGTTAGATATGTAAGAGCACTAACCTGCTTCACAGATGTGAGTCATGCTGTGATTTTCCATGCAGTAAGTTACCATTCATAGGGAGTATTGAGCTAAGGCGAAGTAACTCCCCACAAGGTTGGAAAGAGGGACAAACTGAAGAGAGATTGCAGAATAACATTAATGAAGATTTTTTGAGCAGGTTGCTGGCTAATTCTGTTAACCAGCAAGTAATGTGTGATAACAATAATGCATAAAGGAGAAAACAGATATCTAATTATTCATCTTTGTGGGAGCTTTGTGGTTTGTTTGTACAGATTAGCGAGAGTTAATTCTGGTGTATTACTTAATTAAGGTGTATAATGAAAATCTTTACAGTGAAGTATGATATATGCTTAAATACAAGTAAAATTTCCAGGATTATGTTACGATTCCCATGGGGGAACTGTAAATTAAAATAACCAAATGACTGCAAAGAGGAAATTACCAACAAGCTTCCACTTTTGTAGCTTTCACTTTAACATTATTTGGAACCAATGCAAATTAAATATGAATTAAGATGCAAATGTTACTTCAAATAAAAAGGTAAATTTCACTTTAAACAATCGATACAGCAAAGATATGTCTCACAATCACAAGCACTCACATCACTTCCCACAGACATGTGGCACCACATGCAGTTCTCAAGTTCTCTAACTCGGCCTCTGGAATCTCTCTCTTTCCCACTCATTGGATTAGGCCCTCGATTTGCATCCACCAGCAACTGTATTCTATCCGAGATCCCCTGAGACAGTCGTCACCCAAATGACATACTGCTGCAGAACCTCCTTAGACTTTCATGAAAGTCTTGATGGCACAGATTCCCCAGAGACTCCTTTATACACTCCCTTTTAATAAACCCCATTAAACTGTCTGGCTGGCTCCGGCAAGACGCAGTAGCAGTAAAATTGTCCAATTCACAATCCTTACTCAAACCTGACTTCAGCTTTCTGTCCTGTTTAACTGTATTACACATATGGCTCCTTGTAATTGTCTTCTCTGTACCCCACCTCTGCTGCAGCCCTCTTATCATCTTTACGGCAGTGGCTTCTTTGTCTGCCTTCTCTGTGTCTGGCCACAAGGCTTTTTTTGTATCTTCCTTCTTGTTGGTATTGCTTACAGGTCAATGGTTGTCAGGTCACACAGACTATTATTTCTTATTATTCAAGAAAATTACAATTGAACCCTTCACAATTGATGCAAAATCTTAAAAGTCCTTTTCAAACATCCTAAAAAACAATTACAGATTCCACAGACATTTTAAAGAAATTGCAAATTTTCTATACTGTACTGCTTCCAGCCAAAGGTTAGCACAATATTTCTTGTAGGTATAAAAACAAAAAGCTAAAAGCTACTGCGGATGCTGGAAATCCAAAACAAAAACAGAATTACCTGGAAAAACTCAGCAGGTCTGGCAGCATCGGTGGAGAAGAAAACAGTTGACGTTTCGAGTCCTCATGACCCTTCGGCAGAACTGAGTGTAGTTAGGAGAGGGGTGAAATATAAGTTGGTCTAAGGTGGGGGGCGGGGGGAGAGAGAAGTTGAGGGTGGGGTGGTTGTAGGGATAAGCAAGCAGTGATAGGAGCAGATGTCAAAAGATGTCACAGACAAAAGGATCAAAGAGGTGTTGAAGGTGGTGATATTATCTAAGAAAAGTGCTAATTAAGAATGGATGGCAGGACACTCAAGGTACAGCTCTAGTGGGGGGGGTGGAAAGACTAACATAGTTTTAGTTTTAGATTTAAAAATAATGGAAATAGGTGGGAAAAGAAGAATCTATATAAATTATTGAAAAAAAAAAGGGGGAGGGGGAAGAAACGGGGTGGGGATGGGGGGAGGGGGAGTTTAAGATCTAAAGTTGTTGAATTCAATATTCAGCCCGGAAGGCTGTAAAGTGCCTAGTCGGAAGATGAGGTGCTGTTCCTCCAGTTTGCGTTGGGCTTCACTGGAACAATGCAGCAAGCCAAGGACAGACATGTGGGCAAGAGAGCAGGGTGGAGTGTTAAAATGGCAAGCGACAGGGAGGTTTGGGTCTTTCTTGCGGACAGACCGCAGGTGTTCTGCAAAGCGGTCGCCCAGTTTGCGTTTGGTCTCTCCAATGTAGAGGAGACCGCATTGGGAGCAACGAATGCAGTAGACTAAGTTAGGGGAAATGCAAGTGAAATGCTGCTTCACTTGAAAGGAGTGTTTGGGCCCTTGGACGGTGAGGAGAGAGGAAGTGAAGGGGCAGGTGTTGCATCTTCTGCGTGGGCATGGGGAGGTGCCATAGGTGGGGGTTGAGGAGTAGGGGGTGATGGAGGAGTGGACCAGGGTGTCCCGGAGGGAACGATCCCTATGGAATGCCGCCGGGGGGGTGAAGGGAAGATGTGTTTGGTGGTGGCATCATGCTGGAGTTGGCGGAAATGGCGGAGGATGATCCTTTGAATGCGGAGGCTGGTGGGGTGATAAGTGAGGACAAGGGGGACCCTATCATGTTTCTGGGAGGGAGGAGAAGGCATGAGGGCGGATGCGCGGGAGATGGGCCGGACACGGTTGAGGGCCCTGTCAATGACCGTGGGTGGAAAACCTCGGTTAAGGAAGAAGGAGGACACGTCAGAGGAGCTGTTTTTGAAGGTAGCATCATCAGAACAGATGCGACGGAGGCAAAGGAACTGAGAGAATGGGATGGAGTCCTTACAGGAAGCGGGGTGTGAGGAGCTGTAGTCGAGGTAGCTGTGGGAGTCGGTAGGCTTGTAATGGATATTGGTGGACAGTCTATCATCAGAAATTGAGACAGAGAGGTCAAGGAAGGGAAAAGAAGTGAAAAAAAGAGATGGACCATGTGAAAATGATGGAGGGGTGGAGATTGGAAGCAAAATTAATAAATTTTTCCAGGTCCTGACGAGAGCATGAAGCAGCACCGAAGTAATCATCGATGTACCGGAGAAAGAGTTGTGGGAGGGGGCCGGAGTAGGACTGGAACAAGGAATGTTCCACATACCCCATAAAGAGACAGGCATAGCTGGGGCCCATGCGGGTACCCATAGTCACACCTTTTATTTAGAGGAAGTGAGAGGAGTTAAAGGAGAAATTGTTCAGTGTGAGAACAAGTTCAGCCAGACGGAGGAGAGTAGTGGTGGATGGGGATTGTAGGTAGTTGAGATAATTAGTTTGGGATGATCTATATATGTTAGCTATATAGAGTTGATTTCGCTTTGCTTTGTGGACATTTTTAAGTTGGCTTTTGAGAATTCTGTTTATCTAGTCAGATGGGCATAAGGACTGAACATTTGTGGACAGATTTCAAGCCAACAAGACTGTATGCTTTCTGGATGGAAAACACTTGGAGGTTGGCTGCCATTGTAGATGTGTCTATTTTGGAGATGCATTGTATGCAAGGGTTTGTCAAGAAATTTACAGGTTCCCTGGGATAGCTGACTAACAGTCCCTTTTATGTCTCTGTGACTCTTCCTTAACTCTTTGTTTATTTGTGCCTCTCCCTCTGGTTTGTACTTTTACCGTCTCCTTAGGACCAGAATTCCAGGTGGGGAAAATAAGGTATGAGCAGGTGGCAGAATCCAGTGGTATGCTGCAGAAGGGAGTGAGTAGGACAATATGCAGGGCCTAGAGCTGGGAGGGACTGAGAAGTTTAGTCTTTGGTCTGTTTTGTATTTATTCTTCACTCAATCATAGGATGTCAAACCTGAGCTGTGGTGGCCCAAGAAAAGAAGGGATTGGGCAGATGGGATACTGCCTACTCAAAGGGACATATTACCTAGGCTACTAATTTTGTTTGGAAAAGTAGAATATTTTAGAGCAACTGAGAAGATTTTAATCTAAGATTGTATCTTATGGAAATACAATGTGTTTCTTTCTGTTGATTATGCGATTAGCATTTTTATATGGTAGAGTGGATAATCAAAAGCCGTGCTGGATGTATGCCAGTGAAGTTTTGTTCGGAGCGGTGTGATTGGTTCTGTCACAAGGGACAACAATCAGAAATATGGTTTTGGGGCTTGGTTGGTTCCTGATTTGGAATCTGATCAATTAAAATTGGTAATTTAAATATACAGTGGGATTTAGGATCTAAATACTTGTAATTGATTGATTGCAATCAGTTAATCCAATTGATTGAAAAGATTTTATAACTGTATGAGAAATGACATACATTTGCACAGGTATAAGATTTTTAATGTTACAAATGTGATGAGTTGAACGATGTCTTTAGTTGACTTACAAACTTAATTTTCATGACTTTTTAGTCATTTTAATCATATTTTTCAAATAGTTTTTATTTCTCCTTAATTTTATATTTAACAACTTTCAGTTATATAAAATCTTAACTTTTACTTTCTGTGTACAGTTTGAACTTCTTACCTCATTGAAGTCACTGCACAAACACGTGGAAAGCAATCAGCTGCCACCAGAATTTGAAGGAACTTTCCCCTATTGCCATAGTAACTGGATGTGTTTTCGTATGGTAAGTAATGGGTGAATAGGATCATACGCTGTAAGTTTGACCCATAACAGCTGGATCTGATCACCAAATTTAAATAAGTCAGAATGTAATGACTAAAATTAGAAACAACTAAGACCCAAGTGGAAATCCATTACCATTTGTTATTGTTTATGAGGTACTGTTTTGTGTAATTAGACTTCAAGGGTAGAAATTCATCTTGGGCAGTGGCTCAAATGGGCGATGTCAGGTTGATCACCTGCTATACACGGTGTCTAATATTCAGTTCCGTTGAACTGTGCATAATGGGCAGATGATCTAATATAGCCCGTTTTGTGACCCAAGACAAATTTCTGACCCCAATCCGTCAGTCTCTTAAAATATGATAGTTAAAACTTAAATTTAGTAATAATTGGTAGTACAGAACTTGATAATTGCTGAAAAAGAGACATGCTTTTTGAAGCTTTTTGTCTTGTACTCATCAGAACAGACTCAAGAATGCCCAATTTCAAAGGGAGCAACAATTTATACTACGTGAGAGAAAAGGGTGATGATTGGTTGGATAGGGACTCTGGTCAAGGCGTTGCCATGGAGAATGCACCAGCGAAATATTGTCCCCTATGCTTTTGTTTAATTTAAAAAGGGCACGAAACATTATCTTTCCTCCCATAATGACATTACAGCAGTATATCACATGATATGTGGTATTCAATTTTGTAACAAACTGCTGTTACATCAGCATATTACATTTTATTACGTGGAATTTCCTCTTGTTTATAGAATTACAATACCTACTTAACTGACCAATTTCTACCCCCAGTGAATTTTTCAGCATTAGCGTCATTTATATTCTGGGTGGTAAGTTTTCATAGCCATTGCTTATGATTGGGAGTTTGTCTGCTTGAGGATGAGAAAAGGCTTGCTGCTGTAGGATTTAAATGGCCGGACGTCATTAGGATCTTCTCTTTAGCAACCAGAACTGAAAATCATTCAACAATGTCTGGGATATTTACTTTGAGGCACATGATTTTCCAGGGCTTAACTTTCCAATAGGAATCACTGGAGAGCAATCAGAAGAGGAAAATGTTGCTGATTCTTTCCACACCACAGCCCAGGGACACTGAAAAAATTGTACTGTGCAATTAACATTTTGGGTGAAAATAATTAATTCAGCAGAGACCAGGAATTGAACCTAGAAAACCTTGGGTTGTGCAGCTCAGTGGCAACTATGCATTTACTCATCTCACCTGCTTGGAGTAAAGCTGTTGGACCAAGTGTTTTACAACAGTGACTTTCAAACATTTCTGAGCGAAGAATCTTCCTTAATTACTGACGTTGACCTGGGATGCCCTACTGTGACCTCCAAAAGACATTGTCAGCTACTCAAAGTAAAACATTGCCATCATTGTTTAAAATACACCACTCCTAGCACTGTCCCGATCTCCCCAAGAGCCATCCTCCCTTTTTGATTAATAGCTTATTGTTTATTATAAGCTAATTCATTTGAAGAACATATTCCGTTTAGAAAAAATACCATTATAGTGTGTAAACCGTTGTTTCCTCCATTAAGAAAGTAAAAGTAACATCAACAGCAAAGTGTAGTAGTAAATATGTCAAAAGTAATATGCATCAATTTGGAACAAGATTATGAATAACCTGTCAAACCATTTTTTTGCCCTTCTATGTGATCTGGAATGCGTTTAGTCTTTACTTTTGCCATAATATAATCAGATTGAAATAATGTGCATTTTAAATTCTATTCAACTGATTTCCTTGTTCCTACAGAAACTGGAACAGCTTATGCAGGGATGCAAAGCTGCAAGGAGTTTCCTCCAGAGCAACATAGAGAGCCTGAAATCATGTAAACTACCAGAAACAGCTGAGGTAATTGTTAAACTGTTATGTGAGGAAACTTGTTACTTATTTTAAATTTTTTCACAGGATATGGGTGTCACTAGCTAGGCCAGCATTTGTTGCCCACCCCTAATTGACCTTGAGATGGTGGTGGTGAGCCACCTTCTTGAACCATTGCAGCCTATGTGTTATAAGTGCACCCACAGAGCTGTTAGGAAGGGAGTTCCTTGATTTTCACCCAGTGGCAGTGAAGGAGGGGGAATGTAGCCACAAATCAGGTCGGTGTGTGGCTTAGAGGGGACCTTGCAGTTGGTAGTGTTCCCATGCATCTGCTGCTTTTATCCTTCTAGGTGGTAGGGATCACGGGTTTGGAAGATGCTGTTAAAGGAGCCTTGGTGAATTTCTGCAGTGTGTCTTGAATTTGGTACAAGCTGATGCCACTGTGCTTTGATGATGGAGGGAGTGAGTGTTTAAGGTGGTGGATGGTTCTTGCCTGGCACTTGCATGACATGAATGTTACTTGTCAGTTATCACCCCAAACCTAATGTTGTCTAGGTCTTGTTGCATTTGGTCAACGTACCATTTGCCTTCCTAATTGCATGCCGCACTTGCATGTTCGCTTTCAGTGTCTTATGAACAAGGACACCTAGGTCCCTTTGAACATCAACACTTCCCAATCTCTCACCATTTAAGAAATATGATACCTTTCTGTTTTTCCTACCAAAGTGGATAACTTCACATTTTTCCACACTATATTGCATCTGCCGTGTTCTTGTCCACTCACTTAGCCTGTCTAAATCCCCTAGAAGCCTCTTTTCATCCTCCCAACAACTCACATTCCCACCTAGTTTTGTGCCATCAGCAAGCTTGAAAATATTACATTTGGTTCCTACATCCAAATCATTGACATAGATTGTGAATAACTGGGACCCAAGCATTGATCCTTGTAGAACCCCACTAGTCTCAGCCTCCCAACCTGTCCATGACCTGTTTATTCCTACTCTCTGTTTTCTGTCTGTTAACCAGTTCTCAATCCATGCCAGTATATTACCTCCAGTCCCATGCACTATAATCTTGCTGACTAACCGCCTGTGTCGGGCATTATCGAAAGCCTTCTGAAAATCCAAATGTACCACATCCGCTGGTTCCCCTTTATCTATTCTGCTAGTTACATCCACAAAAAAATCTCTTAACAGGTTTGTCAAACATGATTTTCCTTTCACAAATCCATGTTGACTCTGCTCAATCCTACCATTACTAATTATTCAGTTATCCAGCATTTTCCCTACTACTGATGTCAGAATAACAAGTCTGTAGTTCCCTATTTTCTCTCTTCCTCCTTTCTTAACTGGAGAGGTTACATTTGCTATCTTTCAATCTGCCAGGAACTATTCCAGAATCTGTAAAATTTTGGAGGATTACCACCAATGCATCCACTATCTCTAAAGCTACCTCTTACAACACTCTGGGATGTAGATCATCAGTTCTAGGGAATTTATCAGTTTTCAGCCCCATTAATTTCTCTAGTACTGCTTTTTACTAATACTAATTTCTTTCAGTTCCTCATTTTTGCTGGTCCCTTGGTTTTCTAGTATTCCTGGGGGATTTTTTATATCTTCCTCCAACGAAACTGATTCTACATCTTGATCTTCTGATCTAAGATCCTCTCTCACTAATGCACTGACCTCATCCTTTATTAACAGAGCTACCCCACCTCCTTTTCCTTCTTGCTTATCCTTCCCAAATGTCAAATACCCATTCCGTTCCCAACCTTAGTCACCTGCAGCCACGTGTCCATAAGGGCAATTAGATCATACCTGTTTACTTCCATTTGTGCAATGTACCCTGTTGCAAACCTGTGTTCATTCAGATAGTGTGTCTTTAATTCTGTCTTATTATTATTTTGACAACCTCTAGCCTTATCTGCTGGCGCGCTCTTAATTTTTGTGCTCTGTCCCTTCCTGCCACACCCAGATTATCAATTCCCATATTGCTACCTGGCTTTCTTGCCTTTCCTCTCTCTTTAATTTATCACATCTTCCCTCACTTGATCCCTCACTCCCACTGTTTAGCTTGAAGTCCTCTCCACCGCCATGGTTATACGACTTGCCAGAACTGGCCCCAGCACAGTTCAGGTGAAAACCGTCCCAACGGAACAGCTACCACTTTCCCCTGTGCTGTTACAAGTGCCTTATGAATCGAAACCCATTTCTCTGACACCAATCTTTGAACCACACGTTTAAAGCTCTAAACTTATTTACACGACTCCAATTTGCTTGTGGCTCAGGTAATAATCCAGAGACAATTACCTTTGAGGTTCTGCTTTTTAATTTAGCACCGAGCTACTCATACACTCCAAGCAGAACCTCTTTCCTAGCCTTATCTATGTCATTGGTACCTACATGGACCACGACAACTACATCCTCCCCCTCCCATTGCAAGTTGCTCTCCAGCACAGAGCCGATGTCCCAAGCCTGGCACAGGCCAGATAACACAGCCTTCTGGACTCACGCTGTCGGCTGCAGAGAACTGTGTCTATCCCGCCCTCCCTCTTCCTGACTATACTGTCCTTTGCTACCGCTACATTCCCATTAATTTCCCTCGTTTCAATGACTTCTTGTACCAAGGTGCCATGGTCAGTTCGCTCATCCACCTTGACAATATCCGCTTTTGTCTGTAGAGGCTGAACGTTATGCAATCGACAGCAAACATCCCCACTTCTGACCTTATGATGGAAGGAAGGTCATTGATGAAACAGCTGAAGATGGTTGGGCCTAGGACACCACCCTTAGGAACTCTTGCAGTGATGTCCTGGGAATGAGATGATTGATCTCCAACAACCACAACAATTATCGTTTTTTGCTAAGTATGCCACCAAATGGCAGAGAACTTTCCCCTGATTTCCATTGACTCCAGTTTTGTAGGGCTCCTTGATGCCGCGTTCATTAAAATGTTGTCTTGATATCAAGGGCAGTCACTTTAACCTCACCTCTGGAGTTCAGCTCTTTTGTCCATATTTGAACCAAGGGAGATTGTAACGAGATCAGGAATCGAGTGGCCTTGGCAGAATCCAAACTGAGCATCAGTGAGCAGGTTATTGTTGTGCAAGTGCCGCCTGATAGCATTGTTGACGACATTTTCCGTCACTTTGCAGACGATAGAGAGTAGATTGAAAGATTAGTTGGCCGGATTGACTTTGTCCTGCTTTTTGTGGACAGGACATACCTGGGCAATTTTTCACAATGTCGGGTAGGTACCAGTGTTGCAGTTGTACTGGAATAGATTGGCTAGGAGCATAACTAGTTCTGGAGTGCTACTGTCAGAATGTTGTCAGAGACCATAGCCTTTGCAGTCTCCAGTGCCTTCAGCCATTTCTTGATACCACGTGGAGTGAATTGGAGTGGCTGAAGACGGGCATCTGTGATGCTGGGCACCTCATGAGGAGGCTGAGATGGATCATCCACTTGGCATTTTTGGCTGAAAATGGTTGCAAATGCTTCAACCTTGTCTCTTGCATTGATGTGCTGAGCTCCCCCACCATCGAGGATGGAGGTATTTGTAGCGCCTTCTCCACTTAGTTGTTTAATTGTCAACCACCATTCATGACTGGCAGGACTGCAGAGCTTGGGTCTGATCCGTTGGTTGTGGGATCGCTTAGCTCTGTCTTATCGGATGCTGCTTTCCACTGTTTGGCATGCAAGTAGTCCTGTGTTGTAGCTTCACCACTTGGCACCTCAATTTTACTTATGCCTGGCGTTGCTCCTGACATGCTGTTCTACACTCTTCATTGAACAGGGTTGACTCCCTGGCTTGATGCTGATGGTGGAGTGAGGGATGTGCTGGGCCATGAGGTTAAATACAACTTTGCTGCTGCCAATGGCGGCAACACCTGGATGCCCAGTTTTGAGCTGTTAGATCTGTTCGAAATCTATCCCATTTAGCACAGTGGTAGTGCCACACAACCACAATGGAGGGTATCCTTAATGTGGGGACGGGACTTTGTCTCCACAAGGATCTTGTGTTGGTCACTCCTTACCAGTACTATCATGGACAAATGCATCTGTGGCAGGCAGGTTGGTGAGGACATGGTCAAGCTGTTTCTTCCCTTTTGTTGGTTCCCACCATTTGCTGCAGGCCCAGTCTAATAGTTTTGTCCTTGGGGACCCGGCCAGCTTGCTCAGTATTGGTACTACTGAGACACCCTTGTTGATTGACTTTGAAGTCCTCCACCCAGAGTACATTCCGTGCTCTTGCCGCCATCACTTCTTCAATCGATATTCAACATGGAGGAGTACTGATTCATCAGCTGGGAGGGGATGGTAGGTGGCAATCAGCAGGAGGTTTCCTTGCCCATGTTTGACCTGATGATTTCATGAGGTCCAGAGTCAATGTTGAGGACTCCTGTGGCAATTCCCTCCCAATTGTGCTGCCACTTCTGGTGGGTGTGTCCTAAAGTTGGGACAAGACATAACCAGGGATGGTTGGTGGTGTTTGGGACATTGTAAGGTATGATTTGGTGAGTATGATTATGTCAGTGGGACAGCCCCCCTGATTTTGACACAAGCTCCCAGATGTTAATAAGGAGGACGTTGCAGGGTCGACAGGGCTGGATGTGCTGTGGTCGTTTCTGGTGCCTAGTTCAGTGCTGGGTGACCCAGCTGAATTCATTCCTTTTTGACTTTGTAGTAGTTTAGTACTACTGAGCTGCTTACTGGGCCATCTTGGAGGGCTGTTAAACACGTTGCTGTAGGTCTGGAGTCTCATGAAGGCCAGACCATGTAAGGATAGCAAAATTCCTTCCCTAAAGGACATTAGTGAACCAGGTGGATTGTTATGACAATTGATGATGGTTATATGGTTGCTTGCTTTGAATTTCAGATTTACTAATTAATTGAATTAAAATTCCACTGGATTTGAACCCAGAGCATTAGCCTAGCCCCCTGGACTACTTATCCACTGACATTACTATTATGCCACTGCCTCCCCTGTAGTATTTACTTCCAGAGAGAAATTTGGACACAGAGATCATTATTTTTTGTGGATGGAAAATCCTCCAAGGCCCACAGACCTCCAATACAGAATGGCAAATTCATAAAATCTATCTTTTGTTTTTTTTTTCTCTAGCCATATTTAATTAATGGTTAAATATATCAATTCTTTCAAATAATAAATTTGTTAATTAAAATTATAATGTTCAAATGCATTAAATTGAAAATAAATTCAAAGAGCCCCACATTTTATTGTCAAATTACTTTGCTCTAAAGTACACTGATGAGATTACTTTTTAATGATCTTCCTACCATTAGCTAGTTAACTCGCATCATGACATCCCTGGAACGCCTTCTACTTGAGGTGGATCTATAATTAGACAAGCCATAAAGAGGTATTTTGCATGGGAGATCCTTATGCTTGGTTTTAGGTAGACAGGTACTGAGAAATGGCATGGAGACCAAATTTGCCAGTTTTCCACTCAAGTTATGCATTGCAAGGTTTCTCATAGAGTGTTTAACACGGTTCTTTTGTAAATGATGTGAAAGATGAATTTCTGTAGATAACAGAGATAGATATACATAATATATATATATATTATATATATATAATCTCAGGATACTCAGGAGAGAAAGGAGTAAAAAGAAATATAGGAATAAATTGCAGCTAAAATTTATGTCCTGCTGCAGAATGAATATGCATGGCGAGCATTCAAAACTGGCTGTCTGAATGTTTTGGATGGGACAACTGTCGATATGTAACTGGGTGTGAGCAAACACTTTTTAACGTGGATACTGTGCCAAGCTATTCAATATAAATATTAGTGGGTCATCGTATTCTTGGTTATTTTCTTCAGCTCTGAATTTTTTTTCTGCATTTTCTGCCAGTGTCTCCGAAGGGTACGGAATAAATTGCATTGTACCATGAACTATCAGGATCTGTTGACTGTTGCTCTACACAAGCAAACTCTCCTTGCCTCCACTTGAAGTAACACGCCTATTTCATTTGTATAATAGAAGGCACAGCCTTCATGACGCTCCATTATAATTATGAACATCACAACAACAACTTATATAACACCTTTAACATAACGAACCACCCCAAGGCAGTTCAAAGAAGCATTATAGAGCAAAACTAGACACCAAGCCATGTAAGGCAGATGGCCAGAAGCTTGCTCATAGAGGTGGGTTTTAAGGAGCGTATTATAGGAATGCGTAGAGACTCAGAGGTTTAGGGATGGAATTCCAGAGCTTAGGGGCTAGGCAGTTGAAGGCCTGGCAACTGATGATTGAGTAGGTAAAATTGGGAATGCTCAAGAGGTCAGAATTAGTTGGGCACTGATATTTCAGAGGATTGTGCGGCTGGAGTACATTAGAGATAGGGAAGATGTGGCCATGGAGGGACTCGAAAACAAGGATGAGAATTTTAAAATCAAGTTGTTGCTTGACCAGGAGCTAATATAGGTCAACAAACACAGGAGTAAAAGATGACTGGGACTTGGTGCAAGTAAGGACACAAGAGGCTGAGTGTTGAATGACCTCAACTTTACGGAGAGTAGAATGTAGAAATATTTTCCCAATGTTCTGCTCATCCAGTATTGGATGTCAAATAAGCAGTCCGATAACTGAGCAAAAGTGGAGGAGTTGAGAAAGAGGTGTTTGTGAGATAGAGCCTGGTGACATCAGCATATGTGTGAAGCTAATGCAGTGCTTTTGGAATAGCATGCAGATGCAAAATAGGAGGGGGCTAAGGATAGACCCTTGGGGGCCATCAGAAGTAACTGAAGCCATTGTCTTCAGTTCTCAGCCCAAATTCCATTTTCTAGCTATCAATGCCATCATCCTCCCTGACAACTGCCTGAGACTAAGCTAGCCTGTTTGCAACCTTGGCTATATTTAACCTTTTATACGCTTCCAATCACATATCTGTGACACCACTAAGACCATCTATTTTCAACTTTGTAACATTGCCTGACTTCGTCCCCACCTCAGCTCATTTGCTGCTGAAATCCTCAGTCATGACTTTGTTGCCTCTAAACTTGACTATTCTGATGCACTCCTGGCTGGTCTCCCACATTCTATTCTTTGTAAACTTGATCCAAAACTCTGCTACCCGTGTCCTTACATGCACCAAGTCCCATTCATCCATTGCCGTTGTGCTTGCTGACCCATATTGGGTCCGAGTCAAGCAACGCCCTGATTTTAAAATTCTCATCCTTGTTTTCAGATCCCTTCATGGCCTTAACCTAACTTATCTCTGTAATCTCCTCAGCACTTTTCTGCAGAAAGGTGCAACATTTTAAACATTTATTTCAATACTAGTGTTCTACAATCAAGTCAGAGGGAGTACAGCTGCATTAAGTTTCAAAGAAGTAAGGCAAGGCTGGAAGGCCTCTACTTTAATGCCAGGAATATTACAGGTAAAACGTATGAGTTGAGGGTGAGGATTGACACGTGGAATTGTGATAAAGTAGCCATCACAGAGACATGGTTGAGGGAGGGACAGGATTGGCAGCTCAATATTCCGGGATATAGAATCTTCAGGTGAGACAAGGGAGGGGGTAAAAGAGGAGGAGGCATTGCATTATTAGTTAAGGAGTCAGTTACTGCAGTAAGGAGAGATGATATCTTGGAGGGGGCATCAAATGAATCTTTGTGGACAGAGCTTAGGAATAAAAAAGGGGCAGCCACATTGTTAGGTGTTTATTATAAACCCCCAGATAGTCAGCTGGAAATTGAGGAGCAAATATGTGCACAGTTTGCAGAGGTGTTTAAAAACAATAACAATAGGGTAGTTATATTAGGTGATTTCAACTTTCCCAACATTAATTGGAATAGACATAGTGTTAAGGGCTTGGATGGAGTGGATTTCTTGAAATGTGTACAGGAGAACTTTTTAGGTCAATATGTAGAGTGTCCAACAAGGGTCAGCGCAGTGCTGGACCTAATTGTGGGGAATGAAGCCGGACAGGTGGCTGAGGTGGTGGTGAGGGAGCATTTTAGTGATAGTGACCACAACATGGTACAATTTAAGCTTGTTATGGACAAAGAAATAGACAAGTAGCAAAAAAATGTTTTGGATTGGGGGAGAGCCAATTTTAGTAAAATAAGGCAGGATCTGGCCAAGGTAGACTGGGAACAGCTACTTGTGGGGAAATGTACAGAGGAGCAGTGGGAGGGTGATCAAAAAGGAAATGGGGAGGGTACAGGCTCAACATGTTCCCTCTAGGGTGATAGGAAGGAGTAACAAGCCCAGAGAACCATGGATGATCAGAGATATTCAGGATACAATGAGAAGGAAAAGAGATGCTTTTAGCAGGTACAAGGGGAGCAAATCAGCGGAGTCATCAGTGGAGTACAGAAAGTGCAGGGTGGAGCTTAAGAAAGCAATTAAGAGAGCAAAGAGGGGATATGAGAAAGCTCTGGCTGGTAAAAGTAGGGAAAATCCCAAGATATTCTATAAATATATCAATGGGAAGAGGATAACCAAGGAAAGAATAGGGTCCATTAGGGACCAAGGGGGCAGTCTATGGGTGGAGCCAGAGGAGATAGGTAGAGTGTTGAACGAATACTTCACATCCGTCTTCACCCAAGAGAATGAGGATGAAGGTATGGAACTCGGGGAGAAAGTCTGCGAGGCTCTTGAGCAAATTGATATAGGGAGTGACAAGGTATTGGAGATGTTGGCAGGCTTAAAAGTGGACAAATCTCCAGGTCCGCATGATTTGTGCCCCAGACTGCTGAGAGAGGCAAGGGAGGAGATCGCAGGGGCTCTGACCCAAATTTTTAATTCCTCTCTGGCCACAGGGGAGGTGCCAGAGGATTGGAGAACAGCTAATGTGGTTCCGCTATTTAAGAAGGGTTGTAGAGATAAGCTAGGGAACTATAGGCCAGTGAGTCTCACGTCAGTGATGGGGAAACTATTGGAGAAAATTCTGAAGGAGAGAATCTACCTCCACTTGAGAGGCAAGCTTTGATTAGGGATAGTCAGCATGGCTTTGTCAGAGGGAGGTCATGCCTAACAAATTTGATTGAATTTTTTGAGGAGGTGACCAGGTGTGTAGATGAGGGTAGTGCAGTTGATGTAGTTTTTATGGATTTCAGCAAAGTCTTTGACTTTGTTAAGTCTTGGACTTCAGCAAGGTCCCACACGGGAGACTTATAAAGAAGGCAAATGCACATGGGATACAGGGTAATTTGATAAGGTGGATTCAAAATTGGCTTAGTTGTAGGAGACAGAGGGTGATGACAGATGGCTGCTTTAATGACTGGAAGCCAGTGTCCAGTGGGTGTACCACAGGGATCTGTGCTGGGTGCCCTATTATTTGTCATTTATATAAACGACATAGAAGACTATGTGGGGGTAGGATTAGTAAGTTTGCGGATGACACAAAGATTGGCTGTATGGTTAACAGTGAGGTTGAGTGTCTTGAGCTACAGGAAGATATAGACGGGATGGTCAAATGGGCAGATAAGTGGCAGATGGAATTTAACCCTGAAAAGTGTGAGGTGATGCACTTTGGAAGAAGTAATTTGACATGGAAGTATTCAATGAACGGCATGACATTAGGAAGTTCTGAGGAACAAAGGGACCTTGGCGTGTGTGTCCAAAGATATCTGAAGGCGAAGGGGCATGTTAGTGGGGTGGTAAAAAAGGACACTTGCTTTTATTAATCGAGGCATATATTACAAAAGTAGGGAGGTCATGTTGGAGTTGTACAGAACCTTGGTGAAGCCACAGCTGGAGTACTGTGTGCAGTTCTGGTTGCCACATTATAGGAAGGATGTGATCGCACTGGATGGGGTGCAGAGGAGATTCACCAGGATGTTGCCTGGGATGAAACATTTAAGTTATGAAGAGAGGTTGGATAGACTTGGGTTGTTTTCGTTGGAGCAGAGAAGACTGATCGAGGTGTACAAGATTATGAGGGGCATGGACAGGGTGGATAGGGAGCAGCTGTTCCCCTTAGTTAAAGGGTCAGTCACAAGGGGACACAAGTTCAAGGTGAGGGGCAGGAGGTTTAGGGGGGATGTGAGGAAAAACTTCTTTACCCAGATGGTGGTGACGGTCTGGAATGCGCTGCCTGGGAGGGTGGTGGAGGCGGGTTGCCTCACATCCTTTAAAAAGTACCTGGATGAGCACTTGGCACATCATAACATTTAAGGCTATGGGCCAAGTGCTGGTAAATGGGATTAGGTAGATAGGTCAGGTGTTTCTCACGTGTCGGTGCAGACTCGATGGGCCGAAGGGCCTCTTCTGCACTGTGTGATTCTGTGATATTCCTAAATCAGTGAGCTGCTTGTTGCTGGCTGACTCCCCATCAGGAACTTGTTGTGAGTATCTAAAGCGATATCAGGAGCTAGTGTGTGATTTCTGTTTAACTTGGATGAATGCAAACCCACTCTACTATTCTCACTATCATAATATGGTCAAAGGAATATCCATCCCAAGGTGTTGATTATGATTATGATTTATGATTTACATCAGAAGAGAGAGAGATCTTCTTGGAGGTGCATAGCTGATTGTTGATCTGACTTGTTCGATGTTACTGAATTTCCTGCAGCTAATGAATGGTAAAGCAGAAAGCAGAGACCCTTAGGCTGTTTGGGTTTCGGAGTTATTGTTTTGTCGTAATTGAGTTTGAGTGAGTCGGGCCAAATTAATCAAGGTTGTTTGTATGAGATAATTTACATGTGCCATTAGGATAAGTACATTTTGGAGGTGGAATGAAGGAAATTAGTGTGGCAATGAAATATTGATTGATATGACAGTGCAGGTAAAAGCAGTGTTATGAAACCCAACTTACCTTAATCTTGAGTGTGGAGGTCAGGAGCTCCAAGTCCTAACAAACCTCGGACCTTCTACGCATGTGTAGGCTGGGAGCGGACTGCACATGCGCAGATTGGCACTTTACGTTCTTTGATGCCGAATGCGCTTATGCCTAGATAAACAGCGCAAAAACCCGGGTCACGTGATCGGGTGTGGGGCACCATAGCAAGCATATGTTCCCAGACAGGGACAAGAGAGGGGAACAGGGAGAGGTCCCAAAAGGAAGTCACAGGTAAGGGACAAAGACAGAGGACAGGAGCAGGTATAAATTAAGTAATGAAAAAAGAAAAGAGCAGAGAATCAGGCTCTAAGTTAGAGAAAGGGGTGTGGGGAGCAGACTTGTAAGTGAAGAGGGCTCAGGACAAGCCCTGGTAATTGAAAAGGGCTGCTGAAGCAAAAGTACCCCTTTGGAGCAGCAGCGTCCTGCTTGGCATGGCCAGAGATCTGAAGTTATGCCTGTAATTTGGTGCTTGGGTGTATACTTGGGAATCCAGGGGAATGGAATCTCAAGAGACGAAATTGAAACCCTAGACATGGGCCGTTGTTGATGCTGTCCAGGTCTGGTAATTGAAGAGGGCTAAGAGAAGCCCTATAGACCCAAGAAGGCAGTGGAAGTTTAGTGTCTCCATGCTGTGGGCCATTGGGGCAAAGGTGTACGTACCCTTTGGAGGAGTGGTGTTCTGCTTGGCAAGGCCCAAGAGCTGAAATTGTGCTTGAGTTGGTGCTTGAGCATACTTGGGAATCTAAGGGAACGGAATCTCGGGAGACGAGATTGAAACCCTGCGAAGTGGGCTATCGTTGAAGTTGTCAGAGTTGGAGCGACTTTTGGAGAGCATTCCAAGGCAAGATCTTCAAAGGTGAAGATTGGAAACCCTCATGAGAAAGATGAAGTTTCAGTGAGATTGTTTGACTCAGTGTTGCGGACATCTGGGTGGATTGTTGAGAAATCCATGGAATCTGTTTTGGTCGCATTTGGCATTTATTGTGCAGTGTGGTGTGTTTGACCACAGTATGCCTGTTAATTCATATTTACCTCATTAACCATGAATGTTAGAATACAAGATAGATATTGTAAATTATTTTATATGTCTAACCTAGTATAGTAAAGCTTACTTTTGTTTATTTAAAACACGGGCAATCTTGTGGCTTTATTCACTTATAAGGGTCTCAAATCTCAAACTTTGTCTCTTTAAATAAAACATTATCGGCTGCTAAACTAGATCTTACCAACAACTTGGGTCTGGCCAAGGATCATAACAGAGGCCAGTAATAATGTCTTCGTTAAATTTGATTATAGCAGAGATAAAATTGAAGACACAAATTATTACTACCTGAGCAGCTTTTGAAATTGTCCTGTATGTCTCCATGTGCTTGGATGAAGGAGACCTTGGAAATGTCAGTCAGTGATAGGAAAATTTCAGCTCTTTAATTTTTGAAAGTAATATCAAACACATGATGGGGCTTAAAAGCCTTGTATTTCTGATTACTGTAATTATAATATTTTCCATTTCAGTGAATGCATTACGTGTTACTTGTCTGCCATTTGTTTCTTCTGGTAATTTTAAATAGACAATACAAAACCTTAATCCTCAGGCCACTGCCATATCAAGGAAATGATTGTCTCCTTTGGCCAGATGGTTTTGCAAGCTTTGAGTTTGAAATAAGCATGAATTTTACAGCAGAATAGCTACTTCAGTGTCAGTGCGTTACCACTAAGTGTAGTGGTGATTGATGGCCCCTGGAGCTAAATGGTTCCCAGATAAATAAACCTTTTCAGAGCTCAAGAAACGTTAAATAATTTTATCTAGAAAATGTGTTTGGTGTTTGATTTTAAAAAAAGATGTAATTATATTTTATTTTTTATAAGATAAATGTGAACATAAAACGTTTATAAATTTAAATACCACAGAGTAATGGTTGCACTTGTGGATAATTAAATTCTGATGCAAACTTGTGAAATTGAATGTACAAGAAAAGAATTTTCATTCATGTAGTGCCTCTCACATCCTCAGGAAGCCCCAAAATACCTCAGGGCCAAAGAATTACTTCAAAGTTTAATGTCCCAGACACCACCATCACCATGTCTTGGTATGCCTTTCCCAGGACAGACTCACCAGAGCTGGCGGCACAGTGGTATACAGTCAGGAAGGAGTTGTCCTGGGAGTCCTCAACGTTGACTCCGGACCGCATGAAATCTCATAGCTTCAGGTCAAACATGGGTAAGGAAACTTCCTGTGGATTACCACTTACCGCCATCCCTCAGGTGATCGATCAATATTCTTCCATGTTGAATATCACTTGGAAGAAGGGTGGCAAGAGCAAATAACGTATGCTGGGTTGGAGACCAGTCAGCTCAGTACCAGGACATCACTACAGTAGTTCCTCAGGGTAGTGTCCGAGGCCCAACCATCTTTGGCTATTTCATCAATGATCTTCCCTCCATCATAAGGTCAGAAGTGGGGATATTCACCAATGATTGCATAATGTTCAATACCATTCACGACTCCTCAGATACTGACGCAGCCCATGTCCATATACAGTAAGACCAGGACAACATTCAGGCTTGGGCTGATAAGTGACAAGTCATATTCGTGCCACACAAATGCTAGGCAATGACCATCTGCAACAAGAGAAAATTTAACCATCTCTTCTTGATGTTCAACGGCAGTACCATCGCTGAATCCTCCACTATCAACATCCTGCTGGTTAGCATTGATCAGACACTGAACTGGACCATCAATTTAAATACTGCGGCTACAAGAGCAGGTCAGAGGTTGGGAATTCTGCGGCGAGTAACTCACCACCTGACTCCCCAAAGCCTGTCCACTATCTACAAGGCATGAGTCAGGTGTGTGATGGAATACTCTCCACTTGCCTGAGTGCATGCAGCTCCTACAGCACTCAAGAACTCGACACCACGCAGGAGAAAGCAGCCTGCTTGATTGGCACCCCGTCCATCACCTTAAACATTCACTCCCTCCACCGCCAATGCACATTGGCAGCAGATACACTGCAGCAACTTGCCAAGCCTCCTTTGACAGCACCTTATAAACCTGTGATCTCTACCACCTAGAGGGACAAGGTCAGCAGATGCATGGGAATACCACCACCTGCAAGTTCCCCTCCAAGCCACACACCGCCCTGACTTGGAAGTATATGGCCATTTCTTCACTGTCTCTGGGTCAAAATCCTGGAAGTCCCTTCCTAACAGCACTGTGTGTGTATCTGTAGTACAGGGACTGCAGCGGTTCAAAAAGGCAGCTCACCACCACCTTCTGGAGGGCAATTAGGGGTGAATCACAATGTTGGTCTAGCCAGTGATGCTCACATTCTGTGAAATAATTTTTTAAAAAATCACTGATGGTAATTGCCAATGGATCCAGCAATGGGAAATGCTGTTGAACATCAAGGGAAGATTGTTAGATTTCCTCTTGTTTCATATGGTCATTGCCTGGCACTTGTGTTGTGTAAGCAAAATCAGCAGTCAATTTGCACGCAGCAAGGTTCGGCAATCAGTAATCACACCCTTTGCTTGGGTTTCCCTCCTTGTTAACCCTTTCCAGCTGGCAATTCTTTTATATGACCAGCTCTTAGAGGTCCAATACTGTGGAAGTAAATCTGTGTCTCAGCATTTAAGGACACAGTCTTTGGTCTCCATTTTGCCTCCTGCAGAAAAGAGCTGCTTAATTTTGGAGTTAGGGCATTCATTCACATTATATTCTTGAAAAATGTGCCGGGGTAATTCTGGACTGATATAATTTGCATATTAAGCATCATTTTAGAAATCTTTAGACCAGCTACTAAGGCAGGCTGGCCTTGCCCTTTTTTTTCCATCTTCCCCTGCAAACACCCCCCTCCCTACTACTTCTTGGGAAGACTTCTAAAGTTCCATATGAAGCAAGCATTATTTCATTGACTACTGATGCTGAAAACCTGTCCCCAAATGCTCCTAATTTATTATAAATGATGTGTCCAGGAAGGCTGGCAATATATTTAAATGAGCCAACTTTATATTATCAGATAATCCTTTCTTTTGGGAAGAGGCGTGCAGCATCAAATGGGCAACAGTTGTGGAAAAGTAATGCTGGGTTGTAATATCAGCACCCGTGTGTCTGTTATGACTTTTTGAATGGAGAGCATATACTGGCAAATTGGACAAAATAAGCAGATTAATTGATAACTAACAGAGACCTGTAAAACATTCGTGGTCAAAAGGGTATCTTTATTGCAACAGTACTTCTTTAAATACAGGACTTAACTCACCTCCTGACTACTCAAAGCCTGTCCACCATCTACAAGGCACAAGTCTGGAGTGTGACCAAATATTCTCCACTTGCCTGGATGAGCTCAGCTCCCCTAATGCTCAAGAATGTTGATACCATGCAGGACAAAGTAGCCACCTTAAATATTCACTCCTTCCACCACCAATGCACAGTGGCAGCAGTGTGTATTGTCTAAAAGATGCACTGCAGCAACTCACCAAGGCTCCTTTGACAGCAGCCTCCTCAGATACTTAAGCAATCCATGTCCAAATGCAACAAGACTTGGACAATATCCAGACTTGGGCTGACAAGTGGCAAATAACATTCGCGCGACACAGGTGCCAGGCAATGACCATCTCTAACAAGAGAGAATCTAACCATCGCCCGTTGACATTTAATGGCATTACCATCACTGAATCCCCCACTATTAACATCCTGGGGGTTACCATTGACCAGAAACTGAACTGGATTGGCCGTATAAACACTGTGGCTACAAGAACAGGTCAGAAGCTAGGAATCCTGCGACGCGTAACTCAAAGCCTGTCCACCATCTATAGGCACAAGTCAGAAGTGTGATGGAATATTCCCCACTTGCCTGGATGAGTGCAGCTCCCAGAACACTCAAGAAGCTTGACACCGTCCAGGACAAAGCGGCCCACTTGATTAGCACCCCATCCACAAACATTCACTCCCTCCACCACCGACGCGCAGTAGTAGCAGCAGTGTGTACCATCTACAAGATGCACTGCAGGAATTCACCAAGGCTCCTTAGACAGCATATTCCAAACCCACGACTACTGGACAAGGGCAGCAGATAGATGGGAACACCACCACCTGGAAGTTCCCCTCCAAGTTGCTCACCATCTTGACTTGGAAATGTATCGCTGTTCCCTCACTGTCGCTGAGTCAAAATCCTGAAACTCCCTCCCTCACAGCACTGTGGGTGTACCTACACCACTTGGACTGCAGTGGTTCAAGAAGGCAGCTCATCACCACCTTCTCAAGAGCAATTGAGCATGGGCAATAAATGCTGGCCCAGCCAGTGAAGCCCACATCCCCTGAATGAAGTTAAAAAAAATCTGTGACCTCTACCACCTAGAAGGACAAGGGCAGCAGATGTGTGGAAACACTTTCACTCACAAATTCACCTCCAAGCCCCACACCGTCCTGACTTGGAACTATACCATGTTCCTTCACTGTCACTGGGCTAAAATGCTGGAACTCCCTCCCTAACAGCACTGTGGGTGTACCTAAACTACATGGACTGCAGCAGTTCAAGAAGGTGGCTCACTGTCACCTTTTCAAGGGCAATTAGGAATGGGCAATAAATGCTGGCTTAGCATTGGTAAGATGATGATATTAACATTGATCGGTGATTTGCATATTAAGTGGTAATATTGTGTAACCTGTAGTGTACTTGTAAAAATAAAGTTTATTATTTATTCTTCTTTCCAGGAGGCCAGTGCTCTTTTGCAGCAGTACAGACACCTAATGAAGAATGTTCTGGAAGATGTTAGACTGGTTAGACTGCAGCTTGAAGGAGGAGCTATCCTGGCCAGACTGAAAAAGGAGGAATCATATGTCACTGGAACAGGAGTGTACAGGTAATTTCAGTGATGTCTTTTATCGGAGTATTTCAGAGTCTAGTTTGTTGAGAATTCAGTAATCCATTTTAGATCACTATTCTGTTAGCACTTTATCTCGTAATGCTCATAGATTTTGCATTTTATATGTGCGTGTGTGTATATATATGAAGACCTTCTATGCAGTTAGAGTTGTACATTAATAGGTGGCCTCTACAGCTAAATTATAAAGAAAATTACGTAGATTTGGACTGCATTGTTAGTTAAATCACATGCTTTCATAGCATAAGGAAATGCAGGGAGAATTAATTTTAGGAGAAACTGGCCTTTCGTCAAGGTGCCAGCTGATCCTGCCAAGACTAGTGAGAAGGAGATCTCTATTTCTTGCCTGTAGGGGCGCTACATGTAATGAATCAAACTAGTTACTAAAGGGGCAAAGTCCACATCAACAATCTGCCCTTAATTTGGCACTAAGCTTATTGTCATTTAAGTTACTGATAAATGGGAAAATGTTATGTTGATGCTAGAAGTTCTGCTTTACTGAAGTTAGCGAAGTTGCATTCTTGTAGCAGCGGAGAGCCGGCAATACTCTAGATCAAACTGTGTTCAATCTCATCTGGAAAGTTTGCTGACCCTGGGTATCTGACAATACAAAGAAAGAAAGGGCTTGCACTATACAGCAACTTTCATGATCTCATCACATTGCAAAGCGCTTCACAGCCAACAAACTATTTTTGAATTAGGCTGCTGTTGTGACGTAGGGAAAAAAAGAATCCCTTGGCACAAACACCTCGGCCTTGAAATCCAGAAAAGTCAAAAGCTTACTTTATTTCCTTGTGTATTAAGGGATACTTTTGCTTTTAGCATTTCCGGCATGCTTGCTGGGAGTGCATGTTAAGAGATTGCACGTTCCCACCCTGTGATATTTTCCCATCCACAATGGATAGAAAATCATGAGCTTGCATGTGCAATTTTTGGCTGTGCGCTATGGTGAGAGAGCTGGATGAAAAAATTAAATGCTTGGAGTGCCCAAGTTTCGTGCATGTGCTTCCAGCAAGAGTAGTTCTGTACTGAGAACACTGAACTAGAAATTATCTCCTTAATTTGTTTTTGCTTCCGATTTAAAACTTCCCAATGATATTTATTTTAAAAAATGAACTTTACCAGACTGTTTTCAGGAAGATTTTAAAGAATGCTACATCATTATTTTTACCCTACATGCTCATTAAATCCTAGCCAAACTGAAAACAATTCTTATTAAATGAAGGCAGCATCATAAAACTATCCACTAACCTGTTCAATTTTGTGACAGCAGCCATTCATAGACAAAATTTCTCTCTTCCAGTATATTCTTGTTAAGCTGAAACTCAACCTGCTTATTGCTATTGTATTAAAATTCCTCTACCTCCCAGCTTCAGTCCTGGTTCTGACATCTTATCTTAAATCTCCTTTCCTGAAACAAAAACGTTGTTGGGCTATTTCCGACTTTAAATCTGCAATGGAAGTCTGGCCTGAAAGAGAGAATCGCTATTTAAATGCAATCAAATGGACTGGTGTAACACTAGATGGAAATGGAATAATCTGATGGTCTGAATCCACTAACTCATGGAAGGAACCTAAGCAAGATGTGACCAGTGTATAAGCTGACTTATCGCTGCCCCCTCACTTTTATCTCCAGCAGCCACATAAGTTTATCTTCTAATATAGATGCATAAATGATGTACAGTGAATATCCTGCAGGGGAATCCTTTGCCTCATGGCATCTAAGCACCCACTTACGTTAAATTAAATTAAATCATGTTCATAAGCCTTCTCTTGGGAGCTTTGAGACTACATTACAAAAACAATAAAGAGGAGAAAACTGAAGTTTAATTGCAAGATAATGACATATCAACCGTGGTATCCATTGCTATATCAAAATTTATTTTTTTTACAGTGTTCTGCCCCCTTTCCTTTTTGTTATACATCTGAATGCCTGTGAACCACAGAGAATCTCATTGTCAAGACTTAGCTATAAATATTTTTTAAAAACTGCAGATTAGGAGGGCTGATCAGATTGGTCAGTCCCCATCTTCCTTCAGGAAATGTACTACTTAAGGTACAATTATTCATTTTATCTGTAGGGTGAAGAAAGGGGAAAAATGACAGTTCTAGTATTACTCATATTGGGAAATACCCAAAAGGATCTTTTTGTTTTAAAGCAAGAAAGAAAAGATTGAGATACTCGAACAAAACTCCTCTCATAGGGCCAATTGTGTAGCAAAAAATTCTGAACTGCATTTAAGGAGGTCAAAAAACTTGAGTGGCAAATACAGTGTTCCTGCATTAAATCTGATTCAGATCTACTGCCACCAACAGGAGAAAAGAATTAAGGGTGCAACAGAGGACATAAGATAAGGTCACAGGACATAGATAAGCTAACAGAATGGTCAGGCAAGTGGCAGAAGAAATTTAATAAATGAGGTGATGAATTTTGACAGGAGGGATAGGGAGAAGCAATATAGACTTAATGGGTACAGCTCTAAAGAGTGTGTAGGGACAGAGGGATGTTGGAGTCCAGATGCACAGAATCTTGAAGGTGGCGGGTTCAATTGAGTGAGTAGTTACCAGAGCACATGGGTTCTTGGACCTCATAAATAGAGCTTTTGAGCACCAAAGCATGGAAGTTATGCTGAACTTTAGTTGTGGCCTAACCACTACCTGATAGAGTATTGTGTCCAGTACTGGTCATCACACTTTAGGAAGAATGTGAGGACCCTTGAGAGGGTGCAGAGGAGGTTTACCAGATTGTAGCTACAAGGTTAGCTTGGAGAAGGTGAGGTTGTTCTCCTGGGAGCAAAGCAGATTGATAGAGGTGTACAAAATTGTGACAGGTTTAGATAAGTTGGATAAAGATAAGCTGTTCTCATTAGCTGATGGTACAAGGACTAGGGATGCAGTTAGCAAGTAAACACAGCGCTTGATTCCACATGCACTGACAAAACCCAGATCTACCTCACTTTCGCTTCTCCTGACCCTACTACGTGACTCTGTGTTGTCACGTTGCTCGTCTGACATCTAGCATTGGATAAGCAGAAATTCCCTCCAGTTAAATATTAAGAGCACTGAAGCCTTTGATCCCTGCAACAAACTCTATTCCCTAATTAGTGATTCCATCCCTCACCCAACAACTGTCTGAGGCTGAACCTTGGTAACCTTAGTGTTGTATTTGACCCAGAAATGAACTTCCAACCACTGACTTCCCAAAGCCTGCCCACCATCTACAAGGCAGAAGTCAGGAGTGTGATGGAATACTCTCCACTTGCCTGGATAAGTGCAGCCCCAACAACACAACACAAAAATACCTGGAAAAACTCAGCAGGCCTGGCAGCACCTGTGGAGAGGAACATAGTTAACGTTTCGAGTCCGTATGACTCTTCAACAGAACTAAGTAAAAATAGAAGAGAGGTGAAATATAAGCTGGTTTGTGTGGGGTGGTAGGGGCGGGGGGGGTGATGGTGGGACAAGTAGAGCTGGATAGGGGGCCTGTGATAGGTGGAGATAGCCAAAAGATGTCATAGACAAAAGGACAAAGAAGTGTTGAAGGTGGTGATATTATCTAAGAAATGTGCTAATTAAGGGTAGAAAGCAGGACAAGCAAGGTACAGATAGCCCTAGTGGGGGTGGGGTGAAGGAATCGAAATAGGCTTAAAGGTAGAGATAAAACAATGGATGGAAATACATTTAAAAATAATGGAAATAGGTGGGAAAAGAAAAATCTATATAAATTATTGGAAAAAAAAGGGGGGGAATCGGAAAGGGGGTGGGGATGGAGGAGAGAGTTCATGATCTAAAATTGTTGAACTCAATATTCAGCCCGGAAGGCTGTAATGTGCCTAGTCGGAAGATGAGGTGCTATTCCTCCAGTTTGTGTTGAGCTTCACTGGAGCAATGCAGCAGGCCAAGGACAGACATGTGGGCATGAGAGCAGGGTGGAGTGTTGAAATGGCAAGCGACAGGGAGGTCTGGGTCATGCTTGCGGACAAACCGAAGGCGTTCTGCATAGCGGTCACCCAGTCTGCGTTTGGTCTCTCCAATGTAGAGGAAACCGCATTGGGAGCAACGAATGCAGTAGACTAAATTGAGGGAAGTGCAAGTGAAATGCTGCTTCACTTGAAATGAGTGTTTGGGCCCTTAGACGGTGAGGAGAGTGGAAGTAAAGGGGCAAGTGTTGCACCTTCTGCGGTTGCATGGGAAGGTGCCGTGGGAGGAGGTTGAGGAGTAGTGGGTGTTGGAGGAGTGGACCAGGGTGTCCCGGAGGGAACGATCCCTGCGGAATGCCGCCAGGGAGGGGTGAAGTGAAAAAAAACAAAAAACTACTGCGGATGCTGGAAATCCAAAACAATAACAGAATTACCTGGAAAAACTCAGCAGGTCTGGCAGCATCGGTGGAGAAGAAAAGAGTTGACGTTTCGAGTCCTCATGGCCCTTCAACAGAACTGATGGGTGAAGTGAAGATGTGTTTGGTGGTGGCATCATGCTGGAGTTGGCGGAAATGGCGGAGGATGATCCTTTGAATGTGGAGGCTGGTGGGGTGATAAGTGAGGACAAGGGGGACCCTATCATGTTTCTGGAAGGGAGAGGAAGGTGTGAGGGTGGATGCACTCAAGAAGTTCATTCAAGAAGTTTGACACCATCCAGGACAAAGCAACCTGCTTGATTGGCACCCCACCCACAAACATTCACTTCCTCTACCACCTACACACAATGGCAGCGGCATGTACCATCTACAAGATGCACTGTAGGAACTCACCAAGGATCCTTAGACAGCACCTTCCAAACCCACGACCGCCAACATCTAGGAAGACAAAGGCAGCAGATGCAGGGGAACATCACCACCTGGGACTTCCCCTCTAAGCCACACACCATCCTGACTTGGAAATATATTGCTGTTCCTTCACTGTCGCTGGGTCAAAATCCTGGAACTTCCTCCCTAGCAGTACTGTGGGTGTACCCACACCATATGGACTGCAGCAGTTCAAGAAAGTAGCTCACCACTCTCTTCTCAAGACAATTAGGGATGTGCAATAAATGCTGGCCTAGCTAGCGACGCCCCCATCCCATGAACGAATAAAAAAAATGATCCTCTCTATCACCAGGGCCACCTACCTTCACATCTCGTACCAAGTCCTGTTCACCCATCCCTGTGACTTATATTGGCTCCCTATTCAGCTATGTTTCAATATTGAAGAAACACTCCTTTGTTTTCAAATCTCACCATGGCTCTGCTCCTCCCAATCTCAATAGCTTCCGTGACTCCTACAAGCCTTTAAGATCTCTTTGCTCTTTGGATTCTGGCCTCGTCTGCATCCCCAATTTTAATCGCACCTTCATTGGTGACCATGCCTTCAGTTGCCCAAGCCCTTAGTGCTGGAATTTCTCCCCAAAACCTCTGTCTCTACCTTTCTGCTCCTTTAAGGCACTCCCTAAAATGTACTTCTGCTTAACCTTTTGGTCATCTGTCCTAATATCTTGAGGAATTATAGAATGGCGGCAGTACAGAAGAAGGCCATTCGCCCTGTCATGTCCATACCGACTCTTCAAGAGCAATTCAGCTAGTTCTGCTCCCCAGCTTTTCCCCTGTAGCCCTGCAATTTCTTTATCCCCTTTCAGTCGCTTATGCAATTCTCTTTTGAAAGCCACTATCAAATTTGCCTCCACCACCCTTTCAAGTAGTACATTCAAAATCATAACCACTCACTACACAACAATGTTCTTCCTCATGTCACCTTTGGTTCTTTTGCCAATCACTTTAAATCTGTATCCTATTGTTCTCAACTCTTCTGCCAATGGGAACAGTTTATCTCTTCTGTCTAGAACCCTGATGATTTGAAACACATTTATCAAATGTCCTCTCAACCCTCTCTATGGCAAATAAGAGCTTTTCCAATCAATCCAAATAACTGAAGTTCTTCATGCCTGGAACAACCATTGTAAATCTTTTCTGCATCTTCTCTACAGCCTTCACATCCTTTCCAAAATTTCATGCCTAGAAATGGACGTAATACTCCAGTTGAGGCTGAACCATTGTTTTATAAAGGTTTATCAAAACTTCCTTGCTTTTGTACTCTATGCCTCTACTTATAAAGGCCAGGATCCCGTATGCCTTTTTAACAACTTTCTCAGCCTGCTCTGCCACTTTCAGTGCTTGTGCATATATACCTGCTCCTGCACCCCTTTTAGATTTGCGCCCCTTACTTTATATTGTCCCTTCACTTTCTTGCTACCAAAATGTATGATTTCACACTTAAAATTTCATCTGCCACATGCCCACCCTGTCCTGATGACTTATCACTGTTAAATGCAGCCAGCTTTTCTTGTTCCTCTGCTTTATCAATGTTTAGTCCATCCAATATCTCAACTACCTTTTTCACTGTAACTTTGGTAACATCCTCTTCCTTGGTAAAGACAGTTGCAAAGTGCCCATTTAGTACCTCAGCCATGTCCTCTGCTTCCACATTTATGTATTCTTTATGGTACTTAATCAACCCCATTCTTCGTCTTAGTACCCTTTTATTATTTATATAACTATAGATGACTTTTGGAATTTCTTTTATATTAGCTGCCAGTCTCTTCTCATACTTTCTCTTTGCCCCTCTTATTTCATTTTTCACTTGCCCTCTGAACTTTCTGTAATCACCCTGGTTCTCATCTTTATTAACAACCATCTGTCATACACTGAGATAAAGGCAAAATACTGCGGATGCTGGAAATCTGAAGCAAAAACAAAAAATGCTGGAAAAACTCAGCTGGTCTGACAGCATCTGTGGAGAGAAAGACAGAATTAACATTTCGAGTCCGTGTGACTCTTCTTGCTCTGCTCTGAAGAAGAGTCATGTGGATGCTGTCAGACCTGCTGAGGTTTTCCAACATTTTTTGTTCTTGTATCTGTCATACACTCCTTTTTCAGCTTCATCTTTATTTGCACTAATTTTCCCCCGCATGGGAATGTATCTCGATTGTACCTGAACCTTCATCTCCTTAAAGGCAGCCCATTGTTCGATTAAGTTTTGCCTTCCAATCTTGCATTCCAGTTTACCCAGACAGATCTGGTCTCAACCCACTGAAATTAGTCCTCCTCTGGTTAGGTATTTTTTACTTGAGATTGCTCTTTGTTCTTTTCCATAGCTAATCTAAAACTTAATGATACAATGATCGATCTCTCTCTTTCATGTCTGAGGTTTGTTAAGCACATGATAATATGATCTACCTCAGCTAGTAAGAGATTGTACCTGCACTGTTGCCGTTATTCTGCATCATACTCTAGCCATCTAGCCACCTGAGCTAACTGACCCCTGATACAATGATCACTGTTCCCTAAATGTTCTCCAACTGACATTTGATCCACATGATCCACTTCATTCTCATAATAAGATCCAGCCATGCCTCCTTCCTCATTGGGCTAGAATTACTGAAGAAAATTCTCCTGAATAGACTTCATAAGCTCTTTTCCCTCTCTACCATTTACACTATTACTATCCCAGTTCATATTAGATTAATTGAAATCCCCCAGGATCACTCATAATTCTTGCATCAATCTGTAATTTCCCTATAGATTTGCTCCATTATACCTTTATCCCACTAGTTGGTGGCCTATCAAATACACTGAGTAGTGCAATGGAACCTAATCTGTTTCTTAATTCTAACCAAATAAATTCTGTCCTTGACCCATCCAGGACATCCTTCCACTCCAGTACTATAATATTCTCCTTAATCAATACCTTTCCCTTTACCATCCCTTTTCCTTTCCTATTTTTCCTGAATACCTTGTATCTGGGAATATTTAGAAAATAAAAACAGAAAGTTCTGGAAATACTCAGCAGGCCTGGCAGCATCTGTGGAGAGAGAAAAGGCATTAACAATGCTGGTCAATGACCTTTCATTAGTTCTATTTCTGTCCACAGATGCTGTTAGACATGCTGAGTATTTCCAGTGTTTTCTATTTTTATTTCAGATTTCCAGCACCTGAAGTATTTTGTTTTTATACTTAATACCCAGCTCTGCCCTTTTCTAAGCCAGGCCTCCATTATTGCCACAACATATTTCCACATGGCTATCTGCACCTGCAACTCACTAGCCTTATTTACCATGCTTCGTGCATTTGCCTAAAACACTGTAAATCTGCTTTAGATCATAATGTATTTCCTCTTAGTCTGACCTTATGCAATATCTTACTGTTTCTTCTTATAGTGCTATCTATCTCATTCAATACTTTGTGCACCTTGCACCTTGTTTCTCCTTTCTCAGGCTACACCCTGGTTCCCATTCACCTGCCAAATTAATTTCAGCACTCTCCCACAGGACTAACAAAACACCACATGAGGAAATTGATCGCGGCTCTGTTGAGGTGCAACCCACAGTACAGGTCCCATCTTCCCCAGAACCACTCCCAATGTTCCAGGAATCTAAATCCCTCCTCCCTACACCATCTGTCCAGCCACTTATTCATCTGCTGTAACACCCTATTTCTATACTCACTAGCATGTGGCACTGGGAGTAATCCAGATATTGCTACTTTTCAGGTGCTGCTTGTTAATCTCTTTCTTAGCTGCCTAAACTTGTCCTTCTTTCTAGTTATGTCATTGGTAACAAAATGGTCCATGGCTTCTTACTGCTTACCCTCTCCCATCAGACTGTTCTGCAGCCTGCTCAGTGACATTCTGGACCCTGGCACCTGGGTGGCAATATACCATCCTGAAATCACATCTATGGCCACAACTGCCATCCTGTTCCCCTAGCTATAGAACTTCCTATAACTTGTTGCTTTCAGCTTAGTACATCGTGCAAGGGAATGCCTGGTACCTTGGCAGCTTCATGATGCCTTTATTCTGCACCAGTTCACTGTTCCTGCAGTATTTAAACCAGCATGTCAAACCCGAGTTTGACTGGCGGGCGACAAGGACTATCTGTTTGGCTCGTGAATTTAGTGCAGAACCCAAGCACACATGGCCAGCATACATATAATGACAGCCATGCTGGCACACAAATCATTGGCGAGCAGAACTTTGGCGCTCAAGCAATGGTTCTACTGCCTGAAACGCCCTGGAGAGCTATGCAGTACTTGCCAGAGTGTGCCAAGCTTCTGTGTGGCATGCATGACTTTGCCATCATGAAGGCACAGCCTATGTTACCAGTGATATGGTGGGCAGTTGAAGTCAAGGAGGAAGTGCATAGGCAACAAACACATCCTCTTCTGGCAGGCTGTTCATGATCGCGTCATTTGACTATGGTACCAGTGACCACAATTCCAAATCCCCATTCTACAACAGTCACACAATGCCCTTTCCCTCTGTCACTGACCATCACAGCATCTTCTTGCTGCAACGTTGAAGTAAAATCCATCACGAAACAACTATTCCTAACCAACCTTATCTCACAAACCATAATTTAATGAATAATCCTTGTGCATTTCCTTAATGCCTGTCCTTTTGGTGTCTTTTTTATTTTAATGCTCCCACACAGTGCTATTGCAGAGGCTGCAGTATGGTTGGTGAAAAGCTACTGGCTTTCACTGGAGAAGACTGTAGATAGCTTTGCCAGATGACCTTGAGTAGCTCTGGGCCTAGAAAGCCCGGCTTTGGACTGCGCTACTTCAGCATGAGTGGCAGCAAGTCCAAGCTGGCTGGCTGACAAGCAACAGCAAGGGCACTGGCAGAGTAGCAGTGGTGGGAGGATAAGCTGGCATCTTGAGTCAGGGCAGCTCCACAAAGGCAGTTCCACTACCACAGAAATCCCTCAGCAATTCTAGTAATCTGTTGGAGCACAGATTGCTGGACTGCTGTGAGACACTGCAAGTCCCTTTGAGCACTGGTATCCGCACCCATGATGGCAGCAGACTGAACCTGGGTGGCAACAAGCTGAGATTTCATGACCTCAGTCTGCGTTTCCACTGCAGCACTCAAGACATTGGTTGGCTTCTGTTTCTGCTGCAATAGAAGCCGTCAGATGCCAAATTCTCGTGGAGTTGACCACCACTTCCATGCTGAAAAGGATGGCCTTCAAGCTCTGCACAAAGCTATGTGCCAGCTGGTGCTTGACTCCTCCTATGTGCTCCTTGACAGTGAAGGTAGGCTTTCTGGCAGGCCTGTGGATACATCAAACATTTCATTGTGCCCACCTATCAGTCTTTTTCATAGAAACATAGAAAATAGGAGCAGGAGTAGGCCATTCAGCCCTTCGAGCCTGCTCCGTCGTTCATTATGATCATGGCTGATCATCCAACCCAATAGCCTGCTCCCGCTTTCCCCCCATATCCTTTGATCACTTTCGCCCCAAGAGCTATATCTGACTCCTTCTTGAAAACATACAATGTTTTGGCCTCAACTACTTTCTGTGGTAGCGAATTCCACAGGCTTGCCACTCTCTGGGTGAAGAAATTTCTCCTTATCTCAGTCCTAAATGGTCTACCCCGTATCTGTGACCCCTGGTTCTGGACTCCCCCACCATCAGGAACATCCTTCCTGCATCTAACCTGTCTGGTCCTGTTAGAATTTTATAGGTTTCTATGAGATCCCCCCCCTCATTCTTCTGAGCTCCAGCGAATATAATCCTAACCGACTCAATAACTCCTCATGTGTCAGTCCCACCATCCCAGGAATCAGTCTGGTAAACCTTCGCTGCACTCCCCCTATAGCAAGAACATCCTTCCTCAGATAAGGAAACCAAAACTGCACACAATATTCCAGGTGTGGTCTCACCAAGGCCCTGTATAATGGCGGCAAGACATCCTGCTCCTGTACTCGAATCCTCACGCTATGAAGGCCAACATACCATTTGCCATCTTTACCGCCTGCTACACCTGTATACTTACCTTCAGCGACTGGTGTACGAGGACACCCAGGTCTCATTGCACATTGGCCTCTCTCAATTTATAGCCATTCAGATGATAATCTGTCTTCCTGTTTTTGCTACCAAAGTGGATAACCTCACATTTATCCACATTATACTGCATCTGCCATGCATTTGTCCACTCACTCAGCTTGTCCAAATCACCCTGAAGCATCTCTGCATCCTCCTCACAGCTCATCTTCCCACCCAGCTTTGTGTCATCTGCAAATTTGGAGATATTGCATTTAGCCCCCTCACCTAAATTATGAATATATATTGTGAATAGCTGGGGTCCTAGTACCGATCCCTGTGGTACCCCACTAGTCACTGCCTGTCATGCGGAAAAAGACCCGTTTTTCATACGCTTTGTTTCCTGTCTGCCAACCAGTTTTCTATCCATCTCAATACACTACCCCCAATCCCATCTGCTTTAATTTTACACGCTAAACTCTTATGTGGGACTTTGTTGAAAGCCTTCAGAAAGTCCAAATAAACCACATCCACTGGCTCCCCCTCTTCAACTCTACTAGTTACATTCTCGAAAAATTCCAGTAGATTTGTCAAGCATAATTTCCGTTTCGTAAGTCCAT
Organism: Cetorhinus maximus; assembly: GCF_964194155.1. NCBI lineage: Eukaryota > Metazoa > Chordata > Chondrichthyes > Lamniformes > Cetorhinidae > Cetorhinus > Cetorhinus maximus. The sequence continues at coordinate 98,608,052 of NC_135884.1, forward strand.
GCTGACACTGTCCGATTCTGCCACTGTTTTCCAAGTGCTCAGCTATTAAATCTTTTATAATGGACTCTAGAATTTTCCCCACTACCGACGTCAGGCTGACTGGTCTATAGTTCCCTGTTTTCCCTCTACCTCTCTTTTTAAACAGTGCGGTTACATTAGCTACCCTCCAAACTGTAGGAACTGTTCCAGAGTCTATAGAATCTCGGAAGATGACCACCAATGCATCCACTATTTCTAGGGCCACTTCCTTAATTACTCTGGGATGTAAATTACCAGGTCCTGGGGATTTATCGGCCTTCAATCCCATCAATTTCTCCAATACCATTTCCCCACTAGTACTGATTTCTTTCAGTTCCTTTCTCTCACTAAACCATGTGTTCCCCAACATTTCTGGTATGTTATTTGTCTCCTCCTTTGTGAAGACAGAACCAAAGTATGTATTTAGTTGGTCAGCCATTTCTTTGTTCTCCATAATAAATTCCCCTGTTTCTGACTGTAAGGGACCTACATTTTTCTTCACCAATCTTTTTCTCTTCACACCCCTATAGAAACTTTTACAGTCAGTTTTTATGTTCCCTGTAAGCTTAATCTTGTACTCTATGTTCCCCTTCTTTATCAATCCCCTGGTCCTCCTTTGCTGAATTCTAAAGTGCTCCCAATCCTCAGGTCTATTGTTTTTTCTGGCCAATTTGTATGCCTCTTCCTTGGATTTAATACTATCTCTAATTTCCCTTGTAAGCCATGGTTTCGCCACCTTTCCTATAGGAATAAACAATTGTTGCAGTTCACCCATGCGCTCTTTGAACGTTTGCCATTGCCTATCCACCATCATCCCTTTAAATAACGTTTCCCAATCCATCATAGCCAACTCGCGTCTCATACCATTGTAGTTTCCTTTATTAAGATTCAGGACCCTAGTCTCAGAATCAATTACGTCACTCTCCATCTTGATGAAGAATTCTATCATATTATGGTTGTTCATCCCCAAGGGGCCTCGCACAACTAGATTGCCAATTATTCCTTTCTTATTACACAATATCCAGTCTAGGATGGCCTGTTCTCTAGTTGGTTCCTCAACGTATTGGTCCAGAAAACCATCCCGTATACACTCCAGGAATTCCTCCTCTATGGTATTTGATTTTCCCAATCTATATGCAGATTAAAGTCACCCATAATTACAGATGTTCCTTTATTGCATGCGTCTCTGATTTTGTGTTTAATGCCATTCCCAACACCACCACTACAGCTTGGGGGTCTATATAAAACCCCCACCAACATTTTTTGCCCCTTAGTGTTTCTCAGCTCTACCTATACAGATTTCACATCATCGAAGCTAATATCTTTCCACACTATTGCATTAATTTCCTCTTTAACCAGCAATGCAGCTCCACTGCCTTTTCCTTTTTGTCTGTCCTTCCTAAATACTGAATACCCCTGGATGTTCAGTTCCCATCCCTGGTCACCCTGCAGCCATGTCTCCGTAATCCTGACAATATCATACCTGTTTACATCTATTTGCGCAGTTAATTCATCCACTTTATTGCAGATACTCCTCGCGTTAAGGCACAAACCCTTAAGGCTTGTCTTTTTAACATGTCCTGTTCCTGCTATTTTTCACTGAGGCCCTATTTGATTCTTGCCCTTGATTTCTCTGCCTATCACTTTTCTCATTCTCCTTTCTGCCTTTTGCTCTTGTCCTTGATTCCCCCTCCCCTGACTCCTTGCAACCCCCTGCCATTTTAGTTTAAACCGTCCCTAACCACTCGAGCAAATATTCCCCCACGGTCATCAGTTCCGGTCCTGCCCAGGTGTAACCCGTCCAGTTTGTACTGGTCCCACCTCCCCAAGAACCGGTCCCAATGTCCCAGGAATCTGAAACCCTCCCCCTCACACCATCTTTTCAGCCATGTATTCATCCGATATATCCTGCTATTTCTACTCTGACTAGCACATGGCACTGGTAGTAATCCTGAGATCGCTGCCTTTGAGGTCCTACTTTTCAATTTACTTCCTAACTCCCTATATTCTGCTTTTAGGACCTCATCCCTTTTTTTACCTATGTTGTTTGTACCAATGTGTACCATGACCACTGGCTGTTCACCCTCCCCCTTCAGAATGTCCTGTAGCCGCTCTGAGACATCCTTGATCCTAGCACCAGGGAGGCAATGTACCATCCTGGAGTTTCGTTTGCGGCCACAGAAACACTTGTCTATTCCCCTTACAATTGAACCCCCTATAATGATTGCATTCCCACACTTTTTACTCCTCCCCTGTGCAGCAGAGCCAACCGTGGTGCAATGAATTTGGCTGTTGCTGCTTTCCCCTGAGAGGCCATTCCCCCTGACGGTATCCAAAGCGGTATATCTGTTTTGCAGGGGAATAGCCACAGGAGAATCCTGCACTGTCTGTCTAGTCCTCTTGCTCTGCCTGGTGGCCACCCATTCCCTTCCTGCCTGTGGACTCTTAGCCCACGGTGTGACCACCTCTCTATTTGTGCTATCCACGATACTCTCTGCCTCGTGGATGCTCCAGTGTCCCCAGCCGCTGCTCCAGCTCCAAAACCCGGGCTTCCCGGAGCTGTAGCTGGAGACACTTCCCGCACACATGCTGGCCTCTGGCACTGGAAATGTTCCCGGCTTCGCACATAGAGCAGGAGGAACACACCACGACTTTGAGCTCTCCTGCCATGATTTACCCCTTTAAATTAAATTAAGCCTGTTGGAAGATACTTAATATCAAATAATATCAATTACTCTAGGGCCCTTCTTCCCTGTTCCTTGTTACAGAATATAGCCCTTACAAACGATGAACCACAAAATAAGACCTTAAAAACTATAAGCGATAAATGTAGTAAATACTTGCCCTTTTACTTTTTACTTTTCAGTAAGCTGCCCCATCTAAGTCCTCATCTGAGTCCTCTGCAGCAGTAATCTTGTGTAGCCTAAACCTCCACAGAGTTGGCACCTGCATGACGCCTCCCCCTGTCCCAACTGCAGCCCATTAATGCTTGACAACTCTCTCTGTGTGCAGATCCAGACTCTCTTCAACACTCTAATGCACGCACAGTCGGCATTTGAGCTAGTGGTTATGACTGAGATTGAGTGATGATGTTTCTTCATCATCACTCTCCTACTCCTCTTGGACTTCACGCTGCTACTCCACCTCCTGGCCAGGTGGCCGTTCTTGGGTATCTAAAAAGGAGAAAAGCAGTAGGATTGCAGTGAAGGGAAAAGGAAGAAGTGCATGCTATGGGATAAAAGGGAAGTGAAATGTGGGAAGGTGGATTTGACAGAAACATCCCATCATCTTCAATGTTTTCTGCCCTGCCACTGGCCTCAGTGATGGGCGCTCCAGTGATGGCCAGCACTATCTCCTTTCAGGGACTGAAGGCTCACAGCCGTGCTTGGTGTTGCTGTCTGTGGTTATATGCCACCTTGTCCTGCAAGAGAGAGGGATGTGTATTAGTGAGTTTTTTATTCTTTCATGAGATTGGAGCATCTCTGTCAAGGCCAGCATTTGTTCCCATCCCTAATTGCCCTTGAGAAAGTGATGATGAGCTGCCACCCTGAATTACTGCAGTCCTCTATGAATGGGAAAAGTGCCTTGCTATCCACCCTATCTATGCCCTTCATAATCTTATACATCTCTATCCGGTCCCCTCTCAACCTTTACTGCTCCAAGGAAAACAACCCCAGCCGATCCAATCTTTCCTCGTAACTCAGACCCTCTAGCCCAGGCATCATTCTGGTAAATCTCCTCTGCACCCTCTCCAGTGCAGTCATATTCTTCCTATAATGTGGTGACCAGAACTGCACGCAGTGCTCCAGTTGTGGTCTAACCAGCATTTTATACAGTTCCAGCATAACCTCCCTGCTCTTGTATTCTATGCCTTGATTAATAAAGACAAGCATCCCATATGCCTTCTTAACCAACTTATCTACCTGCTCTGCTACCCTCCAGGGTCTGTAGATATGCACACTGAGGTCCTTCTGATCTTCAGTACTTTCCAGGGTCCTACCCTTCATAGTGTAATCCCTTGCCTTGTTAGCCCTCCCCAAATGAATTACCTCACACCTCAGGGTTGAATTCCATTTGCCACTGCTCTGCCCAACTGACGAGTCCATTAATATCCTCCTACAGTTTATGGCTATCCTCTTCACTATTTCGCGTAATCTGCGAACTTCTTGATCATACGCCTTACATTTAAGTCCAAATCATTTTATGTACACCACAAACAGCAAGGACTCCAGCGCCAAGCCCTGCAGAACCCCACCGGAAACAGACGTCCAGTCAAAGAAACATCCCTCTACCATCACCCTATGCTTCCTGCCTCTCAGCCAACTTTGGATCCAGTGTGCCATTTTGCCTTGGATCCCATGGGCTCTTACTTTCTTGATCAGTCTGCCATGAGGGACCTTATCAATAGCCTTGCTAAAGTCCATGTAGACCACATCAAATGCATTACCCTCATCAACACCCCTGGTTACCTCCAAAAAATTCAGTCAAATTTGTCAAACACAACCTTCCCTTAACAAAGCCATGCTGACTATCCCTGATTAATCCGTGTCTCTCCAAGTGCAGATATATTCTGTTCCTCAGAATTCTTTCTAGTAACTTCCCCCACCACCAAGGTTAGACTGACTGGCCTGTAATTTCCTGGTCTATCCTTTTCCCCCCTTTTTTAATAATGGGACAATGTTAGCAGTCCTCTGGCACCTCATGTGTGGCCAGAGAAGATTTGAAAATTACTGCCAGGGCCTCTGATCTCTCTTCCCTTGCCTCCCTCAACAGCCCGGGATACATCTCGTCGGGGCCTGCGGATTTATCCACTTCTAAGGGCGCTAAACCCGCTAATACCTCCTCTCTCTATCTATGTTAATTTCCTCTAATATTTCACAGTCCTCCACCCTGATATCTATACCTGTGTCGTCCTTTTCCATTGTGAAGACTGACACAAAGTATTCATTGAGGACTGTATCTATATCTTCTGGGTCCATGCATGGATTATCTCTATGGTCCCTAATTGGCCCTACTCTTTCCCTAGATATTGTCTTGCTCTTTGTGTATTTAAAAAACTGCTTTGGTTTTCCTTTATTCTACCCACTAATGTTTTCTCATGCACTCCCTTAGCTTTCCTAATTTCCTTTTTAAACTCCTGCCTGCACTTTTTATACACCTCTAGGGACTCTGCCGTATTGAGCCCTTGGTATCTGCCATAACCTTCTCTTTTTTGCTTAATCTTAACCCTTATGTCCCTTGACATCCAGTGTTCTGTGGACTTGGTCCCCTTCTTTGTCTTTGCGGGAACATATTTGCCCTGTACTCTCACTATTACCTCCTTGAATGCCTCCCACTGCCCTGACACAGTTTTATCTGCAAGTAGCTACTCCCAGTCCACTTGGGCCAAATCGTATCTCATCTTAGTAAAATTAGCCTTTCCCCAGTTTAGAACTTTTATTCCTGGCCCAACCTTATCCTTTTCCATAACTATCCTAAATCTAACTGAGTCATGGTCACTATCTCCAAAATGCTCCCCTACTGATACGCCTTCCACCTGCCTGAGCTCATTTCCGAATATTAGGTCCAAAACTGTCCCCTCGCTTGTTGGACTTTCTACGTACTGGCTAAAAAGGTTCTCCTGGATGCAACTTAAGAATTTTGCTCCCTCCCTGCCTTGCACACTAAAACTGTCCCAGTTAATATTTGGGTAGTTAAAATGCCCTACTATTGCTGCCTTATTATTCTTACACTTCTCTGAAATTTGATTACATACTTGGCCCTCTAACTCTCCCTGACTGTTTGGGGGCCTATAGTACACACCCAACAGTGTGTTTTCCCCTTATTTGTTTTTTACTTCTACCCATATGGCATCATTTAATGATCCAGTGCTATAATTGATTCCTTGATCAATATTGCGACCCCACCTCCTCTTCTAGCCCCCTCTGTATCTTATCTGAACGCCCTATAACCAGGACTGTTGAGCTGCCAATCCTGACCTTTTGGCCAAGTCTCGGTCATAGCTATGATATCATACAACCACGTGCCTATCTATGCCCTCAGCTCATCTATCTTATTCCTCAGGCTCCTTGCATTAAAATATATTCCATTTAGCCTTGCTAAACTACTTCTTTATTATCTAGCCTATGTTTTCTCTGCCCTCCAGACTCACTTACAAGTGTTTTAACTTCTAATTCCATCTCAGCTTTTCTCCGCTCTGAACTGCTTTTCAGGATCCCAACCACTCCCCGCCGCCAGCTTAGTTTAAATCTGCCTCAACAGTATTTGCAAACCTCCCTGTGAGGATGTTGGTCCCGTTCCTGTTAAGATGTAACCCGTCTGACTTGTACAGGCCCTATCTCCCCCAGAAATGGTCCCAATGCCCCAGGAATCTAAAGCCCTCCCTCCTGCACCATCTCTCCAGCCACGCATTCATCTGCTCTATCCTTCTGTTCCTATACTCACTGCTGCATGGCACCCGGAATAATCCGGAGATTACTACCTTTGCAGTCCTGTATTTCAATTTCCTACCTAACTCCCTAAAGTCTGCTTGCAGGACCTCATTTCTCTTTCTTCCTATGTCATTGGTCCCAACATGGACCACGACCTCTAGCTGTTCACCCTCCCCCTTCAGAATGCCGTGCAGCCGTTCTGTGACACCTTTGATCCTGGCACCTGGTAGGCAACATACCATCGTGGAGTCACGTCTACGGCCGCAGAAGAACCTGTCTGCTCCCCTCACTAACAAATCCCCTCCCACTATTGCCCTTCCACACTTCTTCCTCCCCCCCCTCCCCCAAGCAGCTGGACCACCACAGTGCCATGGCCTTGGCTCTGGTTGGCCTCCACAGAGGAACTGTCACTCTCTCTGTTTTCCAAGGCCGAAAAATGGTTTGCGAACGTGATGCACTGGGGGATTCCCTCACTACCTGTCTGGTCCCCTTCTTCTGTCTGGCAGTCACGCATTCTCTCTCTGTTTGCACTTACTTAAGCTGCAGGGTGACCACGTCCTGAAATGTGCTATCCACAAACCTTGTAAATGCACCGTAGTGCCCCCAGCTGCCGCTCAAGCTCCAAAACCCAGAGTTGGAGGCACCTCCTGCAGACGTGGTCATCCAGATCGCCAGGAGCGTCTAGTATTTCCCACATAGCGCAGGATGTGCAAATCACAGGACTGAGCTCCCCAGGGATATCTCAACTAAATAGAATATGGACCCTTGCTTTTATTTTACACTTTTATACTCCCATTGCCTTCTCAGTGTTTGGATGGTGTTCTGTTCCCTGTGGGTTCAGGATTTCTCTCCTCCTGTCTGCCTCCAGCATTAAGATCTCAATTACTGTGTCACCATTTTCACTCTTCTTTCACAAACTCACTTCCACAAAAAGTTCCAAACGATTTCCTGCAATCAGAATGCGGATCCTGTTTAAGAGATGCAGGCTGACTTCAGATGGTTCAGGCTAACATTGTGAAGCTAGCTTTTCAGAAACCTGGGCCCCCTATTGAGCCTCCCGGCAGCGTATCTAGCATTGGGTTGCATGTTGCTGTCATTTACGTTAGCAGACAGTGTGAAGTTCCTGTGCTACCTTCATTGCAGTGAATGAATGCAGATTAATCATACTTTACAATCTCTGCACCCATTTTTGGACCGTAGCCAATTTTTCCCCCTTAATATATTGTTATGAATTGTATTTGGTTTTTGTGAGGTTAGTTGGAAAAAGGTAATCTATGTTTTGATTTTGTCATGTGCTTAATAGAAATGAACTCAAGCTGGACTGTGACCATGAAGTTGCACAGTGCTCCCGGATCTCCCATTATATTTTAAGTCTGGCAGAAACCCCAGAGAATGCATAAGTGGCTGAAAATGGTAGAAGTTATGTCAGGAGACCAAGGGAAGCTTTACAAAATTCAGGTTGCTGTGTGATTCAGGTATTTGGTCGCTTTATATGAGGATCAGGCAGGGAATACCTTACTACATTAGTCAAAAATCTCTTAGGCAGGATGGATGTCCTTTATGGATTGTATTGCTCAATTATGGCATGTGGAGGATATTGTTGCAAAATAGGGTATAGAGTTTAGTTGTATTCCAATTGGTTATTTTTCTTTCAAGAATAAGACTGCATACTTATATATTTCTGGGATATGATTTGTGCACTTATGGATGAATTGCTGTGAAATACACCTGATCAAGGTTGTAAATCAGAGTTATAAAGATGACTGATAACCTGGAGTTTTGTGTGATACCCTTGGGGCTATGGAAATATTTCAGTTTTATCTTCCTTGAAGGTTAACTGTGATGGTTGGTTTACATGATGAGTGAATTGTGCATGGTTTGTTTAGGGGATAGTTTGATTGGCTAAATAACTTTTCCCCATTCCTTATTTTGTCCCTTTGACCACTTCAGAGGAAGATAGTCAGGTACATTTTCAGGATGGGCTAAGAGAAATAATGTGTTATTGAGGTTGCTGTAATTATCAGAAGGTTGTGTGGTCAATTTTTCTCCTCCTCCTCCCTTGCCTTTGCCCACCTTGCTCTGCAGATGAAGTGGCACCACCAGTGTGAAATCACGCATGAATAATTCAGTCTATGAATCATGATTTCTATTCATCCAACAATGCCAAATACCAGTTGATCAGTAACTTGAAAAATGAATATTGTATGCTGATACTAATAAAGTTGCAAACATGTGCCCCACAATTGCTGTGCCTTTAGCCAAGCTGTCCCAGTACAGCTTTACAACACTGGCATCTACCTGACCATGTGGAAAATTTCACAGTACGTCATTTCCACAGCAGAAAGCAGGACAAATCCAATCTGACCAATTACACAGTCGCACCAGTTTGCTTACGATCGTCAGCAAAGTGATGGAAGGTAGCTGTAGCAGTGCTATCAAGAGGCACTTACTCATCAATGATCTTCCTGCCATCATAATGCCCGAAGTGGGGATGTTCGTTGATGTTTGAACAGTGTTCGGTTTCATTCACAACCTTCATAACAGAAAAAGTCCGTGCCTGCTTTCAGCAAGATCTGGACATTTATGCTTCAGCTTATGTGGCAAGTAGCATTGCATTGCACAAGTGCCAAACAATGGCCATCTCCATCAAGATGAGAGCCTCATCACCTCCCCATGGCATTCAACTGCATTACCATTTCCAAATCCCCCACCATCAACATCCTGGAGAGGGGGAGGTCATCTTTGACCAGAAACTTAATTTGATGTGCCATGTAAGTTCAGTGGCTGCGAGAGCAGGTCTGAGGCTGGATATTCTGCAGTGAGCGACTGGATTCCCTGACTCCCAAATCTCTTTCATCATCTACAAGGGACAAGTCAGGAAAGTGATGGAATACTCTCCACTTGCCTGGAGGAGTCCAGCCCCAAGAACTCCCCAACACTCAAGAAGCTCAATGCCATTCTAGACAAAGCCGCCAGCTTGATTGGCACCCCATCTTAAAACATCACTCCTTTCACCATTCGCACACCATGGCTGCAGTGTGTACAGTCAAAAAGATGGTACCATAACTTGTCAAAGCTTCTTCGACAGCACCGTCTAAACTCACAACCTCTACCACTTAGGACAAAGGCAGCAGGTGCATGGGAGCACCACCGCATGGAAGATTTCACCAAGCCATGCACCACTCTGACTTGAAAATATGTTGCCATCCCTTTAACATCATCAGGTCAAAACCCTGGAACTCCCTTCCTAACAGCACTGTGGGAGTTCCTTCATCACGTGGATTGCAGTGTTTCCAGAAGGTGGCTTGCCATCGCCTAATCAAGGGCATTTAGGGATTGGGAATAAATGCTGGCCTTGCCAGCCATGTCCACATTCCATAAACGAATAAAAGGAGATCCATTAATACTGTACTACAAAAATTAGGCTAAAGGCAACATCAGCTATCGAACTAAGCTCAATTTTGCCAAAAGATTGTTCAGATTTGTGAAATTGAAAATAAAATAAATGCTAAAATAAATAGGATGTGCTTTGATACATGATAAACATAGCTTGAACTACTCATTTGAAACTTCTGTGATTCTAAGTTTGATTAGCTGTACTTTGAATTATTTTGACACGTTCTGTTACCTGATTCCTTGATGAAATTATATTGATATGCGGTTCACACAGTATATTAAGTTCTGATCAGTATTTCAATCTTCATCTTCTGTTACAGATGGACTGCTTTCAGCTGAATTTTTAAGAGTTTTACCGTATTAGACAAAAAGCTGTTTCTGCTTTGTAAGCTCAGTAGTTAATTTATTGGCACTTGTTTCTTTGTCAAAGTGATGGTAAATAAGGCTGGTGAGCTGCGAGCGCAGATGGCCATGTGGAAATATGATATTGTAGCAATAACAGAGGCCTAGCTCAAAGAAGGGCAGGACTGGATACTAAATATTCCTGGATCTGAGGTGTTCAGGTAGGGTAGGCAAGGATTGAAAGAATAAGGGGTGGCAGTTTTGATTAAACAGAACCTTACAGTGCTGGAGAGAGAGAAAGAGAGGATGTCCCAGTTGGGTTCAGGAATAGAATCTATTTGGCTAGGGCTAAGAAATAATAGAGGTGCCATTACATTGCTCAGTGTATTGTGTAGACCACCAACTAGTGGAAAGATGTAGAGAAATAAATTTGCAAGGCAATTACAGAGAAGTGCAAGAGTTATAGAGTAGTTATAATGGGGGACTTTAATTATCTTAAAATAGACTAGGATAGAAATAGTGTAAAGGGCAGGGAGGGGCAAAAATTCCTAGAGTACATTCAGGAGAATTTTCTCCATCAGTATGTTTAGAGTCCAATGTGAAAGGAGACATTGTTGCTGGACCTAGTCCTTAGGAATGAGGTGGGGCAAATCGATCAAGTGTCAGTAGGGAAACATTTAGGGAACAGTGATCATTGTATCATAAGGTTTAGAATGACTTTGGACAAGGAGCAATCCAGGGAAGAATAGTTATTTGGGCGATGGCACACTTCATTGGCATGAGAACAGATCTGTCCTAGAGAAATTAGAATCAAAGATTGGCAGGCAAAACTGTAACTGAACAATGGACTGCATTTAAAGAAGAGAGAGATTGAGTACAGTCAAGGTACATTGCCATGAGGGGGAAAGGTAGGACAAACAAATCCAGAGTTCCCTGAATGGCAAAAGAGATAGAGAGTAAGATCAAGCAAAAAAAAGCACATATGTTGTCGTCAGGTGGATAATATAATTGAGAATCTGGCTCAATATACAAGGTTGAGAGGGGGATTTAAAAAACAAGAGAAGCAAAGAGAGAGCATGAGAAGAGACTGGCGGTTAATATAAAAGGGAATCCTTTTAAAAGGAAGTCTTCTATAAGCATATAAATAGTAAGAGAGTGGGGGGAAAAAAAGGAGTGGAGCCACTATGGACCTAAAAGGGAATTTATGCATGGAGGCAGGGGGCACAGAACTTAGCACCTGTCTTTACCAAAGCAGAAGGTGCTGCCCAAGTCTTGGGAAATGAAGAGACAGTTGAGACACTTAGGTTTAAAATTGATAAGGAGGAGAGATTTGATAGGCTCTCTTAAAGTTGTTAATTCACCAGGACCAGATGAGATGCATCCAAGGATATGGAGGAAGTAAGGGTGGAAATTGCAGAGGCACTGGCCATAATTTTCCAATCCTCCTTAGACGCAGGGATGCTGCCAGAGAACTGGAGAATTGCAAATGTTACATTCTTGTTCAAGAAAGGGTGTAAGGATAAGCCCAGCCACTACAGCCCAATCAGTTTAACCTCGGTGGTGGGGAAGCTTTTAGAAATGATAATTCGGGACAAAATTAACTTGAGTATTGTTGAAAAAAAGACATATGCTGTCAAAGCTTTTTGTCTTGCTCTCATCAGGACAGATTCACAAGAATTCTTGTGACGCTGTCCTGATGAGTACAAGATGAAAAGTTTCAACAGTGTGTCTCTATTTTTAGCAAAGCAAAATTAACAGTCACTTGGAGAAATGTAGGTTAATTAAGGAAATCCAGCACAGATTTGTTAAGGAAAAATCATTTTTAACTAACTTGATTGAGTTTTTGATGCGGTAACAGAGTGGGTAGATGAGGGCAATGCAGTTGATGTGGTGTACATGAACTTCCAGAAGGCATTTGATAAAGTGCCACACGACAGACTTGTGAACAAAC